>NC_138788.1:30123066-31425566 GCF_965178545.1 Coloeus monedula | reverse complement strand
TTAGATACCCTTTTATTTCCCTGTTTCAGAGGGTTTATAACTTCAGGACACATTCTTTGCTATCTGAAGCTAAGCATATAGGATAGCAATCCAGGAAGAATTTTATTAGGCATATGCTCCAACCTCCCATAAAACAGATTTTAAATAAAGATCTCTTTTTGTGCTTTTATCTAAAAGGAAAGATTAAAAAGAAATTTGTTGGCACCTATCTATAACAATTTTTTTTCACAGTAAAATGATTTTTAATATGAAAAATGACACTGTAGAATACAAAAGAAAAAACGTTTTTGCTACAAAGAACTTGGCATGTATTGATCTTTCTTATTACCATTTAATTAAATGTTACAGCCGTGGTGAAAACCACAAAACAGAAATGAAGTTTATCTCATAAATAATTTCTAGATCAAAAGAGGCACAGATATCAAACCAAAGACTTCTCATTGTAGGTGTAATTGTGAATAAATACTTTGGATGGAAATGTTGCACAAATTTCTATAGGAGCTGAGCAGAAAGGAGTTAGCAAAGCAGAAAGAAGGGGACCCATAAAGTTCCATTTGCATTTTGGCCAAGCACAGTAGCCTAGTTTTGAGGCTCATCCCCTGTAGTCCCCTCCTTCTGTCTTTGGCTACAGAAAAGTTTTGGTGCACTGAATTATCTTTGGAGGAAACCACACCAGAAGTCTGTTTCCTGTGTGCAGCTGCAATCCCAGTCTCAAGTGTGCAGGTGTCCTGAGCCACCTGAGACTGGTCTTTTGAAAAAACTGAGCTGCACACAGAAGGAACGCACAGCATGGGAAAGTGGAATAAATCAGCATTTCTAGTTCTTGCTAAAAGAAAAAAAGATGTTAATATTCCCAAAGAAATATTTTAAAATCCCTTAATTTTATCACCACCATTGGCACAATATATAAACCATTTCTGGGAATGCTGATTTTACCCCACAGATGTAAATTTCTCAAAAGCATTTTAACTTCCTGCAAAGTGAAACCAGGAATCGTTATGTAATAGGTAATTTGACTCAAATTACTGTAAACCTCTTTATCATGATGGAAAGAGTAATATTTTTAATGTGTCTGAATAAGAAATATTTATGAAACATCCTGATCTTTTGAGTCACATAATGCAAGTGTGCACATTAATGAAATTCATAGAATTCAACTTATGTAACCAGCTAATTAATGTATCCATAATTATCATTGTTATTGCACAGGGTGTTTATTTTAATCAGATAGAATTTGTTTCTCCCTAAGGTGGTAGAGCGGCTGCTCTTCTCAACACACATTCCAGTGGGACACAACGACTGCTTTGTTGTGCTTTGTTGCAGAATGATGAGCCTAAAATATATTTGTCAATATTTTGTTGAATTGAAGCCTGAAAACGCTCCAAGCTGCTGCTAAATAGTTTTTCATCAGAGACACAACATCATCTCTGGAAACAGCAACAGCAGATATTACTGTCCTCCCTGTGGCTTGGAAGACAGGAGTCCTCCGGTGGGAGGACAGGAGTTCTCCTCTCAGCATTGCCACTGACTGGTATTGATTGCTCTGTCCACATCAAGCTCTTCACATTGAAGAGATCTCATTTCTCTTGCCCTACAAAGCAGAAAGTTTGGAATGCACATTGTTCACTTCTGGCAATGCTCGCATTACAAACTCAATTTCCAGCACAGCAGTTCCAAGTTTTATTCACTTAGCCACTCAGAACAAACATTCCTCATTTATGAAATTGTACTTAAGGCACTTAGATAACAGTACAGAGAGTTCTCTTTTGTACCAGTCAGAGTCTTCCTACATGATGCAAGGAAAAACATATTAATGTATTTGGAAAAGAAAAAAAAAATCAGGTTCTTCACCTGAATGTGAATTTAGGAAGCCCCAGAGATGCTAAGTTAGCAATTGCTTTTGTGCATGTTGCTAATTTTCAGCTGACAAGCAGCATTGAAAAATGGAGTGGCAAGCATTTGCAAAGCAGTATTTCTTTACATAGGTTTAATGGGTATCAAAGCTCTGCTTTGACATCTTTTGACGACCTGAGCCCCACTTCAGGAAAATGAAATTAATCACGGATCCACTTAGAACTGAGCAAAATGGTTTAATTATGTAACTGTATAAGGCTTTGTTTCTTTCCCTGTCACTTCAGTGCATCCCTCTAGCTTGTCCTTTCTCACACAAAAAAACCCAAAACAACTAACCTATAGTTCTTTTTAAGTACTTCCTTCTTAATAAACACATTTTTATGCTCAAGTGAACATAGCTTTCAGGTGTTTTCAAGGAAATAGAAAGCATATTTAGAAACTATGCAACTATCCATTTCTATAGGTACAGTATAATATACCTACAGAATGCTTTTGGCTGCAAGACAAAGGTTTGGGGTTCAAATCCCTTTATTCCTGTATCATAAAGTCCCACCATTCTTAGGCACAGGTGCAGAAACATCTCTTGCTTGCAGCTTACAGAGAAAGAGAAGTGAAAGCAGGAGAAAGGAAAAACAAGCCAGTAGATTTTTTTCTGAATTCTTCCCTAACCCTACAGCCTCATCACACATAAGCCTTCCCCAAATCCACAGGTCTTCTAAAATCTCTACACACTCACCCTTTAAGGCCCCTCACATAACCCTCAGCTTCACTCTGTATCTCTAATAACTCCCTGGATAATCCCTTCTCCTTCCTCCTGTGTTCCCTGCCACTTCAGCTGGACAAACAGCATGTGCTGCAGCCAGGTTTGGGTGACATGTCCCCTGACTAGGGGGCTGCTTAGGGGACAGAACAGCTATATGTTCAGCTCTACTGGCTCTTCTCTCAAAAATCTGAGCTTCCTGCCTCTATTCTTGGTAGAGAATACTACTGAGAATAAGTTACTACCTCTTGGTAGAAAGGGTGAACTTTTGGACATTGTACATAAGTAATGCAGTTGCAGTAGGCAGATGGGTCCAGAAACAATTACTGACAGTCAGCAGACAGAGTATTTGCATAAATGTATTTTTCAGGACACTAAGCTAAAATGTGGTATTGGAAGCTGTGGAACTGTTTTAAAGGAAGGGAAATGAGCAGAGTTATGAATTGTGGTGATTTTCAATATTGTGACAATGAAACTAAGCGCCAGCTTTCTCTCTTCGTATTGCATTCAAAACTGCTCAGCTGAGAAGTGAACTCTGCAGTAGATAGCAAGCTGCTGTAATAGAAGCCTCTCACTGTGCAAAAACTGTTGTTATTTTTTTGATGTTTCAGTTGTCTATCCAAATAAAATCACCCGGTGCAAATGTGCATTAGGAAGCATATGGTATGTAAATAAATAGCAGGAGGCTTATGCTAAACAAATTTCTACTTTCTCTCTTCCAGCCTTTCTTCCTTTCCATGTTGACCTTAACTATACTTGGAATGAAAAACTGCTTCTCAATTACATGTTTATATTTTTATGATAAGAGACAGTCAGGCCTAGTCCAGCGAGGTCAAGTTAGCCATTGTTTTTATGAGTGATAGTTAACATAAATAATACTTCCAGCCTCCTCAGCTCTATGTATCTTCCCCTAGGAAGTAGGTGACAGGAATGTGCGTAATCACATGAGGTGGGACAAAAGAAGTCATACAGCACTGCAGGTTTAGATCTCTCAGAAGGTCCCTTTTCCACTGTCTCTTCCTGATTGCAGGCAATCAGAGAGAGGTTTAGTCTTAATAAATCCTTTCTCCTTTGCCCACCTGAGTGACAGCCAGGAAACTGTACAGGATTGCAAGGCTCTCTTAACTCATTTCAATCAGCCGAAGGAGAACACAGAAAGAGCTAAAACAGCTTCTCCTCCTCTTCTTTGTTCCCAGTTCAGCAAAGCATATCCATATCTTTATTTACATGCTTAAGTTCTAATAAAGGCTGTGTGCGGACAAGAGTAACTGAGAAAGATTATCCCTGTCCTTCAAATGCCACAAAGCATTAGTGCTGAAGCAAGTTCAGCAGTGATATCCCTGAGAGTCCAATGATTGTGAGAGAGCCAAGATGTGTGTTTGACTGCCTAATATACTGTACCTTTGAGGGAATTTGCTCTATCACCATTTGCATTATGCAGTATGGTTGTTGTAATACATGTCAGCTGGAGGTACCTTAAAAATGATGCCTCACATTTCATATAAAATACTGCTGCATGTTCAGAAGCTTTACAGGTTTTAGTTTCAGTAAAACATCATTGTCTGCATTATCTCAATGCCAAATCTGAGCAGGGTAAGAAGAAACACATTTTGTCACTCTAAGGATAAGGTCAACATCAAATTAGTCTCTCGCTGCCCTGTCCTTTAAAAAAAAGGAAACAGACTCTGTGCGAGGATGTAGAGCTGGAAGTGTCCTCAGAGTGTCAAGATGTCATAAAACATAGATTAGAAATGAAGATGTGTACACCACCTATGCAACCACTACAGAATGGTTTGAAATAGCCAAGGGTACAGCTCATCTGAGTAATACAGACATGCCTCAGTTAGCTTTGAAGTTAATGGCCAAGATTTTCACAATACTATTGGTCAGCAGTATGGAAGTCAGGTGAGCTGGAACAGCTGGCTGGTATTTAGGTAAATATTTTGGTAGCTCTCCTTAATAAACATCAGAAGGCAGCAACTCTGGTTTGAAGACTTGGATTAACTCATCTAACTTAGCATACCAAAAACACCTTGCACGGAATTTGAGGAGGAAAAAGACACAGAAAAGGCTATAAAAACATTCGACACAAAGGATTTTCTAAGTTACTAACAACTTGGAGAGTCAGGACTAGAAAAACAGTAGGTCATATCTAGCGACATAACCTCAGGACAGAAGAATAATAAAAAGTTTAATGAACTACTGACTGACTCATGGTGACAGACTCTTTTCTACGTGTAACAGTAAGAAAATGTGGCCTTAGATGACCAGAGAGGACAGTGCTCAATCACATCATTGCACTTCCTCATCTGAGTCCCCTGAGAGTACACACACTCTAGCTTCCAGCTTCCAAAACTGAGACAGTTCTTCAACCACTCAAGCATCTCTCAATACAAGCAATACACTTCAAGACAACTGTGTTCTTCATTAATGATAAAAATTAGAAACCCATTACTAAATTATTGATATAACTGAGTGTACGAGAAAGATGAATCAGCTCACAAAAAATGTGAATCACAAATGTCACCCCTGGAAAAAACACTGCCTAATGTAAGGTTTCTACTCCAGCCAGAAAAGATCCTGCTTAGGTTTACATCCTGGTGATTCATTTTGGGGAAGGAAAAATAATTGTTTCTGCTCTTTCACAAAAATGCAGTTTGTGCAGTGTCATCAGTACGTCAACAATTTATATTTGTTTTACTGCACAAAGGAGTTTCAAATCAACTTCAAAGGCTGTACATTTGAAAAGCAGCCAGCTGGCTATTCAGAACTTTGAATGTGGTTGCCTTTATGTTACCAAGCAAATAAATAGACAGCCAAACATAAAGGGAATTTACAGCAGTTAATTAGCAAATGCCATTGTCCTACTAAACAGAAATTATTTCCACACAGTTGGATACCACTCCCCTTAACAAACCCTCTTCATGATACTTCTTTCATAAAATGTCTACATATTTCTGTAGCCTTTTAGCATATTTGCTTGTTGAAAATCTGGCTTTCCGATAGCTATCTAAATGTGTCACAATGGGTGACATAAGGAAACAAAATGCTTAATTTCTTTCAAAAGCTGTAATAAGGCATTTGCTAAAGCCCGGACAAAAGATTCAGAGACGTACATTATTCTGCAAGATGTGTTTATAGTAGAGTGCAACTTCATGAAAAGAAAATAAATCAGCCTCAAATCTGTAGACCCATATCATCTATACCAAAACTAATAAGATGTGTCTCTTATTATTGCCCCATCCAGGCTGCTTTCCAGGCCCTTGGAGGTGCTATCTTCAGTCACTTAGGCGCCCATACATTTTTACACAAGACAAACAGTATATAGGATCTCAATCAGTGTAATACAGAGAAACTTGAATAAAGTAGGGTTTTCAACCTGCCCTTACACTTATTTTCCTTCATATGCTCAGCATTTGGCTTGCACTGTCTCCCATTCCACAATTCCCAATCCTCCTACCCTAGCGGAAAGACAAACAGCACCTTCATTCCTGTCAAGACAGGAACAGATTTTTGCAATCACTTTGTCCCTGAAACCATATCTGAAACCCCATTCATCTGTGCAGAAAATTACTCCCTTTCTGAAGGCAAGAGTACTAAAGGATTCTTACCTAGACTAAAATTGGAATACCTGAGTTCAAAGCAAACATCAGCAGACCTGGCATGTGGCTTTGTGAGCCGGAGTCTGAAGTGCTGCTATGGCTAACAGGGATTTGGAACTACTCCTAGTCTGTCTTACCAGCTGTCTCTTCATAAGAGACAAGTTTTACTGCTTGGATATGCTGATCCTCGTACATAAAAACCTCAGTGATGCTTTGCCGATTTCACAGATTAAAAGAAACCAAACATAAAGCAATCCACAAAGGTGTGAACTTAACCTCTCCTGTTACCTGCTATGGAGACAGCACCTCATCTCAAAATCGAGTGATTTTCCTGACGTGGATCTACATTGACTGTTGGGTAACATGGTTCAGTGGTGGACTTGGAAGTGCCAAGAGCTCTTTTCCAACCTAAACGATTTCAAGACTCAGTGTTGTTCTGCTCCTTTTTTATTCTATTTTTAATGCTGTTTCCAATATCCATGTATATTTTTTTACCTTCCTTGTTTTCCCCCATATGTTTTCCTTCACTACCCTGCCAGCTTGCTTCTTCCTTTAAGTTTCTTTTAAGGCACAAGATCTAGATTTCAATTTTTTGAAGTCTGGCCAAGTGACAAAGGAGGAAAAGTGTCAACAATAATAATAAAAACAGGGCAAAAGAACAGGAAGTTTCCAAGGTATTCAAGATTTCAACTTGTATTCAAAGGAATGCAATTAAATGCAATCAAATGAACCTAAGGAGAAAATAATATTATATTATGCATTAAAAATATTATTAGTAACTGTTATCAACATGTAACATAGAAACCTTCTCTCGATTAACTTTTATATAAAAATTGGGGTAAGCTTTATTATACTTTCCTTTGTATCTAAAGCCCATGAAATTTCAAATAATACAAGCAAATTATTTGAAATTTTTCTAGAAGAATGTGGAAAGGAAATGAGAAATCACCTAGCACCCAGACAATTTTATAATAGTAGAGAAAAGCATATGTGGGCACATATACATCCATATACACAGATTTACAGAAGTGGTTTACATGCCCTGTGTAAAGCAGCTGTTACTGAGAAGCGTTTTTTAGCTTCTGGAAACTAAAATCTACATTCATGACTGCTATTGCTACTGCTAAAAGTATGTGCAAATTGGTAAGAACATAAAATGCCAAGGAAAGATGTTAAAAATACTAGTTACCCATATATTTACTGGTATAGGGGTTTTTTCAATTGATTCATTAAATGAATGGGTGTTTTCAAAACACATTAAAAAACATGAACTCTCCAATGCCTGTGAGATGATTGTGAGATGATGCATAATATATACTCATCCTGAATTCAAAGGTGTGTTACAAACTGAAAAACTTAAAATTAAGGAAAAACGAAAATCAAATTTGTTCCAAACAACATCCTTTTTGGCCCCTTAAAAAAAATTGATCCAAAATAGATTACAGAGCTTTTAATCCACCTAAAGTTACAAAGGTACTACTGCTTTTAATGTGTTTTTTTTTCCAGTCAGACTGCTTCAAAAAACATAAAGAAGCACACTATTTTTGATCTCAGAAGCTAAAGAAATTCCAGAAGGATTGATTTTTTTCAATATATATTTGCAGTAATCTAGTCATTTTTAATGTTTCACCATCAATAGATCAGCCAATGTATAAAATCAATCTTTAATTCTATGACAGGAAAAGAATTCTTGGTTGCTTGCATAATTGCTGCAGAAACAGTGGCTACCCTAATGGCACCACTGAGGTTGTAGGACTGTAGTATGTGCTGCCACACAGAAAATGCTGTTAAAAATGGATCATTTCCATTCCTTCATTGGCACAGTGTTTCTAAACTATGACATCATTCTGCATTACACACGCAGTTGTTAGGAGAATAATGTGTTAAAAATAAAGAAAAATAAGCATAGGAAATGAAGAATTCAAGCTGAGGACTAAGAGCAAAGGTCAGCATGAAAACAGGCAAAACCTCAGAGATCTATGGTTAGAATAGTGAAACAAAAGGAAAACATGGAGTGAAAGTAGAGGCCTGATTGAGGCCTTGATAAGCTCCAAGTGGCTCTGATGATACAAGCTTGTTTAACACAAGAACAGAAGTGCAATTCATACGCCTGAATAAGCCAGCTAATCTTGTTAGGGTATGCATTCATGTAAAATTAGTCTCTGCTTCTCTGTCTGAAAGAAACACTTAGATCTTTTTAATTTTTATGGCCTATGGCAGTAAACAATTGTAATCATTTAACAATCAGACTCTTTGCAATTCAGATCTGTTCTTGAGGTTGCTGCAGCCCACACTTCCAACTCAACAATGGTCAAGCTGAACTCATTGGGTTTGACTCCCTATGTGCTATGTTTCACATTATCAGAGTGCATTTCTCTGCTAAGGCTTCCTGACAGAAATCTAACACACAGCCTGTGTCAGCTGCAGTTCTGCCCATCGCAGAAAAAGCCCTGATAAACTGTGGCAACAGAGAAAGTCTGCTGCCCCAAGTCCCAACATGATCACATCATCATTGACCATGTTCTCTTGACCTTTCTGCTGCTAGTTCAGGGCCTTGTCTTATGATTAGTCAATGATCCAGTTATAAAAGATTTCGGTACAAATTACACATTTTAAATAAACACATTTATTCAAGAGCAGAGTGTGTCACAGTAACTTAAAATCTGACTAGGGAATCTATGTGTTTATTATCACAGTAGCTATGCTGCTGGGCTTCTGTAGATTATCTGGCCCATGAGATTTCAGCAATGGGATGGCAAAAAAACCCTAAGTAGCAGAGTAAGCAAAATCTACCCCAAACTTTCAGAGAAATTTAAAACTAATCATAGCGAAACAAACTAAAACCTTGCAAATTTTTATTAAATGAGGCTACTTTGCATGCTTGCAAGATACGAAGTAAATTATACTCGCCATTAGAACAGAGAACACTTCCTAACAGGAACAAACCAAACTATAAATAGAAATCTGTATTACTCCAAGTGTTATAAGCACTCTTTTCTATACTCACTGTGGATACTAAGATACAGATAATTAGGATATGGAGGTGAATGCTGCTACAAATTTAAAGGAGCAGGTGAATACAGTGTAAATTTTCACTGATGTACCAAAGGGCTAAGATTTTCTAAACTACTGTACAATCTCTTTAATAAAAATAATCAGTGGCAGATGGGTGTCTCTCATATCAACCTCAAAGGAAACCCAAGACAATCTAAATCCACAGAAGTCGATGAAAGGATTCCTCAGTGAAAGAGGTCAATATTCCAACAACACAGAAAGAAAGGAACTGTTCATTGAATAGTAACACTTCCTTTTTCTACCCCCACTGGACTGAAATATGCTTGTTTATCCTCTACCCCACTTGTATAGGCAGATATGGAGCATCTCTGTCAACCTGTGCCAATATCGCTCAGCTGTTATCTGAAAGATCTGGTCCGAGAGAAGAAGCACAGACTTAATCTCCCTGAAATCCATATTAACCACGACAGATACATTTTCCATGTGCAACAGGTCCATTTCATAGTTGTTGTCTTTGGTCTGCTCCTGAACTTTTGACTCTTTTCCACTGTTTGTTGAGGAAAATTCTAATAAATGTAAAATAGCTGCAATGAGAGAGGAAGAGAGAACAAAACTGAGGCTCCAAACATTTAGGAAAATCTGACTGCATGGCAAATGGATGCATGATCAATAACAGAGAGACAGAGAGAAACACACTGAGAAGTATTTCAGATGTCAGCAACACTAAGCCTCAGATGTTAGATAACAACTGTAGGAATACGCTCACACGTTGATGTTCAGCTCTACTTTGGGCTGAAGGCTGTAACTATTCATTTTAGCAAATAATATTTGCTAATACAAATTTGAATACTGTGATTTTTTTTCCTGTGGTACTTTGCTAGTGACATGGAAAGTTAGCTAAGTTAAAATTGGAGGTTTTCTCAGAAGTACTTATTCCTGAAGGTAAAACTGAGTTGAAGGCAGCACAATTTTATGTTTGCATACTTCATATTACAAAATTACCTATTACTTACAAGGTTTGTATATAATTTTAGATATCTTGTTCAAATATTTTCTTGTGTAGGTTATGTGTTTTGGCTAGAAAGGAAAATGAATCTATAGAATCATTGTTAAATGTTTTGTGGAAACAAAATTCAGTTGAATTTTCATAGAAAATACAAATCTGTTAAATCACATGAGCACTAAAAAAGAACAGGTGAAATTAATGACAAGTTCTATACAATATTTTTATAATAAATCCCAAGGAAGTTACATAGCAACTTAAAAGTTTCCAAAATGTATTATGCCAGTTTACTCAGCAGTTTGATTTAATTCCAGATTCCTTCTGATCTTTCAGAGAAATAAGGGATGTCCCAGATGAATAAGCAAGAGGATGTCCTAAAACCTTGATGTATGCAAGGAAATCACAGCAGCAAGATAAACTCTCTGCAATGGCTTTGATGCTGACAATGCCTTTCAGCAAAGGACTACCCAGACCACCAAGGAGAGGCAGGCTATGACCAACCCAGAGCATCTGAAACCCCAGAGGAAATCAGATTATGATGTCTCTATTGTGAAAATATGAAATTATTAGCATGCATTTCCATTAAAAACAGATTAAGAATTTTTATTCACACAAATGGAAAGTACCTCTGTTAAAAACCCAAAAGGTTCTGTCCCATTACTTACTTACTGGAAGTGAAAACCTATAAACAGTTCAGTCATTGCCATGCATGTTGTAAGACACACTTTAAAAATGGGGAAAGAAGGCCTGGTTTTCCATTTTCAGGAACATCCATTCTATCAAAAGTCACAATAGCCACATGATTAAGATCCTGCTACTTGGACAGAATAAAATACATAACACATAAATTACATTAAAGCAGATTTAATGAAGTCTTGATTTGTGTGTTTTTTTCCCCTGACAGTTCATTTACCTTCACTCATAAGGATATCAGATTCTCTCAGGTTCTCTTTGTGAGTCCTGATGTATCAGGGATGGGATATTGCATCTCTGCACAGAGTGGTTTGTTGGTCACTGCCAAACACAACATATGTTTTTTGTGTTCTGGTCCCTCCCTCAATGGGAGAAATAGGATGGGACTCAGTCCTCTAAATAGCCACTTATTTTCCTGACATTTGTTGAAGTTCATTATCTTTGCTATTTCTCCTTTTTTTTTCCAGTAATTGTGACATTCATCAATAGATTAAAAATTTTGGACGGACAGAGAACAGAGAAAGATCACCCTATTCACCTAGTTAAAAATTTGTGAGAAGGTTCTCTGAAGACACACAGCAGCCAATATTCCTTGAAGTGCTCACACTTCCTCTCAGCTCAGCAGTGATATTCCAGAGCTGGTCACTCAGAGTGACAGGAAGCCCCCTGAAGTTGGAGAGTGGCACTGACAGGCTGGGTAATGACACCAGCTCATGTCTGCACAGCAGCAAAGGTCCAAGCTGACAGAGCCTGACCCCTGTCACCGCTGTGCTGCAGGAGCCTACAGGACAGCTGCAACAGTCTGCTGCCATAAGAAAAGCCTTTCAATGCAAATCAGATGTTTCCTGGTAAAAGACCACTTTTTGACCCTAATTATGAATGGAAATCTCTCTGCTTCTCTCTCTGCTACATGTGTATACTACAGAAGATCCATGGAAATCACAGAACAGAAACCTTTAATTTATTGCCAAGTGTATTTGGCATTAACATTTGATATTTAACACATTCATCCAATAATTTGTGTTCTAATCTTCCTAACATTTGTTCCTCAAAAGGGCTAGAATTTACAGATTTTGTTTTAACCATAAGAAATACCCTTATACTACACTTTCTGCCACCAGCATTCTTCTGCCTGTCTGGATTTATCAAAGAATGCAAGCTGGTAGCAGTATTCCACATATGTTCACTTTGTATAATCCTCAAAAAACAAAGGAGCTCAGAACTGCAAACAAAGTGAATTTAATTCCTGCATAGACCATTTGCAGTATTTCATCTTTGTGGGTAGTAGGAGGAAACATTGGCTTTTCTTACAGAACTTTTATTATCTTTGGTAAAATCTTCATAATCTTGTACTTTTTGCATGTTTAAAGCATGTTTTTGATCACCACAACTATAGAAAACAGAAAAAGCAATAAACCCAGCACAAGAGATACAGATTTCAGCGATATATTAATCCTTGTTTTTTCCTGATCTGAAACAATATTAAAGGATAAACTGACATACTGTGTGTCTAAAATCTCTATGCTGTGTATCTGTCTCCAAAAACAAGAGGTACTGCAAGCTGTTCTGTCTCAAAACATGTGAAATGTGCTATGCATAAATGAAAGGCAATTATACATGTTTACAACAATACCAATTAAAAATTAAACAAATTGCAGAGTCATTCTGGTGCAAGTAAGGTTACCTGAGTATCTGCTGTGGCCACTAAAAGAACATCAGCAGCACAGGCACAGCCATATTAGCATATGCCAGGTGGAGAGGGACAGAGGAAAGGTGAGAGAGCACCTCAGAGAATTGGCTGGGAGTGAACAGAATCTGTTTCATGGAAAAAAATAACTCTGTGGGTTTGCTTGACATAAAACTGAGCAAAAAAAGGTAGCTGCCTCTATGAGGATTCAACAATGGATCTGTCACCCTCCGTGAGCAAACAGGTAAAGTGGGTACTTAGCCACAAGCACACAAAATTCAGCAAGTTTTCACCTAAAGTAAAGCGGAAAAAATGCCCCTTTATACAATGCTGGAAGAGCAAATCACAAGTTGGGGTGGGGAAAATATCAATGCAGCATCATTGAAAATAACAACCATTTTATTCCAACAGATGGCCAAGTGGCAATATAATGCTTTGTTAACTTTGTAGCAAGGGCACAAAGCATTTGTGCCTTTCTAACCACCCGAAAGGAAAAAAAAAAAACACCACCACACCCCAAAACCCCAAATCTATGAGCTCCTTTTATATCGGGAAGAGTTGTTGTTACTCCCACCCCTCTCACTAAGGTTTGTTTTATGATATTCAGATGATGACATTTCATTCCCCTTCAATGAAGACATGCAGAGGACTGTAGCAGGTTTCATCCTGCCCAACAATGAATAACACAATCATTTGCAATTATGTCAGTGTGTTGCTCTTACAGTGTTGCCATCTAAAGTATGTGCAGTATGGATGTGAACGGTGATGAGGACATCAGTCCAGATAAAAGGGCATGTTCAACTCTCCCTGAAATCGCCAGGACTTCATAAGTTTAATGTAATTACTTTTGGACAGAAGTACTATGCATAAATCTTCACATAAACTTGGTACAGTTATAGGCAATTGATAAAAAAACTAAATAAAGGGACATGAACACTGAGTGCAAAACAAATTCACTGGAAACTGTGGCTAAATATCTTTGCTGCCTTTAATACATCTCATTTTAAGGGCAAACAATTGTTCAGTTATCGGTGATGTAAATTTTTGAGGTTTGGAAATTGTGTATCCAAAACTATGAATTTTTAAAGGACACTATCCAAAATATTATGTGATGCTGATTAAGTCTATTTCTCTGTACTAAAAGAAAAATACCAATTAATACTGAACAGAAAATCTTAAGAACCTCAAAACATCTGAAAGTTTCAAAAAATCTGATAAATATGCATAATTTCATTCTAAAGTTTTAAAATCAGAACAAAAACCTGCCAAAAGCAATTCAGAACAGCACAAAATATTGCTTTAGGTATTCAAATGCCTGCTGCAACTTTCATTTGCACTTTTTTAAAAGAGCCATGCTGTGAAAAAATAAAAATAGATTTCCAAGGTGCATTGTAGAAATATTCTGAACCTCTGCATCGCCAGATAAAAGTTCTCAAAGACACAAAAACAATCCCTACTTAAATCAGGATCAGTGCTCATTTCTTTGTGCAATCTACAATGAAATTCAACATAAATCATACCCATTACATAAAATATGGAGAGAGTATATGGTTACAGTATACAGTAAAATGAAACTATTTAACTAAGAAAACTATTCAGATATTTTTAGTTCTACTGTTGAATAAAATTATTCTGCAGTGGCAGAATTTGCCACAGAGCTTAGTCCCCTGACATAAAGCTGGGTTTCAGACTTGCACTCCCAAAATTCATTTTAAAAGGATAAGAAAACACACAAAAGATGAAAAAATATTAATAGAGTTAAAGTAGCAAATGGCAAGTTTCAAATCTAATTTGAAAGGGGAGCTGACTCTCTCCTAAGCTATTGAACATTTATTGGATACAATATGCAGTGAAGTGGAATCAAATTCGATATTAAATTCAGGATACAGCCTAGGTTGGGATATTAATAATCTCTTCCAAGAAGAGCAAATGAATCTATGGAACAGGGGAAGTTTTAACGGTGAGGGTGTAAAAGAGTGAACATTGCAGTTCATTTACCGTGTCAGCTAACAGAGCCAAGGAATCTCCCCAAGAACCAAGCTTCAGGAGCTTCTCCTACAGGGACACAAGCTGAAAGTCATGAGTACTTTTTCACATCGGTATTTTTCTCAGCCCACTCTTGTGATGTCTTTTTCAGGGGTGAAATGTTGGAAGGTAGAGGATTGTTTGGGCATTTTTTAGCTTAAGGCATAGCCATAAATGCATATACAGAGATAAAAGGGTAAGCAGTTTTGGTGAGCAACTTGCATCACATACTGCTCCCAGTTTATGCTACTTTCTGTATTACAGGGGAATCCCTATGCTGTAATTTTAGGTATCTAAACCAAGTTAAATCAAGTTTCAGGCCTCAGTGCAAAGGCCTGCTACTCCACAGGGCAATGTAAGCTTCCTGCCAGCCCCAGCTGACCTTTTCTTTTGCAAACAGACACTTCCTGAGTGTAGGACAGACACTGAGACACAGCAGTGGCAGATACATTTAAACATTCAAGTGGCTTAAGCCGCAGAAACAAGTAATAGTGGGAAGAGTATGGAGGGAAGAAACTATAAATTCACCCCTAACATCAAATTAAATGATGGGATGAGAATTTTCTGCATTTTCTCATTCACCTGTACTCCTCCAGAAAATGCATTGACTTGAAAGAAACAATCTTGCTAGCTGTTACTGAAATTCATTTTAATAAGCTACAACTTGGTTTTTCTTCTTATTTAAGCCATGTATTACAGTTTTCTTCTTCAATTTCTGCTTTGCTTTACATTCCACTGTATGTGTACCTCTAATGAGGAGACAACTTTTAAAATTAAAAACATTAATAAAATGCAGCTTGTAGATATTTTTAAATTGGAAAAAAAAAAAAAAAAGTCAGATGTGAATAAGCTTTTGGGGATCTGAATAGTTATTTCTATTATTCCAAAGGCTTCCAGCAAAAGAGCTATTTCTGGAGAATTAAAGGTATAATCCTCTACCAATGCATTGACAGATACTTTATAGCTGGTGCCTTTTTTGATAGTATGTGCTTTCAAGCCATTCATAACTGTTATAAAATAAGAGTTTCACGCCCACATGATGTAAATCTCTTTCTATTGGAATTTGTTTGAACTTCCTTTTATTCCCTCCTTTTGAGTGGATAATAAAACCATGGCTTGCCCAACTGTGTAGCATAAATGAAACATGGAAATACCATTCCTTGTGGTCATACTCAACCCTTATTTTGATCCCTGTCAGTAAGGAGAGCCCTAAGTGCTCATGTCCAAATTTAAGGAGGTCAGGAGTCCTCAGTTTCCCATTTCCCTTCCTGCACTGATCATGGGTAGTAAGGCAAGTGTTCTCCTGGTAGAAGACAATATTATGCTGCTGCATCCTCTCTTCATTACACCAAGTTGCACTGTCCCTTTTGTCCTCTTAAACCTTTTGTATGGTGATTTTGACAGTCAAGCAGCAGTTTAATCTTTCATGATTATTGTGTACCAGCAATGCACTCAGGCAAAGGCAGTGCTTTCTCTAGAGTCATCAATCTAGAGAAATCATTTTGACAATTGAGTTCAAGTACAAAAGCCAAAAGGCAGAGACCTAACCTTTTAGATGTGCCAATTTTAACAAAAACACAACACAGCTGAGATATGTTTCATAAGAGCATATTCAAGTACTAGCAAAAGAGAAAAGATAACTAATGATGAATAACAGAAAGGGGCAACAGATGTATCTGACGGGAGAGGGAATGAGAACAGAGGAGAAATCAAAGATAACAGCTATACAATCAAAATCAGGAGGACAAGGAAAGAAAGATATAAGATTAATTAAATATGCTTATTAGAACCTCATATGCTTATTAGAACCTCATATGCTTATTAGAACCTCTTCCCGTATTTCTGGCGGAGACTAACAGTGTAAGAAAATGAATACAGCTGTACAAGTTTGTCATTTACTCAGAGAGGTTCCTTGTGAAAAAGCTTTGTCATAGCTAATCCTTTCTTCTGGAAGCTTGCCCAATAAGTGGCACATCGAGTGTGCCTTTGAATACTTGTGTAACAAAATAGTAAGTGGAACTGCTAAACACAGAATTAGTGTTCTCACATCATGATGATACAAATACAGCAGTATTTCTAGAGAAATATTTCTTCTGGGAGAATGGCATTTCATACCATCATCATGGAAAGATGTGCCATTCTTAAAAAAACTGGGGTTTTAGCATTATGTTCCTTCTATTACAAGATAAAAACCAAACAGAGCCCCACTCAATTAAGGATGAGTTTCCATTTTGAATAGAATTATGATTATAAACTCCCTAAGACATCAGGAAGATGTATTGTTCCTTATCTAACCAGTGGATCCCAGTGTTTCAAGCTACACAATCTCTTCAGAGACTTGCACTAAGTATGCTGGCCTCACACACACAGAACAATGACCTGCTGCAAGACATGATTGTACTTGAATTTGCACAAGTTACTCCCTTGCTATCACACACAGCAGCCATTCAACATCAAAGGCACCTTCACTTAGGATTAAACAAACATTTATCTTGAAGAAGAAACTGTACAAGTACGTTAATGAGGCGTATTAAATATGCTCAACAGCTAAAATGGGAATGAAACTCTCCAGAACTTCAGAACTTTGTTCATTATTATCAAAAGCACATAAGCACCACTTGACAAACTTTAATGTGAGCATGGGGTGGGGAGGGAAGTGTCACTGTGTAATTTTGTTGAGCTACAACATTAGTCTAATTTCATCAGACAATAAAGCCCTACTTATAATTTGATTCGCTAACTTTCATAAACAATTTTACTTTCCTACCTTTTCCCTTTGTTCACTTAATTGCTAGATTGTTTTAAGAAGGTATGAAGATCAAAAGCTGATTTTATGGCACTTTGAGGTGTGAAAATCAAAGACAATCATACAAAAAAGACAATTTAAAAAATTGCTTTTTGCCCTCCAAAAATAAAAATTTTATTTTTAGATTATGTTTTTTTCCCTGCTTAAATATTTGTGAATTGTGTGAACTACAAGCTGTGTTGGATTCTTCAAAGCAATCACACCCACCTGATGCAAAGCACAGCAGAGGCAGGTACAGAACAGCTGCAAGATGAAGTCACCGTGCACACTGAACTGTATTGTGGCACTTGTGTAGCTCAACATTTTTCAAGTGCTAGAAGTCTCATATATAATTTAGTGATGGGGCATAACACTATCTAGAGCAGAGCAGCTCAAATAATTTTAAAGGGAAAAGTTTTAACCCCACTAAATCAATGGGAAATCCAGTAACAGATGCCGTAAGATTCCCCTTCTTGCAATTTTATCTCTTTAAAATTTTAGTCTGCCTCCTAGAACATGTAGAAAAAGCATTAAATATAGGCAGTTATGCCTGCATGTTCCTCATTTGCTTGTTACCCATTTGTGCCATGATATTACATTGACCTAGAGAAAGGCACATGCTTTCTGCTTGTGCTGTTACAGGCTCACCCCACAAGGCAGAACTCACTGGCAATAACTAATGCTTTGCTCAGTGACTGTTTACCTATATTCTGAAAATATTTATTGCAACTTATTTTTTTAACAGTAATGTGGGGGCACTAATGAGAAGGTAAAACTAGCTCTTAACATCAACTGTGGGGAAAATACTGCCGTGAGTAAATCAGGCAGAAGTTTTCATACAGAAACAAATGTGTGAACAAGTCAATGTTTTTCACATGAAATGGAAAAAAAGGCAATTGATTTCCTAGAACCACCAATAACATGTCTGACAGACTTCAGTGTCAAATACCTACTTCAGCTGGTGCAGAGCAGTCCAGTGAATGCTGCTTTTGAAATTCAGTGCTTCCAAAACTGATAACAGAGGGCCAAGTCCCACTGGGGGACTAAGCCTACAAGAAGCTGAATCTCTGATCAGAGAAACATTTTGTAAACACTTCCACTACTTTCTCACCTGGAGGACACTGAGCAGAATAATATGAAAGTACTGCATTACAGCTGCTTGCCTGAGGCCTCCCCGTATTACGGGGAGAAAAACAAAGCCCGTATTTTTAGACATATATATCCTGCAGCTCATGTTGGTAAGAATCAAACAGGAAAAGGAAGGAACTTAAAAACCCCCCACAAACAAGACAATATTTCCCTTCTCTTGGAGTAAGGAGACCCATAAACTATGAATCAGTGTACTGGGATGCTGTGGAATTGAGCAGTAAATGGGCACTTATAGAGTGTAAGAATTGGGATGCAATGAAAAAGTGAATACAATGCTCAACTTGGTAGCAGAAATAGCACCTGCAAAATATATGGATTAGAGGAAGATCTCTCAAAGATAGCAGAAACTTTTCAAAATAATGTCAGTCTGACCTGAGCAGGATGCTAGCAAAATAGACAGATATAAACTCTCCTTTGTAAGTCTTAGCTATGAATGTGAATTTCATATGGGTTGACAGGGAATTTTTGACTGTATCAACTACTAGAAAAACCTATTTACTGCTGAGATGATAGACTGTATTTCTTCATATCCTCTTTTGCTTGCAATCTGGCTAAACCACCTTATTTCTTTATGTTAGAAATAGATATTTACTTCCTTCTTCCATAAAAAAAAAGAAGTTTAACCTAAATGAAGCTGCTTACCTTCCACTAAAAGTGAGACTTTTCAGCCTGAAGAGAAATATCTTTGTCAAAAAAAAAAGTTTGGTAATAGCTTCTAGACCATAGTATTATTGCCAGTTAATATCAGTAGATATACAAAAAACAAAATAAAAGGCCTATTGTAGGTGTTTTACTCATTTGCTATTTGCATGCATTTCAATCAATAAAAAAATTTAAAGCAATTAAATAAAGTTAGGATTTAGCTTTTGCATCCCACTGTGCTTGATTCAAAATGTTTACCCCAAACCACTTTTTAGGGACAAACAACATGGAAAAACTAATAGCATATTCAAATACTGGTGATATCCAAACACTATATTTCAGGAACACAAATGTCCTAGATTATCACAATATTAATTTTAATTAGAATTTGCATTTGAGAGATTTTTTGCTCAAATTGTATGATTTGATGCAATTTTCTATCAATGATTCAAGATAAAAGGAAAGCCAAAGGTTATATGTAAATTGGTGATTATGTAAGGGATGAAAGTATGCTTAAATTATGTTAGCTTAATGTCAGAAAACAACAAGCCATTCTGAAAATAGTGAAAATATAATGTGTTTTCCATCTGTAGGATAGATATCATCTGTCATAGGATATAGGAAAGAAGAATGACTCACAAACATGCAGCAGCTACCTTTCATAAGAATTCTGTACATATGCTAAACAGTGCTGTTGCAAATAATGTGTATTTTAAAATACTGGTGAGACTGGTTCAGTTAAAGGAAAATCAGAATAATTGCAAAAATATGTATAACAAAAAAAACAAACAAAACCCAAAACAAACAAAAACCCAAGCAAAACAACACAAAACGTGCTCAATTTCTCAACTTTCAGTGGTTTTCAATTTTAAACTCAAATAAGCTATCTTGCCTTGCCTGCCACTCTTACAGAGAAACCAAGAGAATTACACAATGAAAGGGATGTCAGGTGCAGAACACAAAATCCAGCCTAATTAATGAAATCAAAAGTCAAAAATGAAAAAAAATCAAAGCCCAGGGTGACTCAATCACTTGGACAGACATCATGGATATGAACTTAAATGGCATAAAAGGTAAGGGGCTATTTTTGACCCTAATTTTCTAGTATCTGAAATTTTGTAGTTTAACCATGATACATGACATCAATAACTTCAAAGGCTGCATTTATTCATGTGAGATTTGAAAAGAAGAAAGCCGCTCCTTAAAAGCCTTTTTGATGCATAAAACACAACCGAATATCCGAATAATTACTTGCCTTTATCGCCATTTGGGACACAGTTTTGCAATGAAAGTATAAATATCAAATTAATGTAGATTTTGAAATAGTCTTTAATGAGGAAGTGTAGGTGCTATTACTACAGATTTTTGGTGCTGCAATATCATATCATACAGCCTTAGTCTAAGAGAAATTCTGGATGCCTCATCCTTGGAAGTGCTCCAAGTTGAACAGTGCTTGGAGCACCCTGGTCTAGTGGAAAGCCTCCCTGCCCATGGCAGCAGGAGCTGAAACTAGATGATCTTTAGAGATCCCTCCCAACCCAACCCATTCTATGATTCTATAGCAAATAAAATGCCCCTGGTATGTACAAAATACTCGGACTTCAAGTGGGGTTTTTTAAACATAAGGTTAAAAAGAGACCTACAGAGACTGCCGAGGGAATCCCCACCACCCTGCAATGGCATATCCCGTTCTAATTTCTGTCCTGTATTTGCCCACCTCACTCCTAAAGGCTTACATTGACAAAGTGTCTGGAATTTCTGAGCTTATCTATTGCAGAACTACACTACTAGTATCATTATAATTTTTTTTTCATTGTGTCACTTGAATGTTCTTTGCTGCAACATGGGCATTTCACTTGTCATCCTTTTTACAGCAGATTCAGATAAATGCATGGTTGCATTCCCCATCTTCAAGGCTGTTACCACATCTCTCCATGATCTTTTATGCTATGCAAATATAAACAGACACACTTTCCCACTCCTCTCCTCTGAACATTTCCAAATGTTCTACAGACTTTTTGAACTGTTGTGTCTAAACTGTCCATGAAGTCCAGTTAAGGCTATACTTAGTAAAGCTCAAGAATTAGATGTCTTAGAGTTACATATGCAAGCCAGAAATAAATTCCTTTTTTGTAACTAGATTGCTGTTGACTTATATTCAGCTTGGGAACCTTTCTAAGCCATCGATCAGCTCTGAAGAATTGTAGCACAGTCAGCTTTTTCTTAGTGCTGTTTCTGTGAAGATGATCATTTCTACCAGGTAAAAACTTTCTTTCACCAGCACAGATATTGCCTCCAATTTCTAAAGGTTGTTTTGAAGCCTGATCCTGCTTGCAACACACTCCTAGTATGCAAATTTAATAGATGTAATCTCCAATTGCATGACTTAGGTCATTAAAAACCACTGATGGGCTCTGGAGCTAGGACAAAGCTTTGAAAGAGCTAATGCAGGTAACTACAGTCCACACATAGTAAATCCCTCATTTCACTGATAATGAACATCTGATTATGGGGTTTTGACCAGTTTTGCACCTACTCCACAGATATGTAATCATGACAATACTTCCTTGCGTTCCTGTCTTGGGGTGACCTTATGATGTGTATCCCATATCACTGCCTATGCCCAGAAATTAATTATTGGCCTTTCTATGCCTCTGAACTGAGCCTGAGAGGGGGAAGAAAATAACTGAGCAAAACTTTCTCAAAGCAGTTTGAAACTTGTTCAAGGTCACATAAAGATAGCAGGTTTTTTTTTCCCAGCTGGGGCAGTGGGGGGGGAGGGAGGAAGCACCCGGCTTGCAGTTTTTCCAGTCAGTTTTTGGCCAGTTTTTTGTCCGCTTCTTCTTGTTCTCCAGAGAGAGACTGAGAGTCGAACTTTTCCTTCTCTGGAATTTCGGATTTTCTCCCTTTTCTACTGGACTGCTTGATTGCTGTAACATCAGAACACATCGGGAGGACTTTCCACCGGGCACAGAGGGCCTGGCCCTGGCCAAGCCCCAGCTCCGAGGAGACCAAAGGGGGGACTCGAACACTTTCCCAGGTTTTTCCTCTACAGCGAAAGATTTTACCATTTAACATTATTTTCCTTTCCCGTGTGTTTGTTAAATAAATAGTTTTATTTTCTTCACTTTCCTTCGAGGAAATTTTTTTTTTCCCGAACCTGGTGGGGGGAGGAGTGGTTGTGCCTTCTCTCAGAATATATATATATTTCTAAATTTGGCCAAACCGGAACAGTTCCCTATTAAAGTATCCTGTGATAGACTTCTTATAGCCTTTATAATGGCTGTACAAGCACCAGATGTTTTCTCCTCCATTCAAAAGAACTTTTATCCTACCTTGGAAGAAAAGTATATTCTTCTTGTGTGATTTGGTTAATTAAAAAAAATCTAGGCTTTTAATCTTTTTTTTTCTCATAGGTGCTTACAAACAGCTTAGTTCTTTGTTGAGGGATGTTTCTGGGAACTCAGTGACTATAATTCTCTGGCTCCTCGGTTCCTCCCTTTCCACTGACATGATTTATGCTCATTGTTTTCTGTAGCTGACAGCATGCTGGATGCTGTAATCAGAGGTGGCCATTTTGTGCATGGGTGATTTAGTTATTAACAACATTAAAAATGTGGACTTGCTTTCGATGTGAATGTAGAAAGGGACAAGTTCAGGAATATTATTACTGGATGCTGTTAAGGTATTAAGTCAAAATTCGTTGTGTCTGATACTTGCATGTGGGTCACACATGCTGAGTTACAGTATTTTTGTAACATGGATACTCCCAGTGTTTTGGAACTGTTGTTCCTTAACTCTGTGAAGGCATAAAGTTATTATGGTAGGCAAAAAGCAGTAGAATCAGTATTGTGCATCATTAACATATTCTGAAAGCATAAAACCCTAAGAAATGGGTGATTGATTTTAATTAAGGTGAAAATGAAATACACACAAGCTATTTCGTTCTTTCATAACGTATTTTAGCAAATACTGAAATATGTATGTAACATAACACATTAAAATAACAGACTGTATTTCACATGTTTGTGTCTCTACCCCCAGAAAAAAATTAAGAGAGAGATCTAGTATCCATTTCACTCCTTTTTCCTGCCTAAATGAACAGAAACCTAAATAAACTACCTAGGGACAAACAGGATTACTGGGGAATAAAGCAAAACAGCCATCAGAGTAGACTCTCCCAATTAATACCAATAGAATCTTTAATGAAAAGTGTATCATCACAACCTGTACACTGATTATGTCCTACAGGTGGGGAACTGGTGGCCCAGGCAGTGAAGCAATTTGCAAAAGGGTACTTATAACACCAGAAAGGAAAGGACTGACTTCCAAACTCGAATTTCTCCCTACTGGGATATTCTATTTCCCTGCCTACCTGACCATGGCTGCACAAATACAAAAGACTAAGAAGCTACAGCTATTTAAGTCGATGATAAGTCTAATTAACTGGGATTTTCAAAATGTATGTGGAGCAGAAAAAAAACCTAAATAACCTCAAGATAGAGGATTTATTGTAGTTTCAGTTTCGCTAATTGCATGCGGGTCAATTGGCTGGCAAACCAGTCTGGGCTAATTTACTGAAGTCACAATTTAACTGCCATGGTGCACTCAATCCAATGAATCCCAGAGTATCAAACTATACTCTGTTTTCCAAAATTTACTTGTGTGAAAATTGAACAGCATGGATAAAAATAATCATCTGTTCAAATATTCATATTCCCTATAGTACTTTTGCTACTATACAAATGTACTAAAATAACATTACATTAATTTTAATTGAATTTTGCATTTCAAAGCATTTTTTCCACACATAGTATGTTTTTATGCAACTTCTGTCAATACTTGAAGATAAAAGGAAAGCCAAAGGTTATATGTTAATTATTAATTATCTGTCAAAAATAATGTAATGAGCTTAGTTTATATCAGGTCACACTAATTCTCAACTATTGTTTGTGAACTGCTGGAGCAATAAAAAAATATAGCTCCAGAAAGGATAAACATTGCATTATTATACCCTTGAAAAACAATAACTACCTTTCTGTAGGCTGTGTCATACCCCCATGGGTTTTTATAAAGTTCTATTTGACTGTGTGCTTTTTGGTTTTGTTTTTTTTTGGGGGGGAGGGTTTGCTGGCTTTTTTTTTCAAACCTAACATTTCACAGGTACTTTGTGTTGGCAGGTTCCTCCAGAAGTAAGTATACTATGCAAATTTTGTCACCCTGTTCCTGGTACTATTTCCTTCTATCCAGAGAAGGGGGAGAAGCCTAGGAGGTGCCCAGATGAACTGCACAGCCAGTGTTTGCTCAAGAGGGATGACCCCAAGGAATATTTGTGTGTACAGATATCTACAGAGAGCAGAGAAGTCCCCAACAGAATTTGTTCATAGCAACAACACTGACACTGACACTCACAGCAGAGAACACATTCTGCTGACAGAGTAAACCAATTAATAGTGCAGGCACTGAAAAAATAAGTTAGTGAAGTTATTTAATTTCCAGCTGCATTGATCTTTGGATCTGCTTTGCACTGATTATTACAGCTCTAACTTTAGCATGGGGTCATCCACATATGAAAAACTTCAGTGCCTTCAAATTTTTTTTAAGGAAAGAAACAGTAATTCTGTATATTATCAACACTAACTTTAAGAGATATAAAGGTCAGTGTGCTTACTTTAGAAGGCAGGTACTATCCATACTGAGCAAAGTGAAATATAAACACGTTGGAATAGATTCAGGCATGAGACGAAGCCCACCTTACTCCTACTCAATTGCACACATACAGAAATATACCTAAAAATCAGCTCTGAAACAAACAAACAAAAATATATATATATAATTGCAAGGAAATGGATGTTTGTGGAAGCAGTATCAAATGTTCCATACACTACAAGGAATAAAAATTATTGCTTGCATGATTTAATGTAATTTCTAGAATACATGATTAGTATTCAACTGTAAATAAACAGAACTTGAGGTAGAAAGGAGAAGCACAATAATAGAGAGGAACTACGACTTCCAGGCTTGGACTTTGAGTTACTTCCCTGCCCTTTGGAGGGAGGACAATTCAGACTTAGTTTCTTTTATGCTCCACCTGTTGCAGGTGACTCACCTGGGCCAAACCAGTGCAAATAAAATTTCTGCAAACTCTGAGAAAAGCTATGGAGGATCTACAGAGGAGTATTTGCATTTTTCTCTTGAAGAGCTCTTACTGTAAATTGTCAAACCTTTTCATTCTCTCTTCAGATCAGAGTTCTCACAACATTTTGTTGTTTGCAGCTAAATCTGTTCTTTTCTTACAGGGCTTTGAGAAATGGAAGGTTTGTTTGTGTTTTAATAGGGGACAAAAAATGACACTATGCTGCAAAGACAGAGGAAATACAAACATAAAGAAGAGTCTCACCACTTTGGGCCAATATTCAACACCTGCTCTTTTGTTTTTGTTAGGAGACAGAAATGAATCATCTATTTTGGTGCAATCCTCTTTATTTACAAAGAACACATCCACCATCCTCATTCCTTTAGCACTGTGGAAACAAATTCAAATTACTTTTCATAAATTCAAAAGAAGTTATATGACTTCTTCCCAGGGTCCCACTAAGGACTGCCTTTCTCATTGTCTGCTGGTTTTTGCTGACAGGTAGTTTGCTAAAACTTCTCCTAATCCTCTTATGTTTACAACCAGTCCCATGGAAAACTCTCAGAGCATGTAGCTCAAAGCACCCTCAGGCTCTGCAAGCGGCCACTTGCCTCAGGCAGTCTTCTTCATTTGGGCCAGTTCCCTCTTTCTCTAAAACGACTTTAATTTTACCTTCCTGTTAGCTTGAAAACTTAACCCAGTACACTTGCAAGAGTTAACCAGAGAGTAGGAATTAATATCATCCATTATAACATTTGCATTATCTCCAGAAGTATTTTATATTCATATTTAGAAAGCTCAGCCTTGATAATAAATTCTACTGAACAAAATACCACAGCTATTAATTTTAAAGTACTTTATCAGCAGTGAAAACTACATCCAGCCTTCCTTCTATGCATATCCCAGGAATCACATATAATGAAACTAATTTGTTTTGATTATTGCCTTTTGGGAATCTTCAGGCTAACTCCACTATGCAAATGTAAGAAGGAATTTTGGTTATTGTATTAAGAAAAAGCGAACAATTTTCTTCTCCTGGTTGTAAGTACGTATAATTAAAATACCTACTTAGTTTCTTTTCCCTAATTTATTTTTTTAATAAAGAGCTCACAATTTTCATTTTAAAATCTGTTGCTGTCTGTTATCTTCTTTATCTTCTGAATTTTTGTGGAATGAAGAAACCAATCAGTTTTCAAGCTTTCACAAATACTTTGTATCAGCTTTGCTTAATTCAATCCCCAACACAATTTTTTTTCCTTATAATATCGAGTCTGTCACTGGCACCATTTAATACTTCTCTTTGCAGAGAACAAGCATGTTATGAGCAGTACTAATATAACAATTAATCAGATACTTACTTTAATGAAATGACAGTATTATAAATACAATCTCAATTTTACAAAACTAAAGCAGAGAAAGTGAAGATTAGCTCTCAGTATAGGTGATTTGACTCAATGGGTTATTTGTATTGTTAAAAAGAAGTCAGGTCCCCACAAGTATTAGAGTATAAAAAGTGAACACTGACAAAATTGGGCAGGATAAATTGTCATTTGGAAGTGCCTTTTCTACTGACTGCAGAGGGAGTCCTGAGACAAGATCTAGTGTCAGCTAACCAGCCATATTGCTTGAAAGGTTCATTCAGAGAGGAACTTAAATTTTAGGTTGGAAAGAATGCAGAAAACGTCAGCCTAAAATAAATGCCCCAGTTATCCTCAGTAAAACTAGATCCATAGTTGAAATAAGCAGTCATAGCTCTATTGATTTCAGAAGAGCCTAAGCAATATAACAAGTTGAGATTCTGGTCCTATGAATAGCTCCTTTGACTTCAGTAGGATTACTCACACAGCCTGTGAGTAAGTACATACAGATGTATAAGGTATTTGCTAAGCAACAGGCAAGAAGCTACCAAAAAAGAAAAATTACCTATGAGCTTAACAACCTTTAAACATAAACTATATAATCCTGTAGAAACCTACACACGGGAATATTATTACACATTGGGGTACTTTAATTATGCATGCTAATATTTCCTGGTTTCCTTACATCATCTGTTGCTGGTTCCTTGCTCACCCTGAAACACACAGTTTTACTTTTGCTCCTTCAGTTGTTGTTCAAGAATATCCTCTGTGTTTTAATATTGCTAAAGTAAACGTGTTGCATTCCATAAACAGTACCATATACACCAAAAGCCATTATTGTCTTTTCTAAAAGGAATACTTTAAAATATTGTCACTTGACTAGAAAGCAGAAAGCTCTGGCTGAAATTCACATATTCTCTACATTCATTAGTACTATCGACATAACTGAACTTCCTTGTTCTTATTAGAGTTACCATAGAAATGAGCCTAAAGCTATTACATGAATTGTTACTGCTATTAAGAAGTAGTCTACTTCAGTTTCATTTGTCTATTTGTAAGAATTTTTGAATATTTAAGAGAATAAAACTACCTTGATAATAAAATCAAGGCTAGAAAGGTGGAGGGTTTTTTAAACAAACATAAGCTTACTTAATAAAAGAAGCAGTACGTTGAGTGGCACCCACACACTGTACAAAGCCAGCATTTTCTATAATTCCACGTTTTTATGTTTGTATATGCTATTCTTTCAGACAGGCAAATGGTACACAGTAGACTGTATAATGAGATGCTATATATAAATGATATTAACCTTTAAAGTTAGGCAAGCACTTTACACACACAATGCATGCTTTCAAACATTTTTACCTAAATGTGCAATTGTGCACTACTTTCTCATTGCTCAAGAGCTTTATAGTGTATTACATGAGGAAATAAGAAGTCATCTTTAAAGATACACACTTTCTTTCGAGTGTGTAATTAAAATATTTATAAAAAAGCCATTTACAGTTAAAAAAAAAAAGTAAAACTCCGTTTTAACTAATTGACTGATCCAATATATACAAATGTATATTTCAAACTAGATAGAAGGAAAAAGATTTTTACAATGAGAGTGGTAAACCCCTGGACAGAGGTTGTAGATGCTCCATCCCTGGGAACATTCAAGGTCAAGTTGGGCAGGGCTCTGAGCAACCTGTCCTGGTTGAAGCTGCTCATTGCAGGAGGGTGGGACTGGATGACCTTTAAAGCTCCATCCCAACTCAATTCCATGTTTCTATGATTCTAGATAACAACACATGACACACTGGCACATATATTTCATGTGTCTGAGCAGAGGGAAGAAGGTACTTCTTGTACATGAGTGATTACAGGCTTTTGAATGAAAGGTAGCAATTCTTTAAACCTCTGACTGAATCAATAGCACAAAAGGTATCTGAGCAGCAACTCGTGTACCTTAGGAAGGGCAAATACTTCACTAAAATAACTCAACTAGAAGCTGTGTGGTTTATAATCCCATCTGTTTGAGTTTGTTAGTGACCTCAGTGTAATCTTGTCAGCAAAAAGAAAAGTTCAACACACTATTAAAAAGAAATCATTTGGATGCAAATTTTATCTACAGTGTGATACCTTTCAATCAGAAGAAGTTCATGACACAAAACCTTTGAGCCACTACAAAACTGGCAGGCAACCTATCAAGCTTCTCAGTAAAATGATCTATGACCAGATTCTCTTTCACCCATTTTCAGTAGAAGGTTGAATGAATACTTTAGATATGAAACATGCAGAGAAAACAAATAATATTCTCTTTATATTTTTTATTTGGCAAATCTGGGTGATATATCTTTTCTTGTATAAAGGAGGAAAACTTAGTCAGATTGAAGATTCATGGATGGGCTCTTGGGTGAATTCAGGGTATAAAATGCAAGAGGCCTAACAAACCATTTGGGAGAAAATGACAGCTTTTGGTTTTTCATCCAGTGAACTAAAAAGTAAAATTTTACTGAGAAAGGTACTAGTAGAATTGTGATTCTTTGGAAGAAAAAGAAGGACAAGAAATTAGAACCTAGACTACATATCTGATCTTTTAACATAGTGTAGGACTCTTCTAAAAAAATGCTTTGCTATTCCTAACCCTTGCAATACTTAGGAACTCCTTTATTGGATAAACAAATATATTGTTCCCTTTTTCTATTCCTGCATAAACTTCCATGCTTACCTGTAAATGTTACCCTGCTCTGTTTTGAATGTTCCAAATTCCTTCTGTTTTGTTTTTGTTTTCTTACAGTTTTGGGCTTTAACAAGAAAGATAGTGCTGTAAGAATTATGCTTTGGAAATCATCTCATCATATTCTGTAGTATTCCTTCCAAGGAACAAGCTCCCTGAGATCACCAATGTTCCACTATCTTATTTCAGCCCTTCTTAAAAACCTTTTTTAAAATGTCACAAATCCATGGGAGGGATGGGTGGTGGAAGGTGTCAAGGGATCCCAGGCAGGAGGTTGTTCATGTTCTCCTGCTCAAAGTTTCATTGATCTTTTTACAACTATAAAACAAAAGAACGATACTTTCCATTTTCCCTCAATGCAGAAGGTGAATAACTTTGATGGTATAAGGTAAGACAGTCTATCTGCTGCCTCTTGCCCTTTCAGAAGGCAGGAGAGAAGAAGAGAAGCTCCAGGAGTTAGAGCATAAATATAGAGTTCAAAAACCTGAGATAAAGTATATCTTAAGAGACAGCAATGTAGGTAAAGAAAACCAAAAAAAAAAGAACCAAAATTTTGTTATGAGCCAAGAACAAATTACCAAAACTCAAGGTCTTAGGGAAAAATTATTTCAATTAAATAAATTGAAAGACTAATAGGTATGGGGAAAGGTGAGTTTAATTCAGTGTTGACAAACATCAGTTAAAGGATTTTTGAAGACACTATCTATTTAACCATTTTCATATATATACAAGGTAACATTCTCTTACATGTACATCTGATAGAGCCTAAATTCAAATTGCTCAGCAAGATTTGGGCAGTGCTCTGAGCAGCAGAAAGTAAAAAATAATTTGCTGAATGAGGAATGAATTAGGAAAGAATCTGGAGGAAAAATTTCTAAATTAGTGGGAAAACTGAGACATTCCCTCTTCACAATGCAAACAACTTGCTGCTGCTTTCTATTGGATTGAGGCCATGCTAAGTTCAATTTGGAATCAATAATGTTCCAATTGAGCCAAGCATTAAAGTCAGAAGGCAAAGCAAGATAAAGTTCTGAACTTTCAGCTATACATAAGGGTTCTACAAATCTTAAGAAACTATTGGCTTACCTCAACAGCCTGATAAAATTCATTACTAAAAGACCACAAGAACTGGATAGAAATGTTCCTCCTCCCTCAGGGGAAAAAAAATCAGGAGAAACAATAAAAGGATGCACAGCTTTTAACAGCATGCTTTTCTGTATTTGTTTGTGCTCTTGTTATCTTTCTATTACTGTAGTTTGGGTCCATATTGAAGGTAACATCTAAAGAGTCAAACATTCCTGTTAAAGAGTGATGAAAGAGATGAAAAGCTCATCTGCCAAATGGGCTTTAAAAGCAAATACTTCAGAAATCTTTTCAACAATAGATTGCCTCTACTTGTGTGTTACTCATACAATTTCTTTGCAACACTTAATTGCAAAATCCTATAAAATATGCTACATATAAAAAGAAGTTTTCTGAGCTAGATTAAAGGAAAATATTGCATGGAGTGTTATCAAAAACTTGTATTTGACATGAACTGCACCTGATGTTCAAGAGCAGACTGCAAATAAAGGAGATTTCCTTCAGCATTTACAATTTATAATGCTACTGTACTCTAGTTATGAGAGAAAAACAAGTTTCTCTAGTTTTACTCAAGGAAAGCCAAGATTCAGAACCAACCATGAACCTCTGAGAGACCTAATCCAGTTACCAAGTATGTCTTTCTCCTTTGCTCTTCTGAAGAAGCTGATTCATGTTTATGTTGCATTTATCAAACAGCTTATTTGAGCTTTCATACAGTCTTAGAGGTACTTTTGATAACATTAGGAAAATAAATCTTGGAAAAACCAGAAACTTTTTGTATGAGAATGCTTTCTTTATCAAGTGATGCCTAGAGACTACATTAAAAAATATTATATTTCAAAAATCTAGGAGAGCAATCACAGAAAACAGACCAGACCCTCTAGATCTAGAAATGGGTACATTCGTACTTGTTCTGAAAAACATCAATAAACCAACCTCATTAACATGAGAAATTAAATCAATGAACTACTACATTCTACCACAACACAATTTTGCACAGAACTATCAAAGTATTGAGACAAATTTAAATGAAATATTATTAAGTTGAAAAATGTGGCTTAAAGTAACTTTCATCTATATTTTGCAAGTAATAAGAAATAGATGAGAATTTGCCCTTAGTAAATTCTTAACAATGTTCATATGAATAAAAAAAATAATTCTGAAAGGAAACAAGTAGCAATAATATACCTTTTCCTTTGTAGTAGTTCAAGCTAAACCTTGGCATTAGTACATTATAATTTCAGTGAAGGAAAATTATAAGTGCAAGTGACGTGGCACTTTTAAAACATATATAAATTCACTGTAGATCTACAGTAAGAAAATAAAGTTATTTAAACATTCATAGTGCCAGTATACTAAGAAAAAATCATTTAGACCAAAGCTTGTCTTTAAAACACAAATCAAGATTATAGTACATTAGAGAAGTGCTCTTTCCAAAATCTTCAAGGTCAGAAGCTTCAAGAAGGGAAAACATCACTGTCTGAAAATTCTAGATCTCTTTTATGAGAACGAAATGAAATATGAACAACTATCAGTATACAATCATATACATGTAGTAGCATATATAACCTAAGTTTAACCTCATTCAAGTGTAATGAATTGTTAAGGAGGTAAGAACAAATATTTGGGCCAAATTTTCCAACACAGCCATAAGAATTTAGACCACAAAAGAATAAGGTGATTTGATGTATGAGTATTTACTGAAGATTTCAGTTGTGCCACAGATTTAATGATGAAACTACTGATTCCAATAGAGAATTTTGCTCCCTTGAGGGGAACTCCAGGTTGTCTATTAGGAAACATTTATTTACAGAGAAAGTGGTCAAACACTGGAACAATCTTTCTAGCAAGGGTTCAGTGTCCCAAGCTTGTTAGTGTACAAGAAATTATTATTTATTTGGACAATGCCTATAATAACATGGTTTAACCTTTGGTCAGCCCTGAAGTGGTCAGGCTGAATAATCCTTGTAGGTTCCTTTCAACTGAAACATTCTATTCAATTCTGTTCTAAATATTCTAAATATGCCACCATAAGGAAAATTTACCTTTCTGCAGCCTAGTGCTGTAATTCCTTTATTTTTGACAGGAGAGAGAAAGAAAATTTTCTTCTTCAGCATAAAAAGGTCAAGGGTATAAAATGGGTATTTAAATTGCATATACAGGAGAAAGGGAAGGAGTGATTGTTCATCAAAGTTACCAATTTATTCTGAAAGATAAAACTACTACAAGAATCTTAAAGTTATTAATACCTCTCTCCGTCGAGAAGCCCAACAGGTTTGTTTGATTTTCCAAACGACAGCAGCTACCAGCAGTAAGGATAAGAAACAACTGCAATTACAAAAGAAAAAAAAAAAATTGTAACATATTGGTGTGAAAAAGCTTATGTTTTTAGGGTATCAAAAGACATTTAAGCATGGAAAAAAACCAAAAACAAAAACTGAGGAAAACTCAACTCTACTAGGGTGACAAAGAGTCAACCATCCCTGTTCAAAGTCAAAGCAAATGCACACACCACCCACTCTGGTTTTCTCCTGGAAATGCTATCTCTGTGTCCATTAGCATGAGATAAGCTCCAGTACAACCATCCACATACCCACAACAGTCTCAACAAATATGCACTGCATGTTCCACCTCTAGTAGACAAAAAAAAGAGGGTGAAGTACAGCCAAAAAAAAAAAAAAAAAAAAGAAAACAAATTTATATTCTCTCACTTTGTAAATTTCCTGGGATGCAGGAACGATAACTACACAGGGAGTGTAATTAGTTTGAGGAACTGGGTTTGCACATGACAATGGGCCTGTGTTATCTTATTGAGTATTTTTATGGTTAATTGCCCAGGGAAAACATCTCCAAGGACATCACTACATTACAGTCCCAAAGACACAACAGAAGAAGAAGAAAAGAAATTCAATTATTAAACACCTGCAGTGCACAATCAGAGCATATGCCTTCGCTCTTGTTTCAATATCTTTGTATTAACATTTAATCCATAAAGTCTTCTGGTAGAAAGATCATTGAACTCTCAGCCTCTGTAAGTGAATTTCTGGATACTAACAAAAGGCTTCTAAATCTGACACCTAATGTAACCACTCAGAAGATCTTTCAAATTTTTAAACAGTTCTTTTTATATACATTTCTGGATTTACTAATAGTGTGAAGAACTTTCACAGATGTTGGCACTTCTGCTGTACACGGTGGTTTCAATTAATACAACACTCTAACTATTGAATTATACTAGACATCCACAACTTTTTTCTGCTAAAAAGCTTCAGAATATATTCTTTAATATGGGAAATACCAAGATTTCTAGAAGTAGTATAATTGGGAAGAGTATTGTACGCAAGTGCAAAATAACACCAATGTCTCCCTTTAAAAGCAAGTACAAGTGACTGTAAATTTATATTTGGTGTACAGGGAAGAGCAGAACCCCCCCCACTAACAACCAGAATAAATTCAGTTTTGCAGCAACATCTTTTAAGATTTTTAAGTCAAGAAGTACTTATAAATAGCATTTCCCAGAAATGTTTCCCCTCCTCTGTACTGCACTGTCCAGCTGGTGCCTGCAACAGATGCTTTGGGGCAACATCAGGGTACTGATGTGTTGCTATAGGTTAGGATGCTGTGCATGAAGCAAGGGAAGGCCATCTCACTCATCTCCTCCTCTATAGTCCTTCCAAAACCCACTAAATTAGAGAAACAACAGCAACTCTGTTTGCAATTATGAACTCAGTGCTCCTGGAATTTAGAAAAGGTTAATACATTCAAAAGAGCTGGACACAAGAAACTAAGAGAGCCTTGCACTGTGTGACTGCTTTATTATGACCAGGAACGGAATCCCTACCCTTAGAAAATTCTGTCCTTCACATTTACTAATTTCTTGAACAGTTCTCTTAAGTCAGTAGAACAGAAAATATTCAGAGCTCTGTCTGAAAGACTTCAGAGAAATTGATTCTGTGCTCTGTATGTCAGTGGAATGGGTCACACACTGAATTTTCTTGTCATCAGTAAAAACATCAATTAGTTTACATGCAAAGCTAAAATCAGAAATGAGTGTCTTAAAGACACACCCATAAAAGCTATAAATAATTGGAGATTACAGCATTGACAATGTGACTTCTGTATAATGTTTTCTTGGCAAGTAAATGTTTTATTTTCTTCTTTTTTTTTTTTCTTTTTTTTCTGGAAAGGCGGTTTAATATAAATAGAAGGGGGAAAAAAATCAAAATTCTTATTAATGAGCAGAAAAAAGACATGGGAAATAGATTTTGTTAAACTAACCTAGTTCTAGACTGTGGTGAGATAACATCCTTGGTTTATGTAGGGCAATAAAATTAAAGCTGACTGCAAAGGATCTCACAATACAGAGTGACTTGGCAATAAAATAAGAGAATGAAATTCAGTGACAATGAACTGAAGGCAATGTGCACAAGAAAAAAAGAACTACAACTAGCTACAAATACACGATAGGTTCTAAATTAGCAATTACCACTCAAGAAAATGATCTTGAAGTCATTGCAGATAGGTCTTTGAACATATCAACTGAATGTTTAGTAGCAGTCAAAACAGAAAATAGGATGTTAAAAGAGATTAGAAAAGGAATAAAGAACAAGCCAGAAAGCATTGGGATGTCAGTGCATAAATCTATAGTGTGCCTGTATCTTGAAGCAACCATCACTTTATCTCTAAAACTCTAAACTGAATTTAAAAGGTATAAAGGAAAGCAGTCAGCTTGGCAAGGGGAATGAGATGATAGGAGAAATAAGTTCTCTTTGGCTCTGAAACAACAGGGAGTTGAAGGGAGCCATGATAAAGACATTAACATCACAGGTAAAATATGTAGAAAACCAGCAGGACAGGTGTAGGTGGATGCTCTCCAGTCCCCCATTACACTTCTTATCCCCACCTTGTGACAGAGATATAAAAAAAAAAAAAAAAAAGCAGTGAAAATTAAATGAATTAAAAATTGGCCAGTGGGCAGATGAAAAAGAAACTGTCAGAGGGGGACCAACACCAGAAAAGGGAACTTCCAGATGGGTTGCAAAGTTTCCATAGTATCAGATCCACTCAGTTTTGATGGGACAAATACATAATAGCTAAGAGGTCTATGCATGACACAAAACCAAAAGAAAGGGGTTAAAAATGGTTGATGGCACAGAGGCTAAAGAGATTGTACAATGGCCAATTTTTAATTTTTTTTTTTAATATACAATTGCTACCAAGTTGCATTTATGCAAACAAGGAATTCAGGCCTCATTTACATTGCAAATGATTTATTTTCCCCTTGGAATGAAGCAATTCCCAAAACAATTTAGAGACCAGTGTGAATGACAGCTCAGTATGAATTACTGCTGGGATGTTGAAAGAAAAAGGGGTTAAAACAACCTTAAATACTAAGGTGCACAGTAGTAAGCAGCACTTGGAAGATGAGTTTATCACTCTACAAGGTATTGCCAAAACAGGTACTATCAGATTTGTTCTTAAAGCTCTGGCATTTTCATTTTCATAAAGGAGATTGGAAAACATGGAGAGAATGCAGAGAAAAACCATACAAAGTATTCGAAATTTGGAGAGACTCTCTTGCTGACAGTGATTTTACAAATTAATCATTTCACTTTTGGAAAAGATCAAGTGGCAACTTGCCTACAGTTAATCCACATGATCATGGATTAAATCCACCATCTCTGACTCTCTAGTTGAGACTCTGAGTGACATCCAAATAAAGATATATTTGGATAGATGCCTTTGAAATGCACATGGGTTATGAAATGCTGACCCAGAGGAGAGAGTGAATGACTTTTTGCACTTATTGATGTAAATCTTCCCAATAAGACAAATGCTATGCTAAGACACTCTTAAAACCACAGCAGCCCAAGCATTATCAAGATTTTGTGGTCTCCAGAACAAAGAAATGAAGTGCCATAAGATAAGGATATAGCTTTGCCCAGTTTTCTCTTCAAACCATGTGAAACAAAACAGGAGGAAACACTATAAAAGCATGCTTGAAAATGAGCAATCCATCACCAGTGCATGTGTTACAGGCTGATTGGAAGTTATTGTCTTAGCATGATTTTGGACACAATATACAATTAGAGAATGGATGAACTGCAGAGGAAGAAGTCTTGAATACAGTTTGTGTCCAACACAGCATAGGAAAGTGGCCAAGGAAAGGCTGCAAAAGAACACCAGGGCCTAGCAGGGAGGTCTGGGCCGAGCAGATGCTCTCCCCAGAAGGGCTCTGGGTAGTGTGAGAACAGAAATACTGACTTAATAGAACAAAGTGAAGGAAAATTGCAAGGAATAATTACTGCCTGCATAACTATTTTTTGCAAGCCACAGAGCAAATTTTTAACTTACAGAGGTCCCATTCAGGCATATTTAATGCAGACCTGGCTGAGGAAATGAAAGTGCTTTTCATAACTCACAAATGAGTTTCTCCGTGTTTCTTTAGGCATCAAACCGAAAACTGTTAGGGGAATTAGTGGATGTGTTGCTGCTTGGTATGGGCAAAATGAAATAAAATCTGGAGATATCTTTAAAGAAACTTAAATTACATGGACAAATAGAGGGGAAAATCTGTGAAATGTAATGATCAGCATGTTTAGACTAGATGAATTAATGACACATTTATGCCTTAAGCTCTATGAATGCATTATAAGTATGCTAGAGAATTCCTTTTTTTTTCATTACATATTAATGCCTATAAATTACGTATTGTATCAAAGTAATACTTTTGTTAAAGTGAAAGAATTTACTTATTTTTGCAGGGATGTAAAAGGAACTGTTTCATGAACTAAGCATAAATATTTTAAGAACCAATACTGTAAATGGAAGGTAAACAGAACAAAACAAAATGTGCCATCCTTTGTTATTTCTTTTCCCATTCTCTGATTATTTAACATACAAACAGAAATTAAAATGTAAAGAAAAAATGTATGTAAACATCCATGCATGAATAATTGTTGTTTCTATGATTTTACTTAAGAGAGTAATTTGCACAATTAAAAATAAATTTCCACAAACGGATGAAAGCAAGCACTTTTCCAAAACTTTAGCTTATATCTAGTGTACTTTTAATTCTATTAAAATGAAAAATCATGCGAGATTCTGCTTTGAGCACCCATCACATTTACTCTTCTTACAGGACAAGGTACAGCAGCACCCCCCAGCTGAGCGCGGGGCAGCATCCCTGGCTGAGCCCACCCCAGGAGCAGCACAGCTGGGCCAGCACAGCGTGCCAAGACTGTCCTACCAATTGCCATTATACTGTCCCCATGCTCCAACACATGTGACAGACCCATCCTTGCGTTCCAAGGGGAATTCCTGCATTGCTGGCCAAGTGTGGATCTGGAGTGGGCTTTTGAACCAACCCCGAGTGCCCCTGTGGACCAGCCCTGAAGCTCAGTTAGAAGATGTGCAATGTGCACTGCAGACCCAAAGGGGCTGTCAGTCCATGGAAGTAAACTAGAACTAGCTCAAAGACAAAAAAAATGCATTCAGTGTGGATGTCAGGTCCTCAGCACTATTTTTCCTGAGAGATGATCTGTTTGCTCACACTGCTCACCAACAGAGACACAAGCACTCAAAGTTCCTTTCACGAAGTTTGTTAGGGGCATGGCAGATTCGCTTACTGCCCACATATATTACAAGCTCCTCCCAAGTCTTTTTTTGAACATAGCAGTTGGGCCATCAGGGCAATTATTGCAAAAATTACTTGAGTCTTGCTGTGCTGAGACAGTAATTAAATATCCCTCTGTATTCACAAACCTCCTGCCTGTTGATCTTTCTTTGACAAGAGCACAAAAATGTACAGTTCCCTAATTAGCAGTCCGAACAGTGACCCCACACTCTGTTTCTCCTTCACACTAACTGTAGTACTAACATGAACAACAACTTAACATATTCAGTAAAACAAACTGATGACAAGAAAACTTTTTAATGTGGAAATATGTAAAGAAAACAATTCTCATACCGAAGTTAATGTTTTCAAGTTAGTACCGCAAAAGTTTCCTAACAGATCACATTAACTGTTTTTCTAAGAACTGCTTTCCAAACACATTATTTACTATCTTTTTATTGGCAAATAGAGCACATTTTAATTGATATTTTATAAAGCAAGCACTATTCTAAAATAAAAATAATTGAACAATTATTTTTCTAACATCATGACTTCAAATAGCAATTATTGTCACAGCAATTGATTTCTCTCATTGCAGTTGATAAGAACATTGTGTTTATGATTATGATGTGCTGGGTTCAGCCATCCTTGTGTTAACTGGTATACACATGACAAGCAGCGCCAAAGATTTCCACAGGCTTATCTGAAGCACAAAGCATTGTAAACATAATATTAGAAGTCTGATATGTATGACAGCAGAGTAATTTTTTTAATTTTTTTAATGATTAATTAAATTGCTATGAATCACAAAGTTTTATAAACATCACTATAAGTAGGACTACTTCAGTGATTAGCAATTCAGAAAGATTCTGGGAATGAAGTGTTTCAATTCCAAATTAAAATATGTAAAGACTTAGGGAAAAGTAGTCTTGGCTAGCAAGGAAGTAGGATATGCAACTTCCCGTTCATGGTAAGGCAATGTGTGGGGTCAGGGAAATGAAACTTGGCAGTGGAGCCAAGACATTTCAGCCACTAGTGCTGAATTCCTGCTCAGGGAGAGCTGTGGCTGGCACAGCCAATGAAAGGCATTGCCAACAAAGCCAGCATTACCATCCAGGTGATTCAGGAATGTCCTTTTCCTATTCCTGCTAGTCATGAGAGTACTGCCAGCACCAGCAGCTCCATGCACTGGCTCCCACACTCCATTTTCTGGAACTCATTAGCCAAGAGCTGCAATCATTCCCTCCTCAGCTACAAAATATCATTCCTACAGAGCCTTAAAGATGACAGGGCTTATTCCATCAGCCTAGATCTATAGTCCATTCTTTTCCCGCACAGTTGCTTTCTGAATTAAAGGAATCCAAAAGCCACACAGAGGGTTCAGGTACTCAGTTCTCGCTTTCCAAACTGCAAAGTGAAAGAAATGCCTGAATATGAGGTAAAGTATCTATGATGGCATTTAAAACTCCAAGTACTACCAAAAATCATTTAAATGCAAATTTGTATTTATTTGTGTCTCAAATGGAATTTACACAAGTTAAGCAACAAGTTTCAAGTTCATTTGAAACTAATTACACGGATAATTCTTCTTATCCAGATGACTGATTAAAGCATTATTTTTTGATGCAGTCCTGAAAATCCATATATTCCCACAAATAACTCTTGCATAAAGTGTCTCATGAAAGTCACATAACTGCCCTTAAAATTCTCTTCTCACATGTCCACAACTACCAAAGTTATACAAAACAGATTAACAGTTAAAAAGAAATACATATATCCACCTTCTAATCTGGTCCTTCCCAGCACAACACTGTATTTGGTAAGAATGCACGGAAAAGAATATCCACATTATATTTTTTTACCTTGTCATGGTTAAAACCATGATACTGCCAAAAGGATGCTGTAAGTCTCCAGAGCTGCACATTTAAAGTTACTATTAGAAATGCCATGAAAATAATTTTGTTGAGGAAGAAGACCAAAATTAAGTAAAATGATAAACTAAAATTTAAATAATGGTATTAATAAAGCTTCACAATTTAAGTTCTGAATGCGTAATGGAAAACAGGGAGATTGAAGTATCAATGGTGTCAACTGCACTTTATATAAATTACATTGTAAAGTAAGCAGTAGCAATGAAATATAAATATAATATGCATTAGTTTATTAGTCAGAATATCTACTATTTTTGTGCTAAATAATTTATTAATATATATCAAATACAGAAAGCCAACTTAATCCTTCCTCTCCCAAGGCATAAACTCCTATAATGGTTTAAAATCATCTCTGACAACTGCCTCTGCAAAGCTTGGGTTTATTGGTCTTTCCTGTGCAATGAAACATCAAAAATCTTCTTGAAAGCAAAGAAGAAAGAAAGGTTTGAACAGGGAATTTGTAAATAGGAAGAAAATTATTATGAAAAAAGGTATTGGTATTTTTTTCATTACGTACATGTGCCAGAATGTTATAGAGGATGGAGGAGAGTGTTAAATAACTCCATTCAATAAAATAATTATTAAAAAGTAACTCTAAAAAAGCACACATACATTTTTTAGATTTCTATTTTCCAACATACATAATTCATGCATATATCCACAAAGCTGTGGTTTTATATTAAATACAAAACAAGCTGCTATAGAAAACTATGAATGAATGATCAATTATACAAACAGCCTTTATATACAAATAAAAAGGGAAAATGGATGCAGTGTACACCAAGATGCTATTGAGAAGACCAACATTCCCACTTAATCTGCCAACCCAGTATCAGACTAAAGTGAACCATGTAAAAGGACTCTGAAATATATTACACAATAAAGCTCTAGATGTGAACTTTAACCCTCCATAGTTCTTCCTTTCACCTCTTTGAGGCGACAAATAAAAAAGATTTACAATCAAAGCGATGTAATCTCATGAAAACTGGAATTAATCTCCACAGAATAAATAGAACATCACACCCACGAAGCGTGATTATGTTTCTTTTAGTCATGGAAAAGACTTTTGTATTTCATATAATTTTATGGGTTTGGCCTTCATGGGTGAGTTACTCTATATTTCTCTCAATAAGTGATGTTACAATTTATGTCCATTGAAATTCTGGACAAATTATGAAATACAGAATTTAATATTTTCTGCAGTAGCAATCCAGAATAATTAGAAATTGAATATATTGTTTCTACTACAAAATAGTTGTGCTTTCACTTTTCCTTTTTTGCAATGTTTTTCCTGATTTACGCTAATTTAGGATTTAAAATTAAGAGGAAGGAGGAAAAGATTCATTTATTCAAATTACTTCCAGTTAGTGAATTTTGGGAAGAAGATTTGTCACCAATGTCAAATTTCAGCAGCCTTCCAAACCAAAAGATTTGCATTATTTCAAGAATATTATTTTCATGTTTTCCCCTCATTTTTCACTGCTCTCTTGTGCAGCTGTTATTCTTCACAATTACATCACAGAAACATAAAATATGTTTAGAAAGCCACCATACCATGCCAGCATTGTTTAGCATGATAGACTTAAACAGCATGAAGAAATTTAACACATTGTTAAAAAACCTTTCCCTTCAATCTGTAACATTTCTAACACTTTTTCCAAAGAGGCAAATACCTTCTAAGGAGTAGGTGTGAAAAAGTCTTAATTTTTCTTATTAAAAGCCCTGTTAAAATTAAATTTTCCTGAAGACAGACTAAGGATTTTTAGATTTCCAGGCCAAAGAAGCATCATTCAAGAAGAACCCTAAAAATTCTGTAATTGTATTGGATAAAGAATACAAAGCCCCTGATTCCTCTCAACCTGGTGCTAGAATTCCAACTGAAAAAGACTGAAAATATATTAGGAAAGGAATATAATTTTGAAAGTACTAAGTGTTTTCCTAAAATATCACAAAAAGTTACTGGAAACATAGAAAACCAACTATAAGATGGAACATAATCGGACCACACACGAAGCTTAAATCCAGATTAAAAAATGTAAATAGATTATATAACTTCTTTTTACTGTGTAATTCGTAGTGTGGCTTCTGGAGACCACAGTAGAATCTCCAACATTTTGCTTCTTACTGGCAAAAGTAGCCATCCCTACCTTGGATGCCAACAGATAAATTAAAAAAGACCACAAACCCTCCCACACTAAATGCTTAATTTGGTACCAGGAAATTTCACTAGAATATTTGCAATAATATTCCCATACAGAAAGTTTATTGGTTGAATTCCTTTGAATTTCACTGGAATATTTGCATTAATATTCCAGTACAGAAAGTTTATTGGATGAATTCCTTTGAATTCAGATGTCTCTTCTAAAAAGGAATAATCAGATTTAACATTTTCGGACATACGAAATTCACAGCATAGCACACTGTCTAGCATTGTCTTTTCTCTCTTTCTGTGATTTATTACAGCTGAGCACAGGGATCCAGAATATTTCTGCCCTGCCATGAAGATATTGCTCATTTCTTGGCTGTCACTCAGTGCCCAGCCCATCACACCGACCATGCCTGCAGAGACAGGCGGGCATGGGGCTTGACAAAGCTGCTTGTCACTTGCTGTAATGGACAATGACACTGCTGCCTGAAGGAAAACACTAATATTTTTTACTTCCTTTATTTTTTGTTATTATTTTCCTTCATCAGCTTTCACCCCACTTCACCATATTCCTTACATCTGGGAACAAACTCCTGAGTTAACTTTGCAATGGGTACATATCATAAGAAGACTGAATTCCTTCTGTTTGGAATTAAAATGACAAAAGCAGAATTTCAAGTCCATTTATCATAGATGAAAACCTGTTCTAGTTCTCTTGTTTAAAGTACAGTGGACTGGAGTTTCAAAAAAAAGTGACCAGGATTAAGCAGTCTAGAAGAAAAATAGCTGTGAGCACCAATGTTGTTGAAGTCGAAGAAAACAACTGACTAACTGGATTTAAGAAAATAGAATATAAAATGTGGAGAATCAAAACATAAAACCGTATGAATTATCTGTGATGCTTCTTAGGATACAAAATCCAGTGCAGCTGTAAAAAGACACACCCCCGAAAGCAGAACATGCCTGAGCTTCAGGAGGCACAATGAACACCTCTCACAGTATGTATAAGTAATGGAAGTGAGAATTACAAATTTTAAATGCACTGACTTTAAGGAAGGAAAAAACCCACATCTGTTTTACACCAAGCAGACACATAGGCCATCTTCAGATATCTGAGCAGATATTTTGTATTTTGAGGAACAGCATCTGTTGAAATCAAAATATGGCAAGCACTAGTGCCCTCACACACACTTCCAAATGACTCAAAGGACAAATAGAAAGATGAAAAAGAAGAAAATAATGGAAAACAGTTCTGTTCACTGACAGATTAAGTGACTCATCCGTTGTTTTGAAGAGCAGCTGATCCAGCAGTACTGGGGAATCTCCTTTGCCTGCAGGCTGGGAACAAGGGGCTGCCTTCTCAGGAAATACAAACATATCAAATAACCCTACAGTGATGACAAATTTTCTGTGTGATTCAGAGAGAAGATACAAAACTACATTCAACAATTCAAACCAAACATTTAAAGAAAGGAAACTCAACTCAAATTGCCCACCACAGTACAGACGTGCTTTTCCCAATGGAAGTCAAACAACTCTGTGCTTCTAAGTGAGGTGAAAACTGTTTAATGCATCACTAAGAAAAAAATCAATTTTACTTTAGCCCCAAATGTAAAATCCATTTTCCTATGATAACTTCATTTTCATGTTACCATAAAATATTCTAATTTAGATTTATAACACTTCTGCATTTTCTGAGATCCCAGCCATGGTGGCCGTGATCCCAACACACTGCGTTTTGTCTTTCTTATGGAGACCAATATTTGATCTCAAAGATAAGCATGCCAAAATTTAGAATTAAGTTATTATCCTTCTTTTTATCAGAAACATGAAGGCAGGGCTACAGACCAAAGGATGCTGGTAAAGAGAAGGAGTTTTCTCATTGCAAATTTACACCCAGAGCAGCAGATTCAAGCACTGCAGCTGTCAGGAGCTCTAACACAACCTGCTGAAATGCAGCCATCCCCTCCCACTGCAAGGAGCACGACTGAAGGGACTGCTCAGAGATTTCGGCACACAGTCCTACATACGGAGTTAATAAAGCTGGTTCTTCAGCATCTGCTGCAATTCCTGTTGTAGCTCATGCTCATCTTTACCAAAATACCCATCCCCTCTTCCTGCAATAAACACTGGGTGTATTTTGAAGATTGTTTACTCTCATTTATACTGCTCACAGGAAGATTTAACAGAAAGAATGTACCCCTGATCCTAAATGACCATAATTTTTCTTGGAATTTCTTAAAGCACACACAAAAGAAGGATTTTCAAACTTTCAGAGTCTATTATTTAACAGGGCTCTACTTATTAAAAATTGGAAATTCTGTAATTTATGACAGTACGGAGATATGTTATAAAAGTGACTAAAATGTTCTATTAAATCAGTCATCTTCACCCAAAGTACCAGAGGCAAGGGAAGTAATAGTTCTGGGAGCTCAGAGAAAGTGCCTGATGAGTTAGTAGTTGGTACCATGCATTTGAAAAAGGCTTTAAAAACGTAGTTCTGAAAGTAGCAGTTGCTTATCATTTCCTATCACAAGAATATTAACAGCTAACCTTCGTCATCTGCACCAATTTCATGCCTGCCTGGTTTTTGATTATGAGATTTAACCACATTTCTTACCAGAATTATGTTTCAGATTCTTAATACGAATAATTACCTGGGAATGCTTGAGTACTGTTATAAACTGTTATACAGTTATAATTTTATTTAAAAGCAGGTATAGAAATCAAGTGTTTCTTAGTCTCAATTTGGGATTTACTCCAATCATAGATAAAAAAAACTAACAATTATTGAAAAATCAATTTTAATGGATGTTAGATGTGATCTAAAGAAGTAAATAATGTTTTCAGAAACTAAAGCTACTTCATATACCCTTATGAAACGTCTAAAATGTCCTGGCCCTACTCAGCTAAATCCATATATAGATGTAAGACATGAAACAGACATTTGCATGAAAACACTGAAAATTTTTTTATCACTTAGAGTTTGAAACAAAAAAAGTGCCCAACTTTAGCATATTGAGTGTTTTAGTGGTCAAGGTAATAGAGAAAAATAGTTCTTTTAACTATGGGCATTGCATTTCTTCAAGTGTAAGAAGAAAGATCATTCACATTTGCTGCCTGTGAAATTTTCTAATGAGATCTTACTTCTTCAAAGCACATTGAAAAAAAAAAAGTCACAGACTTCTCAATTTGTGTGATGGCTAAAAGTCTTCACGGCACTGAGCACAGCAACACAGATGCCACACTCTATAAGACAGTCTGGAATCTGTTACTACTCTTACATTGCATTTTTACTCTTAGAGAAAAGCTCACTGAAGCTGTAGTTACAATGAAACCTTCCAGTAGAAAAATAATGAAATTAAATAGGGTGGGGGTTTTTAATGATGCACATCATGGTCTGGATCACTACAGTTTTAATAATATTCTGCTTATTTTTTTTCAATATAACTTTTATTTATCTCCGTTTTTTGTTCTAGGATATACAGTATCAGTATCGGTAGGCCAAGCATTAATTGCAGAGCTAATCACAGATGTTGTGCTTTATTATGTGTGGTTTTAAATTAAGTCCTTACAGAACAATACTTTTTAAACAGTTTATCTTGATACATCAGGACAGTTCTAAAAATGCCTGTTTTGATGTTTCTGATTCAAGCAGTAAAATGTCCATTTTATCTTTCAGTCTGGAACACAAAATCTATAAAGGAACAGTTTTAAACTATACTTTTGCCTGATTGTTGAATAGCTGTTATTGTCAAATGGATCTATTTGCTGCTTTGGCCAGGCAAGGTAAACAGCATTATGCCAAATCCTCAGAAATACGAGAAGTATAATACTGGATGGGAGAAATGCAAATGCATGTTTATCAAAGCATGTTGAAATAAGTTTTTTTATCAAGCACATTCAAATTGTCTTTAAAACAATTATTTTATTTATCAATTATCATAGTACTTATGACCTGGGTTATTACTATTACCACTGTGATTTGTCACAGTCATACCACATTCCCATTCAGTAAAGAAAACAAAACCAAACCCCACAAACAAACAAAACTAAACCCACACAAAACAAGAAACAATAAACCCTTATTAAAATGATTATTTTAGGCTACAAACTGTTGACATCCTAACTGTCTCTACAGACACCTTAATACCAATTCAGTTGTAGAAGAGTGCCATACAACATTACACTAAGGTTTTAAAACATTTTTGTGTTGAACACTTCTTCTCATTATAACCATCAGGCCTGTGTCTTTGCAGGGTGCCCTGCAATTAAGGTTTGCACCTTGGCTTGGATCACTGCAATGCACTACTCAGGGCATTTCCTGATTCCTTTACATACTTCTGCAACTGGATTCCTAAGGTGGGTTATCAACATTGCACTGCAGATGGCTGCAAGGGCCTGTTGAACTGAGTGCCAGCTGAAAGCCTCGGTTGTATAATGAGGCTGGGACTGAGTCAAAGGCAGTGGGAGGATAACTGCCAGCCTCCCTACAACCTTTCTGTCTTTAAGGAGGATTACATCTGCCTCGGGTTCCAATTAGCTTACAGTTCAGGCAGGCAGATCTCTTCTTGTATCAGGATCAGGATGAGTCCACGTTTACCCAGAACAAGCCACATGAGATAGACCATCATGCCAGGAGAGATAATGCAATGGATCCGTAGAGATGGCTGCACCACCACAGAGCCTATAGTTCACATTTACTAAGGCTGCATCAGGGCACAGAGCACCAACAAACAGCTCTTAGTTTACCTCTGCTATTTGTCACAGGATCTCTCTGTTCTGTTGTACTGGGACAGACTCTGCTTTCTTCTATACAGTTTGTAATCTAAACGTTTGCATAAGCATCATAATTTTTTAGAGCTTGCTGTCTCCCCATGAAAAAAAGAAGAAAAAAAACCCCAAAATACAAAAAATGCTCAAAAACCAAACACCCAAACCACTACTAGACTGATCTTCGGCAATCAGCATTTTATTGCTTTGTTTGTGGCGAATGAGGAGAAATGGGATATTTTATATCACCTAGTAAACTCCTCTCCATTAGCCAATGCCCTGGGTACAGAAGCCTTCAGGCTCTGCTCATTTCGGTGCCCTTTTTGGCAACAGCAATAAACAGAATTTGGTCCATTCACAGTATTTAAGAGTCTGATTCTTTAGGTACAGTTCCTCAGAGCACAGTAATTAAAGTCAACAGAGAAGCCGTACTGTGAACTTGTGAAATAAAGTCATGGCCATCCTAGAAATACACAAAGACATACCTGTCTGCCACTGTTCACATTTTGTGTACACTTCACAGTTATTGGGAAATATCTTCACAGCAAGATTTCAAAGCACTGTAATTAATCTGTGTATATTCAAGTTTGTGATGTTTTATAAGAGACCTGAACTTTTAAGAAGTCTTTCAGTGGGGTTTTGTTCAGATTATACAATAGTTGTTCATTTGCAGATGAAGCCCATCCCTGCATTGCTGCCCCAACAAAACCTCAGACATCACCTACTGCCTTTCATAATTAAGTTCCAACACATGAAAGCATTAGTAGTGATGTGGTGTGCTTCATTAAAAATAACAAGCTATTGAACAGAGCCATCATTTTAAATAATTCCATAAAAGTGTTTATAGAAAAATCACACACATAAATTACTTAAGTTTAGCTGGCTTTTCTTAATCACTGTAATACATGGTACAAACCCAGCTAATCTTTATGAAGTGTGAAGACTGTACCATGGAATATGAAATACACAATTATATAATGCAAGATTCCAGCAGCTGCCTTTAATTGGCCAAGACCCTCCACTGGTGCAAATTAGGGAACACAGTTTGAAGACCTCCTCTCAGGCATTTCTCAAGATTCAGAAGCTGGTTAAGATACTGGCTTGATGGTAAAGAGTCATCAGGATTTCAGTCAGAAGACAAAAAAAGCAATTTACCTGAAGAAGGTGACAAAGAACTGCACCAGATCCATGATGGTATTGTGTTGTGAGAAGGCAATCTGCAAATAAAATAGAAGTAAATTACAACATTTTCAGACTCAACAGCTCTTTTTAGGCGAGGGCTTCATGGCTCCATGGATGATTACTTTCAAGTGTAATATCAGTCTAGTCTGCACACACCTGCATTTATGATAAAGTGAGACGAGCAGCTAATTCCCATATCCTTGTTGGTGTCAAAATACAAACAATGGAATATAATACTTTTACTGAAGTAAAGTTAATAGAAATATCCTCTTAATATGAACAATAAAAAAGAATACGAAATATATTAAGAAATTGTATTGCTATGAATTGTCTTTATAGTCACCAACACCATCTTCCATTTTAATAACAACACTGAAACAAGGTTTTAGAGAAGACAAACAACATATAGTGCTTAAGATTAATACATTTAAAATATTTTAATTGTATAATATTAAAATTAATGCATATGTTAATTTAATTTTTAAAAAGATAAATCGGGTGCATAATAAAACAGTTTCAAAGCAAATTACTTTAAAGACAAAGTAATAAATATTCTTTTGGGCTACAGTTTTACAGCCTCACCAGAACATGCATTAGTTCAGCTCCTTGCTGTAATTTTTGTGAATATTTAATTATCTCTAAGAGAGCATATACATACGGACATTCACACTTGCATGCAATAAAGCCTATAATTATCTTTGTAAGTACTTTTTGCTAATGTTAAGAACAGTACTTAATAGTTATGTTATATCTACAAATATCCATAAGTCCCTGTCTTGCTCAGTTTTTCAGTTTATAATTATCAAACTGAAGATATAGAGAATCTTCTACTTTGAATTGTACCAAATGTTTATCTAACTATATTTACAGTCTTTTCAAATAATTGTTGGGTTTAGAGATCTCTGTGCATTCAAGATCTGATCTTGACTAGTAATTACACCAAATTACTCTGAATCCCTTTCATGGCTGAATTGCGAACTTTTGAAATGATAATTCAAGATACTCAAAAATTTACTTTTTTTCTCTCCTTTTTTTTCTATTTTAGGGCAAAGCCATAATGTAAACTTCAGTAATAATGGTGTTACCGTGCCTTGTGCCAGCACAACACAGCTAAACATAGACCAATTACTTAGAAGATAACGTCTGCGAAAAGACCAGAAGACTTCTTTGGCCCAGTATAAAGTGCATCCCAAACAAAAACAATTGTTTAAGTATACCTTGAACAAATATGAAAAGCTTTCCAAACTCTTTTTTTTTTTTTTTTTAATGCTGTCTAGATTCACTTCAAATACTATTTAATATTCAAATTCACTCCTGGTGTTTCCAGAATGTTTTTTACAAGTACCATACTTTAGGTGATGAACCAGCACAAGGAGAAAAAATCATGCCAGTGTTGATAGAGTTCACCTTTTGTGATTTGTTGAAATGCTCTTTGTTGAAGAAGCATTTAGATTTTGCATTACTACAATTATTTTCATTCAAGGTGTCAGAATTCTTTAACAGCCTCTCTGAGTCTAGAAACAACTCCAGTCAAGGGAAAGTCTGCAGTCAAACCCCTCAATCTGATCAAAATCATACCAGGAAAGTTCTACCCCAAACTTTTCTAAAAACTATAGTGCCTCTGCTTCTCCTTTTCAACACAAAATAAATATGAAGTATACAGATTTACAACATTTCAATGATTTTATATAATTGATTATCAATAATGAAATGATTTGCATATTCCCAAGCTCAGGAAAATGGACACAAAAGGAAGGATTCTACATTTTCCAACTTCTATTAATCTAACCACCTACTCAAGATAAGTGCAGTGTTCTATTGCTGAAGATGTTTCCAAATTTATGGAAGAACATCTGTCTGTTAGACTTGCTTGGTTGGTTGTATGGGATTTTCCTGAAAGTACTCATACTTTAAAGCAGAAACACATTTAGATATAAAGTTTCATCCCAAAAGTAATTTCCAATTTTAATCAAACATCTTCTAATAATTACATTAGAGTTACTGTTTAAAAGATGAACTACAGTATTTTCTGAACAGTATCATGTATCTCAGACTAATTTCAACACAGAACATTCACAAAAAGAATACATATTTTAATTATAAAGTAGACCACAAAGAAGCAAGCAAATGTCATGAACCTAGGACTGATACAAAGGACCATAATACAATTAAAATGATATATTTCCATGGGCGTTTAATATAGATATGAATGTAATTGTCCTTTTGCTTGTGCCGATACAGATAAGGGACAAGAAAAGGAAAATTCATTCAACCCCAGGTTTTCACTTTGGACTTAAAGATACTGGAGAAAATTATCTCCTTTGTTAATTTGTATCATGCCTTAGTAGTTTTCAGTTTCCCCAAAACATCTAAAAAGCTTGTGGATCCCACAAATATTATCTCTATCTTCTCTTACAAATAAGGATGAAGATAAATATCCTTTCCATCATTTCCTGTGGAATAAAACCAAGTGCCATGTGGAACATAATTTTTTACAGCAAACTATAACCTCTACGAGTTACTGTTATTTTTATCATTACTGTTATTTTTGTTGTGAACTGCAATTGTATTCCATCAGATCAAAGTAACACATATACAGATCGAATGTAGAAAACTTGGAGAGAATGAAAAGATTCCAAACCCAAATGTGGGGTTTACATTTATCTATCTATCAATCTATCTATCTATCTAATCTATCTATCTCTGAATTTTCCAGCTCACAGTCTTAAGAGATAGAATGGTATATCAAGAAAAGGCTGATGAGTGATAAATGAACTGTGGGGATTGTTCCAACAAACAGAAGACATGTCTATCTTTTTTCTCTGCCACATTCAAGTTTTGAAAAGTATGTTTTTAAAAAAGCAAGTTAACAAACTTTTTTAAGGATACGTGGCCTAATTGGAAGAAAAGGCATTGTGATGGCTGGCAAATATTTTACAGCAATTAAGGATTCAAAAGTCAGATAGGCAGAAGAATATGCCAGAGAGCACTGACACAAGGATTCATTGCAATCAGTGTTTCAGTGCATGGTACTTCTTAATTTTTTCATGTTTTGGTTACACACATGAGGTAGGAAATACACTTAACACTGAATAATGATGGATGGAATAGGTCTGTGGAAAGAGGAACACCTTTTGAACACAGATTTTTCCAGCCTTCAGAAGTTAATGTCTGCAGGGCTGGATTCATTTGTTCCCATTTCTCCAGTTCATCTTTACCTTGACTATCCCATACAGCAGTAATAGAGTCCTACAGAACAATAGGTCAAGATCTGTTCCATGACAAAAATGAGACAATCTTGAAAGTCTAACTCAGGGACATCTTTCATATGGAAATAGCAAGTCTGCTCTCAGAAGTTTCTGTTTTAGTTTAAAAATATAGGTGTCAAGAAGCCATCTCTGCAATTCTAACGAAACCAATTGTGCAAAAGGAAAAGGAAAGGGAAAACTAGGCACTAAATCAAAATTCCATATTTGCAGTAAACAGTAATCTAATCCATGAAATGTTTCATATATTCAAATAATGTACACAAAAAGCAATTATAATCTGTGCTCCATTTCACGACATTACCCACTAAAGCAAACTTCTATCTGCTCAGGCTCTCAAACCATGAACAAATACTTCCGTTAATGCAATTCTTCCATCTTCCATTGTTAATAAATTAAGAAAGAACAAATAAGAGAAACTAAAATAAATACATGGCAAAACTCTGATAGAAGGTCTAATTATTAAACCCTGAAACATAATGCAATAAGGTCAGACATAACCCAAACTAAACTGCCTGGACTGTGTTGATTATGCCGACTTAAACCCTGCAGAATTATTACTTCCTTCAGTATCATCAAAACCATAATTTAATTTCTTCTTGGATAGAACTATTATACACTCCCACACTGGTACTAGGTACGTACTGAATCAGAAGAAATGGATACCGACTGAACATAAAGGCTGACATATTTTGTTGTCCGTCATCTTTCACACTTTCTTGAGGGACACTTTTTGACTGAAGCAACTTCAGACAAAAAATATTAAAGTCAGCTGAGGAATATATTTGTGTAGATGGCCACATTTTTGTGTATAACTTTTTTATAAGGAAAATGTAAAAGACCAAACACTGTGATAATTTGGAATGAGGATGCTAGAAAATTGAAACACGTAATAAATTCTCACATTTATTTGTTGTTGTACAAAGTGAAGTTTAGATATCTACTCTGCAGAAACATGACAGCAGAGACCCAAGTATAAACTATTTTAAAGACATTACTATGTATTACATAATAATTTTGGGTTGGGGAATGGTACCTATGGATATCTTTAAACTCAGTAAACACACGACTACTGAATAATCAGTAGTTACAAAGGAAAAGATAAGATACTCTGATTTTTGGTTTTTTCTTAATATAAATGCAATTGTAAGTACAATTATATATTGGGATATCTTTAGAGAGAGTTACAAGTGGTTGTGACTCTTCTTTCACACTGGACTTCAATTATGAAGACTGACCTGCACAAGTAAGAGATGGATGGTAGGAAACTGTCAGTTTCCCAATAGAAATATTTAACAGGCAAAGCACAAAATATATTTTCTTTTCCTTTGGTAAACAGAAATTCCAAGAGAACATGGTAAGGAAAAGACAAGATTACCAACAAGTTATATTTGTCTAAATAAGGGAAACATTAAACTCTTGGAGGCCAAAAATGCCACACATTTATTTTATGTACTGGCTTTCCTAGAACTTGAAAAATAAAGTTTGAAATGTATCTGAATTTTGCCACGTGGAATATGTCAAATCTTGTCCCATGGGTGAACCTAGTCTAAATTAGTCAGATAGCTTATAATAATCAGCAGAGATAGGAAGGCATTTCATAGGTGAGTGACTCTAAAATAGATGTGGAACTCTCATAACTTGGAAGGGATTACCCTGTGGAGCTGCCATTTCTCTCCACTAACAACACAGGGATTCTGTGATTAGTTCAGACTATAGACCTAATGTCAAACTTAGAATATAAATAATGTTAGGTGAGATAAATTTCTCCCATGGTTTGTAAGTACTCACCGGGTATTTCTGTAAAACTGTAACAATAAAATAGGCAAAAGAAGTATTTGTTGTTGGGATTAAATGATCTGAGAAGCAATACAGAGCTAAGTGCCTGCTAGCAGAATCCTACTTCCTTCTGCTGCGTTAATGCCTGTAGAGAATTCAGTTTGATGCTGACAAACAGTCCTCCCAGATGATAAGATTTAGTGATAACAAAACTTTCATACTGATAACATAAATAGAAAATGAAAGATAACAAATAAATTCAGACTTCACATCAAGATTTGATCAACAGCTTCCATAGATTATCTCTGCTCACTGAAGCCTTGTCTCTCATGCTGGCACACACTACATTATCCAAATACCCACTCCTTCATTTCTCAAAAAATGTAATAATTACAGGGTATTTTTTCAACTATTCAGAGTCACAAGAGGCAGAAAGACAATCTAGTTTTGTATTCAAGTAAGATGAAAGACATTCCTAAATAAGGTTATAACAGCTGAACTTTTTTCCTACTGAATAGGCACTTTAAATCCAATAACTTCATTATTCAATTAAATTCAATATGCATATTCCCCTTCTTTATTCAATGTTATGCTTGTGTACACATATGAACAAACATATACCACACAGAAAAACCCTACATTAATAAACTCCAAGAAGTCAAGGAGAAAATCTAGGACAGGGAACTGTTATTTAACTTACAGTTTTATTCAGTATGCAAAGCATTTTCATAGCGATTCATATGGACATTATTAAGAAATTGAAATATTGGCTACTAAAGTCAGTGAAAGAATGGAAGAAAATTAAAATACAGATAAGAGAAAAATGACATGTTTCAAAATTAAATTAAAAAAAGATTAAAAGTAATTGACACAAAGACCTATAATACTGGAAAGTTATTTTAGACATAAATCTTCGCAGGATTGAGTTCTCCTCCAAACTGTGTGAAACAGCAGATTTCTAGACAACATCTTTCAAAACTCTGGTGTTTAAAAGCCTGCCTAGATTAAATGGACAGGAAGAAAAATTAGATACAGAAGTGAAGGGAATGGAGTGAGAGAATTTGTCAGGCAGAGTTGAATGATTAAATTCTACCACAATGAGAAGCATTGCGTGACGATATGGTTTTGTTTGTCAAGCTACATTAAGGAAAAGCCATTTTTGTCACTTGCTAGAATTGAATTTTCCTTTCAACCCCAGGTTTCAGCTTCCTTGTTATCACTTCTTCTGACATCTTATTATGACTTGATAAATTAAGGAGTTTCCCATTAGGAAAGCTGTACCTGTTGCGGAATGTGCTCTTATCACAGAATCACAGAAATGGGGATAGGAGGAACATCACAAACCGAGGTTGTTCAACTTCTCACTCTAAGCCAGGCTACTGTCAGCACCATATCAGGCCAGCAGTGCCTTTCCCCAGCTAAGTTTTGTAAACCTCCAGGAACAAACATTCCATGGCCAGTCTGGAAAATTTGTTTCAATGCGCTATTGCTAACACAACAAATTTTTTCTAGTATTCAATCTGAATCTCCCAAGGTGAAGATTCCACTTCTCCTTGTATTCTGAAGTTTATAAACAGAAAAATGTCCTGCATGGAAGGTACTTTTCACATTTCCTAAATAAATAAATAAATTTACGCTGAGCTATTTGAGTGACTATAGAACTTAGTATGGTGGTCTGGCATTTAACACTCATACCTATGTGTATGTGCAGAAACACATATAACAGAGACGGAAAATGTGCTGCTAAAATGATGAGATTTTTTTCAAATTTCTTTAAGTCTTTATTTTTTTACATCTACAGTAGAGCTGCCTGTGCTAGACAATCTACCAGTTAACCCACTGGCTGGTCTCCAGCCTAATAAAAATGATAATAAAATTTTTATAAGGCTACAAAAGCTGAATTTTTAAAATTTATGCAATGTTTTGTTCATTTTAAAAATCAAATACTTGGTTAGAAAAGGCAAAACATGCCCTGAATTTTGCATAAAGATCATGCCATTCAAAATAATGTATGTAAAACCCATTGTGAGATGACAAGAAAAGGGCAAAGCATTTTCTTAAACATGAAGAGAGTAATTTCCCAAAGTTTATTGTTATAAATGTAGAGCATGCTATAAAGCTGTTGGAGCTGTGGAATAAAAATTTTGTATTTGCAATGGCACTTTTCTTGATTACTGTGGATTAGCATATTTATGAGGTTACTCAGCCTCAGGTTTAAAACCACAAATCAAAGGTTTATATCAGCATGGGTAATGGATTACACAGGAGTCTATGGCCTATGATATCCCAGAGGTATCTGTCTTTCAGAAGATTTATGTGTATAATACCACTTTGTAGAAATTACACTTTCTGATCTTTTGTGTGGTGCTTGGTGATTCCCCTCTCTAATGTCTAAAACAACCAAAAAGCAGCATTCTCAGGCAGCAGCAAAATTCATTGATGTATTTTCCTATTCTCCTCCTCACTTTTTGATACGGCCATGAAAGACAGAGGCTCTAATTCCTTGATGTACATAGCACCACTACAATGAGAGCAGAAGTCAGTGTGAGCATACTTGATGCAATTACTTCTGAAAAGAGGAAGGAGTCTGCATTCCAGCAGCCATCCACAGCACAAATACTTGAATTTTGTTTATTCTGTGAACAGCACTGTGATAGAACACACATAAAACTTTTTAAAGTCTCACTTTTTTCTTCACAGGTGAGTGCCGATGACATTACTATCAGTGGTAAATACCTACTTACTTCCTTTTGGCTTCACAAAAACCAGGATTTCAGGGCAGAATGCAAAAACAAGAAATTGAAATGCTTAGTCCTGCCTCTCGTGAAAGACTAGCCAAAAGAGAAGTCAGGTAGGCGTTTTCAAGACTGTGGGTACCCAAGTGAATCTATTTGCTCATCATTGTGAAATGATGACAAAGGAAGACACCAAAATCTCATTAAACTCTACAGAGAAAATGCTCGTCAGTTTTATTATTATTTCAATCTTTTACTGAAGATCCACATCTCTTGGAAAAGAAAACCAAAGTACGTGAAGAAGGGTAAGGGAGTTGTTTACATGGGCATGATGAGTGAAGAGGACACATAATAACCTATATAATTTAGAAGAGTCAACATCAAAAGGCATGAGGAAAAAACACAAAGTGTTTTTAGGCTCTCTGTATCATACATTTATTCCATTGAAGGAAAAGTGTGGGGGTTTGTATGTAAGGGATGATGCCCTCTTACCTATACAAGGAGCAAGACTATTCTAAACGATTTTCTGCGGAAAAAACGACAGACCACACTAATGTGAAAATACCAATTCCTTCAAATAAAGGGGAAGTGGCTGACTAACCTAAAAAACACCCAGCATACCAAGAAAGAAAATATATAAGTAAGAAAATGAGTTTTATGTTTTCCCTTGAAGAGGTGATCAATATGCAGAAAGTGACAACTGAGACTTTTACAAAATAAAATTAAATTGTGAGGATTAACAGAACACATTGTGATTCAATTTTGTTATGTTAATTTTACTCTCTTTCATTTAACTTTTATCTGTCATTTGAAACTCATATTGTAGTGCAAGCTGTAATAAATTTGAAAAAAAAAAGCAGATACAACTGTCAGCTTGAGACTTCAGTCACCCTCGTAGTACATTCTGCAGAGTCAGGGTGATGTAACACTGATATATCACTGATATATCACTGAGGATATGCTGTCACAGTCAGAAGAGTATGTGTAAAAAGTGCAGAGAGATGTGTAATGGCAATAAGCAGAAACCTTTTTTAACAACTTGCAGAAATTAGGTTGGGAAAGGTGGATGAGTGGGTTTCAGGGAGACTCAGAATGATGTAAAACCAAAGAGCAGGGCCTGCTCAGCAGCAACAAGACCACACTGACTTTTTGGCAATGACATGCTGGACTACACTGATAGGAACTGGCAACAGTCATTCCCATGAAACTACAGCATTTGTAACAAAGTTTTATAACTGAAATATAGAAACGAGAGTCTAATGTATGAAATGCATCACCTAGAACTGTGATCTGGAGGCTACCTGCAAAGCTCAGAATGAGCTCATGGACAAGCAGCAAGGAACTTCAGATTTATTTTAATTCATAAAGGCCCCATTGTTGAAAGGAAAACAAATATTTAAAGTTGTCAGCACTGAGTGTACTTTTTATTCTCACTTTTTAAAAACTGGATTTCCCAGTATACTTTCTAGAAGCTCTATTCGCTTAATTAGGCTTGTGCAAATCAAAAGTGACCATTTGTCTGCTGAACAGTTTTAACAAAATCAAAATTCAAAGAAAATAAAGACTTTTGCAGCTAGAGCACTTCATGCTTTCAGAGAGAAGAAGGAAAATACTTTTCAAGAATCCTATATAATTATGATGCTGGCCTGCACTGTGTCAAGACATAGGTTGTGCCTTTTCCTTCCTCATGTTGAATACTTTGTAAGGCAGAAATGTTAAGATCTGCTTTTGGGGTGATTGTTCAGCTATCGAGATTCTTTCCATTTGAGTAGGATCAGAGAGGGTGTCTGCATAGCCGAATTTGATCTCAAAATAGTGAATATCATCTTCTGAGAAAACAAGTATATGAGTCAGGGCAAAGATCCTACATGCAAAAAACCCACATTCAGAAAGATAAATCCAGTTTCTGTTACACAGACTTTGGAATTCTGAAACACCTCATTTGCTGTTCTGTATGTAAGAGTAAGGCAATAAGTAACTTATTTGGAAGAGTAAGTCTAGTAAAGATCAGGTATCTTCCAGCCTTCCTCTGCCTCAGAAAAATAATCCCTTCTCTTAACTAGGGGAACATTCTCAAAGTGCAATATGGTAAACTAGAAGAAATCCTCTAACAAAACTTTGTTTCCTAAAAATCAAAGCTACAGAATGTAGCTCTATATGTCCTGTGTGGACAGATGAGGGCTCAAAATTTGATTTTAAAAACTCAGCACCTACAAGATTTTTAATAAGAGAACAAGAGAGATGACCTCAACTGTACTAGATGAGGGAAAGACACACACACAAGTGCCCGTGTTACCACAGAAGGAAATGGAAGAAAATACTTATAAAACAATCAATTATTCACATTAGTTTTAGACAAAGTATGGGGGTTTCTGCAGAAAGCTAGGAAATTTGAGGCCACTGTTTTCTCCCATAGCTACCAGTTTTTGAAAATCAGCTGAGCTGGACCAAAAAAACCATAAAACAGTTTTGAGAAGCCTTTAGCAGGAAAAATTACTTTCCTAAAATTTGAAAAATGGAAAAAGGTTCTGCTTAAAAAAAAAAAAAAGAAGAAGAAATTAAGTGAAAACTTTGTTTAATCCTGAAATATTTCTCTGGAAAGTTTTAGAAGTTAAAAAAAAAATGCAACTTTTTCCAAAAATTTTCCCACATAATCATCATACTTGACAAACTCCAATTATTTCACTCTGGAAGCCTGAGCAGACTTTTTTAAGAGAGGCATGAGCAGGGCACAGAGGAACAAATACCTTAAAAGACAATTCAGACTATCTGGTTTCAAGTGCAGGAAGGTGTTGAAAAAGTGAAGTTTAGACATTAAAATCATACTCTTTACTCCTTGCAGGGTGAATTTCTCACATACAGATTTTAAAGGTATCTACCTTGCCAACAGCCATATGTAAGAAATATCCTCAGAGTATTCCAGGAAAGATTTTCAGTACATTTTCTGCGACAAAAATACAGCAGAAAAATGTCTTCCAATAAAGGTATTGACTACACTCAAAAAGAAGGGTTGGGGTTTTTTCTTCAATGATTACAGAATTCCCCAGATCAGTCTATTTTACCTAACACCCTTTTTTCCAAATGAGAACATACTCATGCTTTTCACTGAGACAAGAACATACATATAAAAAATAGAGATTTGTATATTTATTCTTTTGGAGAACAAATGCTTAATTGGTTTCTAGCTGCAAGTGAGGGTTTTTTGCAATTATTTTATGCATCTGTAGAGGGCTTAATGCTGATTTATGTTGTTTACTGAAATCTTGACTTAGCCTGGTGGGAAATAGTACAATGAAACCATGTGACCATATTCAAAGGTTACAAGCGATTTCCACAAATGAGATGTTCTATACTGCAAAACTCTTTCAATGCAAATCATTCTCAATAATATTTTTTTTTTTTTTACCACTAAGTTAAAAGAGGTTTATGTACCTATTGTCTTTTTAAACTTGAACCTAAATCCGTTCAAATTGAAATACAGGAAATTCCATTTAAAAATAAGAAATATTTTTTTACTGCAAGGATGGTGGAAGACTGGAGCAGGCTGCTCAGATAGGTTGGGTATTGATTCTCGATCCCTGGAGATATTCAAAACCTGACTCAAAGAAAGCCCTGGACAACTTACTCTAGCTGACCCTGCTTTGAGGGGTCAGACAATCTCCAGATGGTCCTTTCCAACGCCAATCATTCTGTGATTCCACAAATGAGCATGATTATTTCCCTTCTCACAGTTGTTAGTATGAGTTATTAGGTCTCTGTGTCAGTAACATAAGACAGAAAAAGGATTCCTGAAAGATTTAATTTCCTCTCCATTTTTCCAGAGCTGGCATGTGCAGAGACATCGACATCAACTTGAAACAACAAAGACTATCTAATTCAAGTGAAACTTTACCTTCTCCATGTATTGCGCCAAAGAGGATTACGCTTTTTATTATTTTAAAGCGTAAAATACATCTTGCAAATGTCTGTTTATATCACAAGAAAAAAAAGCTACCAACTGATATTTTGACAGCGACTGACAGACATTCAAAGTTTGCTACACCAAAAGTTCCTGAAATGCCCTGATCCTGGTAATTATGACAAATACTTTAATGTAATATAATCTATATATTTACTGCAACACATGATTACAGAAGCACCAGTCTAATGTTTATAGTTTGTAAAGAGCACTTCTCTGCCTTTTCGTTATTGGCCTGAAGGATTGCACTGGGAAGTGATATCTACTCAATGTCTCCATCTTTGGACAATACCATTAATTTCATCTTCCAGAGCTTCCTTCCAGCCTCAACCACTGACTGAGATAATACAATAGTATGCCACAGTTATTAAAGTTTTCAAATGGTCTTTAAAAAAAAAAAAAAGAAAAAGAAAAATATAATTGTTCAAATCTTCTTAATATCCTTCCAAAATCAACCATATGAAATGAGAGATTTTTAGTGTCCTGAAACGGAAGTTAAATGAACATATTACCAAAAAGTCTTTGTATACCTTTTCAGTCAGAACTAAATAAAATACAAACTGCTGTTATAGTATTTATGTTCTTGTTTATTTTTAACTATTTATTAACTGTTTCTTTATCATGACAAAAAAAATCTTAATGCCAAGTATGAAAACATCTCAATATTCAATCAAATCTCTACCATAAATATTTCTGATGCCTTTTTCCCATGGAATGAAGAAATTCTCCTTATTTTCCTTTACATCTTATCTACTAAAATTCTACCTATAGATTTTAGTGACTTTTCAAGGTCACCAAATACTTGTTGTGCTATAATTTAAAAGCCTGATAGGAATCAAAGATACCAGAACTCAAGTGCAATTTCAGGTCAACTCCTTCTTTATTGAAGGTTGATAGGTTTTGATCTGTTTCCTGGGTGAAGGCATTATACCAATATTCCATCCGAACACCTCTTAAAGATGTTGGGTATTAAGAATTCCAGTCAAAGTGAAAGGCAATTGAAGATCTCAAATCAAAATTAAAAATCTTAATAATTTTCCATAATTCCTTCAACATAATTTAGCATAAATGTGTTTCCTACTTTGAACTCAAACTGCCTGACAAATTTCCAGATGAAGTATTCAAGCAAAAATTCATCTATTGTTTGGGATCCAAACTTTGAAGATAGTAAATTTTATTTGAAGAAACTGTAATAAAATTGCACAATACACTCCTTAAAATACTTAAAACCTAGTGTGTTTTCCAAAGTGATAACTGATATTTCCAATTTCAGATTTTTATCCTACTGAGTACAATCACGTCAAAGTACTTGTAGCTCACCCATAGGCAAAAGTGATCTACTAAAGAAGAGAAAATCTCTCAGAAATCTTTACTGCTGTGGATTGGACTGTCATAAAAAAGCTGACTGTCAGAGAGAGTAGGTCTTGCACATTTTAATTGCAATTGGACATGTGCTATGAGGAGCAAAGCCTGAGTTCAAAGATGAGGCTGCAGCCTGTAAGCAGATCAACAATTACAAACTGAGACTAGAGTTAAAAATCTGAGGTCTGGAACGCTCAAAATAAACTTTTTGAACCTGCACTTTGTATAATCTCCAAAGCACCAGCAGCTCCATCAAATTGGAAGAATGAGAAACTGCATCAATTTGGCCAAGAGCAGAGCTCTCATCCATCTGTTGGGGAGTAAAAGTCTCACTTGATGGGTCAAGGAACACCTTACACCTGAGTACCTATTTCAGATGCAAAATTGCTGGGTTTATATATATTTTTCTATTAAACATCCAAAGGAGAAGCTCACTGTTTTATAAAGAATAAAGATAATAGCTACATAAATGTTGCAATATTTAACTTGTTGAAAGAAAAATTGCACCTTTATTTTTTGAAGTCTGTTCCAATGCTGCACTTATGTCATATAACAGAGCTTGGTTTAAAGTATAAGTATCCATAAAAAGGTGATATGATAATATCTTGTGCTAATGGTGCCATTATCAAGCTATAAAATGATGCCATTATTTTGCCCAACTGTGTGGCTTCATGCCCAAGGCCGTTGTTCCAGCTGGGAAGAAAAACTCACAGTAATATGGCATATTATGAAATTTCCCTAAATACGTAAGAGGTTTCATAAATGGAGTGCATTTATGCAAGCCACACTATTATGTAATAAAACAGTCTCCTGATTTATATCTGAGAGCAGGAAATCATGTCAAACCATCCTTTTCTAGGACTCAAAAAATTAAATACACGTTTTTGAAAGCTAACTAAAATGGAAAAAGAAGTTGATATGGACCTCATCCTCAAATACCTGCTATAAAAATTATTTCTCACACATTCTGGAAGTAAGCCAGCTGTCAGAATTTAGGGTAATAAACTATAAACAGGTCAGTGGTCAAAACTAAAAATTCCTCAAAGCTCTCAAGGCAGCGTTTAATGCATATAAAAACAGCGGTTGTAAAAACAGCTAAATATGACATCTGCAACATTTCTCCTACATCTTGAATCCTGTCTGTTTGATGTACACAGACCATAAGGCACCTCTTACTTTGAGTGTTCTTGAGAGTCAGAGTCCCAGCTTTGTCTCTCAAGTTCAGGAAAGGATGAGCTGCCAGACCTGCAATGGCATCTTTACACATTATTAACATCTGGCCAGTTACTAGTTTTGTACTTCAAGCATGATCATTATTCTTCAAACTCACAAATTGAAACTGCAAAGGGAAGAATAATTCTTGGCATCATTCTCATATAAGAAGCAAATCTAAATTATGACATCAGTTGCAGATTGACTCAGTAATAAATTACCAAACCCAATTTACTCAGGACCTTGTAATTTAGTTTCAATCTAATTTAATTCAATTTTAGCTGTGATATATAAATGATGATTAGTAGACTATTGCATAAGAATATAAAGTATTTAAGTTTCCTAAGTTACTAACATTTAAGCTACAGTAGTTCTGGAGGGGTTTTGGTTTGCTTTTTTTTCCTCAAAGGCAGAACTGAAAAATGTTATGAACCATAGAAAAAAATGTTAATTACATTAAATCTGGTATCCATGACAATTAACTCTACATCATAATTTTCTAGAATTCAAAATAATTCTCCCCTTGCACACAACCTGAGCTTGAAATGCACTCCATAGTTTATACAACAGACCATACGGACACGGGCTTATCCATGTGAAAGATACAACTACAAACGCTGCTCTTCATAAGTGAAGGATACTTATGTTTGAAATTTAGATTTTTATCATGTGATTATCACTCAGAGACCTTACAGAGTTCTGTGATCTTTTTGCTTTTGAGATCTTCCAGTACTGAGTGAAAGCATAATGAAAGGACACTGTAAAGAACCATGAAAACATACATCAAAATGTCAGCTGCTTTTTTCCCTACTTTCCCTATGTTGTACTTAGTGCTCTTTACTTCAAGGCAGGTGAACAGCAAAAACTAAGCTATAAGAAGCTGTACTTAACACATTTTCACAAATAAAAGAATGATAAAAATCAGGATAAACCTATCAGTAATTGCCATTTGCTAATTACACAGCTGTACTTATGCTACAGCTATAAAGACCAATTAAAATAATTAATCTGGCAATTTAGTTAGAATTTTATGTTGCAATATTCCCTAAAATTTTAAAAACTGCAACGAAAACAGTCAACATCCATTTTAAGTTCTCCCCCTGGGACAACCTCCCTTGACCTGCTGGCAACACTCTGCCTAACTCAGCCCAGGACACCCTTCTCCTTCTTTGTCACAGAGCACATTGCTGGCTCATGGGTTTTTCTCCCCAGGTGCAGGACTTTGCACTTCCCCTTGCTGAACTCCATGAGGTTCCTCTCATTCCATTTCTCCAGCCCCTCCAGGTCCTACTGGATTACAGCACAGCCCCTTGGCATATCTCAGCCTCCTCCTGATTTTGTGTCAACAAAAAACTTGCTCTCCCATCATCCAGATGAACACATTAAACCCCATAACGCTATTCCACAAATGATGATTACACTAACAAAGTGTTCCATAGGATTTAATTTAACCTCAGGATAAATAGAACTTTTACAATATACTGCTCTGAGACTCAAGTAATTCTGACTTGTATAGGGAAATGAATACGGAAATGTATGGAAATAATTATGTCAAGGAACATCCATATATACTTCTTATATATTTATATATACATATATATAGATACTTGCACATATAAATGAAAAGTAAATGGCATCAGGAAAACGTACCCACCAGGCTACATTCAGATTGAGATATCTGTATCTGACATTCAGTTTATCTCTTCTCAATTTATTATCTTCCTACGCCTGCCACCAATTTCCTGACATATTTTATTTCTAGTACAATAGAATAGGCAAGAGGAAGGTATAAAATAGACTTAATATTGTTGAACAAGTTTATTTGAATACTGATGCAGTCCTTGTAAAAAATTAGTTCAGGCTTACAGTTAAATCTGTTTTGTAACTAAATGAAATCTGGTTCTGGTGAAAGAAGGATTAGTAAATTCCTATTGCGGAAAACTGATCCTGCTTTGCAGCAAATTTTTATGGTTGTGTGATGAGGAAAAATAGTTTTAAATCTATAACTTTTAGTGTCATATGAATCTAATTTTCCTGGCAGACATGTCTCATGCAAGGTCAGTAAAAAAGCATTTTCTGAAAATGCCTCAGAATGTCCTATAAGCTTCATAAATCCACACAGTTTAGTTTTTTCTAACTGAACAATCACCTTTTTTCTTGAGAGAATAAAACGAACAATAATTCCATGTACCCTTTTTTCCATTAACTGCACTCAACCCTTTATAAAAGATAATATACCTTCTGTAGCATCACAAAGCAAAAACAAGGAGTTCACACATAACGCTATTTGTGAGCAATCAATATGCAGTATTCAGGTTACTCATCAGAGCCCCCAACCACAGGAAGAATTTGTTTTCATTGAGACATGAATACTGAGCTAATGATACGAGTTTGAAAACAAAATACAGAAGACACAGGAAAAAATTACCCTAAACTAACAGATCTCTAATGCTAAAGCTAGATTTTTCTACAAAAGCATACAATAACGCTTTAAAAAGCTGAGTTAGAAGGTTTGCATTACACATTTTCCAAGCGAAAGAATTTCTACTCAAATTCGAACAGTATGATTAAATAGGCCTTTAAAAGCTAAGGGGGAGAAATGGAAAAGCCAGCATTCCAATGCCACTCCAGCAGAAGCCAAACCAGCAGATGCTGTGGATGCTGTACCTGGCACCTCTCTGCAGAGCAACGCTGCTGGCATGATGGGCACCACCCAGAACAGCAGCTGCTGAAAGGCAGCTTGGGTTCCTAACAGAGAAGAGAGCTGAGAAAGAGGAAACAATTTCTTTTTCTTTCCTATTTACAGTTTTGATTCAGGACAGGCAGGATAACAAAATTATTTTTATCAATGAAATAATACTAAAAAATGTTCATGTTTAACCCCTTTTGCTCATGTGAAAGGGGAACTCGCTAAAGAAAATGGATAGAAGTGAGATTATTGATGGGATGGGAAGAGAAAAAGGCTTATTCGACAGCAGGAAAATAATAGAGACTCTACTTTTTTTCTTCAGAAGATTTTAGCATGTAACTTCAGATTAGAAAAATATGTATATAACTACATGCAGTACAATGATGCTTAAACCAGAGCAATTACCAATATTCAGTTTGTACAGACAAGGGATGATTCAAAGGGAAACAAAATAATCAAAAAGGATGCTTTTTTACACTAAACATCTACAACTGCTGCCCAGAAGATTAAAGAGACTTTTGTTTTGGAAGGCAAGATGACTGATGAAGACAGAAAATTCCTTTGTTCTTCCTGTTTCTGAATAATGGAATGCTTCACTGAGGAAATAAATGTGTACATAAATATGGGACCACATTACTACAAAAATCTGAAATTAGGAAATAGAATTTTAAGTGCTTAAGCTTTGCTCTGAAAATTTCCTGGATGACTAGGAGGTGCCAAAAGATCACTCTGACTACTTTGCAAGATGGAACCCAATGGTACAAATGTCTTAAACTTGGAATCTCTGAAACTGAAACAAAATTAAAATTACAGCACATGTAAGGATTTAAAATCCTAATATACATTTTTTAATATATTACATAGTTATATATAAAACTATCTATGGTTTTGATCTCAACTAATTTGGGGTCAGTTCAAGGCTCTTCACAAGGTATTTCACATGCCTTTCATATCAGCTATCTTTGCAAAAAGAATGACGAAACAGAGCAACAGTTAAAACTGTTAGGCAGCAAAACTGTCAACATACATGAAAACTGAAATAGACAAGGACATAAGAAAAAGAATGTTCTGCTTGAAAGTCACATTTGGTAGAAATATAACACTCCCTTGCTTATCAAGCACTTTCTTCACAACTGCACTTTTACTAACCACAAAACTGAATTTCACCAATACTTAAGTTTAATAGTTGAAATTAATATGATTTTTAAGATACTTCAGTTATAAAAACTGCAATCAATAAAATGATAATACTTCTTATCAACCCTCATCATATTTTTTCAGCATAGGACCTGAAGAAATTTCTGTTCTAGTTCTCTTCTTGAAACTTCTTAGTTTTAACCTCAGAGAGCTTTTGTTTCTCTTTTGAGTTCTAGTGTGTAGTTCTGAATCTCCTTCAACAACATACTTATCTTCTCAGAGCACAGTAAAAGCCCAGTGAAGCAAAGATTTTCAAGGCATGATGAAACAGTTTAACTCAGTTTCTGTATACCCTGATGGACAGAGTTATCTTTGGTCAGAGGTTAATCAAATATTACCCCTTGCAGCTGTGGGATATTTGGCAGTTAACTCCCCAAAATGTCTGGTGCCTTGTAAAAGCACAATGGCAGCACAACAGTTTTCCTCAGATATAATACCCATTTTAAATTTACTGAAAAACATGCTTATTTCATGCAAAGACAGATGAAAGTTTACTTACACAGTCATCATAAAAGAGGGAAAAAAACCATAAGAAACTGAGAAAAGTAATTAAAGCTCTTCCTTCATTTTCAGCAGCATAACGTAGCTTCTCTCGTTTGAGAATAGGCTTCTTTGCATCACTTACTAAAGTGTTTATGCTGACTTGTATAAGGTTTTGACTAATAACTAAAAAAGTATTTACCTATTGAGATTAAAGTAAAGAAAAAAATCATAAAAGTAGGTTTGTATGTAAATTTTGCAGTAAATCCCCCAGTACACCCTGCCATGGATTCAGCCACAGAGGACACACAAACCCATTCTCCAAAACTCATATGATGATTCTATGAAGCAAATGAGGGTGGTCCCTTTGCACTTCCCCAGTGTATGTCTTCAGGCAAAGCAACCCCTTGAATTTTCTCCATTGTTTTATAAGAGCTGTAAAGAATCTATTCATAACAGTATATGAAATAAAATCAAAGCTAAATAATGACTGATATCACAAAAGTCAACGAGAGTACCCAGATGCCCCAATCTCTTCCGAAAATTAGCACCCAAACATCCTGATGACTTTAAAATGCTATATAGTTATGATCCATGACTTACAGAATTTGATAAGTGGGAAACATATTTGTGAAGAAGAAGGGGACAGGGCATTAGCAATTATCACAAAAATATTGATTTGGTTGAAAAAAAATTAGGACTCCTGTCATAATGTCTTGATTAAATAACTTTGGGAATTTCTGTTAATCTGTTTGATAACAAAATGTCATTCATTTTATGTCTGCAGGTCATTTACCTTTTACAGAAACATTAATGTATTAATGTTCCCATTAAGTGGTCAAGAAAAATATTCTCCTTAGCAATATTTTGAGATCAAAGAAATAACTTTGCTACTGAAAGTTCAAAACACTCAGTTATGTTCTAGCACAAGTGGCACATTGAATATGAAAGTTTATTTTATCTGCATTATTAAACCAAAAACAGAAATGACAGTAACCACTGATTAATTCCTAGAATATTTCACAGAAGTAAGACTGCAATGATATAATTAGTCAAAATAAATTCAGTGATATCTTGAACCGCTTCTGAAGGCTATTCTTTCATACTTTCTATTCCTAAAACAAAAGACACCCCACCTAACTTTCAGAACAGAAAGTTGTAGCAATTTATCAATTCCCTGAGCAGCAGGGCAAAATAGTCAATTCAATTAAAGACTATGTACTAGACCAATTGTATTCTCGTTCCTTGTGGAACAAAGGGCTCTAAGTGTCAACAAACTGGCAGTGAAAGAAGAGTCAATTGGTAAAAGACCAATTTCATTTGTTTTTAAAATGTTCACAGGGAACTTACAAAGGTGAAAATGGACCAGTTTAATCCTCCTTTTCTGAAGCCCATTAACTGCTTTGTAGTAATCACTACTTCTATGAAACTTTTTTTAAATTGTGAATTACCGATCCTTCATAACAACTTCAGGATAATTGTAAACACTCTTCATCCCCACTACTGTTTTCCCTCCACAATTCTTCATGATGGCTTGTAGGACACCTTTCTGTCATATCTGGAAAGGATGATTTCATTCATTTAGCAAGATGTCACACATGGATTCACTTCACTTTTGTTAAAAATTGTTCACATCAAAAAGGAAAAAAAATCATGGAATATTGAAAAAAAAAATTGTATCACAGAAAACATAACAAAAGCACATCAAGTACTACAGATGGGACATAACTGCTTCCCCAAAGGAGCATCGAATCTATCCAGAGAGGTGGTTACATAATTCCTTTCTTGAAACATCTGGTTTCACAGGTTTTAGAAACTGCCTGTGCCACCTTTGCTTTTAGCTACTCTAAACTAAGTATCTCCCACTGATATTTAGTCCCATTTGTTCTTCTTGCTCCCCTTCTCCATCTCATTCCCCCATCATCACTCATACAATTTTAGCTGCAGTGAAACCTTTTTAAGTCTTCTTAACAAGTGAACTCACTTCAGTACTGTCTCGAGTCATTTTTTCCAAACCTGTTTGCAGGTTTTACTATCCTCTGAACTCTCAAGTTGAAACCAGGAAGAGCTGAGAAGAGCAAAAGGGCTGCTTTAAAAATTTTATTTAAAACACTGTTCTTCAAGGCAACTAATCCTGGTTTATGTCTTCATATGTCTTTTCATTTTGTTCTCTTTGTATCCTGAGTTCCTGTTTGAACACTATTAACACAGGAGGTGTCAGCTTAGCAGTAGAATTTTTAAAGTATAATATTACTTAGTATGATCATTTAAATAACTTGCTTTTGCTATACTGTAAGTTTAAAAAGCCTTTAAAAACCATAGCATTAGCATTGTATATAATTAATAACAATTGAATCTTTCCCTTTAGAAACCCTAGAAATGTTATCACAGTGATGTAGCATTTCCCATCAAGTCCCTTCTGATAAAAAACACAATTAACCTTAGGACACCTAATATCATATTGTTAGTAAATTGTCACTACTGTATCTTCCATAATTATCAGTTTAAATTAAAAATACCAGAATAAAAAATTCCTTCCATCCCAGTTTGCTTGATTACACCACACTGACTGGGGTAAAACAAAGGTAATGTTTAAATATCACAAAAAAAACCCCAACAAAACAGTTTAAAAAATATGAGCAAGAATTTAAGCGTAGGTTATTTCAGAAAAATTAAAATTCACACACACAAAGTACTTTGTACACAGTGAATGCAACTGCAGGAACTCAGCATTTGTGCTGATGGAGACAGCGTGTGAATGGACTTGAAGGGAAAGTGATGCTTTAACATCATGATACCAGGCAATTATCACTGTGAATGATAAACCAAGCAAAAACATCCCACAAATGAAACTCCACTCAATGATCTTACAGAGTATTTGCAAACTCAGGGGAATAAATTCACATTGGTACTCCTATGATAAAGCATCTGTGCATTGCAATTAGGCACCCCAATTTCACTGGTCTCCTTAACAGATTAAATTCTATTATATTATACTAGAATTTAAATCTGTCACCTCAAATGAAATCAGTTTATTATTTGAGGTTGAACTGTTATAAAAATGTATTATTATTATTATTATTTAAACAGAAGTCCTGCCCCTTTTCCATTGGCTTCAACAGGTGTAGAATAAACAGCATTAAAGCAACTTCCTTGAACTGCACCAGCCAAGCATAAAGAAAAATGCAAATGGAAAGTGAGGCATCTCTTAGTGGAGTAACCAAGAGTGTAACAATAACAATGGTACTGTGCAATTTAATCTTCTAACTGCAAAAGGATGTTTTGACAGACTAATAACTGTACCCTGTGTTGTCATTCTACTGAAAGATTCAAGCTGAAGGTGAAGAACCATTAGGGTGGCCAGGAGCGGAACAGAAAATGAATCTTAAATGCAAAGAACAGAGCTTGCTCAGCCAGATGAAAGACTGACAGGGAATAGGACTGCTGTGTATAAATACAAAAAAGGGAATAAACACCAGGAAGAATGAAAAGCTACTGATGTCATAGAAAATGGTTGCACAATAACAAATATGTCTAAACAGAATGATAATATATTGAAATAAAGGGACTGGGAAACTACTTTAAGTTCAAATCATGAGGAAATTTTTTCTTAAAACAGATAGATGAGTTTATGAAAACATTTGCTTAAATGGTTTCCGGTTTAACATATCCTGATAATGGAAAAGATTACTGTCAGCCCTAAGCCTATATAAATAATATGTCAGAAAACCACTTGTTTGTTCCATGTGTATTTGCAAGACTCGAAGAGCAGCATATAAAACTTATGTTCTTTCACTTTTTGTAAATTACTATTTACATCAGCAGTTAGTAAAAAGAAGTTAAATCTATTTTAATGAAAATATTATTAATGGAATCAAATTTTGGGTAGAATAATACTTAGTATACATGAAAACCAAGGATTGAGAACTTACTGTTTCCTTCCCTTGCATAAATTACTTTAAATACATAATTTTAAACATTGTTCAGGTCCTAATAAAGACTACAGAAAATGAATCAAAGAGAAGCCAAAATAAGACCAAAAAAGACAAATTACTGTCAAAAGAATAGGGTGATTATATCCATGTTCAAGATGTTTTCAAGTAGCCCTTATCTATGTGAACTTTAAATAAAATTCAGAGGAAGTAGGTGTAAGGAGATGAGTATCAGTCTTTACAATGAAACGAAGATCCAAACATATCAGATTAGTGTAATTTTCCCAGCTCTTCAGGATGCCTCTTCCAGTTAGAATGGAGAAGTGAATTGATTACATTGCAAACAATACAGCTGCAATTGATTTTTCTCTCCCACCACTTGCCTTACCACAGACGAATACAGCTAAAAAAGGTTTGCAAAACAAATCAAGTTCTGTGGTTAATGCCCAGAGAATATAAATGAAGTGTTACTAGTTCAGGGAAAAAAAAAAAAGAAAAAAACCAACAACGTAATCCTTTTAGAAAAAAAGCATTATCAGCTTGCAGTAGTTAATACAGGTATGATGTGAATTAAATAACTTTTTGCCTTTTCTAATGCCTAAAGAGAGGGCAAGAGAAAAGGAAAAAAATCTATTCTTACTGGTGCACATGGGTCTTAACCACAAGAGTGCTGATATATCTGTGACTTAGACACATCTTTTGTTGAATCCTCACTGAAGAGCTGGCAAAAGCACTTCAGAATGTCACTGAATGCCTTCATTTTGGCATGGATGCAGTGACACAGTTACACCACACTCATGCTAAGGAGTGGAACAATAATACATCCCCAATGAGAAAGCAGAGCCAAAAAGTTCCTTTTAAATCTCTGAAGATACATTTTATGGACCCTTTCTCCTCTGACATCTCACCTCCTACATTGCAAAGTCTAACAGCAACAATAAAAAAACTGTAAATTTCTACCTTTATACTTCAGTTTAAATGCAGTTTTACATTGTTCCTCCCTTTTATCCTTGCTGCTACTGAAGAATATTCATTGAGTCTTTTAAGTTGGAAAACACCTCTAATATAATTGAGTTGAACCATTAAGAGATGTACTCCATCCTTGCTCTTTCCAATCTCTAGTCTGGACACACAAGCATGGTCAAATTTTCAACCCAGGAATGTATATTTAAGAAATCATGACAGAAAGGGGGAAAAAAGGAGACTATCCAGATGCCATTTCAGTAATATTTTTTCTTCACGAAGGCAGATATAAATATTTGGCTCAAAATGCCCAACAGCTGAATAAATACCAAAAGAAATTGTCTTGTATTTATATTACACAACTTATTATTTAAAACAATTACTTCAAATTTATAACTATTTTCATTATTTTTAAAACCTGGAGGTTGGAGGGATTCTCAAGGAGAATGCAGTGAATTGCACTGAATTCTTGGTATTGATTTTTAATGTCTTCTGTAAATTCATTGAACTCAACTCACATTTTACTATATAGAGAAGTCATTAACTTTGAATGTCCTAAAGGGAGGGCAAAGAAAGGATGGGTAAGGTGCAGAGAAAATGGAGTCAGAGTCTTCTCAGAGGTGAACAGAAGGAGGATTAGATACAACAGACAGAACCTGCAACAGATGCAGGAAAGAAAATTACTCGACAAGGATCTGAGCAATCAGACCTCACTTTGAAGTTTGCCCTGATCTGGAGCTGGAGACCTTGAGAGGTTCATCTATAAAATGTTCTCTGTTTCCCAGAGTCAGAACTTCTGGCACTTCTGCTAGAGATAACTACTACAAAACCTTTATCTGTGAAAATCAGTCATTTCTGTAAACCTCACCTATGTACGCAGCAGAGAACTCCTCAGACAATAGCGCTGAGAATAGAACAAGACCAAAATTACCTTAAATGCAAATAATTCAAAGTCTGCACTAAGAGACAAAGGAGTAATGATGATGCTATACACATACAAACAGCTTTTACTTCACTCATCTGAGAATATCTGACAGCTTGAATGGGTTTTCACTACCTGGCCTCGTAGTTAATATGGCAATTTTAACAAGACTGCAATCTGTAACAATGTCAGTCTTGTGGTTTTTTTCTTGTCACTGTAAGGAATAATAATAAAAAGAAAAGACAAGAAAATAAAATGAGGACATCATGAAACAAAAACAAAATAGGAAGGAAAGAAAGACAGAAGATTCATCTTCCCCCATTTTTTTGTGAAGTATGTTAACGAAAAGCTACCAAAGAAAGATGAGAGCGATGAATAAAAATCATGTAAGATAAACAATAATGTAGGACTAGAATAGAAAAATCTGTAGAGCATGTTGGTCTAAAAATTAATTTTATCAGCTTTAAGAATACATGTGTTCTAAACAAGTATTCTATAACCAGCAGTTCTTACACATTTTCACAGGAGATCACTGCTCTCCAGTTCATGCCTGCATCTCCTAACCCATTCCCAACACATCCATAGCAATATGAGTAACAGAACTTACAGTGCTTCTGGATATTTTCCTGTTTCTACATGCAAAGAGATTGTACTAATCCTTTTGACAAAACCCCCACTTTGAGGAACTAGAATAAAAATTCGGCATGGCACTTAATAAACTTTTAACTAATGTAAAATTTAATTGCAAATAGAGATTCACATTTGTACAAATGTGCTTCTAATGCAAGGCACAGCAAGATTCTTGGATCTTAGTTTTAGTGTTAGCTAAAGCTTCTGTCAATAACTTGCAAGAAAACACTATCATCATTAATATATTTTTATTTATCATGCTGAGGAAAGAAAGTGACAATAATAGGTCACTTACAAAGCCATGTGTATAGGAGGATAAGAGGAAGGTAAGAGCAGTAAAAACTGGATTCAATATTATAATTGTGGAATCAGAGAATGAAGACCATTCTCAAGGATGTTATTCTGGACTCAGTGACATTGAAAAACATTTGGGGTTGTGGTAGATAATCATGAAATTCCCAATGCTGTGATGAAAGGGCTGTGGTACTCCTGGGTGTATAGAGGAAGATATTGAACGTAGAAAAAAAGATGGATTGGGGTCCCAAGAAGAAAGAGTAAGAACAATGGAGCTAAGGCTGCTCTGCTTCCCTCAGCAAAACAGTGTGTCCATGGGGGAGCTGCTGGAAAACACCCTTTTTCTGCCCCCTCAAGTACTTCATTAACTCTGCATCCAAAACAGATGCAATCACACAAGACAAGCATAGCCAGTTCTGGCTTCCACGGTTCCCAAGGGATACTGAAATACTGGAGGGTTCAGAGAAAAGCCAAAAAAAGGTGATAGAGCATATGGTATTTGCAACAACATCACTTCCTTTATAGGAGCAAGCTCTCCTTTGCATTGTCTTGAAATAATTGTATTTCAAGAGTAGCCCATGGAAAGTTACACTTACTATGAATTAAATGTGTTTAAAAGTGGCAATAATTGACAGCCAGAACTATTTAGTAGAAGTCAAGTGCACATTCCCTTTTTAGAAATATTTAGGCCAGGAATTAATTTTTTTTTTTTTTTTTTTTTTAATATATGGTCTAGTTCAAACTGCAATTAATTTATGAAAGCCTATGCTTTAGTTTATGTCCCATTTCAAATTATATGACCAAAATCCAGCCCCTTCTGGATTTATCATCTATGAGATGTAACACCTAGCAATGCAATCAAGTGCTTGCATGAAAAAGTAATGACAAGTAACTAATGTACTTAAAGCCAGATTTTAAAAGAAGCAGATGACCTGCAAGCTCTCTACCCTCTTGCTTAATATGCTTATCTGGCTATCTATGTCTGATAATTGTTTGTACTGTCTCCCTAAAGGCACAAAATATGTTTGCCTAATATAGAACAAGCAGTTTATGGGGTTTCTTTGGTTACATTAAATTAGCTCCCTGATAATAAAGAATTCAAGAGATTTTTCAAATGGCATCATTATCACAATTTAAAGGTCCTTAAAGGATTTCAAAATAAAACAATCAGCATTTCATAATAAAACCAAACAGAATTATGACCCTATCATCCTTTTCCACAGTCTGAAGAAGTGACCATTCACACTATAATCTAACAGAGAGCACAGCAGCTCCCCAGTATCTGCCCAATTATCAGCCAAGTTTGCAGGTCTGAGGTGGTCTTTAGGATAAACAAAGAGCTTGTGACTCTACTCAATTTTTGCTATTCCTTCTGCATTTCTCAGGGAAGGCATTTGTGGACTGTGACTTCCTCATATCTTCACACTGGCTAGCTCAGCTCAACCCATATATGCATTAGTTAATCCATGAGAAACCACAGAATGGCTTTGGATTTTTAAATCCTGGAGTCTCACTGAGTAATATTTTCATTTTGTTATTTCATCACAGAAATTATTAAACTGGCCAAATGGTTAAAAGATTAATATCAAGCTTTTCAAAAAGTAGAGTTCTACATGAAACATCATCGCAAGAAAATAACCTTAAAGAAGTCCTAAAGATCAATACACAGCAACTATTTTTCATTCTCAAAGATTGTTTCTAGCAGCAGATATGAAGTTGAACTCCTTGCATCTGTGACTGCAATAACTCTTACACATTAGAGTGTCACCAAAAATACTAACATTCACTAAAATAAACATTCTTAAGTGTGGGATATGCCCAGCCACTGCCCTGGAGGGATGTCTGCTGAGATAAGAGATTTCGCAATCACCCAGCAGGACTCCCTGGAAAGGAAAGGACTTTTGAGTCATGGTGAGGAAAAGTAGACCCACAATCCTTTGGGAGACCCTATGCAGATCTTTCTGTAACCCATTGGTCTGTCCCAGACCCTCTGTAACCCATTGGTCCCCTTGCTGATCCCCTGTATCCCTATAAAAGAAGACAAGTTCGCCTCTGTAGGGGAGAGCTCGTCACTGGCCTTCCCTTCGCCGGAGGGAACCCCCAATAAAGCTCCCTTCGTGCGGAACCAGCCACACGGGTCTTCTCGTCTCTCTCTCCGGTCTGGTTTGGCCTTAGAGGCAGCCCTGCAGAGCTGAGCTGAAATCACGAGCTGATAATCACTAAAGAGCTGATAGCTTCTGCAAGGGCTCCTCTGCCAGCAGCTGAGAGGAAGATACCAGACTTCGGGCAGGCGATTCCTTTCGGGACCATCTCCCCGGACCGGTCATATCTTCCTGGGTCGCAGCCACGGACCCCATCACCAGCTGTAATACTTAAGGATGAATGTCTGCTTATTCTAAGGTCGAACTCCCTGCACTAAGGATGCTGATGACACCTGAGCTCACTCCTGAGAATGCTCCAGCACATAAAACTTCTGAAGCTTCAGTACTTTTGGAAAGCTAGGATTTAAAGTGTCCTGCAAACTCAGCTCTAAGCATTCCTACAGTTTTTAGCTATTTTGGCATGGCCTGAGGAATGAAGCTCTGTAGCTCAACACAAAAGCCCAGAGCTGTATTTGCAGTCTGTGTTGTCAAGGCTACCTGGCACTGGAAAGTTCTTTTTCCAGGTTCACTGGCTCAGAGAGAGTTCACCATCACACACCTTGTTGGTTCAGTGCTCAGAGGTCAGATTCAGCCTCCAGGTCATGGCACAAGTGGCCCCATGCTGTTGTTGCAGGACAATCCCATGATGTACATGAGCACCTGTAGCCAGAGGAGATTGGGGGACACAAGAGCTTCTCCTCCTAATCCTGAAACTCCTGTCCACGTCAGGACCACCATGATGCTGGTGAGGCTGATGAGATCATCATCACTGCTCAGCAGATGTGGGGCTCTTGAGAAGTCTTCCTCACAAACCCCCTACACTGAAGTTTTTAAAGTGATCTTGGGCCACTGACATTTTCTTTACTAAGAAATGTTGAAAAACATGGAATTGGCAGAAAGCCAAATTTAAACAACTATATAAGAAACAGAAATACTGTATATTTCCCACATTTTTCTATAAAACCCTGATCAGAGAGGGCAACTAAGGTTGTATTAATCCTTCTGACAAAGGAGTTTCTGACAGTCATGATAGTTTGAAAATATCTATTCTCTCACCAGCTTCCTATTTCCATTCTGATCCCCTATGAGCCAAACATTTACTTTCAAATAATTCTGAAGCCACTGTGTATGACCTTTATAGGCTCCTGCAGTTCAACAAGGCATGGATGTTTTCTTCAGGGAGAATCTTAATATTTCAAAGTTTTTCTCTTGTTCTTCAACAAAAGGTTTCTGTACCCTACCATAGGTTCCCAACCCAAATCCCAAGATGAATAATTCATTTATTTTCTTATAGCTGATCAAAAGTCCTGAACAAACAAACATAAGCTATCTGGAAACAACTTTTTTTTTTATTGCATTCTAAATTTTCTAACTAAAACTTACTTCAGTAAGTATATAAGAGAAATGGAGATTACAGGAAAAAAATCAATATCTACTTGCTAAACATCATAGGGAGATAATTTTTATTAGCTAATACCATATCTGTACATCTCTATTGTGTTATACAACCACCAGTAGATGGTCTGCCTGGAAAAGAAAGCCCTACACAACTGGCACATCAGTTACATGAGTTCTTATCTCAGACATTCAAATTATACACCAATTAAAACTATGCATCACTGAGGACTAATTATCTCTTAATTAGGTATTTTGGTTCCCTTAAATCATCAGCTGAACTATTAACGGGGCTTCTGCTATCTCAGAAATACATCAACTATGTTAAATATTTACAGATATTCTGGTGGTTCATATTAAGCCTTTTCTAAGGTAACTGGAAAAAGAAATGTACCAGGAAAAATAATGAATATAACATTTACATTTATTGGAGTGGTGTAGAAGTTGGCATGATACAGTTGGCAACCTTGTTGGTATATTTTAAGACAAATGTTAACTGTTTTAGCATTATTTAAAGTAAAAAAGGTATAGCCTAATAATCAGGAAACACCTCCTCATTTTAGCAATTCTTTAGGATTCATGGGAAGCATTTTGGAAAACACTGCATTGGATCTGGGCACATCAAGCCTTTGGAGAATATTACACAGCCTTGGGATTTATTCCCCATACAATTGACCTTACAACTCCAAGAAAATAAATTATAGATATCACAGATAGTCCATTTTCTAAGGCAAGAACCAGTAGGTTTCTGGCATTATATTTGATTGCCTAAGAAAGAAAAAAGTAACCATAATTACTGTAGCAGTCCACATTTGAGTAGTAATTTTCAAGTACTTCATAAAATACAATAATTGTACATGTAACATATACCTGTAATAATGTAACTATGACTGAGAATTTTAACAATGGTATTTAATGTGTTGAAAAACAGGAATTTAGCTTTAGATGAATGAAACTTTACCTCCATGCTGCTGTCCTCATCTCAGTTTTAAAATAATTTTTAATTTCTCCACTTAGAGGAGTTGTTTTTTTCTGAAAATAACTATAGAGCAAAAAGCCCATTTAATATATTTTAATAATAGATAGAAAACAATACTATGGAACATATAAACCTGAATTTCCAGGCTTTTTGCTGTCTAACGACCTAAATGCTGTGAGCAGAAAGGTGATCAGATGAGCCACTTTAACAGAATATTGGAGCACAAATGTGTCATGAGCAGCCTTGTGATCTGGTTTGGAGATCACTGTTTCCTTAGATAAACATTCTTCCATTTTAATTCCCTGAATAATTTAATGCCTATATTCAACGCATAAAAACTGACAAAATACTAAATACTATAACATAACCTTCCTTCAAAATCTCTTCCAAAGCACTGTAGATTACTAAGTCCCTTGTTATTTAAATCACTTCTTCCTTACATTCAGATAGGAACTGTATTTGCACTTCTTCAGTCTCATGTTCCCACCCTCCTGCTTTCGGCACCGCAATTTCTCCTCCTTCAGAGTCCAGGATTGATATGACCTGACGCATAACAAGAGCACACTGAACTTTTGCATGCAGCTTTGTTGAGGATAATTTTCACAGCAAAGTGGAGAATGAGAGAATACAGTCTCAGGTCGAAAATGGGGATGTTTAGATTGCATATTAGGAAAAATGTCTTCACAGAAAGAGTTGGCAAGTACTGGAACAGGCTGCCCAGGGCAATGGTGGAGTCAGCACCCCTGGAGGCATTTAGATGTATAGATGTGGCACCTGGGGATATGTTTTAGTGTTGGACTTGGCAGTGTTAGGTTAAAGGTTGGACCAAATGATCTTAAGAGGCCTTTTCCAACTGAAATGATTTCTCTGTTAATGATTATTATCAATCCTGACTTTCATAATGATCAATATCATCATCCCTATTGAAGACTGAAGCTACACATATATGTCCATTTTAGGCTATGCCTCAGTCATCTCTAATCCACCCTGTACTGCAGGTTGCCTTCTACTCCTGGTTTTCTTTCTGTTCTGACAGAATTTCCTGCTCCTTGCAGAATTGTCACTAAATGATAGTTCAGTGGATTTCCCAGGTTCTTGTTCTTGGTATACTACTTTCAAACATTTTTTAAAGAGGAATTTTACATTTACTGTAAGAAAACATCGAAGTCGTTTTGGAAGTTAATGCATCCACTTCATCATCAATAGCTGTTTAGTGTTTCAGGAATTATAGTGTCTCCATATATTGCTATATGCAGTTACTCAGCAGCCTCTATGAAAACCATTAAGGCACTTAGAAATTGAATTGTTCGCCATAAATCATAGGGATTAAATTTAGGCATGCAATCACTGGTGGGAGGAGGTTCTGTACAAACACAGCTACATGTGGATAAATACACATTTTCCAAGCAAAGGGTCCACAATCATGACCTTAGCAAAATTCAGACAGGTCTTAAAAACCTGTCTGAAAGATCTGATCTTTATTTGTTAATTTAGTAATTAGGCTTGTGATACTGTTGTAACTTCTAATGGCAGTGACTGACAAGTTTTACCTCTTGGAGTTTTTACAACATATAAGTCACTCACGCATGTTAAAAATTCAAATGAAGTCCAAAACCAAAACAAAAAAGCTGAAATAAATTATACTACACAGTAAATTTTATGACAAGGCTAGATATGCTTCTTGATTTACATTACAGTCCTCCTTCAGTTGCTACACACAGGCTATTAACAGGGGAAAGGAAATCAATTCTGAAACAGGAGCCAGTAAACTGAAAGAACACTAGTTTCAGCTTAAAAAAAAAATCTCTTGAAGATTTATACACGAAGTAGTTTTGATTATTTGTTGTGCTACATACAAATAAAATGTAAATCCCCACCATAATTCATTATTCTGTTCTGGTATACAAACTAAGGGTGCCAAAACAGTTTTCGTCAGAAACCACAGAGCAGAAAAAAACAGAATTCGAAGTAGGCTTGCTTAAGAATATTAAATTCCTCTTTTTGAACACATCAGGGCATTCTACATGTACACCAACACCCTGTCTAACTTCACTGCGGCAATAATTGTTTTATGCTGTGGAAACATGTTAGTTTAACTATGCTATGTTCAAAAATGTATAACAAGATTTTTTTTTCCATTAAACACAAACCTAATTTTGCCAGACAGTGCTTTGCTGCTGTGGCTGAACCTTACAATTTAAATTGACCCTCCCAATTAAAACTCAGACACTTGTGAATCTTTCATTTACACTTTAGGGAAGAAAGGAAATAACTAGTAGAACAGTTATTATTATCTCCAGATTCAGCTTTTAAATTGGTAGAAAATTTTGCTGCTCAGGCACAAGCTGAGATCAGACTTACAACTTTGACAGTTATAAAGAGATATAGGTACAGGAAAGCAGCTGATCCTGAAGCAGGAATATTATTGTTGTCCTTAGGGACAGCAATCAGCTGAATAGCCAGGACAGTGTTTTAAGGGTATTTGCTTTCTCCTACGTAGTCACTGCTTTCCAGAATATGGGAGCAAATGATGGAAAAAAAGAAAATACATCTGTTACCAGCTTAAATGACAAAAATCCCTTGCCATAAAATTAGTTTCCTGAGACTGAAGAACATGTTGTGACTGCTGTTATTAATATTTGCATAGCTGTCAGAAGCCCGAGCTTTATGACTGCTTACTGCTTCAGGGACCATTGACCACTGTTTGAGGTGCTGGCTACAGTTTGAGTTACTGCTTTTCAATAAATGTTACAGCCTTCAAATTCCATTACCAGTGGAGTCTGAATTACATCTATTCTCAAAATAAAATAAAAATGAGCAGAAACAAGTTATGGGGCTTTATCACATATTCTGTTCTATCCTAATCTAGCCTATTTTAAGGCAAGAGCATTTTCTCATGGAATCCTGTTTAACCGATATATGACACAATACACCTAAAGGGTTGGGACTGCCAAAGACAGTCAAACCTAAGTCTGGATGATAAATCATGTCCTGTTACTTGGATACTTCTGTTAGCATCTGCTAACAAAGATAATTTATACAGATTTCCTCTGAAAAGATGCATAAACTACTGTTGCTTATGAAAGTTTGGCCAGTTAAGCTTAAAGGTCTTTACCCATCCTTACTCTTCAGCAACTCTGAATTACAGGAAATGGAGGAAAACTGTGGTATCAGCTGTTGCAGTAATTCAGCAGGGAAATATCCAACTTTTTTGTGCCGGTGTATAACTATCACAGACTTCTAAGAAAAAACTGACACCTGCCCATGTTACAGCCAGATCAATAGACCAAGATTTGTGGAAACAGCTCTAAGATGAAGATGTCCTACATCACCACCTTTCTAATGACCCCTTATGCAACTATGTCACATTTCTGATTCTCCTTCCCTCAAGGAAGAAGAGATTTGATAGCTAAATAAAATGCCTTTAGTATCAGGAAATTGAAATGCAGGGTTTTCCCCTGAGGGCTGTGGAGATCACCCAGCTGTGTGCCCATGGACAGAAGGGTGTTGGCTGATGGGAACCTGCAGTACATTTCTAAAGAGAGCAGCAGTACAGCTGAAACTGAGAATTTCCTGCATAGTTTCTATGTTTGGCAAGTACCCAGTGCTGAAGAACTTGTATTCTGAGGTGATTAGGATCACCAGTGACAACAATAAAATGCCTAGTTGCTGGTGCAGTATCACAGACCAGTACATCTTTAAAAACTGTTTTTATTGACACCGATCACCACATATCCTTTTCTCAAAGCCAAAAAAAATCATATTTGAAGAGAAGATATTTTGTGTTAGAGTCACCAGGGATTTATTAACACTTTGGAAAAAAAATCCAAGCTTGCTGAATAGGTAACATGCATAATAAAACTGCCTGAGGAAGCAGCTGTGAGCCATTGATCCCAATAAGCAATCACCTGCTGGGATGGACAGTTTTTCCTTACAGTCATGAGAATCTTGGAGATAAATGAATGCAAAACCAGAGATAATACAGGTGACTTTAACAGAAAATGAAACTAAATGTCTTGTATAATGAGGAGGGCTGCTTCTTTCCCTATAGAAAAAGAAAAGAGCAGTAACTCCAGCTGCCAAATCCTCCCAATGAAAGATCCCAGAAATCTCAGCTCCAGTGCCAGCATAACAGGAGGCACAAGAGCAGAGTGGTGAAATGCATATCAATAACACCATTGATAATAAGATCAAAAACACAACTTCAAATACCAGTTAAAAAGGAAATAAGGTCACTAGTTCTGCCTCCTTAGGAACTCATGTTTTATATAATGTATTCTCGACAAGTTGTGATGAATAATGGAAATACAGCAGACTGGTACTCAGATTGTACTTGAAAAATGCTTGATGTGCATTTACTTAGTCCTCTACAAAAGCATTGTGTAAAAGGCATGTGCCAAGTTTCACGTTGCTGCCATACTTATTAAATGAACAGAATACCTCTCAAGGAAATCACAATAATTTCCTTAGGTGTAACCGAATTAAATACAGCCTTCAGTACTAAGTTAACACAAAATGTCACTAGGCTTTTCCCAGCATAGTATCACCAGTGCAGTGTGGCCATTTTAGTGAAAATTACTTCAGTGCAAATAGACAAATATCAACCACTTTTGCCTACTAAGAAGGTGAAATCTGGTATGCTCAGAGATGAAGATGATCATACCTATTAGAACTGTGAGCCGATTTAGTACTGGCCTTGGAAACTTCAGCCTCTGGAAATTCATAGGAGGCTTCATATACTTTTAAAATTTTGATTATATGCAGAAACAAAGTTAACATATAAAACAGATTTTGTTTTCTCTGAAAAGCTCCCTGCTCCATTTATCATTTGAAGATGTTATCTACTGCTAGAGTGCCAAACATAAGAAACATATAGGGGTAATGTGAACTTCAGATATTTTCTTGGAAAAGGACAAATTACAGCATGAAAAACGCTGAGAGCTAAATAATAATCTTGTTCATTTAGGAAGGCAAATACAGAGGACAAAATTAAAATCCTAAACCAGTTTCCCCAGTTGGACCTTAGCTTTCCTTTCTTGGTACATAAAATTGAGTAACTTAATTTCTAGATGGAATAAGATTTTTTATGAAAAATTAGCAGGACAGGAAAGGAATGCAATAGTAAAGCACCACCACCTCTGAAGCAGAACTGTCTGGACTGATGAATTTCAATGCACCTCAAAGAGAAATACAAAAAAAGAAATCTGTGTAACAGTGGCAGACAACGCAAATTCTGATTTTTGAAAAAAATAAAGGAAGGATGTAACCAATGGTCAGGGATTCCCTCCATCGTGTGTTAGGCTGCAGTGGAAACAGCACAAGAAGGAGCTGAGATCTGCCAACATCTGACACAGAACTGCACGTCTCAGGAATGCATCACCTTAATAATGTTTGTCTTACAATGATGATACAGCCACCTTCCAGTCGTAAAGGTGAGAGGAGAGTGTAATGCATTTACAGTTGAAATTGCTCCATGGATTTGTTTAAGAAGCCTACTTGGCAGCTGAAGTTGTTCTGCCCTTAGGAAGTGGGAGAGAGTGTAAAAAACACCCCTAATATGAAGAGTAAAAGCAAGCAGTTAGTCTTCAGGGTTTGTTTGGATGTTTTAATAAACTAGTACATTCATAAATGTTAGTAAGCTGCACAAATTCCTCCTTGGACACTGTTAACACATATTTACAGTCACTCTTCATGGATGAGGAAGACAACTCAAGCTTTACTTAACACAACAAAAACATTTCTCTGACAGTTTACTCACAGGATGACTGCTTTAATCCAGGACACTTTATCTCATATATACAAATATATATATATATATATATATATACATATATATATATATTCATTCAGATTTTTAGATTTTTATTTTATATATATTTATGTATATTTATATATATGTATAAAATTAGGTCCTGTATTTTAGAAAAATAAAAAATATGGAGGGCTTTTTCCCCCACAAAAATGGAAATTTTGTAGGATACTTGTATGGTTAACTGCAAAGTATTTTGAGCTTGTACTTGTTTCTGGAGTAAATCATCTGGAATTATGAAATTTTATTATCATTGTAACAATTTAATTTTTAAGAATTAGTTCTGTAAGGGAGTTGTATTCAAAAGCTGTTCATCCACATAACAATCTCCTTCATTGATGCAGGGGACACTGTTCACAAATGCAGCCATAGTAATTGTAAGTATAAATACTGCTGGAGCTTCACAGGCCAGGGAGGAATCATGATTGCATTGATTTTTTTGACTCTGCTACTGCACAGCATCTCAGTACTCCAGAAAATACTGAATGAAATTGATTCCAATTAAGTCAAAGAAGAACATAAATTCTAATAAAATACACTTAGTCTTAACTGAAGTCTGTGATATTACAATCTGATAGAGTCACTCAACATTTTAAAAAAACAGAGGCTCCCAAAGCTAATCATTAATAAAGGACTACATTCAAATATCCAGGTACATACAGATTTGTATATCCTTTTCTACATTTACATCTAAATGCAAAAGTTATATTACAAATAAACACATAAGTTCAACAATTTAAATTAAGATTTTAAAATCGACAGCCTGAAATCTGATTCACTACTGAAAACAAAAGCACAGAATCATGGGATGGTTTGGGCTGGAAGGGATCTTAATGACCACCTCATTTCAACTCTCCTGTCATGGGCAGCAACACCTCCCACCAGGCCATGCTGCTCAAAGCCCCATCCAGCCTGGCCCTAAAATCATACTGAGATTGGCATCTTAATATAATTACTATACACAGAAAATACAGCATGCAAATAATGCTATTTGTATATTTCTGTATGAGTGAAATCATGGAATCCAATGTAAAGCTAAAATAAAAACATCTCTAAAAGCACAAAGCTTTAGTCACTGACCTGTATTTTGATTGGCCAGGAGAAATTGCTGACATAGACATAGAAAGTGATGTTTGGGTTGCTTCGAAAGTTAAATTTTTCACAGGAAAAGCTGTCTCGGTATTCCTTAATATTAGCTTTGGAAACAACAGGAATCTCTTCTCCAGATATTGTTCCAGCTAAAAAGAATTTTAAAAAGCTCAGGTGTAGATATACACATTTGCAAAAATATTTATCATCATTAAAGATGCCAAAGTAAATTTGCATAAGAAACTTAATTTCTTAACTGCTTTTGGTGTCTTCACTCTAAAACAACCCCTTAATATAGCTTACATGGCACATTAGGTATATTTAATATACATACAGAGAATTCACAGAAATTTTTACTTTGGTTTCAAAAAATTACATACAAATCATAAAAGTGACAGAAGTAACTTGAATTTTACAAGGTAGTTATTATGGTCAGCTAAACAGGTAATATGCTTTCCTCCATCATTTATGTTTCATTTCAATAAAAACTCATAGATCAATAAAACCTGAAAGGGAATTTTTCTACATCTTACATTTTCCCTGTAGAGTTTTAATTGTTCATGAAAGCATTAATAATGTAATGAGTAATAAACATTCATCAGTTTTTGCAAATAAATGTGTGACTGAGCTAAGTTACAGGAATAAACAGAGTTTACCAACTGTGATATGTTACAGTACTTCAGAAATGCATTGATGAAGAAATTCATGAGTTTAAGAGAAACTCTGAACCTTTTTTAAAAAGATTTGTTTTAAAATTATTTCGTATTAAGCATCATGCCTCTCCTTGGATGTGCTTTCAGAAAGTCAATAGAACCAATTCAGAAACACTGTCTAAATTAAAACAAAGAAGGGTAATGGGGTTCAAAGTTGGAGAAAAAATAGATAAGCTGCTCCTTTTATCAGCATACACAGAAGAACTTTATTGTTTGATATCAATGTTAAGGTTAATAATTAAATTTTTAGCTTGAACACTGAAACAAAGAAATAAAATCTCAGTCTCTGCAGTAGTTAAGGAAGCAATTTATCTTAATTAAAATCACAGCATTTCATAACACTGTCATTTTAAAAATTTAAATAGGCTACAAGCTTTCCCTACCAAAGTAATTTTAATTGAATTGGAGAGAAAGTCAACATATTAATGAAGCTTTATTCAGATTGTAAATTATCATCTGAGGTTTAAATAATACAATCAATAATGGCATAATGATAATGGCAAAAGAACACATTTTGCAAAGTTTTATTATCAAAATTAGCAACAAAGAGACAATCAGGTTAAAATAACTTAAGGGATCATGAAATCGTTTGGGGAAAAATTCATCATACCAACATTCACTCTCACCTGTAGAACCAACAGACCATGTAATATTGAGGTTAAAGTTGTTTGATGCATTAATTGAGATATCCAAATTTTTATTTGACTAGTAAAAGAAAAAAAATAGATCAAAGTTAACAAAACATTTCAAAACATATCAGAATGTATTGCATGTAACTCTATTGCATGTAACTGAATACAGCCTTTTAATCATCTTCCAGTTTTCATTTTAAACATAAATAGAAATGGTAATGATTCCCTGCCAAAGGCAATTCTTTCTTTTGCTCTGGTAAGAACAGGGTACAATTTAACACATAACTACATCAGTTATCCTTTTAGATTGTCCTAAGTATAACAAAATAATTGTCTTAAAGAAAAAAATACATGGCAAATGCCTACATTCTAATCACAAGCCAGAAATTACTTTCCTCACCTAAAAATGTTTTCTCAGCAGAGGGGTACACCCCTTCAGTTCATCTCGGGAAGATGCTAAAACTTGTGGGAGCAACAATAAAATAAACCAACTGATAATTTTTCAGAGTATTGATTAAGCTGAAGTACATCTACGATTTAGACAGTGTTCTCAATGAAGGCACTGGACTAATTTTACAGCTCTCAAAAAATGTGAACTATCTTTAAAACCTTGTGGACACTTTGAAAACCTTTAAGCAATGTCAAATACAATGGAAATCTTAATTCTGACTCTCTAAAATTTAACTATTTACCTGTTCTGGATTTGCTATAAAGTTTATGGCAGTGTGATGGCGATCATCCTCTTGTAATAAGCTGAAGGTAAACTGGTAATCAATCAAAAGGCTGTCTGTGGGCAAAACAAAAAATAAAAATAATAAAATAAAGTGCATACATATTAATTCTGTTATGCAAGTAACTAAAAATTTACCACTCTCATTTATTTTAAAAGTCATGGAGAAATCTACAATTCAGAATTACTCACATGCATTTCACTGTTGAACTCTTTGCATGATAATGTCTTGAAACAATTAAAAAATAAAATTAAATGAACCAAAAAGATAAAATTAGGAAAAAATAACTGAGAAATAGATTCTATCATGGAGTCAGTGGTTAGACATAACTTGAAATAGCCATTCTTTGTGCAGTAATTATTCCAAAATACAGTATTCAGTGTTGTCAAAGCATTATCAGTTTCCAAATTTCACTCTGAAATAATTATTCAATTACTAGGTTTAAAAGATCTGGAAAAAGTTGCATCTACACTAAAATTACATACTATGAAGGCATGATATTGTAGTAAATAAGATTGCTAATAACTAAATGGCACAACTGAACTTTGAAAAGAAATCATGTGACCATGAAGTGTTTCCTTTGTAAACTGACAGAATTTTAAGAGATTTTGTTAAGTGGCAAGTGATAGAAATTTTTCATACAAGAGAAACAAGGGGTTGTTTAGTATTGCTCAAAAAAAATGATATTTGACTCCCTATTGGCTTTTGTTCTGCACATTTTTCTTCCACCTTGTGAATGGAAGAGAGCCTTCCAGGCAGCTCCCACACATGCTCCTGTCACTGCTCACTAACAATCTGCTGGGCTGGCAGAGGTGCAGAAGGGAGAAACAGCCACCTTCAGATGATCCAAACCATGCTCAGCCCTTCCTGGAAGGAGCAGAAATTGATTGGGACAAGCCAGAAGACATCTCTTGAGCTATCCTGCTGTGTTCCCAAAGCCAGAGGAATGAGATTAACCCTTACTTGGGTCATAGAGGAATGACTGCAAAGGAACTTTTCTGCAGGGGAAGGGATAGAAACAGACTCGTCAGGATGAAGCAGGTTTCCACGACCTCCAAAATGTAAGAAAAGAAAAACAGTCACAGAAACTACTGCTGCTGCAATTCATAGAGAGAGCCATGCAGAATGCCAGCAGGAAATGTTCAGTGCAGTCAGAGAGTTAAGAATCAGCAGAGCCCCCAGAGATGCGAATTGCGATAGCAGATAAATAATCCCTGTGCAACCCACAGTTGTGAACCAGAGGTGGGTGTGGGGGGTGCATTTTGAATGCTCTGTCACATGGGCAGATATCTTCAGATCCAACAAAATAAATCTTCTGAATCTTTTACCATTACAGTTCTGCAGGATTGAAAAGCTTCTACTTTTTCCCCTCTGTCACAGGAAATAAGGAGGTGACTTATAAGAGTACACGATTCTGATTATTATTTTATGCATGTTAAAATATGGCAAGTCATCTTTGATGCTACAACCTAGTGAACCACTGTAAAGCATTATTCTGATCCCTGTGCTGCTGACATTCTGCTAGTCACCAACACCACACAAAGTGTGTTACAAATAAAAAATATGTGATCATAAAAACAAAATCAGTAAATACAGAGAGTGAAAGATTAAGTCAAGGCAGAGAAAAAGCTGTGTCAGCCTTTTGTTGGATTCAATAGTTTGCTTACTGCTGACAATCACCTTTTCTGCAACACATCATCTGAAAAAATACACTCTGTTGTATCCCATGGGAAGGCTGACATAGAAAGAGAAAAAAGCCCACTATATTGTCTTAAGACTTAAAGAAAATTGTTTTGGTTTGGTTGGGGTTTTTTTGATTTGAGTGTGGAAGGAAAAGTGGAAAATAAAGGTTCCAGAATCACAGAATATCCTGAGTGTGAAGGAACCCACAAAGGAGATACATGAATGGAACTACCCTGACCTTCGAAGGTGAAAAGTTCACTTTCTCTAAAATTAGCCACCACAGTTTCATTGTTCAGATAAGAAGAAGCTGATCTAGATGTCTTAGCTAACAAGTTTTTACCAGGTTTCTGCATGTTTATGAAGGCAAAAGATGAATAAATATGAAATTTAAATGCCCCATTTTTTTATTAATACTACTCTACGCTTCTATAGTTATGCAAATCTAATTAATAAGTCTCATTGACTCTATTGTGCCCTATCTCCATGTTTAACAATACGATTACCATTGCACCAGAACATATTTAAAGGTGGCAGGACAAGAAAAGATGGCAAGTAAAGATTGACCCCTATGAAACAGATTAATAACTCTTTAATAACCATGAGTAGAAAGGCAAAAAGGTTAGGAATAATGTATAGATATGCTCAATCTCCTGATCTGGTCAACTTGGAGTCCCTCAAAATAGAGGACTGCTTCGGCATGAATCTTTGTAAACAGATTTATTGTAAAGGTGTGGTGGACCAGCACCAGGAAAGCACTCCTTCAGAAATTCTGGCTACAGCAAGGGCTACAAGATGCAAGAAGCAGCTGGACAAGATTCCATTGATTTGCTCATAAGTTATGGAAAATCACCACTTAAACACATCACAGTCTTCCTCTAAGCCCACATTGTGTCCTGAGATTACTGCTCTCAGAGAAGTAATATATAGTTAATATCCCATCACAAAATAACATTGGGAATAGACATGGGAATCATGTCTCCCAGTAATGAATGAAGAGCTCTTCTGCATACAAGTTTAAAACAATTCAAAGTCATTTACTTTTAAAACAATATTACTTCTATTTTTTTTTTCCTGGGGTTTGTTGTTGTTGCTCTTGTTGTTTATTTGCTTGCTCTTGGTTTTTGAAATTCATGTTTTACTTGATAAAAGCCAACAAAGTATGAACTGATTTTTCAAAGAATGCAGGAAAAGTCCTTACCCTTATAAAAAAAGTTAAACTACACAGTTCCTCATAAATTTACCATCTGTAACAAACCAGAAAACTAATTCCACTTTTTCTTATTGCATTTTTACATACAATACAGTTGTGACAGTAAATTGTGAAAAACAATAAGTTAATTATGTGTAGAGCCTTTTGTCCGCAAGATATCCCAAAGTATTTTGCTGTGTTACTAATTACTCTATTATTTAATGGTTAATCAATTTGATACTTCATTAATAGCAGCAAAGTTCAGTATGAAATCCCACACATTATTTCCTCCGTAGCACTCAAAAGCCTTGAACAGCACAGCTTGTGTTATTCACGAGCAACTCTGAGAGCCAACACATGAACTCATCTTGGGATTCTTCAGAGTTGCCAAAAGACCTCTGAATTACACTGAGCCAGCCCTACAAACTAAGAAGTGAGGATCTTCTCTAAATTGCTCAGAAGCAGCACATTTCTTAGCACTAACAAACCTAAATTATGGTCTTTAATTCCACAGAGACCTGCCACAGGACAAATCATTAAATCTCTACCTTGGCCGTGGCCTGGGTGCTGTAAAGCAGAAACACTTACCTCTTCAGAGAGTTCTAATTCAGGGAAGGTACCTAAGGTGTGCATGAATTGAATGTAGCAGACAGCAGTGCCTAAGTGCAGTTATGTGATTCAACAGAACAAATGAAGTCAGGTGCAAATGAAAGAACTGACACTGAGCAAACATTCCTTCTTTCTGAGGACTGCAGAAGTTTGCTGAAGGAATTTCATAGGCTGGAGAAAGGTTTGCAAAACTTCAAGGAAGATTTGTCTGGAGCTATTCTTAAGGTGAAGATTCCAAGTCTCTGGAAATCTCTAAAGTTAGATTTTATTAGAATATAATTTAGTAGAACTAATTTTAGAGGAAATTCAAGGTAAGAGTAGAAATTAAAAGGGATCGTAAAGAAGACTCTACCCATTGCATCCTGCTGCTGTCTCACTATCCCTCCTCACTCTCTCCATCTGTTTCATTCTGTAACTTAGGAGACTCTTCCCCCACATGTATTCAGCAGCTCTCAAGAAAACATCACCTCCCTCTACTCCAGAAGGCTCCACCTTCTGCAGACTGAAGCAGGCAGAACATCTTTCCTTCCTACTGCCAAACCTCTTCCTGAACATAACCCTAAAACATAATATATGCCAACACATCATAAGTGCACATAAACTAAGCAGTTACCCCGTGCCTCTCACCATATTTCCCAGTTCATAATGCCATTCAAACTGGAAAGCTTAGCCTCAAAATAAGTACAAAATTTCAACTAAAAGTCAGTTCTAAGACTAGGACCTGTTCCGAATAGCTAAAGGTATAAGTAGCCAAATACACAATAGCTAAATGTAGAAACAGCTATTTAAAGCACATTCAGTATATCCTGTTGATATATACTGTTGTGTATATTTACAATCAGGAATTTCGAGAAGCCTAAGATTCTACTCCATGCAAGTTTGTTTCTACTTTAAACCTTTATGAAGCCGCCATAAGTACTTTTACCCTTTACAAAAATAAATGAGACTTTTCATGTTTCTGTTTACCAAGACACAGACACAACAAATCTAAGATACAGGTGACTCAAGCAGCAGTCAGACAGAATTCAAAGAGCCACATTCTAGCCTGTAATCTATAAAGCCCCGGGACTTTCATGTCTAAAGTTCCATGGGAAAAGTTTGTGAGCACATGGAAACCTCTCCACAAACTCAGAGCCCACAGCTCCGATCTTAATTCCCCAATACACGCTATTAGTAATCCACAAGCTGGGTATTTTTGAGCCAGGAGCCACCCCAGAACAGTCTAATATCTGTTTCCAGGCATTTTGTTTAATTTTGTCTTAGAAATCATTGATTAAAGAAGAAAAAGAATGTTGGGAGATAGGACCACAATACCATCCTGACATTGTCAGTGGTCAAATATTGCAAAGACTTATGGTTATTGAGTTTTTTCACATCTCTATTTTGATTTGTTTCAAAACCCTTGACTGCTTTCACAGTCAAAAGGAGTCATTAAAATCAATTCAATATGCCAGTAATGAGCACATGTGAGAACACGACAATAATTAGGTGAAGAAAGATGTTTAATTAAATGAGGAAAATAAATTTCAAAGCAATCCTTTAACCCTAGTAGTGCTGTTAATTTTCAAGAAGCCACTCTGTTTCATTAATGAATGTCAATGACTTCTGATATGGATAATATGGTTTACTATGAAAGTTCTGTACTCATATCCAAAAAGGAACAGACCAATTCCCATGCTGAAACTTTTTCATTGGAAGAAAATTCAGATTTTTAAAATGACAGAATATTCCCAAAAGAACAAAGGCCAGACAGAAGTTCTTCAGTATTTCTAGAGTGCCACTACAACTCTGAGAGAATGTGTAATTACATTGGCAATTACTTTTAAAAAAAGGTAATTAAATTGAATATGTTTAGTATAAATTAGTGATAAATTTATATATGAAAAGGTATGTTACAGAGGAGTACAAAGACTGCAAAATGAACCACTACAATCAAGGGTGCCTGTAAATTATTTTTGGGTGAGTGCTCCCCTAATGGGCAGCTATTCAACACTTTGTTCCATGTTCAGTACTCAGTGTTGGGCTCATGCCTCATTTACTACATGCTACACAAGCCCTTTTCTAAAGATGAAATTAATTTCTAATATGGCAATCTATAGTATTCATCACTATAATTTTCTAAGTTCTTCACAAAAGTTAATGAATTTGTTACAACATTACTGAAGATGAGAAGGCATTATGAGTGCCATTTTATAGGACAGGAAATGAAACAAAGAGACCAAGGACAAAACCATCTATTAAAAACGAGCAGCCAATTTGAAATACCTGGAGTTTGATCTTTCATAACATTTTGAATTATATAACACTACATATGAACATCACTATTTGGCAGCTCCTTCCATCGTTCATTGCCATTCTTTCCATTTTTACAACAAAACAGGAAAGGAACATATATTCAACTTTCCATTACATTATCACTGATTCGTTCCCTACAAATTCATTCAGTGCATTGTGGAGTGAAAGTTCCTTGGGAACTGCTATATAGAAATATTATTAAAAACTGTGCAATTGTGCTCTAATAAAGAAGCAAATAAAAAATGATTGTGACAGCAACCTTCATTCTTCCACTTTCCTGCACCCCCTGCCTATACAGCATATTTCAATAAAGAGGGTTTATTAAGTAATTTAAGAATCAGACTGGAGTAAATTCTAGAGAACCACTTTACTTCTGAGCTGTCTTTTACCTTTGAACAAATCATTCCAAGAGAGCATCCCAATTCACAGCATCTCTCAGCAAGAGGGAAGAATGAACTTGGGTTCCCAAAAAGGGAGCAAGAACATTTTTAACTTGACATGTTCATGGCTTTTCTAATTTTGGCCACTGGCCATTCTCCAATGGTTCCTCTCACATAGTTTCTTAACACACATTTTTAAAACTGAACAAAATGGCAAAACAGTTTCATACATATGCAGAATTTCTGAGAAATGTCTATTCAATTTAGCTCCAAAAGTTTAAGTTTAGCAAAAGTTCTAAGCCAAGAGTGCTGCAATGTATCTCAGCCAGATGCACAGAGAGCATGGAACTAGACCCACCCACCCACAGTCTCATTTTCAGCTAAAACTTAATTATCCAATTTTATAAAAACATTAGGTGAGGATCACATGATCTTTATTCAATCAATGACTAAAGTGGTGTTTTTTCACTTTTTTTTTTCTGATAACTAATAACTTCTATTTTGTGAATAAACCCCTCAAAAATCTAGTGCTGTTCTATTTTTACTTCTTGAAATCACTTCAAGTTGTAAGAACCTCCATCATGATTGCAACTTCAGACTCATCACAGTCTTCCCACACTTTCTATTTAAGGATCTGTCTATTCATGCTGATTCTAAAATTCATAGTCTCACCTCTTCATTGCACAGGCAGTTTGTCTCTCTCCTACTCTTTCTAGTGATTGGTCTCTATTTCCAGCAAGAGTTTGTTGAGAACAGAACTATTCATATTCCTCTCTATCAGTACAAATGCTGCTTTTGAAACCAAGTACCATTATCAAATGCTATAAATCATATTCATTTATGATCAAATGAAATCCTCCTTGTTTTACATCAAAGTTGGGGGCTACCACCAGACCTATTTTCAGTCAGGATAATTATTTTGAACTTTCAGAGCAGCTGCCTGATTCATTCCTCTGTCATCTGTATATAGCAGTCATCCACTGCCTCACTGTCATTGTTATATTGAATACGTTGGTGTCTCAGATTACTTGTCCATTGTGATAAAACAAAAAGGCATTTACTGTAAAGTCTTTACTAAAAACTTGCATTTTGTTATACATAATCAGAGTGCAATGAGCTTCAAAATACCCCAGCACTTGCTATTTATATGCCTTTTTCCATTTCAAGAAAGAGCATACGAGAATGAATTTCACATAAGTTCAAAGTCTTTACAAACATACAGCAATGGCAATTCATTGCCTCTTTTACTGCACTTTAGAAAAATGTACTGAGATAAAAAGCCCACAAAAAACCAGAGGGATTAGTGTCATAATCAGCGAATCAGGTAACTAAGTTTTATTTTAAACAGAAATCTTTTATCTTATTAAATTCTTAGCTGCTATTTGGAAAGGTCTAATAAGTTGTCAGCTTTGATCCTAAAGGAGGGCCAGAAAAATCTGATCTGTATTAGAATTTTATTCAGCTAAATTTCACCAATTGTCTCAGTCCACTCTGTATTGATTAAAACTTTCAGTGGATGACAGAAATGCACCATGTTCCAAAGGGTAACCCTTGATTCTCTTTACTGAAAATACAAAGACCAAGAAGGTTCATTAAGTGTGGACACATAAGTTTTACAAGGCTAGTTAGGTGAGACACATCTCGCCACAACTGTCACAGAAGTAAAAGTGTAGGTATGAAAATGTTATGGTAAACAAAGCTGCACTTGTTGCTGAGATATAAAGACTGAGGTACAGATAGAGTTACCTGGGGCCTTTGAAGCATGCAATCTCAAGATGATGCTCCTAAAGTTTTTAAACCACAGACCACAGCCAAATATCATTATTTTTCCTAGATATTTCATCAAACCCTTAACTGAAAATGCTGAACCAACTGATGGGTTTACTGTGAACAGCTGCAGAACCTTTTCCAGCTCTGCTCAAGAACATGGTCTATAAACAAAGTGTGGAAAGCAATCATGGCTAGAAAATTATGAGCAAAGTATTAGCAAAAGAAGCAGCAACAAAGAAGAATGAGTGCACCAATTAGCAGGTATTTAAACATCAGTTGTAGGAAGAGGTCCAGATGTTTCCAGTGATGGAACATTTCAGAACTCACAGCACAGTATTGTCAACAGTGTGTTATTACTTGATAGTAAGGAGTATTCAATAAATGTACTTATGTTTTGTCACATTGGACAGTCTTTGTAATCCCTTAACTCTTGTAGTATTCTTGAAGTGTTAGAAGAAGGGAGGAAAAAATACAAACAAAAAACCAAGAAAAAAAAATCTCATTAAAATTATTATGGAAGAAATTCAACTTTCTCTCTCCATGAATTTTTTTCATAGTGCTCTAAATGCATCACCACCTTTGTAATACTCGTATTAATATAACAACTCTAATATGCAGCAACATTTTTCAATATACCAGCATCAATACTCACTAAACTGATTCTAATTTATTGCTTTCATTATATAGTCTCTACACACTGAAGAGATCTCTGATCTGCTTGTTCTGACAACAGAAGTGGCACATCTAAAAGAAAACAATGTTAAATTATTGTTTGAGCTCATGTATTATTGCCAAAGAGGGATGTTTCTTGTCTATGAAAGTAGTAAATGAAAGCAATCAGATTTTCATGCTATTTTAAATCTTGCTCTTATAACTTTCAGTTTATTGTATAATCCCTAAAAAACTACTTCATTGCCTTATAGAAATAATTTTTGAAAAGCTTCCACTTATACATGGATCAATGCTGAAAATATGGGCATGGCAAAAGTATAATTGCAGTTTTTAAATTGTTTATGCTTTTACACATGTATATGCTCAAGCTTTGCAATAAATTGGGAAGAGCCAGAAGTTAATCAGACAATAACTTCTGCATCTTTATTAGCAGACCTTTTATCCTGCTTCTCAAATTACCAAACACAGGTGTTAACAATTCAAGAAGCAACCTTTTGTTACTCAGGCCTTCCAAGGAGACAGAACAGGCACTTCATAAATTGTCTATAAATATACACACATAAATAGGTGCTCCTGCAATATCTCAACATTTTCAAAATTCTCTTCCTTCCCTTTTCTCATTATTTAGTTGAACTTTGCTTAAGAAACCCTAAATCTACAGCCCAAATGTCAGAACATACCCCATGTTGCCTGACTCCACGATTTGTACAAGCTGCACAATGTAACTTGAAGTTGAGATGTTTCCACTTTGCTGTATTCTATCCTGTTTCTCAAACCATGTTAAACTGTTAGTTCTGAGAAGTAAAATCACTCATAGGAAATAAATCCAGACCACTTTCAGGAAAATTGCACTTCATACTGGACAGAAATTATGTCACATACCTCACTGAGCAGTGTCCTCTGTTTTAAAGTCACAAGTTGCAACAGGTACCTGTACTGTAATAAATATAATATGCTACATCTCCATGCAAAAAATTTTTGCACTACAACTTTTTTAAAAAGATGTAACACAAGCACTTTTTTCTTCAAAACATCATCAGGTATTTTTAGAGTAAAATTTAAAAAAAAAGTTCGTTTCAATAATAACATTCTCACTCAACAGTAACATTGCTCATGCTAAGAACTGAGTGCTAATTCAGCAAAAAATATTGATGGAATATTAAAATTCCAAACATTCCCAAATGAAATATCTGTAATATTGCCTAATCCGTTTTACACAGCCTTTAAAACAGATAGGAGGAAATATCTCAACCCTAGTACAGAATAAAATATAGAGTAAAAAACTCCAGAAAAAATAAACATTCCCCCACTTGCTACAAATTTGATTTATAGGACCAGCAGTCAGGTACATAAAATAATAAACACTTTGGTTAAAATAAGCAAATTGAAATAACAGAAGAAGGAAAAATGGAGCCCCAAAGGCTGTTTTCCTCAACCCCAGTGCAGTCACCCATCCTTCAGAGCAGATTTATTCTTTGCCTCAGAGAGGGAACATTGACCACCACGGCAGGGCTCACTGACTCCTTCCTGAAGGTGACTTGGAAACTCAATTTGCACCTGAAACAGTTGCCAGACATTAAAAGAAATATTATACTTTCCTAGTGTTACTTTTTTCTAAAAACCAGGAAATAAATACAGCTGTGCTTTCATTAATTCATGACTTTTTTTTTTTTTTTTTTTGGCCATGAAAAGAAAGTACTGCAAACCAAAATGTGCAAATAGAATAAATCTCTTCTTTTACTGTTTTGGTTTGGGGGAGCTTTTTTCAGATGATTAGCTTAATACAGACCAGTTGAGACATACCATTACTTTTTGCTAGATATCAAGTACAAACTTTTTGACACTGCTTCTCTGAGATCTGAATTAGCATGTAAAAAGGAGCAGCAAACTGTAGCAAATACTGACAGTCTGTTTGTTCTTGGTATTTGAAAAGCAGTGATTGTTCATATCATCTACAACTGACCTTCACAGACCAGAGACTGTGGTAGGCAATCCTTGCCAACAGACATGAAGTGACACATTTGCATGATGTACTCATACACTGCCTTCCTTAGAATGTTTTCATTTTTCTCTCTCCACCATTTATTCTGCTGCTCATTCTAGCAATGACCTCTTCGTGTTCTCTTTCATCAGCCGTTCCAAGCACCAGGAAAGGCTCTAACACTTTAAAATCTGTCTGGCCACATTTTCAAAAACATTTACAGGAGCAGTATGCATTTCTACTCAACAGAAGTCGAAATCTAAAATTCTCATATCATTGATGAAAAAAAAGAGTGATATTGTTGCCCTTTTAAGACTTTTCTTCCCACATTTTGCACAGCTTGTCATTTTTACAAAATTATTCTGATGGCCGTGGCATTTCCTTAAGGGGCTAACACAGTAAAGTACATTTATTTCCCCATAACATAAAAAGACAAATCAAATACATATATATTACTTCTTTACCAGTGTATCTTCATACTCTTTGACAGATACATTTTTCAACTTTGCCTTAATGTCTAGTTTGCTATTGTATCTATTTTGTAGTGTACACTGCCGCTTTTTGACCTCACACAGTTTGCTCTTCCATTTCATGTCAGCATTACCCTTTATATCAAGTGACTACCAAATTACACTTTGCTGTCAATGGGTTATATTTCTGGAACATATTTTAAAATAATATTCACAATTCAAGCTAAGAAAAAGTGACAATAAATTAATATCAAGGGCTCATAAGCTACTTTGAAATACGCTGAAATGGAGCCGAGTTATCAAGTCAGAAAGTTGAATTTGACAATGTCCACATTTAACCCAGTTTAAGTTCTCCTCAAGTTTATATAATCCAACATTTTATCATCCTCTTGAGATAGAAATGACCCTCAATTTACCTAAATGATCCTACAAGAGTCCCTCAAATACCCTCTAAGGGCTTCACAACACTAATTCTAAAGCTGAAAACACCTCAACTACTCTCTCAACTGTACAAACGCATGTGCCAGGATTAGGTGGTACAGGACCCACAGCTGAACAGTGGAACTCATAATACAGGACATCTGCATTAATAGAAGAGGCTCAACTATCCTCCAGTGCTTCATGTTTGCCAGTGGAGAAAAGCACCCCAGCTGACATGGAATAATGCACTGGTTTGACCAAGAACTCCCAGTCAAAGGAACCAACACAAATTCTCTAACACACCACAAGACGCTAATTGAAGTCAGGGTGTGTTTTTTTCTATTTAAACTGGTTCAAGATTTCACTATAGACCTTCCCTTGAAGTCCCACAGATTAAGAATTCTCTTTTCCCTGGGAAGTCAGCTTGGGAAGCAATGCAACTGCAAAAGCACCACAAGTGTTTTCCCTTCACTGTAGGCAGGTAAAGCAAAGGGACTCTGAGGGATCCTTTCCTCTGGCGTTTGTTTCTTACAGCTCCAGTCTTGAGGAGTTCCAAGGCCTCCAAGGTGTCTGAGGAGTGACAGCTCCTGTCTCCTGGGACATGTGCAGAAACCACTCACAAAGAGCACACTGAATACACAGAACAAGGATTCAGAAAGTATCCATCCCTGTGAACCCAAGCTCAATATACTGACAAAATGAAATGATGTGTATTTGTAGATACTTGCACTGGTTTTCTTCTTGTTTAAAACACTGCTTCACACATGGGCTAAAGGCCTCTGCAAAGCAAAGGATGTCTTCTGAATGAGGTCTCACCCACCCTCGCCTCATCAAGGTCTATAAATACTCATACTTCATACTAATAGCTATTTTTCTGTAATACTATGTATTACTTTGCAAGAAAAATGTTACAAACACAATACTAAAAATAATTATGGCACCTGTGGAACAGTCCCCTAATTCAGACTTTTATCTGCATGCAATATAAGGTATGTTTTTTCTTCTTCGTAGCAGTTAGATCCTTAGTTTCTCCAGGGTTAATCGGTTCTATTTCTTTGAAAGAGGGGAGCACATCTACATGAATAATCACTAAATTGACCCTGTCTACTTTGGCAAAAGGTGTTAAATAGTATCTATAGGAGAATGCCAGTCAGTAAATAAAGATATATTAGCAGAAGCTACCAGAGAAAGCAAATAATCTTCATTTCAAAATTAAATTAGGGCTTTTTAAGCAAAGAAAATCCACAACATTAAAAAAAAAATTTAAAAAATGAGAAATAAATACATACATGGAATAATTCTCCAACTCAAAGTGAAAGCTGAAAGTGATGGGCAGCAAATCTGGTTTTTTAGCCTGCCCAACAAAGCTGCAAGCCAACCCAGCATCTGGTAAATGAGTATGCAGAGCCTGGGGTGAGATCATGGTACTTTATTAGGAGCTTCAGATTCTTGGTGTGGTTATTGTTTTAATTCTCTGGGAGGCGACAATTGGTTTGTGCAGTTATTTTAGCTCAGGGCAAAGACACTGTTTGTCTGCTGCTCTTTATAAGTTCTGAGTTGGTAGGTTTGCTGGGGCTAATCTTCTCTCAAACCATCCTAGAATTGTCTGATTTAAACTATAATCTGTTCCACTAGACTCTTTAAACATTAAGAAGATTTCACTTTAAATAGAAATTTTTTGTCTAAGTCCATATATTCAAAAGACAATGTCAGTCATTACTGTTACTGTATTTATAAGTAATATAGAGCTTTCTCAGTCGGTATCAAAGTCAATCAGTGTTAGATATAATTGGTGGAACTGATTATTTTAAGTCAAGCATGACAGTTGTACAATTACAATATGTATTTAGTTTAAATTAATGTTGTCCCAAAAGGAAACAGGAATTGTTCAAATCAGTAGCGAAGCTGGCAGCTGCTGGTACACATCTCCCAACTCAGCTGAAGCAAACATGTTTTCAAGAGCTAAAATTTATTGTTTATGCCCTTTAAGTTTCAACATAATTTTTAAATATCTGGAAAATCCCTGCTAACAGTTTTACTTATAGTGCTACTTGCTATTTATCTTCTGAAACACTCTCCTTGGAATGTTCTTGAGTTTAATTTTTCTCTAAGTATAACAAGTCTGCCACCTAGTGCTTTATGGTACCTCTAGTACACATTTACTTGACAATTCTTTCTTTACAATTTTACTGATAAAAGAGGTCATGTTCTAAGTCCATAAACATGCATGTTTGCCTACACACATTCCGAGTGCTTCAAAATCACACCACATCATCTTGCTGACAGGTTGCATTACATGTTTCAACAGCTATTAAGCCATATTTGTATTTTTTGACTAGCACACAACCATCTTGTAGTTGTGTTCTCCTGCTGTGAGATCTGAAAATCTCACAGAAATTGTAAAAGGAAAAACCTGAAAATTATTTTAAGGGGGAAAAAAAAAAGGAAAAAAAAAAAAGAAAAAGCAGTATCACGTTGGTTTAGTATGAGAAACAAAGAAGCCATCGTGGCTGTGGTCCAGTGCAGCTCTGTGCAGTGTCTTTGGTGGGCAGTCCTGATACCTGAGCACTGAAGACAGGCCCACCTTGGAACAGGCTCGGAGCTACATCCTGCTGAGATCCCCTGCCTGGGACCCAAGGCAACAGCTCTTCACTGGTGGCACCCTACATGGGACACAACAGCTGGAGAATGATGGGGAAAAGCAGCAGAAAGATTGCATTCACAAAATAAATTTCCAAGCAGCCCAAGAACTGATTTGTGGTCGATCCCAGTGTTCCACTCACAAACTGAGTGCAACCAGAGCCAAGGCTCATTCCAGACCCATCCCGCTATGGGGGATTATAAGAGAGAATCGGGTTGTGAGCTGTAAAACCTGCCTGCAGAGGCACATGGCAGCACAAAGGAGCACATGGCAGCACACAGAGGCTTGTCTCCACCAGACCCTGGGGGAAGGAGGTGTCACAGGGCAGAGCCCTACAGAGAGGAGCCTGCCGGGAGCTGACTGAGGGACAGTGAACAGCGAGTGACCACCCCATAGAAGGACATCGAGAAAGGGTGTTGCTCATGTGGCAGCACAGGATAGGTCACATAGTGAAGATTACCACATAAGGAAATACCGTGCCTTGGAAAAGTGTATAAAACCAGCTCATTCCTTTGACTAAGTGATTCAGATTCCCTGCCAGTCTGGGTTCGTGATTCAATCACTGACATCCTCCATGTGCCCCAAGAACAATTCAGTCCACAGAGGTTGCTTTTGTCTGCTTATGTCCACTCTTCTGTGAAGAGGATGATCAAGGTTTCTGCACCCCTTCATTTTGCCATGTTATCACAAGGCAGCTTGACCACAAAATCAGATTTGGCATAGTATTTAATGAGATTTCTTTTAACAATTTTAATTATCCTTTTTATTAAGTGATAACATTTGTAACATAATAACTTTACTAAAAATTGGCTTATATTAGAACTTTCATATGAATAAGCCCAGAAAAAAAAAGAAAAAAAAATACATTCCAATAATAAGGAAGACAGGTGGCATGAACTATCAGACCATGTCAATAGGTCTAATAAGCCTAGATTGCATTCTGACAACATAAATAAGGATGTATTATCTGATCCTTTTGCTCTGAGACAATATTGGGCTCATATTTCTAAAAAAAAAAAAAAAAGGAGTTTGGACTAACAAAGTCTTTAGTCCAAAGACCAGATATGAAAAAGTAATTAAAATTCTTAACTCCTTAATTTTTAGCAAGTAAGACAAATTTTAAATAAAGCAGATAAAAGAAATAAGTGCTTGAGGGGGTTTTTCCAGGCACCACATACAATGCATAACAATATGGGTTAAAAGTTTTAAACTAAAATACGAATTTACTACAACAAATTGTATGGAGAATAGGTAAGGACTAGCACTTTTCTTTATTTTTCTCTTTTTGAAATCCTGGTGTGTCAGCAGCAGTGGGGCTAATTCAGCTTCAGGACCAGACTAGAATCCTTACGAGGCTCTTCAGCCAGAAGCAAAATTTGCTTCTTTGTCCCCAGCTCCCTGCACAGACACCAGATATTATCTTGAGAGTTTTTACTGAATGTACATTTCATAGTTTCTCACCAATTTTGCACATGAAAGTATCATTCTTCATCTTTGTGAGCTGCTGACATACTGAGGGAATTGCTTATTGCTATCCTGTCTGTATTTATACCAAGGAAAGAAGCAACAATCTTATAAGCCATAATGATTTTATGGCTCAGAGTTTAGAATGGCATAGCAAAGCCATAAACCAATTATTCAGGTCAATCCCAAAAAAGTCTTTGCAATATGTTTAGTAGATCACATATTTTTTTCCTGTGGTTTACTTTGACAAAGAGCAACTAATATAATTTAGCCATTAAGAATTTTAAAAAAATAAGGAAACAGACCAACAAAAAACTATGACTATTGTTTTCCTGCGAGTAATAACGTTGGGGTTTTTCATACATAGCAACTAAACTTCGCAAATTGCTCTCTGGCTTTGTATTTCCTCCCTATATGTCCAGGAGGTTGACTAGAAAACTCAGAAGTGCCAGTGTAATGTGTACTCCTGACCCCTAAGGCTTCTGCAGATGGGCCCACCACCTTCCTTACATGCTTCATCCCAGAGAAATATTTGAGAGTGGCTGATCAGTCACTACGTGAAGCCATCCACAAATGACATTTCATAAAACACTGAGGTAAGAGAAAAATTAGGATGAGCTCTGGAAGGAAACACCTAGAAAACAGTTAAAATAAAATTTGTCCATTCTTTCAACCTTTTTATATACAGATATTCAGGCCTTTTTTAAAGGCCGTAAATCCAACAAATATCTGGATCAGAGGCATATGATCAATAAATAGGTTTTAATTCTGCAGAAAGCCACAAGTCATTCAGTCCCTCCCCAGTTTAATTCTCTTCGTAAATGACCCATCCCTTGTGACCCTTCTCTAATCCTTCTCAAAGGTCAGGTTCTAATCTCTAAAAGCAGGCCTGCTCTGCAGCAAGGGAAACTCCAGAGTGTTACACTGGATCTAAAATGCATATATATGTATATACATATACATACATACGTATATATACATATATATATATATAAAACGCAAAAGGCAAGCTTCACCTGATTTTTCTTCGAGTTCATAGATAGTCACAGGCCCACAAAACTGTATGTCCAGCCCAAAGATGGAGCACTAGATTAATTAAAATTGTTCATTTATTGCAATTTTATTGCATTGTAACTACATTCTGGCTGTGCATTGCTGAGGAAATCTTCTGGAATGCCTGAAAGTTTCCCACTCTAGAGTGTGATGCCCTGTAACTCACTATTGCTGCCTTTTTTAAAAGAGCAACCAGTCTGCAGGAAAAAATGGAGAAGATATTTGTTCCCTCTCTTCACTGTTAATGGTGGTACCCAGAAATAATCAAAAATGCTTCTAAACAATTTTTTTTATAATAAAAGGGAATAAAAAACTAAGGTTTGTAAATCCATGTGCATTTTCTCAAGTTCATTGTCTTACCTGGGAATTTTCTTAGTGGACAAATGGGCAAATCTTGAGTGCTCAGCTCATGGAAATTCTAACTATATGCAGGCAAACAATGTGATTTAAACTCACTGGACTGATTTGTTGTAAGCTTTCATGCTTCTGCATGTAGCAGTATTAGAATCAGATGTACTTCTTGTTTGATATGTTGCACTGGAACTCAAAATAATGTACATAAGCCAGACATTTTGGAAAGTTTTTGACCTTAGAAATATGGCTATCTAAGAGAGGTTTATTATGGAAAGTATCACATCCTCTCAAAACAAGTGATGTTTAGCAAGCCTATAATTCAAACCTTGTATTGTAACACATCATGAATTGTAAATTTAGACTTTCATTTTCTCTGGAACCCTGGATTAACCACTTCTCCATTTATGATTTAAAGCTTTGTATCTGCATACAACCCAACTGAAGATCACAGAAGTGGCATTTGTCCCAGTGATTCCTCCCAATCTGTCTAAAACCATCTGGTTTTCCTGCGTGTTCCCTTGCACCCAGGAGCTCTGATTCTGACAGCAATGTATCCCTAATGCTGATGTGTGAAGAGCTAATCCAGCCATTTGGATGCACACTTTGCTATCGAGGTGTCACTGCCATACATCACGCTGGCCCAGACACCAAGGAGCAAAAACAACAGCCAGTACAAATGCATCACGACAAAATGTTATATTTATGGTTTGTGTACATGCATAAGTCAGCTGCACAACCATCTCTGGCCTCCACTCAGGATTCATTTATATGGATTGAATCGGCTTCCAATCATTCACAGCAAGATTGGCTCCCAACAGAAAGGCCTAGGGATAGAGTCTTCCTACCAGAAATATAGAGAAGCAGACTTACGCTCAGCTAACAAAGGTATTTACATGGGCAAATAAAACTGTAGCTTCTAAAATCACAAAGCTTTCTTTTTCATTAATGTTGTTTTTATTATGTGTAAGAAATCTTTCATAAGATTGCTTCTGATATTCCTAAGCAACAGCACATTAAACACTTCTAGCTCAAGAAATCCTTCCTCTCATGAAGTTCTAAGCTGTGAATTGTTGGATGTAAAGAGAGAATCACCACTGTATGCTTGTCCACTTGTTATGCTCTTCCCCTGGCATTCAGCCACTACTGACAACAGGGTGCTAGAACAGGTAGATCATCATGCAGCTGCTCAAACATTCTTATACATTTAGTACCTTTCTAATTTCTATATCTATGAGGCTTGTTCTTATTTTCCTACTCTCAAAGAAGTTGTGTGTTTTCAATAACACAATTCAGTCACACAACGATATTAAAATAATTTTTAAAAATCCATGTACTATGCTTTTCACGCAATCTGGATAATACACTACAGCATGCCACATTGCACATTTCTTACTCTATTTCTATTAAGTTTTCATAATTTAAAGCAGAAAAACTACTCCTGTGCCATGTTTGGAAATGCCATATGAGAACGAAATCTGATGTTTAACACACTCTTCCTCTGATCTCTAGGATTTGATGGCTTTACTGCTCTGTTTATCCTTTTGGCATAGTATCTGTATTTAGATTAAGTCCTTGCAATGTTTCAGTGTGTTACCTCCTATATAAATCTCATTCTTTTCGATCATGCCAGACCCATCTGTAATCTTCCTGTGTTTTTATCCGTGCAAAGATTGCTTCAGTCACAACACCATCCATGTGCAGCATTAATATTGTTTACTCTCCTACATCACTACGAAAGGAAACAAATAAGGAGGAGACTAAAACAACCCATGCTCTCCCAGTGGCAAACTCTGTTTTCATTTACTTTCTCAAACAGTCTATTGATGTCAATACCAGTACCTAGACCAACACTGTTCCCCCTTCCTAGGCTTGAGGACAGGCAAGAGGGAGTAGAGGACTAGGCAAGAACTAGGTAAGGTGGATGGAGAGCTGAAGGAGATGAAACCAGCTGAACTTTTATAGAGCAGTGAATATTCACAATATCACAAGTTGGAGGAAGTTCCTCTAAGGCAACAAGCATTCCTCAATCCACATCCTGCTGCTAAAGAGAAATTGAGGTCATCCAGTATCACACAAAATTTGTCCAGACATTCCAATTTAGGGCATTGTTTACACAAGTGGAAAAAAAAAGGCAGAATTTAAGTGCTTAAAACTGGTCATTTTGAACATGGCTAAACTCAAGCATGTGACTAAAGGTTTTCCTGAAGAAGACCCTAACCACACAGCAAATTATTATCTGTATTCACTGATTTTGAGTCTAAGTCATAGAAACCCATATCCCTAGAATTTTTATTTCTCACAATCTTACGCTGCTCTTAAGTACATACAATTTATTTTTCCCCTCTCCAGGGCAAGAATATTCATGTGTTGTAAAAAATAAGAAGAGTCTTCACTCCAAGGAAAAGTAAAGTGACAATGTAAGTGTCTAAAGAGAAAGTTTCTTAATGAGGAGTGAAATAAGCACAGAAAACATACCATCCAAATGCCTGTCTTGTACAAAACTGAAACATGGTACAGCCATATTTTAGAATCCTTATATAGATAAGAAATTGGAGCATCTCTTCATGATGTATATATATTTTTAATACATGATTTAGCAGGAAATGGACTGTGCTGGTAAGAAATTGTCATTGAAATCTTAGGTCGGTCAGTTATCCACAGTTTAACAGATTATTTCCCATTATGATGTGGAAATAAAGATTTCTGTTATTTTTTATTAGTGCAAGCTCCCTATTACTACAATAACTCTGAGAATTGTTTATATGTGATACTTTAAATGACTGTAAGTATTAAAAGAAAATTTATCATTTCAAAACAACAAGATCTTTAAAATATTTTGAAATCTGACAGAAGACAAATAACAGTAGTGAGTTAAAGGTGAAAGGGCATCTTGAATATAGCACAATTTGTCTCCAACATGATTTATAGACTCAGCCTGAAACATGATAGCAAAAAAATAAGGTTTTTCATGGAGGTGCCTGAGGTCTACAAATCTCATTACTGTCATTTCTTTTCAATCTCTTAAATTTAATAACATTTATTTTTAAAGGACAAAACAAACATTGACACACATATCCAAAACAGCCTATATAGCACTGCCTTCAAAGTAGGAACTTCTCATGTACTCACTCTAAACCTAAAAAAAGTATTTACTTAATTATTATAGACTTACAAAAATTTATTCTTCTAAATACTGATATTTCTGTTTTAAAGTAAGACACTTTTCTTATGCAAAAAAACCAACAAATGGAACTGAATTTCTTGATCAAGAGCAACTTTAAGACACAGTTTTAGGAGTATTTTCTACTTGGTCTACAACATTTAAAATTTATGTTCCAGCTTCAAGTATTACATTTGAACTTATGTTGTCTGAAAGAAAAAAATAAAGAAACCAAAAAAAATAAATAAATAAATAAATAAAGAAAGAAAGAAAGAAACCAAAAAACCAATGTTTTTTAATAGCTGGTAAGGGAATAAATGTTTTAGGCCTAGAGATATGTCACTATCTGTAATATAGTAAGTAATTTACTATTTTGTTCTGTAAAACATACCTTGCAGATGCAAACCATTTAAGGTAAGAAAGACAGATTAGCAAAGAAAATAAACATTCCTTTATTAGGTAAATGATGCCTTAAAGAGACTCTAAAATAAAGCTTTTGTGTATGTTGTAAAATGAAATGCTAAGAAACAAGGCCAAAAATCAGAAGGGATATTAGAAGTTATGTTCAGACATATGTCCCTATGTATAAATGCAAGTCTGATGTAGGGATGATGTTAGAAACAACAGACAAATGGATCCAATTGTCTGACAAAGAGCAGGTACTTGCAAAAGTCACAGAAGTTAAAACAGTGTTCTCCAACATCCCATCTGTTTTTATGATGATTAAAATTACTATTGAACTTGATATTGGCATAGTAAAATTGGCACAGCTCACTAAGGGATTTCTACACATGGGTAATAAGCATTCTCATCCCTTCAGGTCCTTCACTATTACTATCAAAACTGCAACACTTCAGAGTAAACTTGCCAGAGGCACCTTTTCTACAACATTAAGAACATGGAGACAACACACAGCCTTCTTTTATGATACTGTGGAGAGCAGCTGTGTCTCATGTCCCTGGGAGGCAGACTGGCTAAACCACTCAGAATGTCCCAGGGAATAGTGCTGTTTATACTGTTTGCATTTCTCCACCACAAATTCTGTCTTTAAAGCATTGACACAAGTACTATTCCTTTCATTCACATATGATGAGATACAGAGAATAACCCCATGGCTTGGTCAGTCCCTCTAAGCTACATGTAAGGAATCAACTTCTAGTAGACTTTAATTTGTGTTCTTGTGGACAAAGTAAGAGAAGCCCAGCGGGGCATTTTATTTTTCAGTCAAAATATCAATGTGCTTAATTTTTGAAAATCTCCAGAAACTTATTTTGTTTTTCCAAGGAAACGAAATCATCATATCATATGTAATCAACATTTCAGTATGCAGCATTAAAAATACAAATACTCACAGTAGCATGTTCCCCTAAGTGGATTTCCAAGATACCTATTTTCAGAGTCACAGCTGCAGGGGGAAAAAAAAAAGACAAAACCAAACATTCCCATTAAACACAGTATAGTTTTAATAAAAATGCAGCGAGAATATTTATTCAAATAGCATGAGTTTCAGTACTAGCAACACAAATACATGCAAATAAGAAGTACTTATTATAGTTCTTAATGAGAGTGTGCTACTTTCTGGAGACACCTGTCATATAATAAACCCAGAGTGACCAGACTCTTCAACAAAGAACTTCAGTCACCTGCCTGAAGTCAGTGCCTGCTGTAGGACTGAGGGCAGCAATTCTGGTCTCTCTGCACTCATGAGCAAAGGAGGGCCAGGCAGTGACCCCGAGCACTGATCTCCTTATCCCTGTCCCCTCAGGCACAGCTGATTCTCTCTCCTGGTTTTGATCTGGCCCTCCCCAAGCCAACAGCTGAGCACCCATGAGAGGGATAACTGACTGCAGAAAGTGTTCCCAAGGATGTCCCCCCCTAACATGCACAGCCCTGAAACACTACTAACTCTTCAGATGAACTCAAAAAGGACTCAAAAACAACAACGGGGGAAAAAACCAAACACCCAAAGCAAAAACAAACTCCCAAAGCATCCCTAAACATAAAATAATTATCACATTTCCAGAGCTCCACAGAGGGGAACCAGAGCTGTGCTGTCTGTTCTAGAGGCTTCTCCTAAGCTGTGCAGCTGCAGCCAGGCTATGGCAACTGGCTCCAGAGCCAGGAATTGCAGCCAGAGCTGCAGCACAGCAGCGTCTCAGCTCCTTAACTTCCATGAACTTCAGAGACAATTGCTCCTCTCCACTGACCACCCAGGGAACCAGGGGAAATTTAAACTGAATGTGATGTACTGATGCTGCTGACGTGTACATGATAAGAGCTGGAGAAATAGCTTTCTTATTGATAAGATATATAGCTATTTTCAGAGAGATAAAATATCCTACAGAAATTCAGTTCAAATTCAGTTATATAGCATTACTCTAAAAATGCCAAATACCTTAATAGAAAATGATTCATTTGCTTCAGGTTTCCTTGGCTATTTCATGGAAGTCTCCAGCAAGATTAGAGTTTTCTCTTAAATATACAGAAAGATTCACAAAACAAAGAGAAAGCTAATCACTGCCTATTAAATTTCATATAAATATTTTCCCAGAGGTAATCTGAATCATTTAATATCTTGGACTATCTTTTCATTACTTTATTCTAACAAACTTGATTTGGAAGGAGATATTTTTGATTTTATTTGTGAGTACTATTAAAAATACCTTCTAACTTGGATGTCATATCATTTAACAAGTTTCAGACTTTAAAATATTTTAATTTTTGTATTTCTGCTGGTTTCCTCAACATTTTCTAACTGGTGATTCCTAACATGCTCATTTTTATTAAAAAATTAGCAGAGAATCTCCTTGACCCTTTGTTACAATACCATAAAGAAAATAATCAGCACTGGCAATAAAATGAGAAAGTAGAAAAAATATGTTCTGGACTCTGCCCTTGCGCACTCCTGATCCCACATTAGCATGAGAACTCTTTGCAGGGTCAACTATACTGAAATTCAACACTTTTTTAATATAATAATTTTAATAAATAATCTCCAAGAAAACAAATCGCCCTATGCCTCAAGTCTAACTGCAGAACACAATTTGTGGTCTTGTTCACAAAGACTCTCTGGCCCTACAGTCCTTTCCACACAATTTAGAAGACAGTCTGATCCTGAAGTAACTCTCTTGCATGTACTTGGAAGGGAGAAAATCTCTCAAGTAATAACACTGGTCTGCCTGACATGGGATTTTTCTAAACATCACAGAACACTAACAAAATTCCTCAAAGAACAGTTTGTCCTGAAACAATAAAAAATATATTCATGTCTGAAAGGGCCTTTAGGTTTGGAATTCTGAAGGAGAGCTAAGAGAAAAGGACGACTTTCAAATTACGGGTTTAAAAGAACTCCCTTTTCTTGTATGTAAGATTGCCACATAAATGACACAAATTATAATAACATGATAGAGGTTATTGTAAGAGAAATATTTTTTCTCTTGAATTGTTTCAAATGCAAAGTAGATTGAATGTAGTATTTAGAATATGCTGGGGTTTTATACCTGAAGGAAAAAACAATATAAAAAATAAATTTGTATTTAGAGTCTGAGGATGAAGGCAAGACATGGTATGACATGGAAGAGCAATATCCAACTCCCATTAACAATAAGCTGTACAACTTTCCACAGAGAGAAAATAAACAAATTGCACTGTGAACTCTTGCCCAGTCACAGCACTCACCAGTGGTGCTTTGACCTTGAGATGAAAAGCCCTTTTTTTTTTAAATCTTGAAAATCTTAATGAAAAAAAGACAGCTGTTTCCATACAGCTTCCTTTCTCCATTCAGCTGCCCTTCTAATCAGATGCAACCATCTCCTGTGGATCAGTAAGTACCAGAACCCAGGGATTTCCAGCATCACATATACCTTTCTGGCATTTTTATTTCTATTTTTATCACAGAAAAAAACCTAAACATGAATAAATGAAATAAAAATATCTATAAGCTCCATTTAATATGTCACAGGCTTCACAACTTACAAGAACATACAAAAGAATGGTTAATACAAAAATTACTAGGTTCTAAATATTCTGCAACAAGTATTCATAAGTATTCATTCAACTCCAAATAATTACTAATTCCCTAACAATTACAGAAGTGACCTTCAAATATCTTGAAAAGAAAATGGCAATGCAATTTTACAGCCGTTTCAGTTGTTTCAGCATCGTGTCTGATGCAACAATAAAATACGTGCAATAGAAAAAGAACAGTGAATTACACCACTGCAAAGTATTTTGATGTATTATCATAAAGAATAAATACTCTCTGTGTTGGGAGGCTCATGGAAGTACTGAAGGAGGAGGTGATTTTGGGCAGGAGAGAGCCCCGTGCCAGCCTGTGCTTGCCCTGGTGGGTGTTATCCCAGAGAAGCTCCCAGCCTGTCGGGAGCAGACACACGGCTCTGTCTGAGCACAGGATAAAAGGCACCAGCAGATGTGAGGAGGAGGGAGCTCTCCATGGACAGCACCTGTACAGCAGAAAGGCAAAATCCTTGCTGGGTCCATGCAGTGCTGCAGGCACAGAGGAACCCCAGTAACGGAAGGGGCATGAGATTTACCTGTTCTCTGTGTTCTTTTAATGCCACCTCATTAAACAGCTGCTTTATTATGCCATTTGTTGCCAGGCCTTTCATGCAGGCCACTTTCATAATGTATATCAGGAATAACAGGAGGTGGAGTTCTTACTAGTTAGGGAAGTCTGTTTTAATTTAAATGGAAGATACTACTTAAACACTTGGTTTTCAGTGGATGGAAAAAATGAAACTAATAGGATTAAGAGTATATCTGAAATTATTCACACGAGCATGTATGCTGGGTTTCGATTAAATTTAGTTTTGTCTTTTAATCCTCTCCTATTTTATTAGCATACATATTGCTCTGCATTAGTCACTGATTATGGTTCCAATTACAAAATTTCCTATTCGCTGAATTGTTTCCTTATGAGCTTTATCCATTGTAGTAATTTTTGTACCTTTTCCAAAAGCCAGCACACATTGGACCATATGTGAAGCATAATATATGCCTCATATCTGAGAAATGGAAGCTCTGCTCATTATTTTATGTGCCATAGGGCCATGATCATTTGCTTTAAGTGGTCATAATGAATGAGCAGTTCTACTCTGGCAGGACTCCAAAGACACAGCTCCCATTTACAAGGACAAATGGAGGAAGGCTCCTATTAGGTTACATACAAGTTCTATGGTTTGTTCCAATACAAAAGTATTCAATTCATCAAGCTCACTGACCTTTGCATGGCCTGCTATTAGCACTTATTTCCCAAACTCTCCCTCAATTATCCTTTCAAAACTAAACCATTTTCTTTCACTTTCTTTTTATCTCCCCAGATCTTCTGGAAGTTCGAGATAGAAGTCATTGACCAATGCATTAAAAAATAATTTTTCTCACATTTTTCATGACCAAGTGAATGATAATTTCTCTGTTTCTCTTTAAATACAGTAAATGCATGTAAATGAGTACATGTTTACAGTAAGATCGCCAGATTTGGGTTTTTTCCTAATGAACAAAAGGCTTCTTTGTAAGACAGAATTTACAAACAACCTTTTGTTGAATCTTAGCAAAGTGTATGGTCCTGTGCTCTGTATCTTGCAGGCTTAAGAAAGCCAAGGAACTGACAGCAGGGGAACATACATATGCCTGAGTTTATTGTTCTTACTGGTATGTCCCTTAAGGAAGGACAAACCTTCAATCTTCTCACCTGAGTAAAACTGTCAATATAACACCAACCTAGATCAACAGCTTTCTAGACAAGTGATTTGGTCACTTGGAAACCTTCCTATAACAGTTCATTTAACCTTTAATGCTGAAGGCAGAAGTTTCCGCAGTTCTGCCACTGCCACTAATTGGTAAATCTTCCCTTCCATATAAAAGTGAAGCAAAAACAGAGGAACAGGGGAAAACTAACCTAAATACAGCCAGACTTTCCTTTAGCTGAGTGTGTTTTTTAATACCAAATTCTCAGGGAAGGCTACTCTAACAGACAATATTCTTTTAGTCAACTGGCTCCCTGCTGACACACTTTTATCTTGTTCTGGCCCAGACCAAGGCTTGTCAACTATACAGTTATATCATATTATATAATATAGATATTTATGACCCTTACCTCATATTTTGTCCTTGCAAATTAACAGATCGCTTCCACAGTGTCAGGGGAAGAGCTGTCACCTGTCTGATCTACAGCTGGTGATAAACAGGCCTGGGATTTTGCCCAGGTTCCCAGAGTTGTATCTGCAAGAGGTTCCCAATAAATTAAGACTAATGGTCTGCTTTAGCAGAATACCCCTGGTCCCTGACTGTTGACTTGTCCCAGCTTTTGAATGAGTCAGAAGAGTTTCCAGGACTACTACTCAACTCTGTCCTAGCCTTTACTCCTCATGCTGTTCCCTTTCTAACCAGTGGTCCTGGTGCTGCTGTCCTCCATCACTGATTCCTGCTTCTGATCCCTTTGTCCCCAGTTCCTGATCTTGCACAACAGGTTCCTGGTTTTATTCTACTTTCCTGGTTCCAGACTGGTAAGATGCTATGGGGGTTTAGAATACTGGAATACTATTTAACCTAACAAAATCTGGTTATTTGGGACACCTTGCAACAGAAGTTCAAACAGTGTTTATAAGGCTGTATCTAAGACTTCTCAAGTCCCATGGTAAACCCTGTGGCATCGTAAGTGGATATGAAGAATTACTCCATACCACTGTATATTACTACATCCTCAGCATTAAAAATATGTCCATGCTGTTGACTGCAGCTTTCACAGATAATTATGAGACAGTTGATGAACATTTAGTTCAGATTCACATGCAGGTTTTTATGCTGCCTGTTGGTTATCCCTTCCTGAAAGTCATGAAAGATATCCTACTCTTACAGTACATTTCCAGCAATGAGAAAATAAGCTGAGGTATGTGCTTAACTGCAGTCAATAAGTGTAACTGGCTGTAATTCATAACATTTTGGAAGTGATGCCATAGAAACTGCAGATTTTCAGCTCAAGAGTGGTGACTCATGGGTGAAAGCAATAACCCAAGAACAGCTGGGGTTGGTAACTGGACCAGAGCAGTGAGTGACTGATACCTGAAAGCCCAATTCACACTTAGACCTGGTCACGACTTAGGTCTTGGCTTAGACCTGCTTGGCATCCATACCTTTGTCACAGAAATGCCCAAGAACAACCACATCTTCTGACCATCCACAACAGACATGGTCAGCAGCAAGAAAAGTGAGTGACCTCACAACCAGCAGCTACAATGCAGCAGCCAGGCTCATGTTTTGGGAGTTCAAGCATGTTTAAAAGACTCAGAAACTGCATCATCCTTCCACAGAAGTGCAAAGATTTAGATGCAACAGCTGAGCTCAGATGACATATTTAATGAAAAATAGGTATTGTCAGCACTGTTAATGACTGCTTTGTGATTTTCAGAGAATAGGCTCAATTGCTAATTATTATTGCATTTTTTATCCTGCAATATAATCTTTATTTTGCGGAAGTGAAATATGTGAAACACATAAACTTTTCATCTATAAATGCAAATTTATCTCTCTTACAGATAAAGGTCTGCTTCTTGACTGCATTGACATTGTACTCTGTACTATATTGTCCCAATGCTATCCATTAATACTGCAGTATGTGAACAGACATCTCAGATCTTTGGTTCTAATGTAAAAATTGGACACTTTCACTTCTCACACTGCCAAGATCCTTCCAGTCATGAGGAACTTCAGATATAAAGAATTATCAGCCTACCTCTTAAGATAATGATAACCTAAAAGGGTAAAAGGTACTAGGATTTATGTTTCCAGTTAGAACTTTTTAATAATGTGGGGAAATGATTTATTTGTTTTTTTCTTGTAAGTGCATATAACGATGTCTTGAGACAATGTTTTTTCTGTAGATTAATTTCTCTCCTCCTCATATAATTCATGAAAAAGGCCTAGGCCAGCAATACTTTTTTTTTTTTTAATCTAGGCTGATCTCACCAAAAGAAAAAAGTAAAACATTCTAGCTTCATAAGCAAGATTTCCGTTTCCAGACTCCTCATGCTATTCAAATACTTCTTCCCTGCAAGATCAAGAATAATTACTATTATAGAGCTCTTGTATACTCTTTGAAGTAATAATATTTCAAATCACAAAATCCATTGCACTCCAGAACAAAATAAACTTTCAAACAGGTGTCACTTATCATATAATTATATAATTAAGAGAGAAAAAGGTTAAGAAATAAAATAAGAGTTTTCTAATAAGTTCTGGATGCTCTTTACTTCTTCTATACAAGAATAAAATCACCTACAGCCATCATTTGGAACTAGCTGGATAACTCCCTGTTAATCTTAATAATTAAGGCACTAAATGAATTTTATATGCAAAAGATTTGATGCTGCTTACTCTGAAAAAGAAAAATCTCATGTCCATGGCCCGACCCTTTACCTCTGGCACTCTCTCTACAAATGGCCATGTTTTTGGCCTGAATATTCACAAACCTGAATATATGCAAAAAGGTGAACTTGGAAAAGCAAACTTCCTTCTTATCAGTCACTGCTCTTTCAAAGGCAGGGGAGAGATACACACACACCACTTCTCTCACATTTTGACCTACATCGGATATTTCAGACATTACTTGAGCCCTTAGAAAGTAAATGTTAGAGTATCCCATAGCTCAAAAGAACAGGCCGTGTTTACACTGAACTGAACCACAACTCCAAGAAATATTAGCATAGTTTCTCAAGTAGTTCTTTCCTTTTAGAGAGAAGAATTAGATAAGAAGCAATGGTAAAATAACCATGAAAACTTATTACTGCTTAAACTGAAATGCAGCTCCTCCTAAACTTTTACTTTGCAAAAATCAGTGAACACTTCACACAACTCGCATTTCATTCTTCTAAAAGATAAATATTGATGAAATGTGTTAGAAGTTAATTTAATATCAGCAATAGAATATTCATGGAATCATAGAATGGTTTGGGTTGGAAGGGATCCTTAAGACCATATGAAATAAATATATGAAAGTCACTGTATGCTGGAACAGGTCACCCAGAGAGGCTGTGGAGTCTCCCTCACTGGAGATACACCAGAACCATCTGGACACAATCTGTGCCATGTGCTCTGGGATGGCTCTGACCCATTCTGTGATTCTGTGGTCAGCTGTTCACTGCTTGTGATGTTCTGGCACTTTCCAAGAGTGTTTGTATATTGCTGTTATTTAGAAACCATTTCTCAAAAAGAGCAGGAGAAGCCCCACTTCAGAACATTAAATATTTTAAGAGGCCCTGACAGTCAGAGCAAATGCACTGTAAATGGCTTCATCAAGTAGACCACATGAAAAAGAAATTTATATACACACACTAAATCCCAAGTGGTTTACTGCATTTTCATTAGTCATTACTGAATTGTAAAATTTTACTATTACTAAGTGTGTTTGTGGTAAGTATATTTAACTATTAAACAGTTTATGGCGCTTTTTTTTAAATGTGCATTATAATATGATTCATTTATTATTGTTGAATTTAATCTATGGTTTATAATATGGCTATTTTATTACTATTGAATTTAATGCATGGTCAGTCTCTGAGGGAAATTATTGCAAAGAACTACTCAGTTAAAGAACTACTCAGTTAAAATCTCAATGCAGAAAGTTCAATGCTGTGGTATTACAGAGTGCTATAGAGTTCTCATCTGTCTACATTTCATCTTCCTTGCATTCATTTTACTTTGTTTTCAAGATTCTGGGATGGGTTTTGTTTGTTTGGTTGGTTTTGTTGTGTTGGGGATTTTTAACAAAATCACTATTTATATAAGACTATCATTTTGAGGCAATTTAAGGAAAAGGCAATTTCAGAAATATGTATTTCAGGATGCCATACAGACACTATAATTTCCAGAAAATGGCACGAAGACAGGCAAGTTACTTTTTTGTCTTTCTACTTCAAATAACTTATGGTAACTTTGGTCATTTTCTTGTCATTTAAGACTACAATTTATCACAATATGGCAATTAATATTTCCAAAAATAAGGGAAATTCTGACTAAGCCAAGACAAAAATAACAATTCAGAAGCAAAGCACATCACACATCTTTGGAGTGGAGATTGCAGCTCAGCAATGGCCAAATGCTGCTTATATATGGATGTTCAAGAACACTAAATGAAAATGAAGACAGAGGTATGAATAAATCAGAGTGTCATGGCTTTCTCTAGGCTGTCAGCTATACAGTATTAGGGAATTTTAGAAAACAGTCATATTATCTGAATTATTGCTCTACTTGCAACAACTTCTACAGTGCTAATGACAAGTTATAATATAAACATGAAGCACAAATATCACAGATGTTTAAGTATAATATATACTGCAATTGGCAAGCTATCATTCATACTTTTAGGAAGCCAAAACTCTAGCCATTACATGACATTTTCAAGTAACTTTCATTATTCCTAAGATGACTTAGGTGTTTCTGACAAGATATTCAGATACCCTGTCCAGAATATTTACTTCCCATACTTGTTTCCTATGGCATTGACAGAAATTCCCAGAGAATCATTAGAAAGTAAACATGGAGGCATGGAAGTTTCCAGACTCGTAGCTTCCTTCTTCACCTGCAGGTCTTTAACACCATATTTTTGTCCATCAGATCATTCCAATATCCATACATCTATCCAATATGTTGTTCTGATAAGTTCTTCTCCTGCCTAAAAGAACTTTCTTTACCCCACCCCTGCATAACAGTCAATCAAACTCATGTGTTATTGCCTACCATTGTTCCATTATGGGTATATCTGGTCTTTTTTTAAGTCCTTTTTAATATCTAGGATATCAACCCCATCTAACCTGCACCATATTTTATTTGACTTTATTAAAAAAATAACAATACAAGAGATAGAGAAATATCTATTAAGAACAGAACACAGAAAAGTGTCTGGGTGGCTGGAGAAAGGATCAAGTTAGATACACACATTGCTTTTCCCTGGCCTCTTGCCGATGAAGAGCCCAAATCCCCATTAGCCCATTATATCACATGACCTCATGAATTTCCTGGAGCAGAGATGATACTGATACTTCTTTATGAAGTGCCAAAGAAGTGTAAATAAGTGTTACTGCCTGTGTTGCAGCAAGAATACTGTATCTGTCAACACTTCCAGTCTTGGCCAGCTCTCCTCAAAAAGCTATCGGACCCTTAAGAAGAAAACTTAAAAAGGAATGGCTGTAAAAGGAAAGAAAGTTGACCAGAATGACGTGAAGTATTTCATAACAGGAGTTTTGCTCTGTCAGGCCTGATCCATTCGGACTGTGTTTCTATCGGGTTTGACGGGCAGGCTGCACAGGACTGCCATGGAAAGCAGTGCTTGCTCCTGTGTGAGTACAGCACTGAACAGAATCTTTAAGTAATGACTTCCCAAAGGGCAATCCATAGAACACAGCATTTTTCAAATGCACAAAATCTTATCCTAAACAATGGCAGAAGGAGAAAAGAAAACTAATTACTTAGCTACTGTAAGAGCTCCAGTGATACAACTCACAATGAATGAGAGAAATCCTGCACTCCAGCTGGGAGTGACTGGGAAATCCAGCTCCTACACTGCTCTAAAAGCTATTTTATTGTCCCATCTCATGCACCTCAAAGACTCAATCCCACAGCAAAGAGGCCATAAGACAGCAGCTTTAGTGGGACTTCTGATCAGTAATTGATCTCCTGCATTGTGTAAGCATCGAACTTGATGCTTGAACTAGTTATTGCTAGAATTACCTGAGACACATGTATTACCCTAGGTATGATCAGTTACTTTAGAGGAAAAAATGTTCATTCTTTTCTTTATGGACTATGCCAAGGGTGACAAACCCATTGAAATATTTTTGCAATTAACATGCTTCAAAGTACAACTTGGCGCCTTTCTGTATGTATTCTGATGAGATGAAGACATGTCTTTTTGATTTTTAAAAGACTGCACTGAAAAATATGTAGGTATTCAAAAAGCATCTGCACTACTGAAAAATGAAATGGGAATGAAGAAAAATAGGTAAACTGCCAGAATGCAGTCCTAAAAAACCCATCTGATCACCTAAAATATGCTACATCCAAAGGGCCATGCAAAAAAAAACAGACACTCATACAGTCGAAAAACCTGAGCTGATTATTTTCCACTTTTTAACTAAAGACTCTAATAAAAATAATTTTTTGCTAGTCCCTTAGTTGTACTTAGGATCAAAGACTAGTTATGCAGCCAACCACTTTCCTATCACTCTGTGTGATAACAAAGAAAAAGGTGCTTAGAAAGAAAAGACAATGGAATGCTTTACAGCATCCCCAGGACTGATGAAGGTGGTAGATTAAGGAAAAAAAAAAAAAAATCCTGATTACAAAGTCATGCAATTTACTAAACTAGGACCTTTTTTTGACGTCAGAGAGAAATAAAGAGAATGCAGGAGGCATACAAAAATCCTGTTTAGTAATCTAAACATACAGTAGAGGTGGGATATTAGTGATGCAGAGATTGTGTGGGAACAGTTATGGCATAATCCCTTCACAAGTCTCTATTTCACCAGCCTTGAGCATTTCTATTTTCTATCCATCATTTTCTGACTGTCTTGGTTTGCTTCTTAACTCAAGCCTGCATAGGATAATAGGCTACAATTACATTAACCGCCTTTCATCTCAGTTTGAATTAAATTTGTTCTGCGTGCCAGCATGAAAATCTGTCCCCAGTCATTTTGCTTAAGTCAAAGAATAACAAACTCCCTCAGTCCGATCATTTAGCCAATGATTTTAATATTATGAAATATATTTTAACTGAAAGATAATATCAAAATCAGTATTTAGGAGGAAAGATTCAGTTACAACATTTGTCAGTTATGTGTACATGTATATTCTGCATTATGAGAGTGATTTTTAAAATATCTAAAATACCATCCTATCCTTGGTTGTTTTCACATTCCTAAGGTCTTTTTTCTCACTTGTTTTCTGGTTGGGTTTCTAAGTTATGCAGAAGTAATGCTATAATTTGCAACATTACCCATAACTTAGAAATGCAAAATATTTTAATGCCAATTGAAAAATAATTCTGGTGACTGAAATGGTCCATCATTTCAGAAAAACAAAGTACGTGCTACATTTTCCATTAATAACAGAAAGAACTGAGAGCACAATGGAGAGATGCACTCTGAGGCGAATCCTCATTTGGGACTATCAGAGTGGAAAAATAATCCAAATAATTCACTCTGACCATTCTAAGTTTCCCTTCTGGATTTTGGTTTGGTTTTTTTCAAGAAAATATAACTGAAATGACCCTCTGATTTCAAAATTCTACTTCAAGAGTGACATTGGAGAAGTGTCTTGAGCACCACATCAATTTTGAAATGGCAGAATGTTTTATAAGCAATCTTGAATTGGTTGATTCATAATAATCACATTATTCGTAGGAATAAGCACACATTCAAAAGGCAAAATATTAAATTGACAAACACCTCATAAGAAACAGACAAGAACTACTGTGACGTGTTCTGTTTTAAAAACATGTGCACCATAAGACCTACTGCCATAAAGAAGAAAATTTTGATAATCAGGTTTGGATTCTAGAATCAGGAAGCAGAGTTTTCTGCGAGGAACATTCACTAATTCTAGCTATGACTGCAATTTGCAGAAGACAGTGTTCACACAAAATGTTACCTGGTAGTTTCATTACAGCATGTTAATAGAATGTATGACAACTGACTGTATTATGAGCATGCAGAATATCAAATATGATACACTATTTAGAAACACAGAAAGCTGAATATATCTGGAATATAGCTCCATGTATCCACTATGAAGGAAGAAGATGCATTAGAATAGTCTTTGGGTTGTACTATTCAATGCTTCTTTTCCGTTTCTAGGCCTGTATATAACTGGAATAATTCAATTTGAACTTCTACCATGTTTATAAAAAAGCTACATTAGTCACCACTTCTTTCATTCTTTCTTTTCCCAATGAAAGAAGGACTGTTTACTGAATATTCATTGTAGTTTATTTTAAGGCCAGTACTTAAATGACACCTGTTGCAGAAAATTTCATTTGATAAAATCATAATAGGAACAAGACACAAGAGATTCTTAGGTTGAGGAAATTGTCAAAGGCTGAGGACAAATATAGAATAAGCATGGCTTCAAATATTTCCATTGAAAGAATCAACCTCCTATGGCATAACAACTAAGCCTAAAAACAGGCTGTAATGATAGCAGAACTTCAACCACATAGAAATATTCTAAGAACATTGAGTAGACAATGAAAAACAGGCCAATGCAACTCTACAAAACTGAGCACAGAGAAAGCTCTAATCAAAGCTCCTGAAGGGCCAACGTCAAACCATTTATTAAGTCACATATTTAGCTATTTTCCAAAAATGTAAAAGCAAAAGCACTAAAGTAATGGTACAGGAAAGGTTTCATGAAAGTCAATGACAAAAAGACAAGAGAGTTAAAAAAACAAAACCATCCTGAAGTTTTTCTTCTTCTTCTACCCAAGAAACAGGATGGAAAATGCATTTAATTTTATACATCAGGGTAGTATAAATAAAACAGAAAATAGGAGGGGGGGGGGGGGAACCCTAAAGTACAATTCAACAAAAATGCATTTTCTTAAAAAAACAAACAAAAAATTGATTTACGTAATTCCCATTTATAAATCTCAGTGTAATTTAATTTACATGTGGTTGTCACTGAACAGCAATGAAGTTGTTCATCTGTTTAGATGCGCTGCTACCTGCTCTTTTATTCATAAATATAGAGGAGGCAATCCTTCTGTTCAACATGAAGGACTGATTTATACATTTTTCATTTCTTACAATCACCATTTATCAACCTTCAACTTTACCTTTCCTCAAAAAAATTCCCCTTGCTTTACCAAGTACAGAAAACAACAAAAAAACATAATAAAGAGATGGAAAGTGAATGAATGAAGAGTAGCAAAGTACCAGGAGTGAAAAAAAAATTTGTGGACTTGTTTTATGAAACTCTTGCTGCTATCCCGTGCATGACAATTTACAATTAGCCTCCCATGAGCAGGGGAAGGAAAAGTAAATTATATGTTCCCTATTCTCACCAAACCAAGGGAGTATCTCCTCTTAAACCTAAGAAACAAGGTGTTATCATGTATTAAAATATTTATCTGAACCAGGGCCCAAATCTGTGATTAAATCAAGACTCTACGTAAGAGAGGATAAAATGACCTAAACAAGAACAAGATTAGATTTTGTGGCAGCTGTTAGAAAGTAATTGCTGCCCTTATCTCCTTACGGATCTTGTAAGAACTCATTTCCAGGACAAATATTTTTTTTAAGTCTCCTTTATGAAATCTGATTTATTAAATCTCTTTCGGCATATCTGACTGTTCCTTTACCCTTTAATTCTTATCACTTCTCTGTGAGCAGCCCAAAATCTTTTCTTCCAGGACAATGAGCTCTTTTTGACATTCCTTCTGTTGGTTTGCCAATCTTGCTGCTCTCCCTTTGGCCTCCTGTTGTAATCCAGTATTCTTAAATTTATCTTTGCTCTGTGCAACACTGAGAAAAAAGTGTTGTGGCAGATCAAATTTTCAAATGGGATTATAAGTTTGCTTTGATTCTAAATCAGACTCCTGACACTATTTAAAACAGTTCTCACTCTGCCTTCTAGTCCTTTGTTCTTTTCTTAAATTGCTGAAAAATTCCCTTTTTTGGTAATATAAATGTAATAGAGATGGAGAACTAAATCTTTAAGTCAATCCTTCTGAAGTGATAATCTAAGCCACTCAGACTTCACTGCTGAAGTTGAGGATATCATCAGGTTCTTGGATTGATTTATGGCCTTGTAATCAAGCTCCCCAGCCCCATTATCTAGGCAGCTAGATAAATACCACTTACTTTTCAATACATCCACAAGAAAAAAAATAGAAAACTCAAAGCATGCAAAGGCTGTGCAGCTTAGTTTATATTTTATTCTTTCCAGTGGTGATTATTCAGTACAAAAGAAGAAAAGAATAAGGGAGCATTTCTAATATTAAGACATTATTAAGTACAGACAGAATTGGTCCTATGTTATTTCTTGTTGCCTTATCAGTTATCATTCCCTAAAAATACCTTGCATGTGATGAAGAATTTACTTTTTGTGTCAAATGTTGTGAGTTTACATTATGAGGTAAAATATTAGATACTTTTCAGTAATGTTTATTGTAACTTAATGTCTTTTCAAGTTTTCATTATTTCATGTCATTCACATGATAATGCAGGCTAAGAATGAAGGCAAAGAAAAAAAAAGATGTTTATGTAGGCATTTGTGCTTCCATATGTTCAGCCTGCAGAATTCATTATCCCAGGTAGTCCATCTCCCGATTTTTAAACAGGAGTGAAACAAATATTCCTCTTAAATAGACAAAGCTGCAGCAAGGAAGAATCAGTACAGGGAATCACATTAGATTTCAGCGACCAACTTCAACCACATTTCTGAAGCAAAATAGTTTTCACACCCTCCTATTTTTCCTTATGTTAATTGTTAAAGTACAACTCAGATATCTACAGTTTTATAAGCAACTCTAAAATGTTGCATGCAGTCCCCTTATCTACCCAACTACAAGAATGAATTAACATTTCATTTCAGTTACCCATCATTAATGCAGAAGTGGCACAGAAAGCATCCCTAGCACTGCCTGTACTTGGGACGTGGGGAAGCATGAGGCTGTGGGCTCTACTGCAACAAGTGCAGAGATGGAGTTGGGAAGGAAAGAAGATTCAATATATAAGAAAACCTGCTTGACTGCCAGATGTCTGCACACGCAGCTGCAGCAGAATGCAGGTTTGTTGGCAGGCTCCTCAGGATGAGGACTCCTTAATGACAATTTAGCACTGCATAATTGATGTGCATAGTCTATGTAATTATCAGAAGCTTCATGGAAAAAGAAATGAGGACTAATGCATTTCTCACTCCCATGTCTTAATACCAGAACACATTTCTTAGTTCTGTCTGTGCATAGCTTTAATCTTTTGTGTGCATTCTTCTAATACTCTTGGCAACTACTGAAGCAATTTAAAACTAATAACTGGCAACAATGTGAAACAAAATGTCTTAACTTTGAAACCAGAAATATAACTATTACAGATAAATTTTCATCTATATGTAAAGGTATGCAATTGACTGAAAGAGAAAACAGAAAATGAAAATAGCAATAGGAAGATGCATATTTCATCTATTAGAGACCATAAGACGAGAAGAAAAGCAATCTTTCCATCACCAGGAGATTTCTAACAAATAGTGTCTTTAGCACCCACCTGACCTAGCCTTTCATTTTGCTCTATAAAAAAATTCCTTTCTTCCCTTTCTTAGTAAATAAAATATACAAACATCCCAAGCTGAAGTTGATGGATATATCAGTGGGCTTTTCATCAAATGTAGCTTCATTTCTTTTACTTATTTGTAAGGTTTTAAAATAAAAAAAGGGCGTGGTATTTCATTCAAGTTGAGCACTGAGCAATCCATATCAAGCAAGATAAAGAGGCACTATTGCAATTTCAAACTTGGCTACATGTTGATAGCTCAGAGAGAGCTGTGAGCTCTCACATTGGTATTTTCTTTTCCCATTGCTAACTCTACACTTGCACTTCCTTAATGACAAATTGATTAAACCAGATGTCTATTTCAACTTTAACAACTTTTGTACCAATTACTAATTACCATACTAATGGCCTATCAGATGTGAATTATAAGCTCAGATCTACTCTGCACAATGGGTATTATTTTATCTGAGAGTTAAGAATTGAGAATAATGAAGGGATTTTCAACAGCTTTGAAAAATCCCAAGAATTGTAGATCTACTGAGAAGAATTTGAGATTCAAAAAACCTGTTTTTTTAAATTCACAATTTAAAAAAAATCAAATGTTTGGATTACTATACACATTGAACTTGTGCACTGGTAATAAGGAAAACATGGGTATTTTGGATGGATCTGCCTTAGAAAACTGCTTTCCCTTCAAATAAAATCTATGTCCTCCACAATGTATTACTTGGATAGCACAAGCCCTGGCAGCAGACACACAAAGAGAGTCCCTTCAAAGCCTTTGCTCAGTCCTCATCAAAATTATGTCATCAGTTATCTGCGCCAAGCAGCAACATCAACACAACCATTTTAAAGCCACTCAACATTCACTGTAGCATTACAAATCTGGTTTTCAACAGAAAACAACTCTATAATAGCCAATATTTTCAGGTAACTGTCAATAAAGTCAGTATCACCTTCAAATCATTCAACCTGATGTTTTTTAAAATGCCGAACTTAATACAGATTCTATTGAAAAACTATTTTCATTGTAAATTCTCCTTGAGCACTTTCTCTACCCAGCTAAAAATAGAAAGCCTGCAGTGCAAGAGGACTGTGTTGTATCAGTTAATCTCAGTAAAGAAATACAGCATTGGTTAAATTCTAACTCACCTCCCATTCCATATGTATTTTGAGTTTTCCACATAGTGAAATAGTAAGGGAAAGACTTATTTTGACAGACAATATCCTAATGCTTTATTTTATTTGTATAGTGTCCTGATAATTCAAGAGAAAACTATTCTGAAGTAATTCCTATATATACTTCCCACTGGATTTAATTACAAAGTTATTTTATAGCTTTCAAAAAAATCCATTTTAATAATGTTCAGACTACATTTAATCAAGTATCTCAGAAAATTATGGTTATTAATAATATACAAACATATTAAGTATAGATCAGGTGAAATAATCACTCATTTCTATCTAAAAGGATTTTCCTTAAATTAAAACAGAAAAAAAATATTTTTGGTCATTTAAAAGGCATAAGTGCTAATAAGTGCTATTTATAATTTATTGAGAACTGATGTTTTGTGCCTCACTAATTGGTGTCATTTCAGGAAGATACAGCTTTATTTAAAAACTAAAAAAAGCAAACCAAACAAAAATGGAGAAGGTGAGTTTTGGGGGACATCCAACACTATTTCATAAACTCACCATAGAATCTTCCCTATCACAAATCTCAAAAAAGGTCACAATTTACATGAACATGCAAAATTTACCGTGTGCAGAAACTGTTGAGGTTCCTTTGAAATCATCTCATTGTTACAGATCACTTTTAAATGAGTAGAAACCACTTTCTCTGTCTCAAAACTCAATATATCTGTGGCCCACAACAATTTTTACTTGTTTTTCTCACAAGTGGAGTTTCCATTAGTGAGTGCTTAAAGTCTAGCAGTACATAATGAAATAGTAGTTCTGTGTATTGAAATCAATGTCTGCAACCAAATCATCATTGTTTTTACAATATAACTCCAGTCTCTCTAAACTTTAGCCAGACAAACCTCATTTCATCTGATAATCAGTTGAGGAAAACGAACCAATTCTCCCTTCTCTCTAATGAAATACTGTAGAAGAATCTTGCTAGATACTCAATACAGTGGCACCATGAATGATTCAGGGAAATAATTTCATGAAGTTTTTTTTACTAGAATATATTTATGCACTTCTGCCAGAGAAGGTTAAGTATCTATTTTATCCTTGGTGGAAACCACAGGAGAAAGGGGAAGCTGTACAAAGAAGTTCAGAAAAAATTAATACATCTCCAGATGTAGCAGTCCAATAGTCAATCAGTATAGATTGACTGATCTTAGCCTCAATTGAAAACTAATAAAAATAACCTACTTGATTATGAAACAACTGAAAACTGATGGCTTTATACAGCAAAAACTTTTTTTTTTTTTTAAATAAAAGGTTTCAATTAAGAGCACAGCAACACTGCTCTAAGTCCCTCTTTTCACTTATTTCCCTTCTCTCCTTTCCAGACAACTAACAAACTGCTTCTGTCTATGATGCTAAAATGATCAGCATGAATGGAGGCATGTCAGAAACCCTTTGGCTTTTCTCCTCAGCTCTTTTCCAACACAAAGGACCAATAATGATACATAACATTTTGAGAAAACATTTTTAAGGATGATCTGTATCTGCTATAATAGCCAAGATTCCCTCAGAAACACCAAAAAATTAAAATCAGTCTGACACCATTGATTTCTCAAATGTTTACATATACTAAAACTGACCAGTGTTTGTGTTTCATGAAGTCAAAAATGATAAAATATGTCAAATTCTTTGTTCTAGACCAGCTCCATAAAAATCTGTACTAGCAACATCTGTTTTCTGGAAGATGCTCACCTTGAAAAGGTTTTGTCCTCCATAAAGTTTTGTAGGAGTGCTTACTCCTAAATCTTTTTTTTTTTTTTTTTTTTTTTAAGATCTCCTTAAATATTCCCCTTCCACAAAAGAAATATCACTTTTCTCCCTTCTGCTCCAAAGTTAATTGTCCAAAGCTGACTGCAGTAGCAGTAGTCAGCAATAATAACAGTGATGTAGAGGGCTGTTACTGTAACACAGCATACATTGAATTTAATCAGTTACAATAGAGCAGCATATAGTAGAACTTTTAAAAAGAACTCCCTGAAATATCTGGTTTTGTCAGTCACAACTCAGCTGAAGGATTTTTTTCTGATGACAGCAGGATGAGTAGCCAGAAAAGCCATCAGTTATTTTCTTTTCCTTCTATGAAGTGAACAACTTATCTTTAACCAAAGTAGTAGGAAGGGCCAACCAACTTCATACCCTACTGGAAATCTGTGTTATTTTTCCCCCCTGCCTGCAGAGTAATTCACAGATACTACCCTATACATGGCAATTTCTGATTTGTGAGATTAATTACAGCTCCCATGAACAATGACAGTTTATAATCCAACCCCAGCAACATGAAATAACAGAATAATTTTATTAACAGTTAACAGAGGTAGTGACCATGGTAATCAAACTGGATGTATTTATGTTTTGTGGAGACCCCAGCATTGTATCTGGACAGAAAGAACAGACTATAGTGTTGGCATTATTTGGTTCATGCAGGTTAAAAAGACTGGCTGGTAGAGCCATATGTTGAAAAGAAGCTGGTCTCCACTGTCAGCAGCCTCCAGAAAGTGTTTTCTGGAATCTAAAGACTCTCTATTGGCTGTCTTACAAGAAATTCTCCTGTCTCCTTTTTCATTTTCTCAAAGCAGCAATGCCAGGGGACGGTGTAACTGCAAACACCTCTCCCACTGGGCTGGTGCTTTACAAGAAGAGTCGTTCATACTGATTTCTGGCTTACGTGACTTACGTTACTCAGCATCCCTAACTCTGAATTGAGTTCTAATCCTGGCCACAGAAAAGCATTCCCAGGTGCCTTTACTGCACACCCTGAAAGACGGAATGCAGAAGAGCCCCGTCATTTTCAACAGCTTGAACTGGGGTTAAAAAAGACAACCTCAAACTGTAAATCTTTGCAACCTATTCTGACCGTCTGAGACTAAGACAAAGCACTGGCTATGCAGTTATGTGCACTTCTGCTTTAAAGCTAGCCCTAGGCAAGATGTAAAGCCAGCCCAATCCACAAAGGCCTTTGACCCCCTTCTTTCCAAAAACAAGCACAGAAACTAAAGCTACAACTTTTCTGGGTAAGAAAAAAAATCAGACTCAAAGCAATTTTATGGCAGTCATAACCTCCCTTCCTCTCTTCCTCCCAGTAACTCTTCCATGGGGCAAGAGTAACTTCTTCTCTTTTTCCTGTATGAGCAAACATTAACATCACTCCCACTCCTAATTTCATCTCAGTCCAAACTCAGTACCTAACTAGCTAAAGGCAGAGTAAGTGTCTTCAGCTTATATTTAGCTTTAAATCTTTATGGGTCTATTTCAGACCTAAAGAACACGCAAACCTGTCTAGTCTTTTCAGCTGTGCTATTCTATTTTAATAAAAATAACATGTAGAAGCATTACCTTAACTGTACATCCCTAGACAATTGGGATTATAGCAACACTTTGCACCAAAAATTACTAGCATTTTATATAAAGAGGTTTGCCTTAAAACAAATGCATCCTGAGCACTGGAATTCAAAACAGGTCTCACTGGCATACAATCTGTGAAAGGCTTGGGCAGCTGATATAACATGCACTGAGCTAAACAGATTATTCAAATGCCAGTCACTGAATGGCATGGCCATGGCACTGAAGGAACAATTTTTAAAAACAAGATGTTTTGATTCACTTCTTTTGAAAGAAAATCCAGGACCATATAGTTTTCAAATAGGAAACCAAAAAGATTTTAATCTATATCCAGCATCCATATAAATGTAAACCAATTGAGTACAAGAGACAGGGACACATTTATTTCTACAAAGTTGGGTAATTTCCTGAATAAAATGTAATATTTGGAAGTAACAATGCTTACAAAAAGTGTAGTTTCACTTACAGAGAGCCTGCAACTCTGAAAGGTCCCAGAGAGCCTCATGAACTTTACGTATCATATACTGAATATACCAAAGCAGACAAAAGGAGCCTACCACAGAACAAAAAAATCAGCAAAAAGGCCAAGAGTGACATACAATAATGCCAAAACCCATATTTTACTGTTCTTCAAATTTTAGATTTCAAATGCTTCAAGTGCCTTCTGAGGGTTTAAGCTATTAGAGTGCATTTGGTTCACATTCTGAATATTAGATATTAGACATATTGTTTAAATGAAAGCTGCAATTTAAAAAAAATGATTGATGCTAGAAACATGAATTAAAAGAAAAAATATCTCAAATCCTTGAAAGATGTGACAATAATTACTACATGTAGAGCAGAAAATGAGTACATTTAAAACATAAATGTACTCATAAATGTTGAAGTAGGAGTTTTATTTTATTGTTCTCCTTAGAAACCCAATGATCCAGCTCTTTGAGAACTAGCTGAGGGCATGAACCTGTCCTTAAAGAGGCAAGCTAAAATTTACAGGCAGTTAAATAAGAAGAGAGGTAGTTGCTAAACCCACCAACACCTACATGACAGATTTTGCTGTAATTCTCCAAACAGCACAGGTAATGGAGTAACATGCATTAGCATGTCAAAGTTTTCTCTTAAACTGAAAACTCAAGGACTGGACTCAGCACGAAGTAGAAAACACGGCATATGAAATACAACTAATGGTGGAATTTGACCAAATGATAGAAAAGGGGAGAGGGGGAGGAAGTATTGAAAACAGGCCAAAAAAAAAAAAAAAATGCTGTTCCTGTAGTAATTTAAACCACTAAATATTATACTTTTAAACTTCACTTTAGAAAACCACCAACCACCACAGTAACCAGTATTAAATGGATTATACCCTCGATCAGGAATATACAGTTCCTCAATAGAATAAGGGGGTTTTTGTTAAATTTCCAGCAACAATACCTTTTTTCTCTATTTGGTTTTGGGGTTTGTATGTGTGTCTCTGATAAAGGAAGTTCAAATCAAGTGAATTTATTATATGGTTGCTGCCAATTCTTCCCCTACTGGAAAGCAGCAAGAGAAACTCTGAGTGGAAACAATTGGGAAAAGATTTACTCCACTATCAGCAAATAAAGCTGCAGTGATATCAATAGAATGGTGAATTTGACTCATAACCCAATATATTTTTACCTGCCTTTCCATCTGGTAAGAGGAATTGTACCATTCTGTGGAAGGAAATTACACAGGGGAGTACAGCTGGATATTTGAAAATCTTATTCTTATGTAAAACAGACTATCAATAAGTGCTTATTTTTTATGCACGGATCCTTACATTATTAAATAGCTATTTAAAGCTTACATACAGGAAAGATTTTTACCAAATAAATAGTGTATATTTTTATAAATAAAATCGTATTTCTTCCACTTTTACAGAAGAAGTATGTCTAAGAATTTAATGGTCTGGACATTTACTAGAACTAAAATGAGCAACGTATTTTATAATCTTGAATTTATCCTTCTTACGACTACATAAAAATATACCATATGAGATTAAAAATAGTATTTTTCTCCCAGTATTTTCCTTCCAACTAGTAGTTCTTCATTACAGAGGTTTTGAAGCCCAGTTTTATCCCAGTTCTCACAGGGTGATGACAAAAGCTACAGACGCATTGCCAGGTGAATGCTTTCACTTGCAAGAGCCCAGACATACTGAATCTTCTCACAGAATTATTTAATTACTCACCTAATCCCATAATTTTTGTATTTTTCTTCCTTGCATCTAGCAAAATTTCTCTCGCTTAGTACCAAAATTTGAACTTTGAACCATCCCCTTAGCATATTCTACACATTCCCACAGACCTATTCCCTGAAAAGTTCCCTGTGTATAATCCTGCATACGGATACACCAAAACAGATGGAATTTTTAAAGCCTCTGCCAGGAATTCTACAAGAAAATAAAATGAGCAGCTAGTAAATCAAATGTTAGGGAAAATTTAACAAAAAAAGCAATAGTTTTCACCTAAAAATATGGTTTAAGTCACTATGATTTTCTTGCTCCTATCAGCTATTTGATTACCAAAATTAAGGGGAAAAACAAAATTCCAAACTTCTTATGTGTATCTATTTTAAATATTTTACAGTCTAGTTACTTAGAATAATCAAACCAATTTCCTCCTGATTAGGACATAACTAAAGGTTTTTCCCAACTGAAGCTACCTACTTAAAGGAAACAAAAATATTAACTTTTGGAAAATATATGACCATATGTCAATTAAAGAAACATTGTAAAACAGAATGTAAATGTGTGCTCCAAGCTGCTTTACAACACTAATTTTGATTTAAAATGGCACTGTGCTTCATGCCATCCAACAGCACAATTAAGAAATGAATGCAACTGAGAGATGGGTACGCTAAAAATACATAAATAAAAAATATAATAAATAAGATCCTCCATAAAAGCACCAAGTTGTTAATGTAGGGAGGGAAAAGTAAGGGAAAAAGAAAAAAAGAAAAAGTGTTGAAAACTTTCCCTGATTTCCTAAAAACTCTTCCCACAAGGAATGGTGTGTACATAACATAGGGCCCTGCAGCTTTGACTTTTTAATCAATAGCATTCTTGACAGAAGTATAAATCTAACTTCCTCACTAAACAGCCACAGTTTGGAATTTTCATTGGAATCCTTATTTTAGAAAACATAAGGTTGTAGGTTTGCTGTTGAGATTGCACAACAGCCTAAAAACACCTAAAACATTCATCCAGAGCAATGGAGAACAGTATTCACACTTTGAATCAAGTTTCAGATGATTTATACAGAATATAATAAAGTAACAAATACAAGTAAAGCATTAAGCTGATTTAAATTCATCCTTCTAGATAATGACTGCATATATATATATCTACCTTATGGTATATTCAAAAGAGATTGTGAGTGTACAGATGATTTTTAAAGAGGAAATAGTTTTCTATTTTTTTAAGCATAGTACAAAATAAATCAAGTTCATATTCTTCATATGAAATTTAGAATGAGTATGGGACTGCATTCCATGACTCACTAGTCATGGAATCATCACTAGTGATTTTTTTTACATTTTTTTAAATGTTCTTCATCTCCTGGTGTTCTAAGGGAAATAGTTAAAAAACATTCAATTGAAACCTCCATATAGGAATGGATCACTCTTCCAAACCAACCATCAGAGTAAAATGACAAATCCTAAATGTATCATTTGATGATGTCCTCCAACTCTAAATCTGTGGTTATTTGCTCAGGTGTCTGAAGCCAACAGATGTGAATCTCACAATCTGAAATGTCATGACAGCCAAAAAAAAAAAAAAATTGAAAATGGCTGTAGATTTTATTTCATCCAAAAAAACCCATTGACAATTCAAATATCAAATGTTTTAACACCACAGCTTGCCCTGGATAAGGTTTGTATATGAATCTAGAAGGGGAATGTATTACATGCAACTAAAAAAGGGATTTTCAGTCTGAAATTGCAATTTTAAGTTTACTCCTGAGAAGACAAAATTCAAATTCCCATTTCATCTGTCTTGTGGAACTCCTGACCAGGGAAGTCCAAGGAAAACCTTTTCTCTTCTAGTCCAGTAAGTGGGATAAAAGAACATTTAAGGATAGACAAACTCAGGACAGCAGACTGATACAGCTGAACAGCACAGTTGATCATATGAGACAAAAATTCCAAACCAGAGTGGAAAAAACAGTGATGAAACAGACACAGGACAAAGGACAACAACAACCACAGAGGTACATTAATTCAGACTGGGGTGGAGGCCTGTAAAGAGTGCCTTATGTGGAGGGTAGTCAATAAAGAACTGGCATTTTCAGCACAGAAACTGTTTTCTGTGGTTCAAGTGTTACAAAAGGACAGAGGAGAAATTGTTGGGTTTTTTCTTCCCATTCTTTCTATAGTTAGAATGGCATCAATACAAGTCCATAGCACATAGCTGGTAATCAGATCACTCATTAACACCTAGAACTGATTAATTGTTTGGGGGAAGAAAGAGGGAAAAGACTTCTCAGTGAAGACTTAATTCAGAGCTTAAAGATATTATCATTCCAGCTTTTGTCATGATAAAATTTCATCACTTAGTCCTAATCTTGATTTCCCATCTCATCCTGAGAGTCTGCAATTAGCTGGACACAAAGTCCCAGAGGTAGGAGGGAAACAGTAGAGCTGCCAGCACAGCTCTTTCTCACGGATATACAGAGAGCCCCTGCATCAGAAATTTGTGTTTCTGTACTATATATCAAGCCAAGTGTTAAAGGTAGGATCCAAGCCAGTTCACTGAGTGTATCAAAGACATATTCGCACACCCAGTGTAAGTGGACGTCCTGTGGCAGGCAGAACAGAAGCACCTGGCACCTCTCCCTGCTGGGGAGGAGTTAGCTGGATTCATATGCCTTTCCCCCAGTGCCAAACAACACTGCTATGATAAGTTTACTGCCAGATACTATTACAATAATTATAGCTGCAAAATGAATAAGGTTCCTATTAAATAACACAGTGTGTCTGATAGAATAGATTGAAAGAAACATCTTTAAATATGAGGTAATTCACAATTAACTTCAGTGTGTTATGTCTCCTACTTGACAAGTTAGGCCACTTCAACACTTGATTGTTCTTAGTACTCCTTTTGTTAGGCTCTATCCGAAGGTGCAAACTCTTCCTCTAAACACAAGAGGCTATTCCAGTGCAAAAAAAGAGTACTTTCCATAACAGATCTACACATTGCTCTGGTCTAGATTTAGTGAGGTGGGGAAATGTCTAAAACACCTTGGTAAGGTTCCAAAACTCTAAAAATCGAATCACTGTAAATTCTGATCAAGACAACTTACAAATACAATGAATATAATTACCAACTCATATCTATTTTTTCCTTACACTAATATTTTTAAAATGTAAGGAAAAGGAAGACAAATACAGGTAATTCTCCAGTTTCTTCTTGTAATAGGATTTTTTTAAAACCTTTAGTGTCTTCAAAGCATTATTAATAATTGTGATGTAACTCTTTAACAGAAGTCTAAGAAATAGTGAAATTTCCTGAGAAATGTAGGGAACACTATATCCACCACTAAAACAGTGGCAGGTCAATCACAAAACCCAATACTAAAACAAGGATGTGAAACAGGAAAAAAAGTGATTATTCACTAGTCAAGGATTGCAGCAAGTTTGGGCTACATTTAATTGTACTCACAGTTGACACTGGTCTCCTTTGATTCCCTTTGTTGTGCAGAAACATTTTCCTGTTTGCATGTGACAGATATTTGCATGTCCACTGCACGTGCAAGCTGTAAAATCAAAAGAGGAAAAGTGAGATTTCTTCACTCAAACTTTACTTTATCATGAAATGAATATTCATAGATGTTAATACTTCATCCCAAACACATTTCCTACAAGCTGTATTGAAATACATATCTATTACTACTTCAATTTTTTTTTTTGCAGAAAATTTCACTAGCACATCATTTAGTTTATTTTCTGCAGAGTTAAAAACTATTCATGTGCCATTAGAGGTTCTCCTCCACACCTTAAATAAAAGCGGTTTGAGAAGAGCCATTAAAATCTACCATTTCAACGTGCAGCACAGAAAATTATTAATAATTTATCTTTGCTATACAGGGCGAAATCCTGACCAATGACAAAAGCAATGACAACATTCATTTAGTTTCAAATGTTTGTTTAAAGTATTATTGCAGATGTTTGGTAAAAGATCTAATATAATTGGAGTTCTTGTTTTTGACAAAAGTGAACAAAAAGAAATCTCTGAAACCGTGTGAACACAAGCAGAGTAAACACTACAGGTATAGTCCACAAGAAGAATCTTCTAGAAACAGGAAACAGGCACCTTAAAAACTCCTGAAATCTGAATTGAAGGAGAACCACAGGAACATCATCATCATCACTTCATTTTAAGGCCAAAGTAATTCCCTCCACAGTGGTCTGCTCACTGCCACTATTGCTGCCTGATAGATTCTCCCCTCAGAACAAACCTTCACATTCTCGGTTCTTGAGCACTCTTCTTCCTTTTCCTTTTCACATTTATTTGAATTGCTTCCTTGTTTAGGCAGCCATCTTTTATTCCTAACCAAGTGTACAAAATTTACTAATCTCTCCCTGGTAAATGTGTCAATATGTCCCCACATCAAACTGGAATAAGTCCCTGCTAGTCACACTAAAAGTCTTTGTTTAATGCAAAGTAACTCTGAACCTACCATGATGATCATACTATGCTTTCACTGGAGTTTTAATTACGACTAAGATAAAGGATTTAATATATGGGGTCCTGCTTGGCAACAGATATGGTACCAAGTGGTGACCTGTATAAGATAAAAGTTTATTCTCCATTTTATAATCTCATATTGAACTCCTATCACAGATTGAGTTTTAAAGTTCCATTCTACTGATAAGGAATAACACACAATGAATCCTTCTTTGACAGTGACCCACCCCATACACACTCTCACCTCTCTGCCACAGCCTAAGACAAATAGAGAAAAAGGTACTAGACAACATAAAAACCTAATTAAATGTAAGATATTATTGAAATAACATGTCCATTTCAGGACTTCAATGGTTTGTTCAGCCTTCAGAGCTCAATAAATAGCCAGCTGAACAGAAGGAGGAATTCTTATTAAGGAGGTGCCAGGTATTCAATCTGTCTGCAAGAAACACATACTAGAAATTTCTGTGCAGCACAGTGATGTGTGATGTTTCATAACACAACACTTCTGAAAAATACCTATGGTTACCACAAATTCCTACATTTTGTAATTTTGCCATCGTCTTTACACCCCACGATAAATGTTCATTGAAGTCCTGCCACTATATAATCAGTTATGTTTTCCTAAATCCATTCATGTTTTCCACTCTACTTTTATGGAATGATTATTTAGGCACTTTAAGCTGGAAAAGCCTCTTTGCAGAAGTTAATTTTATTTGTGTAAATCTTTGCAATGCTTTCAGTGAAAAATACAGAAATATATCCTTAACAGCTTATTCTGCTTATAGTTAAGGGCTCTTAACAGTGATGCTCCATTGCAGGACAGCACAAAAGTTACAAAGGAGCTAAAAGGGTGAATTCTAAAGCACATTCCAAAAACTGTCAGTATTTTGACAAATATAAAAACTATTGCCAACTAACCTTAATTGATTGCTCCCACAATTATTGCTCACTTAATAGGAAGTAGATCACAAATGTGAAAGTGGAAAACATAACTGATTATATAGTAGCAGCACTTCAATGAACATTTATTACTCTCATTGAGCAAGTTCCTATTAATCTCACTGTTCCCTGGATAATACCATGGAAAAAGACAACACCTTTGCACTTACACTTTTTAAATCTCATCCAGAAAAAATCTGTTTCACAACAATGAAAGCATATTTTAATATGCTTTTTACATGCAGTTAATTATCTTGGGCTTGCAAGTGTGTGATGAAAAATGGATTCCTACCAATCTGTAGATCTCTATGTGGGGTGTAACCCAAAAAAAATGCATTTAAGACGTCACTGCTGTTACTGAAGCAAACATGACTGAATGTGATCAAAGAAATCAATAGCAGAAGCAGGACAATCCTGCAGGGCATTTGGAAGAAGGTTGACATTCTTCCATTACCTCAATATTTCCATACTCCTGTTTACACATTTTCTTTAATATTTTCTATTTGTTTCTCTCTGCTTAACCACTCTTAGCAAATGGTTTCTCTTGGGATAATAATGCAGTTAACAGTTAAAACTGCAGCCAAGGTGGGATCTTTCCCAGCCTAATGCTACTAGAAATACACCAAGTCTTGGAATCAGTTTTAAAATCATATTTTGCACCAAGCATTGTCAGCTGGCAGAAGTCAGGAAAAGAGATGCAGTTTATATTTTCTGTATTTTTTTTGAGGCCAACCCTTCAATTTGTTCACTGAAACGGTTGTCAAACACTGGAACAGGCTGCCCTGGGAACTGCTGCTCCTGGAGGGATTTAAGAGATGTGTGGATGTGGCACTTGGGGACAGGTGTTAGTGATGGGCTTGGCAGTGCAGGGTTAATGGTTGGACTGGGTGAGTTCACAGGTTCTTCCCAAACTAAATGATTCCATGATTCTGTGTACTCTGTGCTGCACCCCTGGACAGAAACAGTGAGTGCAGCCCAACTTCAAGTCTTCCCATACTACTCTGTGCATTCCCCTCCAACTTGAGTTTATATCATGGCTTCATGCTTTTGTTTAAACAGTTACTTTAAATACTTAATTACCATGCTTTTTTACCAATAATTAAATATTTAAAATAAATAAATACTATATGGCTCACAATAAAAAACCTGCTTAAAAAATAGAATTTAAACCTGGTTTTGTTATGTTATTTTTTACATATTAAGTGAAATGATGACATTAGAATTTTAAAAACAACAAGAAAAAACCTCACCCTTGCAATATCTACTCTATTTTTAGGGAAATAGCAGCTCAAAATACTCTTTTGTACAACATGCAGATTCTAAGTGGAGCAGAAAGATTATATGAAAGCAATATAATCCAGTAGAGCAAATCCATGCTGCAGAATCACAGCCCTATAGAATTTATTAAATAATAAATCCACAGTATGATTGATTCCAATTTGCCAGCTCAGCACATAAATGTTCTTGCTGATGCTGACAACAAAAGAATACCCATCACTATTTCCACAAAGTGTGCATTTTAAACAATTGAATTTAAAAACACTTATTGCTTAGCCCCCATCTCCAACATACAGCTGGCAAGAGCATTTTTCTTCTCAAATGGAGCTCACTACAATTGGTGCTTTAAGTAAATATGTTTGCTTCCATGAAAGGCTACTAAATCATAGCTGCACCTGGATAATTACTTTAAGACACCTTACTGACATTTTTCAAAAGGAAAGCTATGACAATGCTATTAAATATTGAGGTATGCTCAATACTTTGTTAATTTTGCTGACATTCAAGGCTAAGTTAAATCAAAAAAAAAAAAAAAAAGGAGATACAGTGTTTCTCATGCAACGAGGCTCAGTAAGAAATAGCAAGTATAAACTTCTATTAGATCCAACATTTTAGTGCTCAATTGCACTGTAAATATTCACCTATGTAATCCATTAGCCTACTCATATGAGAACTGCCCTACAGAGACTATTTTCTACATTAGTAATATTGCAGAACTGTCTAGTCACTTAATTCTCTAGAAATGTGTATTTAGCCCCTGATACTCTTTTAGCATTCGACAACTGCTTTTACAGGAAATACATGAAATACATCCATTCCACCTTTGAGACAGGCAATGTAAAACCAAACAGATGTGCCCAATAACACTTCTGGAATATCATTAGTTGAGTAGCATTAAAATTAAGCTAAAGAACTTCTGTGAAGCAGTGACCAATAAAAAACAGGAGTACAAAAAAAAGGAAAAAGATGCTATTAGAACGGACTGTCATCATGCAGAAATTGAACTGTCATTTTACAGTGATATGATTATCCTCCATAACAAATCAGTCTTAATAGAATAATTAAGACATATACAACTCATTTTATTTTCATCTTTCTTGTTTTACCTTGTGATTTATCTTTCTTCGGTCTCAAATCGATCTATTTTTTATAGTAGCATAATAACACAGAAAAGAAAAAGTGAGTACTAACACAGTGCTGAGGACTGTGAGACAGAGAGAAAAGGTAAACAAAAGAGACAAATGTTTTGGATTTATGTCACTCACATATGGAACTTCAAGTCATAGTAAAATACAGACAATTTCACTCAACCTTGAACAACTCTACTGAGATCATGTGACCACTGGAAAGGCAATTTACTTTTTCTTGAAAAGCAACAGTCAAGCAATCTGGAAATCACAGGTGTCATCTCCTTAGCTTTCTGGACTAAACAGAAGTGGGATATTTATCCTAATAAACCCAGAAACAACAAACAGACTGATTATCAGTGGCAGAAATCAAAATTTAGTTTGGTTAAACTTAAAGACAACCTTCATCAATTAAAGGCTTGTATTTGTTCTTTAGCCATGTTTACTCTGGTAAAATAGCTCTGCAATGTTTGTATTTAATTACTACTTCTGTTCAAAGCATTCATCCTGAAAAGTGAACTGATTTCTTTTGGTTTTTTGTAATAAATACCTCTCAAGCAATCACAGTAAAGCTGTCTTTAATCATCAGCAACTAACAGTATAAAAACAGCTTGGAAAACCATAATTTTGTTTTATACAAGTAGATAATGAAAATGCAACACACAAGATTAACACTGAAAGACAGGATCTTTTTTCTTGTTGGGAGCTGAACAGAATCTTAAGCAACTATCAAGAGTCATGCTGTGCCTGAATCTCTCATGCCAATACTGAGCCACAGTACAGAATTTTTATAGCTTGCTCTTGGAACAATATGCATTTTCTACCAAAAAACATGCTGAACCAAAACATTGCCACATGAACTCACGAAATACAGCAGCACCAGTTTCATGTTTTCCATGTTAATTTGTTTGAAAACCTGAAACTTTTATACTACCTTTGAACACAGAAAACTGGAAAATTCCAGGTAGAAACGTTATTAAGAACATTTTATTGAGAGATAAGTTTAACATGTTATACTTATCAGTTTCCTTTTCATTCCTTCCACCTATTCATTTCATTTCTAAACATATGTTACCAAGAACGAAATAGCCTACAAATTTGACACTGGGTCACCCTGTAGATTTTAAGAGTTCAACTCAAAACTGAACTCTATATCTGATGTATATCACAGTTCTTTACATATTCAAACATTTACAGAGATTTTTCACAAGCCTACAAGATTCAAAATATTATTTCTTAAATTACTCTTAGTTTTCTCAGCTGTGAAGAGATTTCTCACATGAAAACACAACAGAAAATTAGAATGACTTAAAAAAGAAGTGATTTCAGATCTGACAGATTAAAACTTTTACTAGGTTTAGTAAAAACTAAAACAGTGAGTCTTGATAGTCATTTTCAAAGCAAAAATACAAAGCAAAGATTTTGGGTGCCTTCATGGTCTAATGTCATACTGAGATGTGTTTAAGACTTTTTCAGGCAATAAAAGGCCCAGTATTTATTATTATTATTATTTTGTGGTTTTAAATTTTCTTAAGACAGCAGCTTCTCTACTATTTTGGAAATTTTGGTCAAAAACCTCCTTTCATGAAAAGGCTGTTATTTTTCCCCTCATTCTCTCTAAAGAGAACACATTGAAAATTATAACAAAAAAAAATTATTATAAGGCAGTATGAAAAGCAAAACAATTTAAAAGCATTCAAAAGTTATTCACAGCAGCTTTAAATGTAAGAAAAAATTCCAATCTAAGGTGAAAAACATCTGAAGTCAACAACTGGTGATTGCAACTATTTGTGTGTATTTGGTCATTCAGAGTAAAAGCCCAAAGAAAAGAAATGACTTACACAATGTATCAGGCAAAAATGCCGCAAAATTTAAAGAAGTCAGCAAATCATTGCCCTCTGTTAGCCATTAGAAGGTACAAAATAAAACTGATTTTTAATGTACTCCATGGAAAGTGAGGCTTTTTTTGGCATTAGGTAACTAATGTGGTCTGACATTGTAATGTATTGCACTTAGCACTCAGAAAATGAAGACACAATCAAATGCAAGCAAACTGAAATGCCATTAGAAGGGGTTTTTCTGAGGATCTTCACTCAATTAGTTGAGGAATGAGCTGCAGGATGCCTCAAAATCTGTCTCCTCACCAGCAAGAGGGGGGTTCCCAAGCCCCCTTAGGGAGAGGGATGACCATTTCATTCCAAAACACTCACAGAAGGGGAGATGTAGAAATCAGAAACAAGCAAAATTGCTACTTTTTCTATAGCATTTGGGATGAGAAGACTGGCTTTAGTCAAAGGCTTATTTGAGGATCAAGTAACAGTGATTCAAGAAAATGTCATCTTCAACTTGCAGCTGCCTGCCCTCAGCACTGCCTGAGCCAGACACAGCATCCACATGAGCTCTTGACATCTCCTTCAATACAAGGTAAAATATGTTTGTTTATCAGAGGCTGACAAAATCAGTACATTCCTAGACAGCTGAAAGTTTCTAAATCATGCTCTGCCTATCTCCTCTAGGAACATAATTTGGAAACCAATGGATTTACACATTTCATTAGGAAGGTGAGCGTACTGATATAAAGCTCAGACAGCACATCAGAAATACATTTTATAAGCATTCCTTGCCACATCAAATAAATTTATGTCATGTAAACCTGAAAAAACCCCACAAAAATAAGAATGCAGAGCGATGTGTTCATCAATGTCAGAAACCATGTTCCACAAGAGCATGCAGGAGGACTAACATCAGTGAGAGCAAGAGAATTGTCATTAATCCTTGCAAATAGATTAAAGAAGCACAGAGATAGAGGAATATAATATAAATCAAACTGCTGTATCTCTTCAATATCTGTAAAAGCAATAAGTGGTGATCAATTAAAGGATGCCTGAATTCTAAGTTCTCAGGATAAGATGCTGAACAAGCACAAAATGCCTGCTACTTACAGAGATTAAGACAGCACAAGTCGTTCCTATTCTTTTTACTATTTCAGATATTTTTGTTGCATAGTAGACCTCAGAAATAGTTTAAATTAATGTATTTTTTATTTTTCTTTTTTAAAAAGCTGTCTTGTTCCCACTCCACTTGAGTAAACTACTGAATGGAGAAGTTACATTTATGCAAAGCAGCCTAGTGTAGCCATCAAGCTTAAGGAACAAAACTGTAGTTGATAAAATTGGTTACTGGTGATTTAACTACACAATTACACTGTGATTGTGCAGGATGGAAAGAAAACTTTCTTAGGCAAGAAAAATAAAAGGTCAGTAGTTCTCCAAAATCAACTCTTCCAACAGCAACCCTAAGCTGATGCTTGAACCAGTACTTTGCCATGCTGGTTGTTGCTAAAATCAGACCACTCCGCAATGAGACACACATCCTGGTTTAGGAAGTAAAATCAAATTTAGAGAGTCAAGAAATAGCTTAAAACTCTTGTACTTGACAGGAGGTTTACAAAAACCTTCTGTATGAAGCCAAGGAAAAAACATCAAAAATGTTAAACATGCTGAACAGGTATCCTGTCAAAACCTTATGAAATCCCACAGACACACAAATAATCTCTCTCTGGAGGTTAATCATGTTACATTCAACAGTTTCTTCTTTTTTTCTCTTACAAAATTATGAACATCTAAATGTCTGTTGATACTTGACAATGATACTTTCCTTGAAGTGGAACTCCAGGTCCTTCACCTAAGATTATTCTAAGCAGGTTATGGAATACAAATGCATCTATAAAAAGATTTCTAATTTTAGTTTGAGTTTTTTGTTTGAACTTACAATTAATTGTGCTCAAAATCATACTTTATAATTCAGCTCTAATCTACAAAAAAATCAAAAATAAAATTATATGCATGCACAAGAATTAACAGCATATGGAGAAGTTTGCTTAGCACATTTTGCTTGGCAGTCAAAAAAAACAGAACAGTAATTTTTAAAGATGTCTTTTTCCAAGTTCCTCAACTAAGTTTTTCCTATGGCAATCCACTCCTGGTTTAGTAGCAGAGGACCAATTTTGAATACATTCTGATAGAAGTGATTCTAGTTTAAGTTCATAACTAAGCCCAAACCACAGGCTTCACTCCATGGTCAGACTATCTTGAACACTGTTCAATAAACAGCATTCATTAAAGGACAGAAAATAAATGTTCAAATCACCTTTGGGGAAAAAGGTCTTCTTAAAAGTGTGTTTATTCTGACTACTCTAACAATCTCTGCAAAAAGCAATACAAAGCTTTTTTCTTATTGTGCTAGAATCCCTTTTTTTTGTGTTTCATATGAACCAAGATGCCTTTTTCCTTCTACTAAAACCAAACTCCAGCATTTTGGTTCATAGTAAGTGTTTTTATTCTATGATAAGGAATTTTGTTTAAAAAATCCCAGGAATTGATGTTATCTCTATTCAATACTAAAAGGTGAAAAATAAATTAAGGAAAACAAAACAAAACAAAACACCACTACTACTGCAAAATGGGATTTCATGACAGTCCCCTCATTCATCAAAACCTCTGGATATTTTGTTTGTACAGCATAAACAAAATTGTATTTTCTGCTGGAATTTAGAATGTGAGCTTTTCTTTGTCTGAATAATCGTAAATTACAGCTTTTTATCACAGAGTTTTGCTGTGAACTTGTGACCCATTGCTTCTGATAAACCAAGGTAGAAGCAAACAAGTTTTTTAATTTAGTTCCATATTCTAGTACCTGAAGATAGTACGAAGCACACCATACTCTCTTTTCCACTGATCTTCAACATTTACCTACTTTTATATAAAATGTCTTTATTCATCTAGGCTCCTGTGGTCTGTGTCATAAACATCCAATCCACTGAATATCCTTTTTTTCTCTGACTAACCTCAAAGTGCCTGGATTAAAAGAAACTTTTGATTTTTTTATTTCATACTTAGTCACTGTGAAAGGAGGGCTTCTAGAACACAGTATTTAACCTAATATAAAATTGCCTCTAAATTTTACACAGCTAATGATGGAATGCCAAATGCATGATCTTGCACCAGTGAAATCCATAAATACAATTCCCTACATGCTAGACATTAAAACAGCTAAGCAGAAAAACTATATAAAAACTCAGTATCCCAAGCTGCTATTTCATCCTCTAAGAAAGTCAAAGCTCCCATCAACTCACATGTGTTCTTAATTCTACTTCAGGAAGATGCAGAAGCAAATGCTTTTGCTGATGTTTATACTGCTAATTGAGGATATTTATGTTTCCCACACTTCTGGTTTTTCCAGCAGAAGTCAGTTAAAAGCTCTTTGCTCTCATTCTTAGCCCTAACTTAAACAGGACGCACCGCCCAAAAATATAAATTTTGGACCAGAAACCTTTTTGAAACAGAAATTGGTTGTAGAAGAAGAAAGTCCAAATTTACAGCTGTCTCTTGATAAAGTTTTAAATGCAAGATTTTATTTCTCCTTGCAATAAGCCGTTTTCTCAGGCCAACAAAACCTGCCTAACTTTGCCTGTTGAAAGTAGCATCATACAGTTCCTAATGCTGTTATACTCCAGGTGTTTTGAGACCAAAACTCATTGTACAGTGGTGGCATATTTGATATTTACTAAATAAAATTGTTCTTAAGGAAACAATTCCATTTTTAGGTTTACTGTCTTAAATAAAGTAATAAAAAAATTATATTCAGATGCTTTATATTCGATGCTTCCCTACCTGCTCTATGCAATCCCAAACTAAAGGTAATTTTAAAGCTACACAGTGATAGTGTTAAAGTGAATAATTAAGACTGCTGCCTTCTGTTCACCCATTGCTTAAATAACTTTTTGAAACCTTGAAAAATAAGTCTAAATGTAAATTACCAGGTACTTTTCTATCAACTACATAGACAACAGCATATTTTAGTTCAAAAAAACAAAGTGAATGCTAAATTGTTTTCCTTGTCACATTATCAACTTTTTCCTTCATGAAAGACAGGTTGCTTTCTGTAATGTGTGAAATTATGTAATTTTCTGTCCATATAATTTCATATACAAATGCTGTGTACATATTCATAGATATGTGTGTAGCTATATTTTGAGAATATTGCTGGGGAGCAAACAAAGGCTGTCTGTTTCCATTGTCCTGGGCTCTGTGGGCCAGTTTTCCTGGAATCTATTTCCAACTTGTTTTCTTTAGCACACTTCTCCTATTTTTCTATAGATAACCTTGTTCAAAATGATGCTTTTGTTCTTAAAAATCAGAATACATATTACCCAAGAGTATGTGCTTTAGAGTGGGTTTTGGTGTAAGCAGCCCATCCAAGGAACCCTACAATTACTTTTAAGTAATCAAACTGACCTTTTTTTTTTTTTTTAAAGTATCTAACATGCTGATTGTCCTTTGTGCTCTACAGGAACAGAACTCTCTCTGTTCTTAACAGTGCCCATGGTAGCCTTTAACATTATTTCTTTGGGAGAGACAGGAAAGGAAGGAAATCAGAATCAGCTCCTCCACAGAGGGTCATGATGAAAACACATTATGAAGGTTGCTACTGCTGAATAGGTAAAAATGATAGAAATAGTGCCAGAGAAAACTATTTGTAAAGTTACCCATTAGGCATCTTTCAAAGTTAGATAGAACCTAAAATCCAAGGAGACCTTTGTCAATCTGCTGCCAGGATGAGTTTAACATCTTTCTCATGCCTCACTTTCACAGACACTTGAAGTAATGACTTGTGGCACCCTTGGCCTCTTCTCTCAAAATCCCACATCTCAGCTGTCAGTAACTCAGCAGAATAATCATGTTTTCTGAGCAGCAAGATTTTAACACCATGGAAGATCCTCCTTAAGATATAACTCCAGTGTCAACACATCACTAATAAGTTTTATTTTTTATTCTTTTAACCAATACAAATAATCACAAATATGTATCTATGCAACTAATTTACTGCTGGGTTAAATTTCAGCCAAGTCCTTCACCTAAGGTAATTTAAAGTAACTCTGACAAGTTAATCTTTTATTGATACCTGTCTGATCTATTTTTTTTCATGTCTTGAGGCACTTCTGTAGATACATGCCAGTTGGGTGGCTCATGTCTAGATGACAAAGTTTATGTGGAATGCATGCAAGCAGCAGCATGTATAGATGTATGCACATGTGTACAAATACAGGTGATGCACACATGGTGTATATTCACTAAAAACATACTCACTTTTGTTAATAGTTGGACGTCTGGTAAAAAAATCAGATGTTTCCAGTAAAAGATTAACTTCACCTCTCCAAACAGAATGATGAAAAACCAAACATGGGGGGAAGCTGCTGCCTTTGGTATTGCAAATGTCCAATGTGTGGTAACAGAGAAGGGAAAAGATCTATAAAGGCAAAAGAAATGCTGCAGGCTTGCTTAAAAAAACCCCAACAGCCTGTGTGGTTGGAAGCTCTTGCAGGATGGTCATCAGTGTCTCAGGTGCCTTTTAGGGCTGCTCAGAGAACAAGCAGTGCAAAACAATGTTCCTGCCGTGCTGGGACTCACAATCTCCTTCTACTGCAAAAGCAACAATGGCAGGACAGTTCTGGGAAAACTGAATGCTGCTTGGGGTGTTATCCCTTTATTAAAAAAAAATGACAATACAGCAAAATGCTTACGTTATCTTATTATTATTAAATGTATTATACATTCATAGCATGTGTCATTAGTTACTGTAAAGAATTTTTTCCTGGCATCTCATAAATTGTAAGGACAATTTTTTAAAATACCATGCATAAAGAAAATGACAAGATGATAAGCAGCTAGAGCAATTTTTTTAACATTGAAAACTAAGTAGATGATTAATAAGTTTGAAAATAATACTAAAAAATGTCGCTAAGATGAAACAAAATTGTTCCAAGCCATCTCCCATAGTGTTTTATCTTGGTACTTTATGTGCAGTTTGTAGTACACATACAACTCTATTTTTTTCTAGAATTTCTATTTAAAAAAATCACATATTTTCCAGACATGCAGCACATAACAGAACAAGACCCTGAAGAAAACAAAACATCAAGAGAAACCACAAAGACAGCAAGCCAGGGCCTGTTCACACCTACAGTCAAAGCTGCTTTATTTCCAAAACCTATTAATATTCAAGGATGAATTTTCTATTACTGAATTTCAATATTCATGCCTTGAAAATCCTACCTCAAATGGGACTTGAGCAAAATCTAGAAAAAAAATTAATCAAAGTGATTTGGAATATCTGCCTTTGAGCTCTTCAATACCTGAGACTGAAAAGCTTCCCAGGTGTCCCACACCTGGAGGGCTCTTCCTGCTCAGGAACAGGGAAGGCTGAGCTGTGATTCTCTCTTCACCACAATATAGAATGTGCCTTATTCTGTTCATGACAGGTTTCATTACTTAAATATTTCTGGCACAGGCTGACAGCACTGAATTAGCACTCCAAGGACTACTCATGAATTTGCATGGCCTGGAAACCCAAACCTGTCTCTTCCCAGAGCACCCTATTCCTTCATGCTCAGAATTCACCTCTGCCTGCCCTTTTATTTTCTTCCACATTGAGGTGATTCTTTAAAAAGATGCTTATAACTTTACCTGATAACTTGGGGGGTACTATTTCTTCATGCTTTTCTTTGCCACACAGGGTTTTAGATTACAAATATTAAGCATGTGCACAGGGTCTGGACTTTCTAATTTGTGCACTACCATTTACTTCCAAGAAGGAAAGCAAATCTTTTTGTAAAACTAAAAGTATTTCATAATTTAAGGTAAGAAATAATTTTATTTTCTCTTGTGGCTACCTATTTCACACCACAGAGTACCTGAAACCATTTTAATTAGTATAAGAACAGATAACTAATAGATTACAGTCACAGAACTTCCCTTATCAAAAAAGACCCCTGCAACTTATTACTGATTTTTGTACAGAATGCAGCAGTGAATCAAATATAAAATAATTCAAACTATATATTTGTACAATGAAATATCAGAAAACTGAAGGAGCACATATATCTTTACTGCAAGCCACATCTTAGGACAACTGAATATAAAACTCATTTTTACACCAAGAGTACAAACTGTAACTCTCATTCTCTGTATTGAAAAGAGAGTTCAAGTGACAGAATTTAAATGAGTAATTGGTATTGGGCGTGTTTATTTCAAGAAGAAAAAGAACAGTAATAATTTATAAAAAATATGACCATTGACCCTCAGCAGCTGAGTTACTACACTTCTGACACAAATAAACCAGAGTCTCAGCTACAGAGGAAACCTGCATAGGATGGAAAACTTTTTAACTCCACAGTAACAAAAATGCTACAGATTCAAAAATAAGTAGTTTACTAATTACTAACTTAGTAACATTAAGGACCCAAAATATGGTAAATATCCATAGCCATGTGGCCATACACAGCTCATTATCCTAATATAATAAGGATACTTTCCTAATATAATCAGAATACTTTCTCTTTACTCAATACCTGCCTGATTTCTAGAGCTCAGACTCCAAGACACTACAGATTAGGACAGGGAAAAAATGTGTGAAATCAGCTAGTTCCCTGCCCATTTCTAACACTTGAGATGTTTGAAAATGTGAAAAGCATAGTATAAGTGATAATGCAGATTTCACAGCATATGTAGGTAGTCTTTCACAGTTTAACCAGTAGAAATTTTTCCTTGTATTCCACCTTAATCTTTCTTGTTACAACCTAATCCCATTACTTCCTCCTCAAGCAAAATGGGGGCGTGGGGGAAGGCACTTTATCATCTCTCTCTCTTTTCAGCTTCCCTTCATGCATTTGAAGCCTGTTATTATGCCTCCATCTTTTCTTTTTCCTTCTGTGAGGTTTGTCACATTTACTAAGCCTGCATCACATCAGGATGCAAAGCAAGTCCTTAGATCTGTTCTAAAGCTATTGAAATGTCAGCAATTACAGTGAGTGAAAATCCAGAAAAGTCATTTTTTTATCCATTCTTTAATCACAACTATTCAAAACCTTTTGAAACATGAATTATATCTTTTTCCTATAACAACTGTTACTCATTCCATAGTAATTTGATAGCATAACTCTATGCAATACCACTATAAATGTATCAGTTATCTGATGACAGTTGTTAAGCCACCATTAATACCAAAGTGGAAAAAAATTAGTTATATTTTAACAGAATTTTCCATCCCTGGACAGAGGTTGGATCAGAACTGATCACTCAGAGGTGGACAGTCACTTTTCAGGCTTTCTGAATGACCTCCTTGGAGTATAAACTGAAAGGATTTAGGAAACTATTGGCATAGTTAAGGAAAAAAGATAGAATTTTTCCAAGGACTGCAAGGCTTCCCATGTATGTCACACTCCTTCCTTTCAATATCAGGGACCTAAGGAACAACAAGAGCTAATGCAGCCTATAAAAAAAAGGAAGGTTTTCTTGCAAGTCATTTTAGTCTGTATTACCAGCAGTCAAACTAAGTCAGAGCTCAGATTTTACCTATAAGTACTTATATCATGACAGTAGAAAACATAATATGTGTACTGAATGCATGAGTACTTTTGTCAAGACACTGGGAAAAAGTCATTTTATGTCATGAGTATGTTAGGAAAATGATTTGCAGTTTTTGTCCCACAGCACACCACTTCACCTCTTCACTGCAGAGATGGAGTATAACCTGTCACCAGTTTTGACTGCTCTCCAACTCAAAACCAAGCTGTGCCCTTGTAGCTATAGCAACTTGATATATGAAGAATATTACAGTATTGCAGAGGTACTTGCAGAGTTATATTAATTATCTTGTCTTGCCTTTAAAAAGTTTCCAACCTGAGTCCTCAAAGAAATTACTCAGGAGCTCTGACAGAAAAATGCACCACGTGCTCAGCCAGCCATTGAACCAAAGGCTGAGTCTTAGAGGAAAACGAAAGTTGGTGGGGTCCAGCAGAAATTCAGCTGGAAGCAGCAAAGACACACAAGATGGAACTATAAGGATGACTGGTTTGGGTATTTTTTAGTTCCTTGTGAATTTTTTTTGTCCTTTAATTGGCTTTTTCATATAACTTCTGGCCTTATTTTCTCTTTATTTCGTTCACACTTAAGCTCAGCTTCTGACTGGGTTGCCCTTTCTCTCTTTATGTTTCTATTTTAATTATGGTTTTAATTTCCAGTCATGCTTAATTTTTTTCTGCATTACCAATAGCATTAGCAGAATGAAGGAGAAAAGAAACAGAACCATTACTTACTTTCTTTATGTTAGCACAGTGCCTGATCCCAGCTATGGTTCCAAAATCCTCTTAAATCCCAGTAACATTGATTTGACTTATCTGTGGGTCACTGGTATTTTTTTCCTGCAGAAATCCCTGGCCCACAATTTGGGCACATCTATCACATTACTCATGATACTGAAGAAAATCTAACAGTTCACAAGAACTACATCCTTCAAAATATCCTAAGGATGTAAACATATTTATTATTGGTTCTATACTAAAAATACAACTTAACAATGCAGAGAAAGCCTTGAAATAATAATCATTTTTATTTTTTAAAGCATTCTCTAGTTAAAATAGCTCCTGTTAAAATCATGTCTACCAATAAAAATATGCACTCTTACAGACTAGGTTTGAAAAAACAAGTTGTAAAATTTATAATTTTACTGGTCTTATAAATTGATTTTAGCCATTATTGCAGCACGCATATTTCACTAAAGGTGATGGAATGCTTATTTGGTTGATAGCTAATGTATCCCTGAAGAATAAAAGCTGTATGAATACATCATTTCTCCATGAACGTGATACAGACAGCAAAAGAACATTTTATCAACTTTAGGAGAAAAAGGAAACTATTAAGAATTATTTAAAGCATCATAAAGCCTCAGCAAAATGTTCAATTGTCAATAAGGGTAGACATTAATCTTTCTATCCCCTTGAACACAATTTTTACATATTGTGCTTGAGTTTAACAGATGTGAATCTTTACGCATTGCCTACTGCACATTCGAGTGCTGAGGAACCAACAAACCCTTAAAATGAATAAATATTCCTTGAGAAGCAAAGGTCTGGTTAAAGAAACATCAGTAGTGGAGAAGAAAAAGTCGTGGGACAAAACTTTCCAGCACCCTTCTAGATTCAAAGTCAGTCTTACTAAGTTCTCTTAGTGAATATATTACTCCTTCCACTATTCAGTTTCAAGGGAAGGAGTTACTGTCAACTTTAAAACCACCCATGCAAGTGAAAAAGGAGCTCTACAGCAATATCCAAAAACCATCTGGAGCTTGGACTTCATTCTCTCTTTCACTTGAAGGAGAATCCTCCAGTGCAGCAGTTTAAAAACTAAATCTTGAATAGGTATGGGTGCCTTGCCATCCTCAGCATACCAGGCCTTTTTGTTTCAACTATACACGAGTAAGACTTTTTGGTCTGTTAAATGTGTAATTTCTCCACTAGCATCACATATTTATACAAATCAGTGTTACCAGACATTATGGCAGATACTGAACTTTATTTATAAGTACCTTCTCACTGCCTCTAACAGGATTGCTTACATGAAATTTAATGATGTCTTTCTGAAATGACAGGATTTAAGGTGTTACTTCCAAGGGAGTTTCTTCCCCCTCCTGAGAGAGCAACAACTGCAAAATGATGACTCTGAATGAGATTCTCTTTAAATACATTATTCTGATTTAGAATCATTAATTTAGCTGATCAACTCATCAGTACTATTAAATAAACTTTAAACCTTTAAAGAAAAGTTAATTTCACATTACATTCAAAAGGTTACATTCACGTTACATAAAATGTTATTTTGATATTTTTCTTTTTCCTCCCAGTAGAAGGACTTACCTGTACACTGTCCTCCATTGGTGGGATCCCCATAATATCCTGGCATGCAGGTCTCACACTGTTTTCCTGTTGTTAGGTTTTTACACTGATCACAGACATTGCTGTTGATGCAGGTGCTGTGGCCATTACACTGGCAAGCTGGAATACAACATTTTTAATGTTTCATTACTAAACTGCTCCTCAGAACAAAATCATGCCCATTTGGCCACAAAATTGTAGTAGAACGTGATTCTGAGTTTAGTCCTGACTAATATTTGCACTTTGACACACAAGCTCTTTAAAACAGCATTGCAACACAACATGAATTCACACCAAAGCTGACTCTATAGTGACATGTGAGTTTTAAGGGACTTTTTGTGAGAAAGGGGTTTTTTTGCCATTGAAATAATTGAATCCAGTCCTTATAGCTTTAAAATGCTGTCCAGTCACTTCAGAAATCTCTGAAGAGGTAGTAAGTCCCTAACTGAGACTCCATGAAAACCCCAATACCTACATGCAAATGTGAAGCATTTGAAAGCCTACTGTGATGGAGAACATGAACTCAAAGCTAAACATATGTAGTAGGGAGAGAGAACTTCCAAAATAAATTAACTAAATATCATCTTACTTTTAATTGTCCTGACCCTCATGAGCTTTGGCATATAAAGCCATTTTAAGGACATCAGGACCACATCAAATAGCTCCAGTCCCTCCTCACTACAGTCAATTTTGGTGAAATTAAAAAAACTGGATTCCTACTGACATAATTTTTTCACACCTGAACTTGTAAGCATAAAATTGCTTTTTGTCAAATAACATCACTATAAACCACTGATCTTGCAGCAGAGCTCCACTCAAGAGCTTCACATTTTGGGGAAACTCAGAAAGCACTGATCACTCCTGCAGCAAAATCACAATGTGAATCCTGCCAGAATCATTGATCCTTCTGCCAGGTTTTGAAGGATGACCGCTCTATAGAGTGCAACTTCAGAGCTCTTGGTGCCCAGCAGATTAGTAATCTGTCAATTACAGCAGCTTGTCAAATGTCAAACCACATCAGACCTGTCAATTCCTCAGCACCAAAGGGGGTGGAAGAATTGGAAGAGGACAGCTATCACAGTAAGATTTTATTATTTTTTTTTAAATTTGGATTTTTAATCTAAATTTCACAGTGATTGGTGTCTTGGCTAGGGGGAAAAAAAAGGGATACTCACTGCATGATATAAAAGTTTTTAGAGCTGTTTTATAATTTAGTAGCTTAATATATTTATAGCCATTGCCAGACTTGGCTCATAAACCATTAAAACCTCCCAAGCTGACAATCTCTTCTTTCTTCCAAACAAGTATCAAACATTTCTGTACTATTAAGTTTTCTCACTATCTTGAATAAATCTCTTCAGAAATTACAAGCCTTATTCTCCCCAAGAATACTTGATTTTTAGACACCTTTGTGGTGTCTCCCTCTGCTGCAGTTTGTTGCCATTCTCAGGAAAAGCTACATAAAAGTACCATGAGTTGCATCTCCATTCTGGGGTTTGTGTGCATGTCTTACACATTAAATTACTTAAAACAAAAGTTAAAAAAAAATACAGCCCAATAAGCCAAAAGTAAAAACAAAGAGTACATTAAATAGGTGTTCCATTGAACAATTAAGATTGCCTAATTAAGACTATATCATAGTCTAGGAAAAATGCTTAATATTGATATTCTCTAACTATTGGGCCATTGACTTATAAATTTTCTATTTTTCCTAATGTTTAGTTTTGTATTTCTCTTTTTTTGTGTTATCTATAGGGTGATGACAGCAACCTTACTTGTAAATTTTCGCTTTCTGCAAGTCATAATATTATCTGGTCATATATGACAGCTCTGAATTCTTATGTTTTGTTGAGTCAAAGAAAATGGAAGAGATTTTTAAAACAAATTCAAAAAAATATATACACAATAAGAAGCAATGCAACCCACAATTGACATGCCACACCATTGAAAAATTACACTATATAATTGCTGATTTCCCTAAAAATACGTATCCTGTTGAGAAAAGTCAGAAGTGCACAGTTCAATAAACTTCAAAGCTGGTTCAGTGCAATCAAACTGGAGACATCAGTATTAAATAATTAAAATAGTCATTAAAATAATGAGACACCATAATGACCATTAAGTAAGAATTAGGAGTTAAATTTGTAAAAGTTCTTTTTTCCTTAAGTCCTTTTAATGTACATCACTGGCAGCAACAAAGTCATTTTCCTCACACACAAAAATGTACTTTAGCTGAATCCTCAGTGAGGCTGCCCTGGAGAGAAGCAATTTTATGTCTAATTTGCTTTGGACCTCTGTGTTGAAACAGCTGATAAAGCTGACAATTGCCGATAATTATAGTTTTAAGAAAATACTTACAACTAGGAAAATTTATGAAAAGGGTGTCTGCATTACAATATGGATCTAGTGTAAAGATACTTCATCTAGTTTTAAACAAACTAGTTAGAAACTACTCACAGTGCTTTTCAGAGGAGAAATTTAGACTTTAAAGAAAAACTTGGGCTTGCAGTCTACCTAAACCTTTCTTCTCAAGGGATAAATGTCAAAGATATTTTTCTTTTCTTTTTATATATGTTATTTGCAATTTTATTTATAAAAAATGGTTCAGTTAAACTAAGAATCTGATGAAAATAAAATTTCTGATCAAAAGAAATACTATGACAGCTTTTTGGAAGCCTATTGATTTCAAAGTGACCAGTCACAAAAACAAACATTTTCCCTACTGCCTGATGAATACTAATCTTAAAGTTTTGAACAAACAGAAAATGAGAAGGAATTTAAAATTTTTGTCATCAGCACAATTGCCTAGAGGCACTAAAAGGAGGGTAGATATGGACTACAAGGAAAAATAAGTGCATGCCTGAATGAACATGGATGGTTCAGCCAACTACTCATCAATGTGGCAGGATAATCTCCAAACTGCATGGTATAAACCATGCATTTTTATTTTTATCCTAACTGCAAACTGCTCAGTAGGCTTACATAGACTTAGTCTAATTCTATCTTGCTTCAAGTACATCAAATGATTGCTGTGCTAAGAATAAACTGTGTTGGTATAATCCATTAAAGAAAATATTCTGTAAAAATGAAAACAAAATCTTAGGAACAAAACCTCCAGCATAAACAGAGCAAAATGAAATTTCACATCAATTGAGATTTTAATGCTGTGATTCTGTAGTATTTTTCCCTTAAATTTACAGAACTAGGGAATCTTAAACTGAAGTGGAACTTTAGTAAATTCTTGGTAAGAACATACAATGAATACAGAACTTTATCCAAGAAGAATGAATATTAAACACAGTAATGAAGTTCTTCTGACTCAAAGAGTTTAGACAAACATTATATTTGCCTATTACAACTTCACTAGTGGTAGAAACTTGTGTACTAAACTTGTTGTACTAAAAAGTTAACAATGCACTTATCAACATATACTTATTTTAACATACAGACTAAATAACAACAGAATGTCATTCTATTCTTTCCAGAAACATACTAGAGTCTTCTTTGTTCAAGAAATGGTATGAGACTATCTGAAATTTTCTTTGGTTTTAACTCAAAATATTCAACAATGGGTTTGTTTTGGTTTTACATTTCATTTCATTACTCTAAGACTTTAAAAAACCCCCACTCTATATATATATATGCATCCACTCAGAGAGAATAAACTGACAAAAAAAGCAGCCAAGAAAGCAAACACAGCTGCATGTACCCATAAAAGGATTGATCCTTGAGAAGCTCCAGCTTCCAAAATTATCAGCAGTAGAACACTTCTGGAAAAATAACTTTAGCACGGTTACACTACGTATTCTAAAAAAAAAAAAATGAAACCAAAGTTTCCAAGCTGCCTTTTCAACTGTTATTATTTATTGTAAATGACTACTGGAGGGCTGTCAAAGTCCCCAGCAAGCTTTTCATTTGCCTGCAGTCCTCCACTGCTGCTTCCATGCTCTGCTGTCAGGGTTGGAGGATTTCCACACAGGAGGCTGCATCAGCACAGCTTTCACTGTTTTATAGCACCTGGTATCTTCCTTATTTTTCCGATGAACTCCAAAATTAAAATACTGCAATCAGACTGGTATGGCTTAAATTTAGGCTTCAGAGATTCTCTTTAAGGCTACAAAAGCACAGATTCTATTCACTCTGACTGTCTAAAAGATCAGCTGGAAGCACAGCTCAGGTATTTGGCAGTCCTCCATTCTCACAGTCAGCTGGACTTGTCATGAGCAGGAGGGAAACTTCTGCCCATCAGTAGTCTCCTATGGATAACTTCTCCCCAGTTCCACTCCTTGGTGGATACAGAAGCCAGAAGAAAGCAAGAGCTGAAGAAAATTCATATACCTTGATTTCTAAAAGTGGAGGGATAGGGTGGGTAAAAACTTATTTACAAATAAATGACAGTTTTGGCTAAACTCCTTGCATTGCATTTCACATGTCAGCTTACACTTGTGTTCAGCAGACAGAGACTAACAAACTATATATTTAAGAAATATTTTGGAACAAACAAATCTTTCATGAAAATGCTATTTGCATTAATTAGAACAACTATGTTATTTTTGTGTGGTTAAACTCTTATTTCATATATAAGAAAGAACAGAAGCAAACATTACCTGGACACTGGATAAAAGACCACTCATAATTTTTTTCTTTGGGGCAAAGAGTAGCATCAAGCACCATTTCATTGGAGTGCACACTGACAGCCTTCATTGGGCCTCTTGAGGAGCCTTCCAAGCACTGTCCTTTGCCAGTGTTACTGGGATCATTGCACCATCCACACCCCGGCTGTTCCAAACACTGTCCACAAGTCCTCAGCCCAGAGCAGTTTTGAGCTTTAGTACATGGAATACAATATTAATGCATTGTCTTTTAAATAAGATGCTTGGATTTTACAATAGGTGATGAAGAGACAACGTAGCACTTCTTTTTCCTTGTGCAAATTAAAATTAAAAAATAATCAGTAGTACTAGTAAGAATATCTCAGTTTTCATTAAAAGTAGTACTTCCTCAAAGACCACAAAACACACAGCAGGTGTTTCTAACACCCCAATGCAACAATAAAGATTTCAAATCAACAAAGATAATGAAGCAGAATACTGCACATCTTCATTAGACACACAAGAAAATATATATTCTTTACTTATTATTAATATATTATTTATTACTAATTTTACTGAATCAGAAAACTCTAGAATTCAATACAAGGTCAATAAACCAAATAAGAGTAATAACATTTATAAATACAAAAAAACCCATAGGATCATTCAAATTCAAACCAAAAATTATTTTGGGCATAAAGTACCTCTGGATCTCACCTGAGTATTCGCCTACAAATATGACTTAGTTTTCTTACATACAGCTTTTGAAACAAGCCAGCATACTACACATCTCCAGCTACAAGTCATAATTCAGTTCCATTTAAATTAACTATATCTTAAGGTTCTCATCAGCTAATCAGGTTTCATTTCTTAAATTGCATTCCAAAATTCAAATCTCCCTATAGATCTTTTATACTCTATTCTTAAAATAATTAAAGTCTTCCTCATATTTTAAATCTCTTTAGAACCAATAAAATTCCTATTCTGAAGTTACTGTCATTTTTTATTAATAAGAAATTAACATTTTAGTAACTTCAGAAATACCATTAAAGTTCCCAAGCTTCTTTAAGCTTTTTCAGATACATCTTAGTTTTTTTAATTACTGTTGTAACACTGAACCAAATTAACATCAGACTCACTCAAACATTGATCACTATGGGTCCCTGTCTCTACTCACATTAACTTTACAGGCTTTCAAAATTAAATTTTAAAAGCATGCATGAATGTAAGCTCCTGCTGTGAAGCCAGAATTATCTAAGTTTCTTTTTAAAAAGAAGAAAGTAATTTAAAGATTCCCAAAGTTATTGTGAAGGAAACTCAAATGGCTTCTACATGAGGGTAACCTCTCAATTTGGCTCAGCTGCAGCCAGGACACTGCATCCAAATAATGTTCACAGTTACCTGGACTCCTCTGGTCCACACAAGGAATACTAAGCAGAATAATTTCATTGCTAACTGAATTAACTGAGAGCAGAATGAAGTTAGCTCCTCTGACTTCAGGAACTATTAAAATTGTTTAAGAGTAATGAAAGCTGTAAAAAGAAAATATACTGCACAGTCTAAAGATACCTGCAGATATCAGGAAAACAGACAGTGAAGAATCTGAGTGAATCTCAAAAGGATTTTAACAGCACAGAAAGCTGAAGCAAGAGCTCTTCATCAGACTTGGAAGAATCCAAACAGGAGGAAATGTTTCAAGTTTCCCAAATATGGAAAACAGCAGGGGCGGGAGAAGGCCAACTGCTGTTGCAAACTGTCAAACGTGAACAATCGGTTTTAAACCACCAGAGCTGAAACTGAATGATACAAATTTGGGCTTTTGAATACATTAGAAGATCAGCAGAGAAATAAAGACAATCATTCTGCACTGGCTGGCTTGCCCTTTCAGAGATGCACTCTAAACAATCCAAACAAATTTCATGCTGCTATTTATACTCATGCTGCTATTTATAAAGCTCTCAAGTATCAGCTGCACTATCTTCACAGAAGATAAAACAGAACCAAAACTGAAAATCCTCTTCTATTCTCTGTAGCAGCATTCAGCTGAAAAACTGAAGAGAGCTGAGAAGCAATCGTTGATGGAAGAAGGAGATATTCAAGCAGTAATTTTGTTTTATTTGAAATTCTAGAGTTGGTCCAAGATTGTTCAACTGTCAGCTATTCAATCAGAAGTCATAATGGATGGAAGATGTAGGGAAGAGTGAATATGCAGGTTTTTGGCAAGTAGGTATTAAAATGACAGTATGTCACCAATGAAACAGCGTTCCTCACTTTAATTCCAAGTTGTGAAAATAAATGTGAAGTTCTTAGTTGTTATTTTTTTGTATTTTAAATCATACATGGTTGTCTGAATTTTTTTTCATTCAGAGCAGAACATCCAAAAACTCAGAAATTACTCATTCAAAATAAAAAATAAAATTTTAAAAATAAGGAGGATTTTTTAAAGGTATAGTTACGATCCCTTCTTCAAGTAGAAACACTACCCCTTGATAAGGGAATCCACTTAATACTTCATTACTTCAGCAGCAATAATGATACATCTACCTAATAAAATTTTCAAGTCATTTAGACTAAAACAATGGCAGAACCATGCTTCATTTGGACATGCATTTTCTTGTTTAAATGCAAAATATCAGATGCTATAAAACTCTGGGAAAACTGCTTACAGACACAGAATCTTGTTTTTTTTTCTAATTTGTTGAATAGAAAATACATTTTCATACAAAATTGCCTTTACATAATGTTGAATTGCTATACAGCAAATCCCTTTTGCCTTACTTAATATAAACTTTTATACACCTGACAAAAATGACAATCAAATTAAAAACAATTTCTTATGTTTCCCAAACAAATTGAATCAGTGTGATGTGCAAACACTACACGAAGAGAAAAACTGAATTGAAAGTTCAGGCTGACATAATATCTGCTAGTTTAAAAACATAAGCATCATTCATGTGGTATTCTGTCAATTTTATCTCCAGATTTTCAATGTACTTATGTTCTGCTACAACTCACTCTCAATATTTTATAAGTTACAAAATTGATTCCTATATAGGAGAGGGGAAAAAAAGTTCTGTGAATGGTTATGAGAGGGAATGGTTATGTCACTACAGAATTATTATTCCAAACACATGGATGGAGATGAAGTGTTCCTATTACACTGAATTTGGGCACGAGAACCTGGATTAATACCTGAAACTTACCAACTAAGCCAAAAAGTTTACCAGAACAGCTCAACATGGTCCTGGTTCATTATATTCTATGATTATTAAGGATGAACAAGAAATCTCAATTAGAGGAATACAGGCTCTTGGCCAGTTTAGCCTGGAAGAAAGGCTTTCCTATGCCTTATTTCTCTTTAACCCAGATATGCAGTGGCTTGGTACATACAGCTCTTTTTCCTCTCCTAAGACTAGAATATGTCAATGGTTGCTATTATCGACACATCAAGAACTTATTTTACATAATATTTTCCTGAGGCTTAGGTGAAAGCAAGTAACTGCCTTTTGTGCTCTTCAGGGATTTTTAAATTTATATCCACAACCTATCAAATGGAATCATGATCTAATTATGATCCTGAAAGCAAGTTGCTTGTTGTTGTCAAGATCATCAATGCTGTCACAAGATACACTGAAATAAAATGTTCCAGGGGCTTTGATAACAAGAGACCCTTAAGGAGAGAGAAAGGAAATCAGAAGTAACCAGAGAAACTCTCTTAAAGTAGAGCAATAAGAAGAGTCCAATGGTACACTTCACAAATCCTGAAGGACAGTAAAATTCTAAGAACCAGTCTTCTGTACAGTGGCGAGTGAAGAACTGTTCTAAATAAATCTCAACTAAGACAAGAATCTAAGCACCAGGCAGCTCACTCCAGCATCTACATCAATTATGCCACCAATAAACCCTGGAACTGCATGCGGCTGACTCTGGTCACTCCCAGCTTGGGAAGGAGCAGCTTTGGCCGATACATTGGAAACTCCTTTGAGGAGATAGCCATTCTCCTCAAGAGCCATTGCATCAAGTTCTGATGAAATGTGCTTCAAAATGGGACATCCAGGGAGTAACTTTACTCCTTGACAAAGTAAGAAATCACTTTCCTCTTGTCCCCAAAGGATGAAATGGGCAACCTTGAACATTAATGGAGACTGACCCAGTCTGATCACACAGGACAAAAGTTTTCTGTACCTCCTCTACCTGCCTTATGGCAGAATTCCTCCTGCTTCCATACAGAGGATGAACAAGGGTTAATAATCAGGGATCAAGCGTTAATAATCCCCATTTGCAAGGGAGAAGAATCTAAGGAAGACCAAGATCATCTGTTTTGCATTTGTGTTACAATATTCTCAAGACTACTACTATCATTATTAAAACTTTGTTTTTATCTTTGCATGCTAGGAAAATGGTATAGGTTGAATCTGAAAAAAAATAAATCAGAAAATTTAAGTCTTTAAAAATCGAGCACGCTTCCTTTTCTTAATAACTTGATATTGCGTAAGTCTAAGTTCTACATATTGGTTATCTAATTTTAACAGTATCCTGTTCCAGCTCACAGCCATTGTTTGTCACACTAACACTGGTCATACAAACAACCACGGTAATTTTTCTCTCTCTGAAAAGAATAAATACTTTTTCACAGTTTCAAAAGAATAAATATATTTCATCATCAAATTGCCAGCACTTTATCTGTATCTAGGAAATGCATACTCAGCATTGACTTCTCACATTAGTAGCTATATAGGGTCATTCACTTGAAAATCTTTTTATCTCTAGTAATGTGCTGAATCCCTTCAGCTCTTTTGAGTGAAAAATAAATATAACAGCATATTCAATAAGACAAACATTCATTAAGATACTCACGGGAGCACGTGGCAGTTTGCCACTCCAGACACTGTCCATATGGGAAGGAGATGATGTAGGCATTGGAGTCCACACATCGTTTGGTGCTGCTGCACCACATACATTCCATGCCATTGCTCGTGCAGTTGGAACAGGTTGTCCTCAGGGAGCATGGCTTTTTGCAGGGCCTGGCATTCTGGTTGGGACTGACTGGAAAAGGACCACAAATAGTGATAATTTTGAACACAAGTTCAAATCCCCTTTTTTTCACCATTTGTTACATTAGAAAAATCACTGTGGAAGAGGTTGCTTCCTTAATTCGCTACAAATTAGCTACATCCAAATTTGTGTTTCTGTATACAAATATAATCATATTTTTAAAAACTTAATATGCAAAACTCAGCATGACTCATACTATAGCTCACAGAGTCCATTTTAATGTATGTTAACTTGAACAGTCAAGTGACTCTTTCTTACAGTAAACTTTATACACAAACAAAACTAAAAGACAGAAACTAGAATTTTGGATTTTTCAGTCTTTTACACTTGCAAAATATTCACTAATGTCCAGCAAGATTCAGAAAGAAACCATCAGCACTGCTGAATAACTTCACATGTGGTTACAGCTACTGTTATCATTGACTATTACTGATTTAGAGGCAAACTATAGGATTTCTGGTATAATGCAAAATAAGACATTGAACTAAATCTCAAATAAATATTTTCTGCTTTAGGAATATTATTTGTTTCTAGATCACAGCTATTTAAAAAAACTAAAAATATATATATATTTTTGTAATTATTTAATCCAAATTGTCCCAAAATCCCTCTTAGGCACATGAAACCCCAAACTGTTATTCACAACAGCATCAGTTGCTGGGAGCAAGAGGCTCCTTACCAACGGGTTTTTCACACACAAGGCCATCTGCCATGGCAGTGCAGGGGTTTGCCTTCAGACCTGCCACCTCTGCTCTCTCCAGGTAGGCACAGAAGCCGGAGTCATTGGGCTCTCCAGGGAGCCACTGCAGAGTGGTGTTTGTGAAAGGGGACATGTCATCCCAGCCCCAGTAGGAGATGTTGATCTTGCGCAAACCCACCCAGGGTGAAATTTTCTATGGATGAGAATGAAACAAATGGGAGAGGATTATTTAAAATGTCTTCTGTTTAGCTAAAACATTTCAAAGAACAGCTCAACAGCAACAACTTCACATTTTCAGAATTCACCATGTTCTTATCTCACTTTATCATCTCATCAATCATTGTTCACACAGTTTTTATCTTAATTGTTCTATCTTGCTGAACATCCCCAAAAGCCCAACAAAAACTTCACCTCCTATATGCTTCTTTTCTAATAAAAATCTGTGTTCTGTTCAAAGACAATTCTGATTTCTATTATTGGATACAGGTCATCATGAAATTGTTTGGCTTTTTCCCAGTAGCTACTGTAAAATTACTAATTGCTAGGCCAATGTGGATAATGAAATACACATAAGTTAACAGCAATTCAGAGAAATCAAAGTTCAGGAAAAAAATAGGATAAATATTCTGTCCTCTAAAGTCTGTATTGCTGATACTGATCAACCTTAGGCAATGCAGAGACACAGATAAATGCGTAAATGTGGCACATTTACATTTCCAATGTCGTTAAATACACATTGAATATACTTCTATTACTGATTTATAAGTTATAAAACATAGTCTAGAAAAAACTAAAAGCATTAGATTTTAAAACATATTTAGAATGTATCAGTAAAACTACATCACTAATTCTACTGATTTTTATCATTTCATCTTTATACACTTACCAAGCAAAAAGCAGGTTTTAAAGAAAAAAGGCCTTTGCTTGTTCCAGGATAAATCTACATGCATTACTTGCCACCACAATTTTGAGACACCCCAACCAAACACATTTCCTCATGTAATCTCTGTGCAGGCAGTTTTCATTAAGCCCAGTTTAAACAGACAGAACAGAGATACAGAGAGACAACAGGGATGTGGCAGGTACATGATGGCAGGTGGATGCCAGAATACCAAATCCAGCTGCGTGCCCCAGCAGAGGATACACATTGTCAGCTCCAAAGCAGAGATATTGATCTGATTGTGAATTAGGTTCACAACTGATTTCATTTACAAGGTAAGTAAAGGTAATTTACAAGGTAAGTAAAACACTATAATACACCTAAAGGAAACCTGCCATGGTTAAAGATCTACGTATTCCACAGGTGAACCAACAGCTACTGCCAATCTCTCTCAGTGATCTTTCACCTTTGATATCACATTTTCTTTGGCCATTCAGGTTTAACCCATGGCTGAAAAGAAAATCTTTCAGCACTCTTAATTCTACACACAATCAGAGCATTCCTTCTTTTTTCCTCTGCCTTGTTAGAGCAAATTGAAATATGAAGGATTATTAATTTTGTTTCAAAAATACCGGTGGTAAATACTTTTTCAAAAAATCTGTAGGTGGATAATCAGTATTCCTGACTTCCCCAAAATGTACTCCCTATGCTCTCTTTCTTCTGTACTCTCAGTTGAGATCACGATCAAACAAAAATCGCTTGAACCACTAACATTTAGGGTTTTGCAAGAACAAATTGAAATAAACCAGAAAATGTCTAAGAAACGTTCCATTCCATGAGCAGTGATGTGATCTGGGAGACTCTTGAACAGCAACAAGAACATTCAGCAAATATACCAATGCCCACTCTGTGTCTTACTTCTGTATTTACTTCATAACTGCACTGTTACACCAGGTGACCAACTTTGCAGGTGTCTGTGAGGACTCACATGTTCTGGATACCAGAAAGAACACGATGCAAGCAGTAAAAGTGGAACTTGGGCATCTGGAAAATGGTAGATAATACATCTGTTGTCTTATTGGCTGTTTAGTTGCCTAGATTCCAATTTTTGTACATGGCCCACATGCATCAGAAAAGCTTGGATACCTACACATATGTCTAGACAGCTCTCTGTAGGTGCTGAGTGTGCAAACCAAGCACATATAAAAAAAATATCAGGGGCTTAGGCAGGATAAATTGCTGACAAACACACTCATAAAGCAACCCTACATGCCTACTTTGGGATTGAGGGGTTCCAGCCAAGAGAATCTTCAACATATGACTGTTTCTATTGCACTGCCAAATAATTTGGCCTTGACATCAGTATACAAAAAAAAGGCATCCTACTCCAGCTATGGTGAAAAAGTATGTTAGCCAATAATGAAAACTGACAGTGCAGCAGTGATATTTGGAAATAAATTCTTCCATTTGATTAGAAGACTGTCTTGGAACCCCTTTAATGATGACAAAGTCCCGAGAGAATCATGAAAGCCAAAGCAGCCATACGAGATAAAAGCAGTATCCCTGAAATGAAAGACTTCCAGCAAAAGCAACACATATCACAGTCAGAATCATTCTTAATAGCTGTATTATCTGGAGAGCTTAGAGGCATCATGTCAGGCATCTGAATTCTGTATGTACCATCTTTGGCTCTTTGCTAGGATAAGACATCAAAATACACACCCAAATGCTGATGAACATGTTATCAAATACACACTATTGAAGCTGTGACCTTGCAAGCCCACTCAGGCCTCTCTGGCCATGCTGTATAAATCTAGTATAAATTATTTCTCAAAATGATGGAAGGTTCAGTCAGAATAGCTGGGAATCTCAAAGTACTTGAAGCAACTGAGGGACTTCAAATATGTCGACTGAAAATGCCAACCAGTTTCTTCCTCAGGCTTAAGAAATAATGAGAGTTGAACATTCTTCACTTGAACTCTATGATTGTTTCATATAATGCAAAATGAATGTAGAAAACGGATTCCTTTACTTTGAATATCTTGCCAAAGATGCTTCTGAAGAGGATCAGACAGGAAGGAAACGAGACTGCCAATTCTCTGGAACCAGAACTTGCTGATGAGATTCCAGCTCCCAGGCCTCTTGAAAAATATTTGTTACCAAACCAGATGACTGAAAAATACAGTGCAAATCAACTCCTTTACTGGAAGTTCAGGTGATCTTTACTCAGCATGTAAGTGGGAAGGACGTTACTCCTCAGAGAGTTCTGAAGACTTGCTCTTTCTTTCCATCCATCTATGCATATCTATAAAAACTCCCTTGATATATTACATACAATTCATTTTAAAACAGCATCAACAACAACACAACAAGCCCACACAAGAGCATTCTTGGCAAATTATCTGTTTGAAAAGCAAAACAAAAAAATCAAAGCAATGCAATACACAGAAGGCAATCAACTCCATCTCGAGAAAATTTGTAATGTGCCTTACTAATGTTGCAATGGAGAACATAATCAAATATATCTTGAGAAATATTGTATAGCCTTATCCCACTACACTATTTAAAATTTGGAATCATCTCTAGAGTATGTTTGTCCTCCCATCCATATCTTTCTAGGCTATTTTTTAGCACCCACCACCCATCTTAGAAACTTTATATTTGTGCTTGAAAAACAGCTAGTCACAGTTTATCTGTTTTCATAGAACCATCTTTTATAACATTGAAAACAAGTTGCCAAAAAGCCTTTTTAAATGAGAGATCAATCTTGAAGTTAGAAAATATTTCAGAATTATTAAATTCTGAGAAAAATTACTGGGCAAGGCTTTATTTTCATCCGGCAGAGAACAAAATTGCAGTCATACAATGCATACTGATAGAACATCATTCTGTAATCTCATCTACACCTATTAAGATGAACATAAGACCAACTTTTAGCCATAACAGGAATCTAGTAAACACTGATCAGTAATAGCTTCAAAAATATTCTCTTCTCTTATTCTAAATCACACAATTTTAATTTGTTATAAAATAGTAATTATGGAACTATGTTAGAAATGAAAATTGTGTAACCTTAACTGGAAAGCTGATAGTTGATGTTAAATCCACTGCTTACTCAGAGAATTTAAGTCAGATTAAGTTGCTTTGGGATCTAAAGTGAAAGGGATCATTTCTACGCATGACACATTTTTTCAGGTACTATTGCTGCCTCAGCACTAAACTAATGAGGGCTAAATAATTTGCAAATGAGTGAATTGAGCAAGACTACCTTTACTGAATAGCCAATTACCACGGAGGCTCAAAAATCTCCCATTTCTTATTTATGCAAATTATGAGGAAATATATATCTCCTTCAAAAATTTATCTCTTCCTTTATTTAAATTCCTTTTACTTTGGATCTGAAATCATCCTGAAAGTCTCTAATACACTAATGTCTCATTTTCTATTGTGTGCATCAGAACAGTTTATAAACAAAATTCAACAAACTTGTCAAGAATTGTTTAAACTCCTTGATTTGTTGCTGTAGGATGAAACATACAATTAAACTTTGAAAATGCTGTGGCCTCTCAGTGCCCATATTTCCACAACATTCACAGTCTGGAGAAAGCCTTGCATTTATTTTGCCTCTTTTCTGCACCATTTTGAACAAAAAACCTGCTTCCTGAAAATAGCAGCTCTGTGAAGAGAAACAATGCATTCTGTGCAGACACCCTGCTTGGTTTTCCTTTCCTTAAATACACATCAATTCTGACTATGCCAGATACCAGTCCATATTTCGTAAATACTTACCCAGTGAATGACACATTTTAAGCATTGGAAGCAAAATCCATGAGTTTTAAGTGTCTCTGTATCTATTAGACACATATGATGAAATCTAGATGCAATTAGTAGGAGTCATGCATTAGGTCATGAGAACACCTTCTTCTACTCTTTTTAAACTTTGCTGTAGTCCCATTGGTCTATAAAAATGTACAATGTGCCAAACTGAAAAAACTAGAACTTCTCCAATTTCCATCTACAGAGATTATAGCTAGTATTCCAGGGGCGCTTTGGCTTCTTCTTGGAATTTCTTCTTTAGAGGGGACAATTTTGGGGGAGAAATTTGCATTCTCAGGCATCCAAAGCAAGTTGAGCTCCCCTCATCCTGAACATAGGAAGACAGTTAAACTAGAAGTGAGCTAATGGACAATCAATGCAACAACTGTAAATGGAGACAAAGTGATAAAATAATTAGACTTCCAAAACCACAATAGGAAAGTGGGACTGGTGGAAACTCTAGTAAAGGGAGTAATTCAGAAACAAAGAGTAGATGTCAACTTCACCACAATAACACACATTTTAGAACCACAGAAACATAGAGCCCTCAGAGAATACTTTGAGCTAACAAGGAATAACATTGCTATGCAAAGCTCACTAATTAACTGCAACCTACACTCAAGTGTAATTTATAAAAAGATGCTTAGCCTTGTGAGCAGAGAGTCAAAGGAAAAGTTGCAAACAGTTTATATAATGAAAGGCATTGTGTGAAACTGTTCTTCTTTGTTTGTGCTTACTACACCAAAATTAAATCTTCTCAGAATTTATTGCATGCTAACAAGAAAATTATTATTTTTAGTTAAATCCCACAGTTGCAAAAAACTCCCAAGAGAGCCAATTGCACTTTTAAATGAATATACAACATTTGAATATTATCAGGAACAGTTAATTAACCTCATATTGCTGCTTAATCTACTTTCCAGAGAAACTCAAATCTTCCCTTTCATAATATTTTGCTTACTAGGTCAATAAAAGCATGTAAGAAAAAATATTAAGTGTCATTTTTCTTTAGTGTGGGAATCTGGAGCCTATCCATTGTGTTTACTTTGGCATTCTCTGACAGAATTTAATTTATTTTTAATGAACAATACAAACTAGACTTTAAACTACTGGGGATAAATTTAAAATATGTCTGTAAATTCAACAGTGTTTTGAGTTCATACCACACAGATCTTTGTTTTGTCCCTTTCTTTAGTACCAAATGAATCTTCTCCTTATCCTTTAAAAGGAGGTAATCTATTGATTTCCAGTGTAGTACTGGGATTAGGGGAAATAATTTATACAAAATGAGGTCTGGATAGAATATGGAGACAATGGCAGTCCCCTCCCTCTGAATCTTTCCAAATCATCAATGTGTTATTCTAAATATGATAAAGAAATTGTCCTAAATTTGTCCCAGAAAAAGGCCTTTGTGTATTAGAAAACAATCTACAAAGTCATATGATGTTTCTTTGAACAATAAAGAATGCTCTTCCAGGCTATAATATTTATTGACACTATTTTAACAGTTTGTAAAATACACAACAGCTACCAAAGCTGCTTTTCTTTTCTCAGCATAAGAATACCAAATAACAAGGAGATAAAGTCAGAATCATGTTCTTATTTCCAAATGTTGCTCTGACACATTCATTAATCCTGAAAAGTTTTTGTTTTCAGGTGAAACTGAAATCTTTTTTTTTCCCAGGCTAAAGATTTTGAAGCCTTCAACACTAACCACACAAGCCAAACTCTACTGCAGATAATAGAGATTAAAGCCACGGTGTTCACCTTACAGCTGCTCTGACTCCATTTGTGAGCTCCCCACCATCACCTGCTACAGATACAAGCCATCTAAAATGAAATCTTGTTCTTTAAATCATTATGATTGCAGTTTGAGAGGAAAAGGCAGGCAAAAGAAGATCAAGAAGTTTCAGAGAGCCTCTGTCACACCTGATAACACATTTAGGATGTCTCACACTGAATAAATGTAGCTGGACAGAGAGATATGAATGAAAAAAAGTCTTTTTTTTTTCTAAATGCCACTGAAAATACAAGGATAATTCATGGCAGAATTTCAGTAGAAGTTCTGATAGCTAAATGATTGTTTAAGCCACAACAAAATTTTTTTAAAGTGCATACATTTGTCTGCAATTGCTTTAAGTGTATTTGAGGTATCTTAAATTTACATCACCACATTGGCTCAGGATGTACTTCATTTAAATAAAGATATGCTCAGCAGGATGTCACCTTGCAGAAGTTCTAAGCTCTGAAATGCAAGAAAAATGTTGCTTCCAAACACTAAAAAAAGCTATTTCTCATGTACACCTCAAGCCAATCAGGCAAAATCAGTCATATCAATAGTCTATCACACATTATTAGATCTGAAGGCATCCTGCACAGTGTTTTAACAGGAATCAGGGGAAAGGAAAGCAAAAAGGAAAAAAGGTGGCAAAATAAATAACCATAGCAATCATGCTGACAACATGATTTTGTTGTTGCTTTTGTTTCAATTACATTTTCAACATTAACACAATATCAGAGTGGGCAGACAGAATGAGTTTCAAGGCTGCAGTAATTACAACATCAGGGAAGAACTTCTGACACAGAATGATTTCTCTCTCTCCTTTATTATCAAAATAGAGAAAAAAGTGTTTTTCTAGTAAAAAATACTTTCTCTGTCCAGATCTTATATTTATTTGGGAAATACACAAAAACTTTATGTACATAACCTATGCTTGCATCTGCATTTTGAAATGGAATGCTAAAAAGGATAATAGAATATTTTTGTCCACAATATATGTTGCTAAACTCTTGCTCTCAGATCCATTATAACATAAAGGCAATCCTTAACTGCTATTTTCTTTGAATGATCTCAATTCATCTGCAGCAGAACAACTTCTTAGATCACATGCTAGCTTGATATAAGCTTTAATTATTATCCACAATTATCTTTCATTTTCCTTTAACTGTAAAATCCTGAACTACTTAAAAATTTGAGGATTTTAAACAGACATGTTCTACAAAACTAAATATACACTTCCAAAAATGTCCTTTGCTAAGAAGAACTGATTTGTTTATAATGGAATCATATTCTGCTAAGATATCCCATCTGAGTGTACACTGTGGGTTTCACATTTTTGAGCATTCTTATATTTCATATACTTTAAACAGTGATGTTTAAACACAGCAATAAGCATTTGAATATTTAACTGCTAAAAAATTGAACCTGACCACCCAGGGACAGGTAATTTATCTTCCCTTCTCTTGTCCCACAGCTAACAAAAGTAATATGGATTGCTTTTCTAAGGAATATTCTCGTGGTAGCTTGCTGCATTTGCCAGAGGCATGGAAGAGTTTTCAGCTCTCTCTCTCCCCCACCATTATTAGAGAAAGCTAATTAGCTCCAGCTAATTCCAGTGCTGCTGTGCAGGGAATTGCTACATGTTTTACACACTAGTGCAGCTTCTCTGTGACCCTTGATCCCACAAACCAGTTACAGAGGAAACTGGTGTTTCTGGAGAAGTTACACCTGTACTGCACGGGGTTACCATCCCCATTGCTGGACTGTGCCTGTGTTGAATTTCAGGATTAACTCTATCACAGCAGAACCCAGGACACAAAATAATTTTTCCAGACATTCTCTTGAGCAAATACTCTCTTCCAATAGTAACTTTTAATGTTTAACTCTGGGGAGGGGAAACCTTGGGAACTGCTGTGTGATTTTTTTTAAATATGAGATTTCCTTAATATCCCACATATGACTTATACCAGTCTTTAGCACCACATTACATTTCTTTACAGGCAGAAACTTTCCTCTCTTTGGACAAAACCCTAAAGCAGATTTCTCAAAGCAAGTTTATTTCCCATAAGCATCAATTACAGTTACTCAAGTTACCTGAAGTGTATACTTCTGAATTTCATCCAGAACAAATTCCACTTCTTTTGAGGTTGTTAATGAGGCAAGATTTCCACTCAAATTGTAGCAATATAGTTTGGCATTGTCATAGCTTTCCCGACTGGAATTTATGTGGAGGCAGGCATCTCCAATGTGATTCCATCTTTCTCCACACAGATGAGCTGGTGCAAAAAGCATATGATTAAAGCTGATTTGAAAAAAACTTTTAAAAAGCCCAAGAGAGTCTGAATTTTAACTTCCTGAGATCGTAAATCAAAATACATCCCACACTCAATTTCCCTTTTCACATCACATAAGTTCTGAAATACCAAGTATCATCACACAGAATAGTGTATTTTTATGAAAAGAAACTTCTAAGAACTTTAAAAATAATTTTAAGATACGTGCTAAGCTTCAGCACAATATTTTACATTGCTATTTCTTCCCTGTATTCAAAATTGAGCACAACTAAATATTAAGATTGGATTAGGTACATAAATAATAGTTTTAACAACTACTTTTACTTAAATGTTATGTAAATTCCAAAATCTGAAAACAACTATCCTAGAATTAAGAAATCATAACTTTACACTATACTTGTTTTATCATACCTTTGCATTTATATTTGTCTAAATACTAATGCAACTCAAATGATAGAAAATTCAGATAACATCACAGAAAATATTTCCTCTTCAACATTTTACAGCATTACTCAGACTCAGGTAACTATTAAAAGATAAGTAAGAGCAACTGTTCTAGTCAATCTTCACAAAGATTACACAAACACAGTTTGGAACCGCACAGAATAAATTGATTCAAGTCATTTAATGAATCATCTCTGTGAAAAAAAATGTGTTCATTAACTTCATCTGGACACAAAGATCAAGTAGAACAGGTTCTGACATCTAACTGCATATATGTAGCTATGAATATAAATTACAGAATAAATACTATTTCAGAATGTTAACACTCACCTTCTGAGAATCTTTCATATTAGCATTTTAATATTCACTGCTTTCATAGCAGTACCAACATTAGACAATCAAGAAACTAGATCTTGGGCCCTATCTGCACAAGAAAATTGAAGTATAATTGAATGATAACTTATAAGGTAAAACTGCAGCTAGCAAAAGTAACAGTGTCAGTGCATAGGCAACAGTAAAAGCCCCAGTATGGCCATTCAGCTCTGTGCTCAGTGGTCCCCAGAGCTCGTCGCTGGCTTGTGCAGAGGTACACATCATTATGCCTTCACTAACGTTACCATCTCCCCTACCACGATTAAAGGTAGCACTGATATCCCAATCAGTGGTGTAATCACATCTGGGTTCACCTGGACAGGCACAGACAGGCAAGATGAGGGTGCACAAATAAAACAAATCCACGTCTGCTCGCTGAACAAACACTCTCTGGAAACACAGAGGAGATTTACTCCGTTCCAAAAGCAGCTGTGAGCAGCAGTGTCCCCTTACCAGGTAGGGCCTGGCACTCCTGCTGCCGCTGGTCCCACTGGCAGTTCAGGTGCAGGGAGCAGCTCTTGCAGCTCGTCAGTTTATTGCAGATCTGCTCGTTCCTCACGTGACACTTCGTGTAGTTTTTAACTGACTGCAAAAATTAAACAGACAAAGCAGCATCTCAAGCATATGTCTAATATTAAAAAAAGCCAGAAATCAAAACTGAAATACAGAGCAGGTGGATCCCTGCCAGAAAGTCGTGGCCACTTAGAAACTAGGCTGAATTTAAGTTCCTTGTCTAGAATCCTTTACCAGATGCAGAACACATCTCCAGAGCACAAATCACTCCACTTGTTCTACACAACTATGAGCGTCAAACTGAAGAGGCCAATTCCCTGTACAGAGAGCAGGAAGAGCTTAAACAACTAAACAAAATATCTATTTCTTAGATAGTTAAGGGTTATACTCTCACTAAATTATTTCATCCTATGCAGGTTAAAGCAAGCAAAATAGTCAAACAGAACCTAAAAAATGGCACAAGGCGCAAAATAATTACATCTGACTGAAGGTGCAAGAATATGCTCTACACGTGACATAAAACCAGGAATAACTTCATTCCTTTGTACCTTAGTATACAAGAAAAGCAGTAAACACTGAAAGAATTACCTGGAGGCTTTTATTGGGTTTTGTCAGTGTTTGGTTTTTTTCCTGAAAACTGAGGTCTTCCAAGTTAGACATATTGAATACAAATTTTTCTTCCCTCTGCATAGTACTTTTAATTAAGACATTGTATTGATACCTTATTTAATGAACTGCCCTAAATCCTCAGCCAATTCAGCTCACCTATAAGGCTCTCTCTACCAAATTAATTTCAAGGTAATAATTAAAAGTAAGTCCTAATGCAAGACAGCCTCATACTCACAGAACAGTTGAGATTGGAAGGGACCTCTGGGAGTCCCTCTTGTCAAACCCTAACAAGTCTTGTCTCTCTTGAACAACAAAAGATTAAATTAATACATGGCAGCAAAAATGGATTGCACTTGGATAGCAAATGCATGATTTATCGACAATTTTGGTTGCCTTCCTTTCCAATAGTCTCCTGGAGTATGATTAAACAACTTATAAAGGGACTGCATGACAGTAAGTTACACAGGGCTAAGTACTGGAATATGGACATTGATAGGGCAGGGGGGAGGGAAGGTGCCTTCCTTTATTTCCATTTTTTTTAAAGTCCTGAAATAATGCATTTGTTAAAGAGAATTGTCAATCTCACATAGAACCAGCTTCATTCCTGCTGAAGAACACTGGTGTTGAGGGACTTTATTTTATTTTCATTTTTTGCCTTTATTGGATCAGATGCCTACCAGTAAGTTTATTATAAGAGGTCCTGACTTTTTTTTGTTCTAGAGGAAAGGCTACTGTGAAGCAAAAAAGACCAGAAAAGCAGGTCTGGATGAAGGCATCTACACCACAGTATGGAACAGAGCCAAAGGCAATGCCAGCAAGTAACAGACTGTCTATCTAGGCAAAAAATGCACATAAACAGTAAAGCAAAAAAAAAATCTTTGCTACAAACCCACATTTAGCTTCACTCAGTCATGAAGCATATTCCCAAAACTGCCTGAGAGATGCTTTAAGGTGAATTTTAGAGCACGAGTAACCACCATCTGCTCATTTACAATAGCTCAACTAATACTCACTTTTAACACTTCATTTTGACATACCCTTAAGCATTCAGATTTCTTTTTTAAATTATATACTCTTCAGTAGTATTACATACAGATTACAATTTTCCACCTAAGCCAAGATATTTATTCTATTACTTTCTAATCATGAAGCTTGTTGTGTGCTGGTTATTTAATGTTTAAAATAAAATTCAAAGTACTAGTGGCTGTTCTATAATAATGTTCTTTGTTGTATTCCCTTATTCCCAGCATTTATTTCCCTTAAATCCAATTTAAACACTGCTTGCAAGAAAATCTCATTAGTTCAATGTAGATGTGAATCCAATAGGTAATTCATATTAACACAATATTAAGGTTATAACTTAAACTACCAAACCCAATGAAACTCAGAAAGATGACAGTCCATCTGTTACAGAAGTTCTGTATTGCTGTAGGATATTTATAATGTTTACACACCAAAGCATGAGTAAATCATATTATGTATAAAGCTTCCCTCATGTCTGATTTACTTAGATTTTTTTAAGTACTGATCCTGATGTGGTGGTATATAGACAGACTTATGAACTGCAGTGATTTTCTGAGTATTTACTGGAGAATTAAAATCCTACAGTAGTTTATCTTAGAATTTCAGAAATTGCTATTAAATTAGGTACGTCTCTCCCCCTCCTGGATTTTTCAGGTTAACAGTATAACCTTGTCTAGTTTGCCTAGACTAAACGTAAATTATTATAGATTTGCTACTATTTCCCTGAAGCTACTCCCGAAACTTGCTACTTAGTCCTAAATTCTAAGTACTTCTTAGTCATAACTTTTCTTTTTTTCTCCAAGATAAATTTGATTCTTTTCATATTTCCTTCTACTACTTTACACATTTCCTCTTGACTATTCTTTGAATCCCTCAAATGTAGGCAGATTGCTATGATTACTGTTGTTGGTATTAGTGTATCATCCAAGGACTCCCATCATTAAAGAAGGAACTTTATGTAAGTGAAGCAAACATTACAAAAAGACAAGGATTCCCATCTTTAAGGCACTGTGTAAAAATATTTAACAATGTAGGACTACAGGTCTCTTTGAAGCATCCTCTAGTATCCCATATCCTTACCAAAACGCTCTTTACCATCCCCTTCACAGGTTTGACAATATTTGCTTTATGTTGCCACACTCAGGTAAAGAACCCTTTTAAATCACACACCAATCTGGGCTGTATTTAGGTACCTGTCATCAACTGAGGCTTTATTGTACTGCACGTGTGGAGACCAACACACGAAATTCAGAGACTGCTCCTGGCAGTAAGAGCATGGCTGGTCTCAGTCAGAGAGAAAACACATCCCTGTTGTAGGAACATGCTCCCCTTGGAGCTTCTGAAAGCAATGACATTTTCAAAAATGCAATACTGGGTGGAGGCAGAAATATAACAATTCAGCCGTGCCTCAACATACTAAGGCTCTCTTTAAGGCCACTTTATCAATTCTTTTTTTCTCTTCAGTAATGGAACAAAATTGACAAAGTAAATTTTTTCACTCTAAAATTCAATCTGTCTCTGGTCTTCCTCGGTGAAGAAAACTGCATTTTGTTGCAGTCAGCCCTCTCCAGCAATTTACCACTTTATTTGGTAAAGTATAAAAAGATTTTACTTTCATGGAGGAGCTTACTCTTCCATGGTATTACTTTATGAAAAATGACATCTTGTAAAGTTGCAGCAATCTAAAATGAAATTAATCTCTCCAACAAAGCCTTTTCTTTTTTTCTTTTTTTGGTAAAGACTTGTTTCCATTACAAAATATAAATATAGTTAATTTTCTGCCAATATGATCAGAAGCAATGGAATATTATTTTCACAGGATGCAAGATAAGGCATTTTGTGTGCAGACACACAGAGTGATTACAGTTTCATAAACATATTACACAGATCCAGATCAACCAGGCATTGCAAGCCTCTGCTTCCAACGACATCACATATGAGTACGATCTATATGATCTATACCTTGATGATGCATGAGTCTGCACAGTAGTGGAATGTAGTGCTCTGTTAATGTGCTGGCTCACATCAGAGGGTGAGCATAGGCAGGGATATGTTCATCATCAGTGCATTAGCACTACTCATGAAATCCATCTGTCCAACTAGAGTTATTTCAGGGAAATGTTCATATTTTACAGGCCTTCCAATCAGCAGAGTAATCACTGCTTTGCAGATATCTGTGACCATGAGGCCAATGCCAAACTGGTTGAGAGCATATCTTTAGTAAACTGGCAAGCTTCCATGAGGCAACAACAGCAGATTCTAAAACATTACTGTCTGTCTCATCCGGTGTTCTATGATCTAAGTCATAAATCAAGGCCTTTGTACAGCTGCAAAGGCTCCTTGTGATGCTCCTAAGTCTACAGCTTGTTATCCCATATTACCATCACAGTGCTGTCACAACATTTTCATTTGTGGACCTAGTCCAAAAGTAGCAGTCTATGAAAATGGATAATCAGCCTGATCCATTCTGTTTTTCCACATGGTGCCATTCTGTTGATGCTGTTTTGGTGGGTTTATATCAAAGCTGCAAAATTCTGCCTCTATCATCTTACGGCCAATAGACTAATTTTGCAACAGCCACCTTCCATTTATGATAGCACCTCTTTCCAGAAATCATTTTGATGAATTTTTGCTATCCCATTCTTCAGTAACTACACTAACAGCCTTTTCAGTCCACTTCAAACCCTGAATAAAAGACAGGAAATGATACAGAGAAGACTGGTGCATCGTTTGCTAATTAAGCTGACAGTCATGAAAGGTTGTCAAAGAAGGACACTGAACCGAGAAGCCTGTGCTAAAATACCCAGTGCTCCACATTTATTAGGGATCATTTATTAGGAATGAAGATGGTCTGCTTCTTAGCAACTATTCCTTGTTCAGGAGTTGAAAACCACGGTTAGAAAATTAGCACCTAATAAAGAACAATGTGTCAGGAAAAGAAGGGCCCTTGAAGATCACAAACCATTAGTGCCTGGAATGCAAAATCTCTCTGACAGACTTATAACATGGCTACTGATGAATTTGTGTCTGCACTGCTTTTATTAGTAGTGACTAGCTACAAATGCTAGTGATTAGACCTGGCTGTGCTCACTCTGAATGGGCAAGATTTGAGTCACAGTCAATCCAACTCACACCTTAATTTGTCTGTCTGGAGAAGAAGATTGATTTGCATCAGGTTCAAGCCAGAGAGCAAGATACTTTTACTAATGGAAATGTGTAAAGAAAGGATTTTGAACTCAAGTACAGCCAGGTGTCTGTGGATAGCTGAAAAGTATAAGGAGGCAAAATTTATAAAGCTAAAACACTACTATAAGCTCGGCAAAAATCAAATGAACAAGCAAGAGATGCTGGTGGACAAAAACATAGTATGGCATGAAGCAATACTAAAAAGAGAAAACCATAAACTGGCATGAATCTATGTGATCTGATTGTTTGTACTTAAAAAGATCAGAACCAAATCACCACAAGACAATGGACCTCATGGTTACAGAAGCTCATGTTCCTTTAATGAGATGACAAGTGACTCCAGTACAAAGAAAACCATTTCTATGATGACCAATGATCAGAAGACCATGACTAATAAGACTGGCCTGGTCCTGATTAAAAGGGAAAAAACTGAAAAGCACCCTTGATGGAATTCATGGTTTCTGTCTGTTTACTATACACCATATATGCACAAAATCCAAGTTAATAATGACTCTGTGACTTTCCAAATGTCATAATTAGGGGATAATAGCATTTGTCTTAAGAAATATACAGTAGGCAACATAACTCTAAAGAATACCTTTTTTACCCTGAGATAGATTTTTTTGCTGCACTCCAACTCTGCCTTCTGCAACATTTTTACTTCAAAAGCCTGGCAAACAAGTTAGTTTGTGTTGAAAACAAGCAACTACTGGTCTACTAAACCCAGAAGAAGGACCCAGTACTGATAACGTGCTCAGATTTGCGGGACTCACCATGCTACAGTTACTGTTTGCTGAAATGCACTTCTTGTCGTCGCACCACTGGCAGCCGTTGGTGTTGGCGGTGCAGCTCGCGCAGTCCGCGTACCGGTAACATCTGTCGTCCGCAGCAGCTGCCACACAAATCAAACAGAAACGTCCCACAGAAGGAGAATAACACCACATTTTAAACACTTCCTTAGAGCTTTTTCTGTTACATCCTTCATTTGAACTCTAGACATTCATAAGTGTTTAAGTTGCTGTAGGAAATTAATTCTATTCAGTTAATAGGATTTACTCCTTTAAAAATTCCTTTAGTAACAACTATATTTGAAGGTTCATAAGTCTCGTATCAACTGAGGGAATATTCACAGATTTACAGCACACAAGCTGTCTTAGCACAATGCAGAAAGTAAGAGTATGAAAAGGTTTTGTCAACTATTTTTTCTTCACTCCTTTAACACAGAAGAAAGATTCTCTTCAGATGTAGGATTCTGATAAAAATATTAGATGGCTACGCAAGAAGACAAGATAAAAGTTGCAAATAAAAAAAATCTAAGATATGAGCAACACATGGACATTTTAAATCTTTCTAAATGAATTTATAAACCTATTAGTGATTGGTAAGCTACAGTTCTGTCCTTTATCTACAAATGTATTTGACAAAGAGTTAATGTTATATTCTTAACAACGGGACTTGGACTAAAATTTAGGTTATGTAAAATCATTTAGGACACAAATTATTACTTCTATTTAAAGTAGGCAAAAGTTCTAAAAATTGCCATGATGCAAAATAGGAGAATTTGTACCATCTCCTACACTGATTACTGTGTTTAATTCCTGTTTGGTTTAGCTTCTTTAGTTTCAGGTTCATGCAAGCTTATAAGACTCTCTTGACAGGGAAGTCTTGTCATCCAAGAATCGATCTTTTGAAAACCACTAAAATTTCTGCTTATCCTTTAATATTGACCACCAGAAGTTTCTCAGACGATACTCTCAACCAGGTAACAATTGAGCCAAGTAATGTGAAAGAATATATGAAAAATTGGCTTTTGGCAAAAAATTACCACCTGAAACTGGAAGAATTTTACAGCAGTGAAACAGTGCTGTTCACACAACTTCTTCAGAACTGGAATTCTACAGACCTCATCTCTTGCAAGTTGAGTTGTACCTTATTTCCACTGCAGCACCTGTACTGTAGAAACTACTCTAACTTTTTTATTTTCCTTCAGCCTATCTGTACTTTGTTTTGTTTGGCTTTTATAAACACCTATTGCTATGATCAGCTTTTTATAAGATCCACTTTCATCTGTATTACTTTTGAATTTAATGCCACAGGATTTTTTCTTTTTATATATAGATAAAACTTTCTAGACTGTATATCTCTAAAAGTTCTGAAACTGTACAAAAGCCATTTTCCAGAAAACTGTACCTGAATAGTGTTTTTGTTATATCATGTACCTTTTTTTTCTGAGTTTGCAACTTTATAGCCAGTCCAAAAACAAGTAAAAGCTATCAGGAAAAGAAAGTGTCTTGAAGTGTTGATTAATAGCAGTGCTAGTAACTTTTCAATGAACATTAAACATTGACTGGCAGTTTAATTGTATGGCAGTTTGTACACACAGCACACAGCTAAAATTTGGAAAGTAATTTTACACTGTGCTGAAAGGAAAGATGCACAGAAAAAACAGTAGGTGCATGCAGCAGGGATAAATATTCTGTTCATGTGACATATAAGAACAACACTTTCACAAGCAATTTATTTGTGACAAGCCAAAATGTTTAGGAATAGGTTGGAACAGTTATTCATAACAGTAAATTGCTGTTTCAAACAATACAGCCATCACAATGCCACAGAGAAATTCATATGACAAACTTGAATCCATCTGACACACTGCAAAGGGCTTGTTTGCCTGAGGCTTTTTCCCAGCTGTGCCTGTACTATATTCTTCTGTACAAATGTTCCTGTTTCATAGGTAATCTACTTGAAGCAGTGATGCTTTCCTCTCTTATTGGTACATACAGGTATGAGAGTGCCATATGACCATAACACCAGGGTATCACTTGCAGTGCCCATTTGTGCTCTGACTGCTGTTCTGCTCTTCCCTTAGCACCTAAACTTGTGCTCTTTTGCATCTACTTCCTACTTCCCTGCATGTAAAATACAAAAGGATTCCACAACTGAACGATTTTATAAAAAATAGTCTATAAATCTCTGGCACTGGGTATACTCAGAGAGGAACAGTCTTAACATTACAGTCACTATGTCCTGGTTACTTCCTTGGGGATCATTTGGGGGCTTGCCTGCCCTCATCTCCTACATTGCACTGCAAACATGACATGAACAGACTAGAATTCACTTACCTGTTTTCTTGGGACATTTTGCTCTAAGGATGTTATTAGCATGTCCAGATTCCCAAGATTCACAATGTTTCTTGTTCCACAGACACCTTATTCCTGGACGGGCATTTTTGCACAGCTCCTCATCTCTGAATGCTTCACAGTTGGGAGGCTTGTACACGAGGATGTCATTCAATAGAACACTCGAAAAACCCCCAAATATATACATGGACCTATTAGGAAAAAGCAAGGAAATTTAACTGTTATTGTAGACACGTTTTGTTGATTTCTTATCATTAATTACAATTGATTAATGATACAATTAAAAACTCACATAGTATTATTAAAAAAAAAAAACTTATTCTTTCTCTACTAAAGACTCTATCAGTGGTTCCTTTAACGATTATTTTTCCAATTTACTTCTCCATGGAAGTTTAGAGTAACAAAAAATTACAGGAAGCTCCCTATGCAGTATGTATTATGGAGTGGCATATCCCAAATGTTTGGAAAGAAGAATGAAGAGCTTTGCAAGACTGTACTCATTTTTGCAGTTAGATATTGAGAACAGAGCATGAAATACTGGCCTGTAGAAAACAAGAACATTCTTTTCAAGACAGGCAGCAACAATTGGTAAGATGGATATTTCTTTTTGGTAACATTTACGATGCAGTAGCTGCTGACACAGGAACCAAAAGACTAGACCTGAGTCCTCACCCTTCTCATTTAAAACTAAAAACAGCCTCGGGTAAAAGACAGTAATAGAAAACCTCTATGTCTGTTGTATGATGTACTCTTAAAACAGAATTAATCACAGAGTTACCAACAGCAAAAATCTGGCAGGTATCTTGTACTGCACTTTTTTGGTACCAAAAACCCCACCAAAAATGCCACTAAGTTCTTAAAAAAAAAAAAAAAAAAAAAGAGGTATTTTGAATGTAATTCATAGAAAGTGACAGTTCTCAAAGTATCAGACATGGCTTAGATGCCATAAAACACATGAATCATAATGAAAAATATCAGTTGCTGAATTCACTAATTGCAAGCAATTTTGCCTTAATAAATAAATCTGTTCATTGATTAATGTCAAGTGCTCTGTGTACATACTTACAATTTAGTGCTATTTTTGTTAAAAGCAGTCACACTCCTATTTGTAGCATTACCCATTAACTCATTTCCAACCTATACAAGACCCTTATATAGAGGATCCATAAGTTCCCTACAAACACTTAAGTACTGAGTATATTAGTGTGATGAATAATGCAGAAGAGGTACAGTGATCTATAGTACTGCAGCTTCAGATACTAAGCCAGCTGGCAACCAGCAAAAGGAAAGCTGAGACAAGCAAATAACATACGTTTCTTTAAACCTGACTATTGTTTTCTACAACTTTTCCAACTTAATATGATCTAGTTGCTGGCAGGCTTTTCCTCCTGCCAGTGGTTAAAGATGATAACCATATCAGTATCATCAAAATCTTCCCTTTTCATAGCAAATTGTAGTTACATGGTTATTTTATGATTGTAGAAGAACAAAGAATTATAGCATGCTGCAAAGAGAAGAAGATTTCTCCCATCATACCTAAGTGAGGGTTATATTTGTTACCAAATATCAAATTCAGTGTAGCTCTCAATACTGAGAAAACACCTCAGTACACTGGAACCGAAAATGTCACTGAATAGATCCCACAGCCTGGCAGATTGGGAATTAGCTGCACTGATTACCTGATGAGCACTACTTTTCCTTTCAATAAATGACATCAGTTCTATGGTATTGAACCATACTTCACTTAAGTGTGATTTCTTCTACAGTTTTTTCCTTCAGAAAAAGGGCAAGGAAAATTTAAGAGACAGTTCATTTACCCATTACTGACAACAGCAGTGTGACCAAATCTGTTGACATCTCGATGCAGATTAGGTTTTGGTAAAATCTTCCATTCGTCACAAGCTGAAAGACAAAAAACCAAGCATATATCAAATAATTTGAAAAGTTTTCAGCAAAATCCATGTGAACTATATTTTAACTGCTCAAGGATAAATCAACAGGTTACTCCTTTTAGATGCATTTGTGAGTACACGCTCCAATAACCTGTCAGCAACACTGATCTATCCTGACATTTATCAAGACTACAGGACATTCATAGAAGAGTCACCTCATTACACATATAGTTGTCTGCCTTCACAGCCAATTTCAACACCCACAGCAACAAGCACTGCCATCTCTGTTATCAAGAGATCAGTAATATTGCCCTAATGTTTACATGCTCTCAAATTAGCTGAAGGGTTTCAATTTATAAGTATTTCATGGAATATCTATGGCAGCAAACTTAATTCTTAAGTGTTTTAAGAGAAACTATCACTCCTCCAGCTGTGCAACCTATCTCATTATTGTCTTACTTTTGGTATCTTGATTTAAGTATGCTACTTATTACTTTCCACATATTTGAGAGGAATGTTGTATCAGTATCTCCATGTCAAATTAATTACTAGAGTATGTTTCTTTTAGAACAGCTGTACACAAATGTGGTTTTGGTGTGGTTTCATTTTTCTTTCCTGACTAGGGTTTTAGTTCTTTAGAACAATTAGTCCTTTCTTCATTATTTCCTACTTACACTTTACTGGCTTAAAATATTCAAATCCCACAGTAACAGAAACAGGGAGCACCTACAGATTGAGACTTCAAGGAAACCCATATAAAGTGGAGTAGGGAAAGTACTTTTCTACAGAGCAAGCAAAACATTCCCAGAATTTGTCATCATAACAGGTTTTGGAGAGAGGTAGGGCAAACTTTCAGGAAAACTGTAACCCTAACATGAAATGAAAAAAATGAAAGCTTTCTCATTTAAAAAATAAAATCTCCTATACACACAAAGATAAGGATTACATGCAAAGCTGAAAAGGAGTTGAAGGGAAAGAGGCCTCTTCAATTTATTCCAAATAAAAGCATGGGGTTTTTTATATATAGAGACAATTTATTTTAAGCCAGAGGCAAAGCTATCAGTTTGGACACTAAGACAGAAAAGAAAAAGACCTATTTGCTCAGCACACTCTCCATAATACTGAGAAGTGGACAGAGTACTGCCTGTAGAAGCTGCAGAGTCAGAGTTAGTAACACAAGGAAGCAGAAGTGTCCTAAAGAGATCAACAATTAGAAAAGATTGCTGGCAGACAGCAAGACTGCTGGGAAAACATCTGAAACCTGTTTCCAGAGCCTTAATGCAAGAGAGACTTTACATAAAAGTGCTGAATTCATTTACCTGCAAGATTCCAATGACAGTCACATCTAAAGAAGGTAAACGTACTTAATATTAAAATTTGAGATAATTTATGCAAGTTATGGATATGTTAAAAAATATTTGAAATATCACCATCAGACCACACATTTCAAAAAATAAATAAAAAATAAAACATTATTTTAAAAAACCCCAAATCCCAAAAAATCATCTTCCCTCTTGTAAGAGACTTAAAGATCACAATTGCCTCAAACACTGTTAAGATGACAGAAGGACTTTGCCCTGAAGATAAGCACAGAATGGTGCTGGCTCTGGGCCTGGCAAAGTCTGGCCAGCATGTCCTGGGAGATGCATCCTGACAAAAATTCCCACTGTGGCAAACTGGGGGAAACAAATCTGTCTCTCTCTTTCACTCTTGTTTCTCTCCCTGTCCTTCCCCTGCTTCTTTCAATCTCTCCTTCCCTCACATTTACTGTTAAATAAAATCCGTGCTATTGGTTGGGCATATGGTCTTGTTTGAACCTTAACTTGGGTAGAGGCATCTCTCCATATTCATATTATAACACCTCGCTCCTCAGCTTAAAAAAACAGAAACAAATACCAGGAAATCCTGGAGGAACAAACTCTCTCTCCCAGGCTGGTGTCACTCCCACTGTCAGAACAGTTCAACTTCACTAGTGCTGCTGTTCTGGCACTTCCAGTACAGAAAATTATTCCCAGCAGAAAACTATTGACAGAAGCACCTGGTGCAGTCAGCATCCTGTTAGCAAACCACACTGGAACACCTCAGTGCAAGGTCACATGAGGATGGACTCGGCACACAGGAGGGGACAGGGCAGCACAGCTACGGCAGCAATGCCGCTAAATCAACTCGGGCTTCCACTGAACCACAGCCTGAGCCCATAAAGAGACCCAGTGTGAGACTCTGGCCCTGCTAAATAAACCAATTACACCTCTTTATAAACTGGAAACAGAAACTAAAAGCACATTATTACTGGAGTAATGCAGATGGTTCAAACAGCATTAATTTTGACATCAGGTGGTGGGCTCGGAATGGATTTAGCAGCTTGAAGAAAATACAGCAAGTTTAATTCATTGTCTTATGGGAGCAACACATCCCAAAATTCTTACTTCTTTCTCAACTGCTACTTTCTTTCACCATCATTGTTAACATTATATTATCGTAACACTATGGAATTATTAATACACTTCATCTTTCACAATTGTTCTTTTCTTGTTTTCTCTACTTAAATAGAGTGGTGAAAGTATGAAAATGCCAGAGAGATGTTCCTGAAACAGTTTTAACAAAAGAGATCACAGCACTAGGACATGAACTACCTACTTATGATCATAAGTTTCTGATGAAGTTGGGAGTAGTGTTAAATATAGAAGTTGTGCATTACCCATATCCATCCATAACACTGGCATTTGACACCTCCAGGGTGTTTGACTTATGAAAGAAACTCAGACCAAGAGCAATACTATTTATTAGAAATAAGGGATCAACGGTCCAATCATTAATTTTAATTCAAGAAAACTCTTCCATTTTAAAAGCTGTAAGAAGCAAGCATTTTAACACTACAATTGACCAGCAAAATCTTACTGTTATACTTTAAAATCAAGTTCTTGCTGCTAAGTCACTGCACATTAACAGACACAGCACATGTGAGCTCATGTGCCTTCGATAGTAAAAGGAAACAATTTAAGAAACACTAAATTTTCATCTGATCTTGGGAAGTGTTGACATTAATTTTATTTTTACAAACATATACGTTATGAACATAAATATATAGTCTTTCCTGTACTCAGAAATTTATTTAAGAAATAGTGGGATTTAATACCAAAGAAAAACCATAAAACCATAATAAAGGCTCGTTTTCAGATGAGGAACCCCTGAGGGCTGAAGATATAATAATTCCTTTCTTACTGATGGTATTTTTCAAACTGGCAGGTCTTTTCAATAGAGTACAATAAAAAAGAGGGAGGGTAGCTTATTACAAATAACCTCCCCTCTTATCTCCTCCTAGTCTTCTCAATGACTACTGAACACGGCACTGTGCAAGAATAATACTTTTGCTCAGCTTCTAATTCCTGATGTGAGGTTCTCTGTACAGTTGATTAATACAAAATACAGATAGTTAGGCAAATGATTCCTGGTATTTTTCAGTAAAGAATCAAATAGAATTCATCCCTGCCCACCGTCTTCAAACTTCTTTTGAACACCTCTAAGTATCCGAATTTCCAGACTTCACTGTACTGTTCCAAGAAAAAAAATGACAAATGGCAAATGCAATATTATTTACAACATGATTTATCATTACAGCATTCTGTGTGTTGTGTTTATTACATTAAGTCTAATAATGATGGTAAGCTCTGTGCAGTAAATAAAATACTTTCCTCCATCAAATGTTATCCCCTCAAGGCATTATACAGATAGCAAGTGGAAGATACAGTATTAATTGTATTTGTTGTATCTGTAACCAGGTACAGCACATAGCACATGGAAGCAAATTCTGCTTTTAATAGAACCAATTACTAAGCAGATGAAAAAATAATACTATTCATTCCAAACTGATTAGCAGGATTTTTAGCCACTGAAAAGTACAAGAAATAAAGGGTTTTTTCTTTCTATTACTAAGGCTTCAGCTTTAAGAACAAGCTGTACCACATTATAACATTAAAAGAAAAAGGTTCATCCTCCTCCCTGGTATAGCTTAAACGGTTACCAGATGATAGAGAAGAGGCTCTTACAGTGAATTGACAGTGACACACATTTCTGTGGTGAAACACCACAGAAATGCACTGGATTTGAACCAATCCAGCTGATGCTGGCAGAGAAAATCCCCACTTGAACTTTGCACAGAGTATTGCTCTCCAGAGCCCACACTCCAGCAGGTCAGGCCTCAACACATCTCATCTACAACCTACTGGCAACACTGCATTACTGATATCAGAGATGACCAGGACATGTCATGGGAAAGTTCTCAATGCTGCAACAGTATTCATACACTATGGAAAGGTTTCCTGGTATGATTTTACAGAAAAAAACAAACCAAAACAAACCAACCAAATATTTTCTAATCAACATTGTCGTATCAGTAAAATACTTGAACACAGATTTGATTTAAAAAATTAACAAAGATTAGGTTTACCAAAATGTGACTGAACAGAGGGGAAAAAAAAAATAATAGAAAAAAATAGTATTGTTAAAAATAGGAAGCAAAAGTTATTAGGACAGCCTCCAAAAAAGGGGCAACCAATGTTCCATACTTCAGCTCCAGGATCACATTTGTATTTTGGCACTGGCAGCCTGATTTGGTGACAACCTCTTACTGCATTCGGAGCTTTGTTTCAAGAGAAGGTATATGAAACCATCTACTTTATGCTTACATTTAACAAATAATTTCTAAATTTCAAACTATTTAAATAGATTTGACATGCCATTCTATTTATTCTGCTCAACCACACTGCAACACTGCAGTGCAGCCTTATGGGCTACACAGAATTCAAAGCCAGCTTATGCTTCTATTTTCTCTTTACACATTTCTAATAATTACTGAGTTCATTTTTCTTTGGTTCACAACATATGGACATCATTATACTTCTGTCTGGTTCTCATTTATGACTCTGGACTACTAAACACTGAACATAAACAACTAAAACAACATGGAAGTTATGTACTAGCAGAAAACTTATTTTCTGAGTGTTTCCACACTGCATAAATATTTTTCTTTAATCAGATAGTAAAAATCTCCTTACTTTCAGGAAAACACAATGGCAAGTATGTTCAAAACAGCATGAATCAAATTTAAACTATAGAACCAACATCTACAACACAGTCTATACACATAACAGTGACTCCCCAAGTAATATAAAGAAATCAACAACCTTAAGCTTTGCTATTAAATGAAGCAATTAGTGCATTATATTATTATGGCTTTGCTCTTCTAATAGCACAGCAATATGGAGATAATTGCTGTTGCAGACTACACCAAAACTACATTTATAACTTAAGTGCTCAGAAACGCATAAAACTTAAATCTTTCACAGGCACTGCTTTATGTTTTCTTTGTGATGGCACATCAAAAATCCATTTTTAACTCCAGAAAGAGGGAGAACTGCAAAAAAAGATGTGTTCCTATTGGAAAAAAATTTACAGATATTTAAACTTGTTCATTTTGTTGACAGCAAAGACTAGAGGTGAAACAACTTATTTTACAAGCACACAACCCATGAATGAACAATTCATTTTATTACAAAGTACAAGAAATATGTTTGATTGCAAGTGGAACTAAAGTCAATCTCATGAGATAATTTTGAAATTTTTTTCCAAAAAGGAGAATGTTTTTAAGCTTTGTAGGAATACCCTAGAAGAAACATAATATTTCACTAGCAATATTGTCTTTCATAAGGAATTGAATTTGCATACTATTTAGTCCATAATAATAAACTGAAATCCAGACAGTAACAGAAGAAATATTGTGGAGTATATTATTAGTGTAAACATATGGGTTATTGCACATCCCCCACAGATCCAAACAGTGCAGAACTCCAACCACCACTAGGAGGGAGCACAGAAACAGCTGCCACATTGCCAGGATTTCAGGTTTTGGCTTTTATAGACATGCCCTGTCAGTAATTCTCTTACATATCTAGGGTACCCAGACACCTTGGTAACTGGCAAATGGGGAACAAAAGGACAGCGACTGAATACTTCCTAAACTGAAATTTAAGGAACTTAGGTATGCAGAGGTATATTTACTAAGTGCACCATTTGGCCAGAAACTAAAATAAGTATCCTTACTCTTTAAAAAAGCTTTTATTTAGTTATATTTTAATACTGGTCTCAGTAGTTAGAACCTGTTTTAAACTCTGATTCTGTGTGTCTAATTAATCTATTTTTATCTGCAAATTTTGCACGTGAATACTCATAATCTAAATTACTTTTCGAAGATCTGATTGGAATATTAATGTAAGTTTTAAGCACATGGGGACCCTCATAAAGAAAAGCTATAACCAACATCAGTTAGAAAATTGCAGGTCAACCACAGCATTCAAGACTGTCCCCACTGCCAAGATTCCTCTTTCAGATTAATGAAGCAGTAACAGCACAGGTTAGAATATACCCAACCTCTACAAGAATGACCCTTTGTGGATCTTTAAGGAGCTGCCAGAGCAACCCAGGGACAACCTGGTGGTAAAATATCAGAGGACAAAAGTATACCAAGGCCAGATTTCTAAAGCTCTTTCTTTTAATGCAGCAGTCTTCTCATCATATATTTACTGCTACATAAGTAAATACATCAAGTAATATTAAATTATGAAAATTGTGGCACCATAGCAATTTTTATAACATCTCCCCATCTCTGTGTCTTCAGCTTTAACAAATATGCAGTAAGTATTTAAAATTACTGAATTGAGCTCTTGGCTCATGACACATTTAAATATCTAAAACTTGTTATAGACTAAGCTCAGGACTTAGAGAGCAATGACTGATCAGAAAAGCCGGGGGGGAAAAAGGTAACTCTGTCCTAAGCTTGGTAAAATTAATTCCTCTCTGGAGATACGTATCTCTATCCCTGGACTAGAGGAGGAGTGTGGATTACCAAACTGCATTAGAAACCAACCTTGTAGAAAGCTAAACTTAACCAAGATGAAGCCACATGAACAGTTACTCCACATTAATATGAGAAACAGCATTTTCATGGCTAATAAAAAGCTGAAGCAATCTATCCAAAGGACTGTGTCACATATAATAAGAGAGATAATCAAAAGTACTCTCTAGCCGAACTTGAACATAAATAGCATAGGCTCTATCTCCAGGATTCAGCTGGTTTCCAGACAGCACCCATTTTTTACAAGACAAGGCATAACACTCCATCACTTGCAAGGTATCTAGGAAATGTGATGCTGATAGCATCATATATTTTTTTTCTTCCAAGCATTATTCAAAAACTCCTGATACAAAGTAAATAAGATTCTGAAATATACCCCTTGCATAATTATTTAATTCTTTGTAAAATATTTCAAGTTTTCTGAAAAAATATGCCTTTATCTAATGTTTACTGTGATATTTGTTTCTAAGTTGGTGAAATGAATATTACGGAAGACTAAACTGGAATCAAATCAATCTTCATATGTTTCATTTTTTAAGATTAATTACTACGTCCAAAGAGTAACTACTACATCCACTTCTTTTTTACTTCATCAGTTTGATAACACATGGAGAATGTGACTTGCAAGAGAATACTAATACTATATTAAACATTATAACCAAGTAGACAAACAAAAGTATTGTTCTGCTTAAGAAAAAAAAAACAGCATAAAATATTTTCATGACAGAAGATAAAAAACTACCGGTGTGCGAAAGGCAGAAAGTTACACTTACTCAGATCTTAGGACTCACACTACTGATCTCTAAATGCACATTCTACAAATAAATGTCGACCAATAAATAAATAATATTATGCTCCAAAATGAGAAAGGAGCTCTGTTTCATTAAAAATTAAATCCACATGCAAACTGAAGTGAGAACAAAATCAATAGTTCACACCACCCGATGCTTATAAGAAGCTGTGGAATGTGCAATACAGGGGTACAGTAGAAAAACTCAACTGTTTTGCCAAGGTTGCTTACACACCTATTAAAACTGGCAGGAAATAACCCATGTATGTTCCATGTACTGAATTTAGCCATTATTTCTTTATTAAAGCAAAAACATTGATATCTACAATGAATGCCATAAACAGCCATTAACTAGTCCTCAAAGAAGGATCATGTCTCAGCCTCCTCTACCACTGCAGGCAGCTGATAAACACTCGCCAAAAATAGATCCAGGCAATATCCACAGGCTATTCTCACCAGCATCATGCATGAGTCCATTTCCCAGGCTGCTCTGACACATTTCCCATTTTTTGGCTCCCAGGACAAGTGTCTTTGCTTTTTGGCCCCAATGTGAGCTGTATGATTATATTTAAAGCCCAAATATGAGCTGTATGTTTATATTTAAAGCCTACGCATAAAATATGGACATGAACATCAGGGATAGGAAAAACTATTTATGGTAAGAACAGCAGTGGCACAAGATAGGAAACAGATTATGGACTCACTAAATTCTCTCATGTTTATAGCCTCCACAATCCTATAGGGAGGCTTTTCCATAAGTGTACAGCTCAAAGGGTTGGAACCACTCCACAGAATGAAAGCTGACACCCATCTAGTCTTGTCTTATCAAACAGTTTTCCTCCAAACTGTATTCTTATCATATATTTACAAACAACAATCTTTTCTGCTCTCAGCCACACTCTTGAGAAATTAAATACACCATATCCTTTTATCATCTCCTCAAGGCTCCTCATGCTTCACTCAACCTTAATACCACTTGCCATGCAGAGCCTTTTTTGAGTCTTTCTTTCTTAAAAGTGTGTTGCCAAAATACTATAAAAATATCCAGGGCCTTGAGAATGGCACGAATGCTGCTATGCCTTGTCCCACAAACCAAAATCTTTCGACAAAGTGGAACAAAAATCTTTAAAATTTATAAATCACTTGAAGGTGTTTGGGATCAAAACTTTAAAGAATCACATCAGCTGGACTTAAGAAAGCAAAATTGTGGTATTTAAAACTCAAATGAGAAAAATACAGTACAAGACATACCTATATCATATGCAAGAAAGTCAGCAGAGAAACACTTTGCACCATTGCTCAGGGAAGTATCATTATGAGTGTTTCCACCAAAAACGAGCATAGCTCCATTGATTAGGACAGCTGAATGAAGGTATCTTGCAAAGCCACTCTCTTTCAAAATAGTCCTATAAAACATAAGAACAAATTAATACATATTAACATGTGAAAAAAGAATTTCTAGATGAAAGCAACACAAAGCAAGGAAAAGAGTAAACTATAGCTATTACTCAGTAAATACAATGAAATTTAATCAGATTGTTTCTAGGATTATCCATTTTCTCATGGTACAACAAATATATATTTATCATTTGTTTAAAATATCACACTTCTAATTTTAAAAAAGTTTGCCAAATAATATATCTGAAATAACTTTTTAACATGTTTACATTTTTCAGAAATGATCACTGATATAGTAAATTGTAGTCAAAACTGGATGAAAACTCATTCATAGTATTAATTCATATTCTTATATATCCTTAGCCACGTTGAGTTTTTGCTCAAGCAGTGCAATAAAAAATTCTTTAGAAGGCCACAATAATCTTTAGACCATCCTACATATTGCAAAGGGAGTATTTTTTTTTTTTTCCTAATTAATTGAACACTCAGACCTGGAAAATAAATGGTAGAATTCATTCTAGATATGATAAAAGCACTTGCACTGCTTCATAAACTTATTCAGACTGGTAAACTCAACCATAGAGAACTTCAGTGCTGAGGAAAAAAAACCATCCTTGCACATTGAGCCTTTGATATCTCTCTTTATTCACTTCAGCCTCTGTGTGTGTGGTCTGCTTTGTGCCAGAGCAATAGCACAGCCCAACAGTAGCCAAGAGCTATCAATGCCACAGTTTGAAAGTGGCAGATGTGGGGCCAGTAGAAAGAACAGAATACAAACTTGATTCAATCCCAGCACATAAATCTTACCAAGGAAGAGAGTAACCATTTGTGGGTTTTGCCAGATGAATTAGTGAAGCAGACCAGCTGTAGACGTGTTTGTGAAGAGCTGATTAGATCACCAGTACAAAATACCACTTACATTCCCCTAATAACCTTTCATTGTCTCCGTAATCTAAGTTTACAAGTTTAGACTCTCATTTTCATTTACGTTACTACACGCTGCTCACATCTACAATTAAACTGTTTGTCATTTGTTTCCTGTAACAAACTGACTCAACAATCTTTCCTTCTGATTGAATAATACTGGGTCTCTTGAATCACTCTCATAATATTTGTTCCGTATTTTTACATCATCATCATCATGTTTGAGGGAGAGGGTTTAAAGCACATCTCATTTTTCTTATATAATGACATAAAACAATCAATAAATGAGATTTTTTAAGTGATAAGATTGCATGTTTAAACAAGTAGAAAAGAAGGCATAGACCTAAATCCTCATATTATTATTTAAATAAATTCCCCCTAGCCCTAGAAAGTAACATCAAAAGAAATATCAAAGACTAAATGAAAATAAATGAGCTTTTTTATTGCTTAAAAATGTGACAATTCCTTCAATCCACTTGCATACCCACACATGTGCTTCTGCTTTTGACCCCTTTTTTTTTTGTCCTATTAAGTGACTTGCTTTTCTCTTGTGTATTTCTGATTAACAGACTTTGAAAACAGAGAACCATGTAAGTGTGGTTTTCTAACCAGAGTTTGGCTTGATACAAGATAGTTATGGTACCCCCAGATGAATGTGATATTTGGGTTCAACTCATCAGCTAGCAACACAGAAAATCAGGAATTAAATTGAAAGAGAACAAGACATTATTTTTAAGTTATTTTCAATTGGCAATGGAGGAATTATGCTGCTATGACTCAAAAGAATGATAATATCCCAAGAACATGTTATCTGTGTCCATTCAGACTATAGATACCTTTCTGTCTTTTGCTTCTCCAGTTTTCTAGATCCCCTACAGCCTAATTTACACTAATTGGTATACACCAGGCTCTGCCTTGATTATCCTACCTTGCAGCTGTCTACAAATAGTTGTGTTGATCACTAAAGACCTAAAGAGACATACACTGTTCTGGGAAAAACTAAGGGCTCTCCTCTCCACAGCGGATATAAGAAATCTCCACAAGTTCTCTTTTTTGAGCTATTCACTTTTCTACTTGTGACCCAACTGTGTTCCCCACTCCTGGTCCCTACCATAGTGTGGGGGGTTTTTCCCTATAATCTTTGCATATTGTATGCTGAGTTTCATCCCTTGCAGTAATAGCAACTTTTCCTCAAGATTCAGCAGAACTGGAAGTTTGTTACCTTGGCCATGATTTTCACTATTCATTAGCATCACTAATGAGGGCAATCTAGAGAACTCTCCAGCACATACCAACCCCATGCAAATTCTGTGAGAGTCTCAGCATGCTGAATTCATTATTTATGCCCATATTCGTGTATCTGCAAACATTAGTCTGTGTTAACTATGCCAATGCCAAGTGCTGCACACAGCAGCACGACTCTGTAACGGTAACAGAAATACCCAGGAGCCAGCAGGTGCTTCCACTGCTTCAGGCCATTATCAAGCCCAGCTCCACATTGTGCCCCAGCTGCAGCAGCAGGGCAGTAATGCAAAGCAATGCAAGTATTGCCAACCCTGTAATTCCCCATCATGTATTAGGAATACAGTCCACACTAGGAATTAAAATATTGCCCCCTCACATTCCAGGAAACATAAAGGTGGTTTAACTGATATTAAGAAATGAAAACCTACCTGCCACTGAGTTGAACGGGTAACCAGATTTGTATATCACAACTTAGTGAAGCCTATGAGTCTCTGCCAGATCAGCCACAGAAATGGAATGAGTGCCAGAGAAAAACATTACATCAAATGGCATAGACATGGGCATGAGAGAGCCATCAAAGCTCCAAATCTTCCTCCTACCACACCTATCCAGTGGCACATTCAGGCTGTTACCTCATTGAGTGCTTTGAATGCTAACCATAAGGTGTCACAGATACAATCTTTAATCTTTGTCTAGTGTATTACTACATGTCATTACTCCTTCCCCTGATCCCGTTTTTCAGTCCCATAGTAAAATTCACTCCCAGGGTAAATCTCACAAAACAAAGACTTGAGTTCTCTACAGGCTGCAGAGAATGCTACATTAGTATAGAGTAGACCAAAGCATTCTTTATTAGTTTTTATATGAATAATGCATAAAAATATTCCAACAATTATTATTATTTTATTGTTGAACAGATCAAAGGAAAAAATATCACTTTGTTCCAAAAATAAAATATAATAAGAAAGGATTAAAATTCCAGGAACTTAAAAATACATTAAAAGGAACAAAAAATTCCTGTATTAATGTTTCCAAATGCCATGAATTAATAGTATTAAAAGTCTCAGAGAAATCAAACCCATGTTTCCAACACCTGAGAGCAAGTTTTGGGTGCTTAAAGTGAAGCCATTAGTACTTGACACAAATATTAAATCACAAGAATAAAATGTTCCAAGAAATAGTTCTTGATCTCAAATCATCTCTAAGGTAAGAAAAAACATTCACGGTCACTTTCTATTCATAACATACAAGTAGCCTTCAAAAGTTACAATAAGCTTGAGGAACAAGAACTGATAGAAACACCAAGAGCATTCATAACTAAGGATTCCTACATAATACCAGAGGTTTTCTCTCTTATTTCTGATAGTTTTGTGAAAAATAACCTTCCACAGCTCTTAGGGTTTCCCAGTTATTTAAATAACAGTTGCTTAAATGTACACCAGCAGTATATTCATACCATGAGGAAACAGTACACATGTGCTATTTCTGCACAGTGGTTGTGTCTGGAAAAGAGAACCTTTTCCTAACTTGTAGAACATGCACAAAGCTTCCTCCCTGCCATCCTTTCAATGTATAGCTCCACTAATCCACTGACTCAAGTCTAGACCCTCACCACAATTCTTCCATTTTGTTGCAGAGAACATGTTGTTCTGCAACATGCAAAGGATTTGGAGGTACCTGCATGACTTTGCTACAACCTTACTCTACACTTCCATTTTCTTCAGAAACCTGTAACTTGGTTTCCTACATTATAAACCCAACTTACCATGTCCGAGTATTAACTTCATATCTGTAAAGATCATCCACCAATCCATATTTATTGCCAGGCAATGCTTTGTATCCACCATGGACATAAATAGATTTTGTCAGTTCGTCGTAGACACTGGTATGGCCATATCCACCTTGAACAATTGCTCCTTTTGTTTCTGGTACAAGCCAAGAGTTAGACCCTTGAAGAGACATTAAAAAAAACCATAATTTTAAGACTAATTCACAGTACCAGGAGTTTTAAGTATATAAAATAATTTCCACTGTAATTCCAAATACAGCAATAACTATTGGGATTTGTTTTAAGAAGTAGTTTTATATCAATGTATCAAAACATCTGCAGTTAGATAATGTTGTCAGACTATTATCTGCTCTTCTTAATTAAATCACAAATACATCATTGTTACAGCTGCCAGGCAGTATCTCATCCTCTCTCACGCGACTTCAGCACTCACACTAAACAAACAAAAAAAAAGCCCAAAGATTTTGAAATTATGAAATTAGGAGTTATGATTAATTCCTGCCAGAGACAGCTGATGAGAATTCAGTGCTGCAGCTCCTTCAGTTTCATTAGGAACACCTGTGCTCAGTCATGGGGAGCCTGGAGGAGCCTGGCAGAGACTGAACTGCAGTGAGTTGGGAGAATCACACAACACAAGGTAGCTCAAAGTGTGCATGGATATGGGCAGGCACTTTGGGAGTAACCGTAAAACTATTGAGCTAAAATCCATTTCCAACTACTGTTTCTTAGTTGTTTAACTGCAAACATACCCATTCAGTTGCTGAACACTCACAAAAGAGTAATTTGATAGCAGCTCATTAAATTGGGGTTTAAGTCCACATTTTACATCACATGATTAGTAACTGCAAAGAGACACCAAATAAAACCATCCACAATAGCTATTATGACTGAAGGAGAGAACACAACTGGAAAATATTTTACCATAGCAAAAAAAAAGACAGCTGTTAAGTAAGTTCTTGCTGCCTGTAGCCTCAAAATGCCTTTTTTTCCCCCCTTCATCTTCCCAGATGATGATGTAAGTCACAAAAAGAGCAAGCCAGGAGGTATTTCCTGCTCAAGGCAGCCTATATATACAGAAGAGCCTGTGATGATTGGGAGTCAGTTCTACAAATGTGAAACAGAAGTAATTCCCTTCCAGCCTGTGGGAGATTATGTCAGAAGAACAGAGAGTCTGGACAAAGACACTCAAAATGGAGCAGTCTCCCAATTCTTAACTTCAACTGGCTGCCATAATAAAGTTATTTATCCAAGGCTAGCACACAACACTATATGCCCTGCTTCTTCTGAAAGTTAGATTAAATTCCATTCCAATTTTTATCTGATATTATGTAGGTAGCTTAGATTAACTCTTTTTCCTCCAGATTCTCATGAAGAGGCTCATGATTTTCAGTTATTACTTTTACTATCATACTTCCATTAAACAGTTTCCAGGCACTGCCTCTATAAGTTACATTTTTTTTCAGTAACAAGTGTTTATGGCAAGTTATAAAGTATAGATTCTGAGGAAGAATTGTGATGATTTTGTGTGTATGAATGCTGGTATTTGTGTAACACACTATTTATAGCTGACACAGAATATTTACATTATTTATGTGTAGTGTAATGTAAGTAGAATTTAATTTCAATCCCCATGTTGGATATTATCAAGCTATTAAGAAGTGCAATTCTGAACACAAATATCAAATTTGTATTGATAATACTGCACATTACATACATATTGCTTTGATAATAAATAGATTTACTTGATAAAATTTATGTAAGAGGGCTGGTGAGGAGTCAGCCTGCTGATACACCTTTCTATTCCCAACAGTATCTTCATTTATTTATCTAATGATCAGTCCTAGAGATTGGCATATATGCTTTTCAGGGAAAAAGAACTATTTCTCCACATAAAATGATACAATGCTGTTGATAATATGCATAATAGAATATTTTGCATTTATATCTGACTGGTTCATGTAGCATTTATGGAGTATTATGATTTATGTAGCAATGGTCGTATCTGATGATCCTGAGGTCTTTTCCAACCTAAATGGGCCTATGAGTCTGTGAAGCATTTAGAACACTGTCAGAGTAACACTGCATATTGCATCACTTACATGACTTGGGCAGAAATATGAAAACCTGTTCCTTCTTGAATTAAAAAATAAACATGTCCTATGAATAACTACCTAAATTTGAGAAAAGAGGTCCAGCAACATCTTTCTGAAGTAAAAGTCAAAAGCAGTTTTACAGTTGCTCCTTCTGTTTCTCATTCTAAAACTTAGCTGAGTTGCCTGAATTTCAAATACTGAAATGCATACATACAGTTTTGATATCATTCACGCTTCTGCATCTTGAATATTGCATCATTCAGACAAAAATACAATCCTGTCTATATTTAAAGACATTAGTATTCACATGATCTGACTTTTTGAAGCACCTTATTGATATGAATCTTCACCTATCTTTTTTTTCAACAAAAATGCAATTTTTATTGGAGGTGTTTACATAACCCTTCTCGTACACAGAGATCCCCCTCTTTCTATCATTATATCATAAGAAATATTTGATTGACCAAATTAGTCATGTGAAATTGCATTCTCAACAGCTTATAAAGTCAAATGCAGAAAGAGCTTCATGAACAAGCCAGAAATAAGGAAATAGGATTTATTTTTTTTTCCCAGATTTTAATTTCAAGTCTGGTACACAGTGTAAAAATAAGGAAGATACCTGATCTGTCCTTATCACAATACAACCTTCAGACAGATCAGATAAAGAGAATAAATTGTCTAAGAAGCACCATGGTGTGCCATCTTCATTTCATCCCAGTGACAAACTTCAAATTTTTTTAAGCAGCCAGGAAGATTATGCTAACTTTAACAAAAAAGAGGAGGCATGTTACATCATGGGGCCATTTCTTTTTACATTATTTCAAAGAAATACTTTTAATCAAAAGCAATCTATAACCCACTTATAAAGCCAGAAAAAAAAAAAAATCAATCTAAAAAACAGTGATATCCTGTTAATCCAAAGAAAGCTGTCTTGTAAAGAAATAAAATGAAATCACAGAAGACTTATTCACAAGTTTCTTAATATATAAGGAGCCTTTATAAACCTCGGCTAAAACAAAACACCATTATTATATTCACCTTGAGATTCACATTGAGATTCTTAGAAGGTTTATGAGGTATTGCTAACCTAAAGGGAAATAAATTTCCCTGGGGAGTAACCCAGAAAAGCTTTATGGTTCAAGTTAGTAAAATCATTCACATAATTCCCATATGAGGATTTACTGGTTCCTCAGAAGTCGTAAGTCTGGGCACAGCAAGAAAGGACAACAGGAAGCTCTTTTGTTCCTGCACCAACCACCTTTGGAGAAGAAATAAATTCACATGACTTTGCATGGTGAAAATCTGCCTGCAAACCCTGTCCAATTATTCCAGAATTTATTTTGATGGAAATTACTTTCTTCCCTAATCCAACTATGCCAGAGACATTTTCAGATCAGGTATACCTTTGATTGACGTGTTTTATTACAAGAACTACATACCTACATGAAAAGGTATGGATTCCACCAGTATTTAAAACCTCTTCAGATATTTCTTAACCCAGACCCCATGGAAATCATGGTCACAGCAACTAAAGTAGGCTTTAGCACCAGAATTCCATGGATCAGGTTCATCAAAGAACTGGATCCTACAGATGTCAGTTCATATGAACCAAAGGATAAACTGCCTCTATGTCTCTTTCTTTCAGTAGGCATGTGGTAAATGCTTGAAAAATAGCCTTCATTAGGACTAAAAGCCATTACTGACAACATGTAGAAACAATAAAGCAGCACAATTTGAAATATTAAAGTAATATGTTTTTAAAGCAAGCAGAGAAAGAGAAAACTGGACTCTTATTTTTCTTTCTATAACATCAGAAGCCCTTATGTTTAAGAAATTTCCTTTCCTATTCGGATGAGTTCACAGGAATACTTCTCACTTCCTATGTCTTTTAAGTTTGGATTCTGAGCTGCTAAAGTCCTCCCAAAAAATAGTCATTCTTAATTCAAACCACCAGCTGGAATTTTATGGTTAAAAATATGTTCCCACAGCTGCAAAACTGTAGATAAATGCCATAGTCAACACAGAATTCAGGAAAATTTACCACAAAATTCATTTAACTTAGAGGGGAGGGAAAGGAGGGAGATGAAATGAGGTGAAATAAAACATGAGAATTCCCTGTGGCAGCAATGGTTCAGGTACACGATGTTCTGCAAAGCACTGCAAGCCCCAATAATCAATCCTTCATCAGATGAGGAGACTCACTGAAGTCAAAGGTAATACCCAATATTGTTACAAGTTTCCTTTATATTTGATGCAAGTGAAGCACGTTTTCTCTAATAAACTAAATTTCTCACTAGAATATGATAAAAATATAATCTCAAAAAGGAGACATTAAAATTTGAGAATAATTGACACATAACTGACAGATTAAGTGCTTTCTCTTACTCCAAGCTTATCACCATGGTAGGAAAGGTTTGGGGTTTTTTTCTTTGTTTGTGTTATATATGCTTAGCTATACTCTCTTTTATTAATCCTCCACAAACGTAGCTGTAACATTAAAAATAAAATTAAAATAAGAACAAGCTGTCCATTTCAACTGTAAGGCCATCAATAAAATCAGCCAGGCAGAAAATTTTACACTACAAATCATGTTCCCTTCTTCCTAATTAAACTAACGACAATAATAGTTGAGAATAAAATTGGTACTTCTACTCCATACTAAATAAGCAGCATGTAAAGAAGCAAATAATTTAAAGTTCAAACAGAAGAAGCAAATAATTTAAAGTTCCAACAGACATTACACTGAATGAGCATGCAGAAGCTAGAGCAACACATTGTTTTCTTCACAGAAAAAAAAATCATCTCTGGTAGGTCAGAAAGGAAACAACTTTCTGAAATTAAGTTTTTCCAAAATGTGGCCTTTAATAGTTAACAAATCTTAGAATACTGTTGTGAAACATCTTTCTCAGACCAGAGTTTTGTAGCAGTTTTCATGCTGTTAAATTGGAATTTTTCAGTGTGGATAAAGCACATCATGGTGCTCTTCCTCTTATTGACATTCACTTTCAACATTGTTATATAATTTTGACACTGCCATCAGAGATAATGCCAGAGAGCATAAGAACCATCTGAGTTCTGAAGGGATTTCCCCAACCTATAAATCTGCTTAAACAGTGTTTATATAAATATACATACATGAAAAAAATTTTAACTGGAACAATTAAAAACAATTATTATCCTTTAACATGTAGGTATTACTTCAAAATTTTGTATTATGCCTTCTGCAATTGCATAAATAACTGAGAGACTCAGATAAACTCAACATAAAAACGGAATTTAAAAAGGTAGAAGACTATAATTTTAATTAGTAGGCATATAAATATTCCTAAGAATTTATCAGATGCAGATTTTCAATATTATTCCATTGAAATAGTATCTTAGATGTACCATGTATATGATAAAAAGATTTCCCTTGGTTTATTTAACTTTAGCATTTAAAATCACCCCTAGGAACAGCTTGCTGTTCACAAGGGGAAACCTAGACAGACATGGTAGGTTATTTACAGAAAATCAGAGTTTATTTTCAATTACTACCTCTAACAACAACACGTATATGTTTTAGAGAGAACCCAGTATGTAATGATGAACTAAGTTATTACTTTTAAAAAGAACACAACAGAAAGAAAATAATACACCAATATTAAAGAACTTTTTAAATAACTAAATTATTGTTGTTTTTGCTCTCCTACTCTGTGGTAAAAACAAGAAGTCTGTGTTTAAAAAAAAAAAAGTTTCATCACAATTACCACAGTGTGGAATTCCTGGTTTCAATTTTTGTCCCATTTAGACTACCACAACCCTGTACACAATGGAAAAAGTCACGATGCTCCAAAGACATATGAGATGCTATTGCTTAACAAGAAATCTGATGTACATAATTGGAAGAAAAAAGGTGAGGCTTTATTTGTTTTGGAAAACACGTATTTTTCATTCTGAAAATAGAAGTGATAGTCACTTTAAAAAAAAAAACAGCACTTTTTGTATCAGTACATGATAAAAATGATTTGAAAGGGACTTACTGATGTAGTATTCTTGCACAATGCTTGTGTAACCATATATAGAAGAATATCCAAAAATTACAATCATAACCACATCTCTGCTGTCCAGCTCTACTATGTGTGCTGAATGACCTTCCACAGCATATTGCTGGCCATGGACAAGTACTGCAGGAATTCTGGTACTCCATGTTTGACTGGGTATGTTGAAAACCCACAGTTCTTCAGTGACATTGCCATTACTTGTTTCAATTTTGCCTCCATACATGTAGATGTCTTCCTGTAAAAATGGGAGAGAGGAGAAAGCAAATAACGGATTACAGAAAGATAACATCTGAACTGCATACTCCTCTGCTGAGCAATATTTCATAACTGAGCTGTCTGATTTAAATCTTCACATTTAATCTTACATTAACCAGCTCAATATCAGATGCTAATCCCAGACAATGATACTTAAACTAAACCAACAATGATAAAGAGTCTATTTCTCTGAAAAATAAACCTAGCCATGAAAATGACACCAAAATGAATCTCAAAGAGATTATTTCAACCAGAAACCTTTAATTACATGGCTCTTCTAATCCATACTTCAGCATTCTGTTCTAAAAAAGCTAAACAGAAAGGATATTATATTGTTTTATTAAGGAACAGTTCACAGAATTAAAATGTGATTTTCCACACACACGGTCTACAGGGATTTCATTCAGCACGTGCACAAGAGAGCACATTCTCTCCTACTAGCAAAGTAATTTAAGTTCTGAGAAAATTCACCAGAACGAAAAAAAAAAAAAGGACAATGTTCATAGAATGATCTGGATTGGAAGGTGCCTTAAAGATCATCTTGCTCCACCCCCACCACCCTGGGCAGGGACACCTTCCACTAATTCCAGGTTGCTCCAAGCCCCGCTCAACCTGGCCGTGGACACTTCCAGGGATGGGGCAGCCTGTGCCAGGGCCTCATCACCCTCACACTGAAGAATTTCTTACCAGTACCTAAACCACACCTGCCCTCACACAGTTTGAAGCCATTTCCCCTTGTCTTGCCACTCCATGCATGCCCTTGTAAAACAACACCCTCCAGCCCTCTTGTAGCCCCTTAAGGTACAGGAAGGTGCTATAAGGTATCCCCAGAGCCTTTTGTTCTCCAGGCTGAACAACCCCAACTCCTCCAGCCTGTCCTCTTGGAAAGGTGCTTCAGACATCTGATCACCTCAGTCGCCCCTGCTCAGGACTTGTTCCAATAGTGCTTCTTATGCTGGGTGTCCCAGAGCTCGACACAGGGCTCATGAGAGCAGAGCAGAGGGGCAGAATCACCTCCCTCAGCCTGCTGGTCATGCTGCTTTTGATGCAGCCCAGGATGTGGCTGGCTCCTCTTGAGCACATTTACTAACATCAAGTCCCGAAGGGAGTAGAGTTCTTTTTAGGGAATGCAAAACAGATATTCCAGTCATCATGAACCACACACCTCAAACAGCAGTGCCATCTGTTCTGATAAGTAATGAGCGATTTACTTAAATATTGGCTGAAAGCAAATCCTACTGAATTTTGCTTCATCTGGATTTGCAAGCCAAGGTATGCAAAGTCACAGAACAAATTCCAGATTGTTGGCTTCAAAGACTTGCTCAAGGACAGTTTATACTGAGTGGAAAAAACTTCCTCTGGTTCTGAGATTGATACTCAGTCTTTGCTGGGACATAACCACCCCATACACTCTGCATCCCATTTGCATGCTGTACAGTTGGCAGTTGTCTTCTGCACTCTGCAATGTAATATTCTGGGGCTTCAATCACCCTAAACTCAGCCTTACCAGGTTTAAATTAAAAAAAGAAAAAAAAAATGGAACTGCAGATTTAGCAGATTTGGCAAAGTTTGACTTGGCATGAAATACTCAGAAAAAGAGGCTGGAAGATAAGGAAACTACCTAAGAAGTTTCTGCATCAATCACACAGAAGTTTCAGACACTGTACAAGGAGCTGATGGATCTACGGAGAAATGTAAATTTCAGGTTATTATCATTGTCATTATACACATCAAGAAAGACAAACTCTTGACTCTCTATGAATGGGCAGGCATGGCAAATCCAGGTGATTAGTAGAATGACAAGTCTTTTCAGTCCAGCAAAACAAAGGCTTTAGAAGGTTATAATGCTGTCCCATACACCTGTGGTTGATGGTAAGGAACAGAGGCCAGAACAGTAAAAGACTCCTCATTACTCAGAGGGATTAGTCAGCAAATGATTGACCAAACTGTCCAACATGTCTTCAACAGTACCCTTGAAATTTCTGCAAAATTTTCAACTATTTTTTTCATTTGAGGCAGGAAAACATTTCTTGACTTGGACTTTAAATCATTCCTATGCAGGGATGTTGGAACCCTGGGTTCAGAGAATTTCAGCCTTTCAGTGCTGACAGACAATGATCCTCAAAAGCACACTGCATTTGACCTGAGGCCTTGGGAAAGGCTTCCCAAATTGTGTGATAACACTGAGGTTGTTGCTGTGTAATTAAGGTTACGTCACTGGGTGGAATATGTAGAGATATAGAAAATTTAGGTTTCTGGGATATATGTAACAAGATGAAGGATTTGGGGTGTGGATTAGTTCTTCTTCTTTCCTCCTTCTTCTTCACAAATCTGGGTGTTCAGGTATTGTTCTGGCAGTGGTTCAAAAAACCCGCAGTGAGGAACATGAATGTTTAGAGTTATTGGATTATAAGTAAAAATAAATCAGTTGGCATTCCATAATTGGATAGATTGGGCTTTAAAAGATCTTGGAAGTTAGAACTCGGGGGCCATTTTCACCTTGTCAACTTAGAGGCACACTCTGTGCAGCTGAAATATAGATAAGACATAAAAAAAATCAAAAACATAAAAAATCAAAGACCAAAGAAAAGCCTGGCGTCTCCTACGTTTCAATCCAAACTCTGAGTAAAAGAACTCAGGAAACAGAGGCAAAGAAGAAGAGAAGAAACAAGACAGAGAAAATTAATACAGGGATACTCTGTGCTGTGCTGTTTGAGCAAAAGATGTTCACAGAAGGAATTTGTAGTAGGATTAGGGAGATATGTATCTGAACCCGTTTTTTTTCCTAGGAGATAAAACATTTCAAAAAACTTGGTAAAGACCCACAAAAACTGAAGAAGGACGTGCACTGATCCACAGGAATGGCTTGAACAAAAAATTCTTCTTTAAAGGATCCTATATGGCTCATTCCTTACAATACCACATAGATCTCCAAAGTCAAATCAGCATCACTAAAATTGTAAACAAGCAATTTTCAAATGCTGATTACTGACTATGGCATAGAGAGCTAATTAGGGAGCTGCAGGGGCTGTACAACAGTATTTGAAAAAAAATATTTCTGACGCTCAGGAATGACAATTTAAAAAAAAAAAAAAAAGTGACCTAAAGATCTGCATGAACTTTGAAATGATTTCTCAGATAGCTGACAGTAGGAAAGTCCTCCTCACAGTTCTGCTGAAATGATTCAAAGTTCAGATAAAAGAACACTTCTGTGAGAAGCAATTCTTGGGTGACACAGCAGATCCTGTATACAAAAATATTCACAGAGAAAAAGAAAGAAGGTCATGACAACTGCTTTATCAGCCACAAAAACAGATTTAACTAAGCTTTGCTAAGGGCTATTTCTGAGATTAAGAAGCTCCTAGTGCTGGTGAAAAACACTTTAAAAACACTCTAAGTGATGATCAGCTGAACACAGAGAAAAACAGGCTGAGAGACCAAAGCGAGTAGAAGAAATACAGAATTGAAATTAAAAACTGTTACATGCATACTTTTACAGGGCAAAACCCAACATCCTGAGCACATAAAGATAGACATTTATTTGGAAATCCTAATCAGGAAGGGATTGTAGGAATGACATGAGTACAGATGGTCCTAAGCAGCATTAATATTGTGATAGAAAAGAAGGATCCCCCCCTTATAAAATTATACTACCTTTACAAATTACTTGCATACTAAATACAAATGAAGGTATATGCTAAAGGTGACATATGGCAGACACAATACATAAGATACAGTGTTTAAAGTGTGCTAGTACACAAGCACTGCTGACCTTTACCTGAATTAAGCATAGTAGATATTTGTTTATAAGAAAGCCAAGCAAACAGGGTTGCAAAGTAAAATAAAATATTTTTTTTAAAGGCAACTAAAAACATAAAATTGAGAGTCTTTGTGAAATTAGTCCAAAAAAAGTGTGAACAATCTGGCCCAGGTGAAAGATCTTAAAACTCTATTCCTCAGTCTAGAGAAGAGAGAAGGCCAAGAGGCAGAAATTTCCATGGAAGAGATAACAAAACAGGCAGAAAAGCACCAAAAAGATACAAGGCCTCCAACACATTCCTATTTTAAAGTTTTGATAGCCGGTATCAAAAGCAATCACAATGTGAGATAGTAAAGTTGAGCATTTACTCAATAATTTAACCTTGGCCATACTAGATACATTATATGGTATTAATAACATTATCTAAGAAGTTACAGGAACCTTGAAAGACCTTGAGGTTTTTAAACCAAAATTTCACGTAAATATTACTATATGCACATTGAAGTGTAGAAAAGTGCACTGTTTATTAAACTTCAGAATTAGTTCCTGCTCAGTAGGGGAATTCCAGCAAAAGGAGAAATTTCTTCCTGTAAACAGAGCAGGTCGACAGCTCGCTCAATCATGACGTTCCCACCTACAGATCCCATCAGTTGGTTTCCTGGCAGGTATTCAAGTCCAAGCCAACAAAACAGCCAGTGCAGCTTCTGTTTGCTTCAATGGAACCAAAACTTTTCAATAAATGTTTCCATTTTCTCAAATTGCATTTTTTCCCTGAAAAAACTACTTCAGTGGGAAATTTTGATGAACGATAGTGATAAAGAAAGATGACAAAAGGTATATGATCTGTAAATATTTGAGTGTGCATATTGGACAGAGAGGATGACAGCAGAAGGCAGGAATGATAAGACCAAAGCCAGGATTTGAATAAAACAGTTAAATCACATTTTTCAAGGGAAGAAGAAAACATTCATTTGATCTAGGATTTCTCTTACAGAGTAATGATTGACATACACATTTTTGACTGGACAAAATAAGACCAAGAGAATAACTCAAATATAGGAGGAAAAAGTAAACTGTCACAATTTGAATGTTGGAAGGATCAATACAGTTTACAGCAGTAAAATTCCCCTTAATTTCTTCATCTTATTAATACTATTATCATCTTTGGAGAAGATGTTTGTTAAATAACCAAGTAGTTTTAATGAAATTAAATGCCTGGTGGGAGAAGCTGAAAGAGAGGCAGCCAAATTCTTCCCAAGGTAATCCAGCAAAGAAACCAGACATGATGGGCACAATGTGGATTACAAGAAATTCAATTTAAATATAAGAATAAACATTTCTCTTTTTTTTCATTGAGAATGGTCAAGACTGGAATAGGTTGTTCAAAGGCCTTTGACAGAGGAGCATTTTCCTGTGAGGAAAAATGAAACAGCTCAAGGAGGATATTTCAAAAGATCACCAAAAGACCAGGAGCACCCACTTGTCAAGTCCCAACCAACAGACTGTACACTAGACCAGAGTAACCCTTCTACACACTTCAAATTGATTCCTGAACAAACAGACAGCCAAAATAATTTGTTTCATTGACCTTGGACATGTTCTTTTCCCTACACCTTATCTCAGTGTTAATATTGATTTTATATTTCATATAAGTACAGTAATTCAAGACTTCTAAAACTTATCATATTTTTATTCCTTAGGCTTTACAATTTTTCTTTTTTCCTAAAGGAACAATACTTAGCTGCTCAGGCTGTACCTTGGAATGACAGACTCTTATGCAAATCCTCCCTGCATTCCAAAAGAATCTTATCTGGTAGATACCACTAAAAAAAGTGGAAAAAAAAATGCAACAAAGGGGTAATTTATAATCCCTTTCTAATGAATTGGCAGGAAGTCAATCACATTAAAATAACCACATAATTTTTCATTTTGTGTTTCTTAAATATATCATGGTTACACAGAAAAGTTTATCATTCAGAAATGAGTTTCCTGCCTTAATTCTTATATAAACCTAAACTGTTCTTGAAGAATTGGACAAAGAAATGCTACTCACAAACTACATGAACAGTCATTCTCTATTTTCTTGAAACAAGATCATCAATATTCTTTCTCCCCTAGACTGTATCAACACACTGGTATAGAAATTAACTTTATATAAACTAACAGGACTTTAACATTTACTAGGATTTTTGTCCTCCATACTTTTACCTGAAATTTCGAAAAGTTTAGTCAAATCTGTATGTCATTAAAGACATTCTCAACTTTTTTTTCCAAGCAAAATATAAGTCTCACAAAATGTCATCTGACAATAACTCATCCACCACAAGCCTGTTTTTGCATTCAACATTTGCCACCTGGTTTAGGACTGTCTAATACCCCCCTCTTCCATTTCCCAAAGTGTTATCTCCTTTAATATGGTTAACAGTATCAAGAACATTTTCTGTGTTACATCAAAATTTAAAAATAATTACATTTCTACTTGATCCAGTAATCCTCCCGTTAGACCAGGTCTGACAGACTGGAAAGCAGTCTACTTAACTCTTCTTCCTGAAGCCTGACTTATTAATTCTTAGCTTACTGTGGGACTATATTCTCTCTGAATAAGAACCCAAATAAGTTACATGAGAGGAACATTTTAACTTAAGTTCCCAATAGGACCAAATTCAAGGTCAAGACAATACTGCACTACATTGTATGTCAGGAGGTCAACCTAATCAAGAGTGCTGTCACTTTATCTCTTCATTATTTGCAGTTTTCCAATGGCTGCTAGGTATAGTTAAAGGTATTAATTAAGGTGACCTTACTTGGACTTCACATTCAAACCAATTGGAATATAACATTGAAACAAGGAATGAAATATATTACACTTCTACATAAAGAACTGATCTCTTGACGAATTAGGGCCACTTAATTGAAGGGACCTCTGAACAGGCTTTTCTCCAGACTACATGCAAAATGTGTATGGCAGCTCATCTCACCTACTCCTCACACATTCAAGGTCTGCAAATCAGACTTAGAGAGCAAGTTGTGCATAAGATATAATTCAAAGTCACAGAACAATAAACCTACAGAAATTGCTGGTACAACCTACTAATAGCTGCTAATAGAATAGTCAGAAAATACTTTTACATTCCTAGTGCTATTCAAATTATACTCCAACAGCCAACTAAAATAGGCAATAAAAGAATAGCAATAAACCAACTGGTGAAAGATTTTATCGTGTTCATATTGAAGTAGGAAAAGTTTTGACTCTTTTTTGCTTTGTTAATGCTAGCTTTTGATGAGACTAATAAAAATACCAGAAGATATATACAGACTCAACATCAATACCAATTAATTTGTAAAAGGAATCAAAACAATTCTCCTATTTTAATAATGTTTTAAAAGTGGAAGTAACATTCATAAAACTCAAATGACTTAAATTAAATTTGACTGTGTATAAAACAGTCTGTATACTGTAAAATATCTTTATGGTTACTACTACATCAGCTTGCCTGTTTCATTTCTATTGCCAATCTCAAAGGAAAAAACTTCAAAGCACAGCCATCCTTCCACTGCCTTGGGACCAGCAGCAACAGTTCAATTACGAGGCCAAATTCAACCAATTTTAGTGATACTACCAAAAACTGACTGAGTAAAGTGCCAGCAGTGACCACATATACACCTTGCAAGCAACTGCCTTTCTCCTTAATTCCAGGGACCTAGTACTTACAATTAACTCTCTAACTCCCTCCCTAGTGACTGTTTTTCCAAGCTATATGTACCTACTCTAAAATCCTCACAAGTCATTCCCTTCAGTTTCTTTGTAAACCTACTTCATATATAAATTATTTCAAAGGATGTTGATATTTTCAGTATCAAGGTGCCAGGAGCTACATACAATTTCTAAGATGCAGTAGAACCACTTGCTAACAGAGATAGACAGCACCTTTCCAATAACCAGCCCAAGGAAGCACTGAAGGTAACAGTACCCAACAGTTTAGTTGGTCTTAAAGCAAGTGCTCTTTTATACTCTCTCCTCTACAAATACATAAAATGTCTTAAGCATTTGCTATAACTATACATCAGTGGGAGTCTTCTGATCTTTTTTTCTTCAGAATAAAGAAGAACAGTACTTCAGTTCTTACTAAAGCAGCTTTCTGAGGGAAACGGGCACAGTAACTTACTTCATTCTCCACAGAGTCAGTCACACAGCTGCAATTTACCTTGCACCACAATCGGGCAGCGCTGGCTCTGCGCTCTCACTCCAGCCTAGCACTAGGCTTTAAAATCTCAGGAGCTCACATCAGAAACTTAATCTAATTTCTTCTCTGTGGATATTTTTTCTCTCTCAACCATAAAGGAAACATTACATAATTACTAGGACAGAGCTGAAAACACAGCTCGAAGCTGCCATCTCTAGGCACTACGTTCTACTGCTCTTCACTCTTAATTCTTTTTTCTGGTTTTTTTTCAAGAGACTGAAGATATGAAAGGAAAAATATCAGAACTTTATCCTAACAAGTTAATGTAAGGACTCATTGCAGAAGGATGTACTTTTTCCCCTTGAAATTTCTTTGCCTTGGATATCAGCTCATTTTGTCCCATGTAAGTTTTGACATTTGACATAATCACTAGTACAAGCAGCATAGTAGTTAATTATTTCACATAAATTCATTATTATTGAATCCTAATTGCTAATTAACATATGTCTTCAACAACAGCCACAGCTTCTTCACTATACCTTTACTTGCAGCTTTCATTATTATTAGCATGAGTTGTACTTCTTCACTGAGATCCAAAGAGATGTCTGAATTAACACAGGTCTACCACATTTAATATTTCTGGTGAAAGCATTTCTAAAGCGGTTACTCTTTAGTCTGGAATGTCTCAAGAAAATATTAACACCATCGAATAAAAATGTTAAATTATATTTTAAGCCTTTATTCTGAACTGCTAAATGATACATTATTCAAATGTTTCTTGACTAAAAAGTCCACATTCTACAAGAACTGTAATAATCAAACATACTGGTCAAAAAGATCTGACCTTTTAAAGAACAGGTAATACATTAATAATGAATCAGGGAACTGACAGGAGGAAAGCCCTGAGTTATGTTAGGGCATGCACAAAATCTAGTTTATATTACTACTGAAAACATCTCTACAATATTCACCATGCCACACACAGATCCAACATCTCTGTAAGAACAACAGATGCCAGGAAAACAAGACAAAACAAAGTACCAGCCCATGCCTTCAATTCCTCTGAACTTTCAGGAAGCACTCACTATATAAAAAAAGACCAAACATAAAAAGAAACTAAAATGTACAACTACAAGGGTAAAATCTTTAGTGAAAACATGAAGACATTCTAAGGCATTGTAAGACATTTTGCTCAGAATGCACGAACACTTCCTATTTAAAAAGAAAACCAAAACTTCCCATCCCAAATAACAAAATAAATAAAATTTAACTTAACAGAAAGATAATGGAGACTTAGAAGAAAAAGTAGAGTTCAAAACAAAGGATCAGAAACTCCAGCAGATTAAAACAGAGACACACACAAAGGCAAGCCATGAAACACCTAAATGAGATACCTACAAAATTTAAAGTACTAATACGTCATTTTTCAAATGCATTAGCAATACATCTAACTAGATACTTTGCGGTGCCAACAAAGTACCTGAAGGAGTGCTGAGGTCTGAAGGAGTATTCTGAGAAGTGAAAGCCATAACAATAAAATGAGGTTAACTTTCCCACATGGGTTTTCCATGGTAGACTTTACAGGTATTTCCATAGCAAAAATTAAAAACAGAAAGTTATAATAGAAAAAAACCCCAAACCTGGCAAAGTCCCTGGAATCAGTTCTGAAGGAATTAAACAGTTAACCCCTCTCTGTAGTATGTAAATTCCTGCTTAAAAATGTATTCATACCAAAAGACTGATAAGGGAGAGCCAGAAAGGACAGAATTCAGTGAGTGAAACAGACAAACAGATGAAGAAAAATTCTGTGAATCTTTGAAATGAGAAGTTATATCTTGCAAATAAAGCTTTTGCTATTTCTGAAGAAATTAAAGGTCCAGATGATACATTTACCTGAAATTTCCAAAAGATGCTTGATAATATTCCTCATGCCCTAAAGGAACTAAGATGTTCTGGAACAAGGAAAGCAGTTAACACAAGGCTAATTAAGTCTAAAAAGTAAAGTTTGGAGGGGTAAAAATAGTCACTTCTTAAATGAACAAAGGTCATTCATTAGTGGTGTCCTACAGGCATCTTCAACTGGGATTTGCTTATTCAATACACTAAAAAACAAGCTGGCAGAGGGATGAGTGGAAAAACAGCAATACCTTTTGACTATACTATGTTAATCAAAATAGCTGAGACAATGGTCAAAAGCAAGTAATTGCAGAACAATCTCCTAATACTGCATGTGCAATACAAGAAAAAATGAAAAGGTAAATAAATGTTCGCACGTATAAGGATGAAAAGACGCTTCTGCGTAAAAAACAATTTAAAGTCTGAGCATATCGGGATGGATTTTGAATTGCCTAGAATGAGATCTTGAGGTTGTAACAGTTCTGGGAAAACACCAATTCAAAGCTAATAGCAGATTTTCAAAAAGCTAAAATACCCTAAAGAATTAATAGGAACAAATTAGACCCTTAATTCCCAGTGACATCAATCTCTGAGGTAAGAACATACTAAAGACTGTGATTCCTCCTTTCTCAGAAGGGATATAACAGAATTAGAAGAAGTAAAGGCAATGGCACAATGTTATCCAAGGTATGAAATATCTTCCTTATAGAGGATTATTAAAAATACAAAGCATTTTCAGTGTGAAAAAGAAATGGTAGAGGATGTGATGGCCTTACAAAAAATCATGAGTAGTATGAGAAAATAAATGGAGACTAAGAAGTGGGGATTATCAAAATTAAACCAACTATACCAGTTTCTGAAAAGGTTTTATTTCTTAAAAAATATTCTGGAATTCTTGGGCACAGGATGATGTCAATGTTAACATAAATATATGGTCCAAAAATTGAAAAAATAAAATAAATAAATAACATGGATTCATATTTTTCCACAAAAATACCATCCTATTTCAGGAAATCCCAGCTGCAAAGTAGGACAGTATTCTGAGGAAGCTTCTGTAAGTTCCTGTCATTTTATCTTATATTCTTCCCTAGGCATTCACTGTTACCCATTATTCAAGAGGTGTTACCAGGCGAGATGAACCCTGGTCTGACTTGATACAATCCTTTTTGTCCTTCCCTGCTGGGGTTGCTTTATGCAAACAAATGAAAATTTGCGATACAAATTCTGTATTTCTCTGTCACAGTTAACAAGTCTGTCATCCTCTGTAGCTTGTCTCACCGATAGTTCCCTCAGGCATATGTTGGAGCCTTCTCTCCAGTCCTGACTCCTTGTGCTCTTGGCTGGATTCCCTGAACAGTTTCCAGACTTGGGCCATCACTTGCCATAGGGCTGCCAAAGGACCCTGCTACCAGCACTTGGCTCTGCCTGCAGGGTTCAGCCCATGGGGATGGTGCCTGGTGAGCAAGAGCACTGCCCACAGCCCCAGTTTTATCTCACACACACCCCTGCCTTTTATTGGCGGGTTTAGCTCGGAAGGTTTCTGGTCAGCAAAGTGACTGAGAACTATTGCATAATCTCTGTTCCAAAAACCATGCAGAACACCTAAGTACTGAAGAAAACATTAATACGAAATACTTAGAAATTAAATTATCCTCAAAAGTCTTTGTTCATGGTGACTCATTTTAAGATCACAAACAGCACACACAAAGCAATTCATTACACAGAACACTGAAGAGTCCAAACCTGATACAAAGCAAGAGTGTGTCCATATCTCTGGAGCGGCCCTTTGGATACGGGTACTACATTCCATATACTGCTTTCCAAATTGTAGCTAGAGGAGAAATAGAAAAGGAAACATTTTCAACCTGCAGAGGAAATAGAGGGGCTTGTACGTTCAAACTAACTCCTGTTTGGCAAATTTCATCAGTCCCTGTTTATCTGACATGGTAATTTGTTAGCAGCAATAACTTCACTGCCGTCATTTTGAACTATTGCAACAGTGCACTAACTTGTGATAATGCACTAAACATTCCTCAAGCAAAATAGGAGCAGCTCTTTAAGGGACCCATGAAAAATCTCAGAAAATAGGAGTAATTAACAAAAATCACAAGACTTGATCTGTTATCAGCCATGTAAAAAAACCACACCCCACTACACTGCTCATGCCACATGCTTTTGCACTACTTTGAAGATTTACTGTTGGGCACATTCTTAACTACATGGTTGATTTTAATTTCCATTATATTTTAATTAATTAATCAACACACACCATTAGATAAGAGAGATAAAAAAATAAACAACAAAGGTAGAAAAGAAAAATCCAGAAGATGATGGGATTTGTTTGGATGATTGCAAACACGTGGAAGAAAGCAACAGGTAGACAACAACAGGAGAAGTAAACATGCTAATAATATGCTAATAAATATATCCTAACACTTGCATTTGCCACATGTAGCGACTCTACATATAAAATTACCACCCAAATCAACCCAGGTACTATTTACAGCTGCTTCAACTTAGTTTTCAATAGGTGGTCAAATAGACACACACACACAAACTGCCACAAGTACAAAAAAGTGGAATACAGGTGACCTGCCTGACCCTTACTGGCATGGCACCAGCAGGCAAAGTGCAAGCCCTAAATACAAGTCCCCTATATTCATAAATTAACATCAATAATACACATGGCTTTCAAAATGTACTTTGTGGACACATCAGCAGTGAATTTCACCTCAAACCTCCTCATGTTTTGCAGTTTTTTGCGAAACTGAAGTACATATTAATATCACATACAGTTTGAAATTGCCCATATTTTCACTTTCTATAATCATAAGAAAATTACAAGCACAAAATAAGACCATTAATAAAAAATCTAAAAGAGATATAAACCTTTCAGCTAAATTAGAAGATAGAAGCTCCCTCCCTGGTAGGACCTGTCTTCCCTAAGCCCCATCAGAAAGGATGTGACAAAGGAGAAATCACTTACTTCAACACCATTTGGAAGGAACTGTAGTTAAAGGTGTATCCACCAATCACCCACATAAACTTCCCATGTAGGATGGCTTTGTGGGAAGCACGGCCCACAGAGGGGCTGAAGGGCTTCACGTTGGGCAGAACCCAGTAAGACTCCGTGGAAGGGACATTCAAAGAACAATCTGGACCTGTTTTGTAAACAAATGTGCAATTTGTACAATCTGTTAGATGGGGACGTTAAAGCCAGTAAAGCAGAAACAGGGGAGGCTTAATTACAGATGTCAGGATTGCTCATTCTGATAAAATATGGTGTACACTTTTATGTTTAACAGATGCTCAATGAAAAAATTGACAACAGGGGATGTCAGTCTAATTGAAAGCATTAGATTAGCTCAAATAATAATTCATTTCTGCATTCTTCTCAGAAAACAGACTGTATGAGTCACAAATTGACAGAAAGGCACAAAGCATCACATTTTTAAATGACCTGTGATTAGGTCTAAAACTTTTAGCACTTTATGTTACCTCTGGACAAAACACAACTAGATACTATTTTTTTGTCAAATAAGGAAAAGCCAGTAAAAATGTATAATTTTTTTACTTCTAGGACTATTATAATCACAAACAGAAAAATTTATTTTTTTATTTGTTCTGTAATAACAAAAACGTGATCTCTTCATCATCTGTTTATGCTCTAGATCTTGTTTAAAACCTGAATATATATACATATGTGACTGAATAAAGCAATACACAAAATTCAACACAGTTAAATTGAAAACTAAGTAAGGTACATTTTAAGATCATCTCAGGATAGCTCATGACAGTATTACATCACCACTCAGCAATAGTCAAAATAAGGAATTGTGTCAGAAAAGAGAATACCGTTATCCCACTGCATAAATCTGTGGGTTTTATAACCTTGGAAAACTGTGCCCTACTGAAAAAGAAGGGATTAGTGCTGGAGACTGTATACAGGAGAGTAATAAGGATGTTCCAATTACAGAAACCACTGAATTCCTTTGAACTGGTGACTTTTGCACTTGGAAAAAAGAAAACTTGGAAGTGAATGATAAATGTCTGTAAAATAAGTGATAAATAGAGGGTGGATATAAAGAGTCCACAGCCTCTCGGAATATAAAGAGCTGAGGTTTATGAAACACAGCTTGAAGAAGCCATGTACAAAGCAAACAAGAGGAGACAGTTCTTCATGCAAAAAAGTATCAGATCTCTTTAGCAAGGATACTCCCCTGGCAAAGGATGCTCTGGATACAGAGATTTACATGTGTCAAGAGAGACCAGACATAATGTTAGAAGACAGAGCTGCTGAAGCTTACTAAGCTAAATAAGTAATGTACATCAAGTTTATAATAATTTTAAAACATTATCTTGAGGGAGTGGGAGCGCAGGGAGATCATGTTTTTCCAATGTTTATTGTCATTTTGGGGGCAACTTGCTACAGTTACTTTCCATACACAACAACCAGGCATCCAAACTGTACATAACCAGCTGTCAGCTTCTCCTAGTACACTACAGAAGAATGATGGCCACTTGTATCCAAATTACCTTCCATTCACTAAACGATGGAGACACTCAATTCCCATAGTTCACTATACCTTCTACTCAGAAAAGATTAATGGCATTTGAATGAGGTCTAATGAGAGTATGAACAATTCAGAATATTATTTCTTAAGCATTAATAATTGATACTGTAATAGAGTTGTAACCTCAGCAAAATCATTATTTGGTAAATCACTGGAGGAAACCCTTCATTTGAATATAAAAGGGCTTTAAAATAAACAATTGATTAAGTATTCTTTGATCAGGGAAGGGCTTAAAATTATGGAAACGGCGCCTGCAGGTCAGAAAGAGAAGCCGCATCTCTGCCGCCGTCACCGCGAGCCTTCGGGCACTGGGATGCCGCGGCCAGCAGTGACCCCTGGTGGCGAGTGGCGAGCAAAGCCGGAATTCCTGCGGCACACCCAGACCGAGCTACCTGGCACCGACTGCAGTAAGATCAACGCGGGGAAACCGCCTAATACTAAGTCAAGAACGCAAAAATCTTAACCAGATCAGTGATGGAAAGAATGACACAGACAACCCTCTTGCAGCCTCCGTGCTTGTCAAAACGGAATGACAAGAAAGGTGAGAGAGAAAGCAGAAATGCCACGTGTGTCATAGAGTCATAGAAAGCCTCGGGTTGGAGGGAGCCTTAAAGATCATTCAGCTCCAACCCCGCTGCCACGGGCAAGGCCGTACCACGTTATGTATCAGTCGGTACAAATATTGAATATATAGCTGCAAAAATGCAAAACAGTAGAATAATACTGGCCTCTACCAAAACATCATTTAAAAAGCAAATTCTTTTGTATGGCTATTACTTTATAAAGGCAAGGTAAATGTAGGACTTCTATAAATATCATGTATAGATTTTCCTACTTGAATACATATACCATTATTTCAGAAAAAATACATATTCTCTTCAGAAACATCACATTCACTAAATATGTGCCTTCTGTGCAACAAAGAGCACTACAGCTGCAGAACAAAGATAATGAAAAATATGTTTTCTTATGTTTTATGCAAATATGATTTTTCTCCATTCATTTAAAATTGAATTTCTTTCTTATCTTCCTAAAGTGTCAGTCAATCCACTGGGGGGGAGGGGGAAGGGAAGGTTTTAAAAACAGCAAACAACTTTATAAACCTGAACTGGAAGTCAATTACATTATCCTCTAAGGTAGGAAAAAATTCTATAGGTTTAAAAAAGTGATTTATTCCCATCACGCAAGAGAAAGAATCTAATTTCTATTTATTGAGGAGTTTCATGAAAAGTCAAAGTAACAATCTGTTCCAGTAGTTTAAGTCATAAGATCAATTTCCACCTAATGACTAAACATCATCTACTGTCTTCAAACCAAATCTTTTCCTTTGGGATCACAGGAGAAAAAACAGAAGTATTGACGTGTTGAATATAAATTTCACAGTGCTCTTCATACAATCTACTCAAAGCGATTTCTTAAGTATTTGTTGTTTATTCTGGTTTTGTTTGTCTGATCATTTGAGTTGAGAATTATTACTTTAACACGATTTTTCAACCACCACAACTCAGTGGTTGAAACCAGTCCTATAGTCAGATCAGTTGTGCTGGAATGGTTCACTAATTCCTTCTAACAGTAGGTGTACGCCTGTATCACTGCACTGCCCCTGCACAGCTCTGCAACATCCATACTGGATGTAATTACTTCTCCTACCCTGCAAATAGTCTTGCTGCAAATGAGACTCAATAGCAGGCAGAGAGATCCTGGTGAAGTGTCCAGCTAAAGCAGCAGGGCCACAAGCTGTGCCAGGACTCAGGCTCCTCAGGAAAGACACAGAAATCCTAATGCACACAAGCTGATACAGTTCTTGAAATGCCACCCGGGTGCTGTTACTCAGGCAGGAAGAATGGATCATCCAAGGGCGATCTGGCCGTGGGGAATGTGCAGGGTCAGTCTGAGCAGGGGAGCCAGAAGGGCTGCACTGCTTGCCATGGGTGGGTACTGCTCCACAGCACCCTTGAACTGCTCAGCTCCAGATCCCACACTCAAGATCAACAAGGCTGGGTCAGAAGAGTAAGGCCAGATGTCACAGCAGTGTTTACCAGAAGCATATAGCAGGGAAAGCTTTCCTAGTCCTTCGTGACAAGAACAAGTACAGTGTCTGGTTGACACTGCATGAGATTTGTCACCTTAAACAAAAACAGGTTTTGTTTCTCACTCTCTAAAAGAAACAAGAACTTTTCAGATCAGCTGTAACTGACAACACCCATTGGACTAGAGATTTTGAGACTCCATGCTAATGGCAGCAAAGTACCAAGCTCCAGTATCTCTTCTCAAAAACTTCACAGCTCTAAGACAAAAGCCTCCTTCCAATTCCCAAATGATGTATTGATGGCCAGTTTATCCCAATTTTTCTTCTACCAGTGTTGTACTTAAAGACCTGGTCTTCCTATATGCCCCACAAATGTTTATAAACAGCAATACTCTTCCCTCCCAGCCTTGATTTTACTCATTTAAACAAACTGTTAGTGCCTTCCACAGCCCTGACCATCCTAATGGTTCTCCCCCTGAGTCTGTGTCTATTTGTATTCATAAAACTGTAGTAACAAAACATGAAGCATTCTACTAATGCTTTCATATATTTAACTGGAGTTCCTGTGACTGATCATTCTACCAATGCACTTGGCGCTTCAGAGTTTGCAGAGTATATAAAATTAATAATGTTAATTAGTTCATGTTCTAATTGAGATAGACAAGCAAGTTTTCTCCCTTTCCACATTTCAATTCAAGATTATAAAATAAATTGTTAATACTCTTAGTCTCTAAATGTATTAATTTACAATTTATACTGAAGTAATTACATCCTACACATTACTTTTTTGCAGGATATTCTGGTTCTCCTTCCTATTTAAAGTAGCTTCCACCTTTGCATTACCAGACTTCATTAGCAACGTTATAAGGTAGATTATAAAAATTATGTAACAATATCAGTCCCAAGATCAGCCTTTAAGGAGCACTGATATCTTCCCATAGTTGTTCAGCACACCCACTCACATTTCATGATGAAGCAGCTGAGTTCCCCTTACAATTTCCTTATATATGCACTGCACTCTTCAGTTTCAGTGATTTCCTGTCATCAAATGCTGAGGTTCAGGTAAAATATATTGCATTTTCATGTCAATTTTCTTACAGACTATCTTCGTATGAACTACATTGATAAATTCAGATTTCAACTGTTTTGTTATTAATCACAATATATGTTTAATTATTTCTTTCCTCCATTTATGGTTTAGAACTCTACAGAGTGTTGAAATGAAGCTAACAGGTTTTGAGCTCCATGAATCACTTTCTTCCTAATCTTAAATGAAGGTGCTACTGATAATAAACTAGATTTAGTATCTTACCTTAGTAGGGAAATCAGCACTATCTCCTTCTTGTATGCAGGACAGAGCATTGCTTCGGATCATTATTTTAATCAAGTGTTTGCATGTTCTATGTTACTACATTTAAGTGTATGCACTTTAAATAAATACTAAGAAGATCACAGATTCACTTTAAATGGATATTTCTCATTAAAACTCACAAATAGCAAGGGACTCCCTTCCTAAATCTCATCCTAATTAGACCTACAGAGCATTATCAACCCCTTTAATGCAACCATTTACTGAAACACATCAAATAAATTCCGCTAAACTTGATTTCGCTAATTGTCAAATGGCACCATAAAGGTATTTAAAACTGAAGCTGGCTTTTCATTTACCTGTGATGTTCTTCCTCTTCCAATAAGGACACTTGATTTTTCTCACAGTTTTTAGACACTAGATTTCTAATTATGATAGCTATATTTTGTTTACAAATTGCACAGTCCTCCAAGGATGCTTGCCAAATTGTTAATTCCAGCTGAAGATAAATCTGAAGAACATTTCCAGTATATATAAAATAACCATTCATTACAAGACAGTTCCTTCCTACCAGTTCTACAGATGTAAACTTTTCTTAGACAACTGTCATTTCTATGATCAACATTTAAAAATCTACAAATACGGAATGCAGAAATTGGATCTTAACTTAAAATTGGGGGAGGAAAGGATTCCTTGAGTATGTCTCTTTATGTGCATATACAGTATAAATGCACATATATTTAAGAGTGTATTTCCCAGATTGTAAAACTCCAGTTTCTCCTTTCTGAATTGATACTTGGGCAGGAGATGACCTGAAAAGTAAAACTGAGACAAAGAGGGCATTATCACAGGGCAGAACAGTTATAAGAAACCTGCTTCTATTTGCTTTTTCCTTTCACAAACAGGTCTGTCCAAAGCAAATGTTACATCACAGGTCCTCATCGCTGGAGACACAGACTTGTGTGCTTTCTGTTCAAGAACATCCAGGCACAACAGGCCAAAATCTCAGATTTCAGACCTCTAGGCATTTGGCACAAGCTCTTTCTAGTGCTGCATTTCAACTGCTGCTGCCTGAGCCTCATCTCAAACCTTCTCCATCAGTTTCAATAAACCAGCACCACAGAGTACAGCTTTGCCAAATCTCAACACTGAGGAATAAGGCAGGCCAATCAAGAGAGTTTGACATCAAAGCCTTCCACTGAAGCAGCAGGAATGAACCCAACTCCAGTGAGTCCTTTCAGGATAACCTAAGTTGAGCATAGACATTCATTGACAAGAGTTGTTCTGGCCATACTCAAGACGCTGTTACAATAAATGCCACAGTACCAAGCAAAACACTGATTTTACACTGCAGTAGTCACTCCTTTTATACTTTCATTGTTTACTCTTCTCCTTACATAAAGGCTCATTTGTCCCTAGAGAGATGTTATAAAATTCAAGCTGCCTGAATTGCTAATGGACTTATTTCGAAGTTAATTAGTTTAACTTCAGAATCTGGTCTTCTGCTACATCTCTGCCTGCTAGGAGCAGATCTGTAGGGAAAACCAACTAACTATACATGTTCCAGCAATTTTATTGGTGTTTTAACTTTGGATTAGGGCTGAATGCCTGTTTGTGGCTGGTGTGCATTATGTGCGACCCTAGAGCCCATCTTTTGGTATAGTTACTCCTAAAAAGAATGTATTTCCTCTGTTTGCAAACCATCTCACAATGCAATCCAAAACACAATAAACATGAAGGATCAGATTTGCTTTGAAGGTGCCCTACTGATCCTCTTATGGAATAATTTAAACAAACCCTGTGATTCCTCCCTAATAGGTTCCCCTTTTGCTTGCAAAGCTGATGTTCAATGACCAAAGTATCAATAAAGTTTCTCTCAAATTCAAGAGAGTTCAACCCTTTTTTTGCCCTGTCTACACCCAGTAGTTAGCAATGTTTTCAGCACTTTCAAAGATAGTCCACTTAACCCTCTTAAAAATGTGGAACTGTTTCCTATCCTTCCAGTCATCCTGATTTTTTTCACCTGTCTCAGAAGTTTTTAACTGTTTGAAAATCTCTCTGCTCCTTTACAGTCTGAAACAATCCAAGACACGGTGTTCCTGGTATCAAAGAGAATCTTCTGGCTGTGAAACCACATTCAGCAAAAGCATCTTTCTATAAAATTCTTGAATAGGTTAAATTGTGCACAAGCCACCACTTTGGTCTCAGCCAAGTCCCCATTTCTCTTTTACATGTGCCTAGCAAAAAGAAAGATAGCAAGTCAGCAGTTTGAAGGCATATTTTTTTCCTCCCTGAATTACATCCATGGCATTTTATCAGCCGGCATTGACACATTCTGTTAGATAATATCAAGACAGATTAGCCAGGAATGGGACAGTGTAATATGGTACAGAACTCACAAAGAAAATACTCCTTAGTGAAAAGTTCAGCCTCCCTTATGTTAGGTAAATATTTTAAATTAATCAGATTTTGTATAAATACTAAATTTTGTTGTTACATGACACCAACCACCTCAGAAATATTTAAGCTTACTAGCATTATTAAAAAATACTTTGATTTTAAAAAAACAATACATTTAACTAGTGCATGTTTTGTGAAATACAATGTATGTTAAAAATAAAAATTATGTCAATTATTTGCCTTCAAAGTCTAAAAGATTTTATTGAAACTTTATTCTATATTGGTACAACTAGCAGCCAGCTGCAAGTATCTACAAGATCCTTGTATTACATTCCACAAGACATATCTAATAATGAGAGGAGCCTGCTTTTTACAGAAAAAAGTTATTCCATCTCAAAGAATACCCAAAAGTGTTCTCTTTTCTGAGATACTTGTTTTAAATGTGTTCTTCAGAGCTGCTCCTTCAACAATAACCACAAGATGTCAGCCTTGTAAAACAAAAACTCCATGCAGTAAAATAGGAAATTCTGGGGTTTATGTTCTGAATCATGGGTTCTAACTATTATACATCCAAATCAATGCAGTTCAATGATTTTTTTTTTTTTTAATACACGCACTAAAGTTACTCAAAAAAAGATAAAAGGAAAATAGTAATAAAAAATGAAACATGAAATTCTCTCCTGAAGGATACAGATCAAGACCCTCCGGCCACTTGGTTTGAATTACAAAACACAAGAAAAACTTGTCAGACAGCAAGAGAAAAATTTATGATTCCAGCATTGCAAATAAACTGCACAGAAGATACTATCAGTGTAGAAACTACAGAGAATATAGGTATAAACAAATCAAGAAACAGAACAGAGAAGAAAGCAGTCTCCCAGAGAGCTTAAGGAAAGTTTGGTATTTAGTAAGGGAAAACAATTATGCATCCAAGCCAGCTCAGCTGTGACAAAATTTAAAAAATAATAATTTAAATCTATGTAGGTTCAGTGAAAATCCAAGGAACAATGAAGCAAATTATAGCATCCTATGCTCTGTAGGAAAAAGTGAGAATCTGGTATGTACAGAAATGCTAGGTGAAAGGAAGGTATTAGCAGTGGAAGTCAGATTTTTACATTTATTTTGTGCTCAAAACTTCTCATTAAGTTTATAGCACCGTACCTGAAGGAATAGCCTAAAAAGCACTTCCAAAGATTTGTGACATTTCCCCTTTTTGTACTCAGCAATCTGACATTGCAAAGAATCCATGCACAAATAAAAGGGTAATATCCTTGCTGCAAATTCTATTCACAGCTTCTAGACAGAGATTAAGCCTTCAGGATCTTTTTGTGCACTGCAGTCCTGGAAGGTTTTAAAAGACTCTGTAATAAGTCTACACTATTTCCATTCAGTGACCATATTGCTAAAACACTTCCCTTCTGTGGGTGCACTGACTGCCTTTTAATGAACAACTCATTAATTATTAAGACTAGAAATGTATTAAATCTCATCATGACTGTGGAGTAATAGGTCTGACAGCTAATAGGAGTAAAAAAGTCATTTCCTTTGACATGCCAAAAGAAACAGCAATAAAACAGAACAGAGGCAGGAAGTCATGGGAAGAGGGCATATCAGCTAAGTAATCTGGAGGGATTTTAACATTTCTGTTAAGAGAAGAATGGCAATTTCTATGCATAGCAAGCTAAGCCAATTGAGACTTGTAACAGAAGTGGTAAACGATAAAAACAAAAATCCACAAGCATTTAGCATAATTATAGTAAGTGAATTAAACATTTAGGATCTTAAATTATTTATCTTTTTCTCATTTATAAATGAGAAGCAATGATTTATGGTACAGAGAGTAAAAGTGCAGCACGTGCTTACAGTACATCCATTAGTCCACACAGACACCCTTGTACCATTATAACAAAGCAGTTCATCTTCCTTTTTCATTGAGAGGCTGATACAAGTAATACAACAAGAACCAGACAGTGGATACTTACTGCAAGAAACACTAACAATACAATTCAATGATGTGACATTAAAAGGAGTGGGGGAAGAAAATCAAATTACCTAGACACTAAACTAAGAAAAGCTTACCTTGCCAGCTGTCATTGCAAACACAGAGCTTCTCTCCTGTCAGGTCACAGTAGCCATGATCTGGACTCCCACAGTTGGCTTTACAATATGGAATATCACAGGCCTCTCCTTTCCAGTACTTGTCACACTCACAGTACACCCGGCTCGGTACAGACAGACTGGTTGTGCACTTGCCATGTTCTGAGCAGTTGTTAGGGCAAGAGTTAATTCTGGAAAAAAATAAATATGTAAGATAAGAGAAATGATGATCCATGAGCTGATGACAGTGGTTTCATCTGACAGTACTCCAGCAGTATTTGTTAGATAAAGTATGTTTTACCCTGAAGAATTTCCATGTACTGATAAAACACAAGTTTAATGATGATTTTACAAGGCAAATGAGCTCAAAGGTGTTCATCCAGTTTAACATACAAAGTCTGTGATGCACTCAAGATCACAAATACCTTGCACTGCAACAAGTATTGACATTAAGCAGAAGGACAGGCCCTGCTGAAAAGAGATCACCACCTACTTTTCTCCTATATTCCAGTATAAGCACTCAGTCCCTTCAAATGTTTGTTATCTCTAGAAACAATCACACTGGAAGTAACTGAGATTGTATGCCTCTCCACCACAGGCATACAATGAAAGACTTTTCCTGAGTAGCTTTGGTCCATGCCATAAACAGTATGCCTAACATCTGGGGAGAATAAAAGAGGGAAAAACAAGTAAGGAAAAATACAAGATGGCTAACATTCTGAAACTACTTACAGGCAGCACTTCATGCTTTGAATCCTTAATAAAAGAGCCACCTTAACTCTGCAGTCCAAGATGAAAAAACAAGAGAGCTTAGGCTGAAATAAGTCTGTGACTGCTACGGGAGTGAGCATTTCTGTGATATACCCCACCAAACACTGAGATCACAGGCAACTGGAATGCAAAATTAAGCAAAGTGATTCCAGAAATGCAGGCAACTCCTTGGAGATTAGGGGAGATGCAGGCCATGGAAGTATGTGGGTCCAAGAGTTTCCATGAACTCAGGCAGTAAGTCCCTGATGAAGTCCAAATAGGATTTGAAACTTTTTTTGATGACTTACAGCAAAGGGTTGGGTTGAAACTCAGAATAAAGTGTTTCTAAAAGCCTCTAATGATAATACAGACCATTCCTTGTAGATGTGAGAGACGGATGCTCTTCACAGTCTTCCTTGCTCTTACTGAATGAAGAAAGGACTGTTAAAAGTTAGCAAAGAATTGTTCAAGGCTGGCCTTTGACAAGATGTTGTGGTAAGACAGTCAGGAGACATATTTTTGTCTTCTAGAGACTCACATCTCAAAGGACTGATTCTGTTACCCTGCTAAAATAGGAAACTCCACATCTGACCTGCAAATCTCCTGAGGGTTTTGTCTGGTGTTATGGCATTAAATCCATTGATGGCATTAACAGCTGTATGCTACCTCTGTGAGGAACCTCTCCCCCAACCTCACAGGGAGAGTGTTCTGCAGGAAGGTGAACAGTTAAGTTTTTCCATAAGGAGATACTAGTTTGAAAGTAAACCATTTCTCACTCCAACTGGTTCATTAAGGATTCAAAGAAAATGAGAAGAACTGAATCAGTAGAATTGGAAGCAAGTTGCCCGACTCCAAGGAACAGAAAACGTACTCAGACTGTTCTGGAGTAATTACAGTTGTTTGCTACTGGAATGGCACTTTAGTCACAGATTTTGTGTTTCTGTCTTCCCCAAAATAAAGGAATACAAGCAGTCCATCAAGATGAAGTTGAAAAATAAGGAAGAGGGTAACAGAAGCAGAGTGCAATAGACCAGTGACAGAAGCAAAGTTAATGCAGCCATAAAAAGTAATTGTAGGCACTTCTTTATCATAAAAACTGTTACAGTTGGTTCATTTAAAAAAAAATTTAAACTATCCATTGCAATAAAAGACACAGAAGAACAGAGTACATCGAATTTCATGAGTTATACATGTAATGGAATTAAACACTGGCATGTTTTTTCATTTATTTTAAATCTACGAAAAAAATTAGGTAATGATATGTAGCATACACCACATTACCAAGTAATGAAAGAATGCACATACACTCATTTCTTAAGAATGCCAAGTCATATTGCCATTTGCTCCCAAGACAAATAAAAAAAGCATAATAAAAGCTTCAGGGATAACTGAAAAATTTATGTAATTACAACAGAAAGTCTGCCAGGTGATTGCAGTTTACTGATGTCAACTGACAAAAATTAAAAATACCCAGTCTTCTAGGCTGCCATTTCCAATGCAATGTATACAGTGAGGTTTCCCAAACCTTGAATAGCTATTTATTATCTGGTCAAAGGTGGGCAATCTGCTGCAAATTACAGCAATAATCTTCCCACAGACAATTTAACAAGTACTGTGCCAAGAGCAGAGCTATGGTCACAAACACGAATTTTAAACTAATAAAAAATATGACAAAAGTATTACATGTACTTCCACATAAGAAATGCAGTGCTGGCCACCACACCCCAATAACTGGTATTTCAGAATCTGAAGGGATTGAGAGAAAGAAACAAGCATATCTTCAACCATGGAAAAACTGTCACATGAAGAAACAGGTCCGAAAGGACCAAGCAATTCCCTCTTGAACCAAGGCATCCAATATGAAGAGATGTTGCATTGTGTCACATGCACATCCCAAATGAGACAGAAGTTGCAAATAAAAAGGAAAAGGCTCAGGTCTGCTGGATGCATATTTAGAGACGCTGACACAGAACAGGAGGCTGGACAAAAGCAATCATGGTTATATCAGATTAGACTTTGCCATCAGAGAAACTAAAAGACAGTGCAGGTAAGATTTATGAAGGCAGAGTGCAGACTGAGATGGAAAATAGGAGGGGAAATACCAAGAAGAAGAAAAGAAATTGAATTAAACAATTAAATTGTGTGACTGGCACAAAAATCCAAGTGGAATTGCCGGCAAGGTTTCAAAAGCCACAGTACATTCAGCAAGACAAATCAAGCAACAGATGATCCTAGATGATTCCCTAGAGAAGGGAATTTATATGACAGAAGATATAATCTCCCTTCTAGTCCATATGACAAGTATATGTGTTGGATAAACACTGGAGAGGATACATTCTAGTTCCATATGGCATAGGAAAAACATACTCTGGGAATGGCCATGTGACTTCACTCAAAAAAACCATACTCTAGGAGTTTTTTGCCCTAACTCACACCTTAATAATTTATTATAAGCCCAGGTCCCTGGTTTTAGACACTTATCACTAAGTATGATTCTTATGCTATGAAAAAAACGAAGGTAATTACTTAGTACAAAAATACTCACGAATAAAAAATGTTAAATCCCGTTAGGTTATAAGCAGCATCACTGAAAAAGTGCAGCAATGCATAGCCAGATGTAGTAACCACTTCAGGAACAGTTTCATTTCCACGCACTTCAGGGACTATCAGACCACTGGAAAAGAGAAGGAGAAACATGTTTTTAAGCAATCTTTGGCATAACTGGGGGGAAAAAAAAGGAAAGAGAGAGTTTAAAAAGATAACTCATAATTAAAAAACTTCTTTTTAAAAAACAAGTCATAAAATGTGTATAAAACTTGTCCATGTCTCTGCAAGGTCAGGCAGGGGTTTCCAGGAAAATGCCTGTGTATAAGCATTAACATTCCATGCAATGTCAGCAGTAAGTATCCAAATAATGGATTTATGCTATGATTATCTAACCAAAACTCCAATGTTTAGGAATGCATTCTAATAAAACTTTACATACGTGTTCCCACAATATTAAGAAAGCAAGCAGTTAACATATTAAAGCATCTGTTACTTTTTTTCCCCCAATAACCAAAAATGTCCATACATGACTACTTGGATTGAAAGATTAATTAATACACTCACCTAAATACAGCTATTAAAGGTGCATATATTGAATCTCCATCGTATACATACATATGGTCCCAACTACATTCTGTGGCAAAGTGATTAAATCTTAATCTTAGTATCGCATTTGGACTGAAAAAAAAGAACATTGATGTACAACATTATTTACAGAATTACTGAGCTCATAAGATAAAGAACTCACAGTAGAATTGATCAGGCCAACATAACTGTATTAAGATTTTGAGTAGTAACTAAACATTTCAAAGTGTGAAATAACAAAAGCCAGGGCAAGAAAATGTTTCCCTTTATCTTAGAAAATTTTAAAATAACATATTCAGTCCAAGACTAATAATCCCTAAAGTTAATAAGATACTTAAAATCACCAGATTTTATCAGTGTTCAGAACCACAACTTTAGAGCAACTAAAATATCTCATATTAATACACTAGCTTTACTTCACAGTATCAGGACTATGAACTTCAAAGAATCTTTCAAGATAAAATCACCTATACATCCTCTTTCCAGTATTACACTAATTATTAAAAATAAAAATCTTAAAACACAAATCTGAAATTGCAACCAATATTAGTGCAAGTGCCTGCTTCCCCCCCTCTGCCCACAAGTGGGAAATGTCACCAGTTGTTAGCTGAGGTCCAAATGGATCTGTAAACTTTCTGAAAGGGGAATTTTTTATATATCACAGAATTTTATATATATGATTATATATATATTATCATTATATACATATATATATACATATTCCATGAAATATAATGATTATTTTCTTTTAGTTCTCCTCACTACTGACAGGCTTGAGTGCAACTTGTCAGTTTGGAAAACGTGGGGTTTTGTGACAGATCCTTTGGAGAGAGCTCTTTGTTCATGTTTTAAGGCTGAATATTATACACATATGTGACTTCCTTGTGTGCTGACATTTTGCACAGTGCTCCTGGGTTGCTTTACTCCTCCCCAGACTGTGCAGCACATTGATTCCTCCAGCTACCCTGGCTACTCTGCCATCTCCTGAGAACAGGAGGAATGGGGTGGGGAACAGCTTCAAAGCAGAGTTTGCCTGCAGTCCTGAGGCGTGTTTCCACTTTAGCACAGAGCAGTGCAAATATTCCTGAGCTAGACTGAGTAAAAAGAGAAGTCTAGATAGGTCAGAAACATATTCAGGCTTGCCATCTAGATATCAAAGCTTCATTTTAAATGATTTTGCAAACTACCTGTATCTTCACTGTTGCTTTGTTTAAATTACTGTCTGCATATAAGCAGACCAAAGTTAGATCAGACACATCATTCCTGAACTGCAGCAATGGACCACATAATTGAGATTATGACAACATGGAAACACAGAAGGAGTTAATTTTCTTCTAGAATGTTAGTAGAACTCTGAACTAGAGTCAGCAAAATCCTGACCCATACCCTGAGGGGAAAAAAATCCCCCTGAAATGTAACCAATTTGTGCCATTAACACTTAGCCATACTAATTTATGTGTCTCATTATATCTTCAGGCATGTCTGTGTGTTTCTGTGCTGCATAAACTGAAAAATTAGCAACAGGCATCTAAACTGTAGTCACAAAACTATTTTAAAATTAAGTACATGAGGAGCTGTAGAATGCAAAGGAAAATACTTTATAGAAGCGCTAGCTTTTGAGAAACACGTAACTGAATAAGCATTCTGTACTTGAGGCCATTCCTCATTTATCACTGATATGAGTTAAATAAGATAAGTCAGGTAATGAGTTAAAAAAAGATTCTGTAACTACTTTTGGAACTTATACAAAGGTACTCAAATGTGCAACAAATTTATCACTGGGTTTTGAGGGCCTGCAGCACTGGCCAAATACTGATGTCAGCCTAATTTTTGCCAGCAATTTGAATGGGAATGGAATTCAGCCAACTCTAAGCAATCCTGAAAATCCTACTATCATTTTTTTTTTTAACTCTATATAATATTTAAACAAAACCAAAACAAACTAACAAAACACCAAACTGTTCATATTGTATCCTCATGCAGTCTCTATGTGGGTTCTTTTGATCTCTAGAATACACAGTACCAAACCATTCAGAAAACTGAAGCTATAAAAATAGATACTTACTATCCTTCAATTAACCATGTGCATTTAGTTTTATATTTATAATTTATAGGTCCATCTGTTAAATATCCAGAAGGTTCTGTTAACCTATAAGAAAAAAAACAGTGCTGGAATAAACCAGAGACAACACAACATAACATGAATCACTGACATGCCAATAGAATCTTTCTGTTTGGAAAGAAAATTGGGAGTAGGGAAAACAGTCAAGTCTCTCTTCGCATTTCTCATCACACTGTTTGTGCTCATAAAAACTTGAATTCTGATTATTCTATATCATTGATTTGCTTTCTTCCCCCAGGCATTCACTTGTATTTTTTCTAGTTCAGTAGCAAATAATTTAAATTATCCTTCACACAAAATGGATCCAAGCCAATGTAAGGGAGTTTTGTTTAAGAGCATTTTGGTTTGCTTTGCTTATTTGCTTTGCCATTGCCTTACAACTTACTTCTGAAATAAGACAACACCAGCCATGGGAAAACTCTCCTAGATCAAGACAAATTAAGATATAAATTTAAATAAGCATATCTGTCAGCCTCTTCCTCTGTTATTCCTAGTCAGTACTCTGTCTCTTCACAGTGGTCTCCAGTGACTACCCAGGAAGGAGTTTAAATCCCTACAGATTCTCCACACAGCATTACACCACCTTCAATGACTTGCAGCTCAGGGACACTTTCAGTCCACAGCTGTGCCTTTGGGTTCATGTTTTATACCACTCAAAATGTAATGATCTGTGTTTTATTTCCCTTCTTTCCCTCCTCTGCCCCTTTTCCAACCTGGGAAATCCTTTCTCCCTGCTTTTAATATATCTTTTGTATTCTTCTAGAGCCTGCTGAGATGCAACACAGATCAGCATATTGTATTCAAGATGCAAGTGAACCATGAATTTGCACAGTAGCAATATTATTTCCATTTTATTCTCTGTTCCAATTTAAGATTTTATTTGCTCTTTCAACAACTACTATTCTGACATTTGAAACAGAAGTAGCTGCTGTAACCTTTTTTTTGAGTGGTAATAGCTCAATATTCATCACATATAGAAATTCCTTTAATGTAGAAAGAGAACCTTTTTCATCCATTCATATATATTACTTTGTATTAATCTATGCAGTGATAAAACAGTAGATTAAATCCAATAATCTATTAACATAAAAGCTTTCTGAAAGAGCCTGGTATCTTCAACACACTGTATCATCACTACTCCACTCCATTTTCTGCATCCTTTACGATTATGGTCAGGCCTTAACACACATCTCTGGTGGCCTTACTCCACTGGGGAAACAGACCATCCCACTCTTTAACAACAAATAATAACAAATATAAATACATCTTCAGGAACACTCATTTCTTTCACTATATTGTTGAAAGAGAATCATTAAGAATAGGTATCACTGAATAAGAAAAGCTTTGTTTGTCTGGTTTTTGTGGGGGTTTTTTCATACATAAGATTCCAATCAAAATCATTTCAGTGCTGTCATATGATTTATATACAGAAGTCTTATTTAGCAATCCAGAGAAGATTTATTTTCCTGGAAGAAGTGTGAAATATTACAAGAACTTATTTGCAGTCATGACCATTGCCTTCTTAGTGGTTGTATAGTGCAATGGAGGTGACTTACAAGAGTTGTTTTTATTAGATCAGCCCTTTGGTACTAGTAAAGCACAAACAATTTCCCTTGTCTCCTAGGCTGATAATTTTTTGGTAAGTAGTTCCTTTTGGAAGAGTAGATAGCCTTTGAAACAGCCATTTCACTTGTTGGGAAAAAAAGTAAATAAGTAAGAGCACGACATTGCTTTGCAATAATGTTCATAGAAAATGGTAAGATAAGGGGTTATTCTATTTAAAATAAATACATAGCAAGACAGATGGGAATTACTTTAAGTTTCTTGAGTAATACCAAGAACTTTTCTGTATTATTTTTCTTTCCAAGTGTTATCAAATACCAAATCCCATAACTAACAAAGATAAGCAGTGCCACTTTCAGGTAACCCCTTGCCCAATCAAGGGCAATGTTCTCTTTCATATAAAGCCAGGTATTCATCAGCAGTTTTCCTCTGTGACTAACAGTGATTCTGTCAAATAACCACAATCCAGATGAGTCAACCTGGCTATGCACTCATTAGTCACAAAAGGTGCCTGCACTGCACCCCACTCCTCGCTCACTGCTGAGAAAGCCTCAGTGATGAGAGGAAGCCAGAACAATTTGTGCAGCCTGCTCAGGCACCACAGGTTTGTCACACCTAGACTCCAAGCTTCTAAACAGAACACGCAGGGGAGTAGCTGACACTGTATATTGTCATTGAAATTGCACATTGGTTTTCATAAGCACAATAATATTTTTTCTAGTTGGCAGGGTTATAATCAAAGCCTAAAAAGAATTAGAGGGTGCATGGCAAGAGAACATTTCCCATCTTGTATAGATGAGAAATCTATACCGATTTCACATAAAACAGATCTACCAAATAACAGAAAGAAGTCGGGATGCTGCACATTTAAAGGCATTCTGAAGCACCAGTGACAGATCAGTCACTCACCAATTTATCAGTCAGCAATAGCTTCCATGAAAGATGTGTGACACTACAGGGCGTTTCATTCACCAGACAAATACACCAGAAATGCAAGGGCTAAAGCCAACACAGGGCAACCAAAATGTGCAACAAAGGGATAGCTACATTCACCTGGAATATTACCACTGCTGTAAAATAATGGCAAATATAACTGAGATAGAATATACAGTGGCAATGTTTATATTTACCACTGCAGAGACTTTAAACCAAGACTGATGCATTTCAGGAAAAGAGAAACGTATGTTCTAGTTCAGTCAGAAATTATTGGTCCAATGTGAAGGAGTAGTCAGATTAAATCTATGCCCTGCAATACATAAGACGTCAGAGCAGTTTATTAAAATGGCCTTCCCTGCTGTAATATTTACAGATCTGTGAAAAAGCTGTCTTGTCATCTCCTGTATCTTCCTGCAAAAAATGATACCACCAAATCTTCCAGAGAGGGGCACTAATTTAAACCAGGAAAGTCACTGGCTATTTTCTGTCATCAGCAGAACATGAAGATCTACCAAACTGCTGGTAGATGGACAGAGGTCTGATTTATAATACCGGTGCTTTAGGAAAAACAAAGCATAAGGTACAGTCCTAATATTACAAATATTCACTATGAAACAAAGAGTTATGAAGAAATTAATTTATGTGTATATTACTTAGTGCTACGCTTCTACTGATAATTTTAATAAAATGTTGGATTACTTTGCAATTCCCACTTCAGATGTATCTGAATATACAATATAGAGCATATTTTGCTTTATGGATCAATCTCAATATCAGTATTGGTGTGTCAGTCAAGAGCTCTTCTCTCCATTGCTGAAAAATTTTGCTCCATCTCCTTTTCATCTTTAATGAAAATATGTTTTATTAAAAAGAAATAAAAATCAATAACTGTGCTTCAAAGTTATAAGATGAAGTTCTTCATAAATAGATGTACTGGCAACCTTTCTAGTTGAGACCTTGTGCTTAACATTTACACCAGAGAAAGAGACTGCACAGATCTGAGATCAGCTGAATATATTAATAAAGATGGAAAAAAATTCAGACCACCTGGCAGCACAAGCCTGAGTCAGTGAGGAAGAAATGCAGAAGTGATCAAGAGGCCATTTCTCATACCAAAATATTAAGTGACAGACTAAGAAGGTTTTCCAGTATTTTTTTCAAAGGAATATCTGAAAAACAGTATGTTCTGAAAAACCCACAAAGCCAGATTTTTCTTTTCCAGGCATAAAGCATTGACTAGCACCTGATAAAAATCCAAAGAATTTGCATTTGATTTTTCTGTATTTTTACATTTATTGTATAACTTGCTGTTGGTTATTTTTTTTTCACAGCACATATGAAAACAGGGTATACTGAACATACTGTAGCTCTAATTTTTCTTCAATGACTAATCAAGAGGAATAAATATTTAATACATTAAAAAAATATTTGCATATGCCAATCACACTCCTCTACTTGTTACATACTGCTTTGCACTAATAGAAGAAGGTATATTTAGAAACACAGTAAGGACATTCACTACAACTTCTCACATGACAAGTAATCACAGGCCTGCTCTTAAATAGGTTTCAGTTTACTCATTGACAAAGTAGCAGTTTCTGTTGCAAAGTGTCCCTAGTGATTAATTCGGTTCATCCTGAGTTCATCCTTCTAAATTATTTCAAACAAAACCATGCTCCAAAACTCACAGAAAAGTAAAATCAAAATTAGAATGCATAAACAAATTTTCCCCATAAGGATATATCCTGTATTTCAAGAAGCTTAACACTTGTGATTAAAAAAAACTAAATTAGCTGGGATATAAATCTGGTGTAAAACATCAATTTAAGGTTTATTCTGGCAGGCGTTCTGTTTCTGAAAAAGGCTGTTATTCTATAGCCCATTTTTGTAATAGTCCCCAAAACAACTGAAAGGATGCTAAAGAAGTAGAAGTTATTTCCAAAGTCCAAACTTATATGGCATCTTCCTTATGCAATGTATTTTCCCTTACATAAAAGAAATCTGTTCCCTTGCTTAGGCTGCACAACATTGCATAAGCTCACAGAACATAGACAGGACAGGTTGTTTAGAATAGGATATCTGGATGTGTGACTCTGAGGGATTCTACAGTGACTTGAAATAAGAAAATGTGGGCACAGTCTTACAAAGAGCAGGTAAACAGACCAGATGCAAAAGATAAAACTAGTATTACAATATTAAACGTAATATTTATTCTATTTAAAATTAAAATGTGAAAATATGCATTAACTAAAGAATTTTCTTCTACCTCCTCACAAGGTGGTACCTGATTTTTTTTTAAACAAAAACCTCTTAAACTGCCATTTCAGTTACAACATGCCCTAACACCTCTCCAAACCATACTGAAACTTTTTGTCTGTTATTTGTCTGATCTTATCTTAATAATTCCAATGACAAAAGTCTACAATCTTTTTAGGCAACCTATTTTAGTACTGACCTATTATTAGAAAGTATTTCTAAATGTCTAATTCATCTTTCTTTCCTTACTTAAACATATTTCCTCTAGGCAGACCTGGAAATCAGGTAATATTCTTCCCCTTTCAGCTCACCTTTTACAACCATCTACCTTCAGCCTTTTCTTCTCTGAATAAAGCAATTCAATCTAGCATTCCTCACGAGTCATTTTCTAGACTTCCTTCCTCTAGAGGTTTTCCAAGTCATCTGCATCTCAAAATGGTGCCTACTTCTCCAGCTGTAGCCTGACCAGCATAGCAACCAGAGAATTATTTAATAAACATAATGTGGCCAGTTCTCCTGAATGTAAGTAGCAGAAGAACTGCTTTTATGCTGATTTGTGTACAACCTGTAATTCCCCAAGATTGCCAACTTCCTCCACAGGAGGAACTAAATAGTATTACTCTAGTTCATCTTACTGAGGTTAATCATGCCTGCTCAAGTGTAGAAATTCAAATCCAATTCTACCAGTATCAGGCAGCCTTATATGGGATCAATGCAGCTCACATCAGCTGGAAATTGCTGCATGGAAAATTTCATTTATAACCACTTGTGCAGTAGGAAAACCTTTTTTTCTTTCTCTGATATAAACAGTCACTTAAAAGATAGTAACTTCTGGCCAAAATGCTTAGTGAGGAACCCTACTTAAACAGCAATGAACCCCACAAGAAAAGAAAAAATTCTATTTGTGTATCTTTGTGATAAAGGTCTTCAAAAAAACTCCTGCATGTTTCATAACAGCCCTTTTTCTATTACTCAACTACGTCAACAGTTTCTGAATATTCATATTCATTATTCATGCACCTTAAAAAGCACTAACATAAAGGCAGCACTAGCAAAAATTAAAACTCCAGTGCACCCATGATCTTCATCATTACAGTTGCTTTAATTTTGTATACTATAATGCAAGTCATTCAAGCAATTACAACACGGCACCATTTTTTGTGTTGGTTAAAACTAAGCAGTTGTCAGACAACAGCACTGTGAATTAGAGGCACTGCACCAAAGTTTTCCTCCTCATGGTTCTAAATATTAAATCTAAAGAAAAGTACTGACACAAAGAAAAGAGCTTTCTACTTTTTCTTCATGTAAAGAAATTTTCCCCTTAGGTTTCCAGTAACAATATGTGTCAAAATGATCCATTTCAAGTTTTTTTTGACAAAATTATTCACAGAATTATAGGTGAATAGAGTCCAAGAGATAAGGTGAATAACAGGCACAGAAATCGCTCCCACTGCACAAATGATTGGAGTATTTTCATTTAAACGCTTGATACATGAAGGGAGAAAATAACCCTACTGAAAGTATAGCTGCATAGAATGGATCTTGAAAAAAGCCATCCTGACTTTTGTCTTCAGATTTTTCTTCAGATTACACGCATATATATTCCCTAAAATATGTGAGTATAAGCCATAAGTATCTAAAAAACCAATCCAAATGCTGATTGTCTTGAATCTAAGCAAAGAAATACACCACTACTAAGTACCGTATCACCCCAAATATTCAGAAGTTATCAAGAACCAAGAAAGCTTTTATGGTATCTAGTTTTACACAGATAGATTTACATGTAATATTTATGAAAACTTCCTATAAAATTGAGTGGAGTTGAATCAGTTTACAGAGTTCAACAGCAAACTCCATATTTTCTACAGAACTGCTACACCAATTAACAGTTCAAATCTTGCCAATATTTTCCAGGTGGCAGTGGTCCTCCATCTCAACTTGGAGATCAGTGCCTTTTAAAAGATACTGCAAATAGCACGGTATCCTCCACTGACCTGGAAAAAACTTAGTGAAAAGAAATGAAGCGAAAGAAATGTAGTTTCACCTCTCTTATCTGGAATACTACAGACATTTCTTATTTCCTATTTTAATATCATGGTTCGACAAAGTCATATGAGACAGGCATATACTCTATAAGAAATGCTCAGGCCAGTTCATAGATGGCATCCAAAATTCTGTCTATAAATAGGTCTGCCACCATACTTAAAATTAAGAATTGATAGAAAATCAAGTTGGCATTTGATACAAACACAAGACATGATATAATACCCTGTATCACCATCCCATCCAAGTATGGCTGCAAATGCTACTCCGCATATAATATCCCAAAGGTCAAAAAGGTATATAAAAATAATTCCTGTTTTGAGTAAGAGGCAGACCATCTACCCAATGCACTGACTGAACTTCTTGTACTCAGTTTCACATCTTGGTTACTCATTTGCTCAAAAAAAGAGCAAGGTTTGAAATATTCAAAGTTCTGACAATTCAGTCTTGATTCAGAAGAATATTGACAATAATACCAAAGTTTTCTCAAGTATGCAGATAGTTACTATTAGAAGCAAATAGGAATCATAAAAGAATCTGCCAGGAAGCAAGGAGACACCCCATTGCTCTAACATTTTACAATGTTTGCTTCAGCCAAGAGTTATTTTTATGGCCAAATGTTGCCAAGATAATGAAGCAATTAATTAAAAAAAAAAAAAAAAAAAAAACAAGAACACATTCCACCAGACTGAAGTGGTCCTATTACTTACTTTTTCCTACCAGATTAACACTGTTATTATTTCATTTAGAAAAGTTCTGTACCTTCATAGATTATGTTGCTTTAAGATCACCCTTATGTTGCTTTAAGATCACTCGGAGTAACACATTATCCTTATATTATTCCCTATGTTGAAAACAAACAAAAAAAAGTTATAGTTTTGGTTTCTTTAACAGCAAGAGCTCTTTTTTCTAGGATTTATTTTCCACAAGGCAGCCTCCATTTCCAAAAGTAACATGGTTAAGCGTATGTTCTGGCATTATTTTGTTAACATCTCAAAGCTCTGTCAGGGTACACTTCATCCTATCTTCCAGATCACCACTTGTTAGGACCAATATTGATCCCAGGTGGATCCCACTTGCAACAGGAGCTGTTTACACATGACCAGGCAGACAGCTCCCCACCCACTGCACAGATCCCTTGTCTAGACCCCAACACATCCATTTCTGTACCAGGAGGGTGTGGGAAACCATATCAAAAGCCTTGGAGAAATTCAGGTAGACAATGTCTCAGCCCACATCATCAATAAAGTTACTTAGTCGCAAAAGGCAATCAGGTTTGTCAAGCACATTTTGCCCTTGGTGACTCTCTGCTGACTTGTCCCACTCATGTGTTTCATCTGACTTGTAATAGTCAGATGAATAGATAATTAGAATTCATTCCATAACTTTCCCAGAAACAAAAGTAAGACTGATGGGCCTAATAATTTCCTGGACCTTCCTTTTAGTCCTTTTTGTAGATAGAGTTGTCATGAGCTTTCTTCCAGTCTTCTGAAATCCAGTCCTTCAATCTCCACAACTTCTCAAAGATTATGGAGAGCAGCCTCACAACAGGAGCCAGCTCTCTGAACACCCTCAGATGGATTTTCTCAGGGCCCATTCATTAGTAGGGGTCAAGCTCCGTAATAGCTCCCAGTATTCCAAGCTCCCAGTAGTTCCCAACTATCCAAGACCAACTCCTCCACTGACGATGGGTCTGTGTTTGCATCAACCTGTAGCTTTGTTCCCAGGGCTGGGGGCCCAACAGTGCCAGTACAGACAGATGTGAACCAAGTGTTGAGAACCTCTGTCTTTCCACATCATTGGTGACTAATTCACCTCTCCTGCTTAACAGGCAATGTTGTGTTTTGTTCCTGCTTATTTCCATACCTGAAGAACAAACACTCTTCTTGTAGTTTTCCATACCTCTGGCCAATTTCAATTCAAGCTGAGCTTCTGCTTTTCTGACTGCATCTCTGCACACCCTGGAAATGCCCTTGTAGTCCTCACCATGTTTGTCTGCTTTTCCATCTCTGGTACAGTTCTCTTTTCAGCAGTCTCAGAAGCTCACAGCTAAGCCAAGGGGGTCTCTTGCTCCACCTACTTCCCTTACCTTTAAATACGATTCAATCTCAGTAGTTTCTATGTTAAAGTAAGATTGGCTACAGGTTTTGATCAAATCACAGGATTAACATGAGTGAAGGATAAAGTTATTTAGGAATTTTTATGCATTTGTGTATGTACTTTATACATATGTATATATTTATAAACTGAGCCATATATATGTATTTTATAAGACTTCTATAATTAATCAAACATGCTACAGTATTTTAAGATGTGGAGCAAAAAGTACATTGGCAAGGCAGGCTGAGGTACTTGGCAACAAGGTAATGCACTGTGCCAATTTTTCACTGTACATCACCATAAATCTCATTTTCACTTGTGACCTAGTTCAGGGTTTTAACTTAAGCTTCCTGAGGCAACAGGCAAATGCTCTAAATCCAGTGTGTCACCAACTCCTAAATTTCTCCTTGACTATTTAAATCAAGTATCTATGCTCACCAAGAGGCACCTGTTTCTGCCTTCCGGTCATTTAATATCTAACCATCAGATTCCATGTCTGTTACGGACAAAATTCTCATGGCAGGAAACTACCTCATACCAGAAGGGTGCAAGCACCAGGTTACAAAAGCTATATTAGTTTTGAAAACACAAAAATGCAGTAAAATTTGACACACACACACTTTCCAAAGGAAAAAAAAGCATAATTTTCTCTTAGCATCCCACCCTAGGGACAACCATAGCAGATTTTTTAAAATTTTATATTATTTATTATTTGTTTGGTTTTCAAGACTTTAAAAAATTCATTTATATATATAAAATTATATTTTTATATGTATTAAAAAAACCAGCAACTCCTCCTTCCTCTCTCTCCCCCTTCCCATCAGCACACATGTAGCTTCATAAGAGGTTCCCAGTCTCCAAACACAATCTCAGCACAAATGTTGAGATAAGAAGAGATGTAAGTTCTTTTAGAAATTTAATTGATTAATAAATTCAAAGGGCTGCTTACTGAGTAGATTTCAAGTACTGTCTTTCAGATAATTATATAGATAATCACTTACTTCCAACTTCTCTGGCTGTAGCAATTATCAGGACATTACACAAAGGCCATCCCTCTGTTTGCAGTAAAGAAATGGAATAATGGCATTCATGTCTCTAGGGTACTACAAAGCATTTTTGTTTGGGGAAATTAAAGATTCTTACCAGTAATAAAAGAGCATCATTTCAGAACACATTTTACTCATATGGCAGGTGTCATTTCACTCATATTTTCTGCTTGACTTTATAATTTATGGGTATGTCACAATGCTGTTAGCAACTTCCAACACTCCCTCTAGAAGTGGATGAAGAGGTATAAGAAAGAGACACTATGATATTTTGAGTGTTAACCGTGACAGCTGCAAGTTTCCCAGAACCAATCACTTAATATGTTGGTAGAGGGGTTTGGGCGTGTTTTTGTTTGCAGGGGTGTTTTTTTTTTGTTTTGGGGTTTCTGGGGAGCAGTGGGAGGATATCTCTAGCCTGTAATTTGTTCTGTATTTAAATATAAAACCAGAATAAAAGAAATACTGACGCCAAGTTTAAAACGACAAACAAAAGTTTTTAGCAATTTTAGTGAAATTCAGGAAGGGGGAACAAGAACACATGAAAATTATCCTGGGACTGTTGTCCCCCCCCCCACCGCCAGCCGGAGAATACAGGTATGGGGAACCTTGCTTGGAATGCCCCACTTTAACAGAATATAACAGCAAAACACACACCTACAAGCCCAGAACCCTCATGGGCCTGTTCATGCTATCCTTACAGGGATAGAGCAAGGCATGTGGGGGACACAGACAGCCTGCCTGGTCAGTGAGAGGCTACAGAAAGTGTAGAACTATCACTGATGAGCAGGAATTCTTATGATTGCTCCCAGGATAACAGGCTCTCAGAGGCTGACGATCTAACTTCTGTTAGGGGAAGTTCTCAAAGCTGCTGCTGATCTATTCCCACTCAGGTCAAACACAAAGCAGAATGGATTAGAAACAAGGACCCACTCTTCATCAAGACAGTAGAAACAGAAATTACACCTGTACAGAGAGAGGAGCTACTGGTACACAGCTTAGTGTTCAAAAGCCAGTAGGATTCGACAAAGCCATATGCTGAATTCTAAAGACAGTAAATTAGGCTGTTAGAAACAAGAAGGCAAGTAATCACTCTGAAATAGGGGCAGGAAAAAGCAGGGACCCTAAGGCTTAGAGAAAAAGTGATGATTCAGGTAGTAAAATGCACTAGAGCAGAGAATTGTTACAACACAGCTGCATGGTCAGGGAGAATGAGAAGAGTGGGTTGGTGCTGCCCCTTCTCAGATTCCATGAATCATATGCCAAAGGAGCATGAGCAGCACACCCTCCATGGGCCATGCTGTGGGACAAGCATTCCCAGCTCTTGGCAACTATGGACAGATACAGAAGCATTCAAATAGATACTTCTGTTATTTAATATGCCAGTTTACAAACATGCCATCAAGTATTCCTGTCAGCATTTCACTGCTTCAACTATAATTTAGTTATTTTTTGGAATGCAGCAAACTAGAAATCTAAATGGCTCTGGTCACCTCACTCAACAAGCCATCTAACCATCAATGCAGAATAAATTTCCTGGCAATGGTGGAATTCCTACCAAAGGGCCTTTCAAAGATACAACAAATATAGAGTAATTATTGCTTTATTTGATTGGCTTAAACAAAACTGGAAAACATAGCAAATTCAGAAAGAAGTGCACTGGTTTGCATACAGAAGACAGACATCTGAAAGGATATTATTCAGCTGAAGGAAGATTATTACTGCAAGGATGCCAATTAAAACTAATCCTGTTTAAATAAAATTTACTTTCCTTGTCTACATGACCTTACCTGCTCTACTGGATGGTTCCTTGAGTACTTTTCCAGTCCACTATACCAAGTAACAGGCATGCACTGACATAAGCAGAACCTTCTATATCATCAATAATTCAATCATAAACATTTTTGCTTGTTTTTTTTTTTTTTTCAATTGTGAGCAAAGAGAATTTATTTTTAAATGTTTTGGATGGTTGATTTTGCTTTTCAGAAAGTTTCACTACAGGTAAAAATAAGAGAGTAGATATGAAAACTAACAAAACCAATTCTCCTTCTGCCTAGAAAACCACAGAAACAGCAATAAATTTATAATTTTTATTGGAGAAAATTCATTAAATACTCCTTGAAAGACTCTATGTTATTGACATGGTCTGAGAGCAGCATTCATCAAGAATTGCAAAAGAATCCAGATCAAAAGAAACCCCTCACAATAACAAAAGTATTAATATGACTTTTACTCAGGTCTTGATTTGTGGACTAGAGCTTGGCATTTGTGCTACTATCTCAGGTAACTTACAGCTCTAAAGTGTCCATCAATGGTAGATGATCAAAACTGATTCTATGCTTATCAGTGATAAAATAATTTCTCTTGTAAAGAAAATGTTTTCAAAGATAAATTCCTGCAACATTAACAGCTTAATACCAGCAACAAGTCACAGGAAACAAATTTCCTTAAGCTTTCAGTTGACCTTAAAGGCTTTCAACACTTCTGCAATATATAAACAGTCTTCTTTCAACTTGTGACTTTTTCTAGACCAAGATCTTGCCAGAATCAAAGATGTTAGAAATCAAAACAAGTGCAAGACAAAAGAACATTCCCCCCTGTTTCAGGAAAATATCTGCATTACCTAAGACCACAGTTGAACCTCAATTTCTAATAGAGTTTCTGGTTGTTGCTACTCTTTTGTTAGATCTTATCCTACATAAGCATCTGTTCAGCAATGCTTAAAAGCAGAAGAGATTAAGAGCTGGGGGAGAAGGGGGGAAGTTTCAAGAGCAGAAAGGCTAATATTCCAGCATACTCAGCTGTAAAATGAATCAAAGCTGTTTTCAGGACATACTTCTAGATACATCTCTAAACATTCACCCCACAGTCAAAACAAACATTTTTTTTTTGGCCTTTGATTAGTCACCAGAAGGTGCTCTTAAATCATTAATCTGAGCTTCAATCACTCCTGACCTCTGTTCTCTGAGGACAGCATTGTGCACAGGCTCTTAGTAGGTCATTAAACTGGAACCTAGTCCAGTTAAAGCAAAATTCAAACTAATTCTAGCATGGTTAGCTTTTCAGTAAGGAAGCTGAGGGTTATCACCAGCCTTAAGAGATCCAAAGGGCTTGATGAATCATCCCCAAAACAAGCTTTTATTTAAAACTGCAAAAAACTAAGACACACCTCTATGGATGTATGCTCTCAAAAAGAAAAAAAAATCACAGAAATTCCGAAGAGAAGAGAATTACATATTTTACAGCATCTCAAACTAGACAATTAGGAAGCTTCATTCATTGCTTTAGGAGAAAAAATATTAAGATTTAGGATTTACAAATACAGCTGTTTTGATAAATTATTTAGACAAAGAGTTGAAAGGGAAAAACATGTTCATCCAAACATGTGGTACCTTAGTTTCAGTGATTAAATAAATTAAGGCAAATAAAGCACATAAACCATATACTTGTGGGAAGAGTTTTACTTTGATCTGTGAATTGGCTCATTTTTGTCAGCTGTTCATAAAATCCACAGCTGCATTTATACTTTAGCATATGTGTTCCCCCCCAAAATAGGTGCCAGATACAGATCAGGATGTATGAAACACCAGCAGCCATAGAGGCAGAACAAGGCACAATCTTGTACAGATGTTATTTTGCACCTTCTCTGCCTCCCAGCTAACCAAAACCGAAGCAGAGCCCCTTTCCCCTTGAGTTTTCTGTCCAAAATGGAAGCCAGGCACAAGCTGTAATGTGAACACACTGACCTGGCCAGCTACAAGTGGGCAGCACAGAGGAGGCTTTGCCCTCCCATCAGCGAGCACTCAACCAGCTCGTGGAGCTTGGAGTCACATGCAGAGTGACAATCAACAGGATCCATCTCCTGACCAAGGGAGACACACTAGGGTCATTTTTGTCTGACTTTCTCACCCTTAAAAAACCATCCTAATAAAATAGCTACTTCTTAAATACCAACTCTCAAAGTTATCTGAATATACAAGACTGAGATGGCTTCTTCAGCCTGAGATTGGTAATTGCCAGCCTAATGTCTGCTTTTGCATTTAGTTAGAAAATAAGCTGAATCTTTGCTTACAAAATCACTAGGAATACAAATTTTTAATCCCTTTACATTTTAAAATGCTTTTTCTTGAATTAGCCTAAGGATCTGAGTGTTCCAATTCACAGAAGTTCTTAGGCTGCAAATCCATTTACTAAAGACAGGATTATAGAGCACATGTGTATCATTTTACATATTATACTTTTAGGGAATTTAAACTGACAGGGCTGCCTTAAAAAGCTTTCAGTTGATAAGTGAGCTTTAAGGAAGTATTTACTCATATTTCTTGACTTTCAGTACATACCCTGTACTATCACAAAAACTTGAAGGGATCTAAAAATTTTACTAAGCATAAAAATGGACATAGCCCTTGTCAAAGTCGCCACAGTGTAAATCTGCAAGAGTTGCCTGTTGTGTACAACAGGGATATAGGATTAGGTCTTACAGGCAAGAGAGGGCAAAGCCCAGCTTCAGAAGATTGTTGGAAGACTTTCAACATTCTCAAGCTATAGTTCCAGATATTCTTCTCATTAGTGTTTTTACCACTCATTAGAGAAGAGTAGGATAAACACATAACTAACTTTGCACATGCCAGGAGAGTAAAGAAGGATCCTTCAGGTAACAGCTGGGGAAATTGGAGAAAATTAAGCTGAATGACTTGTCCCTTAAGTGGGTAGCTAAACATTTAAGAGAAAAAGCATCAGTCTCCAGAAGTAATTTAAGCTACTAAGCAGACAATATATGCCTGGGGAGGGGAGGAAACATGCCTTTGGTAAGCTTTCCAAGTAATTTCTATAGATTAGTAGTTTCCCATATTTTACCTCTTTTTTTTTTTTTTTTTTTTTTTTTGTATTTTGCACAGCCATTCAGATCTGTGCTACTCATCTGTTTCTGGATTCCCTCAGCATCACACTGCATAAAATATTGATACATTTGCTGCATGCACTAGATAAGGCAACATCCCAAATGAGGTCAGTGACATCCACCTGCTTCAAAACAGGAAAGAACCCTCCTTAATGTCTTGACACAAGCAAATACTGGGACATATGAATAAGTCATATGGAAGCTCAAAGTCGCCACCTGCTATTCTATGAGAAAACAGGATGGCTACATATTGTTAGGTCTAAGGTTACCTTGCATAAGTGTCTGCATAAAAAGAATTTAACAGTTTTAAGCAGTCCCTGATGATAAACCAGACCAGAAGGCACAGCTATGTTTCTTATGAATAAGGTTGAATAGAGCTGTATTCCACTCATTGATTTTAAAATAAAAGTTATCCATTAACTGAGTCAGTCGGTGAGGTATGGTAATCACTCATCAGGGAGCCACCTCCTCAGCATTCACACAAAGGATGCATCTTGAAGGCTTTTTTTACAAAGAATATCTGAATGATTCATTTTTCCTATGTCTCCATGCAGATTTTTGCTTCTTGAACTGTGTACTTATACAAAAATTAAAAAATAATTTTTTAGCCTTAAAGGTGCAAAAGTTGGATTAATTTACAGGGAAAACAGTATACTAAGACTATCATAATGACATCTCAGAGAGTTTCAAGAAATGCTGAATGCCCTAGTGAATTGTTGGAGATTTAGGGTCCCAGAACCTTTTAAAAATGTTTGATTACCTCAGGAGGTGAATGAACAAGATTATTTAAAGAAATAAAACAGACTGAGTTGGAAGAATGTGTTTTAAAATCAGCAGCAAGAGACAGTTTGCAGACAAGCAATCAAGTTGAGAATGACAGCTAAAAAGGATAAAGAGTAGTTGTTTCAAAGGTTTTTCTACTCCTTAGTAAGGAAAATAAACCAACTAGATACTGGAGCAGCAGTTACAGTAGTTGAGAGTCCCAAGTCAAGAAAGACCTGTACCATCAAAGTCAACAGAGAAAAAACATTCAAGAAACCACACAACAGTGAAGGCAGAATAACATAAAAAACCCACTCTGAAGGAGACTTCTTTTCAAAGAGCAACAGCGTCAAAGACGGATTAAATAAAAAGTCCATCTTAATAGAAGATGAATGCTATAATTTAGGTCAATACTGAATGGCCCAGTTGCAGCCCTGTTGCACAGATAGAGGCCAACAAGTTCCCATCTTCAAAATTTGCAGGGATCAACATGGAAAGAGGTGCCAATGACAGCATCTAGTGCCTGTTAACTCACACAGCCACATGTCTACATTTGCTTTTCTCATTTCAAAAACAAAGCCTTCCTAAAAAATGTTAAGCTCAAAATAATTACAAAATGAACTCAACTTTACAATGAGGTTACAGAAATCTTCAAGTATGACCTGTTTGGGGCTGTGACATGCAGGTTATGTCACAGGTCACTTACAGGCTGCAAAGCTTTGCAGGTGCTGTTGATCCCAAGTTAATATGGCAATATTTAACCAGGATACTGTGCATTCTCTACACAACTCTGGTATTGCCAGCTGGGAATTCGGCATGGGAAGTATGTTGGAAACAAAAATATTACATAATCAGACAAATGATCAGAAAGGAAAGTCACTCTACTTAATTAAAGCAACAAGGTACAGTCAGCCCAGCCCTCTCATCTCAGGAAAAAGATGGACATTCCTGGTAATATTTCAATAAATTGATCATGGAGGGATAACTTTATCTACAGAGATTTGATGAGAATTAATCCAGCTGTTTTCAGATAGTGCTCTATCCAAAAAAGTTGTCAAGACTCAAAATTTTAGGTTCCCAGTGGACACCCAGCTCCTGTACTTATTTCACACTTACCAGGAGCAGCTCTTCCTTAATTCAGGCACCCAGTAGGATCAGACAATTTTCACTGAGACAAACAACATAAAAACATAATATCCTAGTCTTCTCTGTAGTATTTTGGGTTTTCCCTTTTAAAAATGAGATAAAGCTATCAGAATGACAGACATCTTAGGACTCATAGTGACAATGCTGGTGAACCAAACACTCAAGTCATCATCATCACCCAGAAAGCTGCCTGCTATGCACAGCTCTAAGTAACACACAACTTACCCAGTCTCACAAAAACAACAAAAAAAAATAGCCACAAAATACTACTAACCCACTAATTTTAACATCACGGTTAATAAGCATGCAAAATACATCAACAGCAAACTTTAAAAACTCTTCAAAGCTGATTTATTTTCTCCTTACAAGTGTGGGTGAAGGGTTCTTTCTGCAGTAATAAGTTCTATCTCTGTGCTTTTGACAAGAAATAAAGACTGAAACCAACAGAAAAACACAAAAGAAGTGGTAAGTTAGTTTGTATTTCAGCTGTACACTGATATTAAAACCTCCATTTTCTTTGGATTATGGAGCATATTGGTTTGTTTGGTTTTTTAAAATCACTTGTGAGTAAACACAAAATAACCTCTCTTGAAAAACCTTTTAATTTGTCATTAAAAAAGCCTGGGGTATGGAAGGATTATGCAAGTTTATTTTTGTTTCATTCATATATTTTCAGCAGAGGTATGTTCATGAAAATCAAGCACCTATGAGCAGTACTGTTGGATACATACAGGATTTAATACCTTCTCCTGTATTAACTGTCCTCCTGCCCTGGGGGGGGATTTGCTGAAAGTCATGTAATTCATTATAAATATTTCTTCTACCACACAATTACAGGAAACATACTTATTTTGACACCATATCAACCAGAGATGCTAAATCAGCTGTACCAGGTGTGTTACGTGTGTATCAACAAGACCATTACTGGACAATAGAAGAGCACCAAAGCTTTTCATACTGGGTAAATTGAATAATTATTCTGAGTACCAAGAGTAACTAATTAGCAGATTTTAAGCCAGGATGTATGATCCTAAAATCTTAGATATTTCCATTTAAATTTTTCATCAGTGACTACTTTTTTACTGCAGGGAAAAAAGAACAGAGAGGATGGAAGACTATTATATACATGTATTATGTAATGATATCAATTTGAGTATCCACATGGACAAAATAGAAAAGTCAAAGCAGCTGTACATACTCATTATCACTCCAGATGTAATTTGAGATGAAGATCAGTCACTGATTAAATTGTTATCTTTAATAACTAGACAAGCACTGAAATAATTCATCTTTATAAACTACTTTGCAAAATACATGCCATGGGATCATAAACTTGCTAGAAGTAGATATTATTTCTTTTTTATTGCCAGTTAGAATGTGCTCTCTGAGTGACAGCGAGTATTCATATAAACTGAAAGATTGCATAGTTTCACCTATGCAAATAATAATTAAGATAATTGATAGAAGGTAAATAGGGAAGCAATACAGAACATGTGCATTCTAGTAGTATTCAGCAGAATTAAGTTTATTTTCTACACAGTGAAAATTTATGAATAAATGGGGATGAATCTTCTGCTATTTACCTTAAAGCATGAAAGTTGCTTGGAGGTGGAAATGCAAGTCAGAATTAAAATACTGCCCAACCTCCAAGTGAGGTTAAAATGACCAAGAATTCTAAACAAGCCTTAAATTACTTAATATCTAATTACATCTTACAAAACAAACAGAGATAATGTGAGTATAATCTGTAAATTGGTCAGCATTACCTCCTGTTCTAATTCTGGCTTTTAAGAAATGTGTACATGACAAAGCAATCAACCATAAAACCAAAACATCTAAGCTGTAAGAACATTAGCTGTAGAACATTAATAGCACTAGAGCAAGAAGTTCAGGTTCAAATTTTTTTTAAAAATAGTGTTCTCAGCTAAGGAAATTTGTTAGATAATGTGCTTGTATGAGTACATATCTATATGACTACAAACTTGTCAAATGACAAAAAACATCAGGAAGCGTGAGGCAACAGAAATAGCAGATAGCACAAAACAAAGAAAATGTTCAGTGATTTTGACTCAGGATGATGATGTAAAATATTACCTTGTGAAAGCAAGACAGCTCATGGAACAAAGTGTATTGAGTTGGATAACATCACACTTTTAGTAGTAAAAAATTCAAAGAACTTAATGTCCTACCAGAACAGAGACAAGAATCTCTACACAAGAGCCCTAGGAAACAAAAGAACCAATATATTAACTTGCAAGTTAAGCAGTAGGCACTTTATTAAATATATTAAATTATAGCATTTGTCATATTTTAGCAAATATTATACCTAAATTTAATGCAAAAAAGGAGAGAATTAATAGAACCTATTAGTCTGGCTTTTCATTATTCTGTATTCATAGTTCAATCTAAAAATATGGATGTGAGGGGAAAGAAGAATAAAATGCATCATAAATGTATTAATATCACACACTATATTTGATAAAGCAACTATAAAGAAAATTACCATTATAAGAGGGCTCAATAATAAGCTGTGCAGTAAAGTTGGAAACCAACTTAATATGAGAACCATAGTGGAAATAACAAGTTGGATAGAAATGGGACCAACAGGTTGTGCACAAGAAAAAAATTTAACCCGGTACAGGAATTAACACCGGGTAGTGAAGGCAGTCAAAAACTGGCCTTAAAAATATACCTAACAATGATGGCACAAATGTGCTAGTGGAATTTATTGATGGCATGAAATTGTCCATATTATTAGAGATTAATATATCCCATGCAGAGAACTAGGTGATGTTAATGCTGCACTAAGGACAGAGAGTAAATTCACTAATTTAGTCTGTAAGTCATACACTTAGAAGTGAGGGGAATAATTTTAACTAGTCCACTGGAGAAGGGAGATAATTAAAGCAGCAGCAGAATGACTCTATGCCACCAATGGAACACTTCCAGAAAAAGAAAAATGATCCTACAGTGTGGGATTTCCAGAGATCAGGCAGTGATCCAGATGTGGGATTTCCAGAAGCAGGCAGGCAGAAACAGTATCACAGCACAGGAGCCAGGCAAAGCCATATCCAGGAAACAGAAGAGGAAAGATTAAACTGGAACAGAGAATGCTATTTGAATGACTAGGAGAAATAAGAGCCTAGTAAGAAGACACTTGCTTATCCCAGCATAATGAAGTCTGAAATAAAAATATGACACTCTCTGTACATAAAAAGAGGACAAAAAGAAAAGCAAATGGGAAGAAAACAGCTCTTCTAAGTGGCGGTGCACACAAAAGTGTATAAAGGAAACTGCACGAACAAATTCAGAGGCACAGTCTAAATTCAGGCAGTCAGAAATCACAGAATAAATGAGGCTGGAAAACACCTCTGAGATCATCAAGTCCAACCTATGATGAACACCAACATGTCAACCAGACCATGACACTGAGGGCCACATCCTTAAGCACCTCCAGGGATCATGACTCCACCATCTCCCTGGGCCGCCCATTCCAATGCCCAAAGGTGAGATTCAAGAAGCTCTGAATATGTTTATGGCATATTTAGTTATATAATACTGCCACTTCACTCCCCAGAGTTTGAGAGTATGGCATAAAGAGTTTAATAAATATTCTTTTATTTAAATCATGTATACAAAGGCATACTTCTAAGAGATACCTGCTGGAGTTTCAAATTGTTCTGCCAGAGGCGATTGCAGGAGTTTGTGCTTGTGTTTTGTCTTTTTTTTTTAAACACAAAATATTCTCCCCCCCCCCATACAAAAATGTCCCTGAGTATAACAATGGGGAACCATGTGTTTGCCACATATAGGTAGCCAAGAGTTTCTCTGACCACCAGAATTAAAAAACCAGAAGCACTACAGGATGTTTTCACACAGTTCTTAGATCCCTGCAAACAACTGATGCCTTTGCCTCTCAAATAGTGTACATGGACTAGGGTAGTAATCCTTCAAGGGATGGGGAACAGAAGAGGAAAAAAATAGCAAAGAGATGAACCCTCTGCAGAGATGTCACCAGCCAGCAATTTCAATCCCTCTGTCTGGTAACATCAGACAAAAATCTGGAGAGAAATGAAGATGATGGTAACCTGTAGACTGGTATGGTAAAAGCAGTATTCAAGCCTAAATTGCAATTAAAAATGCTCAGTCTTGCTGTCCAGTCCTGCAGGCAGCTATTCTTCACACAAACCTGAGGATTTTTCCACATTGCAGCCTGTCAACTCCTCAGCAGCTGCACTGGCAGGCATTTATAAAAGGCTATAATTGGTTGGATGAAGCTGGATGTCAAGTCTCTGCAGACATATGAATCTACCTAGCTAACTCCTCAGAGATCCTGATAGGCAATCTGGGAGCACAGCTCACAGGAGTGCTCTGTGGCAGTGATTTCATAATCAAAATATGAGCCCATAAGGAGAAGATGAAACTCTTCCTCCTCCTCATTCCCACTCTCATTCAGCAGCACAGTGATTAGAGGCATTAGCCCCAGATAAGGGAAGGTTTGCAGTAACCCTGTAGCTGCTTCAAGTCAAAGAACCATCAGCATGGAGCCTGAACTTTCATGTAGACTCTGGATTCTATTTTCAAGTATATTTTTATATACATACATAGAAATAAAAGTAGATACATACACTCACTCATATACAGCCCTATCTGGTTTAGAATATTTTGCTTTTATATGCAAGACTTCACCTTTAACTCACACAAATCCCTGCTGCTTTACAAGCATGCCTTTTAATTAATCCCAACTTGCCTGCCTTCTTAATTAATCCCAATTTGCCAGAATGTTGAGAAGGCAGGCAAGTCCTTAGAAAAAAAATCAAAGCACTTGAAAAGGAAAAAAAAAATGAAAAAAGAAATACTAAAAAAATATTATATTTCAGGAACATCATCAGTAAGTTTCATGTTAAAATAAAAATTCAGAAGTTGAGGCAAAAGCTTGTATCAATTTTAAAAACTCACATTTAGATAACAGGAAATTACAATACTCTAGAAATGACAACTATAAATTAACAGACCACAGGACTCAGTAATTTTCATTTATCTAGCAAGAAATACAACAATAGTTGCTATTTGCAATTTCTAATGCAAGGCCGAATAATGTCCTAGGAAGACTGAACCATAATAGAAATAATAAAAGAAACTTAAAACATTTATGTTCATTCAAATTTCACAGTTCTAGTATTTAATTTTTACCCTCAGTGTTGTGGGGTTTTTTTTCTTAATTAGAACTCCCTGCTCCCTCCTCCACAAGGCCCAGACCTCTTTACCTCATTGTTCAAGGTTGCAAGGTTGCAATGTTTTAGCAGTTTCAGACAACTGCAATATTCATCTAGAGAAGAAATTTTAAAAAGAAATTACCAGAACTTCAATGATAACTGGAGCATTATAAGTTAGAAACATATTTTACAAGTCCTACTTATTTTTTCCTATTAATAATTTAAGCAATTAATTTTATGTTAAACTTACTACTAATAATAGTTCAACCATTCATTAAATATATCATTTTGCTCAAGTAACTGTGCACTGGTGGTGAAAGACCATCGTCAGTAAGGTGGTGATTCATACCTGCAAACTTGTATCCAGAGTGAGCACATTCCCCTATCACAGAACTGCAGTCACTAAAAAAATACAATGTACACACACACAACTCATAACTCCAGGATTAGAGGTCAGAAATAATCTAAAGATTACTGTCAGTCTCGTAAACTGTGAGGAACTGAAATCAAAATACAGGTCAAGTGGGACTGCAGTTTCTTTTCCTCCCATTTAGGAGAGAACTCAGGTGAGCAGGAGTCCTTATATGAGATTCACAAGTGAGTCATTGAAATCTAAATCATAAACAAAGCAAAGCATTTTATTTCTGCACATACACACACTGGGGAGGAAACAGCTCAAAACACAAAACTGCAGCAGCTGAGACACAAAATGAACTTAAAGATCAATAAAGTTTTAGCCATGTTATGAAGGGTGCTACCAAGTCTTCTGTCATTTATACCTTCTTTCCTTATAGATAAATTGTCATATACAGTTATTATTTAGGTTAAAATGAAAACAAAGTAACTATCTGGTTCTGCATTTCACAAGCACTCAATTGCTTTTATAGCTAAGTAATAAACTTTGTCTTCTCCTATTTGTTAATTTCTAGTGCTATTTATGTTTCCTCCCCTTCCTCAATCCACCTCCCCTCTCCCATTAGATTATGCAATTACATCTATTTATGATCTAATAAGCTGTTTCATCAACAAATGTGCAACACAGCAATATGAAACAAATTCATAACCTCTCTGCTGATTTATAGAGCAGTAAAAAGATACAAGAAAAGAGAGCATATAATTTATTGTAAAGGCAGTAAGAAAACCTCTAGAGCATTTTTCACAGAAATTAAATTCTCAAACTCACTATCACAGGGCAGCTTTAAATAGGAACAATCACTAAATACTCACTTCAGAGCTTTCAAAAAAAAAAAATCAATTTGATGATCATTATTTTGCAACAGAATTTAATGCAGAGTCACAAATGAGTGTTAGCCACTGCAGCTTGGTCTGTGAGATGCTTAAAGAATAACACAGTTGTATATGGGAAGAAAATGCAACCAGCACATGAAAACCCTGCCTGAGGCTTTTGGTTCAGAATAAAATAAACTGCAGCTTCTTCTGAGGCACGGATGGGGAAAGTCCATCACTCTGAAAGGCTGGCTGAAGTGGTGTAGTGCCACAGGACTTTTGCAAAGACCTCCCCTCAACCTCTGAGCTGGACAGAGCAGTCCACCCTCTATGGAGTTCTTCTGAACAGAACAAGAACCCTCAGGGTGGCTCCTTCTGCCAAAGGTGGCAGTTCCACAATACAGATAGCAGAATTCAAAGTATAAATTTATATATGAAAAAGGAAAGCTGATCAAATCTATTGGTCTTCATAAACATTACTTTTCTACCTGCTTGGGTTTTGTTTGATTTGTCATTTTTCTTGCAGACACAATGCAGACAAACTTGAAATCCTTGGAAGACGTTCAGAGACCACACATTCCAATCAGAAATGGCCCTCTAGTTATAATTAAAAACTTCCTGATTTCATGATTTAACTGCTGATACTTGTTGGTCAGATGCATTTGCCAAATTATCGGATACAAAAGGCCTTTCTACTCATACAATCATGCAAATTCAGTCCACACAACACAAGCAGCAGAAGTCTGCTTGTGACATGTTCCTAAATCAGAAAAAAAACGCACTTTGATAACATTTTTGAATAGTTACAAGAGACTGTCACTCAATTCCTACAACATCAAGTATGTCTAGTACCAATAACAGAAAATATTAGTTGAGAAATAAGTATCTCATCTCCCATGACACCAATAACTTCAGACATTCCTGACAAATACACCACTACTGAGTAATGCAGACACTGGGGTTTTTATTGAAAACAGAAAGAGAATTAATAAGATACTGCATTAGTTCAATGAAGCAACAGAAACAGGCTTAAACAGCTACAGAATCAAATACCCAGATTTTTTACTAGTTGTACAAAAAAAACCCACACTTGATTTTTCCTCTTACCCCTCAGCATATAACTCCACATTGAAAAAAAATTAATCCTAAACATTTTTCTCTGTGCTCTTTAGCATAAATTCAAAACCCAACTACTCCAAAGTAATAGTCACACAGTGTAGTTCAGTTATTGTTTTGTTTTTAAAGTGCCCATTCCACAGTAAGATTCTGATTTCTCTTCTGCATCTGAACACAGTAAGGCTCCCAGAGATTTCATAATAGAATCTCTTCTTATTTTTCTCAAGAATCCTCTGACAAGGATAAGATAAAAATATTTTAAGAGAGGATAGGGAATTCTACTTGAACAAAGACTAGCATTTCCCTTTCTTCACATGGATAAAAATATGCTTAAGGAGAACATTCCCTTGGACATCTATAATTCAAGCAAAATATTTGAAACCACAACCCTAACTAAAAGCAGATAGAAGGGAAAATAATTACTGAGTGCCATACTAATGTAATTAAATTCATTCAGGGAACTGTTTGTAACATAAAAACATTCTTAGCATGAGACATCACCTTAACAGCTTGATTCTAAAACAGCCAGGACAAAAAATACTGCCCCCAACAGTTCATTAGGTGAAAAGATTATTGCATCAAATTACTTCTTATTTATATCATTCATTTAAAAACCTCTCTAAAAACGACTGATTGTATCCAGCCACACAGACTCCAAAAGCATATGGAACAAAGTATCACAGACACTCATTATCAATGTCATTCTTCCCTGGCATCTTGACATTCTTTTACTGGAAATTTCTTTTTAATTCATTTTGCTGTAATTTTAAAAGAAGACGTAACCAAACACAATAGGTTAAATAACTCAATATTCTAACACATAAGGCGATGTGTATGTACATCCACACACATTATATATTTAAAAAACTGCAGGATAACAAACATTGCACCACCTATACATGAAGGATGCACTATTGTCATATACACACAATTTTTAGGAGTCTGATTATCTATTTTATTCTATCAGCTTCCCGAAGTTTGCCTTCATATTCAAGAACAAATCCTAAACAGATTAAATACAGCAATTTAACATTATAGCAATTGAAAGTCAGGCCTGCAGTCTACTTTCAACTGCAAAATTATGAACAGCTTTATTATTCCTTCTTATATGATAAATATTAATTTAATAGATAATATATAAATTTAATGTAATTTTATTTCTTTATACATTATTATTAACTATCTTATTAATAATTAAGTAATGAATAAAATATTTATATTAATTTTTTATCCTTCAACTACTGCTGGGTCCATGCTGGTGTATGCCTTCATAAAAGTTAACCCCTCCACAAAACCACAGGATGTTTCCCATCCCGAATCAATTATGAGCTCCAAATCTTATTTTGTGAACATCCTCAAATTTCACCTGTTTCTACAACACTCCTCACTCTGCATAGAGTGACCTCCTTAGAGAGTTTCTTTGAAATCCTGCCTCAAGCAAGTATTTCAAGTACGTGCAACCTCTGAACTGAGCTCATTATCCACACAGCTCCTGAAAATTACTTTCTGAAGAAGTCTGTTTCCCCCTCCCAAAACCTCAACATGATTAATTAGCTGAGCAAATATACAGTATTTCTGATCTGCAGACATCATGGACATACACACAGCTACACCATTTTCTCTTTGCTGCTCGAATGAATAATTTAAGAGTCAAAAATTATACATGCACACAAAACACTGAAGAGCTACACAGGCAAATCCAGACTAAGTACAATTCAACATTAGGGGAAACAAAAACCCTTCTGACAGTCTTAAGCACAGACAATTGTTGCCAAGAGAACTTGTGGACTCCCCATCCCTGTGTTAAAAGACCAGGCTGGAGGGAGCTCTGAGTAACCCAGTCTAGTGGAAAGCATCTGTGCCCAGGGCAGTGGGGTTGGAACGAGATGACCTTTGAGGTCCATAGTAAGAAGCACGTCAGAATTATGCAGCCTATAGCCCAAGTTACCACTGATACCAAGTACAGAGATGCCTTGAACAATATCACCATCTGATGCTGTTCAGCACGTGCACAAAAAGAACCACATCATGCCAGTGTGTGTTGACCAGAATCTGCAGCTTTTCCCACGTTGCAGCACCCCCACACACACACCTGCTAACCTCAGGTCATAACTCCCTTCAGAGCCATGGTTTGCAGGCTCCCAGGCACTTCCATACAGATTTGTCACAGCATTTTCCACTTTTCTGTGGAAGCAATGACAAGATCTTTTAGACTAGAATAACCTTAACTATAAAGCAAGTACAGCCGACCAAGAAGAACGTAATGTGCAAAGAACAGAGAATCCAACAAGAGTGATCAAATTCTTAAAAGCAGAAACACACAGAATAAAGGCATCCTACCATTTAAACTACATGACCAGAATACATATACTTCCTGAGTTTGCATAATATCCTATCTTATAGTTTGACATCAACTCAGCCAGCCTCCTCAATACTTCTGGTCTGTTAAAAACAAACAAAATAAACAAAAACAGGAAAAAAGGTCTTAATAGAGATGAAAACCTCAAAAGTTGCTGCTACTTAAAAAACTGTAGATTTCTAAGCATGGGATGCCTGAGAGTTTCCTTCATCAAATAATGTAGTTTTATTTTAAAAAATATGCCTTCAAGTAGCCCCAGAATAAGAGAGATGGTACACTGAAGTCTAGGCCTGCAATGGCATAATTATGAGAACAAAAAAGAGTATTTCTTCCACTAAAGATCATGGGTGACTATGCTCATACTCAGCAAAATTAGCGTATTTATTTTTGTCATTCTCCCAGCCTTGAAGCACAATAATTTATATCCATACACAGTGAATTACATAAAGACAATAAGGAAAGTTGTAGATTGCAAAATTGCAACATAAAGCAGAACATCACACATTGCATAGTGCTCTCTAGGATCATCACAGAAAACCTAAAGCTAAAGGTTTGAGACTAAAGCTCAATTGCTGTACTTAAAAGTGAGGACTAAGATTAAGTGTGTTCTTCATCTGCTTTGGTTTTCATTAGCAGATGGAAATAAAAGGACACATTTATCAGGATGATTAAAAAATAGTGACTGAAGAGCTACAGGTAATGTGTCAAAAAAACCTCATCAATCATAAGGGTTTTTATTAATAATAGGTAGGGCTTTTTAAAATCTTTATTGAGCATGACCTCAAAACTGTCAAGGCAAGTCAAAGGAAAAATTCAGAGGAAGATGTTCTCAAATTCCATTTCAGTGTAACATTGCAAGCTTTCATCATTCTAAGAGAAGCTAATATGCACTGGCTGTGCTTTTCAGTCCAATTGCTACTTAGAAACGCAGCCAACCTAAATTGGAAAACCCAAATCTAACTTTAAAGGAATATTCTACATACACTCAGCTGTCTGTCACTTCAGAGTTTGATATTAAAGAACAGATTTCTGAATGCATACAAAGCTCAAATGCAGTAAGTACCCTTCAAGGATGTATATAAAATTGAAAATAAAATAATCCAACAATATTCCTGTTTATGAATACCTTTTGTGAAGTTAATATATTAAGATGTGGTTTGCTTGTTCCCTGTCTCCACCCTCTTTAAAAAACAAACTATAGATCAGCTACAAACTCAGTCCATCTTTCATGCCCTGGGTCCACCTTTCAAGATCAATTCTCTAAGTATCCATCAACCTCTAACCAATATTGGCATTATAACTGCATTAGCCGAGGCCCCTCTATATACTTACTGAATGACATACAGTATGTGTTTGGAACAGTCATTGTAAAATACCATCACAAAACTCCTCAGTTATTATTAATCAGAATACTAATATATATAATACATTTATTAATAATAAATTTCATATTCTCTCTTGTATCCAATTATGTTACACAGTAGAAGACTCTGAGAAAATAAAGAACTTCAAACTATACTGTATATTTGCAGAAAAAAAACCCATACAAGTTGAAGACAATTCAGTCTTCCCAAAATGAGGACTGATACAGACTTACAGAAAATTTTATTTACTCCCAAGCTTCCATTACAATTCAGTCACTTATTTGTTATTTTACCTCAGACAACCACACAACTTCAGGTTTCCTACACATAAAACAGCTCAAAAAAATAAGTGTCTGTTTCCCAAGGCCATTGTGACAGCAGCTACCCTGTGCTTAAATAAGATATCCAGATAGAGTATGATACAGATGGGTGGAGGTTAAGTCCTTCCTTCAACACAGAGTGGGGTTTTTGGCCTCGTGAAAGCTAAAATAGTATAAGCAGTTTAGAAATTTAGAAGTCCAGAAAAATGGTGCCATTTTTAGTTTAAAATAGATGCTTGCTCCTACAAAGTGCTACAGTACTAAAACCACTGGGGTGGTGACGGGGAACAGGGTGTGGATTTTAAATACACATGTTCTGGTTTTAATACTTATATCAGCATTAGGTTTTAGAAAACATCTGCAAAAATGTTTTCTAACAAAATTGTCTTAATATGATATTACAGCTGTGCACACAAGTGCAAATCAGTGTGTTTTTGAAAGCAGCCATTTGTTTGTTCAGTATTTTTCATTTTTCAGGACTGCCTTCTACCTTCCAGCTCCTGTCCAACATTCTGGTTTCAGTTACCTATTGGAGAAGGCTCAGGACACAAACAAAACAGATCTGCTGATAATGAGAGAAGCACAAAAGCACCCAGCTTCATTACAGCAGCTCTGGGACATCCCATGAAACATTCACCATCCATTTCCCTCTCCCCACACCTGCCTTGGGACACTTGGAATGTACCACATACTCATTTGATTAGCGAGAGTCCTCCAAAGCATCATCATAACTGGGCTTGCATACACAAACACAACTGTGAGCTATTCTGTGTTTGGATTTTCCTTGTGAGAAATACATACTTTTACATACACACACACTTACTCTAGAGATTAAAAAAAAAAAGAAAGATGCAAATGAACCTATAATTGGATTAATCAGCATTTCCGTTTTAGTGATAAAGCTGAAATTATCAAAGTATTCCTTTATAGAAGTCAAAATGTATCCAAGTTTCCTTGAGTTTTGAAAGCAGAGATTAATTAACAAGAAAATTAAGTTCACCATATTTTAGTCACTTCTATCCATTACAAGAAGGAAAGTATTTTAAGCTGCAGTATGACTAGAAAGATACTTTTCAGACTAATTTATCTTTGTCCTAGGATTGTGGGTGGCAATCAATGAAGCACATTTGTCTTGTTCCACAGCGTCTCGTGGTTTACTTACACCTTGAACAAAGTTTCTACAAAGCTTACCAGAATATTTAAAGACATTACTAACCCCAGCTCTCCTCCCAGGCTTGTGGCCAAAATCACTGCTGCTCATATTATACTGCCACAACTGGTAACAGACATAGCTAAAATCTGGTCCTCTAGTGACACTGCTGTTTGTTCTACAGTCCCAGCTCTTGCATCCCAGTAGTTACATGACAGACTCAACATGAACCATTTTTCATAGAAGGCAAGTCATCAGCCTTCAAGATAACAGGGAAGTGGCTGAAAACTCAAAACACATGGGAACTAACAAAAAAATCTATGCATAAAAGTGCATGTCTATAAAAAAGATCTACATTTAAAGACTGAATTCAGATTCACAATTCTGCAATAACATCAATGCCATCAACCCACAAATTAGGAATGTGTGATTCTTTGCTAATAGCACAGGAATGCAGTGATCAATATGGAATACTGTATTCCTACAAGTAAAGCAGTAACTCTTCAAAATACCCGTTAAGTGCTGCAGCATTTCACAATATTCTGTTTGTAATATTTAATCCAGGCTTGGGGGTTAGGGCTTTGGGGGTCTTACTTCTGAAACCAAATCTTATCAGTGACAGTCAATGCACAATTTTTTCCAATGAGTCTATAATAAAAGAATATTACTCTGCAATAACACAGACTGCAAGGTTTTGCTTCATCTGACCTAATGAAGTGATTTTATTCATCTGAGATATACAGCATAGTTCAGACAACAGTACTTCATGCCCTAATATTAATCACATTCTAGGAAGAAATACAATCTCTAAAATTTTATCTAGCTTATTAGCTGTGCCTCAAGTCTTTTAACTTACAGGAAGTGTTATTTCCTTTTTACAGATGAAACACTTAAGCACATAAATTATGGAAGAAATCCATAAGAAAATGTAGACATTGAGTGTGATCATTTTACATGTCTGCATTCAATCTTTAAGTAATTCAGTACTTGTCCTGTTGCCAGGTAATCCTAGAATATCCTGGATTCAAAACTCCCTACCCAATTCAAGGTTGTCAGATATGTGCTGCTTAAAACTAGGGAAATACTCTACAGCCAGCTTGTTTTTAAACATCACTAGCATGAACAGAGTAGATATTTTGCCATCAGAGATGGCTGCAGCCCATTTTCATCCTTAGCTAAGAACTATAAAAATACTGATTCAAACAGATCCTAGAATCCATTTCTTACAGATGAGTAACATAAGCTTTAAATTTTTGGAGAAACTGTGTAGTAGAATTTTTTTAAATGCTGTTGCATTAACAGAGAGTTTAAGATGTTTACCCTGGAATATTCCATAGCTGGTAGCTAATTTTTTTTTTTTTTTTCAGAGGTATAAAAACTTGAGGTTTTTCTCTCTGGAGGAAACTTCAAAGCCAAATGCTGTTCTTGCACATTGGGAATGAACACTAAGTAACAAAGCGAGCTGAGCTTAGTTCCATCATTTCTCAATAGGGTCTTGGTCCTCATGGAGGAAAATCAATGCAATTCTTTGTCCACTCATTAGCTTTTTAAGACTTTAGAGGATAACCTTTAAAACTGGTTTGAAAATTCCCACTGGTCACCCACCTCACATGAAAACATCTACTTTGCTTATAGCTTACTGGGATTCTTTTATTACTGTTAGCAGCTGCAATTCACTGGAGTGTTCATGTTTTCAGGTATCATCATAATTATTTATTTCTCCTTACATGAACTTTGTAGCATGTTTTCCAAGCCTAGACTATACAGCTAATAACAAATTTCATAGGCACTAACAAATAATTACTCTTCAGTACTGCAGGAGTTTTCCAATACATTTTTGTTGTCTATGTAGTAATGTTTCAAAATAAGGTCTTTCTTCACCAGCATTTGTTAGGATGTGGAAGAATATCCCAAGGGTATTCCTGTAATATCTCATATTACCTCCTACCTCTTCTGCCTACATTTTGATACAATTAAATCAATTTCTAGTGCAGTGTGATAGACTGAGCTCTCAAAAACTACTCGTACTCATTTTAAAAAGATGACATGAACGATGATAATGCCTTCCAAAATATGATCATCATGCCTTCCCTTTGATTAAATGAACTAAGAGAAACACAGTGTGAGACTATTTACTTGCCAAATTAAATTTAAAACATAATAAGTATTAAATGCTATAACCTGTGCAGCTATTTATGTATTGTTTATGGATAGACTTAAGCATGCATTGATGTAACTGAGCTTTTTACACACCCATAGCAATGGCAACCAGCCTTTGATGCTGTCTGAAGGGCTGGCAGGGTCATCAACCATCTGTTCCCACACTTCTTTGCCTAAGTAGCAAACTGCTTAGCCTACAAACAAACCAGACTCCAGAATCCATGAGCCTGCAAACAAACCAGACTCCAGAATCCACGAGCCCCCTGCCTGCCTTCTTTTGGTTTCATTCCTAGAGATGGTCTCAGATTTACAGAGAGGAAGAGACACTGTTCATTGTTAACTGGAGAAGGGGAAGAGGGGTGTTTTTGAAAGGGCACAGCTCCATCCCAAACCCAGGCATATTTGTAGCCCCACTATTACATATCACTCCAAACGGTGGAAGATGTATTCAGTTTACAGACTGGTTTGAGAAAAGCAGGGCCTCAGTACTGAGGATGCAGCAACTCCAAGAGGATTTTGAGGTGGAAAATCACGGTCTGAGCTGCCAGCACAGCACTAAGCTGAGAAGCACTGGCTGCAGCTGTACAGCAGAACCCCGGGCAGCAGGGGAGAAGCTACTCCGCATCTACATTTCACCAGCACAACCATTACCAAAAGCATTTCGTTCTGGCACTCACAGCTAAAGCACACTGATAACATAGGGGAGGATGTAAACCAAGATAGCAATCAAGCAGGGAAAAGTTTGGTTTATGTGGAGACAACTCAAGGAAATTTTCATTCTCAGTGAGGAAAATGTGACCATATCTCCACCTACACAGGTAAGAGAGACCTCACCTACTAAAGGTTCTACAATGAAGGCCTGCCTCAAAACATTAAAAAACAGGGTAACTAAGAGAGACAAAAGATGAGGTAGATTAGATCTGTGTATTAGCAGTTTCTGCATTTGTTTTTCTGGTTATAGAAAGTGGTGAGGATAACTAACCAAAGGAAGAACTCTGAAAGTCTTTAAGGGGCTTTGAGTCAGAGGAAGTGTTTTCAGACATGTACAGATGCTTTCTAAAGCATGAGTTCAACTCACACAGGAATTAATTCAGAGTTACCCTACTGCCTGCAAAAGGCAAGAGGTAGTAAGTAGTCAGTTTATTTCTGGTCTTCTCTATAAAAACCCTTAAAAAACACTGAAATAGTTACTGGTGAAATTGGTGTTAGGTCAGCGGTCAGACTGTGATTTTAAGGGTCTTTTCCAACCTAAATGATTTCATGTAGCAAGTATTAAACAGGCAAAATGATACATTATAATAAAATAAAATTTTAAGTTTGCAAAAAGACTGCTTTCCTTTCAAAAAGCACTTTTCAGTGCAGATTGCTTAGCTTAGGGGGCACTTAGTATGATTTTATGGCTTACGCTTCTACATCAAAACAAGATTTACAAAAAAATTTATTCCTCAGAAATTCAAGATATCTTTATAAGCTATAATGGTATTTTTAAAATTTAATACAGACAGAGAATAAATCACATTAAAATAGTTTTGCAGAGCACCATGACTAAAATAACTTAAATAAGGACCACATTTTATAAGACTAAAATCATAATCACCAATGCTTTTCCAAAAGTTTGATTTTATTAACATCCACATATTGAGTTGTAAAAAGGCAATCTGCAGGTGCAAAACCTCACACTCAATTGCACTAATGCCAATAAGAATAATTATTTCTTGGATGAGATACAGGCCACACCAATGACAAAGACAGTTTTACTACTAATAGCATGACTCAGGGATTTCACCTGTAAAACAGAAGTTGCACTTTAATGGTGATGTTTTACATTAAAGCTCTGGAAAACTAAGTCTGGACCAATTCTAAAAGTAATGATTTTTTTTTTCCTATCTACACCTGCTGAGGCTGCCAACTCCTTTGGATCAGCAGGAGCCTTATGCAAGTGAAGTAACTTGAGGAAACGGAGCTAGCTTAAAAAAAAATTGGCTGGGAGGTGGGGAGATCTGTTCCTGTTGATACTTTTCAACTCTCAGCAGGAATATTAATGCTTACATAAGAAGCAAGATGTAATCAAAGAGAAGCGTGAAGGATAAAGTCATCCCCTTTCACAGCAGTCTGAACTTCAACTGGCTGCAGCTAAAGCTAACTTCTTTGCTTAAGATCTCTTCTTACACAACATTATCATTCATTTACAATCTGCAATTTAAGGACACTTGCCTTGCATGAGTCATTCTGCAGACAGCAGCATTCAGAGTTTTAGATGGAAATAAGGATTTTGCCTGGAATAACAAAATTTGGTACCCCTCAAACATTTCAGTCGTGAATGTACTTGCACTTGGAAATTGTTTTGTCCTTGAAGAATGCAGAATCTCTTATAGGAGCTCTAGAAATTAAGGAGAGCATGCAAGAGGTAATTTAGAAGTACAATAAGAACATCTGGAGGCAAGTTTAATAATCAAACAGATCAATTTGCTCTTACTCTCTCCATAACAACTGCATACCTAGGACTAGGTAAAGCAGATTAACTGAAGTGGAGGGCCTCAAAGGTGCTCACCTGTCCTGTTCTGCTTCATTACACATCACACCCATGGCTATCAAATAAATAACCATAAACATCCAAAGACACAACCTAATTTTTCAAAGGCACCATACTACAGTGGGTACTTCTAGTCATTTGGGTACTCAAAAACTTTAGAGGAAGATAAATTCCATGCACAAAGTTCTCAAATGCTCTTCCACAAGCCAGTGCAAAGCAGAGCTAGAGAAAGGGAAACTTTTTGCTCTAACCTGGAGGAAATTTTTTTTCTTCTAAGAAATCATTCTGAGTAGAAAAATTAATGAAACCTTTTTCCCTGCACTGCTGCATCTCAAGACTACTAACTTTAACATCTAAATACACAGAAGCTGTGACAGCAGTTTTTACTGCAGTTGGGCCATTCATAATGTTTGTGTCCCTGAATTCCCTGAAATCTCATCACAGAGCTGATTTAGGCAGCCCTTCCCTCTCCCTTCTGCCCAAACTCGTATCATCATGAAAAGGGCAACCAACCAACAAATTCAAAGGCATAGAATAGGGGGAAAAGAATGGCAAATGTAGCATTAAAAGCTTCACTTCTGTAATAAATCAGCTTAGCAAAACAAAACCAAAACTGTACACTGTCCTTTTATGTATGTGGTTTAGTCTGTATCTTGGGAACTGTGCTGCTTGAAGCTGCCTGCTATAAAAACAGAACCTGCTCACCCATTGGCTCTCTTATCTTTCACCTGGCAAAATTCCTTTCCCCTCTCTCTTTATAACTAAATTCCCCTTTTTTATTTTGGTTAAAAAAAGGTTTTGCATTATTTCGGAGTAGAGGAAAGGATGGAAGGGGGAAAAAAAGTTTTAAGAAAGATGAAAGTCAGAAAGTCAGAGTTGCATTCAGATATCCAATCTGTACAGAGAGTAAAATAATTTACCACCAGGCAGACATGAGGCCTAAATCTTTCTGAGAAATGGCTGAAATGGGTGTGAATGCACTGCAGTAAGAATAGTAACATCTGCATTTCTATATGATTTACCACAGGCTTTACAATAACAAGAGTAAATTCAAAAGTTGGTAAGTAAGAGAAACAAAATGGTGTTAGACAGTCTCTTTGCCCATTCCCCCCCATCCACAATTATTTCATCCAGCGCAAACCAACATTTGCAAAGCAGTTTATTTACTCAGCAGTTCTCCTACAAGGGAAAGGCAAGGTTACCATAGTATTGTCAATTAATTTTGACACCTGCTTACAAAGATTGATCAATTATTTTTGATGTCTCTCTGCTATGTTACTGTTTCTCAGTTTAGAAGAGAAATAAAACAAAGCCAAAAATACTACACATCTCTCACCAAAGAATTAATGGTCCCAAGATACCCTCAGGCAGAGTATTTCTCCTCTTACCACAATGTTCTTGGTACTTGCTAATGCAAGTCACTCATTCGCAGAGAGCAAAAATAACCATACCTCATTTACACGAAGAAAAAGAAAGAACCTTTTCTTTTCAAGTGTTTTAAGCCCACCCTTGAAAATCTGTTTTTTCAAATACTGTAGTGACAGGTTTTACACATGTCCAATTTAGGTCATTAAAAGTCCCATTTAAATCTCGGGTAACAGGGACACACGCAGGCACTTCAAACAGCTGCGACTTGGAAACAGTGCAAATGTTTAGAGTAATACACAAGGTTCTATTAACATTTCTGCAGATCGTATCTACAACCCACGAACTGGCTGCTAATGCTGCTCTAATAGCCAAACACACTTCTCAATCTTTGCCATTCTGAACCAATTTTCAGAATAATCCTTAACGACAGAAGCAACTGCTACAGAAGTGATGTACACCCGACAGGACTTGTCAAACCACTGCTGCAAAAGTCCAGCCGTGGCTACTTAAGGGTAAAGCAGATGCATTTCGCAGCCAAATGGAAAAAGGCAAATGTTCCACGACAATAAGGCGAATCATCAGCTGCCACAGAGATCGGGAAGGTGCTCAATCACCCAGCCATCAGCCAGGCTAAATTTCTTTTTCCAGCTCTTCAGGTGGAAATACACGGAGCTTGACTCATCACCCATTCCACACCCACCTGAATTTTCAGGATTCAAAATACAACCGCTCCGAGCTGCTGCTTGCAGCAGTGTAAGGCACGTTTAACATATTTCACTCCATCCCCAACACACAGAGCTTGAAAAGCTCTAAATCTTAGAATGCTTATTTTCAGTGCAGAGTATACTTTGCTTCCAAGAATAAAGATTAAAGATGAGCTGTCAAAGACACTGCTATGAAAGCGTCCTCAGTAAAAAATAGGTCTCCAACAGCTTACTCCCGTGAGAAAAATCGTAATGCAAGTGTCACTGTCCTTTCTAAAGCTAAGCACGGAAAAACATAGAAGAGTTAATGAAAAATCTATTCCGATTTCACCAAAACCCCTAACAGCTTTCAATTAAACACTGTGTTAGCTCAGCTCAGAAGAGGTGCCCTTCCAACACTCAGACAGAACTTCCTCTAGGTGGGGATGGATTATTAACTTTCTACCAGAAGGGAAAACGTAACCACTGTGCTTCCTCACTTGACAAACACAACCAAGGTAAAGAAACCTAGATGTTTTAAGAGATAAGCAAGATAATACCTGTAAGGACAGGATAACGGCTCCAGTAACAATTCAGAGAACATACTCATTCACAACAAGCTTTGAAATTAAAGAAACTACAATTTGCTTTGGTCCTGGCACAATTAGGGTCTGTTACATGTGACACCAAGACGAAGGATACAAGTAATCTCTTTACAGCCAGGAAATAATGGCTCGGCAGATCAACATACACGAAGAAGATTCACCTGGGCCTCCTCTCATGACTCTCAATCCCTCCGAAATTAGCCCATTGTTCCAGAGCAGGACAAACCCCAAACATCCAATACACACAGGTAACAAACAGCCAACTTAAAAACCTAATTATCTAGTTCATAAGTAGAAAAGATGTATTATATTTGCCTTGTATTAGTGTTATAGCTGGGTTGCAATCTTACTGCTGCAATATCCACCAAACGTAAGTGAATTGGTTCTTTCTCTGCACTGTGTACATCACTTCAGCCAACATGTCTGACTTCAGCTACTCCTTAACTTCCCAGGCTAACAAGTTACTGGATTTACTTTTTGTTTATTTAGGAATGAGTGACCCTGTGTTAAACGTTTAAAAGAGATGCAAATTATACAGCTTAATTTCAGTACTCCAGAGAAAAACTGAACTTAAACACAATTTTAAAATAGACAGTTACTGATATTTAACATCCAAAAAGTAGTTTCCCAAAGACAGAATGACTCCTCTAAGACATAGCCTCACCAATATATTGCTATTAGCTACATATTAGGACACTTTCCAGCTATATATGTCAACATACTTAATAAATGGAGTTCCTGCTTATAGGGGGTGTTTTAGAGGGAATGAAATGAGATGTCCTGTCCAAGATTATATAGCGAAATAGCAGCAAACAGTATTCTTCACAGCCAGACTTTACACTGATAGCAAAGGGGGCGGGAGGAAAGTGACAGCCCTATAAATTAAGTCTTCTTTCCCACTCCATATAGAAAAGCAAGTGTCAGGGTGTGCTTCCTTCTCACTGATCAATGACTCGGTATCACACTGACTTTTAAGAATGAGAAGGTAGTTAGAGCTTGACTGAGTACTCGTTCCTTTGCAAAAATACGTTTCTTTTTTACATTTCCCACGCTCTCCTGCAAACCTTGTCACTAGGGATGTACATTTCAATCAGTTGCACTTACGTTGTCCTGAATGTAACTGACTAATGCCCACTTAGCTCAAACAACTGAAAGAAAGGAAGACTGGAAGGAGCTAAACCTTTCACTCTTTAGAAGGAAAAAGTCATTAAAATCCGCTCCTAAGTTTGGCTCCCTGGGCAGCCCCACGAAGCGCACATGTCATTTCCATAACACTTCCAGAAGGGACAGCAGCGACACAGCTTTAGGCCGATTTCTCCCCGTTTCTCAGTTCCCATGAAGTGGAGCAGCCTATTTTCAGCGGTAAGTCAGCCGGAGCTGTGTCCTGTGCTCTTAAGGAGCTGGAGGAGCCTATTTCATCCTTAACTTCTGCCACATACTTCCATCATACATGAACAAAATCATAGCAGACACAAGCAAAACAAAACAAACAAGCAAACAAAAAAAACCCAACCCAAACAAACAACCAAAAAAAGGCAAGTGAAACAGACAGGAAAAAGAGGCAGGGATGAGAAGTAGAAAATCGCAATAAGCAGAGACTTACTTGAACCTGCCCTGGCAGTGTTGGCACTGGTCTCCCACCCAGCCCTGGTCGCAGACACAGGTGGAGTTGACACAATGACCCGAGAAGCAGGAAATTTTGTCGCAGGACTTGGACTGGGACACCTGGGCATAGAGGGCCAGGTAGAGGAAGCCGTAGAAGAGCAGCCAGCTGTTCACATCCAGGAGCGAGGTGAAGCAGCAGCAGCAGGCGGAGGGGAAAGGTCTCCAAGAGCCCGGGGCCGCGGGTGCAGCTCCTGCTCTCCGGCCGGCGCTGCCCAGGTCCATCTTGGCCGCGGGGGCCGCGGGCCGAGTCGCGGCCGGCGATGGCAGCTTCCCCTGAGGGGAGATAATCCAGCCAGGGAGATTCAAACCCCCCGCTTCCTCCTCGCCTTCCTCTCCTCCCTCCCGACCCCAGCGCTGCCTCCTCCAGCCCCTTCAGCCCTCCGCGCCCCGTCACTCCCGAGGGGAAGCCCGGCAGCGGCAGCCCTTAGCCATCCGCCCCTTCTCCTCGTCGTCCTCCTCAGGGCTCATCGCTCCCGTCTTCTTCCATGGAGGAGGAGAGCTGCCTCTTGACCTTGTGTTTTCTCCTCGCCAGATATGCCCCCACGGCCGCGCACACGCCGCCCTGGACCATGTATCCCGCGGCTCCCCCCTCTCCTTTGTATCCCGGTGCCCGCGGCACACACGCAGCGGCGGCGAGGAGGAGCGCGGGAGGCGGGGGCCGCCGTCCTCTCGCCAGGCAGACAGCTGGGAAGTGAGGGCGGCCGGGCCCCGGAGCCGCTACGGCACCGCGCTTCGGCGGGGCGGGGAAAGGGCTGGGGAGCTCTTATCCCCGCTCCGTTATTAGCCCTGCGGGGAAGGGAGGCGGGAGGCAGCGAGAGGAGGGTTAGCAGCCCCTCCGCGTCCCAGCTGACAGCTTCCAAGCAGCCATTTTTAAAGGCTAATTCTCATCGCCGCTCGGAGCCGCCTCCCGCCCCTCGGCCCGCGTGGATCCGTCCCTCGCTGGGAGGGGGGTCCGGCGGGGTGACCGCCCCCCCCGAGGCTCCCGCGGCCGCCCCTTCCCCTGCGCTCCAGCGGGCACCTCTCCCGCCCACGCTTCCAGTCGGGGGGAGCTGGAGCGGCACCGGGAATAGAGAGGCACCGGGAATGCGGCCCCCGCCGCCCGGACCCCCGAGACGAACCCGCCCCGTCCCGCGCTCCTGGGCGGGGAGCGGCCCCGCACCCCCGGCAGAGCGGCCGAAGGCTCGAAGAGCCCCGCTCTGCTGCCTTGGTTCCTCTGTTTGCCTCAGGTCCTGCAAAGTTCAGAGGCGGTTTGCCTTGAACTCCTGCCGGCTGGTAGCAGAAGAGATGTTACAGCTTGTTTTGGGAACCTCACCTTCCTAAGATTTACTCTGTACGGAAAATCACGCTATGAAAAGCCAGTGTCCATAAAGGAGACAGAGGAGTCCTGCAACTTTATTCGAATAAAGGAAGAGAGGCCACTGGGGCACACGCCCGCCGGCTTTTCTCTCTCGAGGTTTCGGGGAGCGCAACCTCCTTTCATTCTAAACTCCCGGCCGCATGTCGCCTTTTTCCTTTCCCCATTGGCTGAGGTAGTAGGACGGTACAGCCTTCCCGAACCGCCTAACCCGTATCCCCCCTTGAACCTGTTCTTTTACCCCAAAGTTCAGAAACTTAGGCTTGTGCAGATCCACTTGTCTGTTTCAGGAGCCAAGCTTTCTGGGCTCTGCAACACACCTGCTGCCCAAAGTTAATAGAGATGTTAAGACCCATTTCAAAGATGTTAACACCCATACCTTCACATATCGAATTGTTTGTAAAGACATTAACGCACATCTTCCATCCTCTCAACTTAGGGTTCAAATCAAGACGTTGTCTCCTGCTTACAGCATGATGAGCAGTCGCAAAAGTTGCTGCCTTTGTAAACGGAGCAGTATAAAAGTAATCCTTGTATTAAAGTTGCCTAAAATGTCCTCTTTTTTTTTAAGTGATCCTTCCACAGCCTTTTTCAACTCTACTGTAACCGATTTTCATTTTATGGTCAGTCAAAGCCCCAGAAACTTTTTCCTAACACTGAATTTGGGAATTTATGATATGATGTCTCTGTTCCAAGCAGATGAAGAAAGGGTAATTAATTTCATCTCCTGGTACCCTCTCCAAATAGATAGGTCCAAAGTGACCCCATTAGTCTGGAATTAGATCCAGACCCCACCCCAGGTTCTTTTTACCCTTGAAGCACATAGGAATTTGTTTGGGTTTTGGTTTAATCTGTTTTCCCAGGCACACCATTAAACCTTCACCTAAAGTCCATCAGTGCTCCTGTAAAGGACACAGTAACATCTAGCAGCAACCATTTGAGGTATGTGAGAAAAAAAGAGTCGAACCAAGATCAGGATGTCAAAGTCAAACACAAAATACAAACATCACAGAGAAAGAGTCTGTGCCTTAAGGAGCTTACAGTCTTGATGGAGACAACACCTGAAAGTATGTGGGGGAAACAGAGGTGAAAAGTGATTTTCTTAGTTTAATTCCAGAGGGTTTAAGGAGGTCCACAAGTCGCTCTCAGTCCAGGAGTACACTGTACATTGTCTTCCTAACAGAGCTGAGATAGATAATTTCATTGTCCTGTCCATTTCAGTGTCCAGACACGTTTCTTAGCTATTAGACATCTCTTTGTATGTGTTTGGTAATGAATTGGTGAGTTCATGCAAAGAGAGGAAAGGAAAATTGTGTTACTGCTTTATATTTTATGATAAAAAGCTGAGGCTGAAGCCTTTGTCGAACAGTCTGCTAATTGTACAATATCACATGTGATTAGGGCTGCTGAACAACTGTCCTCTGTTAAATACTATTATGGGACCAGAAATGCAGTTAAAAGGAGATCACAGTCCAAGACACAAAATCAGTTCAAGAATACTCTTTAATACAGAAACACTTTAAGAAACAGTTTTGCTTACCATGACAGGGAGATACATTCCTTCTCCACTTTCTCAATTCCTTTGAACCAACCAAAAATGTTCTAAAGCCATCTGAACCATCTTTTTCTCAGACTGAAGGACGATTTTGTTTCAGATCTACAGAAATCAGCCAAGTTTTTTAAAATGCTTGAAGTTAACATTCAAAACTTTTGAAATTACCATTCACAGCAAAGCTAAGATCTCAACAATCTTTTGCCAGGCAAGAGATCTACTCAAAAGCACAAAACCAAAACCAAAACAAAACAAAACAAATAGGCCAACAGAAAAAGACTGGGGTGGTTGTAAGAGGTGCAGAGAATAGCATGATAGTACTTTTGCTGCATAAACAATCATAAATAAAAATCTAAATACAACTAGACATGTTTCTACATTTAGAACATCAAGAAAGAAACACTGCACCACTGTCTCCTGGCTAAGAACTAACACACTATGAAAATGAAGGAAAGCAAACCTTTTGGCTGCCGTATGCCACAGCAATGCAGTAGAATTTTCATAACTCCAAGAAAGGAATGATGTACAAATGCCAATATTGGTTCTCTTCTGTGCTGATTTGATGGGATTTTTTTGGTGTCAGATGAAGTTAACAAATCTGGCTGAGAGAAGTCAGATCTGTCAATCCTTTCATCTTTACATACATATCTGTAAGTTCCACTTTTCTTGCAAGTGTAACATTTTACACCTTTCATCCTTTCAGTTCTCGACACAGAAATCGTTTACACTTTTAAAGAACTAATGTACTGAACCACCGTGGGTAGATTTAGAACTTAAAAGTATTTGAATAACTTAACAAAAGTTTTAAGTTACTGAATAAAAACAGATAATGAGATTACACACTAGAGTACTGATGTAGGTTATGTGAACAAAGCTTTCCAAGAATATAACCACTGTAGTAGGAAAGCAAAATAAATAGAATAAGTATAAAGTGTAAATGTTTCTAGGCTATTACTATCAAAACCTAAGCCCCTGTATACAAGGAGAAAAATGCCGATACATTTACATTCATTCAGTAAAACAGTATATTTAAAGTTCTCTGTGGTTGCTGTTGTGAGAGAGTGGAATAGATAAAGCAAAACAGTCCCCAAACAGAGACTTCTCCAGCTGCTCAGGATCTCTGCAAAACGCTGAAGACAAGAATAAAGCAGAGACCATCCTCTCGTCCCTACCCCCCATGCACACACAGAAGTACCCCTCCCTGCTCTGCTGGCCCTCTCCTGCAGGCTGAGATCAATGAAGCCTTGCTGCAGACATCCTCCTCACTTAAGGATGCTCAGTACTATTTACAGTATCCAGTGCACTGGTTTTGCAGTTATGTTGAGAATAATGTAAGTGGCTGAAGAGCAGAGGGAGAAAAAAGAATACCATTGGGCTTGACCTCTTTGCAAGGATATTAAGAGAAACAAATGCTTCCTATGCCCTTTCCTTTCTCCTTGGGACAGAAATTACTGGGCTCAGTGAGTAGAAGGGACCAAGCTCTGCACTGCTTCTGGACAGGGATATATAGATGTGCCTTGGCCTATGATATATTGGTGAAACTGGTGTGTAGACAGCTGTAGAGGAGGTAATGGCTGCAGAGTGATTGGAGAGCTTCAAGAGCTGCTCTAGCTTAACACATCGGAGCAGTGCACAGCCTTCCCAGCACGCAGTGTACAGGACTCCTCCTGAGCCTGACCGGGGGAACCTGAGTGCAGGCTTCCCCTTTGCTTTCCAAATATGCACCCAACACTTTGTATGGAGGACAGCAAAAGGCTTTTTTTCATAAATCCCATGCTAATTTTTCATTGAGCAGCACTGAGCCACCTGGGCCACTCCAAAAAAAAAATTTCTGATCTAATGGAAACCATCGGTCTCTTTCCTGAGGTAAAACAAACTTGTCCCTACTTGTTGGATTCTAGTGCTAACAGAATAATGCTACAATTTGCTGTTCATATTGTCTTATCTGGTAAGTCAACTCTTGGGAGGTATCAATTTTATAAGATTAAAAGTATAAGCCTTCCCTTGCCTACTCATTTTTTCAATATTTAGAAAGAAATATAAGCCTTCCCTTGCCTACATATTTTTTCTAAACTTAGAAAGAAATAAAGTTCACAGAAAATTCACTGGCACATTTCTAAAGCGAAACCTCGATAGAAAAATCTTACCTTTCTTTAACACCCATGTGAGTATTTTGCTACAGTAGTCACATTTGTTACCATCATCTCCAAGAAGTAAACTGCCATGCAATAAAGACTGTAAATGCTGTAGGAAGTTTACCAAACTCAGAAGCATCTACAAAACAACAGAGGGGGAAATTAATGTTTGTGTTATTTTTTCCAATTTTTTTTTCCATTTTTTATCTGGAGGAAAAAATCTTTAGAGTCAGTTCTGTATTTTTTTATGCATATGAATGAGGTGAGGTGTAAAATCTATTCTTCAAAGAAAGAGCTAGACTTCTATTGGAATGTTTGTTCCTTTGCAGAACTTTTTCATGAAGAAAAAAATAATGATATTTTTGCACTCTTTTTTTTAAATTGTAGACTGTGGATGAAGAATAACAGGGTAAATTACAAGTTGGCTCCAGGTCCATTTAGAGGTGAAAGATGCTTCAGGAAGACAGAGACCAGACAACACCAAGTTCTATCAGCACCGATAATGACATCGTCACTGTTTGAACCACCTCTCTGCTTTCAAATAAAAGTCTACCAGACCAGGCAATAAAGTGATTCTATCTTTCTGTATTCTTTCTGTACACAAGCTAAAAATTAAATAGACAACCTGACAGCATTTCCATCTATGAAAGAATGAAGCTGCCGACATTGATCTTGACTCTTAGTATGAACCTTTTATTTTTTAAAATACAAAGTTTTTAGAAGTCTTCCTACTGAACAGATGTGTAACTGGATGCCATGCTGAAACCTTGATGCATCCTACACTGACATTTCCCACTGCAAATGTCGCTTCTGCTGAGCATTTTTCTGCATTCATTCTGCTGCCTTTCATTTTCCCTGCTATTCCTTCTGGAGTTTTTCACAATCTTGGTTAATCTTGACTAAGCTAGGGCATTTTTTCCTTGTCAGCAAAGCTCCATCTCACAATTCAACCTTTCTTACACATCATTAGTAGGTGTACTGAATTTATCCAATACCCTTTAATGATCCCGAAGGGACACTGCTATCAGACTTTTTCTAGCTGAGAAAGCATTTACTTTGAGTTATTTTCTCTCATTCTTTTCTAAATTAGGACATGATCTTTGGGATTCATACCACCGTTGCCTTTATTTCTGTATTTGTTCTTTTTATTCATAGCTTCAACAAAATACTGAAAAAACTATTGGAAGATAATGAAATTACATTGACCTTACTGGGATTTACACCCTTCCTTCAGAATTTAGCAGAGGTTTCCACATTTTTCTGGCTAGCTTGCTGAATGATATTAAAAAAAAAAAGCCTTACTAAAAGAATTTGAAAATAAAAATAAACCATATGCTCCAATTTTCTCCTATCCACTGTTTTTTCTTTGCAAGGCTTAGGAAGAAGGCATTTATTATTGTTGGCTTACTGGTTCTTACTCATCACATTATACTTTACCCAGCAGCTTTGTAACTCCTACACCAATTTCTTTCAAGGCTATTTAAGCGTGACTTCTCCATCCATGTTGTCAGGCTGACAAATTTCATCTCTTTTGGAAAAAAAAAAAAAAAAGAAAAAGTAAAATGTTGGGTAACTGTTAAATCAGCAGTATAATCAATATCTTGATTAATACAATTTTTATCTTAATATCACAGTTCAGCTCCTTTGGAATGACACTGCTTAGTCTTAGTGATTCTACTTCAAAATCTCATGTGAATTTCTTTCTCTTCTTTAAAAAAAAAACCCTAACCTTTTAATAATGACTACACTGGTAACCTCCTTAATACTTTAATACTTAATTTTACAATATGTTTTTAATACAGCAATGAAATTATTTGCTCTTCCTAAAATTACCTTCTCCTTTCCAGTTGCTACTTTTGGAGCCTACTTAATTTTCTTGGGTTTTTTTTCCTTTTGTGTATTAAAAAAAAAATACTTCTTTCTTTTTTCAGATAATACTTGAGTAGTTATACTGTTAGGCTTTGGAAAGTGATACTTGCAAAAAATGGGGAAAAAAGTACATCAAATAGTCTGCAACAAGGATAGTGAAACAATAATTGCACTAGGCATAATGGAATAATGGAACAAAATTATGCTCTTTTTTTGCCATTTGATTTGCATAAAATTGGCAAAAATGAGAGGCTACACATGCATTGATCCCTGTCTTGTCTTCTAGATGTCATAAAAGAATTGAGTAGATTAAATTTTCCCTCAGTTTTAATGTTGAAACAGACATTATATGCCAAGAATCTAACTGGCATATTGTATTCATTCAATGCAACTATTTTCAGTAATTTGAAGAAATAATTCTCTTGTATAAATATAACACTTTGTCAAGCACACAAACAGTTATTTAATTGGATGAAGACATTCATTTCCATAGCTTCAGATAATGGTGGAAATAATAATTAGTAAGAATTACATTATTTCCCTGAAGTAACAAGGTTTATTGCCACAGATGAGCAAAAAATGTGTGTGGCATCTCCTGTTTGTGTACCTGGGCACTGTGGTGCTGCAGGGGGGAGGTTGAAGAAGCTGTGAGTTGAGATGCTGACCTTATCCAGCCAGGGATAAAGGCTTGGGATGTGCCATGGGCAGGTCTGGCTGCACAGGATGCAGGATAGTTCTCTCTGGGACCAGCTAGTGAGGGAAACCTTCTCACCAGCCTGGCAAGTTGTTCCTCATGAGCAAGGCTTTGAACCAGTTTTAAAAGGTGCCAGAGAAAAAAAGTCTGCAGGCTTTTCTCCCTGCTCTTTTCAGGCTATAGATTTAGAATCTGCATAGTCAAAGCCAAGGAAGACAGGAGAGAGAAGAGAGAATTGAAAAGGTTCTAAGAAAGGGAGAGTGTGAAGTGAGCCATCAAACACCTGCAGTACAGATCCACAAGCAGAAACACAAATCAGTTCTGGTGGAAAAACCTCTGAGATCATCAAGTCCAACCTATGCCCCGACACCACCATGTCAACCAGACCATGGCCATGTCCAGTCTTCCCTTAAACACCTCCAGGAATGGTGACTCCACCACCACCCTGGACAACCCATTCCAATGTCTAATCACGTTTTATGTAAAGAAATTCTTCCTAATGTCCAACCTAAACCTCCCCTGGTGCAGCTTAAGACTTTGTCCTCTTGTCCTGTCGCTGGTTGCCTGGGAGAAGAGGCTGAACCTGCACCTGGCTACAACCTCCTTCCAGAGAGTTGTAGAGAGTGACCAGGTAATCCCTGAGCCTCCTTTTCTCCAGGCTAAACAGCCCGAGCTCCCTCACTGCTCCTCATAGAACATACACTCCAGACCCTGACAGAAATATTTGCTGAACATCAACTGAAAAATGGGAGAGACAAAGTGCACATAATGCCAGCTTTAAACAAAAGATTTTTCTGATCAAGAGGCTCTTTCAATGTAGCAGCTACTGGAGATGTCCAAGGGGCAGAAACTGGCAAGACCTAAAGGTCTGGACCTCAAGGGAATGGGAATACATTCCCTAGTAGTAGGATGAGAATACAACTATCTGAGTCTCTCTTTGAAAAAGCATTAAGGCAGGACATAGTTGTCTACTGAATTCTTCAGATGTGTTAGGGACTGCTTTTTTATTTCATGAAGTGGAGGAAATTACACAGAAAGTAGCTATTTTAAATTTAATTCTAATTCTTTAGGAGGAAGTGGTTGAGAATCTTAAAGTGGAAGTTAATTCAAGAGAAAAAGATAATAAAAATGATAAGTCTTCCATTCTTCCTTTAAATTGCAACTAACAAAATAAGGGTAATGGACTTCAAATAGCTCAAGGAAATGCAAGTATCTAGCAGTGATAAGGAAAAAAGGAATGTAAGAGATAAAGATAGGACAGCAAATTATCCTAACATGGAGGAAAGATTAGAAGTCCATAAAAAATTAACATGATTGCATCAGGAATTCTTTAACAATCTAAAAATCTAAAAGAAAATCATAAAATATGGCAAAAAATACACATATATAATGGCAAGTATAAAGAAATAGCACAAACAAGCCAGAATAAAATGCAAAAATGCTGAAGCAGAGAATAAGTCACAAGTGGCATAATGATATTCATATTCAGTTCAAATGGGACAGATCTGTACTGGAAATAATAGTAACTTCTACACTGCTTTGTATCAGAAGACTGCTGTTTTCCACAAGGATTATACCACATTACAATGCCTTGTCAATCATTTTTCAACCATTTTCCTCTCCAAAGTCTCCCTCTCGTACTGATGCTGTACCTCTTGAATTCCTCTAAAAGCAATTTCACAACTTGAAGCAAAGACAGATGGTGGAGTTTCATTTTCTCAGGTGCCTTTCCCAGTCACATTGACTTTAACTGTCCACTGCCATTAGAGGATGAGACATGAACCTGGCTCACTGAAATTAATCCCCTGTATCACAGTTTACGTGAGTGAGAGTCACACGTGGTCGTATTAAATATTAAAATGATGTTCAAAACAAGATTATGAAATACAATGTTCAGCTGTGTCTCACAAAGAATATCTGTGGCTTCATTGCTGCTAAAAAAAAGTTATTACCTGTGCAGCAGTATCAAGAGAGCCACACACTGAAAAGTAACACTCTGGATGGGTTATACCTCTAACTACAAATGTTGTTATGCCATGAAGACAAATAGCTGCAGGCTATAAAAAGGGCTGAGAAAAGGAAGGTTTAATAAAATCTCGTGGAAAAAAAATTTATGCAAAATATTCTTCCTTCACAACACTGTTTTACACTGCAATATAAATAACTGCATTTTGTGCTTCTGCATTTTCCTCCTTTCCCTCAGTTTTCTAGCCTAGGGGAAGATTGCATTGTTATTTACCAAAAAACAAAGTAAGAAAAATGTAGTGTGGTCTGAGTTGCTTTCGATCTATTTCATACAAATGTCTAACTACATTGACAGATATTTTTAGTAATAAACTTTGTCTATATAGTTTACTGGCTGAAAAGCCACTATAATTTAAGGCATATTATAAAGTTTTACCCTAATATTAAAATGTTAACATACATGTGCACACACATGAACATGAATGTGCACACAACACACACAGCATAGCAAACTTTTAAAATTTTGTAATTGTTCTATGATTTTTTGTTGTTGTTCACATTCCCTCACCTACATACACACCTTATTCTAGACTCTGCTTTTATGAAGTAGAAATAGCCAGGTGTTACTTCCCCTGCTGAAATGGACTGTCTTCAGCAAGGCACCCATAATGTCTCGAATAAAAAGGCTGTTTGATGTCCAAGGTTGACTATGAACACCTGCCAAATATAAAATGAATGCCAATTTTATAAATAACAGATAGTATTCCTGTGAGTATTTTGGGCAAAAATTAATGCTCATATCTCTCTGAAGAATGTCAGAAAATTATACCTGCAGAACAACAGCGCATCGTGTGAAGGGTAGGTTTAGACCCTGAGCTTTCACAAGTTTGTATGGTCTAGAATTAAAGAGAATAAACTCAGGAATTTCAGCCAGGGTCTTGAGGGAAAACTATTTTATGTGCCTTCGATGGCTCCTTGCTTCTTAACTAGCAGGAAACGCTGGCAGTAGTCAGCTTCCTAAAGGAAAGAATGCGGAAAAATCTCTGTGGAATGGTGGTAGCAATTCACACCTGAGGAATTCTAAATCCAGCAAAGCCTTGTGTAACTGCTGAGCAGCTGGTGCTGTCTCCACCTCCAGAGGTAGTATAAAAACAGAGGTGATGAAATCCATGTGGGAGATAAAAAACGTCTTCAGGTTCAGTGACCTCAAAAAGAAGAAAAACATTGAAAAGATAGACCTTATCTGAGCATGGAAATGTGACATTGTCTTTAGCAAGCATTCAGCCAAACCTGTGAAGTGCTTGAGCTTCTTTGGGGTACCTCCAAGAGAAGACATTTCACATACAAAACTAATTTGTAAAGTCTAACAGCAAAAACATTCATTTAAAAAAATTACCACTTCACCTTTTTTTTCTTTCTTGATCACCCATTTGAGATCAAGATCAGAGTAGAGAATCCTCCTCCATGTTTGTGGATTTGCATCAGAAGTTAAGATCTGATTATGTGGTGGAGAGCAAGGGATAGAAAAAAGTTAGGAACCTTTTTGAAAAGCAATTACGGAAGGGAAAAAGTATGTAAACAGATGAGTACATTACTTGAACTCTGGGCAGAAATAGAGCCTACACTCTCCAAAGCTCAAGAATGTAATTGTTTTGCACATTTGATGCTCTTCTTTGCCTAATTGCTGCTCTCTGGCCTTACTCCCAAAACTTTTGACATTGTGTCTGTGCAAAAAAACACCACATTGCATTTTATACAAGGGCTGTCTCTCACATGCCTGTGTCAGAGGACATCTGCATTATGAAGCAAGACCAGAACAGTCCCTAAATTAAGGGAGAAAGAGGGAGGGAAGGCAAAAGTCTGTCACACTCTCTATTATGGCAGCTGATTTTCACATCTGCAGAGAAATATAAGTGTAATTCAGATGACTCGTCAAGGGAAATATGATTGAATTATCTCTGTAGCCCAGCTGAAAGGTGAAATGATGAGCAACCTGGAATTAAATTAAAAACCTAAACCCATTAAAGTATTCAGATTTCCCAGACTAAGATAAAAGTGAAAAACCTTTGAAATTAAGCAGTCTTCCTACCCTTATCTCTGAAGCTGAAGACGCTGCTGCTTTGGATAACACAAAGGAAGCCAGGCTGGATTATTGCTCATTTGAACACTGGTTCTCAAATGCACCATATTTTCCTCAAGAAATGAACATTATTCATTTCAGCTTATGCTGGATATCAACGTAGCTGGAGAAAAGGACACAAAATAAATTACCAACCATCCTTTGATCCCAACACACTCCCACTGCTCCACTTCCCCACTCCAGAGAACAATGCAAAGGAACCAAATCTCTTCCTTATTCTTGGCACAGAGCTGCACATCCTGAATCCTTCAGAGCTCATTCCTTTTCTGAAAAATGTCTTTTTTCTTAATAAATTTGAAACTATGCACAAGATTTCCTCAAGTGACAGTTTCCTCACATGATTTCTCCCTTGCTTTCAAAGTGATTCCTGTTAAAATATAATTCATAAGTCTCACCTTGTCTGGCTTGAAGAGACAAACAAATAGTTCTCTTTGAGGAATCAAAGTCTATTCATCCATGCCATCACAAGGAAGTACATTTCTGCACAGAAATATTCCATTCTCATGTGCAGTATAAACAAGAAAACAAATGTGTTTTTCTGTTTTAACCCATTTTCATGTTGGGGCAGTTACACTTTCGCAGCATGTGAAATAAATTCTTGTCTGCTTTCACAAAGGCATTTAGAAAATAATAATGATAAAACAACACCATCTAATCTTTATTCTCAAAAGTGCAGTTAACGGCTGAGTCACAGCCTGACAACTTAAATTAATGCAAAAACTTACAAAATCCTTGTATAATCTCACAAAACCATAGTTCAAATAGAGCCACAAGGGATCAAAATCAAACTCACTTCATGTGTGAGACCCATTCTTCTGCATATTTATTCATTAGGTGATGCACCCACATCCCTTTCCTTCTGTTTACAAAGACTTCAGGCCAGGCACCTTTTCTTTGAAACTTGCATGGCATTGATATAATAAAGCCCCAATCCCAACAAGGGTCAATGGATAGAAAATTTATAGAAATATTTACTTATAATACTACTGTTATAGTTATTGGAAAAATAGCTATCACTTTTCAGCTGTGTTTTGAATACAAGTAAAATTGAAGGTAAAACTGTTTCACAGCTCCTGATCCCTTCTGCCTCCACAACGGAAACAGCTCCAGTGACTGAGAAGCAAACTTACCCTGATATGAGCTACATCAAAGGACACAAAATTACCAGGAGGAAGCTAAAGGAAGAAGTAATTATTATGATCATGCTTCTACAATCAAAATTTTCCAGTAATATTTTTACAGCCCTCAGAAACTCTTCAGTGGAGAAAACTCATTACTGTACTTTAGTATTATTCCTCAAGCATTTGCATATATGCCAAATAACAATGTGGATATCAATGGAGATTCCCTTAATAAACATTTTTAAAAATTAAACTTTAAATATAAAACATCTAAAATGGTTTTACTTCTTCCATCATCAAAATATTATGCTGGTGTAGTTAAATTTCCCTTTAGCCTTGGGTTTGGATTCTACAGAATTAAATATTCCATTTCAAACCACATATGGTAGTTCAGTGATTTACACCTCATCTAATTTTGCTAGATGTCAGAAGCCCTTTTAATGAGTGCTTGGAGGGTTTCATTCCATTATAGTGCCAAAGAAGCTGATGCTGCATTTTCTTTCAAATTCAAAAAATTTGTTGGCTTACATCCAAATTGCAATCAAATAATAATGAATTTTTAAAACAACTTCCCAGGCAGAATCTCAAGAATAAAATGGAAAAAAAATTACAAGAACAAATGTGTCAGATTTATACAACTCTTTGCAGCAACTGTCCAGGGGATGAAGCACATTGCTAGAATCTCTCAGAAAGAGAACCAGTAAGATTTGGAATGTTTCTTCATCTAAAAAACTGAAAACAATAACAATTTCACATGTTCAGTGTTCCTGCTGGATTAAAAAGAATAAGCTAAAAGCAAACACAATCTGAAAAAAAAATCTGTTTAAAATCTCCTCTACTGGTAACTCTTCATTGCACTGGACAGAAGGAAAGCACAATAGAAACCTAAAAATATATACACAGTCAAGGAAGATTCTGACAGGATTGATTTTGAGAAACCATGGCAGAGAATAAACACTAAACAAGAGGTTTGAATACTAGGCTCAGTCCTACCACTGGTTTTCTACATGGCAAGTCAGAGAATTACATTTATCTGCATTTAATTTCAAAACCTACAACAGCCTTTGCAATGCACCCTTCTACCCATCCTTTCCCTCTTCTGCTACCTGTTCTCACACCATGTGTGCAAAACCCCCTGCCACCCAAAAAGAAAAGGCACCTCTGTGCATTCCTGTAAGCAAAGCAAAAAAAAAGATCCCTGAATGTTATCACAGACTATTTGGAGAACAGTGAACAGAGAATTTCCCAATTAGTTCATACCAGGTTTGAATGAGCTCACTTTCCCCTGCCTTTCAATCTGATGGTTTGTAAGAGTCCTCTCCATGTTATAAAGATGATTTTTCATAAATTAAAACACCATTCATGATCCCAGTGGAAATTATATGGCCAGATGGAATATACTTCATGTATATAATTGATGACCAGTCTTGCTAGAAAGCTGAGTTGTCAGGACCTGCTGAGGTGGCCAGGTGCTCTTTGTGATGATATTTGTAAACACATGTACCCCCAACAGTTAAAAACCAGTTATTTATTTATTGGTTTATTACAAAAAAGTTCCAAGTATCATCGGATCTGTTAGCTACATATTTCTATAATAATTATTAACAACAAGAGACAAAGATCATTCTAGCCAGAATTTAATCAACATTCTACTCTCCTGCATATAAACAAAATCTTGCAATCCCATGCACATTGCTTTCCTGCTTGTCCTGGGAATAAAAGGACACTAATTTCCCCTTATTTCTTTATGCAAGTCTGTAGGTTAGGTGTCAGTTCAACTTTTATACAGAAGCAATTTTTATTTCCTGAAAGATAGGATTATGTCTTTGGATGCAGTGACCCTCCTTCAGAACTTTTTATTTCTATAGAAATATAAAGCTGGAAGGGACATCACCTAGCCCTGGCTTTCTCTTTTTTAGTCTAAAAGAGTCCCATTTCACACAGTCTTTCTTCAGAGATCATATTTGCTAGACCTCTGACTGCTCTCTAACATCTCTCACAACTCTGTTCCAAAATCCACTTTGACAGTTACTCCTTTGTTCTGAAAGGGAATTGATTCTAAGGCAAAATTAAATTTATTATTTAACTCTCCTTTCCCCTTTATCTTTTTTCATTTTCTTTCCCTTTTATTATTTTTTTTTTTTTTAATTTCTTCACCAGTAAATGCAACCATGGTAAAGATTCTTTTCTAGTTATAACATGTCCTAAGTGTCATAACAACTTCTTCCTCAGTTGCTGAGCATGCTCCCTTTTTATATGTCTGCATAATTTACTAGCACATAACTAACAGATTTAGAGTTTAACATTCATAAGCACACTAAGTATTTCTTCTGTGAATAGCTCCAAATTATGTTTTTCATTATTTCAAAGTGCACTTCTTTACTGTGGCCTGGAATTTCCTTGACAGAAAGCACTTTGAAAAGTGTTTTTTCTGTGTTATTACATGCACTAAAGATTAAGAAATTGAACAATATAGTTTTTACCATTGGGTAACTGAGATAAATATTTTCTTATGCCTGGTTGAAGAGATTAATGCACTGACTCAGTACATTTCTACTATTTTCATGAAATAAATATAGTAATCAGCCCTGGAATTTTGAAAAACATCCTAAAACACAGGCAAAAATCAGTCCACCATGGAATACTGTGATCATTTCTATGCAAATGCTTTACACTTCTTTCTGATGTTGCTTTTTTCAGGATGTTATCTTGAAAATTTCTTGAAAATACTCCTCTAGTGGAGATATTCAGGACATAGTGGATGTACAGACCTCTTTTTTTAGTGAACATAAATATCTACCATCCTGGAAAGTAAAGATTGGTCTTGTTCTCAGCTGCATGACTAAGTAGATATCGAAGGAATAAATGTGACTGAAGGTCCCAAATGAAGTCATAGAATGGTTAGGGCTGGGAGGGACCTTAGAAATCATGTAAATCCAACCCCCCTGCCATGGGCAGGGACACCTTCCACTAGACCAGGTGGAAGCAAAAGACATCAGCTAGGTTAAGTAGCTGGGTGGAAGGAATGTTTGCAGACAAATGCCCTTACCTAGAAACAGCTCTTCCAGAGCAGCACATTTTTGAGACTGCAGAAGTTCACCAGGTGCCACCTGACTCTCTTTTCACTCTCTGTCTCTCTGAAAGAATTTTGTCTCTAAGGCTCTCAAGCTAGAGTCAGATTTCTCACTCTTAGTTTTAATCAAAAGGCATTGGTGCACTTTGTAAATAGCAGAACAATTTTTTACCAGCCTCACTGCAGGAAGTTCATCTTTTCCCTCTTCTTTAAAGTAAATTTTTAGCCTGGAAAAAAGACCCACCACCACATATTTACTGAAATATTTTACCCCAAAAAATTAGTGATGATTAAAAGGGGGTAGCAAACCTAATGGCAGTGGTTATTTTATTACACATTACAAAAAATGCCAAATGTTTCATTAGGTGGAAACCACCATTATTTTAAAAGAAAAAAGCGTAACAGCAGAACACCTGTAATGAAATTACTCCTGGAAGTCTGAAGAGTTCAGCTGTTGGCATAGCAGGTTTTCAACATGTGAGAGCTGTCACTTTTTCTTAGATTGAAAGCTATGAACTTGTTATAGATACACTTGTTTCTGATGGCAAAAGAAAAATACCAAGGTGGGATTTTAAACACAACCTACTGGTTTGAAAATGAACACTGGATCTCCTACGGTTTCTTTTTTTCCTTCCAAACTGCTTTTCTTCTTCTTCCAAGAACCCTGAAGCTAGTGACCTTCCATGCTCTGGAATCACGGCTTCAGTATCTAACATTGTTGGAAATGGGTACCTACTTTCTTTGGACTTGAAACCAAACTTATGATATTCTGACTTTTAAGTAATAGTATAAAATATCCACTTTGAGTGCAGTTTACAAGAAAGGCTTTTTAACAAATTACCTGTACATTTGGGCTTTTTCTGTCTGTGTACCAGATAATGAATGCTTAGCACAAGGAGCTCTGTGATCAGCAGCATTGAGCAAATTTGCCCACTTATCTCTTCATGATTCTGTGAACCTGTATTCCTGCATCTGCTGCATTAACAGATTCAGAACCAGTAATGTGGAACAAACCTGGCTCAATCACTTGGCTCAGAACTATTTTACCAGGAAAAAGAACAAAATAAACCCAACAAACCATAACCCAGATCAATCCCCCCACGTAATTCAGAATATAGTTGCTATATCTTCAGTAACAGAATTGCTAGAACGACTCAGTTACTCAGTCCTAAAGACTGCCAGTGATGCCAGATAGCCTTGTTTTGTAAATATCCCATATTCTCACTTTGGCACTGGACAAACTCGTTTCAGATACAAAAACAGTCACACATTTTCCAAGTTGTTGGGAAATAACCCAAGTGAGATTATAAACAATGGAATCTGAGAAACTGGCTTGATGCCTTTGCAAAGGCTTTGATATGGGCTGTTGGCTCAGTCCAGCATTTTGAAAACAGTTAAACATATTTTCCTGGTAGCAATGTTTTTCCATTGTTGTGCTATCCCAGCATGGGATCATAGCAGAGAGTGGCTCTTTCTAGGCATAAAATAGAGTCTGACCAACCAGAAAGTGGGCGTGAGTGTGACAGGAGTACAGATGAGGGGAAGAAGGAGGGTGTCAGCGGTTCAGAGCCTCCCAAGGTAGAGACCTGCACAGAGAAGGTTTAGATTTTCTCCAGCCCTGGATTTCTTTTGAATTGCTAGAGTAAACAATCACTGTTTTGAGGAGCTGTAAAATCACCTGCTTAAATTACTACATGCCTTGGGAGTGAGAAATAAACTGTAAATTAAAGAGAGCAGAAGACTGGAGCATTGGAAAGGAACATGGATATGAGCTATGGGTATCTTTGAGAAGGCTGCTTTGTGCCTGGGAGGAAAGGGAAATTTTCTGGATTCTAGATCCAAACCATACCATGACAATTCAGGGGATTAAGGCTCCAGTTCAGAGGAATTGAAACTTCAATGAAATCTGAACCTGGGCTATAAGCAGATATTCAAATTGCTCTTTATTAAGCAAAGGGCTTAGCTGTTTGTTTAATTTATATCCAGTCAAAACGAAAACAATTTCATCATATGCCTAAATGCTTTTCTAAATTAAAACTTCACAATCTTTTTCTGGAAACTGAAAAGGAATATTTACAACAGCATGGACATGGTGCAGCATTTTTCCACATTTCAATATAGCCACAGTTCTACACTTACTAAATGCAGTCTTTGTCTACTTTTTTAAATTAATGAATCCTGTGGGAGCTTTATTAATAGTCAGAAGTTAATTGCTTTACAATGCCTTTCAGTCCAATCAAGACCATTTCTAGCAACTTCCTGGACTGTAGCAGTGACAAATCATTCATCCCAGCAGTGAGGGATTATCCAAAACTGTAGTGTAGCACTGGAAAAGGTTTTCCTCCAACAGAGTTTAAGTTGTGGATTTTGTTACTGTGTTTGCTTCTACCTCACATCACCTTTATGTGTAAGAAAAACTGAAGTAAATCAATATTTTCCCTGGTTTGGCTCCCTGAATTTAACTACAGCTTGACCTTTCTTGTCCTTGTCAAATGCATTCTGTGCAGTAAGAAGGGAATTCACTTAGTTCTTTCCCATCTGAAGGTAAGATTTTAAACTACCCGAATAAACAAAATACACCAGGCAATTTTTTCCCCTCTAGATAACCAATTCTTTTTAAAACTGTCTGTTCTGGGTTTTACATAGTGAAATAATTGAAAAAATCTGACCTACCACTCACTGCAGTAACTAAGAATCTTTTCTTGACTCCAGTGGCCTTTGGACCATGCTCTAAATGAAAGGTGATTTTCAGTTGTAGACAAATAAGAAAACAGAATTTAAAGGGACACATTGTTTCAAACAGACACATTCAATTCCTTAGTAACAATTTAAGAAGTCACAAGGGAAATGAGTTTTCACGGTCTCATCATTTCTTTGATGTAAAAGTGCACACTCCATCTTTTTGGCATTTTGTTCAACAGCAGAGCACATGAAAAAAGAGCCCCACTGTGCATAAAGAGAATAAAATATGTTCAAGAAGAAACAGGAAAAGAAATTCAGGTTAATATGAAGGTCAACCTTTTTCTGTGTTTCAAATCTGCACTTTGCTGAGATCATAAAGAGAAGTTAAAAAAGCTTTAATCTTCATTGCTGTCATCCCTTAGCTGCAGAAGAACTAAAATCCAAACAGAGATGTTTTGGCTTGTGTTAGAGTGGTAAATTGCTATTAGATTTTAAATTATCTGTCCCTGAAATACCAGACCTTATATGGCACACGCTGTACTTTATATAAAGTAAAGCCAATGCCTCATTAAGGGTATTAACAAACTCCCAGACCATTTTTACATTCTGCTCACCTCGTTCTGCACAGAACAGCAGTGCAGCAGCCACAACAGAGCCACAGATATGGGCCAGTTTGGACAAACCATCACCCAGGCCCATCTCTCTGACTGCCCCCACACCATATCTGAACTGAACCACAAGAACCAGCTGGAGTCTGATGGGGGCTCTATAAAGGTCCCTTCCAACCCAAACCATTCTATGAATCTATAACTCTGAGCATGGGACACTCTCACACTCTCCCCAAGCTCTGGTATTTTGGGTTTGGGATAAGGCTTTTTTCTGACAAAACCCCAAAAACAACCAAACACAAAAAAACCAAGCAGGAGAGGTAATATGACTTGGAGCAGGAGTTGACAGGGCTGCTATAGAAATATTTCATCAGCTACTTTAAAATTTAACTGAAAATGGTTTTTTAATGCCAATATTTTATTAATCTACTCGGTTAGCCCTCCTTTGCAGGAGAACTGCTAGACAATGACAATGCCTTCTATTTATAACCTATCAGAGCTGCAAGACAATTCTCTCAATCATGTACCGTGAGTATGTTTTACCAGTAGTGGTGGAAAGAGTGAAAACTGTCTCTTCTGCCTAACTGCATTCTTTTCCTCCTTAGAAGTGAAATATTAAAACTGGTAGTGACCAATGAAAAAAAACCCCACAAACCTGTCTTCCAAGTATTCTACTGTCTGGGCTGTACTATAAGAGATAAAATACAAGCAGGCAAGTATCTCTATTTGAGGTAACACAAGGATGAGGGAAAAGGCTTTCACACAGGTAAGAATTTCCTTGTCATTTAAAACTATGAACATGGAACTTGGACATGCTTAGTGGAAGTATTGGGAAAAAACAAGAATAACTTACCTGTGTACTCCTTAATGGCTAAATGCTAATAATTGTAATAAATCAGAGGAAGCTGTTTGGCAGTTTCTTAGAGAGAAGGCAATAAAAATAGCACATTTTGCTGAAGTCTTTGCATATTTACTTTAAGCAGTATTCCCTGGGAATAACCCACTGAACAGGGAAGCTGGGGTTCCATGTTCTTCTTCTGCTGCCTGTCCACAGCTGGTATTTTCCTTTTGCCTTTTCATACAGTCAGCGGGGAAAGAGTTCATAATCCAAAAATTAAGGGCTTCCAATTTTGGTCCTGTACCTTTCTTTCCTGCACTACAGTCTTCCATTATAGTTCAATGGAGGACAAAATGGTCTATTTTTCCACTTTTTAATGGGGGGATCCATAATTAGCAAAATTTTAAAAATTTTACTACTACTGAAAGCATAGTTTAGGGGCATCCCCAGACAGAAAAAAAGACAGAGAGTCCATAGATGCCTCTGTTTTCCACCTCATAGAAACAGCTGTTTCAGCTCCTACTCATGGAGTTGGAACCACTTCAAAGGGATCTGGAAATGTGAATAACTGTGTCTGCTTCTACGCCATAGCTAGCCCTACTGTGCCCCAAACAGCCCCCCAGCAGCTAATTTTAAAATAAAAATTTTAGTGAATATCCCTATCTGATTGCCAAGAAGTGGCATAAGTGAGGAGGAGTGATAAAACACAGCCATTCTGTTTTATGAAAGCCATAGTACAGCAATAGCGGCTGCTATATTCCTCACCATTTGTTCGGGGAAAAAACCCAAGCAATGATGGAAGTATTAAGATTTTTTTCTAACTCTGATCCAGATGTAAAACACGTTTTATTTAGCCTGCCTGAGGCCAGCAGCTCTCTGTGTGAGCAAAGAGCTCAGTGCTGTGTTACGTTAGCCTGGAGTAGCTTTGAAACATAATTCTGTCCCCTTTGATTTTTTTTTTTTTTTATTGTGTTAATCTTCCCTGTTTAAAATGGTGGTATTCAACTGGGGGAATTCACCATCTCAAGTGTTTCATGGGAATATGCTCCCTATTTGGCATCATCCAGGAAAGAGGCTGATTAAATGCACCACCAGCTTCATGATTTTTAAAAGAGAAGAGGGAATAAGAAAAGTCACAGGTTGTGATAAACAGCAGCAAGAGATTACAGCATGAGAAAGAAATTTATTTGGAATAGAAAAACAAGGAATAAATATTTTTCTCTCCACCATGAACAAACTTTACATTTCAATCCTCTGGCCTAGTGCCTTTAGCTCTCATTTTAGGCTTCTTTTTCTACTGAATATTTTTGCATCAGAATTCTAACATCTAATGTATTTCCAGTACCAATTTAAAGTTTTTCTTCACACTTTCATCCTTTAGTAACAAGCATAGACACAAACATACCTGTTCTACTTTTGTTCTTCAGTAGCTCAAGTGCAATCTATGCTTTTGCTTGTTCAGGCTTCAGTCCCTCAAGCATATTTAAATGATGTAGCTGACTGGACTCCTTATGAAGAACTTTGAAACTATTCCTGAGCAGAATATTTACCCAGTGACTAAAGAAAATCTTCCCAGTATTTGTATACAAAATATCTGCATGTGAAAGTGGCACATTGAAACTGTGCAGAGATCATATCCCTCCAGTTAAAAAATTCATGGGTGCTCTGCAAAAAATATAAACTAGTCCTTCTCTTAGCTGTATTAAATGTATCTTGTGTGGGGTTGTAGGGGTATTAAAAATACGCTTTTTATAAACATGGACACTGGAACCAATGTGAATAATGGACTTGCAAGTGGCTGCAGAATCTGCTGCCTCATCCTGGGAATTGCACCATTATTGATTTCCTGCCCATGAACCCTTCTCCCTTGCCCTTCAACCCGCCTCCACAGTGGCTGCACTCATGAAGGATATCCAATTGAGAGCCCTTAATGATCAGACTGAAACTGCACAGCAGCAGTAATATGCAAATATGTGTTTGTGGGTTTCGGGCTTTTTTTTGTTTTCTAAATAAAAATGCTCTTTAGGATATCTGTTTTCCATGCTCTCACTTTCCTCTGCCTTTGGACATTGCAGGGAAGGCAAAGATGCATTAGGCAGCCTGACAGGTTGTTATTCTACTGCCCAGGGTATGTTTCATAGGCCATTTTGGCATTGATTTCTGGCCAAGTTTTGCAGAAGGTCACTGCAAACTACCCCTTTGCTATTACATCACCACAAACTGTGCTGGTTTTGGCTTTGGGACTCTCGGGTGGAAGGCAGAGTTGTGCCAAGTGTCAGAGAAAGTGTGTTTCTTTAGAGATGATACTTATCAACAGCACAGTGAGTGCCAGAATTCCTTCTCTATAAAAATAAAGAAAATATCGTGGAAGTGACTGACTACAATTAACAGTACACAAGCAGAACCACTGAAAAGAGTTCCCCAAACCTCCCAATTATAGCACATCTACACTGATTTCACAAAGCAGATAATAGCTTTTCTCACACTTGTTAAGAAGAAAAATTGTCAAGAACACATGTAACAGTTACTAACATATGAACTGCAATTCTATAAAGCTTTAGTAATGGTGACAAAAATAGAGACACAGCTGGCACAGGAGAAAGAAGGAAAACCATCATCTTAAAAGTGAAACTGGTACAAAGCCAAAGAACAATATTATTTTAATAAGGATGCTGAAGAATATCACCATTGTAGAATTTTGTACAAATTATCTGTCAAACTATTTAGGAATAGATGTCTTGTCTTAGCCAGAAATACACATTCATGGGAAAAAAAAAAAAACCTAACCAGCTGCCAATCCCCTGACTTATTGTCAATCAAATGGCACTATAAATGAGAAAGAGACTATTGTCAGGCCAGTCACAACGAGGAGTTCAAATCACAGTTCCCTGACTTATTGTCAGTCAAATTGTATTATAAACAAGAAAGATGTGGCTGTCAAAGCAGCCACAATAGGACAGTCCTTAATACACAGTACAAGACAAAGGAAAAAATTATATCTAATATATTATAAGAGAAAGTTCCTGTGAAGTGAAGTAAATACTGGCTCTCATGAACAGCTTGATTTCTCCATTTTGGCTTTAAATGTGTCTCCCCTACGTGCCAGGGAGCAGGTGAAGGAAAAGGGGAAGCACCTTTCTCACCGCTCACCCTGGAGCAGCAACTTGTCCCCATCAACGGCTGTGGGGAAGAGATTGTTGCATCCACTGCAACCACAAATAGCATCACTAATCTGTCTGCACCCTGGGAATCCTTGACAGGTGGTTCTCAGCCATCTGCATTTCTTTTCTCCCTTTTAAACTCTTCTCCCATTGCCAACATGCCGGCCAAATTCTGGCTCCTGTGTGTGCCCAGGATGTCTGGAGAGGAACAGAGCAGCACCGGGGGGTCAAGGGAGGGGAACAGATGAGAATCTCTTGCTTGGGTTATTAGTTCTGATCCGTGCAAGGCTAAGCAGAAATTTGGTGGGCAGGGCATGTGCACCCAGATGGATGAAGTCTAATTTGGGGCTGAAAAAGAAAGAAGAAGCAAAAGCAGGATCACAACCAATATATCCATTCACAATTTAGTCCATTCACTCTTTCTGCTGTTGTCTTTTTTCCTATATTTATATAGAGATTCCTCTGGGTCACTCTTTCAGCTTCCCTCAATCCTTGTCTTTTCCTAAGATGTTATTTGTCTTGACAGTAATGATGCCTTTAAAACATTAGTGTAATTGAACAAAAATGTTACATCCTTTCCTTCATACTTAACCTTTAAAGGACACATTTATTCAAAAATACTCAGCAAGGCCCTCCTTTTGACTTTCTGGCAGAATACACCCGCAGGATTCCCCAAATTTATCATGAACATAATAATGCAGGAATGAAAAATATGATAATGCTTAGTCTTTTTTTTTAATTTTAGCTGAAAATGCAAAGTTCATTTTTGGAAAAGGTCAGGATACTCCTTAGGATTTCTGTGATCAGTGCCACTGTTTTCAGAGTTTCCTATATACTAGTTATACAAAAGAAGATGCAGTTTAATCTGCTTTTCATTCAGGGAAAAAAAAATGTTAAGGATTCAAGACTGGCCTGTGAAAGAGGAGGAGTCTTTGACTTGTTGGGCAGGGGATTGAGACTAATTTCTGCACAGGGAAAGCAGACGCCCTGTGGCTCTGGGAAAGGATATTTTTGATTAAAAAAAAGAGAAAAGAGTGGTGGAAAGAAATTAATTTTGAGGCTGACCAGACAAAAGGACTAGAATTTTAGATTTAACGTTTATGGTGATACCACAGCTGCAGCAGCTTCAGTAACATAGTAACAGGAGTAAAGTAGTCAGGAGGTTCTGAAGGAAAAGGAGGTTGCTGGGATTTAGGGAAAACCCCTCCTTTGCAGTTGTCTCAGTCCAGAATGTTCTCTCTTCCAGTGTCAGTCACTGTCCTGCACACAGGGCTGAATCACCAGCCAGCCAGAGGCACTTGGTGGGGTTTTTCCCCTGCTAAAGGCAAACTAATTAATGTTTGCAAACTCTTTGCAATCTGCTGGTATCATTGCAACATATCAGCAGTTTAAATACTCAATATTTTAAGTACATAGAGGACTGTGATGCTGCCAGCCTGATAAATATCTGAGGATTAAACTTGCTTAGAAAACTGAAGTAGTTGCAAATTAATTTAGTATATTTAGCCTACATTTAGGAGAAGGAAAACCCCTTCATTTTAATATTGTAGCTCCATAAGATTTTTATGTGCATACCATTTAATTCTGTTCCTAAGTACATAAGAGGCAAGTAATGCTGTTTCTTTGGGGAGATGGATACATCACTAAAAATCACAAACCCATTAGATCAACAAGGACTATCTAATTATCACAGGGAAATAAAGCCAATAAATCTATCCTGGTATAAATTATAGGCTTATGAAGTCATACATAATGAAATAAATATTTCATTTTTCTGAAATCCAAAATCTCACTTTAGAAACAGGAATATTAAAAATTAATTTCCATTTCTTATGATGGGTACAGTGTGGTTGAGTGGTTTCAGCATGTGCATGTACTCCCAAGCACTGCTGAATCCTATTCCTGGTTCTGACAGTGATTCATACCCTGGACCGAGACAAATCATTCAACCTCTCTGTACTCCTTGCCCATCTGTAAAGCTGAGATAATGCTGACCTGCTTCACAGAACCATTAGAAGAATTAAGAAACATCTGTTCTGCATCTTGAAGACATGAAATGCTCTAAAAATGCAAAATACTTTTATTCCAGGGCTTGGAGATTTTTGTGTTGTCACCAAACTTCTTAGCACCTGGCAGGAGTGATTTCTCCTTCAATAATTCGGTCAGCTCCCTGTTTCTGTAAGATTTATTATTTCACTCTCCTGACTAAGTCTGTCACCATTAGGAGAGAGATGTTTACTGTGAGATGGCTCTTCCCTGGAAATAATTGGTAGAGAGTTCCTTGCAGAGTCACAGCAGAGACTCATCCTCTGCAAAAGACTCAACCCCTGACAAGGCAGGTCCTGCTCTGCCAACACAGACTAAAACAGTGCCTTCTTCCTCATTATGGAGAAAACATGAAGGAAAAAGGCCATTGAGGGACAGAATGTTATGCAATGGGAGCACAATCTAAGAGAGGAAAAGTTCAAAAATTAGAACTTCTGCTGTGCATCTAAATAGAAACAGCTTCTCCACAAGGGATGAAAAAAATACTTCTTTTCATCAAGAATTTTGCAAGCTGCATGGAATAGTGGTAGCAAATCTATGAGTAAGTTTGCAAGATTTGTATTTCAAAACAGAGGCATAATTGGCTTCCTTTTTAAACAATCACATTTTATGCTATACTTCATATTCAATCTACCCATTCTATGCAACAGACTTCCAAGATTATTCTATTTCTGTCTGCCTGCCTATCCAGGCAGTATCTATTTATCTCACTTCAGTATTTATTTACTTTTCTGAAGGAAATGTTAAACAAACTTAGCAATACCATATTTTCTTAATTGACACAGTTTTAAGTAAATTCTATTTTTATCCTGAAATTCCAATAAAATATTTTAGATTTGTAGGAACAGGCCTTATATTCTAAAGCAGTCATTCTTTTAAAAAATGAAAACCACTGTACAGCTTACAAAAATAAATATATAGAACACCTTTTTAATTTACTATGGAGAAAGATAAGGTTTGCAAGCCATTTTAATCAGAGGTGGTTTAGAGGTGGCTTTACGTGTCTGCTGTGCTTGAGTGGCATTAGTAATGACCTTTGCATGATTAACTCAAAAGCCTAACCTGGAAAGATAGCCAGCTCTACCTTAATTGCCATTATTATGGTATTCACTTTGGCCTTGAAGCCTTTAGTAGGCTGTAAAATAGTGCCTATTCCAAATAAGTTCTGTTCTCTACTGCCTATCCATCTCCCTTATACACAGCCACAGATTACAAGGGCAGAAGTAATTATTGTCATCTCACCTCCTCCTTCAGACTGATCTTTTGGATATCCTTGGTGGTGAGTGTCCTTTAGCCCTCATCAGGCTGTGTTCAAGCTAAGTTCATCCTTCTAGGAAGTCTATGGTCTCGAATTAAAGATTTCAAGTATCCATTCTGCTTTTGGACAGTTATCTATTTATCTATCTAATTAGAAATATTGTTTCTTATTTTCAAGCAATGAGTACTTGGGCTGGATATTGTTGTGCTTTTATGAGAAAGAGAAAGGAGCTGTCTCTAGGAATGACAAAATAAGTATTTGTAGGCTGAGCATATCACATGGTAATTTTCTTTTAAAGAAGAGTGAGCTAATTAAGCCTCTAAATAGTGGCAGGTTTTCCAAACCTTGAATCACTTTCGTAGCCCTGTGGTGAACCCTCTTCATTCTGTCAGCTTACTTTCTGAAAAACCCTATTTTAAGATGAATTTAATCATTTCACTGCAGCTTCAGCTAGAAGGCGAACGTTTCTAGAAATAATAATTCTCCAGTGCTCTTTCTGTAGATATATGAATCCATGCTCACAGGACAAAGATAAAGTGACAATACCTGAAATAATCATTTTACCATCCAGCAACCAACTAATTCCCTTCCACGGACGTCATATGCAGAACTATTTCCAGCAAATAATTGAAAACACACAGGCTAAGCTTTGACCACCCATAACCAAACTGACCTGAAGCTGTGTGGGCCAGAAAACTGCTTCAAAAGCTGTTGTCTCTGCTCCAGCAATATCCTCTCTTTTTTAGGCAATTCCCAGCATTTCACCAAGACCATCTCAGAATTCCCTAGCCGGGGCATTTCAAGTGGGCACACAGGTGTTGACGAAGGACTGTGCTGCCATGGCCCAGGGAGCTCAGCTCTGAAGATGCTGCTGGGCAGTGTTGGAACAACAAGGTCACAGGGCAGCTGGAATCCAGCAGAATCTGTAAAGGATGGGACAGCCCACCAGAGCACAAGTGTGGGCTGTCAAACCTAAAAGCAAGGAGACATGGTATTACAAAAATGCTTTTCTTCTGTGCACTGAATATTTTGTATGCTACTGTACATATCCATTCCCCTATTGCTATTTGTCTTATTATTTTGCTCATTCTCAGTGCCAATACAGTGCCCCAAACGAGTCATAGTTTCTAAAATATGCAAGTGCTCCAGCTGACCTTATGAACAGCTATAAATTTGTAATGTAAGGGCTTGAAATCATACAAAAAACGGCAATCTCTGAGAAGTCTTTCTATTGTTGTTCCTTTCCATTAAGAAAAAAATAAAAAGGCAAAAATATGTAAATTCCCCAGAACAAATTTCACAGCCCAGGGAAAGCGGAGTTCATATGGAAGCCATTCCCAAATGTGCCGTGATTGCCACCAACAAATATGCTTTAAATACATTTTGCAATTTCCTTTTGCTCCATTTTCTGGGAGTATTTCACATTCTGCCTTGGGCACAGAGCTTGACACAAGGGGCTGGATAATGCAGCCCCAATTCATGTCAGAATGTCCCTGTGCAGTGAAAACCCCCACTGCCTTCAATGAGATATTGGTGTATCTAAGGCATACTAATATGTGCAGGAGTTGATGACTAACATGAGCATCTGCTTCAAAAATACCACAGCTAGAGCTAAGGTATTATTATAGACAGTCTATTGTACTTGCAAAAGACAAGTAAAGAGTTCCTGGTTGAGAATACATGTCAGAAAAATGACATGTTTTCATCACTTCCAGCCATAGTTAAAAGACTCTGAATACATTAACCAGCTGAAGGAAAAATACTTTCAGCTTTTGTATCACAGTGGGACTCTGTAAATGCAAGTTATGATGTAACAGACAATTATTGTGATTTCAACTGTTCATCATTTCTAAAAAGCTAATAATTTTTTTTTTTTAGTGTACACAGAGGAAGGTGGTATTTTTCACCAAATTTACAATGCTCCAAGCTAGGGAAAGGAGTTTAAGGTGGGCAGGACTGACTCAGTAACTGCAGCTGAATAGTTATTTCATACAAAGCTTTAGATCATCAGATATCTCAACTCAAGTACATGTTCCTGCATCACTTTTCAAAATGATCCAAGTCCTTTTGATGAAAATCTGGTCAATAATTCAACGTGCCAACTGGCATGGGATCCCAGGCTTTGCTTGCAATAACTTCTTATCAGTAATAGCTGTTCCTTCTGGTTTCTCTCCTGAATCAGACTTATTTCCTTTATGCAGAAGGCTTCAGCCATGCTCCAGGGACCGAATTCCAAGAATACACAGATGGTTGTGCTACCTCTAGGAATGCTCAGCATTGTTTCTGAAAGGGATTCCTTGTGCTGGCACCAGCAACCACCTGAGGATTACTGTTTTGAATAAAGTTTTCCCCTTGCAATCATATACTGACTCAGAATCACCCCTTTGTGAATGGGTGAGCCCAGGTGGATGGACAGCCAGGTCCTTCTCACTGCCCAACCCTGGGTTTCTGAAGCTGACCTGGAATCTTCCCTGAATCCAGTCTGAATGCACCTTTTGATAGATCACACTGCCTTTGAACTGGATGAAGGAATAAAAGGATAGCCTTAGGCAAAATAGGCTTTCAAATATAATTCTGATAGATTTAAGAACTGAGTGTAATAAATAATAGGCCAGTTGTAAACAACAAATTTAAAAAAGAAAAGAAGAAAAGGAAAAAAGATAAGGAAAGATTCGGCCACGCAAGGAAAGGGTGTGTGCCCCCCTCAGGCTTTTGTCAAAGGCACATCCACAGCCATGAGCATTGCTGAAATGGCTCAAAGGGAACACAAAGGGATTTGTACTACAAGAAGTCTGGAAACACGAGTATGTATATCATCTTTACCCAGGAAGAAAGCCAGCAATTTTCAAGCCTATATACAAAGAGAGAGAAAGAAAATTGGAACCTTTACACAACCAGGTTTTGCCTGTTCCATTTAAACTCTGATGCTAAAAAGGGGGAACCAGATCCCTGAAAATGTTTCTGTACCTGTGCAGATCCTTATCCATCCTATTCATGTTGGTACAATCCTCTGCTGAGCTTTACCTTCCTGTCACAAATCTCATTTTTTTGCATGCATTTAGAGCAGCACCAATGTCACAATGACATACAAAAAGAAGAAGAAGAAAAATGTTAATGTAAATATGGGACTGTAAGGCAGGAGACCTGGTTATTATTCCCAGCTCCTCTGGTGCCTCTCTGCCCCTCAGGCTCTAGGAAGACTGTACTCCTTGGTATCTGTGAAATCTTCAGACAATGTCACACTGAAAGAAACTAAAATATAAGCATAGAATTAATATTAAATGCCACCAATCACCTTCAGTATATTTTATCACTATGTTTCATTGGATGCTTTTTCCATGCTTGAATTTTCATGAGCAGACCCTTGCATGTCCTCCATCAGCCAGCCTTTTCCCATCTCCCACTGTATCCCTGCAACTCCCCTTAAAAAGGAGAAAAAATTTAGTATAAAATTTGTAATGGCCAAATTAACTGGCATTTCCAGGATGCCTCAGCTGTCAGTGCCTGTGATGGCAGGGGACGTTTTGCCAGCACCACTTCCATGAAAAGACATATATACATATATATAGCCAAGAACAGTGTGGGAGCTGCTTCCCAAAAAAATGCTGAAAGTCACTGGTGACATAAGAGTTATTAGAACATATAAATTTCTACAGTGTCAAATAAAAGAAATAATGAAAATAAAAGAAAAGGTGCTTTCCCGGAAGGTAGATGTAATAAAGCTGTTTAATTAATATGATGGCTTAGTGGGTGCCATTAAGCACCTCTTTAGGTTAATTTTAGTCTCAGCAGGGGTGTGGATAAATAGGAAGTATTTTACTTGTTCCAGATATAGCATCATTTTATTAAATCAGAAGGGACTAGGCTTTCCTAGTCATTGCATTCATTTGACTGCACTATGAGGTGATAAATTCTCTCTCTGTTTTAAGTATTACAGTAGCATTAAGACCATTATTAAACACAAAACAAAACAAAAATCCCCCAATAACTAGCCAATAAATAACAGATTAAGCCTGCACTGCCCACTTCCACTCTACACACTAGGAAATGTAAGAATTTGAGATCAAACTTGAAGCTGAAGGGCACTGCCCATTTCTGGAGTAGAATTGTATTTCTGACCACTCTTCTGCTCTTAGCCAAAGCCAGATCAGCTCATTTTTAAGTCCACAGGATGCAAGAAGGGACAGCAGGAAATACAGTGATTCATGCAAACACGGTGTTTGCAGTGAAGAGCTCGATCAGGTACAATTTGTGTATGAAACACAGAGACACCTCTGTGGTAATGCTTGCACAGTTATGTTCCCAGCCTTTCCTAAGCAAGCAAGCTTGACATATTCCTGTTATTTCACAGATAGAACCATATCTTTTAATAAATCCTACAGACCTTTCTTTTTTGAGCATTCCTTAAATATGCAAAAACTGAGAGCGCCCTTGGTTTTCTCCCAGATTGCCCTTCTAGCAAGGAGAGGTGTTTTATATGAATTTGCATCAATAAATGAAACAAGTAAATAAACACCTTACAAAAGTTCAGCAATGGATTTTGACAGAAGTGAAATTCTGCAGCTGAAGTGCAGAGTAAAGGAGATGGTACCACCCACCCGACCTCACCTTACACCCAGGCTGACAAACAGATTTACAGGGCTTCAAATTTACACATTCATTTTCTGATACTTAGAAGTTTAAATATTTAAATCTGGATTTACTTGTTATCCTAAGCAGCCTCCTGCAGGTTTACAGGCCTAAGTTCTTCAAATCTGTCTAATTCCAGTCTGTCTTTTCCTGACACACTCGAGCAGGTTTTAGCCAACACATTTGTTTCTGAGCTGTTGCAGTACCTTCAGGCTGTTCTGAAATCGAGTGTGTGAATGAGTGAAGCATTCCTGGGCAATGCTAAGGAATCTTTAGGGTCCAAACCTCAGTTTCCCCAAGGTTTTTTGATATGTGAGTTAAAATATGAATTAAAAAATACGTCCTGTAGCACCTAGGGCTTGGCATCTGCCTGCTCCCATTCCCAGAACCACAAGGAAATGAAAAAGTAGATAACAAATAAATAAATAAACAACAACAAAAACACAACAAAAAACCTCTCTGCCTTTTAAAAAGGAAATTTTTTTTATAGCTTCAGCATTGGAATGCAACAGTATAACAAACCATCTCAGTACATGAAGAAGAATAAATAGTGTATGAGATCATCTTAATAACACACTCAGTGTAAGAGACAAGGAAGTGGTAAGAATTTTAGGAATTTGTTTACAACAATCAAAATTAAAAGAGGACAGAGATAAGAGCACAACCTAATACACATTATTAGCATTATCTACAGTCCATGCCAGTCTTAGTCCTGCTAAATGTTTTCTCTGCTCTCTTACTATCAGGCACTTTTGTGGTATTTCTTGTGTTCCTTTCCCCACTGTAGTGTGAGTGTTTAATATAGAAGATAATATCAGTGTTCAAAGCCCTGCTCTCTCTCTCTGAGGGTGTACCTGCTGTGATAGGATGCTGCTTTCCAGTTCTGAAGGAAGACTCTCTGTCAGCCCATTCCCAGAATTTCTTCACTCATTCTCATTATAAGCAGATCACAGTGATAAAGCAGCCCCTGCTTACATTCACACACCTCTTGACTGACCCTGATCAAGAAACTCCTGCCCTATTCCATCTCGTTGGACTACGTGCTGGTTTTCATTTTGATGCTGTACTTGTTTATTCATAAACTTCATTGTGTCTCATGACATGACAACATCTGGGGGAAAAGAGGGGGAGGCTAATTCTCCACTGCACCCTAAAGAATCTTGAAAGTGTCCCAAAACACAATAAAATCTAATTTTTCATCCTGAAAGAATAGCTGCCTGCAAGCCCATGCAAGCAATACAGCAGTCAAAGATGCTGTTGTCAAGCCTCCCCTTCAGAGCAGTTTCTTTCTACCAAAGCTTGAGCACCATTAAAAGAAACACTGAATTTACACCTGAACATGTGTCAGTCAGGTGTTTCTCCTCTTAGACTTTAATATATTTTGATCACGTATCACCTGGTTACCAGCAGGGTTACTGGGACAGCTTATTCATATTGGAGGGAAATGACAGCTGAGGAAATGAAGATATGATGCAGGAAGCTATAAATTATTTTAGCATCATTTAAAAATTCTTGCACTGGAAGTCATTAAAAAACAAATCTCTATTTTTTTCCTTCTTTCCCCCTTTATTCTGCAAGACAGCAGACAGTTTGTGACAGCACCTGAACTCTGTAAATTCCACATTACCAAAATTCAGGCCCTGCCTCCCCCAGCACAAAGCTTTGATTTTGACAGTTACACGAGATCCAGAGCTTCTGGAAACTGAGGACTGAGCAGGGCTGCTGGGTCTCAGCCCAGGCTGCCTGTACCTGCAGGAGAAATGCCCTAACACCCCCCAATGTCCATTCACCACCAGCCAGTCTGACATCTGCCGGGGCAGTTTCCTCTTGCTACTGCCATTATAAATCTATTTGCAAAGCCAAAGTCTTCTAATCATTAAAAGACTCATGTACTTGGAGCATTAGTGGCTGTATATCAGCACTCGAGCCAGTGCTGTGATCTGTTCTGCCTCCAATACTTTCTGACGTTCCCTGGCATTTACTCCTCTTCCCCACAGTTCCTTCATGGCTACCAATATTAACATTCCTCTGACTTGACTTCACTAAGATGGACAATTCAAGCTCTCAGGTTTTTATTTTCTGGGCCCAGGTTTTATAAGCTGAAGACATATATCTATGTCATGAATTTTTGAGGTGGAATCAATTCCCAGTTTTTCAATGTAAAATCTTGCAGGCCAATTTACTGAAGTGCAACACTGTGCGCTGGATGTCTCCTTGAGCACTCAAGTTCAATAGAATTGAAGAAAAGCAATGATCTCCCCTTGACAAAAGAAATTAATGTTAAGCAAATATTCTTAACAATTTATTGAAACAAGTCCTTGAAAATTAGCTTTAACACCAACGGGAACCCAAAACCTTTGGGAGTTACTTTAAAAATATTAATGGAGGAAAATACAGAATTTTAATGAATATATGCTAAATATCTTATGACTTGAAGCACTTAAGATGCAATTGACCTCACCACTGTGGCAACAAGTTAGGAAGCAGTGGGAACAGAGACTTATCATCAGATAAAAAGCTCAAAACAGAATTACATTCTTGTCACCAAAGCACTAATACTGAGAGGGTGTGGGAAGGCAATTTTCAGACAAAATTGGAGCCACATAACTAATGTACTCTGATTTTTCACTTGAACTACATTTCACTGACAGAAGGGTCTTTTTCTGTAGCCCATTTAGGAAAAATGAGTGATTGTGTTCCGCAAGCACTATCCCATTTTCTATAGCACTGGAGAATTATTTTGTGTTCTGCTGAAAATTGTAAGGTAATCTAATGAAAACTGGCCAGCCCCATCGTCTCATCATTTCGAAGACCCTAAAAATACTATTTACAAAGTATGCAACTGGAAAGCTACACTGAATAATGTATAAAGAACACATTTCTTTGAATTTCATGGCCTTTTGATGGCAAAGACTTGACAGACTGAGGGATGTTATTCTGTCATGTAGCAAGCTAGATGAAGAGATGTGTAAAGTTTTCTTTCTTCCAAGCACATTCATCTTCTGGAAGTAGCTACCTGGAAGTGCATTTATGCTACTTTTTGTTGGTTTGGTGGGGTTTTGATGGGGTTTTTTTGTGGTTTTGTTGGTGGTGGTGGTTGTTTGTTCTTTTTGTTGTTTTTTGAATATACACATTTGGTAGTCAATTCCAAAACCTTTTCCTGAATGTTAAACTGTCTGCCTAGAATCACCCCTTCTTCTCTATCATGTGGAATCCTTTCCTTGATGACTCATACCTGATAGCACAACTGGGTGATCTCCTAAATTCCAAGGAACTCTTCTGACTTCCCCTTGGGGACTGTGATGGTCCATGGCAACAACTCACCTGCACCTCCTGGGTGCTGGTCCCTGCAGCAAGGGGGTTTTCCAGGGCCAAGGGTAAGGCCATGCCCAGGAACACACTGGATATGCTGGATTCAGCCTGCCACTGACAAAAACATGCAGCCAACAGGCACACAGAGACAAGGAGTGTTTGTCCCAGTGCAACACCTGCACAGGTAGAACAACTTCACTTTCTCAGGGATCGATTTTCCTCCTCACCCGTTCCTTCATGGCCACGAAGCAGGAAAATCTCTTCAGCATGAGCATGTGTTACTGCACACCTCATTCCACAGTTCCAGGAAATTCCTCAACTGTTCTCTCTGCTAACAGGCGTACTATTACCTGTGCTTTATTCCCACTGTAAAAATTAGTCACCATACACCATCTGTTTTCCCCTTTAGTCAGAAGCCAGTACATAGCACTGTGCACAGAGCATCAGGGCATTTTTTCAGGGTGCAGATATATTTTTAGTGATCATTTTGACTTTTTCATTTGTAGACAAGCAGATTTCTCCCTCTTCAAGGATGATTGTTACGTTGTGCTTTTTCTGAGAAAGCAGAATTATTAATTTAACCCCTACAGCAGTCTCAGTTACAAAATGCACATTACATATGAGATATTAAATGTGCACAGCTGGTGTGACCATTTAAAAAAATTAGGAAGAAAATAGCTTTTTGGTTTTCAATTTCTTCCCCAAAAGAATTTTAAAAAGGCACATTTTGTTCTGCTCTAATTAGTATGTGTGCCAGTGCATGACTTCCAAAGCAGGCAGATGCTTTGAATGAAGTGTAATGTAGATTTTCATTAATCTTCTTTGGCACAAGACTTTTCTTCTGCTATGTGTATGCAGGAAGTAATGACTAGAAAAGATGAGCAATCACAGGCAGCTCTAACCAACTTAAGCTGGCTTTTATAAAGGGCAAGACAGGGTCATAAAAGAATATGGTTACCTCAGTGTCTGACATCTCTCGGTTTCTGGTTTTTCATTATAATGAAGGGTTGGGGGTAATTCCATTTTAATACGAAATATCAAATTCAGATATGGGGACTCTAAAGAAATTAAATATCAGTGCACTGACAAATGCATGCATCTCAATCAGTTCTGGGACCAACAAAAGAGAAAACGACAGATACATTTTCCTGACAGCAGGCAGAGAATTCAAAAATGCATTTCCTGAAACCACTTTTCTGTTTAGAAAGGAGTAAGGAGAGTTTTTCTGTCTTGCTGGAAATGAAAGCCTATCAGTGAAAAGTTTTAGAGTAAAGCTGGAATTACTTTTATCTTTTCCCACCTCAGTTTAGGGATATTCTAGATTGCTTTAGATATGGCTAAAGCAGAAAAAAAAACTTGAAGTGGACTGTGCATGTTTCCTCTTAAGAAAGAGCACGGCCAGGTTATTCTACCAAAGACAAAGATCCCATGGTTGGAGAAAGTTCATGAGCCACAAAGAGAACTGATGATGCTTCAGGCTCATTTGCCAGCAGCAAAAACCACTCTCTTGTCAAGAGAAGACAGACATGAAGAGTGAAAGTCAAACATAAACAACTCTGAGTTCAGAGATACTCTTGATTTTGAGCACATCCAGGGAGCATGAGTTTTCTACTCTTGTGTTCTCACATTCAGCATAATCAATTTTTATTTTTAAATCTGCTATTATTACCTTTTGCTTTTCTGCAGTCTCTTCCATGTCTTCTCTTTTTCTGTCTCGAGCCAATCACTGATTCCCTCTGCACTTCTGCTCACTTGTGAGTTTTGCATTTTAGCACTTCTCTACGCTTGTAAGAAGAGACTTAACAGATTGCTGATCTATACATGAGATTTGGGGATTAACTCCTGAATTGGAATAATGGGACTGGGAAGTTCATGCTCCCTCAGAGATGTTGACTTGGGCAAACGCTGCTGCTCAGCTGTTTGATTTCCACCTTGAGAAGAGTCTTTCTCACGATTATGAGGTCAAAATTGTAGCTTCTTGTCTGACAGCCTCAGCTTTTTCTCCAACAAGAAACAGGCCCTGAAACACACTCTGCTGGATAGTTCTGAGCTAAAGATAGCATGTTTGACAGCTATGCACAAGAGAAATTAAATTAAAGAAAAAAAAAGTGCCTATAATAACAAAATCATTAATTACACAAATGGATTTCTATTTACAGTGCAAGTGAAATGATGACTTAAGGAGATTACAGAGCAACGTGCAATACAGAACACTGCTTTCAGGAAGAGCACAGGCCAAAAAAAGAATGAAAATTATATACCATAATTTGAGGTAATGCACAGGGGATACAAAAGCAAGTTCTAAAAATGGAAGGAAATGTAGTTCTTTCTGACCTCTCTAGAAACAGGTGAAACCATTAAGCAATGGCACAGGAGCATTAACGTTTCCTGAAAAAACATTAAAATAAAAAGAGGGGAAAGTGGATTTCATCTACTGTAAGTATTGCCTTCTACAAAAGCCACACAGAATAAAACAACACTTTTTCACCAAAACAACAAGAGGCCTAAGTGGTGAATGTTTCTAGGAAAAAGAAAGTAAAGCTATTCTATTTGGGAAAGGTACCTGCTTTAGAATGCAGGTTATAATGGTAGAACTGGGCAAAATGTTAGGTTTCCTAGAAGTAGCAGGATTCAGAGATTTTATAATATATATTTCATTTTCTCTTTGCAGAGTAGAACTGGTACAGGTTATCTTTTCTTTCTTTTTCTTTATTATTAGTTATTAAGTACAGTTACTTCACTGGAGAAATAAGGTCCCATTCCACTCTCAGATTTGCAGCCTTCTGCATGAACCCACCTACTTGTGGCTAACAAAACTGTCAGAGCTCCCTGTGAACACTTGTCTGAATGCACACTGCTCATCTGTAAAGCATTTCAAGGCTCTTCAGTCTTTGCTTTTTCTTCAGTGTGAAATTTTAGAGATGAGGGACAGGCAGGCTGATAAAGGGAAGAGGACTGGCAAGCTGTGTGGCCTCAGATCTCCTCTATTTCTGTGTGTATCAGTCTAAACTCTTAAACAGATGACACCTCTCTGCCTTTCCCCACTGGCAACGCTGCTCCAGGAGCTGAAACATCACTTACTGCCCAGAATTTACAAACACACTGCGAGCTGCATTTTGTGTTAACTCCACTGTCTTGTCAACAGTTTCTGTAGCACACACTGAAGCTGGGCATGAAACCCGTGGGTTTGATCAAATAAAGGATTGAAATCGAAAAAAAAAAAAAAAAAAGCACTCAGAAGTTAAAGCCCATTGAAACTAGAGTTTCTCTGGTTCATTCAAACAGTAAAAATGATCACACTGTAGCTTGGTTTGCAGTGTTGTTTTGTCCCAGCTACTGTAAAGCTGGCCTTGTTGGCCAGAGCCAAGGACAGTTTTGATCTCTGCCCTTAAATATTTTGCTTGGGGGCTTCCAGGGTTTTCTGTATAATTTTTCATTATGAAACATTGTTTTAATCCATTAGCATTTCACTTTATTTTATGTATCTGTATCTATTTATCTATTTGTGTAAAGCAATGATAAACCTGTCCATTACATCAGTTACCATTAAGTGTAGATACATAAATCAGCATAAAACCACCAGATTTGGCCAACACAAATCGACTACTCAAGCTCAGAGAGTATATTTAACATCTGAAGAGAAAAAAAGAATCCTGTGGAGGAACAGTTCACATTTCCTGTAGGTACCTTCACTGAGATCAGTCTCTACTCAAAAAATCACTTTAGGTGACACCCATTTCATAACTTAGGCATTGCAAACCCCTATTAATGACAGTAGATGCATGAATGTCTACTTTAGCTTTAAACTATTTACATAAACTATTAATTCAGTAGATTATTCTGGAACAGAACATACTGAGACTGGGTTTCCCTTATTATGGATCTTACCACACTGAAAATGATGTAACCAACTAATTAAAGCAACAACACAATTTGATTTTTTTCAAGGTTTGAGCCTCCTATACTGTAATATCTCATAAATAATTACAACAGTGAAAGGACATACATTACAGTGTATCTAAGTGGATGTGGTTATAAAGGAAAAATCTTGCTTTTAAGGCTGACACTGTAACAGCGGAGTGGCTCAGATAAATTGGCTCAGATAAACTATATTTTTTTAGCAAAAAAACCCAAAACCCACTCTACAAATAACCTTTGTTTCATAAGGAAAATATTATATACAACCTCACAGGCAGGAGAGAGATTCATATGAGATAAAAGCTCCAAGGCAGATAAGTCAAGAGAGAAGCTGGGGGATGGGCAGGAAGCGGTACTGCCAGTCTGACAGCTCACTTCTTGCAGGAGTATTTTGAATTGTTTCAGTTGTCATTACCTTAAGGAAGTTTTCACTTTGATAGCATAAATATTAAATATTTTTAAAGATGAAAGTGACAAGGAAGCTGTGTGGAATTATTTTTTCTTTCCTTCCATACAAAAGCAGTAGTCATTAACTAGACTGCTCATGGGCCACAAAGAGATAAATAAACCTGCACAATGTGACCTTAGAAACAATCAGCTGTGGATTTCATTAATGTAACTCTAAGCTGAGTTCTAAGAATTTCAGCTCTGACCCTTCGTAATGTCAAATATTTTGGCTGTGAGGCCTCCTTAGATTGCTCCATGTATAAATACCTTTAATGTGCCAAGAAGAAGAGCCAGTCATAACTAAACAAACAATTAAGAGTAACTGAACAACAGCAACAACCAGAAAAAGCCTTCACATGTCATGTGTTCAGTTATCTGCATTTAAAACTCCATTAGAGAAAAATCTTTTAAAGACTCAACATGAGCTTCATTTTTAAAGTGATATTGAGGCTATGCAATAACATTCAGGGCAGCAAATGGTGCCCATTCAACGGCTGAAAGAGAGTAAATAAATATTCTTCTCTGAAGAATGCAGTGTTTCAGTATCTCAGGGCTTTTTGCGAACAAGTGGGAGATTTAGCAGCCATACTCTATTTGAATGTTGTTTTCCACCCAAATTTTGGTAAAAGAGTTACAAGCATTTCTTAGACTCCTAAAATGAAGCTGGGGCACAGCATAAAATAAACAGTAGATAAAATTGCTCTCCTGAGAAGTAGAAACGTGTGACTCATTCTCTGAGCTCAGATGCTCCTGAGCAGGAGGATCCTTCCCTGCACACCTTGTGCAAGCTCAGCTCCTTTCTGCTGGGTTAAACTGGTGGCACAGCTCAGCTCTGACAAAGAAGAGAGTTCCTGAGAAGGGCTCTCCTGGTAAAAAACAAATTAGAGTGTGGAAAGCAAGAGGCAGCAAAATAAATGAAGCTGCCAGCATCACAACTGGGCTCAGGGCTGTGTAAGGAAGCAGCGTGGAAGGGAATCCTTCTTCTGGGGGGGGAAAAACAAGAAGCCCAGAGAGAACATGGGATGGCCTAAAATACAACTTCAGTAGGGTCAGCTCCTACAGCTCAATTTACCTTCCCCAACAAACACTGAGCACTGCCTTAACTGCTGATCCTGTTGCCCTCAGTGGTGAAGGAGATTCTGTCTGGGGCAGGATTCAACCCAGCCTGACGAGGAGCCCCCAGAAACACACCAGGGACAGATGAGACAGCAAATGGAGATTGGTGCTGGCATCAGAACCTCAACAGCAGGTAGAAAGGATTCATTCCCCTGCTGCCAGCCCCCACCTGAGTGTTGTTCCCCTGAGCAAAAGCCAAGGCTGCTTCGTGTCTGCCACAAAAATGGTCCTGGTTTGAGCACAACAAGAGGTCTGAGCAAAGCCTCCCACCAGAAATCTGAGCTCAGAGATTAAAGAAATAGAGGAGCAATAAGAAATCACACACATCCCACATGTTTAGCCTTGTTTCTGCAGTCAGATCAACCAGTAGAAAACCACTTGATTTCAACAAAATCATGATTTTGCAAACACTGAGAATAAATAGAAATTTGTGCTGGAAAAATGCAAAAAAAATGAAAATGCAAACTGATAGTTTTTATTACTCAGAGGTAATAAAGTTATATTTCAAGCATAAGAAATGACAAGTTATCAAAGCCCCAACTCTAGCTGGAGAATTCACAACTTCTGGAATACAAACAGGAAAATCCTTAATGAGACAAGCACCACAGCTAGAGCTGCTGCTTCAGAAATACCCTGAGCAGCCACACTTACCCAATTAGTGCTGTGGCAGGAACGTGAGCACATTCCCCCATTCAGCTCTACAGAAGAAAAATAAATATTTAATGTATGTAAACTCAGTCACTGACTGATCATTAAACATTACCCTGAAGAAACAGGAATATCTTATATACTTGCACAGAGTTTTTTTCAGCTTTTCTCCACATCTTTGTGAAGATTAAAGAACTTTTGTAGGATTTAAATTAAGAGCTCCAAGTTTTCATGAAATAGCTTTGTGTGTTTATTGTCCACTAGAGCACTGCAAATAATTATACCTAAAATATAATTTATGACTGAGAAAAAAAAACCTGCCTGTGATGCTGAACACCCCTAAATTTCCTGCAGGGTTTTCTGGGGAGCTGGGAAAAATATTCTTCTCATCTCTTTCTAAAGTGCAGTTCTGCTTTTCAGAAAAAAGGGACAATTTCACTCCCACTGTCTCTGCCCCACTGAAGGAAGGAGACACCATGGGCAATGGTGGGTCAGGAAAGCATGGAATCAGGTCACCCACGGATGAGCAGCTCTGCCCACACCACCCAGTAAAGCAGTGACCAGCCCAAAGGAGGAGCTGCCCCTTCCCCACCGGGTGTCAGCCTGCAAGCTGTGGCCAGCTGCTGTACATCTCATTAAATGTTCCCACAGCTTCTCAGAATTGCTGATCTGTGTGTCAGCTCTGCTCCTCAGGAAAGGAGAGGCTGCATCATTAGTGGCTTTCTGCTACAGAAAGGAAAAAAAGACTGCAACACCCCTTCAGCACAGACATGACTCAAAATGCTGAAGTTTTCAGGACACCAGCTTTTTGCATCAAGAATAAAAGATGTATTCCTGGTGAAACAATAAGAACCATAAAGAAATGGCATCAGGAGGTCAACACATACTCCTGAGGGTGCTCCTACAACAACCAGCTACTTTCACTGTACCTCACCACTCACCTCCAGAGCTTCCCTCCCACCAGCTCTGCAGGACTAGACTGCCATGAACATTCTCTGCCTGCAGATCCTGTCATGACAAAACCTAAACCCCAACAATTTCATGCAGATGAAATTAAGATAGAGTTTGATCTTTTATTAATATTTTTGAATGGATATTATCTTCAATTTTATTTCTAAGTGTCAGAAAAAAAAAGTCACACCCGTTTATCAGGGTATCCACATTAAGAAAGACACCATCTACTACCACACAGCTCTGTAAGCCAGGGCAGCCATCCACATCCCAGCAGCAGCACCACTGCTCTTCACGCTGCAGCAGCTACAATAACTTCCTCACAGCCCCAGGAGAGTTTGCTACTTAAGGCTCTTTTTGTTTCATGCATAACATCCAGAGCACGATGAGCTTTTGATTAATCATATGGTGATTAATTACTTGCACTCTTTATGGTTTGAATTCAGCATAGCAATCAGCTCCTCACAGCAGCATACTCCCAAGTTCTGAAGTTGGAGGATTACCTGTCACTGGCTGCACATGTACCATATTCCTCTGTACATTCCTCATGTGTTTGGATTCTGTTCCTGGAGCACTTGCATGGAAAAGGCAAAAGTCATCCCATTAATGCATCAACACTCTGCAGTCAGCACCATGCAACAAGAGATATTTTTAACATGTATTAAAATGTGACTGTACTTTCCACAAATGTTATCAAGAGCTAATCCAACAACAACGTATTTTGAAAGCAAAGTTGTCTTATATACACAAACATCTATATCAGATTAAAATATATCATATTATTGAGCAGAGACTCATATGGGTGAAGACAAAAATAAATATGTCCAACTAGAGACGTGCAACATGTAGGACATTCTGCTTGTACCTCAAACTCTGCCATGGAAAATTCCCATTAGGCCCGTAGGTGCACAGGCAGAGGATAACAGGCCCATCCTTCCAAGGAGCAGTGAACTGACAGCTCCAGGAAGGACAAAGGTTTGTCCCTACATAAGCCCAGCTGTATCAGGTCAGACCCAAGACCATCAGACCCAATAAGTCACCGTTGGTCATCTCCCAATAAGTAACCAAGAAAGAGAACCAGCACAGGGAAGATAGGGAGTGATTAAAGTACTCTCCCAATCTCCAGTAGCTTGTGGCTCAGAACTACTCAGCCAGAGAAGGTATTACAGTATTCTGGTAAAGAACCTGCAATTGTAACTTTGCCTGGTATGGGTTTCTGACAGTTGCTTAAATCCCAAATGTTCTTTCTAATTAGCATGTATTTAAATATGCATGAATCTGTCTATACTCTTGCTTTGTTTGGGGCCTTAGGGGTGGCAGAGTGCAAGGAATCTTCTCCCATTAATCTCTAGTAAGAATTTACAATTTTTGTGAATTATCTGTTAGAAGCAAGTCTTCTTTTCTTAGTGTTGAAACACAAAGCCCAAAATGGAGGTTAACAACTACAAACCTGTTAAATCTATTGTCTGGTTGATATTTTAAGAGAACCACTGCTTTTTACTTCATTCATGCTATTTTCCTGGTTTAGGACTGCAGAGCTGGAGACTCTGCATCACCACGAAGATTTACATTTTTATTTTATTTGTAGGTAAAGCATCCTTGAGTCTTACGCAGCGACACTTTCCCAGTCTATCTCTGCCGGCTCACTCGGTGCCATTTCCCCAAGATCTGATACAGTATTTGAGCAGAGACATTGCCAGTGTAATTTTAGAAGTTTCCCTGGTAACCACTGCTGACATCTCTAACTCAAAATTTAAGAGTACAGCTCTCTCTAACACCCTTACATGGCAAACTGCCTTGCATCAGTTCAGCTCAGGAACCTCGCAAATGACAATTCAATCTCCTCTGCTGTTCACAGAGATAAGGTACATGCCCACAGACATTCCTCTCACTTAAAGAAAGCTGCCCCCAACTTCCACAGTCTGCAGAGAGGGAAAAGGCATAGATGGAACTCTCAGAAAGAATGGAAAGTGAGACTAGAAAGAGGTAGATGCTGGAGAGGCTTGGTAAGAGACACAAGGGAAGGGAGGAGCTTAGAAGCAACAGCATTTAGAAGCCAATGGGAACACCTGAAATGTATTGAGCTGGCAAGAGAGAACTGAAAACAAACTATTTTACAGAAATGAAAAAAAAAAATGAGAAAAGGGGAAATAGTATTTCTTTAATAATTCCTTCAGTGTATTTTTTGTAGGGTGCTCATCTTCCTCTCCAAGTCTGGAAGGAAGGTAAAGTGAAAAGAGGGTCACTGTGAGATGCTATTGATGGTTCCTATGTGCCTCAATGTTTTATCTCTGGGCAATCTTGTCTGAAAAAAACACAAAATCTTCTGCCATTTCTGTTGATGACTCTGGCCTAAACTGGATAGGCAAATCTATTTCCCTTATTCAAGCAATGTCACAGACCAACAGTACATCACAGATATCTAGCAATCCCTTCTAACTAACTGGGTTGTGCATTTCCCACTCACAACCCCCTCCCACAAGTTCACTTCTTCCCAGTGCCCACCACTGCCTTCCTGGCAGATATTCATGACCATGAGTTGGTTGCTCTCCCTTCAGAGGGTCTTACAGACAGCCAGGCCACATCCCTATCTTGCAAATTATTTTATAAGCAATACTTTTCTTGAACAGTACCCCCATGCTCCTCTAGACCCTGTAATCCCTTTCTGTGACCCTACTACTGTGAGCTTTCCCCACTCCTGTTCATCCCAAAGGCTCATCCTGTTCCTGTGTCCCTGCCTATTTATTGCCCAGCAGTGCCCAGGGCCCTGTGATCCCTCTGGGGCAGGAACTGCATCTTAAGTCTGAGCTTATCCATCATCTAGTGCTTTGGAATTCTGGTCCACAGTGGGTTCTTACTGTTACATGATCATAGGTCAGGGTGAGACAAAGAGAAGAACGAATACCAAGAGAGATGAATAAAGAACCAGGGGAAAAAATCACTTTGAATTGAGAACATTGCTTTGTCTTCATTCTCCCATTTTCCCAGGTACATGAGGGCATCTTGGAAGACATCTCTAGGAATGTATTTTCCCCCTCACATATATTGTTACTTTTGTTTTAACTCCTCAGAGACTGGAGCTGTGATTCAGTACACAGTGTTAAAAGGAGATTTCCGGGCACCACTCACCACTCTGGGCACCATCTTTCCTCCTATCCTTTATCAGTCAAGTTTCAGCTTCTTCAACACAGAATTTCTCTCTCTCTATTTGTGTATTGCTTATCAGAAATGAAGTCCAGTTTCTCATTTTGGAGCTGACAATGAAGAGAAAGAAAAAGCACTAAATAAAACAACTAAGGGCAGGATAATTTAAGAAAATGCTGGAGAATCCCCATTGATTACCTTGCACTGTTCAGGAAAACCTAGGGAGTGTGGTGCTCATTAAGGTGTAAGGAAAAATACACAATACAAAGAGATAGAGGAAAGGGGAAATACAGCTGTTTGGGCCCTTACTACAGCAAAATCAACAAAAACCCCCTCAAAAACAGAGTCAAACCACAGTGCCAATCAAGGACAGGAAAAAAAAAAAGGAACAACAACAAAAAAGAACATGCATAGAAACAGTAGAGTGGGGTGAAGTAGAGATCAGAGAGCTCTAACCCATTATAAAAAGAAAATGCTGAGGTAGGGAACTAACACTGCCACTACAGAGGTCACCAGGAAACGTGCTGGGGAAGCGGGGGGAGAAATGAGGGGGGTCCCTGGGACAGAATTCACCCTGAAAGGGTCAAAGATAGTTACTGCCAAAGCAGGTTAGCTATAATTAGTGCATGGGAACAGACGGTAAAAGGATTGTGATGCTAATGTCTGGGATTTTCAGAAGTATTCAGAAAGCTTTTTGTTCTCCACCACTAGAAGCCCTCCATTGTCTTTGCATCCCAGGTTATTGATGGTTTCAACTACAATTCCGAATGCTGAAGGAACACAGAACTGATTATCTTTTGCTGCTGTAGCTGAGCTCACCAGCCCTTCAGAGTGAGAAGCAGGCAGTGTCTTCACGGATGAACATTTCCTCTCTAAAATTTCTGAGCCATGTACCACAGCCCCAAGCTTTCAGCATTCTCTCAGAATCCTTTAACATGTTTTTTTCCTAGACGACTGGATGTGAAAAAGTGCTTTCCACTCCTATTATTACATTACTGTGCCTTCTTTCCCTCCACTCCTTTATCTTCTAACTGCTTTAACATGTTTGAGAACAAGCAGTGCATGAGAGTGCAACTCGCACTTTAACAGACATCCATAAATTTAGACTTGAATTACACTGCTGGTGCCATGCTGTGCAGCTGCTGGGAGGAAACTAGGCCAGTGTAGAGTAGCTACTGACAGAAGAGATTTTCCTGTAATGATACTGTTAGGTACAATTCAAGGGTCAGCATTTCCACTTTCCGAATATCTGTGAAGAGGCACAAACCCCCTTAGACCAGCTGTATTTCAATATTGCATACAATGAAAACCAAAGAATTTATCTTCCAGAAAATCTAGACTCATCACCTGAATTTCATGCAATACAACTCCCTTGGCTGCAAAGCCACAATAACAATAACTCACGAGCATATGAAAAATCCAAATTTTACTGTCTGCAATTCCTACACTATTGGACATCAGAAGACACAATCCTGCAACCTTGGCAGTGTATCTAGAAGAAATTTTGGCTTTTCCCCCAGGATAATGGATAAACTCACCCCAGGCCTTAAATCTCTGTCTGTGGTAGGGAGAAGGCAGGAGAGGGTCCTCAGGGTCCTCAGATCAGATCCCATCACAAACCATCCATGAGGATGATAAGGACCAAACAACAAATTTCCAGCCATGAAATTTCTGGTCCATATTCTGATGAGTGGAATCTGCAGCTGCTGATGGAACAGCTCTGAGATTTACCCTTCATCACCAGCACATTTCCGTAATTTCTTAACATTTTCTTACCAAGCCTGATGCTCCAGAGCATCACAGCTCCTACAGTTCTTCAACATTTCATAAAATGCAGGTGATTGCAAGGCTATGGATGAGCTGCTCTGTCAGGGTAGTGAGGGCAGCACAAGCAAGGGCTGGGTGATAGAGTTCATCCCTGTTTCCTCTTCAGAACTGGGAATTGCTCAGTGTCTTCCCACCGCAGGAACCTGCCACCCCAGAAACCTGCCACCAGCCCCTGCTAAGGTAGCCCAGGCTGCAGTGGTGCCACTGCAGAGCTGCTTCACGCTGGAACAAGACAGGCATTTTTAAATAACACAGTCCTTCACTATCCTGCCTCGCTGCTCAGCAAAATGTACTACCTGCTAATCAGGAGCTGATTATAAGGTTTTCCTTAGTCTGCTGGAACACCAAGCAGTGTAAGTGGGCCATTTTTCAGTGCTCATTAGGCACGCTCAGAGCCAAGCCTCACACCAGGACACAAACAGAGGCGGGACTGCAGGTGCTGAGTTTGCCAGCAGCCGCTCGAAGACTCTCCCTGGATTCTGCAGCTGCAGAGCTGAGGGCACGTCACCCCAGCTGCTCCCAGGTGTCCCCAGCCCTGGCCTGACCCGCAGCTCACCTTCCCAAGGAGAAAGGAGACTGTGCAGGCACCTGGGGACCGAGCAGAGAGGGAGGGGAGGCACAGCTCCACCGCACCCATGGTCTTTGCACAGCAAACATGACACAAAGCTCAGCCGCAGCTTTGCTGGGCCAAGAGCTGCTCCTTTTCAGGGATTCACCAGCAGCTACACCACATCAAACCCACAAGTATAAATCCATTTATGTTATGGTGCTCCTAAAGCCCAAAATGAAAGAGGCATTTTTTTACCCATGCTGGGAAGCTGGTTTGGCCATAAACCACTTCAGACCAAAGCAGCAGGTAAAGGGAGGGCAAAGACAGAGAATCAGGAGAGGTTAAGGTCAGTGGTACACAGGACCCTGTACTGCTCACCAGCCTTGTCCTAACTCATTCTTTTCCCAGAGAAAATCTGTCAATGCCTTGACTGAGGTGGAACCCTTAATTAACATTTGCAAATTATTTTCATATCCCCGGGTAAGAGGTGCAATACAAATATGTGGCATTATGAAAGAACAGCCCTTATGCCTGAACTCCTTTAGTAGGGCAGAGAAATAGGAATTATCTAGAGAATAAAGAAAACAATAAAACCCAGACTTTGAAATGTCATCTGCATTTTTGACCTAAGAAATATAAAAAGGATATTTAGCTGGGACATTTAAAGAAGGCCCGAGCCTTCCACAATAGCTTTACCTTTACCCAAAACAGGACAGAGGTCATTGTTCACTGCATCAGAAGACGACTTGTTAAAGTGCAAAAGCCTTCTCAGAAAGCACTGTGCTTTGAACATAACATCCTCGATTACATTTTAAAGTTACCAGTTAAACAGGATTGCAGATAACAGGTTCTGGCAACCAGCAAAGCCAGGACAAGGCTGATTTAAAGTGACTCCCAACAGCAACCTGCAGAGATCAGCCCCCTGCTCAAAAGAGATTCCTGGGGGCAGGGGGCTTTCTTTTTGAACTAGGTTTGAACTAGCAGCTAATGGGAGAGCTTTCCTGCATTCCTCCTTTATAACTAGGTACAAGCAAATGGGAGACAATGACAAATGACATTCAACTGTAACATCTTCTTTTTGTATTATTATTATTATTAAAAAATGGCTTTTGTGAATGCCTTTGGGGTTCCACATTCTCCAGGGCAGATTTCTGCTCTACATCACACAAATATAAATCTGGAATAATGTCAGTGAAGTCAAAGGAAATATTTGGGCACTACACAATTTTGAGCAGAACTGGTTAAGACTGATCTAATTACAAGAAGGGACAAGCATACATTCTACCATTAGTTAAGGGGCGAGGGGAGCACAGCAGGTTGTATGTGTTGTTTTGATCAAATTTGACTTTATCACATGCAAGCTGGAGGCTTTAAGGCACACAAAACTACTCCCCAAAATAGTTTTATACATATTAGACATTTTTTGCATTTCCTGCCCTAAGGTACCAGTTTGTATTTCCAATAACCATATGTACATGAATCCTAAATTATATAGTGAGCAGAATTTCAGTTTGGTGGAACAAGCCATGACCCAGGTAACTGCTAATCTCAACGAGATCTGTTGAGCTTAATTGCTGTTAAGAGTTCACACCCATAAACATGGATGTTTATTTCCTCTCCTCATGATTTGTCTGGCTTCCTATCTAAACTGGGAAACATATGGAGAGGTAAAACATCGTCTGCTGTGATACACACATTGTCTGGGAAGGAACTCTAATGTTTCACATTAATGCTGTCTCATTCACAAGCCAGATCCTATTCTAAGTGAACTAAAATCCCCAATAATTGCCTTAAAGCCCTGCTTGACACCCTTGTGACCATGAGTCAACAGTCCTGAGTCTACCACTTGCTTATGAAATTAAAGCATAATAATACCTACATTTCCCAGACTCGTCCTCTGTGAAGCATAACTGGGCAGATGAAGAACTTTCAGATGTGCAGGATAAGCAGGTAAGTATAAAGCAATACTCCAAAGTGCCTTTAGATGATGCAACCTTATGACACTGACAGTTCTGCAATTAGCAGTAACAGTTCTGACCTGGAGAATTTCTGTGAATTTGCAGCTTCTTTTCATTCTACCTTCAGCCCGCAATAGACTGCATAGACTAATGTTAAGTTTGGGTAAACCAAATCCAAATAAATTCTAATAAACTAGGGTTTTAAAGAAATAAAATTTCCCTTCTCCTCACATTTTTCCCCTGCATACCTGACGCCTACTCCATCTTGTGCTCTGTGATACGATGCATCTTTGCTACAGAGTTAATTTTGATCACTCGGACTCAGCCAGCTGTGTGGCAGCTTTCAAGCTTTGATGCACCAGGCTGTAACTTTGACAGAGCAGCCAACAAACTGACCAAGTTGGCATGACAGAAACAAAAACTCAAATTAAATACTGTTGACTTAGCAGGACCCTGTGAGGAGCAACCCCTGAGCTGGCAGTCAGGCTGGAGCAGCTCGTTGAACCCACATACCAGAATATTCAACAGCTTGTCCAAGAATCCTTCCTCCTCTCTAAACAGACATTAATCCCTGCTTCAGAAAAGTTCCCTGCTAACCCTGAGAGATTACTGACAAGTTTATTTTCCAAAGAAAATATTTCAAAATACAATTTTTTCCTCTTTCAAATCATTCTTGATACTCACTCTCTTTTTAAAGATTTTCATACTCATTAAAATAACAAGATCAGCTGTGCTTGATTGAAGCTCTCCATAGTCACCATTTAGTTCCTCAGGTCAGATGTCTACACTGGAGTCAGTACAGACAGATTTTAGAGGCAAGAATCAGGTCTCTCTCTGCAGTCATACACTGGGATGCACATAGAATGGGGTTAAATTATAATTATTGCAGTAATTAAAGTAATCCCCCCCAATGAGAGAACATCCCAGGAAATGAAATAAGCTGACACAACAGAAAGTTTCTTATTCCTTTACGCAAATGAATTTAGGTAACTGTGGCCTGAAATTTCTTCCAGTGTGGGCACACATCTGGTATTCAATCAATTTTGAGAAATAAAGTGTTTTCTCCCCTTGGCTGCAGCTCCTCACTGATCTCTCTGGGTCAAATAAATCTCCAGAACAGAAGATGAAGCCTGTGGCTTGGGTTATATATAATAGAAGAGTTGCTGCATTGACCTTACCTCCAAACAAACACTGAAAGGCATTTTTCTCACTGAAGGATAAAATACACTAATGGGGAGGCTGAAGATTTCTTCTTCTTCCCAGCTGCTCCCTTCCCTTAAAATGCCTGTACCTTCAGGAGCAATGACTCTGCACCCCACAGAATGGAGCCACAGGGCCCCCCTCACCCTCCAGAGCTGCTCCTCGGGAAGTGCACTGGCATTCTGTGCCGGTTTGGACAAATCTGGAGGAAAAATATCCTCTGATAGAAGACAGATTACAACCACCCCACCCCCACCAGGTTCAGGGGAAAAAAATTTTCGTCGGAGGAAAGAGATTAAAAACCTATTTATTTAACAAACACACAGGGGAAGGATAACAATGCTAAATAATAAAACCTCTCGCTGTGGAAAGAAACCTGGAAAATTTCAGAGTCCTTCCATAGGTGTAGTCTCTCTCCTCCTCCTCAGAGCTGGGTCAGTGTGGGCCCATCTCCAGGGCCTCAGTGGAAAATTCTCCCGATGTGTTCTGATGTTGAAACAGTCCAGAAGAGAAGAAGGGAAAAACCGAAGTCCCAGGAAAACAAAGTGCAACTCTCCGTCTCCCTCCGGAGAAGAGGAGCTGAAAGCTGGCTGGAAAGCAAGCAGGGCGCTTCCTCCGTGCTTGCTGCCGCAGCAGCAGAACGCAGAGTGTGAGTCTGTGTCCTTGAAACAACTGCTCTGAAAAGTTCGGGTTTTTTTCCTCTCCCCCCTCTCAGGCTCAGTTTAAAGGCACAGAAAGGCACAAAGTTAATTTCTGGGCATAGAGCAGCGATAGGGGATACACATCATAAAGACACCCCAAGACACATTCACTAGAAAGCAAGTTTGAATTTCAGCTTTGCTGACTACCTATTGCATTTTACTGAAGGATGTTACATAAAGTCTGCCAGAAAATAAACAAATGTTTATCAATTGAGCTTCCCAAAACCTGCAACAGTGTTTGACCGGATACCAATAATCCCACTCTCAGTTCTGAGAGCACTCTTACATTGCTGAGAAAGAACAAAGCCAAGTGCTGTAAAATCACCTCAGAAAGCCAAAGCACATTTTTTTGCAGCCTTGTACTACACCAGTGTTTTCAGACACCGGCCATTTTTCTTGATTTACCAAGAACTCTCAGGTGTTTCTGCCACTCAACAATTACTCACTCCTGGTCAATTTTTTTTTCCTCCCTTCCAGACCACAGTCAGCAGCATCCCTAGACTGTAACTTTGTTTTATAGCCTGAGGCCAGTTATGAAACCAGTGCATTGTTGCAGTGAGAGATAAATTATTTCAGGGTACCAGGAGCAGGGGAAGGGCTTGGGGAAAGCTGTCCAGCTCTGAAAACAAAACCCCAAGCATGCACTTGTTCCAGGAGTGATGGGAGAAAAGGTGTGTTTTTCTTGTGCAGGGAGAGATTCATGGGATGCCCTCTCCTATTGCCAAGTCTACCTCACACAACAACAGGCACAAAGTAGAAAGTCTGTGCCTGAAACAGAGGAGATGTCATCAGGCATTCCCTTTTACTTTTCTTCTAAACTAAACCAGTGAAAACTAAAAAAATGGAGTGTCAGAGATACTCTCTGAATGACATCTGGTGTGTACAGAGCCACAGAAAACTGCAGGAATTTCAAGAGCTGACCAAAGGGCTTAAAAAACAGCCTTGGAATGTGAGAGTCAAAACAGAATCAGTGAGTTCCATTAGCAAAGGAGAGGTGGAGAGTTCACCTAATTACTTTGAAAATCCCACAGAGAAATGGTGGGAGCTTTACTCCAGTGATCCAACAGCTGGATACTCTTCTACAAGATGCACTTCTTGGAAAATCTCTCTGGTGTGCTGTGTTCAGTATCAAAATGCAGATCCACGGGATAGGCAATCCTGCTGTCTTCTGTCTCTGCACCCATGAAACGTGCTCTGCTTCCAGACAATTTCATTTCCTTAAGTCCTAATCATTGCCTTCTCTGTGGCAAGATGGCTTATTTCTGGGTCGATTCTATAAAATCCTGAAGGACCAACTTGGATTTGTTAAGGCAGGGGAGCAAAGCAGGGATGTACATTCCCTATTTGCACTGACGGAAAGGAGTGGCTGAACAGCAGCTTGGATTGTATGACTGTGCTCTTTCCAGTAATTAACATCTATGGTACAGCAAAGAAAAACAGACAAAACTGGTGCAGGGATATGGAACACAATTCAATAAAAATGTTCCTAACTCCAGAAACAGATCACCAACACACTCAAATAGGTTGTTCCACTCTGCACAGCCTTTAATAGCACTCCCTAGAGAAATTAATTTCCTAGATAAACACATTTTTTTAAAAAATAAAACCAATTCTACTCTGACAACTTTTGTGTGTTTAAGTAGAAAATAGAACTGCTACATATTCATTAGACATGGAACAACTCTAAGTGTTGTGCCACACCATTAATACTTATTTTAGTTTCTTTTTTCTCCTGTAAGAAGCAATACAATTTTTCAAACCATCGGTTCGCATTACTAAAATGGAAAAAAAAAAAGAAAAACATGATAGGTGAAAATGAAACACGCAGGACCTTAATTCAGTGAGTAATAACTTACATAATTTAATAAAACAGGACAGGAGTCCTCTCTCTGAGGTCATAAATAATCACACACTTTAAGTTAGCTCTGTTCCCACAGACCTCACTGCCATTTCCCACTGATTCTTACTTGGAGGGAGGATTACTGGAAAATTGTTGTCCCCTGTCGCTCCCTCGATCATTTGCTGGAGGTTATCAGGACAAGAGAATGAGACACAGGGTCTTCTCCCAACATTCTGGTTTATTTGCACCAGCAACACGTCACACATCAGCCTATGACTGGGACAGATGAGGTGAACACATGCTTCTTTCTGCTGGCACTTTGCCATCCTTGGGAATCATAACTGGTAAATGAAGAGGTTAAAGCCAGGAATGTCTCTGTGTATGCAGCTGCTGGGTGAAATTAATCACCTGGACAAGAAATCAAGAGTCTGCCAGTGCCCTTTGTCAAATTAAGACTATAGAGTAAAAAACTGTACACAAACCACACAGAAAAGCAGCAGCGAGGTTTAACACCACCTGCATATTTCACCAAAAGAGTAATCCGCATAGCAAAGATCACTGAGAATTACTCCTGTTTTCTAAACACATTTAGCATTTGTATGCAATGTTCCATTTCCACTGGGAATGCCTACTATGTACCTGCAGAACTTGAAACAATTTTGTGATCCCTAGGACAGCCAGCTGTGGGAAATGATATATTATGAACACACCACTAAGTTATGCTAAGGATTTACTGCAATTCCATATAAACTAAACACTGCCTTTTGAAGGGCATCACAGGAAACTATCTTTTCAACTGCTGAAATGAAAATAAATGCCTTTTTTCACATCAGCACACAGTAACAATTTCTCAAGCATTTCCACATAAAAGCTTCTTAAGCTTTGAAATGGCATATTTAAGCTAATTGTTCTATGTGCTAAAAGAAACAGGAAAGGCAGTAAAAATTGTGTTCCTTCTCTTTGCTCCATTAGAACACTTGATGTCTTTTCTTACATAATTACTAAAACTGAGTTTATCTACTTTAAAAATATAAGAACTGAAATATGCATTTACCTTTTGCCATTCCTTTTCTACCCCCCTCCTTTTAAGCTGTAAAATCATGTTCTGAAGCCACTAAAAGTAGTGTGACATCTGTGAAATGATGCATTTTGTTTCTAATGCACATACTCATGCTAGAGATTTGACTTTGAAGTACTTAATTCTGAAATATCTAAAATAATCCCATGTCCCAGGGAAATGGCACTAAAGCATTCAGAACCACATCTTTCTTACAAAAGGGTCAGGGTAAGGGACCAGACTCACCTCATCCTTTTCAGTTCTGCTTTGTTAACAGCTTCCCTGTCCCCCAGAAACCACACAACCTCTTTGCTCCACACTGCCCCAAGGCTCACATGTACCCAGAAAGGAATTCAAAAGACAGGATAAGGAAAGTCTTAGGATGAACTGTCTCAGACAGGAGATAAGGGAATGGGATGCAGAGCGGAAAGGCCAGACAGAGAGCTGTAACCTAAAATGAGTATGTCTGGTAAGACGGCAGCTATTTTGTGTTTATATTTCAATTTCTATTGCCTCATTTTTTGTCCTCCTCATTCTGTTCCTGCTAACTTCTGGGGCTAGCCACACAATCCCCCTTAGAGCCCAGAGTTTGAGCACAGGCTCCAGCATCCACAACACACGGAGCAATGTGACACAGAAAAGTTGGGGAGAGGCTGCAGCTTTGATTTATCCCACTTCTTTGAGCTAGAGGTGAGGAGGGACAAGGACTAAAGCCCCAGACATTCACACCCATTACAAAAACATAAGGTGCTTCTCAGGCAGCCATGCTAAGACTTTCTGTGAACCACGGCATTGTCTCCAACAATTCCCCAAAAAGAGAACTGGAAAAAAATATGGGACTTTTTTCTTGCAATATAGTCCTTTTCTTCTTGAGCACAGCAGCCACCCACTCCCAATTACCAACTTCTTGCTTTGCCTGTTTACACCTATATGATCTTAGCAGCTGATGGCAGAGACAGTAAGAGATGCAGCATCTCCTCACCCCAAGCAGACATAAGCATTCACATAATAAACCTGCTTGCCTCACATGCCTTTAACTATTGGTGATTTACTTAATCAGGTCTCACAAAGAAGAGAATTCAACCATGGCTATTAGAAACAATGACTGCTTTTTAATAGAGACAATAATTTTGCCCAGGCTGCTGAATCCATTCAGTGTCTCTGTGATTTCCCTCTGGCTGTATATTGCAGTTACACCCTCACACACACATGCTCTCACTTTGCATCCTAAAGTTTTATTTAAAAGGCCTTTTTAATAAAATTAACACCATTGCAAACTCACTCCTTGACTCTGCCAAGCAAACAGCATGACCCTACTCATTAGACTCAGAGAGCCATTCATGCCCAGAGCAGCAAATTCACCATCTATTTAAATAAAAAAATAAGATATCCCAAAATTGGGGGAGTTGCTCCCAGTTTTATTCTGCTGGCAGCAGAAGTATATTATGAAGTGAAAACTACCATTTAAATAAGGAAGAAAGACAGACAGGCAGGCAGGCAGAGACATTAAAGGGAGACAAATTCTGCAGCCCTTGTCAAACTCACTGAAGCAGCAGCAGCACTGGAGCACTCAGGCAGGCTATGGTACCACACTTCCATGGACTAAAGACAGCAAGACCTCATTGAGGACAGACAATACTCAGCTCAAGAAGCAGGACACGCTTTTGCATCAGGACTTTCACCATGAACAACGCTCATTAAAATGAGACAAATCTTTTGATCTGTGTCACAGATGTATTTTAAATGGTAAATCAGAGACACGCACATTTTCTGGCCAGAGTACCATAAAATTCCTATTAAATACCATTTGCTTCAGCTGGGATCTCAGTACTAACTCTTCTAGTAGTCTCATAAATATTGTATGCACACTTTCCCTCTTGAATGTTGAGATATCGTGACTGTCAGTAACCAAGATATTTTCTTCTAACAAAAACACATTATGCTGTGGATATAGCCCAATTCTGAAGTCTGGCATCTCTGGGATGAGCATGCTAGTAAGAATAAGGAAGTTAGAATGAGTATTTCCCTAGGTTCCCATGGGAACACAACACTTCCCTCCAAATCTGCATAGTTTCAAGATAGTGGGTTAAACACTTATTAAAACATATCTAAGTGAGTTATTCCTGAAGTTTTCAGTGCCTTCCCAGTTACTATTCACTGGAACTACAGGCTCAGAGAGCCATTAAAGCAAGGGGGAACTTAGGAGAAAGCATACAAGTGAAGTCCAGCACACAGGAAAATCACTGGGAAGTAGCCAGAGGAGTTGGAATGTTTGAGAAGATAGCTCGAGTATTTAGGAATGGAACGGGGGTGACACTCATCAGTGCTTATTGCATAAAGTATTCATGGCTTTATTGCACTCTTCACACTGTGTTTTCCAAGAACACTTCCTGCTGCCTGCCATGGGTTTGTCCAGCCACTCACAGCTCCAGCCAAACACACCTGCTACCCAGTGCTATGGGAAATACCTTCTGTAGTTCAATAGAAGAGAACTACAGGAGAAGTTTGTCATTAATTTGAGATAAAGAAATTCTACCTTCATTTCTGATGCACTGGGGAAGGTGAGAGGAATTCCAGGAAAAAAGCCCTAGCTAAAGCTGGTGAAGGGGTGGACTTGGCACTGCTGGGGTAATGGTCAGGCCTAATGGTCTTAAAGCTCTTTTCCAATCTGAATGGTTCTGTGCAGATTCCTGAACGTGAACAACTGCATTCCATCTCTCCCTATGCTTTCCATATGCATAAGGACTTGCAGCCTAAACCAGAACTTGTTGATGTCCACAAGATGCTGGTTTTTAATTGCCATTTCATTCCTCTCCAGTGACTAGACTATGGAACAGATCCTGTCTTCTCACGATCACAGATCTGTTAGCAATAATTACAACAGACCAGTTGCAAGCTAACCAAAAAGCTGATGAAAATAGAATTCTCCTTTTGAAATTAAAAATATCAGGGGCTCTTAAATGGAATAGCAGGAAAGGCTTGGTGAGCATTAAACAAACAGATGAGATTAAGAATGTGTTAGACACTTCCAACACTGTATCCAAATGTACCCTATTAATAGAGAGATTTCTCAATTGCACTGATTTTTAAAGAAACAAATCCCTGAAGATTAATGAAGCAGACTAACAGAATTATATCTCATGTGCTATTTTTAAAAAATCAGGAAGATAAATAAAATGAGAACTTAATCTAGAAAACCACTGGGATAACATAAATTAGGTTCTTGGGAAAATACAGATTCGGACAATAAGAGAACTGTGTTTCAAATGAAGTCTTTGATCATTCAAGATCAGTATACTGGAAAAAGAAATTTTCTGCTCTTTTTGATTTCTTTAGGAAATAATCTCTTTCTTCTCCATTTCTACCCAAAGTACCAGAAAACCTACCCCAAAAAGAAACAAAAATCTCCCACTGTTACCTCACTGACAAAAGCTTTTCTCCCATCCCTGAAATCAAAATTTCTTGTGTCCATTACTTCATCCATATTGTACTTTAAATATGCTGCTGCTGTAGTGTTTTAACACTTCAATTTGCTTGTGCTATTTTCAACATTTTAAGTTCTTTATAAGAATATATAAAGGAAGAAAACTGTTTACTGAACAATAAAACAAGGTCTATCCTCCCTCTAAACAAAACCTTCATTCATCTTGCATAGACTTCAGTTGCTTATTGTACAGAAAACAAAAATAAGTCCTATAGATGTCTGGAAAGGTATCCTGCAATGAGAAACTTCAGGATATTTATTTAATTTCTTAGACTGAAAGTAAGTTTGGAACCACCACTTCATGTAACACCTTTCTGTAAGGTGCAGACACAAACCAGTCATCTTCAGGGATTGTTTATACTTAAAACTCTTCTCTTAGGCTGATATTTCAGACTTAACTTAAAATATAAGCACCTGCATATACCGCATTCTAGGAACATTTGACTGGAAGAACAATCCACATAGGAAAAACTACAGTAGAATGGATACGTCCTGAAATGGACTTCAAATTGCTACACCACAGTCTTGCGTCTTTCACGCCACAACAGACTTGTCACCGTGGTATTTCAGGATTTGATTACCAGCTGCAAAGAAAAGGAAAATTTTTTTGGAGCACATTCATCAGATGTTATTGTATATAATCTTTTTAATTGATGAATTCACAACAGCAGCCATCCTGCACCCTGAAAGTTCTTTAAAAGTTTATAAAAATTTGGCATCAGTTGCAGTGCGCAAAAAGGAAAATAAACAATCAGGAAACAGCTACCACTGGATATTTTCAGTGCACATTCTAAGCCCAGAAAACAAAAGAACGATTTCTCTTGCGCTGCAGCTTGTCACCTTCCCAGTACAGACTTGTAGATTTACACAGGAGGCGAGACAATCCCAACCCAATCTTCAAACATCTCAATCATTCAGTCTTTTTCCTCGACCCAACTTATCACTTATCCTCACAGATTACAGCAGTTTCACCAGGATGCTCTGTCTTCAATTTTTTCCGAGATGGCCCTCCCGGGAGCAGGGCTGTGCAGTGCTCCAAGGACCGGGCAATTTCATCAATTGTCCATTTGTCTTCGTGCAGGGCGTGCTCCTCCAGCGTGAATGGCCCCTGCTTGGTGCGGGTCAGCTCCTGCACTGTGGCACAGGTAGAGAGCTCTGCAGCAAAGGAGGAAAGAGGCATTGGACAAAGTACATGGAAAAACTTCACATTCCACTTCCAGCTCACTTAAAATGTATTTTTATATGTAGCCTTCTACATGATTCTGCTTTGTTTGACAAGGAAGGTCATGAAGATTTATCACTCGTTTGTATCTTCTTAAATTTGACCCAAGGAAGTCTTTTGATTTCAATAGCTGTCCAGTGCAGTAAAGAGTTCAGAATGTGACAGAAAGCTGTCATGAATTTTCCCAGATTTAGATCAGAATGAAAAGTGAGGAAATAATGTCATAAGATTTAAGCAGAACACTCTGCATTCTCAAGTGACCGTGAACTATTTTTCCACACATTTTGAGGCCTTAGCACTTCTTGACTTCAAGAGGAATTTTTAACATTTTTATCCTGTGCTGCCTATCAGGATAATAGAAACTAAGATAAGGAAAAATAAAAAATACATACAAATGCTCTCCTATGTTAAATAAATACCAGCAGGACATAACTACATATCAAGAAGCTACAAAACATAACAGCAACTAGAGCTGAGTTGTAAGCACACAGGTACACTAAAATATTCTCTCCCACCCTTTCTGATGCAGGAAGATTTCATTTTCAATTTTTGAAAATAAGCCAACCATGGACAGACTTTATCTTGGTTTGTCATTAAAGGGCTAAACTAAGGCAGTATGCTCAGAAGGTAACAGAAACTTCGACTTGCCTAAGCACAAATAACAACATTGAAATTCGTGGGGTTATCCCACATTACTTGCCTTCCTGCAGATGTACCAATAAAAAAAAAAGTTTGAAATGGATTATCTATTCTCCATCATGCAGTTTGATAGATACAGAGCAAAAGACAAATAACCCTGTGGGAAAGCAAAACTATTCACAGTTCAGGCAAAGGAGAAAGAAAACACTAGAAAAATCATCACCAGCGTGAAAGTCTTTCCAGCAGATAGGGTTTATTATGTGCATGGTAATGTTCTGTGCAATCTGTTTTCAAAATGTGATGAATAATGTTTAAAAAGACAGTATCTTTCTTCTCCTCATCCTTAATCTGAATTATCTTTAACACATGAAAGAGGGGGGGAAAAAAGTCCCCCCCTCGCCTTGCATTATCTTGCTCAGTGCTATTGCTTGCTCCATTTTTATCACCTGGCCCCCAAGGTCCTCTGGCAATTATTTAGCCATCATTCCCCCATGCCCCTAAGGAAATTACCTGAGTGTATATAAAAACAAGCGATAGCACGACAATTCTGCAAAATAACACACAGGTCTAAGTAACTTGAGATATACAGAATGACAAAATTTTTCCATAAACACACACTCATTCCTTAGATTGTCATTGGTTTTTTTTCATGCCTACCTTTGCCAATGTCATTGACCAGGCTCCTGACATAAAAGCCACCACCACATTCAACATCTGGAATGTTAAAAGTGACATGGTAAATTGCCAGTGCCACGTGAAATCTACTTTACATAGAAGCCATGCCCCCACATAAATGTAAAAATGTGCTAAGCAAACAACCCAGTGATAAAATATTTATAGGATGCAACATCAATTATTCATCCTGTAACATATGTGAGGGTGAGACTGCTAAGCTAGATAGGAGGGAAAGCAAATAAAATGGCAACTGTACTAACTCACCAGAATATAAGTACCTGGTATGGTATCTTAAGAAATGCTTCAGTCCTATTCATTTTAAGTATTTCAGGTTGATTCATACTTCTAATGATGAAAGCAAGTTATTTCAAGTATACCCTAAACTGACTATCAGTGCTTTTCAGACACTGCAGACAGGCAGCTCCATTAAAATTTTAAAATTCACCTTTAACTTTCCCTGTTCTCTCAGCCCTTCCCTTCCCCCTCTGCCAGTGATCAGCTACTTGTCACCCAACTATAATGTAAGGGCTGAAGTCACACAGCACTGAGTTCTGTCACTCATACCTCTTCACCATAAAACACCTGGTCTGTCACAGGACTGGGGATCAACTGGGCAGACAGATCAATATGAGGCATCATCTCAACCTTACAGTAGCATTAAACATTTACAACAATCTTTCTGGTTTATTTATTAATATGCCTCTTAATGCACTACCCAAGTTTCTTGGCAGTAGGAAGGAAGACAGAAGGAAAGGTAAGATCCTGCCACCTTAACAAGAAAGGGGTCTGACAGTAACTGAATCTCATCCTGGAAGAGATGCCAGCAGGTCTGGGCATCTGTGTAAAAGAATGGCAGTGAAGTAAGCAGACCTGAGAGAGGAATGAGCTGGAGGTTGCAAAATCATGGACAGATGTAAATAATCCCCTGACCAGTCTCTCAGGATTTTCCCTCACTGAGAGATCAGATATAATCAGCTTAACTTAAAACCAAAATACGGTGCTTTTAACGCACAGTGAAAGTCTGTGCACATGGGCTCACACCAAATAAGTAGCTGAGCGAAATGAAACCCCCTTCACTCTCTTAGTCCCATTCTGAGTGTAAATAAACATTAACAAGCTGGGAGCATCACTCTGCGTAATAATCTTTGACCTTTACCCAGCGTGAACAGTGGTGGCTGGAACTGCTGGAGAGAAAGGCTGTACACCCTTACTGGCCGAGCCGGCTTTGCTTCCACTGCTTCCCCTCTCTTCATCAGAGTTGAAAGCCTTTCTCCACCCTTCTTCAAAGCAGAATAGCTGATAAGACAGAGCATGAAAATGTGTGTCATACGGTTGTAATACAGCAGGCTTCCCATTCTCCAGATCCTGGTAATATTGTACTAGAGTAGCACACCATTTTACTCCTATCCAAGTACTCACAAAAAAACACAAAAACACAGCAAATTCTGCTGAAATCTCTTGGACACAGAATCATCCCATTTACCAGTAGCTACATAAAGCAGAAAACAAGAGATGGTCCAGTATTCCTCTCTTGCTGTACAGATTTAAAAGCATTGCATCACTCACTTTGCAGTTTATGAAACAAAAGGGTTTCTATAAGGGTTACAACACTTGCAGCTGCCTCTAACATCCTGTGTCTCAGAAATCTGCAGGGCATCGTCTATTTCAGTGCTATGTTGAGCTGAGCACTGGGAGCCACTCAGACAACCCCTGTAATTCTACATTGCACCTTTCCTTGTCTCACACCAGGGTCTTTCCTGAACAGCAGCTGCCAAGTTCTAGGATGTTTAGGGAACCACTACAGAAGCAAAGAAACTGATTTCACTGATTACATGGAACTTTATCCAAAGCTCCAACTTTGGTCATGACAGAAAGATGACCATAGAAAAATCAAAAAATCTTGCTCACAATAGTATTGGAAACAGGTCACATGAAGCAGAACACGTGGGGCATTACTGACCTTACAGGGCTCACAGTGGAACCACGATAAGTGACACATGGCAAATGCAAAGGAAAGCAGGTTAGCTCAAATCACCATAAAAGCCATCTGCCACAAGCTAAGTCATGCGCGCTGCCAGCTACTATGGCTCACCTGACCATAAGAAATTTGCTAAGCTACAGAAGCTCAGTCACTAATCACTCATTCATACTCTAAGTTTTCAGAAAACTAATTCAAAGTCATTTAAGGCACTTCCACAGAGAAGTCAGTAAGATTGGAAGACAGGATAGAAGACAAGCCCTGCAAAGCTGTTTAAGACTTCTGCTACTTTACATTTACCCAAAACACCCACAGACTCCAGATCACCATTTGTGCTGATCTTCAAACAAGCATAACCTGCAAATGTTGCAAATGTTAAACTCCTGACTGCCTGGCCTCTATCCTCTTGTCAAAATGTGTCTTAATACTTCTGAGAGAATTGACTTCTGTTGGCAAGCCCTGACAGCTGAACACAACTGTCCCGAGTGCCTGAATATCATGGAACTTACAGTGGAGGAACTTGCATGATGTCCCCTGTGAACTTTTGCAGCACATTTTCAAGATCTTTTTTTGTTACCTGGTCTGTGGAAAGAAAACAGTCAGTATGTTAGTATTGATTATTCCCAAGGCACTAATGGCATCAATCACATTCTGCAAACAGATACAAGTTAGAGTTCCCTCTCTTCTGAATTTAGATGGGGTGAAAAACACCAAAGAAAAGAGATAAAAACAGATTGTAGTCAGGAATGTGAATTATCACAAAAGGAGCAGAACAAACTGTCCAAGGTGATCAGGACAATCTGCATACTTTCAGAAGGGCAGAAATCCTCCCAAACGTTTTCTCTTGCAATTTCCCTCTCTTGAGACTGCAAATTCATCTTTCTTGGAAGCTATATAAAAACTACAACATTTGGAATATTCTTATTTTTTTAACAAGCACCAAAAAGAATAAAATGCTCATCTAACCCTGGAAACTTCTCTCTAAGAGAGCCTAACTGCAGAGGAAAATACAGCAGATTATTAGAGAACAAAACCACTGGTGCAGATTATTAGAGAACAAAACCACTGTATCTTAAACAGCACATCAAATTTCCCTGTCAAGCAACTAACCTGCAAATGTACTCTGGGGTAAAGTTATATATTAAGTAAGGCAATTTTACTAATGAAATTCTGTGAAAAAAGACAGCTGGTTTAGGCAATGTACTTTCTTTTAAGAGTACACATACACATCTGTCCCACTTTCATTGGAAGGCTATAACCTAAGTAGCTGATTGCACTGGTCCTCCGAAGCTCTATTCAACAGAGATAACATTCATCCCTAATTTGTTTAGAGAGTGCAAACATAAGATCTGTAATCACAATGCAACTCCAGTGCATTTCTACTGTCTAGGGTTTGACTAGCCCTGTTTCTCGTAAGTTACATTTAATCAGTGTCATCCCTGCTAAATCAACAGCATTCTGGAACATAAACCAACCCAATTTATTGAGCCTTCGCTGTATTTTGAAACAGACGTTTACTTGCAAACCTTAAAAACCAGATGTACTCCATGCTGTAAGTAAAAAAGACAAGATTTCTTTTCACAGCAGCTCTGGGAGATGGTCCTGTGGTTCCTCACTTCTGCAAAGCACAATTTGCAACCTCAAGAGCAGATGCTGTCCCTAGGCCCAAGCAGCTGTCCCAAGATGTGTTATTAACAGCAAGGTTGCAAAGCACAAGGCACAAAACTCAGTCAGAGATGCTGAGAGAGATCAATTTACATCAGAATATGGGCTGCAAACAACAAAATCAATTGTACAGTAAGTCTGAATCTTCTGAAGGGTTTCTTACACAGTTATTTCAATCTTGTTTCTATTTAGCAACATATCACAACAAAACTACATAGTAGATAGTCAGCATGACCCAGCTCCATGACAGTAATCCTGCCAGCCTTCCTGTGAACCCCAGGTTGCTTCAGGCTAGAATTCAGTATTTAAGACCCAAGCACAAGTGCCCCTTGGAGTTCTCCTTCTAATCTTCACCCCATGAACTACATTTCTGGCCAGGGCATTGAATGAGACACCTGAGTTCAGTTTTGGCTCTGATCCCATATTCCCCTGACTGAGAGGTTACATGTGGCCTCTGAGGAAGTCACTCATGATATAGTCAACTTCTGTCTCAGGAGAAAAAAAAAATCCCCATGTGAAAAATGATGCATTAAGCCATTACCAAACAAGACTTGTGTGGTGTGTTATCAAAGTAAATATTTACAGATGAGTTTGCTAAGATCTAGTGTGCTTCTGAACACTGGTGACTATTGACTGATTTTCCTGCCACAAAGGAAGGAAAATAAAGTTACCCAACCAAAAGGTGCCAACTGTGCCACAACCTCAGAAAGCCTCCACTGAAGGGTGATTCTGCCCTGTGCTTGTTAACAAACTACTCCAGAAGAGAATACAAGAATGATCCATGACAGAGTAACAGAAGTTCAGCAGATGACCTCAATTTGGTCTGGCCCAGCACAAATTATTTGATAACAGACAAAGAGAATCCTGAAAGGGCTACACTTTCCAAATTATTCAGGTAGCTCTATTAACATATATTTCAGCATAATCATCAGAGACCTGAGAAAAGCCTCATTAATTTAGTTCTCCATGTCTGAATATAGCCTGTAGGCAGCTGGGAGGAAGTGGGTTTCAGAATGTACATTCCTGTACACAGTTACAAATACTAAAAAAGGGCTACTAACATTAATGTGCTCAAAAAAAGCATCTGAGGAATACTAAATGCTACTTGCTTCCAAAGTCAGCATCTGACAGCTTGGCAGCAGGATGAAACCATAACCTAATTTCACGTGGAAATGCAAACTCATTGTCTGAAAGAAACCAAAAGCTATGAGAAGTTCAGAAGGGGTTAAAAGCAAGGAGCTCTCTTCAGTACATCCTGTCATTGTGACTAACAGTTTGCTTCCTAAGCTCCTGTCTAGGGACACTTTGAGGACTGTAATGTAACACTTTCTTAGAGTCAATATAGCTGGCAACTTTCTGCAGGCACTTTCCTCTTATGTTCCAATGAAGTCACTCAAGAACAGTTTTATACATCTTGCAAACTGGTTTAGTGCCTTTCTCTGCACTAAGGCCCAGTCCTGGATGACGTTGGCACTGCAAGATTTACAATCTCTTGCAGATGCTCTGCTTCTCCAAGGATCCTTGTAGGTGTCAAAAGAAAAATGAAGTTCAGCTCAAATATCTGGTTAGCCTTTTCTCGGAGTACCTATTAGGGTTAGAAATTAGGGATGGTGGGCCAAAGAGTATCCTGCAGAAAAATCAAGCTACTTTGGAGAAGTATGAGAAAATGAGAAATACAAAACATGTAGGTACCATGGAGAACAAAAAAAGGAGTATTCACGTCCTTTTCTTTCTGAGGAAATCACATCTGACTGATTGGCACCAAACATGGAAAGCAACTGAGACCACTGCCACGAGCATTTCTTTCAGCCGTCACTTCTGGCAAAAGGGAACTGCAGTGCACCCAAAACTGCATTGCCCCAGCAATGCCAATGCTGCTCTTCATGAGACCACATGATGAACTGGATCATGCAACTATCTCAGTTTAAAATGACAAGCAACTCAAAAAAAAGGGGGTATTTTTAAGCCAAATCAGTTTCCCAAGCACACAGTCTAACAGAAAGGTAAAACACCATAACAGAGGAGGTGCTGCCGAGGTGGGAACTACTGTAACAAGAGCTGCCAGGGAGAGATATACACACAAAAACAACACTCTAAATGCTGTCTGCAGTAAACAATACAAAATTTAAAAAGAAAAACTAGCATTTCAAAAAAAATATTTTGATTTTTTTTTTTTAATTAACTGACCATGGAAGTTGCATCTCTTTGAAATGGTATTTCACATCTTACATGTGAGCAAGTATCTCTGAATACTTCTTAGTGCAGCATAACCACAAAATTCTACTTCGAGAGGGACAGATAAATACTAAGAAAGGAAATCATCACTTCATTTAACCATCATGAAGTATTAGCAACTCTAACACCATGTGGATGCTCAGTCCTCCAGAAGCTTAGAGACTTAGAACTTGATCCTGAAGCATAAATAAATGATCCAACATCTCTGAGTAACACTGCCTAGTAAATAGTACTATTTGGAATGTGGACAAGAAACTCATGCTTGCCTGCCTCGTGAGAAAAGGAAAACTGCAAAAGAAAGGAGATTGGGAGTGAGAGGTGAAATCCAGGCTTTTTCCTCATGCTATTAAAAAAAGATTATTTACTTCACGTACTTATTACCAGGTACCACAAAGAATGTAAGACCTGTAAAGTTGCTAAGCAACTGGTTACCTATTATTTTTAAAATTTTCTCCCCAAGGTTGTGAAAGAACTAGTAACAAATACATTTATTGTGTCCCTGCTTAGTTCTACATTGTTTCCAAGATGCCCAGCAAAGCCATAGTCAGCCTGAGTTCTGAAGCTTTAAACCCTTGCACTGTGCTCTGTCAGTCATAAAACTTCATTTATTAAAGATGCAAGCAAGACCAAGATTTGGAAGATAATCCTATGCAGAATGTAGTTTATGCCATCCCCATTAAATGTTAAGCAGTCCGTAGGTAAAGTGGTGTCCTAGAGGGAAGATCCCAGTACTTTATTCCTTCACTGGCCTTAAAGGCCTTTACTAAGAGAGGACTCCTGGGACTATACTCTGAGAGAGGAAAATGTTACTGGACACAGCACATCATTTGTCAGCCTGTCAAAGATTTTAAATGACACAGTCCTGCCCAATTCTATTTCCTCCCTCCTAATCTAATGCCTGGTTTGTTTTTTTCCAGCAGAAATGAACTATGTCCAGCTTGCGTTGGACATAATTGCATGAAGCTGGTTTGAATTATATGAGCGCTGAAGTTGGAGATGAAATAATCTTAGTTTAATTTCACATTTAAACTTCATTCAGAGTCCCAAACATCTCTTCCGCTTTCCTGTGACAGAGACCACTTATGCCTTCAAATTGCATCAAGCATATGGATACATTTATGCTTACCATAAGGTTTTTCTTCAGTTACTTTTCCTGTAGCATCTAATGTATCAGTAGCCTTGCCCAGCATTCCAATGGCAGTGTATTTCTGGGAAGGAATAGGAGAGATTATTAATAAGTCAGGTCTTTGAGGTTGTTTCTTTTGATTTTTTTTTTTACTTTTTTTCTTATTTTTAAAAAATAAAGACTGCAACTACCAATTACTTTAAATCAGAACAGGAAGAATACTGCCTAAGCAGTCAATCCAGCAACTTTGGGTAAGCAAAAGTCAAGATGAAAAGACATCGAATCAAACAAAAAGTAAATCCTGTATTACGTGTGCCTGTGATTTCACTGTTAGAAACCCAAGGAAGAAGCAACATGGAATCTAATTTTTACTATAAGTACATAAATACCATAAAGAAAATAATAGGGTAGTAACATCAAAGTCTCTGTGGGGTGCCATATGTCACAGTTGAAGCAAGCCACACAGAGGAGTACCTTTCACTGACAATTTTTCTATTGCTTTGCACATTAAAAAAAAACCACACAAAGACCTTCACTTGTGAAAGCAAAACACCCACTGCCAAGACAAAGCATTACAACGGTTCTGCCATGAAATGCAGGGATATGCAATATCCTGAAGCTGCAGTTTTGAACTCCTGGAATCTGGCAAGGACCTTGTGACCAGCACAAGGAGTTCAAGGTCATTGAGTAACATCTCTGCTCATCAAGGGTTCTCTGAATATTTGTTTCAGGGTTTTTAATTTTTTTCTCTAAAAAAATTTTCAGTGTTCTTATGTGTTTGTGGTTTGCAAGAAGGAATCAACCTGACCCTAGGACAGTAGTTCTTGGCTTTATTGCATTTCACCTGATGCCCTCCTTTTCCACACTTTCACCCCAAGAACTGCCATTCTCTGGGCATAAGCAGAACTTGCTGACAGAGGCTTCCCCTGAACCAGCTGCTCCATGACTTGTCACAAGGCTGTCAACACACCAAGCACACTGTGTAACATGAGTCTGAGTCAAGTTTAAGGATACCGTCAGGTATTACATCAATGGCTTGACATACAGCCTATCCCATTCCATTTCCCTCAGCTTCCCTATGGCAAGACCAGAGGCCTTCAAACAAAGCCTTGGAGAGAAAAGTCAAAGTGTTCCACTATTTCCCAGTAAGGTTCCAGTGAACTTACCCCCAGCTGAACTAATACAAATCTGAGGATATATCTTTTAGAAGCTGGCTGACCAAATCCTACTGGAACACATCCAAACAGGCATAAGCACCAACCTTTTACTCTGAGATGCAATGCATCCTGCTTCATGTACTTGCAAAGTACAAACAAGCTCAAGTAATAACAGTGTAGGCATATAAATCACACCCACACCACTGGACTAGTAAGACATGCCTTGATTTTGTTCCATGTGACAACCTGCCACTTCAATGTATTTCTTCAAGCAACTGCCACAAAATGGAAGCAGCAGAAATAGTCAGACAAAAGGCAGCAGAGTGCAGGCTTTAATATAAAAATAACTGTATTCTTTGGTTACTTCATGTGCTGGGCTGGGCTGGGATACAGAGAATTTTCTTCATAGTAGCTGGTATGAGACTATGCTTTGGATTTATGCTGGAAACAGTGTTGATAACACAGATGTTTTCATTACACTTATTAAACTGCCTTTATCACAACCCATGAGTTTTACACCCTTTTTCTGATTCTGTCCCCGTCCCACTCCAAGGAGTGAGCAAACAGCTGTGTGGTGCTTTACCTGCCTGCCAGGTTCAACCACACCACCATGTTAGGGCTACTTTTTTCCTAAATATAGCAGATGTATGATAACTCTGCAAAAGTAGGTATTTTAAAATAAAATTTTTGACGTTTACACACTTCTGGAATGCATGAAAAAAGAAAACAAAAGGAAGAATGGATGAATGCTGCTCCACAACAAATATTTAAATAAACTGTAAGGTATATTATCTTTTACTACTATATTAGCTTTTAGGACCATAAAATTGACTGCTTTCTCAGACATTTAACGATCTGGTTCTGAACACTTAATAGCATAGCCAGAAAGACACTATTCAGCACCTATTCTAGAGGTTAATAAAAACACGTGAGCAGATCATCATTATCCTAAGCACGATGAATGATCTCAGCAGCTCAGTAAAATTCTAAATCTGAAAATTTGAAAACTCACACTCTATCTTCTGATGTTTCCAAATCAAAATACTCATACTACTTCCATTTAAATTACCTCCTTTCCTTTAATTCTGGTTTTGGCTATCTTGCTTTAGGCTGTCTGTTACAACTACATGTTATATTTGACCTGCCAGCAACAGAGAGATAATGTCTCATCTTTTTAGACGTAAATATAAACTGCATGAACAATACAATCCAAATCTCAACATTTCCCCTTTAATTTCTGCAAAAAGAGCAAAAGGGTTTGCAGTTTGTAAAAAGAACATCCTTGAATGTTAGTCACAAATCCCCATTCCTTAAAGGAGCCTCCAAAGAGTCACAAAATACTTAAGCTAGCAATGCAATAAGCCACAAAGAAGGCTATAACAGGTCAGGAAATTAAGAATTACAGTTGGTTTATGATCAGTCTCCGGAGTGCCCCTGGCTATCTACAATTATATATCGTAATTCTTACTTGCCACTGGATAAGGTTTACTTCTTCCCCTTTGGTAGGGTGCAGAACCTGGAGGCTGTAGAAGATAATATGAGCCTCCAGATTTATTTGAGTCAAAATTCAGCATTAAAATTCTTTAGACTCTCACTCACACTGCCCTCAGAAGCACCCAATGGATTCTGAGTCATTTAGTAAGTGTTCAGTGACCTTTTCTCACCTGTGTTGGCAATCACTTATTTCTTTCAGTTTTATAAAATACATCCAGGGGCATTCTCCCTGTACTCTCAAATTACAGATCACTGCAGGAACAGACAGCAACTGCTCACACCACTCTGCCTTCAACCCACTCAACCCGAAACAAAAAAAGCAAGGTAGTAGGTGTCGCAGGCAGTGGCAAAGCCTGACAAGTGCAGACTGTGACAGAAAGCGTCCCTATACTGCAGCTCCTCAGAGAACACTCTGCTGGTCAATAGCCCCTGCATCCTTACCCTCTACTCATTTCAAAAGACCAGGACCCAAATCACGTAAAGATTAAAAGCAGCACCTCAGCTTCCCTATGGGATTGCACAACATGCAAGTGTAGCACATTAAAAGCTGAGATGCAGCGCTCCCAGTCACGACTTGCAAGTGCTGCAGCATCGTGCATTAATTCCAACACAAAATGGTGGGCTGGTCCCAAAGCAGAGCCTCACAACTGTACAGCAGTACCCTGAGGACAAACAGACCTTTCCAAAACTATCCTGCATAAGGGGACGGCTGCATCTCTCAGCAGGTCAGAAAAAAAGGAAAAAAAGGAAACCATTATGGCAAGTGAAACAAAAGGCAGCAAAGTGATCAGAAGCCCTTGAGTATAAGCAGCTCCACCACTCACAGCAGTGAGAAGACAGCCTTAAGAAGATACTTTACAGTGACAATCCACTGCACTCCGTCAATGATAATGCACAAACTCTGTCACACAGACTGGGAGATGTGCTGGATGCAACCCCAACAAGACCAGACAGACAGTGAAATGCTTGGGTGGTTGTGCATGTGCACCATACCCATGACCAGAAAGAAACAAGCCATAAAAAGCCAGCACTGGATAAAAGATAGGATTACAGGAATCTATGAGAAACAAATTACAAACCTCTAATAAATCTCACGGGTCTTGGAAAAGGAATTTTGTTTTAGTGTCATAACCACAGGGCACAGTCAACATTCTCACAAATAATACACCATATGTTTAGCATAATATTTTTAGTAAGAGAATAGCTATAATTTGGCTTTTTTAATTTCATACCCAGTTTCAGAGAAGTCCTTAGACTAACACAGAAAGAGAAAGAATATCCATAAAAAGAGAGAGAATAAAGGCTTATCAGTATACATATTTAACTGGGAAAGGAGGAAGAGGAGGAGAAGGAAGAAGAATCTCCTCCCATTTCAGGGACTGCACAGCCAGCAGAGCTTTCAGCTGCACAACCCCACCTGGGGGGGCTCTGGGAGGCTGAAGCCTGTGGGCTGACTGCCAGGCATGTCTGCCCCATTTATCAGTGCAAATGCCAGACAGACCATGCAACAGAGCTTCTCAGTTTTAACTGTTGAGACATCAAGGTTTTATTTGGAAAGAAGCCAGAGACTTGAAATCTTAAATTATAACGTGTTTTAAAAGCTTTTTCATACATGGAGAAGCAACACTTTGGAAGAGCTAGACAGAAACACAAGTAATTATGAAACAAGGTCACCAGTAGCTGTCAGGAAGATTTTAAGATGGCTCCCACTACAAGAATTTCCCAGGGAAGCAAGCTCTCTGGAAGAGGCAGTTCATAAGAGTTCATCCAAGGATGACCCATTTTCTAATCACAGCAGCAACTGAACACAGAAGTGTAAAAGGAAAAGAAATAAATAAAGGCTACAATCCCCTGTGCAAGAGACTGAAAGCTGGGAAAGAGAAGTCATATTCAATAGAAACAGAAATTCAACTTATGTAAACTGATGTCTGCGTGTGGCTAACAAGTTTGAACAAAAACAAACATGAAACAAGTGCTCTAGAGAAGCTGATGGAAATCAGGGTGAGCACACAGCAGGCAAGCACTGATCAGAATTAGTGCTCCTGTGCCAAAACCATTTGCTTCTGCACTTACAGTTTTGTAGACTTAGGCCACTGAGATAGCGAAGAGGCCTTAAATTCTCAGTTTTGTAATGACATTCAGTTTGTGTTCAATGATTTCCAAAGCACAAACAACCAGTTCTGGATTTAATATTTACAGAACTTATTTTGCTGTTTGTATAACATTAGCAGTTACCAGTAGTTTCCAGTATGCTAATCATCCACCAAAATGGAGAAGTACATGAGGGTAGACAAATAAGCTGGAAAAAACCCCAAGGGTTGCCATAGTTTCAATTATTTTCCAAAACAAAGCACTGTCACTAAGCAGATTCCAATATATTAAAAGCACAGAGCCCTAATCTCTTAAAAGCAGGTTGCACAGAGTGCAAAATAAAGACTGCAGGATGAGGGAGGAGTTTCATGTTTTACGATAGGGCGAATTCAAAATTATCAAACACCAAACGTGACCTTTTGATATACATAAACATTACAACTTCTCTACCATTCTTTTTTTTCTCCTAAAAGAAAAAGCTGACTTTGTGCTAAGCCTGCACTAAATTGCATTTACTGCTAGATGCTGTAATTGTACTGTCACTGCTGAAGAACTATCTGATCTTTACTTTGTGGACTAACAGGATTTTCTGATCTCTTATGTCAGCTTATTTTAAAGACTTCAAACATCATGGGATGACTAGATTTTCCATGCGAATTACTAGAACCACCTATAATAGGGGAACCCACAGAAGATACTTTGCCTATAGCTCAGAGAAGCTTTAAGGTGTTAGCTAAAAACCGTATCAAGTTTAAATTTGGATGTCAGAGGGAGCGCAGGAAAGGGGGCAGGTGGGAGAACAATGCCAACAGTAACAGGAACACTGCATCACCTGAGATAGCACCAGGCCACATGTCACCTACAAACACAGTACAGGCTCACAACATCCAAGGGGGGATGCAGGCTAATGTGCAAAAGTGGTTGTTAGAAACCCACAGTCTTTTTATGCAAACCTTTCTGGCATTTGCTCTCTGTGGAAACCTCCTTCACTCATCAGAACGTCTCAGGTTGGGTCTTAAATGTCATCCTCAGCTTTAATACCTGTTCCATCATTCTGTCCTCTAGTACCCATATCACAGATAAAACAAAATAAAGAAAGATGACCTCCAAAATCTATCTGGGAAACAAGAGTTTTAAGGAAATACATAATTCGCTACCAGAAATAGAAGACAGCCCTCCCAGAAGGGTAAGACTTTATAGCTACATACAAAATCACAGATAAAACTGAATACATTAAAGCCTTTAGCTGAATTCAAGAGCATTGCTAAGGCCAAGATGCAGCAAATTCTAAAAGGCAGTACTAAGAGCATCTCCAAACTACTAGAAATGAACACTAGGGAAAACAGTGTAGAATGGCTAATCTTAATTGGTTACCATCCTTTTAATTTTCTGTTTCTTTCAGGAAGAATGAGAAAAAAGCCTTGCCATGTGCAGTCTTGCTTTTATTAATGAATCCAAGCAAGAACTGCACATGTGCACAATTATAGAAAGGTCAAGAGGGAAGAAAGTGCTGCTGACCTCGTGAATGGAAGAACAGAAAAATCACACCAGAATGTACTCTTAAAATATTCGGCATTTGGGGAGGAAAAAGCAGCACAATAGGTGCAGTCTCTTCAAGATTTTCAACAGTTTAAAAAAGAGTGTGAATATTAATAGAGCATGAAGCTGAGCTATTAATAGATTAGGCCTCTGGGGTGAGCATAAAAGAGACTTGAGCAATACACAGCATGTTAAACCAGCTTACTAATAGTATCACTGCAGTACAGGATGTATCTATGCTATTCAACAGCTTCTTCTTCTTCTACAACTTTGGCTCAGGGATATTGGGCAGGGCAGAAAAGACAAGATATTAAAATCAGCCTCTTCTCCTATGATTTGTTACCAAAAAAAGCAGGTTAAAAAATATATCATATGTCTTGCAGTAACAGGTAATTAAAGATGTTGACAGTGTGTAAGGCCATTACATCCCTCTAACATTTTAGCCCTTCCCAGTTCTTGCATCCCCTACTGTGCAGGCTTAACATTCTCTCAGTGCAACTTGTTTTGTACAGACACTACTTCAAGTTTTGCTAACACCTTCTACACATTCTCAAAACACATCAAAACCAACTTCATTCATGCATTTTCCCAGGCTTCCTTTTATGTAAGCATTTTCCTATTGACAAAATAAGGGAGACAACCATACTTTCACAAACTGACACTGACCTCCAGTTAATTTATTGAGGCATTTGGAGAACAAGAAATTCATTGTCAATAAGGTAAAATAACACAGGACAGAAACCAGAGCCAAGTTTGCATACACAACGATGGGTCTCTGAACCAATCTCCTCTGCTCTAGAGACCTCCTGGAGTTACAGTACAAAGTTCTGGTTCTGCAAAAACCTTCTCAGGTAACAGCAGTGGTTAAAAAAACCGCACCAAACTACTATACCAATTCCTAGATGTAGCTGTTACAGGCTACAGACAATAAGTAGGACAAGTTTTATTAATAGACATCTTTGCACTATGTTGTGCAAACATATGAGGAAGTATTCCTTGAATGTTTGCACAATAACATAACAAATACCACAGAACAGAAATGTCAAGACTCCTCTGTCCTATACCTATATTTCAGGAATGTAATATCCTTCCTCAAAGCAGTAACTAAATGGGTGAAATTCAGCAGCCAGTACGTGTCAGGGAGAATTCACCTAGCCAGTCTACAAGGGCTGAAACACATCCATCTGCCCATGGGTTAACTCCTCTCATAAAACAGTCACTCCATCTCCAATTTGCTAGTCCTGTTCCTCATGGAAAATCCATAAGACATCTTTCAAAATAAGCCTGGGAACCAAAATTCATAACTCCAGTGGATTCAAGAAAACCTGAGGACTCAATAGAGATATTAGATTTCTGGCACAGTATGATGTTACCTTACACTAACCCCTCCACGTGCCACAACATATAATCTACCAGGCTTTCTCCTTCCCCTAGGAGATAACCTTATCATCTCCTTCTTCCCTCTTCTGCCTCCCTTGTAAGGAAACAATAATTTCTTTGGGCTTGAACAGAGGCAAAGGAGTGACATTTTGTGCAGCTACAATCCATTTTCTTAAATGGGTAGGACACATACTGCGCTGTTTTTGTTACCTCTCCCGTCTCACTACAAAAAGAAATTCTGTCAGACCCTTGGATATCCTGGACAGGATACCATAAACAAAGAGGTGTGAGAAGGTAAACCTGTGGCATAAACCACAGAGTGAAAAATGAGAAGGTGCTGCAGGTGAAAAATTTCCGAGGGAAAAGGCTAAAGAGCAAACAAACCATTTTTACTTGGATTCCTCCAAGACAAATACAGTTGGATATGCTAATACTGCAATTTGAAAGCAAAAGCAAATGAACACAAGCAAGATGGGACCTGAAGAATCATCAAGCAAGCATTAACAGTCCTCCTTGTCCTGTGCTTGGAAACTTGGCTGATCCATTGTGAACAAATCCTTGCTGCTCCACTCAGGAGATAAAACTATTTTCTTACTGTATTTTATAAAGCAGGCAATAAAGTGTAGCCTTATCTTTGTGGAGCAGTTTTGGAGTGTTACCTATACAACTGCTTGCCCACACAAAATTGTTCATATACCACACTCACAAGCATTACCTACTTTTTATTTCAGAAATGGTCTGAAAGATACCTATTCCACTAAGCTCTAAACAAATCTGAAATACGCTTATTTTAAAAATCCATGGCTTCTGTTTTAGATCTGAGAGAGGGCTTGCATATCCAAACACCTAGGTTTCCGTACCATAACAATTAGTCTAACAAAATTATTACCACTAACCAAAAATCCTGCCCTTCCAAGATGACGTTAAAAATATCAGAATCTGGAAAAGAAAACAGAACACATCCCTATGCACTGTATGAATAAGTGGATTTGGTTTCACCAACTCCAAAAGAAAGCACAATGAAGCAAAGAGCTCCGCTGGTGATACCCTAGAAAAATTTTTAAGACTAAAAGTAAGAGCACACACCACCAAGAGGATCCTTCAAAAGGAGAGTCAACTCAATTTTCTTGCACTTGCAACTCAAAAATGAACTGGAGCACAAACACTGAAATACACTGAAAAGAAAAAACAACAAACCAGCACAGTGAGGCTATTTAAAAAGAAAACTAGAACTTCCAAAGAAATAGCACTTACACCATCATGGTGTGCATGTCAATGTGCAAACACACAAATGTTGGCAGAAGAATAGGGGTCTCAGAGATGCCAAGTTCTTATAAGCCTCCTGAAAACAGACAGATAGAGGAAATAAATCTATTGCAGCTTCCACCAAGAGGGTCCAGAGGGAGCCCCACTGAATTACTGGATACCAAAAAGTCCATATGGGGCTTTGGTGTCTAACGATCTGTAAACAAAGTCACAAGTAAAGGCTTCATTGGTTTTGCTCCTTATAGAATCCCTGCATGTGCTTTTTAATGCGTTATTAATTCATTGAACTCACTGCCAAAGGATGGAAGCAAAGGACTTAATTAAAAAAACAAAATGAATTCATGGAGAAAGCTTTATGTTTGAGAAGTAAAAGCATAATTTTTAGGACAGGAAGATAATCACAGGAGTTAAAGAAATAACCTTGTTTATGGACACTTTGTTCTGCAAGATCTGATGCCACCACTCCAAAGACAATTTTGCAATATACAAACTCTAATTTCAGAGTCACACTGCAAAAAGTAACTTACATGTCTCAGAAGTTCTGCTAGGTGATTTGAACCAATTCCTGTCCAGACAAGCCCTCTCTCACACAAGCATGACTGGCAAGATTTAAAACTTACCACTGACCTAGCACTCATTTTCTACCCAGGATTCGTAAGAATACAAATTTTAACTATCATATGAAATAAAAGTTGTCACATATCAGGTCACCAATGTATCTTCATTCTGCCCATAATCTCTTCTTGCCCTTCTAGGCTTTGTGAACACTTGGGAGTTTGGGTTTTACTCTACTCATAGGTTTGGGGTTTTTTTGGATAGCTTCATTCCGGAGAAGCCAAAACTTTTGAGATTAAATTTTCTATTTTAACCTGTCATTGCCCAAGCTTGTGCCACCAATGTAAAGTACTCAGGTAATTCCCTTCACACTGAGCACTTGGGGATGCATTTTGTCTGTGGACCATGACAAGAAGTCACATCCTCAGATAAAACCAATACACCCTAAGCTTTCCATTGATGGAGAGGCAGTGATTTCAAAGACAGTTTGATGGATGGCCAGCTTCTGGCTTCATTCACACTAGTATGACTAAAATTCTCTCAGGTTGAACCCAGGTGCTATCTTACTGAAAAATAAGCAAATTAAGCACAGAACTAAAACCTGAATGCTTCAATTCTCTATAAAGACTGTATGTGTTGGGAGACATCCCCTCCCAATGGAAAGTATTAGATTAATGAAGAATTTAATTGCTTAGTGCTCTTCTTTTTTTTCCCTGACTAGCATATGATCATTTCCCTCATTCCTTCTATGTAACAGGACATTCTCATAGATGAGAGGTTTTAAACAAGACTACCACTTTGGAAATTGTGCTACCATTTTCTAGCCCTTTTTCCCCCCCAAAAACACACTTCTACATTGTGTTTGAGACAGACAAGTCATACATAAGACTGAGTTGTTCACAAACAATTTACCATAATATTGGTACACCCCATCATGTTAATTTTACTGGTGAAGCAGAAAGTATTTTCTCATTCTACTCTCTTTACTTTGCCAATATGGTAAAAAAACAAAAATCTTTAAAAATACTGAAGTGCAAGAAGTCCAAACAAGACCAAGCGCAAGTCCCAAGAACAAAAAGAAAAAGTGATGCTCAGTATCTAAATTTCAGATCCAAGAGCATTCAGCTTCTCCCTCTCACTTAGAATATTTGAAACAAAGTAAGGCAACCAAACAAAATCTAAGCCAGATTGTACATATTTTTATTTCTGGATAAATATTAAACATTCAATGAGAAATCTGGAACACTAAGCAGGTATTGCCCTTGGCTGCACATTTCTGTTTGTCTTAATTCCTAAGGAGGTCAAACAAATGAAGAACTCAGTTTACACGTCAAGAGTAACATTCCTTGCAGAATGTGTGCGAGTTGTACACCAAGTGATAATGCTCAGAGCTGCCACACAGAGTCAGGAAAGTTTCACACAATGTTTGGGAAAAAGTCAGAGACAGTCCAACTCCTGGCAGAGTCACCATATGGAGTTTACTGCAGTACCATACGTTTTGGCCACTCCGCATAGCTCTGCTGCCAGCAATGATAGACTGAACTGTTTCTTCACAAGACTCATTCCTAGAAGCAAACAGTAAATCCTGGCCAGAGAGGGTCAGACAGCTCCTCTGAATCTTTATAATAATAAAAGGAACAAAAGAAAAACATCACATTTCAACAAACACTTTAGCATCCAAAACAGTGGGGGAAAAAAATAAGTAAGAGTATAAATTCCAAGCACATGGCGTGGAATGCAAAAAGATGCTCAAACCTATTTAGTCATGAATTTATGTCTTGATACATTATGAGATGCTGCTGTCAGTGTGGTCAAAAAACCCAACAGGCAGACATCTGTGAGAGATCCTTCAACTTCCTCAAGCCTCACTAATTATTGCATGCCTAATTTATTGAAGTACAAATAGGAAATAGGAAGGCAGAGACAGGAAAAGCTCCAAATAAATGCTGCGGATTCCATACCTGGCATGGATGTCAGGTATCTCACACTCTCCTCCACAGGAGGAGAACACAGGAACAGCTGCAGTGGAAGAGCTGCTGATGTCTGTAAAGATGTGTCTCTGCCTCACTGAACCAAGTGCCCACAGCCTACACCCACGTAAGGCCAGGGGAGAGCTGATGGATCTGGCTGGGGTAGCTCATCAGGCTGCCCCCACTGCACACTCTCCCCTCCCCTGCCCCTCAGGAGCCATCTGGGAACAAGGTGTGACTGGACAACCCTGTTAATGGCTACAGAACCTCACAGTGAAGTTGTCAAGGAATCTGAGCATACCCTCTCCTGCCAAAAAGGTTGAAAGTACTTTATCCATCACAGCTGTTTCCACTGCAAACACCAGCTTAAGAGGTAATTCCATCACTTCATGTGTTTTTAAATCAACAATTTACACATTTAGCTACAATGATTTAATTTAGCTAAAGTAAATCTACGACTTCTTTTATCTTTAAAGTTCTTTCAAAGGAGATGTCAGGTGGTAGCTGCTTACATCTCCACTGTAAATCCAGCTGCTTATTGCGCGTTTCAAAACACAGATGCCTCTGAAATGCACTCATACAAACCAAATGCAAACCCATTACAGCCAGTGCAGAGACTGGCACTGCCTACCATGAGTATTGGATCAGACTCTACAGCTGTGTCCTTTTATCATGGTTTTCTTTTCTATCAAATTATTTGCCTCTGAGTTGAACTGAAGATTGTCGATCAAATTCCACCTTTAAGCTATCAGTTCAGCAGTGGTAAAAGATCTTAAGTGTTCAGATTAGAAGAGAATGGAAAAATGCATTATTGGCTTTCCCTGAGTGTAAGATGAAATTTGGAAGGCTTAATTGATTTCTACATCTGTCATTCTTATCTAAACTTCTCATGTAAAAATAATGGCTAAACCCACAGGATTTGACTTGTGAGGAAGGAATCAACACTGGTAGATTACTCTCGGGAGTACTTGCACTTTTTGTGTACGTAACACCCACAGTCTGGGGGCTGACCAAAGTAAAATTAACACATTAAAATTAATCAAAACTAGCAATGAACAAAATTTCTATGTGTCAAGGCTCTGGTCTGGATTCTCTCATGCAGCCATGGGGTTTTTGCTACCTCTGGCTTCTCACATGTGTCTATTGCTGTATTTGTAGAGCATCCCTCTACAGCAGCAACAATGCAATCCAAAACACTCTAAATTCCAAAAAGTGCCTCTTAAGGCCTCATGGTATTTAAGGAGACAGAAAAGAAACAAAGATCATCTGTTACTCCAAACTAAATAACAATTACGTTGTCTACACTTAAGGAAAATTACCAAAAATTGAACTGTCATTCACAACTACATCCCCAAAATACCACTTTCAGTGCCATCTTCATTAGTTTTTCTTTCTTTTTTTTTTTTATATACACTAAATAGTATAGAAATCTTCCTGTAAAATTGTAATTTGGTATTTATTAACATTTTGCAGAAAACCAAGACAGTTTTTGTAATAACCATTCTGGACATTAAAGTCTTAGTAGCACATTTCTGACTAGCTGCAAAAAGGAGCTGAAGTACACATTTGAACTCAATATGCAGGATGGCTGTCATATTTGCATGTTGATTCAGCTCTTCACTGGAAGAAAAAAGAAAACCAGCAAACAAAACCCCCCACTGATACAAGTCATTTAGCATTCCTTACCTTGGAACCTGTCAACATAGTTCCCAGCATTTTTGTTCCTTTTCCAATACCAACCACTGCAAAGACAGAAGAAGAAATGCTACTTCAAAACAGCCCTGCAGTTCCCTTTTTTAACACCATTCAACACTAAATATTATGCTAGTCAGAAACCCAGCCTTTCATGCTCTGTTAGCATATGAAGAGTCACCACTTTTGAGAAAACATCTCTGATGTTCAAACAACATGGGACCAGTGAAAGCAAAAAAAGTCTAAAGCAAAAGATAAATAACCTTCATCTATTGTTAAAATACTTTAATTCAACTCCTACATTTATTTATCTTTTAATCACCAAAGAAATGGAGAGTGCAATTAACACCGCCTCTGGTTTGATGAAGGCTATGGCTCACCAATAATGAATGAATGCTTCATTGTAAGCTAATAGTTCTTTTAAAGGTTGATAGTGACCAAGAGTAATACAGCCAAGACAGCATAATGAAATTGTTTATCAGGCTTACAGCAAGTAAAATAATCAAAAGGTCCAACTGCCCATTATTGTGCATGTACAGATTACTGTTATTTCAATTCTAACACCAGTATTCTAAAAAACAGCAATCAGTCAGCTTTTCATATAAGAACGAGACAGAAAAGGAGCTCTGGTTTATATTTTACTTTAATGCTTTTTACAAGGTGCTCTCCTTTAAAATGCTTTCCTATTGATTTTTCCACATACAGCAATCTGAAGAAAATTTTAGAAGGAAATCAGTTTTGTGTACAACTCATGGAATATATAATAGCCTATGTACTTCATTTTAATAAAACTAGAGGAGTTAAGGGAGCTTTCAGGAAATTAGCTTCATATTAATTAAGAGCCAGGACCAAAACCATCAAACTGAAAATGAACTTAAAAAAAAAAAAATTTACTTGTGTTCTAATGCTTCTCAATTTTTATGCTCTGAGACTCGTTACATTCCTCCTTGTTCTCCATTACTACTCCTCTTACTCCTGAGGGTTTTTAGTCACTTGTGCCCTTGTGCTTTCCTGTACCTTCAGTTCAACCTGTTCCTGTTATTTGCCAGATAGGAAAGAGCTGCAAGAAGGCTGAGAAGAGGAGATAAGTACACAGGGAAGACTTTATAACCAAGCACTTTCCTTGCAACATGATGACATAACTGACACTTCAACAGCTGAGCTGAAATTTGCTGAAGAGTGTCAAGAGATTCTATAGAATAATTTTAAAGAGACATTGAATGCTTTTGTGAACAAGATACTAACAATTTTCTCTTAATCATCAGCTTATGGAGAATATGTGTTACTAAACAGTGACATAAACCCTACTTAGCAGACTACATTGAATGTATAAAGATTTACCTGAATTTTAATTTTTTTATACTTTTTCATGTTTTCTTCTACTGTGGAAGCATAATTCATTACTGCCATATAAAAATAAGCCAAGTAAAACTCCCATTATGAGCAAGAAACAGCAAACTGGAACCACAGCCCTAGAATAACACCAAAAGAAGATATTCACTAAGACTCGACCTTGCCTTTCTCTCACATGTCAAAGATCACTGACCTCTGCCTCCAAGGTCCCTCCTCATCTACACTTGCTGTCAGTAAGAGAAGAAATATAAAAACGATGTTTTCTGATAAAGAGCACAGCTCAGTTATTGGCAGTACACCTGGCACACTAAGCAGGACTCTGTATCAGTTATTTCCCAGGACCAAAGTTATAGACATGCAGTGCATAAAATCTGGGAGACAGCAGTATAGATCAAGAAGGGTTTCAGAAAATTTAACACTTCTATCATGCTCCTGTCCATGAGGAAGGAAAGCTTTCTGCTCCGCCAGCCCATCCTGAAAAGCAGCACACATGCTCTGAATAACTTGTTTCTGTTGTGTCCTTCCCTCCCTCATTACCTCACCTGAATACACAAGAAATCTGGGCACATTCCCTTTCCCACTCCTCTCCAGTTTTGTCCCTTCCAATCTAGCTACCATTAATTTTTCCCTGTGTGTTTTGTATGGCAGTGGAATCCTATGCCTTTTTTCAATCCATCCACAGCATAGGAAGGTGATGTGCTTCTTTAATTATACCACGCACATCAAGCCCAAATACTTTTTGCCATGCCATAGAAGCAGGTTTTGGACACTGCTGGGTATTGGAACAGTTGGAGAAGCAATCTAAAAAGCACGAGTAATTTTGCTTTTCCTATGGATCAATTCTGTTGACTTTGCACAATGAGAAGCAGCATGCTCAAAGGGAACACCTGTGTAAAAGGAAAACGTCTGCCTCAGCAATGCATACTGAATTCTCTTGAGTGGCCACAGAGTACAGGAAATTAGAACCAAACCAGGCAGTGCTCCCTTCTAACCCAAGAATGTCACATTTTGCCATGTTCACAAGTGACAATTACCAGCTACAGACCTCTAGCAACACTCACAGCAACCAACCTCCCCTTGAAGCTGAATTCTTCCTGAGAGAAGTCATACATCAAATCTCAGTGCATTTACTTTCAGTGTATACTCAGAGTTGTACCTGTTTATTTTCAACAGCAAAAATGTATTGCTGCTATTTCTCCAAGCCAAGGAGAGCTACAAGGTTATGATTTGAGCAAGCTGTAGCCTGCATGTTACTTATCAATAAAACTGCTGGTGACAAAGTATGACGTGGGAATAACCACACCCACAGCTGAGGTTTTAACACCAGCAATTGACACATACTGTTATTCAACAAAATAAAGGAATTCAATAAATGGACTGCTATCAAAATTAAAAGAAAAAATATCTTTGAAGACTCTTCTTTATGAAGCAAGACAGGACAGGGAGCTAAAACTTTTTCTGTGCTGAGCCTCTAGATAAGCAGCAGCTGAATTGTCCTTATAAATCTTTCATTTGGCAAGTATTAGCAACCCTAAAGGCTCCCCCAAAATCCCAGAATAGCATTACTTTGAGACAAAATAATTCAACAAATTATGATGACTATAAATTCCCAGCTTAAGTTAAAAAAACCATCAATTGCTCAGGTACTTTACAATTCATTACACAAGAGTTTGTATTTTCCCACATGTAATAACCCAGAAGTTATTACAGTATTTGGAGGAAGGGAGGGAAGGCAGGAAGGGAGAATACAGCCTTCTGTTAAGAACCATGTTACATGCATGTACAAGTATAAGCACAGGAAATTTAACACAGCCCATTCTTCCACAGTAATCTGTCATTACCCCAAAACCTGCCATGTGTATCCCAAATTGTTCCTCCACCTGACTTCATGCAGGCATGAAAATGTTTCCTAAAATCATATTTTGATGACTGTAATTACGTTTTTCATTACCCAGAACTCCTGTGGCCGCACTGTCCAAAGTTCCTCCATGTCCAATTTTCAAAACCTGATTTCTTTTGTTCCCGTTTGTTTGCACACCAGCTTCTGCAAATAGAAATTGAAAGGAAGCATTATAAAATAACCTTAGAACATCGGAAAAATGACCTGCATTTCCAGACTGCTAAAGGAAATAAAAATCAAATATTTAAACTATTAATTAGCAGTGCAGAAATTACTGTAATGCAGTAAAACCATTGATTAATTTAGATTTACTCCCAACCTCAAACAATTTGCAAGGTATTTTCACTTAGATTCTAATAAAGCCTCAAATACAAACAGATTTTTGGAAAGTACTGCTAGCAAACCTGGTCCACCTGTGAAGTTTAATTAACAAAGCATGGAAAACCAGCAGCAGAGTTCCCAAAACATCTATTATATACAAATTTTATGCTACATAATCTGAGCAATTCTTGATGTATTTACTGCCTTATACTGGGATGTGTTTACTTGCACATTTGCAGCCCTATGGAAACTGCAGCGAACTGAACTTGCTCAGTGCTGCTTTCAAGCTGTCAGTGTCCCAGCCCACCAAACCTCCTATGCAGCTGATGACTCCAGGAATTTTGCAGAGTCCAATGCCCCTTATTTATTAGTATTAAATACGACAAATGGTCTAAGCTCCCTTATCCATATATCTACCATCTCTCCATTCAGGGAACCAGATTCTTCCATACAAGAAGTGTGTGCCTACACTACACTCAGTGTGTAGTGAACTACAGTACACTACAGAGTAAATCAGGCTAAGCACTCACTAGTCTGAAAGTATGTTCTCACTTCTGCAGCAAGTGCCCAAAAGCCCAGACTAGATGATCAAGTCCCCATATCCATTATAAAAAGAATCTAGGCCATAGTCACTCATACCTTTGCAATGATCTCACTTTTTTTTTCCTTAATATCTGACATACAGACTTCCCGGTACTCAGAAAGAGCAGTTTCTGCAGACTGTGCCCAGGACTTTCAAACTTCTTGAAACACTATGGTTTTCACTCCTTTGGTGATATTTTTTTAATGGCAATAGGCAGTGGGACTGCAGCAGAACATCCTGCAGTGCTGTGCTGCAGAGATGTGGCTGACACCCATTCTGGCACATGGGCACACTCTGTCCCTGCCCACAGCTCTCCAAGCAGCCTGGGATCCCCTGCATTGTGCCCTGCAGGACTGAAGCTTCCTGCTGGGAAAAAGCTCATCCCCATCCAGCCTCAGGACTCACATCCTGCTATACCATGGCGGTAACAGGTGCCTGCCACCAGTACCATGTGCTGAACGCGGTCTCACAGCTCACGGTGCAGCATGACCAACACTGACTCTGGCTGGGACAGTTTTCCTTAAAGGCCTCCAAGGACACAACTCCACCACCTCCCTGGGCAGCCCATCCCAATGTCTCATCACCCTTTCTGTGAATAAATTCCTCCTAATGTCCAACCTGAACCTCCCTTGGCGCAGCGAGACAGGATGTACCCAGGGATGGCTCCATTCTCCAAGGTGGGCCATGCCATGGCTATGAACTACTACCAAAACAAAACGAACAAACCCACAAACAAACAGAAAACTAAACTCCGTTTATCCTTCTGTTTTCTGAGCTCTGAGAAAGAGGGTGCAGTGCTTTACCGGGGACTGCGGTTCCCGCACCCCAAAGACCGCACACACTTGACCCCATCCCACAGCCGCGCCGGGCAGGGCACGCCTGGCCCAAACTCTCCGGATGTGGCGGCCCGGCCGCCGCCGCTCACCTGCCAGCAGCCTCTCCTTGAGCAGGTTGAGCACGGCGGCCGAGGTGGGTCCCTTGGGCTTGCGGACAGCGAAGAGCCCGCTCAGCGAGAAGAGCCTGTCGGCCGCGCGGCCCAGCGCGGCGCCGCCCGCCTCCCCCGCCATGCTGCCGGCAGCGCGCCCGGCCGGGGCCGCCGGGAACTGCAGCCGCGCGGGCGGGACGCGAGGGAGGAGCCGTGAGGGAGAGCTTTAAGGTCGCCGAAAGTACCGCCGGCGAAGGCATCGACAAAAGCAGGTTTAATGTGAACGCGAAGCAAAATCCGTTGATAAGGCTCACTGTACTGGTTACTAGGGCACACTGAGGAAAAACGAACTGAAATCTCAAATCCATCAATCTAGAACAAAAGCCAACGCCAAAATTATGCGGAGGCGGCTCCCCCAGACGCGCAGCGGTTTGCAGGCATTGCCGGGGAAGTTCGCTGACCGGTGTGTTGTGGTACCTTCGATGCCCAGCTGGAAAGAACTGTATTTTGGCAGGACAAGAGAACAGAGTGTTAAGCTGTGCCAGGAGAGGTTTGGGTTGGAGATTAGGAACAATTTCTTCACGGAAAGGGTGATTAGACATTGGAACGGAGTCACCATCCCTGGAGGTGTCCAAGGAAAGGCTGGACGGGGCACTCAGTGCCACGGTCCGGTTGACACAGTGGTGTTCTGTCATAGGTTGGACTCGGTGATCTTTTCTAACCTAATTGATTCTGTGGTATTCTGCTGACTAGTTGCTGTGTCCATTAATCTTCCTGCCTCTGTATGTGTCATATAAGAGATTGCTGGGAAGGCTTCTCTCAGATTTCTCACCACAATACATAAGTACAGTGTGTGGGTTTTCCTCTCCGGGTCTGATTCGTACAGACTCGTTTCTCTGACAACATTCCCAAGGCGTTTAAACAAGTCATGCCTGAGCAAGGCACCGAGAGCTTGGATGCTTCATTCATGTATTTTATTTATTCATTTGCAAGAGCCTGCAGATGAAATCATGAAGAGACGCTGTTGCCGGGAAAAAAATACATGGCTAGCTAAGGGTTATGCTTGTTTGCAGACCTTCCAGAGCTTCAGGGAAGCAAATCTTCCTGCTGAAGTCAATGGCTGTCTCTGTGCAGAGCCAGGATCAAGGTCCCTGAGTGGGTTTTCAGCCTGTGCTGGAGTCAGTGGCTCATTCCATGCCTTCCCCAGCAGCTGCACGGGCACAGAGCTTCCAGCTGCAGCTGCCACCACTGTGTCCATGAGATGGGGAACAGCTTCCTGCCACCAGCAATGCCAACCAGCCTCCCCTGCACTCCTCTTGTGCATATTATTAAGCAGGCACCTTATTTGCTTGGATCTCATCTGCAGAGCTGTAATGTGGCTGTGGAAATATTCACTGTTACCATAAGCTGCGAGGGTGGATTCCCTGGTGAGTGTGGTGGTGCAGGTCTTTGCAGGACATGGAAGTGAGGTATGAGAGTACTTCTCCAGAAGATAAAATGGCAAAGCCACACTGGGGTAAGAAGTCAGGAGGAAAATTGCTACTGATTTACATGGAGTTAAAATTTAAGCACTGTTGTGGAAGGCATATTGTAAATTGTGATGGAGCTTTTGTTGTACACATGGTTTAATCAGGTTGTTTGAAAACCAATTCTCGCTGATTCCCTGCTACAAAGAGCTTGAACACAGATTGCTCTGTAAGTGGGCTCAAGCAAAAACTGTTTAAACATGACCATTAAGAAATGGTGTTAGTAAGCTGCCAGGCAGGGGGATTGCAGCCCAAGGACTGAAATGCAAACCTGTCGCGCTGTCATGGCCAGCAATATTGTTGGGTTAGTAGACTGCTCTGAACACATCACAAGGGATCAGAGGGAGATTATACAGAAATGAGAGCTCCACTCTTGGCATAAAGTTCTCCTTAATGCAATGAGCATCTCAACTTTCCAAAAATGCAGTAGCAGACAGGCCCTGTGAAGAAACTCCTTGTACTGCCTTCTCAGGACTGACCTAAGCTGAGAAGAGTCTAAAGTGAGGCCATTGACCTGACACAGGCACAGACCATGAGCTGGGGGCACTGTCTGACCCCCAGTACTGTTTCTGCAAATGGCTAACAGCTCCTTTTTCTTTTCTTTAAGAGAAGGGTGTCAGGTGTCTAAAGAAACTGCACTCACTCTTGTTTTTAGTATTGAGCAGGAAGTTCTTGTAGGTCTCCTAAACTTCTGCATCCGCAATTAAAACACAACACTTTGTAATTGCAGCAGATGGAGTCTTTGAAGGCTTAGAAAGAAGAGGTTTGGTTTAACTTCAGTGGGCATTGGATAAGGGCCCAAAATAAGAATTGTGAAAAACAATTAATGACTGCCAGTATTTTAGCTCGCTGGAAGTGTATGTGTACATAAAACACACATGGCTCTCTTTGTGGGGCAAGGTTATTGAGCATTCAAAATGGTGGGAATGATGTACCAAACTGTTCGTCTCAGGGGCTTTATTTCAGATTTTCCTTGTGTTGCTTGTGATTAAAAGTCATTACCATCTGCTCAGTAGCTTATTTGAAATGAGATGTTTATCTCCAATGATTCCTAGCCAAGCCAGGATTCACAACAACCAAAAGCATGATTCGAGTTATTGACTTCATTTGCACCCTTAATAAAGTGGCTCGGTAAATGGCTGAAAGGATGATGTTGTTTTGTGCGTAGAACATGACAGGTCTGGTAGAAGCAGGCCAAATCCTCCACTCAGGTCACTGGGACTGCACAAAGCAGTGCCTTGAGGGTCTGGTGCAATTGTACAGAAGAGATAATGGGTAGTAGCTGCTGTACATGCAAACAGCAGATGAGTGCTATTGCAGAAGAGGAGAAATCCTGACTTTTTCATGCAGAACAGATGCAGCACTTCCTTCTACCTCCTCCAGCAAGATGTTCCTTGCTCTGTGTGCTTTCAGACTGGCTTCGTATGAGGTAATGCTCACAGACCACTATGCAGAAGAAACTGGTGCTGCATTAGAGCTTTGGAAGCAGATCCAGCAGCAACAGGCTGTTCCTGTGTTTGTGCTCACTTCATGATTCCAGCTTCATCATCTGTACCCAAATCACAGCAAACAACTGCAAGGAGGTCAAGCACAGCTCAGGGTCTCCTGTAAAACAAAGAGTTGCAGCTGTTGGGAAGTTCAGGTCACAGTCATGTAAATAGCTCCCTTGTCAGACAGAGGGATTCTGTCTGGAATAGGGACTATCAAAGCCTGAAATACTTAATTTTTTTCCTCTAACTGCTCCATCTGTTTGAATAGTAAGTTGTAGATAAATAACACCGATTTGTTAGTTCATTTGGTCCCATTCAGACGGACATGAAGCACATCATCCATCGTGTGTGAGTGGTTCTTCTGAACAAAGGCAGGTTCTTCAGTATCTTGTTGAACTGCAGCAGGTTTGAAAAAAGAATGTCAGCTACTGAATGCAAGGGAAAGATAGAACTACCCACAGCATGCACCAATCCTAGGTTTGGCAATTAGTCATTCTCCCCATGAAAAAAGATTCCCAAACTGCAAGTATTTCATGAGCAGATTTTTGCATTTTGTCCAGAAGATCAGTAATCAATGTTTACACCAGTTTGGAATTTAAGTCTAGACTTATTTATATATAGAAATAGTTTCTTTAGATTTTTATGCTGAATTCTCTGTTATTAGTGGGATTCTTTTTAAATAATTAGACAATAGGAGGTTTTGGTGAGCTGATTTAATGCAGCATTATAGTGCCACTTTGAATCGAACTGGACAGACTATAGTAGGATCCAAATGGTTTTAGCCATTCCTTCTCTATGTGAAATGCAGTTTTGGCAGTCAGCTAAATAAGAAAACAGCAATTTTTCCTGACCACTGGTACATGTGGCAATACAGAAAAATATGATAGTGTTTTCAATTGCTCCTTATGGACCTTTTGTAAACATACTGCACTAGTGAGGACAGATCTGGAAAGTTACTTTTAATCTCTGATACATGCCCATGTCTGTCTGTAATGACAGAGGACTAAGCATGGTCTGGAATCAGAAGATTCAGTGATGCTGAGGGGAAAAAAAAAGAAAACACATTTTTCAGATCTTTGATTTTTCTGCTAATAAAAGTCTCAGTGGGATTCTCAGTTCTTGTTTAAATTTGCACAGTTTCTTGCTACTGTTTCTGTCAAAGTAGTAATTTTCCACCAACCTGCATCGTAATTAGGAATGATGAAGAACTCACCAGATGTGCATGTGGAAGAAGGCAACGTACGAGAGATTGTTTATATGGACAATTTAAGTCCAACCTGCCCCTCTGTAAATTCAGAACATAAGGTTAAAAGGATCTAAACACTTTTGCAGCTGAGAAGCTGCTAAATGCCACAGCTAGAAAATAAATTTAGCAATGAGTTGACCTGGAGTGTGTTTTCTTAAAAAATATTCAATCTTGATTTGGAGATTCTGGGAGACAGGGAAAAAATAGATCTGTACCTTCACTAGCAGTTCACATTTATACCCGTTTTCTCAACTGGCTTTGTACAATTTCAGCATTCAGATAAATGTGTTAATTATCAGCCCTTTGGCAACTCTCTCTCATCTTGTGAGCACACATACAGACTCTGATTAATGGTTTATGATGAATGTGCAGAAAAGAGCGTAAGTGAGCTCCTCAAATGACCTGTTCTCACCTACTCACTCAAGGAAGAGATTGTACCTCCAGAAAAAAACCGCCTTCAACATCTACCATTAAAGTCATGTTAAAGTTAAATAAATGTTGTGTAATTTTCTTGGCACAAGAAAGCTGAACTCTGTGAAGCCCCCACCTGTGGAGAATGAAGAGCTTCTCTCCCCAAACACTCCTGCACTTCCAGGTTTGATGGGCTGTCACTGCAGTGGTGGCAGAGCCATCTCCTCTGCACAAACAGAGGCAGCTCAGGTCCCAGTCCCACTGCTGGAAGCCTGAGAAATGGCTGGGGAAACAAGAATGAACACTGCAAGGAGTTTCCTTCTCCCCTTATATGCCCTCCTTGCCCTCCCAGCTTTTTGTGGTCAGCAGCTGGAGGTATTTTTAGCCAAAGCAGGAATGTGGACCATTATATTTGCCCCTTACCCACAGATACTCTGGCTGTTGTCTAATCTGTGTAATTGCTCTGAAGCCATTAGTACATTCAGCTTTTACTTTCTGCAGTGACTTTTTCAAGTTAGTTGGATGTTCTGTGAAGGAGTCCTATTTTTTTTGGCCTTTATTTTGAGCTACCTTGGCTTGCACTAAGTACTTCCCATTTCTAGTACAATGAAAAATGAAAAATTCACACATTCACTTCCTCCATCTCTCTCATGATTTGAAAGGCCTTAAATCATATCTTGCTCTTCCCCATCTGTCTCTTCTCAATGTGAAGAATCCTATCAATTCTTTCTGAAGCTTCCTATTTAGTCACTCCTTGACAGAGGCTATTTTTTGGCTTATAATATTCACTATGATTGTATGTTCTCCATCTATTTTTAGATTTTACAACATCCTTCTTGATGTGAGGTGGCCAATATTTTACTAAGCAGTTAAAATCTGGCCATGCTCTGGCTTTATAGCAGGACCTTCTGTTGTGATTTATGTTCCTTCCCAAAATTCTTGACACCCAATTTTTTTTTTTTGATCTCTTTATGAGGTGCAAAGCTTGACCTCCTGGGCAGAGCTCTCGAGCCTCTTTCTGCACTTGTAAGTTCGTGTAGCATCATTAACAGAGCAGGGCACAGATGGTTGCAGTGTCCCTGGCCCTCACCACACTTCCTGACTGCCTGACACTTGAGGCATTGCAAGGGAAGCTGCCTGATCCCTGATAGCTCTTCTCTTTCTCCCTGCATCCTCCATCTTCCACTTCATAGGTGCTCTTAGGGCAACAAACACAAATGATATTATTGGGGGAAAGAATAGTTCTCTGCAGAAGTAGGATATCACACATCATTATTTTTTTAATAAGTCTTTCCTCCCAGACTACCAAGCCTTCACACTCTTCCTGAGAGCAGCCTGCCCTGGGTGACTCCCAGCAAGGAAGTGAAGCAGCTGAAAAGCATTTCTGCAAAAGGCAGGCAGAGGAAGCACAGAGATGAAAGTTCACTCCACATGAGGGTGCATGAATTACAGCCCAAAATGTAACAATTGCTTAAAAGCTCTGCTCTACCCATATGCTCATAAGAAGAAAGAAATCTCCTCGCACTGAAGAGGAAGAGCTGTCCAGAAACCCTGCAAAGGGCAATGGTTAAGCATCTCGGGTTCTTCCTGCCAAGAAGAGTGGGATCATAAGTAGATGACCACCCCTCAGACATGACCTCAATGAACAAATCTCTCCGGAGATATCCCCTCAACAGTCATCCCACACATGGGCACAAACTGGACTTTCTCAGCCTGACTAACCTGGCAGTTTTTCCAAGCCACCTTTTTGGTGTTGTATTCCCTCTAAGTATTCAATCCTTTTGGCCCTCTTTCAAAGAAAGACAGTTCCCATATTCATCTACTTGATCATTCACCCCTTGCAGCAGCTTCCTACTGTCTGCCCAGCTAAACATCTTTGCTGTGAGAGGCTTGTAAACATCACCAGCAACTACCTAGGATAAGAAAATCGAAGCTGTGAATTTGCTGTCCATTGTCCCAAGAATGAAACTGGAGCTGAGGAAGTGCCTGTTGTGTTCCCTGGCCAGAGGAGTCAGTGGCCATTCCAGCAGGTTTGGCCTGGAAGATACCCTGCTGGCATGTGCCATAGCACACTTCCTCCACGCCCTTTTATTGTCACAGTCTCACCCTGAATAAGCACGTGTTACCACGAATTAGTTACAATTATTCAGAAGTGCAGGTAAACAAAAGTAGCCATTGCCCAGGGGCAGGGGCAGCAATTGCATCACTAATGAGAACTCCAGGATCAATCATCGAGCAGCTCCAGGCAGTGAAGTGTTACTTCAAATGCATGTTATAATACTGTTGACAGAAATGGTTCCATTTGCCATAAATTATTCAACTTTTAATTGTTTAGGCTTCAGAGTCTGTATAGATGCTAATTGCCAACTGTAGGATTAAATTGATAATGCCTGCTTTTTATTTTCATAAAGTTGCACTTAAAATTGCAGCGAGAAGAAAGACTGATTTTACAGGTACCTTGTTAAAAACAAGGAGATCAAAAAGTTGATGAATTCTGCTTTTCTATTCTGGGTTGCAATCATTAAAATTATGTTCCATATTTATCATGTCTGTGTGAACAAAGTAATAAATATTTTGACCAGCACACATACCTAAATCAATATTCCACTCAGTCTGGCTTATCCCATCCCATATCTTGATCATGCACAATGAGCACCCTGAGACTATATTTTTGCCTGTCATATCTGAAGACCTATACTTTTCTTTGAAATAGGAAAGTAAAGTGGAGTCAAGTATTTCTCAGTTTTCTGACATCTCTTCCAGGTTTTCATGTATTTTTATCATTCTTTCTTTGGCTATTTTATCTTGTAGGATTTCTAAGGATATTGTCTAGACAGCTAGACAAAGAGAAAGTCTGGGGTTTGTAGTAATCACTGTGGGGAAGTAATAATGGAAGTTTATTCAGACATATTTTTGTTTAGGAAAAAAAACAATTTACTAGAATTATAAATCTGATAACAACTAGAAAGTCAGTCAGTTTTAACGGTTTTTGTTTAATTTTAATCTCTGCTTAAACTGTTTGATGAAGGAAGGAATTGCTGTTCTGGTATCCTGATTCATATCCCACTTCTGAAAGGAACATCAGTGCATCTAATCTCAGACATACGAAAATAAGCTAAAGAACCTTTTTCTCTGTTAGATGTTGAAAACCCCTTCCTAGAAAGCTGAAAAAAAGGCCAAAGTATATTTTTCTTTTAGCTCAGAATTTCCCTTTGAAGCAGTATTCACTTACACAGCTGAAGAGCTTGATCCCAGGAGTGCTATCTGTTGAAGTCAGTGAGAGGTAAAGGATGCTCAAAATCATGCCCTAATTGCTAACTTGGCTTGAAGGTACGTGCTCTGTCCTACTAAGGAGAAGTTTACAGCAATCTCCCTGTGCAGGGGTGAAATCATGTCAGGCTGTGGTGGCTGAGCTTACCAGGGTATAAACACAGCATTTAAAAGAGGCACTAAATGGGGCTACCATGGCAGGGTGTTTTGAAAGAAGATAATCAAGAGGGATGTGCAAAAGATGATCTGCTCGAGTTAGAGCTTCGATGAGGATACTCTGCTGGAGCATCCTTTTGCTTTAAGCCCCATCATTCATAGGAAGGTCATTAAATTACTTTGTTTCTGGAGTATATTTATTACTTTTAAATCCAGTGCAGTCTATTTAGTCTTTCATGATGCTTCATTGTGAATCATTAATGAGAAGCTCATGCACACAGTCATAGAATTTGTCTGATTACTCCATTCATATTTAATAAGCTTGCTGCTTACACTTCAGAGGAACAACAGAAATTAGATAGTGCAATACTTTAGTCCTGGAGTGCCCCTAAATTTGGCTCTAAATTATTCATTATACTGGCTGAAGGCAAGAGAACTGTTGTAACCCTAAATTTATCTAAATCGTACATTGTCTAATCTGTGCCTCTTTGTTGTTATTCTCACTTTAAAAAATAACTAATTTTTATTGCAACTGAAAACATCTAGTTTTTGTCTGTTGCAGATTTATCATCATTCTTTGCAAAAGCACTGCAGTCAGCTAAAAACAAAGATAATTTAGTTGGATTTCAGCTATACAGATAAAATGTGAGCCCTGCAATCAAGTAGGACTGTGAAGATGTGTTTTGTTAAAGCAGGCATTGTATTTTCTAGTTAAGACAGTATTTTTTTTAAACTGTCAATTAGACAAGAACACAGAGATTAACCAGCTGCACTCCCACATTTTTAGAGTTTTATTTTTTCATTCTATAAACTAAATGTCTCTTTTGTATGGGTTATATCTAGAAACACACTATCAATGTAATATTTTTAAGGTCTTTAAAATAAATAAAGCATGTAAGATAAAAGGTCTAATCTAAGCCTAGGTGGGCCCTCAAGCTGAGTTTAAAATCATAATGTAAACACTGATGGGCTCATAACCTATTTACCAAAACAGATGGAATCTGCTATACTTTCAGATTTATCACTCTGAATGTTCCATTCTTAACAGTCATATCTGAAAACTGGACTACAAAATATGTACCCCAAATTCGACAAAAGCAGAAATTTCATATGAACAGGTCACGTAAGGAGACTTGTGTCCTCTGACCCCATCTTCTAGTAGGGATTTCCTGTTCTCATGGGAATCATTTATGAACCACTTCTAGGTTTAAACCTTTAATGAATTACGTACAAATGCTCAGCATCCAAATGGATCAGGTACTTATGGCACTGGCTTTGAAGTTTGTCTCTCAGTGTTACTAAAGTCCAGCTGGCTGTCTAACACTTTGGCAAAAACAGGCTTATGGGGAGGGGTACTGAGCATCACAGAAATACCAGCTCCTCCCAAAACATCTTGGAGGAAAATAATATGGAAAATAAAGTGAGGTTTAACTAAATTACACACAACCAAGAAGCAGTGCAGCTACCCCCACTTCTTCCTCAATGCCTGCACTGCTGAGTGAATTGGCCCCTCTGTGGAAAGCCCGGATTAGTGGCAGCACAAAAACTAATCATTCATCTCACACCTCAGCTTGACCAAACAAGCTGGTCTAATAGGCCAAAATGAGGGAATAGCATAGAAAATGTTGTTACACTGTTCCTAAAATGCACTAAGTCTGCATTAGAAGGTTGGAACCTCTTTGTACTCGTTGCCTTTAAAGTGACGTGCATCATAAATGTGTCATTATCATCACCTGGTCTTAAGAAATGAAGTAACACATGTAAGAATTGGAGGCATTTTATCACATCTCAAGTGCAGTCTCAGTGGAACACTCACAGAGACAGATTGCATATCCTGACAGCAGTCCAAGGGGGAAAAAACAACTTTGGGAAGGCAGCACAATCTAAATTTCTTAGAGTTGAGCCAACAGACAGATGGCAGGAACTAAACGTCCTTAAAAAAATCCCAAGGCCGTGGCTGTCCTGGCATCAGCCTGATACTCTGCCAGAGTGAGAGCCCCAATGAATGAACTGCAAAGAGCCTACAGTTGTTTCAGTCCAAAAGAGCTTAAGGGGTAAGAGTTGGAATAGATGAACTGCTTCAAATGACAGCAACTCAGAAAGTTAATGTGGGAACCTGCCTATTCAATACTGGCAATGGAAGAGAGGGACTCTGAGAGAAATCTGTGATTTGACAGTCAAATTAATAAGTTACTTTTCAGCAATAGTGGATTAGTTACTGTAACTGCTCCATGGCCAGCAGCTCCAGCTGCTGGAAACTTACCTCTTGTGCAGAAAACAAGGACAAGACTTTTCCTCACTTAAATCCTCAAAAATAAAGCTTAAATTAGATTTGTCTTGGATATAGCAGAGGCAGATTTATGGAATGGCAGCCTCTCTGCTCTTCACTCCCCAGGACTGTCTGCACAGCACACACTCCTGAGCAGGTACCAGTCATGCAGGTCCCCCAGCCACCCCTGCTTCTAACACCATAGCAGAGCTTAAAGATTTCTCTTTCAGAGAAATCCCATTTAATAATGCCTTAGCTTTCCCCTGTGTCTTTCAGAGTAGGAAATACCAGCTGGGGGAGGAATGAAATCTAGAACAGCAGCTTGAATTAAACAAGACTTTTGAGACCTTTCCCTCATTCTTTTAAGTACAGCTTAATGGTTCAGACACTAAAAGGATCTGCTTTCCTCCTCAGAAGCATTCATCTGGATTTAGCTTCGAAGTCCAACAGTTTTAACACTGAAAACTGTGGGTTTGTGAGATTCAGCAGCACAGTACACTTGCTTTTTCCCCAGGGAGCTCCACAGTGTCTGACCATCATAAAACGAGAATGGAGCCAGAGGAGCTGCTCACAGCAAGATATTTACGTGTCAGAGAATCACCATCATGGCTCCAAAATCAGCTGTGCTTTGTGCTTGGGGTCAGCAGCCAAAACAACAGCCTTGTATGATGCTGGTAGGCCACGCTTCAGTTCATAGGCAGACATTTCCAAATGTTTCTGAAAATCTTCTGAGTTCATTCAGAGGTTTCATGGGGCAGGGAACAGATAGAAAAGATGACCTTCCCTCAGAAGTTCTTCCTTCAATGGGTAGACTTGGCAATGTCTCTCCATCTGTCCCCTCATTGACGGATGAGGGTGAAAACTTGCCTGGGGGAAGGCTGGCCACAGAGCTATTATTGGTTTTCACTGCATCATTGCTGTCCAAAGTGAAGGAGACATCCTGGCCAGTGGCAGGCGGGCAGAAGGGGCTGCAAACACTTACAAACCACTGAGCTGATTAAACTTCTTTGATCATCACAGTAATTCTGCATCAAAGATGCTGTGTGGCAAATTGCTGCATTGCACAGATCACTGTGCTGGAGCCATTCCTGGGTGAATGTTTTTCTCCCCAGTGCCTGAAAATGGGCTCTTTATTCCACAGTAAAAAGGAAAAGATTGAAGCAAACTATGAGTAGAATGAGCAAGCTGCAGGGTCTTCTCATTTCCACTGGGGCCAGCCTTACACAGCCTGTCCAGGCTCAGGGAGCAAAGAGGACACTTAAAGCCACTTTTCTTCTTCCTGGTTTTGATTTCTGTGTGCTTCTTGCCTGCGGATCCAGGCCTTTGCTGTTCTGTTTACCCTTCCCAGAAGTGCACTTAGCCATTAATGGAAGATTCGAATTCAGGCATTCACTCTGGGGAAAACGTAGGTTACAATAAATAATGGTCATAGGTTAAGTCATCCAGGTATTGTGTATGCTCTTAATGGGTATCTGAGAAAAAATATGACATCATGCTTGCAAATAAATTTCCCCCATCACACCACCATCCATTTTAACTTATATCTCTTGAGAGTTTTCAGCTATTTTCTTTGCTTTCAAACACAGCTTCCCTGTGTGTCTCCAACTCTGAAGTAGAGAGCTGAATTCAAACTGCAGAGAAATCTGTTAGAAGATGCCTGGAGGTATATGTGGCACAAAGACACGAGAACTTTATCTTCTTTTCTGGCTGCTCTGAACTGATTGTGGGGATTAATGATTTATCTCTCTTTAAAGAACTCCTTGGAGCTACATAGTCTCAAATCAGATAACGTATATACTATTCCTCAATCAGGCACCTGCCAATTTAGGTTCAGGCTTTAATCTGGGCAGTTGTAATTTTACAAAGATTTGACTTCAAGAAAAGTTTCCTGAGTGATATCATCAGTGTTCATCACTTTTCCAAAACCTGTATGATATTCCTTCTGTTAGCCTGGAATGATTATGAGAAGAAAGGAGAAATAGCAGAAATCTACCTTTCTGCTGAGAACAATGCACAGCCACACCGCTGTCCTGGGTAAATCCCTTGAACAGTGTGTAGGGCTCGAGCTGGCTTCTGACACAAGGACAAATGTTGCCTTGGAGAGTATCACAGACACATTTCCTCCAGTGTTGGTTACCAGCAGGCGCAGGGAAAGCAGGGAGCTCCTTCATCCAACCAGTTCCAGTTCGCTGCAAATTTACGTATCTGTGCAAAAAGGGAGCAAGGGATTAGTCAGAAGAGAGAAATACACCATACTGGTCCATAGACAAGTGTTTAAGAGCTCAGTACAGGTGTTTGTGGAAATGCACCAGAGACAATGTGGCTCAGTGACATTAAATCTGATTATTGACTCCCTTGTAACAAAGTCAATGGGAGTCATCTTGTTGAAAGCATGTTTGGTCTAGATACTTGTCTGATTCATGTCCTTATTTATATGAATCCAGAGTGGGATTTTCTGGGTAAAAAAGTGGGATCTGGGGTAAAAAAGAAAATGAGCCATTTATCCACACATACAATAAAAGAGAATTCACACACAGTCAGAGGTCTGCCAAATGCAAGACAGCTCCAGAGAAAAATGGCATTGTAAACCACTTCATAGCTTAAAAGAAAATAAGCTGGGTGTACAACAAGGTAGGAACCATCTGCTTGGCTTCAGTGGGAATTTCCCCAGAGTAATCATTGCAGGGGTGGATAGATCATGAAATAAAGGCATTTTTTCTCTCTCTGGTAATTAAATTTACTGGGTTTCCGCAGAACAGTTCCTGGCACAGAGTAAGACATGTAGATGTAGTACCTTATCATTGTAAAGCTACGTAATTACAGTGATAAACAAGCCCATTTAGTTTAGCAGAGTTTCACATTTTGTCTGACTGAGAGACCTGAATTTGTGACAGATCATAAATCCATTTTTTGTAGTCATGTCAGATTTCCCATTCAGCCACTGCTCCATGCACCAAAATGTCTTTCCTTCTCACAGCATCCAAGACAAATATCTGCTTGATGTAGTACCAGATCTAGGAAGCTAAAATTTGAAGGGGTGACCCTATTTGCTTCATTCTTCTTCATGACATTCAGACTAAGCAGTTGACCTTTACACAGGTCTTCTGTAAAGTTGGGAGCTGAGAACATGAATCAAGGAGGTGGAGGTCTGTATGACCTTGTAATAAATTAATATTTTCCTTAGACTTGATGCTTTTGATCCTGCACCATAAATTCTTGATCAGGATGGAAGTTCAGACCTACTTCTGGTTTGCTTCTGCTGCGGAATCTGGAATTAATATTGCAGGTAGTGATTCTGTTATAATGCAATTGGAATTAAATATTGCTGTCAATCCAAGTACATTTAATTAAGCAATATTTACAGAGCAGTTGGATGCTCCAAGGACTACGATATAGCGGCCTGGAATTCTTCAAGCCTTCTTTTTCTTTCTTTTGTATTTCCATACTTCTGCATTTCAGCTTCTTTTGCCCTGATAATTTAACACTGTGTCACATCCTCACAGCTGACCTTTAGAGGACAAGAAGCTGGGACTGTTGTGTTGGTTCTGTGCTTTTCCCCTACAGTTTCATATAATACCTATTAGATTTACTTTTATTTCCTATGTGAAATGAAACCAATCTCAAATGTTACACAGTGTCAGAAATAGTATTTTGTTGAGTATTTTTGAATATGCTAAGATTTATCTTTCCAGCTTCTGTGCTAAGTGGAAAAGGCCAAAAGAAGTAACAATAATTATCCAGTGTTGTCTGTATTATTAATTAAAAATTAATAAATTACATGTTGAAACAAAGATGAATAATTTGTCTCCAAGGAAAATCCACATCCTGACCGTATTTTCTCAAAACACTTCAAATACAGAAAGTAATTATGTCCCATCAAAGAGTTTAAAATTATATTGATTATATATCTGAAATGTAAATATTATGAGTTTACAGAAAAAAAACAGAAATAAGGAAATAATTTTAGAATAGATGCTTCTTGTATCTTTTGGAATGTTTGATTGACTTTCTACTGTGCTGTTTAGCAGTATCATTCTGAGTAATCAGAACCAGAGAAAAAATTATCAATGAGCAAGAAACCAGCTTTTCTAAAATGCCCTGTACTCCACGAGCAAAGTTGTTGAACCTCAGGGCTCTGGCAGCATTTTTCCCTCCAGGAGCACAACGAGGATTTTTTGCCTCGTGGGTGCAGGGCTGAGATTCGCTGGGGCTGTCTGAGCTCTGAAGGGCACAAGAGGAACCTGCAAGTCCTCAGACAAACCCAGAACTCGAGATTTTGCTCCACTTCTTTTTCTCTAGGCATCCTGATTGTTGCACATTTACAAAACATAAATGTTAGCTGAATTGAGTTGGACTGTGAACAACCTGCTTATTTCCAGGGCAGTCCCACTGCTTGAATCCATCCACAGAGAATTCCCAAGCTGACATATACCCTAACCCACACAGCTTGAATGGTTTAAAGATGCTTCTGTATACACAATATTCGGGTCTGACATGACTTTCAGGGTGACTTTCAGCCCACAGTCTTTAGTAATTTCCTGAGCTCTTTATCAATCTTTACAAACACAGTATTTTGCACTAGGAGGCTGCTTAAGAGACTCAGAGTCCAGCTCCCGTTAGAATTCAGCAAGGCAGAGATGTTCCCACCTTCTCAGAAAGCTGAAAGCTCGGGCTGTCTGTCCTGCAGTGTAACACGGCTGTGCTACAGTTCTGCAGGATGTACCAGATGTATTCAGGGCAGGAGCTGGCCTGGGAACCAGGGGAGGTGAGGAGCAGATGCATCATCCCCTTCTGTCGAGTCTGCTCTGGGGAGAGATAAGCCGGGGGCTGTGGGGGGAGAGCAGCCTCTTGAAGCAGCGCAGCAGAAACCCCCAGGGAACACTGAATCTGTGCTTTGGATCCTTAGGGCAGGGTGTTGCAGATTTTTTTCTCTATAATGCGCATTTTGAGATAAATACCAGTTGCAGTGAAGCGTTTTCTATGAACCAGTCTGTTAGAAAAGGGTCAAACTGCTGATGTGCCCATTACCATGATAACCCAGGGCTGGGCAGCGGCCACGCAGCCGTGTGGAACACGAGCCGCCTCAATTACCGGGGAACACTCCGAGTCGCAAGGGGCTGGCTTAAACAGCAGCAGAACGGCCTGGGCAGGGAACGGGGCTGGCAGCCCCTGACTGATGATGAACTGGCTGTGCAAGCTTTAATTAGCCAGCGACAAGGCAGAATTACAAGCACTGTTTTACTAGCGCAAAGTAAACACTTGCTCTCCTGCTTTGCCCATCCCTGAAATTTATGAGGCACTTGGATGTGTCCATGCCTCAGAGCCAGGGAGGCAGATGCTGGGGGAGTGAGAAGACGCTTTTGCAACCTGACCCCTCAGGAGGAATAGCTGCAGCCAAGCCTTTTATGCTGGAACATTTTTCTGAAATATTTATGCCCGATCACCCGTTGTTGTTTACCTCAGTGCCTCCTCTCCTTGCTCACCCAGGGCTGCCTTATCAGACAGTCTTTGCGATTTAGGAAGCAGAGAAGAACAGTTAGGAGTCAGAAATTAGAGAACAACCTTTTTGGCACACACTGAAGCTTCCTCTAAGACACCTGTGGGGAATTAATTGTCAGGCAGGAAAGGCTGGGAGCAGGGACTGGCGGGTGCCCCAGCAGTGTCATGGAATCATGTGAAGTGCAGAATTCCCTCATCGCGGCAGGCCCGACTGCTGTGGATTTAGGTAGGAACTGCTTTTCAGGACCAGCTATTGTTATTTCACCCAATCCATGCTGGATGCCTTCCCCTTGGCTGCTTGCAGAAAGGGCAGCTGCAGCCTCAGCAGCAACTACAGCAGCCACCAGCAGCAGGGACACAGGGAAAAGCCTCAGAGTAGGAGGCAGAAAGTAGGTTAACCTGAAAGATGAGAGTGGAAACACTACTCTTATAGACATCTTTCTTATAGAGTTTGATAAACACACTTTTTAGTGGCTCAGAAGCAGAGGGCGTTGCTTTGCATTGTCTGTGAGGAGGGAGTTGAACTCCCTCCCTTCATGCTCCCCTCTGTGACCTGTCTGATTGCTGTAGGAGAAGGGACGCCCGAAGAAAGTCAATATGGATAAAACCCTGTTGAATCCTGGTATTGGTCGAATCGCTGGTGGAAGGGTACAGCCTCCCTCGGGTCACAGATTTAGCTGAGAATAGCAGATTTGTCCTTTTCAACAATTTTGCAAGATGAGGTGCTCTTGCTGTGGGATTTTGGGGTTGCTTTGATCAGTTTTGGGTTTGTTTTTTTTTTTTTTTCTGTGTCTAGATCCAGGGTGCCTGAAGGTAATCATGTGTTTGCCAGTGATTTCAGTGAAATAGGAATTTGACCTTGAAATATGCTGAATTCACAGGCTATATAAATTACAGTATTTTGTATAATTGCTCTAAATCCAGACAGCCAGAGAGCTGATGGTACATTTCCCCACTGCAAACACATCTGCTGAAAAGCATGAACCTTGATTTAAAGGAAAGCCACCATTGCTGATTGTGTGTCATATCTTAGATGGGCAGTGGAAGGAGAATTGAGATCAAACACACTTTATTGACTTTATTCCTTCCTTAACTAACAGGCGAACTTCTGAAAATGTGCACAGTAGCCTTTTTATGAAATATGAAAGCGAGCACTGAATTACAATCCTCAAATCACCAATTCGGAGCCCACAGAAATATTTTTTTTCCATTTCTTCATCTATAATTTCCGGGCTGAAGCTCTAGCCATTAATAGCAGCTACATCATTACAGTGCCTGACACTTCAGCAGCACCCTCATCCATTTCAGTCATTGATCCACTAATGTGCGCCGGATGAGAAAGGAAAAGGGCGGCTCATTCATCCTCCCCCTCCTTCCTTCTCCTCTCACCAGGTGGCAACCATTCACCCATTGCTTTAAATCCCTATCAGATTTCAGAGGCTCAGTGTTAATTGTCCCTGTACAGGGACTGACCCCAGACAGTGAAACTAAAATTAAAGTAACGGGGCCATGGAAGTGGGTGAGGTGCTACAGGAGGAGATGGATCTGCACCTGCTTTCCTTGGCCTACAGACTGCAGACAGCACTGGAAATCACAACAGAGCTGGAGCTGCAAAGTGCACTTGCAGGCATTGGGTTCTTCCTGGAATATGAAGCCAAACAAGGAAAAGAATAGGAAAAAAGCTAAAGAATTTAGGCAATAAGATTAAAGGTGTAGCAAAAGAATGGTACTTTGAGTAGCATAAGCTGCACAAGTAATTCTGTAATTCCAGTTGCATATGGAGCAAAAAAATATCCTTCCCATGGATATCCATATTGCAGTCCTGTGTTTGAGTGTTCTTCTGACTTACAGAGACACTGAGCTGGAAGATACATTGCTTACGCCTGTAGCTTGTTGCATTTTTCTAATCCAGAAACCTGATTTTTAAAATTTTTTAAAATCCATCCAACTACTCTGTAGACACATTCTTGCTTTCCCTTTCCACTCTTTGCTTGGTACAGATATTCTTTTGCTCTGATATTCCTTATCTCTATATTGCTCATTTTGGGGATCAAAGGGCAAAGGAAGTAAAAACCCTGTTATTTTTCAAAGGTCCACACAGCAGTAGATAATTGGTTTCCAATCAAGCTCAGACATCTTTGATCTCCAGAGTCCTCACAAAGAACATTTTGCTAAGACACAAGCATGTGTTTGGTAGCACTACCAGGAGATCTAATTCTGAAAGTCTGCAATTACCTGAGCAGTGACACTTACAAAGATGATAGGGACTGATAACAATGCTGTGTTTTCACACCATCTTTCATTACACTTGCATTAATGACACATAACTACACCCTTCTGAGGAAATACTTTCAGTAATATTTCTCTCATGCTGTAGTAACAGAGGTGATGGGTCATGCAGCAGGGTCAGGAACAAAAATGAGCCTCTTCCAGCTCCCCAGGCCATGGCCCAGGCACATGAGCACCCTTCCTTTTCAGAGATTGCTGCTCTTTCCAGTTCTGCTCCATGGAGACGAATGGAAATGTGGTGCCCATTCCCACCCCGGTTCACATTTCCACCTCTGTGCAGCAGTTTATAACTTTGCCTGTGCTGGTTGAACTTTCTGGGCTGTGGTGCAATGACCAGTGTAATGTTGTTTATATAACATAATGCCCAGCAGCTAAGGATATGAACTTTTGAAAACCAGCTCTGCCACCAGAAAAACTGTGATGTGAAAACTATGCCCGTGTTCATCTTAACAAGGACTTAATCTATTCTGTCACTTTGAATCTTGGTGACCTTCACCTCAACTTCCCTTATTCACTAAATGCCCTTCTCTCTCCACCCACACTTACACCCAACAAAATATGAGTGGGGGTTGGTCTTTTCTCCCAGGTGCCGAGAGGAAATGGCCTCAAGTTGCACCAAGGAAGGTTTAGATTAGATGTTAGGAAAAATTTCTTCACCAAAAGGCTGGTCAGGCATTGGAACAGGCTGCCCAGGGAAGTGCTAGAGTCACCATCCCTGGCTGGACGTAAAAGACACGTAGATGTGGCACTTGGGGGACATGGTTTAGTGGTGGCCTTGACAGTGCTGGGTTAATGGCTGGACTTCATGATCTTAGAGGTCCTTTGCAACTTAAATGATTCTGTGATTCTGTATGAAAAAGCAAAATGTGTTCATGCCACAAAAACATGAGATATGGTAAAATGACTGATCTTCGGTTTGTAGGAATCTCTGTTTTTTCTTTTCCCCTTTATCTTTTCTTCTCCTTTTTTTTTTTTCTTTTTTTTTTCTTTTTCTTTTTTCTTTCCTAGTCTTCATGCCAGGGCTGCCCAGAAGCAAAAGTGTTTTTTATGTATCAAGGCAGCATTATTTTGTACAATCTGGAGAGGCAGAGTGCACAAGATGCACAGGTGTGTACTTGTGCATGCATACCAAAATCTGTAACTGACTCTTCTTCTTTAAATAAAGAGAATACATTCATTTAACTTAAAATAGGACTCCTGTCAAGCTCCTGCCCTAGAGCAACTACCAACTGCACTGTCAAAATCACTCTCTGTGGTTCTGAATAGGTTTCTTAATGAAAGAGCAACATTAGGTCTTTAGAACATTTTGTCCCTGAAGGATGCAGCAGCAACAGCCACAGAATGATTTCTGTCTCAGACATGCTTATAAATGGTAGAAAACATAATGGTTTAAGTGATTATCAGCTCCCTGGAAATGCTTCACAACAATGATTCAGGGAACCGAGAGACAAATGGATGCTAAGAATGGTACCCACTGATGAGAGCTTTGTTTCCCACATGCACACTGACCCCCTCAAGAACAATTACAGTGCTAGTATTTTGTCACGGAAACAATGCAAAAACCAGGGAATGGAATTATTTGCGACCAAATCCAAAGAAAAATATGTTCTGGTGAAATGAAATTTTAATATTTGCTGGATTAAATAATGATGAACATCTGAATGAAATTCTGTGTTTTCATTTTAGCAGTCTGATCATACCGACTGTCATAGTAGCAATTTTTTATTCTGGATAAACCTGGAGGCAGTAGCAGAGTAGAATATTGCTCGAGTAGATATGTGTATATTCAAACCAAAGAAAAGCAGCTTTTCTTATAAAATGCATGGTTGGAGACAGGACTTAGGTGTTCTCTTGTTTCTTTAATAGGGATGGTGTGGCTGCACTCAGCTAAAGTCTCCCAAATGGAGCTACAGCACCATTTAAATGTTGAAGAGTGGTATTTACCAACAGCTTCATGCATATCCCCAGTCTGGGCTCCAGACAGATTTCAGATCAAATGTCACTGTTCTCATGCAGGAAAAGCCCTCAAGCAGCTTTTCCACAGCATGGAGTGTATCAGGATCAAAACCAACAACAAAACAGATGACATTTTTCCAGAAGATAGAAGTATCTGTCCCTGCTTTGCCAGAGTCTTCTCCCTGGCAGCAGGAGACTAAACTTTTCCTGGTGCATTTGATCCTCTTACCTCCTATACCTCTAGTCTGTTCCAGGAGCCACTACCAGCCCAGATATAATTATCACAGAAAGAAGCAGCTTTGTCTAGGCACAAAAAATTTCAATGCTAATAATAAAACAGTTAAAAGTGCTCTTCCTACTTTTCCCCCCATTTTCTGATGTTGTGGTCCTTTTCCCTGCTCCTCAGGGCTATGCAGTCCGGGCTGTCATGGTGGTGGTGGTGCTGAAGGTCACTGGTGTCTTTCACTGGGGAGCCTTTCCCCAGGACTGTGATGATCATGGTGATAGTTTTGTCTCAGTCTAACACCCATTTGGGTTCATTGATACGTTTGCTATCCCATTTCATACCTTGCAAACTCAGCACTAAACTTATGGCCCATTACTTATGATGGCAATACAATACAACAGAGATACATGGCTACATTATTACGCTATTTTAAAGTTTCTCATTTGTTTCTCATCCAACTCAGACCCTGCTAATACATTGCTCAAGGTAGGGGATCAGCAGAACATCAGGAGTTAACTTAATGAAAGCCAGCTCATTCCATACTGCACTCGGGATTGGTGTCTCCTTGGCTGTTTATAAAATTCCATGGAGCATCTGGAATAAATGGTACTGAATACAAAGCTATAAATAGGTTAATCAGGTGGAATCTTCAGCTGCTGAAATAGTAGAGTTACACAATTATACTGACCTTGGCTCATTATGGTGCAAGTTTTCATTATCAAATTTCAGTTCCAACCCGGAGAACTTCTCTGTCTGGCATCTGGGTCAGTTTGCTCTTGTAGTCCACACTTTTCCACTGATGTAATAAACGAGGCCAATGTTGGAGCAATTTGTTAGTGGCTTGTTCATATAGTCACAGAAAGTTTATCTAGAAAACTGAGTCAAGACTAAAAAGTCAAGCCCCTTCCACCAAACAGTTAATACCTGAAGAGCTGAAAAAATGAATTTCACCTATACAGCTCGCACTTTAAAAATGTAAATTAAGTCTATACATGTAATTCTTCTGTGACAGCTTCCTCTATTAACAGACTAAGTCATCCATCTGTCACAGTAAGAAAAAAACCTATTTGCCACTCAAAACCACAAACTCAACAAAATTGCTCAGAATACTCAGCATCACCTCAGTGCATGGTTAGTAAGCAAACTGCTTAAAAAGAACTAAACAATTGGCAGCACCAGACAGTGATGAGGGCTAAAGAGCAAAATGTGCCTTGAAACGGCATCAACTGCTGCAGATGCTGGCTGGGATTATTAGCATGGCATTATTTACAGTTCCCACAACTTTGCTTCTTCCCAGAACAAAATGAAATATAAAAATAATGGTTTTCAGGATAAGTATATATATGTCGTAATCCCAAAGTATCCATCATGATATATTTCCATCTTCTACCCCAGAAGTAAAAGGTAGAAACTTTTTATATTGCAACTTTCCCCTCTTAGACAAGACCAGCCAGAACAGTCCTTGCCAGAATCTCACTTGAGAGACATAAACTGAAGAGAGAGGAAGCCATGGGCCTGTCCCACTGGTGACCAGATCACATTTAATCACATCAAGGCATCTATTTTTTCATCATTCTGCTTGGTTGATATTTAGAAACAAAAAGGCAACCCCATTTTTGAAATTTGGCAATTAGAATTATATTAGTAGATCAAATTGACATTTGGAATTAATTATAAAAGGGGGAAAAAGGGGTTGTGCTCCCTCTTGGTCTTTTAGGATGTAAAGATACAGTGTGATAAGCATATTTGCCATCTTGGAAATATCACGGTTTATTGTGATTTATTGGCTGCTATTAAACCAACTCCTTATTTAATGACCTAAGTTGAGATCATGGCTCCAGAGAAGAAGACATTTAACATATATATATAAATAGCATGAAACTGCTCACACAATTTTGATGCATGATTTAGCCAGTATTACTACTACTTTTCCTAAGTTTTGGCGAAAAGTCAGGGAACAGCAGAGTTCTAAGCTGTTAATGGAAGGTCTTCTTTACCAACAGCAAAGCAGCTTTCTGGTGGATGGCTCTGAGAGGGCAACACTTCAGTTATACTGGCTGGAGTATGTATCATATATGATCCTAGTAAGTTTTTGCCAATGTAAATGAGGATGGGTGTGTGTTATTTCCATTCCAAGTTCTTCAGGCTTCGGTTCCTTAGTAATTTGTGTTTGATTGTTGGAACAAAGAAACAGCATAAAATAGAAAATTTTTGAGCAATTGGAAATATTATAGATATGAAATATGTATTTACATCTATAATATATATGAAATACATCATATAAATATATATGAAATATGTTTCTTCTCTCACTGGTTTATCTTTACATCCATGGTAACTCTTTAAAATGCCCTCTGAGGGTTACAAACTGTTGTATTTTCCTTGGTCCCAGACAAGTTGTCCCACACATGCCAGTGCTGATCCAGGTCCTGTTCCTGTGCTGAGCTGGTACCAAACACAGCTGTTGGGAAGCTCAGAACTGCTCCCAGGTCAGTAGAAGACTCCTGTTTAGGTGTCTTTCTTTTAAACATGTCCAGGCTATCCAGTTTTCTTCAGTAACCGCTTTTTTCTTAATTTTCATTCCTTTTTTTCCTTCTGAAAAAGACATTATCAGAAATGCCAAGACGAGTTTGCAAAGCAGAGTGAAAACTGTGTGCATTTCTAGTGACAGCAAAACTTCCATCGATTTCAGTGTGTCCAGGTTTTCCTTCTGACCACTCCACCACGTTTGCTACGCAGATGGGATTTCCGCCTGTACAGATCCTGCAGCTGGACCTGGGCGGGCAGAAACAGCTCTGATTTTATCCATGCTGTCCACAACCCTTCCTGCCTGCTGAGCTGCACAAACTGCTGACTACTGAATCCTCAAGGTGAAGGACAAGACAAAAAACGTTTTCAGATTTGAAAGGATGGAATTAACAAGGCAGGAGAATGTGAGTCTAAAAGCCAGGATAAACAATACAAAGATTTCTTTTCCCTTTCAGGAAGCTGAAAGGAAAATTGTCTGGAAATGTGCAGTGTTGATGGACAGCCTGCTAACAATAAAAATAGGAGTCTCTGAAAACGCTAGGAAATAAAAATTCATGACCCAAATTAAGAAATACGAACTTGACAGGTGCTTCCTGTGGATGTGGAGATGAGGGAAGTAGAAGTGGGTTTCTCAAGTAAAGGATAATGACGAGGCACAGAACAGGTAATTTGTTTCTCCTCTCCAAGGCAGCTCAGCATGGGGCGATCCTGCCCCGCTAATCAAGGCGTGCCCCTGCTGCGTGCGATGGGTGCTGCATCTGCAGAGGGGCTGTTGTGTGAGTGGCAGTCGGAAAAGCTGAAAATTTCTTTCCTCAGATTGCAGCAACTTCCCTCATTTACAGGAGATGCTCAAGTGGATCAGTCCACCTCCCTGCTTTCTAGCAGAACAACCCCAAGTTATGCTGGAGTTGTTCATTAGCTGGGAGTCTGAGGATGTAAATATGTGTTTGCCTCACCTCCTCACCAACACAGGCTGGTTCCCTTGTGAAACATTCCATGTTTTGTCCAGTCTGGCTTTAAAAGTGTGAGGTTACAGGCTCCTTCCACTTCTGGTCTAGCAACATTCAAGGTCAGGAAGTTTTCACTGACAATGAATTTCAGTTTGCCTCAATGATATTACTTCATTCATAATTGCATTCTCATAAATTAAGGTTTCATAATTCTTTCAGTCTTGCTGCTTAGGTCTTCCAAATCTTTTTATTGGGAACTAATGTTCCTCTAACCCTAAGCCATAATTTAACTATGCCAAACTTAGTTATCTCTGTTGCTCTCCTCTCTAAAATAAGATCTTTTGCTATTTTCTGCAGAACTTCCTGTATCCTGTATCTTGTTACATGTATTACACAGCACAAAGACTTACATTTTAACCTGCTTCATCTCTCCAAGCTGAAATTGGGATCCTACACACCTTCAAACATGTAACACAAATGTCACATTTCTGCCATGCTCAGGGCAAACTGCTGAAGCAGGTTTATCCTCACTGTCTAGGGCTCCCTGTGGAGGATCCCCTCCCTCTTTTCAGAAGAGAACCATTCACTTTAGAAAATGAGTTTCACCTTTTTGAAAATTAAGGTGATTAAGAGAATATGTTCCTACAACCTAGCACAGAATCAGGGTTCTCTCTTTCATGTGTTTCCTTATTTTTTAGCCTGTAAAGTGTATTACCAGAGGAAGGGGACACCATACAACCCCCTACTGAGTTATGATGCTGTAGAGCAGAAAGGCAAAGCCAATGAGGTGTGTCTACTTCTTCTGTCGAAGTTACAAGACACTGGCAAAGTTGTGAGTTTTCCACAGCACTGCTGTGGCAATTTTATACCAGCAGCAGCATTAACTGTAATAACCAACAGGAGTTCAATGAAGCATAGTTCAGAATGTATGTGCCATCCTAGCAAGGGCAATCAAGTAGCCCAGTGAGATACCATGTGCCAAGGTGCATCTTTTTATCCTCACAGATCTGACTCCAAAGGCAACCAGTCCAAACATGTAAAATTTAAAATTTCACACTCTCTTTTTTTGGCATTCCCAAGAAGCTTATGACACCTGACCATTTTAATCCACCATATGCTTCACTTGATTCCTGAATTGCTCCATAGTTCTTTCTCTCACCATTCAAAGGGAACCTTGGCTGATAAAGGATGCACCAGGAACACAGTTTAGGCTGAAAGGGCTCATACAACCTGGGATAGAGTCACTTCACTGAGCAATAATCCACTTTAATCCAAATGGATCACATACCAAGCCAGCAAAATCCTTGAGGCTTCGACAGCACCAGTTCTGCTGATATTTAACGGTTAACAAAGTCAGTAGATCCTGTGCTACTTGTATCTACACTGAGAATCTGTACAATGAGTTAATGAATATGAACTAGAGACCACACACTGATAGCACTCTTTTTTTTTCCCCCAACAGGACACAGACCCCCAAAATATTGTATGAGAATTTAAGTGCCGTAAGATAACCATGCTTCAGTAACTCAGTCATTTCAAGAATATCAGAGAAAAATACAAGAAGATGCAAAACGTTCCATTTTGATACAACTTCCTCACTGCTTGAGAAAGCAAAGTCTCCCTAAATCTCTGAATGCCTCATGCAGACACAGCAGATAAATGATCTGGGGTGGGAGATGACAATCTCTGAGACCCAAGAGGATGGGAGAAAGATGCAGCGAGCTATAACGAAAGCTGTCAAGTGCATCATCTTGCTGTAGCACTGTTCCTGTTAAAGATCTAAGAGCACTTGCAGATGTTAAATGCCGAAGAGGAACAGCTTAACATCCAAGTGCAGCCCTCAGTGGGGATCCTACAGAGCAAAAAAGGATTTTTAAAAGGCTCATGAAAACTAGAAGGAAACCAAAAGTAGAAAAAACACACAATATACACAATTTAAAAGTATATAAAAACATATATAAACTCCTGTTTATAAAAGCCTTCCTCAAAGGCCCTGAAGGAAGAAATGATGCTCAGTCACCCCTATGACATTTACCTCCAACAAACCAATGTTGTGACTGATACACTGCACTCTAATGCAATAAAAAACCAAGACCTTGACCAGCTGCAGCCTTTCTGGAAAGGTATCAGGACTCCCAGGAAAGAGCAGATCTGTGCCCACGATGGCTCCATCCTGCCCATTTCCCTAGGCTTCCCATTTTCCTGGGCAAGAGCAGGCTGATTCACTCCAAGCCCTGCACAGCACAGTACAGGAAGCATGTTTATCCCAGAAGATGCTGTAGTGACAGACTCAAAATAAATGAGGACTTCAGGATCAAAGGCACGATGTAAAATCTTAGAACATTTTCTGTCTCAAGGTCACCCATACAAAAATTATTACGGATTCTGTAATAATAGAAGCAGTCGCTTCACTGAAATTAATTTATTTTGAGAATATCCCTTTTAATCCTCCATGCATTTTTTAGCACAAAAAGTTGAGTTTTATCACAACCTCCTTCATAAAACTTAGTATTGTATGTCTGGTAATGTAGCTGTTTCAACAATTCCTCATTGGAAATTCCCACATCTGTGAAACCTTGGCAACACTGTTAGTAAGTGACCTACACAAAGTTTAATAGAAAATTTTTACTGAATATCCTCTGTTTAATGTAAACAAGGCAGGAGGCAAAACAAGGAGTATATATTTTATATAATTACACTATTTTACAGGGCACAGAAAGCATTGAGGACATGGTTTGAAAACCCTGTACGATATGCAATATCAGATATGGATTTTCCATATAGCCCCAGGTCTACTCCAGGACCCTTCAATCTTACCAAGTACTTTGAGTTAGTATTTTTCCTAGCAAGACAAAGAGCACTAATAAAATGTCACCTGTGAGACTGCACAGCAGGTTATGGTAGAAATTACCATGCATTTACAAAGCCATTCCATGATTACTTGTGCCCTGTAAAATGAAGTGTGGCAATCTTTACACTAATCATAGTGTAAGCAAGCTCGGGATTCTGGTCCTTTTTTATATATATATATATATATGTATATATATACATAGGTGATGTACAACCAGACTCAAGCTGTGCATCAAATCACAGCTTTTATATTGCACAGACAAATATATAGTAAGAACATGGCACAGACAGGATCTGAATACCAGGAATATTACAGTCATATGAGAAACTAAGGACAAACTTGTTCTACCAGAGCTAGCACATGGCTTATTACAAAATTTTCTAAATCAGTCTAAATCAAATACATACTCTAAATGAAAAAAAAACATTAAAAAATGCTTCTATTTACACACATGTGCATCAAGATTAAAATGTGGTTTGGATCTGCTTTTTGAAATAAAAATTTTTCTAGTATCCCATCTCAAGTATTTCAGTCTAATCCCAGCGGCCCCATTCTCTAAGGTGATGAGCCCTTGCCTTTTCCTTCTGACATCTGGAGGATCTGTTAAGCCATGAACTCTTCAGGCCATGTATTTTCTCAGGTGTCCCTCCTGGGTAATAAATAGCCACATACAAACACACGCACACAGAAACAAAAAGGGCTCCTCAATGACATGCATAGATCAAAAGGTGAAAACATGGACCTGAACTAACTTCTAATCATTAAAAAAAAAAAAAAAAAGTGCATGAAAAATATCACCACAAAAAATAATTCAATGAGTTCCATCTCTTAAGAAAGATTAAATCACTTTTACAAAAATAAAGGTCATTGTCATCAGGTATGGTCATTAAGGGTTTGTAGGCAGCACTCACAAAAGCAGTTTAGGCTAAAGCAACTTTAAGGATTGCTTCACTTGTGTGAGGATGGATCCATGGCTTCTAAATTCATCAACTAAATAACATCTGGTTTGCAAGAACATCACCAATGTCACTGGAGACTGAACAATCATTGCCTGAATTTAAGAGTGATTATAGTTCTATCTACTTATTTTTCTCATGGACAAGCTTAAGGAGCTGTGTTTGCAGCTCTGCAGTGTTTTGCATTAAAACAGCACAGAGGCTGCAGCCTTTCAGTGTAATGAGCTCAGGTATCAGTGAAAACAGCAAAACAAAGGAGGTGATGCTAATGCTTTCCTTGGAGATCAGGCAACTCTTGAATGGCTTTATCAATTCTTAAATTACTTGGAATGCTCTTGCAAGTTTTGTTTAACATTTCTCTCACTTTCATTTATAGTAGTATTATCACTTCCAGTTTCCACTGAAATTGGGACATTAAAAATATTCTGGAGCATATGCTTTAAAAAAAAATAAATAAAATAGACAATTTGAGGAAAAAGTAATTAAGCTCAAGCAAAACCAACAAAGACCCAAAGTCAGTAAAGCATCAGCATTTCTGCTCGACAGCTTAACTTTGTTTATGTAGAAGATTGTGATTTAAGGAAAAATACTTGAAATTAAGCTTATGTTTAACTGTTTTGCTGAATTGGGACCTTATAAATAATAAATGTATGTATTGAACATCACTCTGCATAGACATCAACATGTTCTAAACGGTGTGTCAGGTATTAAGGAAGCTTCTAACGTGGACTGTCTGCAATACAGGTCACTAAAAATGACTTGCTACATTCCAGGTATGTTTCTAAAGAAGAAAGATGAACTATGTGTATTTTTTTCAAACTTTATCCTACTACGCTACTTGGACCTGAAAACACTTTGGAGCTAAATTCAGAAAAAAACCCTCAAACAGGTGAAGAAGTAAAACGTGCTTCTGTTTGCCAGAGAAATGCAACACTTTTGTAAAAAGTGTCCCAGTACAGGGAGAGACTGAATACAGGTTTTACCTGCCAAAATGTTTCCCCAGTTCCAGAACTGCTTTCTCCAGATGAACCTGTACTGGAAGCTTTTACAGCAGGATGCTCTTCACTGGTGACAAGAATAAATTTAGCCCATTAACTGTGACTCTGGTCTAATTAACCTGCTAACTTAGAAGGCCACTTAACATCCAGCTTCCATAAATATTAAAAAACAAGACCTCAAAGGCATGAATAGAGAGCAGAATCTGATTCGAGGTACAGTCATGTAAATCCAGAAAAATTCTAGTGACTGAATAAATTAGTCCGTGTTTGTATGTTAGCAGTGACATCTGAAATGGGCATTAGCTGTGCAAACAGGGGGGCAGGAAAGACAAACGAGGAAAGACAATGTAAACTGAAGGAGCTGAGCTCTACCTTGCCTTGTTCAAAGGAGAGGAAAGAGGTGCTACCCATGAGCGTGGAGAGCAGGACAGGTCACTGGGTGTGACTGCAAGGTCCAGCACAGCCACCTGCCAGTGCACAGGGTGCTGGCAGTGAGGATCCTCTGCAGGGCAGAAGCAAGGCACTCTGCAGTCGCTCTGCCTGCAATGCCAACACCTGCCCTGGCTGATGGCATTCATATGGAAAAGGAGTCACTGAAAGGGGCTCCTGCATCCCAGCACTGTGAAAAGCAGGTGTGAGTTTTGGTCCTATGTAAGTTATCAATATTTTAACTGAGTTGCCATCACTGTGATGGTTAGATAAGCAATAAAAATCTCTCTCAAAATAACAGAATGTTAATGCTGCCGATTTTCAAGGCACAAAAGATTCTTAAACCAATTCAGACTAACACCAATTCAAAAGAAATTAAAAATACTGTTTCAGCAACAACTACTGATGACCTATAATTAACCCATAACGTAAAGGTGACATGAGTCAAACAACGGGAGTTCCCACGTAAAAAGCTAAAGCAAATCTAGTTACACAGATGACCTGGAGATCAATCACTTGGAATGACAGAGACAAACATGCTACAGACATGTACACTTCAGATGTATTTGTTATGGATGTGATGCCGAATCAGGATTGATTTCTTTAGTATTGATTTTAGACTAATATATCTCTTGGAGTAATCCACTGAGGAATCAAGCTCAGAGTTGTACTTAAGATCTACCAAAAGCAAAATGATCCTCATTGACATATTCTGTTGTATATGCATTGGTGGATTCTTCATTTTTAGTACCACACATTGCAACTATAGGTGTGTTTTTCTTTCATATATCCAACTGAAAAGAAAAAGAATTAAGACATAAAAATGTTATAAAATTAATTTGCTTTTTAAAAAGTAGTATGGTCAGGAAGAGCAAATTGGTGCATGTGAGCCCCAGGACATACAAGAGCCCAAACTCTCTAAACATTGTCATCAGAATAACCAAGGTCTGATGTCTGTGGTTCTTCATGCAGCTTTTGCAGCTCTTCACACAGTGGCTAGGAATGCTGTGTATTGGTTTCTCCCCAAATGCCTTTGCTCATATTCCAACTCCATTTGCAATCTCGACATCTGGTGAAAGGAACTTCCAAACATCCCCTGCCACTTTGCCAGGAGGCACCACCTTCTCTCTGGGTGTTATCAGTGGTCCTCTGGCCGAGGCCAGCCCGGAGCCGGGGGTGGCTCGGCCCGGGGCTGCTCAGGGCGTGGCTGAGGCGTGGTACTTCACAAAGGCGATCGCCGCCAGCTCCTTGCAGAACTCCTCCAGCACAATCACGCCCTCTAGTAACGTCATGTGGTCAATACTGGGACAGGGAGAAAAATGCAGGCAATCAGGACTGGCACACACAAACCCAGCCACGCGTCCTGGAGAACGTGCAATGCGTTTACTCACATGGGCCCTTCCGGCTCCAAGCCCAGCAGGCGTTTTCTGACCAGCAGAAGTTTGGGAGTGAAATCTGGGATGCGTTGGATTCTAACCATGAGGTCCCCGACGACCTGTAAAGCCCAGGCCATCAACACACAAAGTTAACACCTGTGCAGAGCGCCTGGCAGCAAGGTGCAGTGGCAGCTTCAGTGCCCAGGGACAGACCCACTTCAGCATCCTTGCAGGCTCAAAGAACAACCTGCAGAGAGGCTGCTCTGCCCAAAAAGAGGGTGAGGAGGTGCAGAAAGTAAAGAAATATAAAAGCCTTACTTGCTCTTGTCACAAGTTACTTTAATTATGTCAGTAATTAATTTGTCTTATTAAATGCTGACACAGGCAATTGACTAGTGAATTCCTGGGCCTGGGGAAAGCACGTGGGGAGATAGTGAAGACTGTATTTTAGAACAGGGAGGGCTGCTGGGAGAAAGGGAGCCAAGCCCTCTGTTACTGTTGGGCAAGCATCATTAACAGGCTCCTGACCAGCTTAGTAACAGCTGGTGCGTGGGGAAAGCGAGCGATTCTGACTGAGGACACTGCAGTGTGACAGGCACCCAGCCAGCACTTCTAGCACGCAGGTCTGGCAGGAAGAGATGGAACTGGAGAGGAAGGGGACTTCTGATAAATCCAGAACTTAATTGTCAAGAACAGCCCTCATTAGAAAAAAAAAAAGAGCATGAGCAGAGATACCATCTAGGCCCAATCTTGATTCAAAATCAGGACTTCCAATGCTTTCAATGACAAACATTTACCAACTTAAACTACCCAGCAACTACTACCACTAACTACAAAGTTATTAAATATATTACTGCTGTACAGCCATGTGTAATTAGTAATGGTGTGTTTACTCACCCTGACAATCACAGAGAAGAGAGATTTGCAGCCAGAGGCGAGGTTGACGTAAGGATCCAAAAGGTATTCATGTATATGAGGATGGGGAAACAGGGACAGTTTGGATAACACTGACGTAACTTGCAAATTTACATCATAGGGCTGCAAAAGGAGGGAAACAGTGCTTAGTTATTTTCATGCTGGCTTCTTTTCATCCACCTCATCTTTATTTAACTACTAGAACCTTATACACAGGGTTATGAATAAATAAAGATAAAAATGTTATATTAGAAGACAGGCCCAACCTCTGCTTTTCACAGCAGCAGTGCTGTGAATATCGCAGTTGAGCATTAGATGTTATTATCTGCATCGCTGCTACAACCACTTGAAGCTTTTGCACACTTGTTTATTGCAGGGTAAGTCCTCTTCCCGTAAAACAGTTCTTCAGCTAAAGAAATAGCATGGAATCAGCCTAGATTAAACATCTGCTTGCTTCTCCTGGGAAACTGTAAAGTGTACGAGCTCAGGAAATTGCCAGAGACAAATCCATGTTTACAGCTAACACGTTATTTCTCTTCTCCTTTATTTTTTTCTGGGAAAGAACCGTTGCAGAAGGCTTGGCCGTCTTGTGGCAGCAACCTACAGGAGATAGGACCAGTCCTGGAGTGGGAAAGCAGCAGGAAATTCTGAGCTTCTTGTCTACCTCCCTTCCCCAAATTAACTAAATGGGAGAGGCAACACTGTCAGATGCTGGAAAATGCTTATCTGTCATAGGGAATAAAATAGTACCTGATCCTCTCAGAAAAAAATAGTGCCTAGTTTAAAAGATTTGCTCATTCTAGTAAGAAACTTATTTCCATAAAAGCAAGCATTTTCACCATGGCTTCTTCATGTTCCAAAACTTTTTTTCCATCTTTGATTTTCTCGTCTTTCAGAGAAAACAAGCTGACATTTTAATTCTTCAGCTCAGAATTTGCAAACGAGTAGAATTTCCTTCCATTTCTTCAACGGCAGAACAGACTAGGTTGACAACACAGGGACAGACATTCCTTTGCTACACCTCTTGTTGATCTAAGTGGATTACAGGACCCTCATTCAACCTCTAACTGCATATTGGCAGTAACACTCACTGGCATAATCACACCTAAAAGAGGAGGATTTAATGACCTCAAATTCTCATCTTTATGCTCTCAAGTTAGCATCCCACTGAAGAATTAGGGAACAGAATCTTCCCCTTTTCAGGTCTGGAAGATTTGGGTTAATTCAGCCTCAGATTAAGACAGATATATTTAGCCATGTCTGTATGTCTAAGCTCTCATTAGCTGACTCAACAGAGATCTGACACTTGATACACCTGCCCACACACAAACATCTCCTGCCATCTCAGATGCTCCCAAGCATCTGCTGGTCTCTTGATGGTTCCACAGAGGGTGGATTCTGCAAGATCTGTGTTGGAAACACAAACTTCTGGGAATATCCTGGGCATCGCAAAAATGGCAACAAATACCTGAGCTCAAGCACCTGAGTCAGGCTTTCACACAGTCCAGGAAACAGAGCTGGTAATTCACTCTGCACTAAAAGAGACACCTGCTTGCCTGTCAGCCTAGGAGCCCCAGGGACTACTAGGGCTGCTCTGACTAAATTTCCACTGACTACATGTGTACACATAAGTAATATTTAGGTATCTTATTCTTGAATTTGTTACCACACACTGTTGCATTGCAAAGTTGCCTCATAAATCTTTTGAAATGAAAGCACTTATTTCTTCCAGTCAGTGGAAGTTATTTCTGTACTTGGCACTCCAGCAATAGATTCATCCCAATCTCCTAACAAATGAAGCTTTCAGCCCCTGGACCACAGACGTTACAGGTAAAAGAGATCACTACATTTTGAGTTATTATAGCAGAGCTACTCTGCAGAGAGACAAAAATTCCTTCCATAAATCCATTCACTGCCTACCTAGCTGCACTGCAGGAGAAGGTCTTTAGAGCTGTTTGAGTCAGCCAATTCATTAGGAAGCTTTGAAGGCATGAGCATTATCTGGTGTTCACAAGAGGAGAAGGAAACAAAGGAGTAACACGTGCTGCATTGTTCAGACAGATAGCTGTTGTGATTCCAACTAATTGAGAGCATTAAAGAAAGCTGCTTCTTCACACAGAGCTTTTATTTCTGTCCATATGTCAGCAGACTCAGTAAAATGGCCCCATATCAGATAAATCCTAAAAAAATTCGCTGTAGCTAAAAAGATTAAACCCAGAAAATTTTACAGTTCAGGAAATTAAAAAAAATTCTTAGGGTACAGTCAGTTCTACAGAAATTTGTAATATCAGCAGGAAGAAGAAGGTAGTGTCTAGTACCTGAGGTATTTGAAACCAGTTACTTCACTTGTGTGCCTATCTTCTGTCAGAAACGAGGTTAGTGAGAGCTACCACCTCTGCAAAGCCTTCTGATATCACAGATTCATATCAGAATGTTCCCAGGAACACTCACAGAGCTGACCTAGAGGCTACTCCTGGCTTCCTGCACATGTTCCCAGTGCATTTATTTGTGCAAGTGGCTCTTGTCCTGCTTATGACCAGGAAATGGGACATTGCACAATAATATGATACTACACTAGAAAGTGATGGGAATCCCCAGGACCTGATGGAGATCAGCTCTTTACAAGTGATAAAAGTATCAGAAATGGAATTCTTAACTTGTTTTTTCTTACCTGATCAAGAATCCTGCCCATTCTTTCAAACAGGACTTTGAGGAAGTGTCCTTCAAAAAATGACGCTTCTAAATTGCACTTTTCCAAAGGTCTGGGAGATCCGGGCCACTCCCACCGCAAGCAAATGACACAATAATCCCGGAACTACAAAAAAGTCATGAGGAAAACAGACTTTAATCTCCATGGAACCCTTTTCATTTCCTCTGACAGTCCATACACCTTAAAACCATAATCCGTACCTAAATGATCAATCTATGCTCAGAAAGATCAGTCATTCTAGAGTAAACACTATCAGTGAAAACACTATCAGCAGGCACCTCATTTTCCTGGGGACGTTCCTGCTACTAGGGTAGTTTGAGAAACAGTGAGTGGAGAACAGAGCTCCCAAAAAGCAGCTGGGGCCAAAACACAAAGCAAAGCCAACACTACACATCTGAATCAGGGTTCTTCTGAAGCAGGAATTGCATTCTTATACATCTTCTTGAGAGTACATTAACATACTTCCACTGCATTATGTGTAGGTGATCTTGCTATCCAAACCATTCTGCTTCCTAATTCCCAGGACAGGAAGGGCACGTGTATATGTAGAACATACAAACTGAAAGCGTTTCAGGGCTTCCTCTTCCCTCTCTTTGTTTCCTAACACCCCTGGCTTTCTCTACCTTGCCCTGTATTTGCTGTGTGCTGCCTGATGTCTCACTTGCAAGGAATTACACCTTGAAAGGAGCACAAATTACAGCAGAGAAAATAAGGAACACAGGAAGAAACAGAAGCAAAAGAAAACAAACTAAGAAATTCTGCATTGATTGTAGCTTACTTGCTTGTGCAGGCTTCCAGGAATAGAACTAAGGAAACAGAACAGCTATTTGGATGTAATAACAGCAACAGGCAGGGCTACTCTTAGGGGGGAAATATTTTAACAGTAGCCATATCATCGTCAGGAAGTGACAGAAACCAATTCTGCTCTCTAATAACTCCCAGTACACTCTTTTTCCCAAGGCATAAAAGAAAGACAAAGATGATAAGTGGTTTCTAGCATCCAAGAATAGAACATAGGGGAATTTTACATCAACCTTTGTTTCCTTATTCTCTATTTTCTATTCCCTTTCTTTTCAGGTGAGACTACAGATGAAGCAGCAGCTGATAACGTAATTCTGAGGTTATGGAATTTTTGAATTACCTACTAAGTATAGCTCTCAGTTACTCTGCTCCTTTGCATAAATTTTGCTATTCTAGAAAATTCACAGGGTTTCAATAAGAAAGCTGCAAAGAGTGACTGTCCTCTGACCAAGGAAACTTTATGTTTATAAAAGCAAAACTTGCATTTATTTCTAAACAGTAAATCATAAAGCTTTCCCTGCCTACCCAACCTCCCAACTTCAAACCTGAATGCCTTAGGCTGTGCATTCACTGTGATGAGCCTTTATTTGCAAAGTCCCAGATTGCATAACTCCTATGCAGCATTTTAATTTCTCTTTAGTTCTTTCAAACAGCTTGGCAGGCAATTCTCCAAGAGAATGCAGATAAATGCAGAAGCAAATTAAGAATCTATCTGCAGTTCAGGTTTTCTCTCACTGTATTTGTTATATGAATATTAATGCATTTAATGTCATCCATTATTCCCACCAGAGCAATACAAGGTGAATTCATCATTGAAAGATCTCCAAAGGTAAGTTTTCATTAAAAACGAAAATTGAATTTTCCCATCTTCCATTACCAAAAGATGCATTTAATAGGACTATTTACAGAACCATTTGTATATTCTCACCAGCATTTCAAATTCTCAAGGACAAAGGAAGAGTTCACTGACTTACTTGTCTGTGGGCATCTCTGAGGTAAGTATCATAACCTGTACCCTCCACATGGTATGATGACTTTGCTTCATCAGGTACAAGACAGAGAAAACTGAAGAGAGAAAAAGTACATTAATGACTATATTCCACAGAGCACCAGATCAATATTTTCCCATCATCTGTAACACTGTACACACAATGCTGAACTGTCTGGCCAATTAATCCACGGACTCACCATAACTTTATGTGAAGAACAGAGAACACAAAATCTATTTAAGCCTATCTATTCCAACTGCTGTTTGCAATAAAAAGATGTATTGTTTTTGAGAAGTTTTGTATCTGGCACTAGAGGTAAAGTCATCAGTGGAAGCCTTCTCTGAGAATCAGCAGACAGAATATTCATAAATAGGGAATATTCATAAATAGGTCAAGTATTTGCTAAAGGTCAGACTCCATCTTACTAGAGCTAAAACAAAATATACTTAGGAATAAATGAGCCAAAAGAGAAGAAGAATTACAGTTAACCTACTTCACAGATAGTTTTATTTACTGGTTTGTTGTGGCAAAAAAATGAACATCTAAGACACAGAGGAGTATTTGCATATAAATGTCCCAGTTACAACTATAATTGCCTTTGCCAGGTGTGTAGTCAAATACTCTATGTCCTTATTACTTCACCAATGTCTGACCTAAAATGCATTAGGAAATTCTGAATAATACTAATAACTGTCTTTAAAAACATGTAAATTAAACCCACTGAAATTTCTAGACAGCAAAATAAAACCCAGTCTTTGGAACCTGATTCCAAATTTCAGCCTTCACCATACCCCAAGAACTGCTGGACACTCCTGTAGAATTTACATGCAGAAATATGCAGTAGCTGACTTTTCATGTGGAGCTCATCTTATCTCAAAAAATACAAATTTGCAGAACACTGCAAATCAGAAAACATTTCTATTCCCTGATGGAGATTAAAAGAGGTGAATTTAGGAGAGTGTTCTTTGTGTCTTTGCTCCAAACCACGTCCACCAGAAACTATAAATAGTGATACTGGGGGAAAGAGGGCAAGAAGCGATGATGCCACTCTGTCCTGGCTGTCCTTGGGCTGCTTGCTTCCTTTGGCTAACACCTCTGATTATTTCTGGGCAAGCAGATAGGTCAGCACTGACACACCAGTGCTGCTCTGCTACCAAGTCTTAACAGAGCAAACAGCCCTCGTCCTAATATTAGTTCCTAAGAGAATTACCATCACTAAGTTGCTTAGAGCAGAGCTTGTCCTCTTTGTGATATCCAATTTGCAGTGAGTCCAACAGGCACTGAGGTATGTCACAGGTAACACAGATGCCACGGTTTTCAGGGAACAGAAGGTTATCTCTAGCATGGCATTTATTTACTTTTATTTATGTGTTTAAAGAACTTTGAAGTTCTAAGGAAGTTTGAGGGGTTTTTCCCCTGGAAGGCTTATGGCAAGACTCCCCAGACTTGTCCAGGAAGGTCAAGTCCTGTAACACCATTTTAAGTACAGAAAATATTTCTGCGAAAAGCAACTTTTATAGCCAACAAGGCTTTCATCCTGAATTCTGAGTATTCAACCATTAGCTGCAAAGTTCTTCTGTTTTTCTCATTTATGTTGAATTAATGCAAGTTCTAATCTTTCAGAAGTAGCTTTCTGATAAAATGCCACATAATTTCCTTCTGTGGAGTAATTTTCCCAGCTGGCACAGAATAACATCCATTACAGAGTACACATTTAATTTGCACAGTGTGTGCAGACACCCACACATTCAGACATTTCCTTAAGTCTTTGTTTCTACTCACCTATTTACAATTTTATGAACTTCAGTCTTCCCATCGTTTTTTGGATGTTCTGGACTGACAGGTGGAGAAGCACTGAGCCACTCCTGAGCTGACAATGTGTTATCTGGAGACAGATCAGTAAATAATGGATCTTCCTCCAGATCTCTGTGAAATTACATTAGACAAAAACATAATCATTGACAGAATGTTACGGAAGGCAGGAAAATCTCTGGGTCACAAGGCAGGCTGTTTTCCTTCTCTGAACAACTAGGATGTTTTCCAGAACATTACAATATCCACATTGTATTACCTAATTAATATGCAGAAATACCAACCTTTGCAAATACCCAACAATCTGAACAACAGACTAGACATTTTTGACTTGTACAAAATTACTGCATCAGGTCACTTAAAAACTTCTTAGCTACATTTTTCACACGAGAGCTATACTCCAGGACATATTTAAATTATTCTAGATGACTAAAACAGTTTGTGTGGCCAGTCCTTACCTGTCCTATTGAGTTACAAGAGTCAGACCTAGCATATTTAAAAGGATTTTATGTAGTGCTTCAGAAATATTCTTCCATCAAAAATGACTAGGAACATAAATGTAAGCAAGACACTGAAGTGACTGATTTCAAGAATATTCTCACTTCAAGAATATTATTCATTTTATTGCAATAAAGTATGCATAGATTTCAGCTAGGTAGATGTATAAATAAATTGAGACATGAAGACTTCTGAGTGTCTATTGTTCTGGAAAGAGCTTTGTGGTAATTTTAGATTTTCTGTTCCTGTTCTAAGAGTTTCCATAAGTTGCTGATGTAGGAATTTCTGCATCACTTTACGGATATGGATGAATACATAGAGCACTCAAATGCTCTCCAGGCTCACTTTTCTTTCAATTACTGGTAAAAAAACCCCCATTTTGTTCTAAAAATAAGGATTCAACTTTGCTGTTGTGAAAACTTCCCTTAAAAATGAAACTTACACTGCTCCAGCAATCTGTCCATTCTCTACCACATCTTTATCTTCTTGACAGAGAGGCTTGTATTCCATGTAGTTTCTTTCTTCCAAATTTCTCAGAACCAAATTATAAAGAATGTGCTCATTGGGTTTTTGCAAAAGATGCTCAAACATTCGTAAAGTCATTATGCTGATCTGCAATAGAAAGAGTAAAAGTTCAAGAAACTTATGCACTGCTGCCCTGTGCTTTTTGCCTTTCATCTGCTTTGTCCATCCTAGAACATTGCAAGCACTTATTGACATTATGGAAGGTAACGAAAATCATAAGAAAAATTAGGAAATTGTGATGCTACATGTGGTATAAACATGGATGAAGAGTTCATAAATATTTGAAAATCAATATGGGAATGTATTTTTTTTTCTGTAAAACAAAAACTGTTCTGAAATCTGTCAAAAATGCCAAGAACATACAGAGAACTCAAAATTTAGCTTACTGTTTTACAGTCAGATCCATGCTGGAAGATGGTTATCATTGTGCAAATGAGACACACAATAGGACTTAAAAGTTAGTAATAAACACCCAGAATAAAAGAAAGTAATACTGGGATATTGTGACTAGATCTATAGGCTAAGATTTTTACAGAGAGATGTCATGTAGTCTTTTAAAAGAACACTGACTTGAAGCAATACAAAGAATTTTTCAAGACTGCTTGAGAGTACTTAGCTTTGCAAAGATAACTAATTTACAGAGAAAACTCATTCTGACAGGGTGAGCAGGTAAGCATACTGAAAAAACTGGTATGACAAAGCACAGATCTGTCTTTCAGGCAAGCTTGGTTTCTATTTGAAAAAGTAGAGGGTTGAGGTTGTTTAATGGAAAATGTGAAACAAGCAGCTTCTGAGGAGGGATTTTACTGAAGTAAATTATTTTAACTATGCTTACTGTATGTACAGAGCTTAAAGTTATAACATCATCTTTTAATTGGCATTGCATATATTCTCCAACCACACTTAGTTCATATAAACCCCAAATTTTTATCTGTATTTTATATGATAATATGATATTATATGATAATAAGACAGAATTGACTCAACATGGAAAATAACAGCAACACAATATAAAGCACAAATTAAAACACAATTACAAAAACTCAGTTCATTCTATCTTACAGATTAGCAAGTCTAACTGGATATGCATAGTGAGCATGCAAATTCACCAAAGAATCTTTAGCAAAGTAAAAAGAAATATGCTAAGTGGAGAAAACAGCTTAATTTTCTAAAGGGAATTTGTAAAGCTGGGAGTCAGAATTCTCTTTCTTGGCAAAAAACATTACGTGACACAAATATGAAAAGTCCTCCCGACAGTGTCTTTGCAGACTCTCCACACTCCAGAACTGGCCAGCAGACATTCCTGTATCAGATCACTTCTCACCTCATCAGAAATGTGATCACAGTGCTCGATCAACCTGTGTCGCAATGGGTGCCTGTTGATGTCGGTCAGTGTTTCTGGCTCTCTGTGCTCTCCAAGAATAAAATACACCAGTTCCTGCAGCAGGACATCTGAAGTCACCTGACGAACAATGCGGTGCAATAGTGCAGTTGATGTGAGGATTCCGATCTCTGAACTGAACAAAACATTTTCATATCAGATATGGAGTGGATTTCTGCCCCCAAAAAAATCAGCTTGATTCAGATTCTGTTCTGCTATGTCTTGTAGGATGCTACTCACGTTTGCATCAGCTGAGGTTCCATAACATCAATGAAGAATCGTTCCCGCACAGCTTTTGCCATAGCAACAGCAGTTGTCTGAAACAAAAGTACAAAATGGTGTGTCTCAAATTCAGAAGCTAAGAAACAACTGGAACTACTTATTTGCTGAATATATTTGTATCATCTGAACACATTTCAAACCTTTTGTGCTTCTTTGATGAGCTGATCACAGTAGTCAAACCAAGAAAGAAATGAAATCAATGCTCTTTTCCCTGGAAAAGCAGATGCATCTTCTTTGTGACTATAGGAATCCAAACTAGAGAACACAGAGAAGAAATATTTGTTTAGTCTACAAGTAATTGAAGAATCTTGGACTTCATTCTTATTGAACCTAACAGAATAATTAATGACCTACTTGTAATGAAGGGAACATTAAAAAAGCTTTTCTGCTGGTCTCTATGGATCTGGCAGTGCCATCACTACACAGGTATTCAGGGCACGCTAAAGGATACACAGAATGTACAGCACAGGAACTCTGGTTAAGTGTTTTTGGAGTCAGAAGGGAAAACCAATCACCAAGTCTGTCCTCCCAGGAAACACAGACCACAGAAACTGAATCAGTAACTCCTGTAGTCACAGAACCATAAAATGAAGGCAATTGTTCTTCTCTACTCTGTAAGCGACCTCAGGCAAGTCGACCAAAACCACACAGTGTATACCTGAACTAGACTGAATCTTTCAGAAAGAAACATCTATCTCAATTTAAGGGCTCTAAGGAATAAGAAATACACCACTTTCTTTCTTTGGTAAAAAACTCCAATATTTATTTATCCCACAATTCAAAGTTGTGGGTTTTCCCCTTCTAATTTCAAACTCCAACCACCAGAAATTTTCCTAGGCATTTTGCAAATACCTACTTTTGTCTCCGTACTAACAGATCAGGAGCAATTCCTAATAATGAAAGCAGAGGGGGGAAGACAAATGTTTTAAGAATCTGAATTACAAGCAGTTAAGGTAACAGGCATGTATCTTTTGCTTCATGCTGATGACTTATGCAGTAACTCTTTCCTTCTTCTTTTTTGCTGCAAAAATTTTGCAACAACTGCCTGTTATCAAATGGACCCTTCCTGCCCCCCGCAGCAGTTTACAATGCCCACTGTGTACAGTGAAAAGTTTGCACTTCCTAAATCCGTGACATCTGCATGAGAATATAATCCATGCCTGATACTACAGTGACACCACTACAAACTGCTGACGTAATTCAGTGGAAGAACTTGCCCCCTGAGGAATCTCTGCCAGGGACTGGCAGGCAAACCCGGCCCCATGTCAGAAATCACAGGTACACTGGACACCCGAAGTGAACCACTGTGCTGCAGCTGTATCTCAGCTCTGCCCTCGAGGCTTCAGCATGTGTGGAGGGGAATATTTTAAACACATTATCTACCTATCAAATTAGTTTCAGGGAAAGGTGTAAAGTCACTTTGGGTATTAAATACAAAAATAAAATTCTTACCCCCAGTTAATTGCCTCCACTGTTTCAATGTCTAAGGGATCCAGTGACTGAGGCAAGGCTTTGTAGAGGGTAGCCAGCCTGTCTGTCAACAATTCACATAAACAAGTGCTTTGAGTCAGGCACTTGGCAGCTGCTGGTTCTGGCAAACTCACCAAAAGCATGAGGCCTTCACAGGCCTTCACTGCTATCCGGCCGTCCTGGCAGAAGGGCATGGAAGAATTAATCAGAGGGTGAATGAAGCTCAGTGGAAATCAAGAAGCAAACACCTCCCAAATAAAACCTCTCCATTCCCCCACAGTGAGTGAATGCACTTATTTTTGTTGCCTTTTCAGTCATTAACTCTTGTGAATCTGGATGTCACAAAATAAAGAATCTCACCTGATTTTGTGTCAAATACTAAGAATGCCAGCTGCAACCTTCCAGCTGACAGAACTAAAGCTCTAGGTCAGCTTGAGACCAAGATACTAAATCCTGTAAACTAATCATGTAACAATAACAAGGTACAGTGGTAGACTTGGTTTTCTGCTCTCAGCATTGCTGTAGCAATTACAGGCTTACCCAAACCTCCTCTAAATTTTCTGAAAGAATCTAAGTCTAAATTTGAGGACGAAGCTGGGTAAAACATACAGCAGGCTTTTTAAAAAGAGAACACACCCCTAGAGATAGCCCAGTGCCATTACAAAGAGAGTGCATTTGGTTATGTCAGAACAACTGAAAGTAGTTTTAAAAATAGTCTTTTGTGATATATTTAGCCTTTTGATTATCCTATGTGTCTTTTCTGTGAAACATACAGCACCCTATACAAATGTCTTAAAAAACCCACTTAGATTACCATCAACAAGCTTAGTATTAATTTTCTAAAATAGCATTTTTACTTCAATCTGAATTTGCAAAGAAAATTGCCAATTTACAAAAAGTGCCTGCAAAACCCCTCATTTCACTTTTTATAGGTAAAATACAGTGCATTTATTCACTCCCTCTGCCCACTTCACCCAGCATCCAACTATTTCAGTTTATCACACACTAAGTGGAAAAAACCCCAAAATCCAAAAAACAACTCACAGGACTTTTAGTGAGGTTTAGTAGAGAATTCACTAAATTATAGTCTTGATTTGGACAAGCAGTGGAGGACTCAGGTGGTGATGTGACATTGAGTTCATCCAGACTGAAAGAGAGATCATCTGCTTGTTGTGGGAGCTCATCCTCCTTCTCCATGTGCTCCGCTCCGGCAGCACCGGGCATTTCCTCAGGCTGGCCAGGCTGCCCCGTGTCTGTTGGCAGGGACTCTTGGTCTTTTATCATGTCTTCTGTGATTACACTTGCTGATCCTTGGAAAGCCATTGCTTTTAACTTACTCTGCAAAGCATTTTTTTGAATTATACAGCTGAAATTACTGTTCATCCTGAAGCAGGAGTTTACTAAAAGCATTTTTTATAACATCAACATTTGAAATACTCAAGGCTGGATACAGTCACCATGTAAAACCTAAAGGGCTGTGGGAGCGTGGGTGCTTTATAAACCTAGGACACTTTTAAATCTGCTTAAATTTCTCTTAAGACCTACACATTTTGCTTCAGGGCTGAATATACCATTTACAAAAGGAGAGCAGCTTTTTCTTTCACCGCTGAAGACACATATTCACTTGATTTGCCCACAATTTGATAGAAGTTTTTAATTTACCTTATGGGTGCACCATTAGAACTTAGCATTTATTATAAAACATTCCTTTCTGTGTCAAGGCCTTACATGCATCTAATGTCTGAAACACTATTTCCAGTTGGAATTACACAAGTAAATTAATTCTAAATTTCTTGAGATTTTACCTTCAACAGGAAGGGGAAAGAAACACCTTTTCTGACAGCAGAGTACTCTCAAATTGTGTTTTCTCAGGAAGAAAAAATTGAGTAGATTGAATGGAGAGAAGATAATAGAAGTTAGCACTGGGCACTGGATACTCTAAGAGGTTGCAGAGAACCTTCTCAGAAGCTCCAAATAATCTCTACTTTGCCTGGAAAAAGGCAACCCATCTGTCTTCCCATAAATCTGTCTCCAGAACATAAAAAGACATTTAAATTTGTGCTCTGTGATACCACCAAGAAACTCACAGAAAGGCAAGAATTCAGTGTTCTTCTGGCACAAGCACAGGTGAAGAATACTTTATTGGAATCATAAATTAGAATGCAGCATAAGACATTTCTTTCAAGTGAGAACTGTAGCAAGATTATAAATCCAAACGGTTCCCTTCTCTATGATAACACCAAAATTATTACAAATATATCTCAAGCATTAATAATTTAAAAGACTAACCATTTGGGGTTAATGGGTTTTAGTACAGACAAACCAGCAGGGACTGAGTACATGACAGTCAGGCAGCAAACTGGAGAGCTGCTGGGAACACTTGTTTGAGTGCCGTGCATTCATTGTGGGGAATTGGCACTGAGCATTGTGATACACTCACAGAACCAATTCCCCAGAGGTGCAAACCAGTGGTAAAAGCAGCACATTGCATGCTATAAAATAAGGATGATATCTGAATGCAGTAGAAAAATTACTGCTTCAATATATGTTTATTTTTTTTGACAGTGTAAAAAGCGCAAGGCTGGCAAAGCAACAAAAATGTGTCTGTCTGAACTGACTGTCTGTCCCCAAAGCTTCTACAGTCCTCCAGTATTGTCCCACCTACTACATCAGTACACAGAAATATCTGAATCACAATGGTGATCCTTGCACATAAAGGCTGAAACAGCATTTCAGTCCTGGATTTTACACTGTTGCTGGCACCACTCAAGCAGCAGGCAGGGCTGTTAAAGGGAAAAGCTTTTTTTTTTCCAAAACTGGGGAATATTCTGTAAAACACTCTATTACTTCATGTCTGGATTCTTCTACAATTTGAAAGGCCATTGTTTATTTAGCTAAGGCATTGATGAGAGAACTAACATATATAAATGTATGAATGCCCCTAGAAATGTGTCCACAGCTCATTATTCTTACATTGGCAGGTGACACAAAGCAGTTTGTCCATTGAACAACACACAGGCAGAGTTTTTGTGTGTATTTAAGATTCCTATTGTCTAATCATGCAATTCTGCAGCTCAGCTGCTCACCTGCCTCCTGCAAAGGTGCAAAACAGGATCCTGAATGACCTAATAGAAAAGGTTACATAAAACACATATTGAATGCTTTCTAAACAAAGTACTCGTAGATTCAACATTAACAGAGAGCAGACAATATAAAATTCTGTATTTTCATGATATGTAACCCATCAGTTTCAAAATCTATGGTGGATGATGCCATATCTAAGTTCTGAGGGATTTAAAAGGAGTTCTATGAAAAAAATCAAGTGATATCACAGCTTATGAGAATCTCTACTTAATTTGTGGTGAGAAATAGGAAGTTGATAATTTGCAGTACTGAAAGTGGAAGTGAATAGTGAAACTACTGTTCATTTTATAAAATGAAGGTACAACTTTTTAGCTACTATATTAGAACTTTATTAAGGTCTCAAGAGGAGAAATTGAAGCACAGAGAATTAAGTGTCCCTTTGCACGAAACAATCAGTTGCAAGGAGTCTCTCACCTAAGATGGGATGAGATGAGGGAAGTTTAGCCTAAAATATGCCTGAGTTAGAGGTGGTAAGTCAAATATTACAGTGTATATTCTTTCTCTCTTCACAAGAACTAGGAAAATCAGTTTTAAAAAAAGCATACATTAATGTCAAAATAAAATTAGTACAGGGATTTGAAAGATTTAAAAAAGTAGAATGAAGTTCTTCAAGTTCTTTTTTCCACAACAGACATAACTTGCCAAAGTAATACAGTTATGCCATGTAGCCTTACTGGTTAAGCAATAGAGGTGAAAGATTTTACTAAAATATAATTTTATATCTATATATTTATTCATTTATATATAAAATTTAAGATATAAAAGAGCATTCTATCAATATACTATTTGGTATGGAATCATAGAAAGGAAATTCTCGGTTTGTACACACTCAGTTTTTTATGTTCATAAAATCCTGTATAAACTGATCAGAAACAGCCAAAGAAGGAAGCAAAACTAACAGATACGAACACCCTTTGGAGAGATCCATCTGCATTTCATCTTCTAAGTGTTGGAGATTTGAGAGAGAAATGCCACACAGAATTCTGTAAATTTACCCTTTCATGCATTTGAAACAGTGATCAAGTCACAACAATAGCACCTCTAAGAGGCCAAACGTGAACAACCAGAATATTCAATTCTAATGAAGCACAATTCTGCACCCCACATACCCCATCTGGAAACAACCATCACAAGTTGTGAAGACAAATGCTTTGGGCTACAACATGTAGAATAATGCTGTGAAGGAAACAGGAGCTACAAGAAATGTTTGCTAGCTTGCCTGAACTCCACAGCCAGCATTTTGTGAAACTAGAAATCCTTTTGAAACTTGAAATAACCTGTTTCTCCATGTCTGTTTTTTAATATTGGAATCTTGCTATTTTGGGGAAGAACACTAATAGTGTGGGAAACACTTGTGGTTCTTATGACTGGAGTTCTCAGGTTTGACTGAAAGGGCACTATTTAAGAGTCCTAAACCATATAACTCACACAAACAACACTAAAAGTAATACCAGTTTAGAATTCTACCATATTTTGCATGTAATACATGCAGTATTTTGCTTCTGAGTGCTTCTAATGTTTAAACATTGCCTTTCAATCCTTACACCATTTCTGCTGCTTTTACAACTACAGTGGATACAATGGCAATCAGGATAATTCTTAATTAAGGTAAAAATAAACTCAAGATGGATTCTTTACTACTGACATGCAAATGATAATCACATACCTAATGGAAAATAACATCTTTCTGCAGTTTAGCAGCCTTTACTGTCACAGATCTTGTTTGTGGAAAGCTTGTAAAATATTCCTGAAGGAGTATTTTTCAGCAAAGTATTACATACTCAATCGAGACTGTCACCATAGGAAACAGCGAAGTGGGAGCACAAGGCATTTCTAAATGGACTTATATAAACCAAATTTTTTTTATGCTTCTTCTAAATAGGAACAGAAAGTCAGTCTAGAAACTGTTTATCTTCCCACTCTGATTTCATAATGCCACATGTTAAAGGAGGCAGTAAAGATACTCGACTTTCTTACAGATAGAAGATGGTGTGGTATTGTAGATTGTGAGCTGGCATTGCAGCTACAAACATTTGTCCCACTACCAAATAAGGGCCCAATTCTGCAGAACACTCAGCAGCTTCCAAGGTTTCAGAGCCCCCTGCAATCTGTCTTTTAGTCTTTGTTGGGGTGACAAAAACAACACAAGAAGGCCAAGGTCTCCCTCACACAGTGTTCTACATTGTAATTCATATCCCTACTCTGCAGGCACTTCCACTGCAAAGGAAGAAGACCTTGGGCAGGTGTATTTGTGAGCCCTGAATGAAATTCTAGTGAAAATCAGATGTATAAAGTCTCTGGAAGAAAAAAATTTCCAAACAACAAGACTTCTAATATCACAGGATAAAAAATAATAGATGGAATGAAAATTAAGCTATGAAGCACAATGTGACATCTACAGTTCTCTACTAGATTTTGTATGTGACACAGTAAATACACCTGTGAAGTTTTGAATTGATTTACTCACCTCAAGGAAGAAGTTGACCAGGTATGGATCCTGTTTCAGCTTTGCACACACTATACAGAGAAACTGAATCTCTTCATTTTCTGTTGGTGTTGCCAGAACTTCACCACACAGCCTGATTAATTTCTGTCACATAAAGTGAACAATTAAGACAGAATGTTATTGCTTTTTCTAGGAATAATAGACTGAATTATTTTTCTATATACACACTACAATTATGTATGAGTATTGACTGGAACATTTGCTCTGGATCTAGACCGCTACAAACAAGTTTTCTTTATTTATGACTTGTATTGTAGTAGCAGTTCAAGGCTCTAATCATCAGCACATTAAAACTGATATGGTACCCAAGCAGTTTCTTTAATTCACTTGACAATGGAAGAATTAAAGAAATCATTAGCTACAGCAGAATAAAAGAAACTTGTCATGCAAAAACATAGTTTACTTAAAATCTGAACAGTACCTGCACTGGCCTATGCACATTTATGTGGGGAAGAAGAGGTTGCCGTATTCTTCCAAGAAGTTTTGTATAAAAAGCCAGAACTTGCTGTTTCATTCCTGGAGGACACTGAAACAAAAACAGATGAAAAGTTAAAAAAATATAATAAATGTGGAGAAAAACACAGATGTAAATTTGTCACTTAGAATGGCTAATTAAAGAGCAATAATTTAACCAAAAGTATTTTTAAAAATATCATCATCTGTTAACATATTACTTTTATCAATACTAACAGAGATCAATAAAAAATGTTGCATCTCATTACTGTTTTCTCTTTCAAATTATTCATACTTTCAGTTAACTGCTCTAGGGTAAACTTCTACCAATCTTTCCAGAAAATATTCCATATCATTACAGTGATATGGGGAAATTAACTCGGAATTAATTATAGGTCAGATTTCTTTTAAGGTATTGTGTGACAAAATCCAGCAATTCAGTGAGTCAGTACATAAAAATACAGAATGATAAACTATAAAAATCTTAATACCTACAGAAGGTTTCTTGAAGTCATGAGCAACTAACCTTAGCCAGCTAAAGCATTTATAAATGCACAGACGGTCCAGGACAAGAGAAAGCTGTTGCTTTCCCTGAGCAGAATATAAATCCCAAATATCTGTGCAACATGCAGACCCTTGTTCTACCATCCCTCATGCACCATGTCACCAGTATGAAAGTACTTTCCTATCTCCAGGAGATCTGATGGCTTGTGGGCCTTTATGTACCTTTGCTTTTAGTTAAATTCCTCCAAAGTAGCATGTTCTACCACGTTAATAAAATGCTGTTCATTTTAACTCACATAATTTCCCTCATCTGGTTCATTGCACAGCTGAATGGAGCTGAGGTGGCAACAGCCTAACCTGGCTCTACTTTCTAAGTAATTATCTCTAGATTTTTAATCTCTAATCATTGCTGAGTTGTCAAGCAATCCTTTGAACAGAATGGCAAAATATGTACCATCAGGGCACATCCACAGTAATGTAGTAATTCCAACTGATTGCTGTGAAAAGGAACTACTCATTTTGCACCAGATCTTTGCAACATCTTGCAAGCACTGAACTGTGTGTTTACTTCAGATGTATCAACTCACAAGTGGCAAAGTGTAAAGACAGGCTGTACAAGAATTGCCTGTACAGACGTATTTGTATGAGTACAGAATGACTTCTCTCAACTCTTATGAACACACTCCTAATTACCCGCCTCACATATGTCACCACTTCATCTTGGTTTCTTGACAACATTTAGAGATTACTGAACGAGCTGTATTTCTGAGCAAGTATCTTTAATACAGCAGTGTTGTGGTTTTAAGCCCAGCTGGGGCTGGTATTTTAGCCTGACTGTAGGACAGCTGTTACAGCAACAGGTACTGCAGATCTCTGGTTCTTCCAGAGCAAGGAATGTCTCAGGCTCAGAGAGCCACTGCCCTGCATTGCCTATTTATGTAAAATCAATTAAAAACTCGTGACAATGTGTAGAAGACTGACTGAGAAGGAAACCCTGCAGAGCTCAATTTATCCTTGGAGCAGGATACACCATGCCTCCCTAACTGCATCTGCAGTGTGATACAAAACATTCTAGCACAAGGGCTGCCAAGCTCCTTCACCCCATGATCCACACATTTTAGCTCAGAAGTCTGCCAAGAAAGACAGCAACAAGGATGGACCAAGACATGAAGGTACATGTGTGCAACAATGCAGACGTGAAGAACCAGACAACACTGCCAAGGTATGAAAGCTGTCTGGGGATCAATTCAAATGAATGCTTTCTGATATGAAAGTCTTTCTGAGCAATAGCTCATCACACTCAGAAAAATTAACTGAAAATTTGTATTTAACATAGCACTTTCCATCCAAGAATCCCTCAACATTTAACAAAGGACAGAGAGAGATAATACTGTCTTTAGAAGCCAGAAAAACACTAGACTGAAGAAAAATGTTTTTCCTACTTCTAGTTTCACCACTGGTATCATCAGAGTGGTGAGTAACAAATCTCAGGGCTCTGTCTCAGTCAGCATCTCAGGGGTTGTCTGAGCCTGATCACGCCTGTAAAAGGCTGTTATTTGTAATATGTTGGTAACATAAGCAAGCAGCTCTTTGCTAGAGTTCAGTGTCCCACACTACCACCTACTGTAGAACTTCAGCCTCTCTTGCAACTAGGAGCTCTTACAAGAGATAATCTGCTCTGCTCAGAAATACATACATCAGCTTTTCCTAGTGTGTAGAGGGTCTCCAAAATCTTGTGATGTAGCAAATATTCCATACACGGTCCTGTTTCGCCTGACTCCCTCTCATTTTCTTCTTGAACTAGAATATCCAACATCTGTTCCAGGTGAGAAGGAATGTTGGTATCAGTCACAGGAGCTTTGTCATCTAAATAAAAGAAATAGGCAGTTAAGAATGATTTCAAGACTGTCCTCATTTTTAAGTTCAGTTCCAAGTTTAAGACTTAAAAACATGACATCCATTTAAAGAACCTTACATACAGTGCAAGTTTTTAACATGTCTTAAATAAAACTTTCAGAACCATATCTAAACAGGTACACTGGAATATGCATTGGGTAGATACCTGACCTTGCAATGAGGAAAAGGTGAAGTGCCAAAATTCAAAATATGCATTAATTACACAGTCAGAAAAGGAACACTTCTACTGCCAGAGAGAAAGCTAAGGGTACAACTCTCAATCTTCTGATTAGTACCCACTATGTCTTGATATTGCAGCACATCAGTTCCTTTATATATTGGGTAATTAAAGAAATGGCTTTTCTGATGATAACAACAAAGGAAATTCAAACTCTGTGCTGTTTATTCTCCAAAAGCTTTTAAATTCTTATTTTGTACTTTCTGCATTGAAATACAACTCTGTCAAACTTTATGAAGGAAAGGATAAGACACTGATTCTTTTATATTAAAGTCAGAAACTGCAATGGATTTATGCCACTGGCACTGAGAGATAGTATTCACATGTTGTAGAACATACCCACACATGAAGATTTTCCTCTTTTATTTTTTTCAGCTAAATTCTACTTGAACAACTATCCTGGGGAAATGGTTACTACTGTTTATGCAATAATCTAAAAATAACTTGTCACTTGCATGCAACTGGCAACAAGATCACACAGGGAAACTGCCATGTCAGAGTGATTTTGGTCTCTGCCACAACCTCCAGTTAGCCTGGAGTGTTTTGCTTGAATTTCCTACACATAATTCTGCTCCTACTGCAGTGGACAGAAATATATCCACTGAGTGGAAACTTGTTTTTTAAAAGACTTCTGAAACTCTGGGAGAGAGGTCAGCTTTTATTCTGCATCACGTCACTGCAGGTGTCAGTTTCCCCTGCCACCCTGTCATTTCCACCTTTGGAAACATCACATAGTGTTCCAAAAGATGGGTATTTAGAAACAAGGGTCACACTGCCGTTTGTACGAGTAAATATTGATATGAACAAGATCATCAGACAAACACAGATTCAACAGCTCTTCCAGAAGAAGTGCATAACTAATATGCTTGAGGAAAGCATGGCAACATTCACTTTTAAAACATAATTGTTTCATAACTAGGTCCAAAATTAAAAATTTACATGCTGCATAATTGTTTCAAAAAACCCCCCCCAGAAACAGGGAACAGTTTAAGAAAAAGCAACTACAGCCATATTTCGCCATAACATCCGTTTTTTAGAAGAGAAGAATAACATCTGAGTAAGGTTTAACAAAACTTGTTGTCTATGCTATCAAAACACTTTGCATTGAGACAAGAAACTAAAGCAAAAATAACCAATACTGAGCGCACAGAATCCATCTATGTCTGGTAAAATCTATGACCACAAAATTACTTTTGTTAAAATCTTGCAAAGAAAAAGAAAATCCCTGATGCAAAGCAATAAAAATGTTAACAGCAGGGACTGCATTTCTGCAGCTGTCTGTTTAGATTAAACAGAGTATGTGAAGGCAGAAACTGGGTCAGATGTAAAAAGGTGCAGCTCTCTACACGGTACTCAGGAAACAAGACTTCAACCATTTTTCATGCCTACTTTTAAGGGGTGCAAGTACATGGTATTTTTAATTACTAGTTATTATTGTCTTTGATTAAAGACATGACTCATTTTAGTATTTCTTAATCTTTACTTTTAAAAACACTGAAATTGCAAATTCTAGTTTTCACAATAAAAAGGCAAACCCAGAGGGCCTTCTTCTTTTACCTGAGGTCTCTATGTAGTAATGGGTGATTGCTTTCCAGTGGTAAACAAAATCTTCTTGTAATGGAAGGGAAGGTGCGAGCTATGGAGAAAAAAAAACACAACAAAAACCGGTCAGAAATGAAATGAACATACTTGCTCACAGATTAAATCGAATTTTATCTTATACTTGGAAGTAAAGTGCTGCAGATAGTGCTACAGTTGTTACTCTCTGCTCTTTTTCCTTTAACAAGGACTACATTCATTATTCATGGCTGAGCCCTATGCCACACGGCCTGCCTTGTAAACATCAGTAATAATCTCTGTGATGTCTCTATCACCAGACAATCTATTTGAAGCAACAAAAGCAATTGCTTCTACAGCAAAGCAACACTAGAAATGTATGTTTGTATTGTTTAGACCACAGTTTTGTCCTGTAGGAAAAAATCATGTTATTTTACATCTGCTCTTGATGCCTTCTTCCTTTTCTATACGCTCTGTTCTCTCAGTCTGCTCCCCATGTCCCTTAAAAATACCAATTAGTTGCTTCATCCAGTTTTTGCCATGCCTTTTTTCCTGTTAGCCACAACTTCTTTTAAAAGATCTTTGTTCAGTTTTTAGGCCGGGTTTGTTTTTGCTTTCCCCCCCCCCCCCCATTTTTGTTTTGTTTTGGTTTTTTTTAGGCCCATAACCAGAGCTTGGCAGGTTGTTCTTTTTTTTAAACAAATATGTTTCTTATTTCATTTCTGCAAGAAAAGGAAGTTTCTTCTTTCCTGAAGGAGTTTGGGATGGCTGGCTGGGTGTGAGCAGCATCCAGGAATAACATCCTGCAAGAAGGAAACACAGCCCCCCACCCAGTCTCTATCAGTACTGCTCCTTCCCTGCTGAGACACAGGTGGCCTGTGGCCCACTACACCACAGGCAGCCTGTGAAAAAGGACCACAGTCATTTCACCACTCTGCTCTCCAAAGTGAGAGCTGAGACAAGCACTGAATTTGTGCCCACCGATGTTTTGAGCTGGTAAAATCAGGAATCCTATAGGGAAAACCCCAATCACTCAACAGGTCACAGGAGGATCTGCTGTTATTAAGGCCTAATCCTACTTGCTTGAGGTTTTTTTTTTTCTTGGACCATCAAGTCCTCAAGTCACTCTTTTACAGGCCATCCTGAAATAGAGGATTATCACTTCACATGATGGCAGCAATGAGCCCTGTGGGAAAACAGAAAGAATCCCAAGTATGAACTGGTGGCTCTGTTTTGGAAGGGTAAGGAGTTGAACCATCCTGACAAGCTACAGAGTCCAGTCCTTCACAGAATCTCAGAGGAGCTGAAGTTGGAAGGGGCCTCTGGAGATCATCCAGTTTAGCCCCGCTGCCCCAGCTCGCTCACCTAGAGCTGGCTGCTCAGGAGCATGTCCAGATGGCTTTTGAATATATCAAAGGATGGAGACTCCACAACCTCTCCAGGAATCTGTGCCAGGCAGGGTTCAGTTAACCTCACAGAGAAAGGTTAACTGAAGGAAGTTTTCTCCCCAAGAGCTACGTATACCACATTTGAGACTAATAACTCTGAACTCCTCTAGTGTCTCCCCATAGGGTCTCAAATGTGCTGAGCTGCCTCAGGTCTTGGGCAAACATAAGCACAGGGCTCACATATAGTCCAGTACAGTACAGGCTCATATAGCCTTTACTGGGTGCTGTTGGTTTCTTTGAAAAAGCCCTGGATGTTTCCCACATCAGTCTTTTCTTTGCCTTGAATTTCATGACACTTAAATTTATCTTGGTAAAGTTGTAAAGCCCAGTATATGACCCGTATGCCATGCCAAAGTAAGTGCAATGCTAATTGTTAATGACCCTTTGCACACAGGACTTTGAAATGCAAGACTCTGGAAAAGTAGTGGTGCTTGGCAACTATCTCTGCCTGCATCCTGGGCAGAAATGTGCCCTTGGAAATGGCAACTAGGAAATCAAACTGAGTGCTTATCCTCTCCCTGACAGGCTGTGCACTCACTGAGTCTTCCACGGCTGGGCACTCAGAGCAGCACATTAGCACGGCAGCTACCACACAGTAAGTATCTGAATGCCCCACACTGCACAAAACTAGTTTATTTTGCTGTGACATTTACTAGGTTATTAAAATTCAGAAGAATAACCAAACAAACTGAAGACTGAGTGTATGATACTGTATCGTGCTCTGTATGTCACATTTGCTGCTCTAGATGCGTATTTCAACCAATGTAATGATCATTTTCTGTAAAAAAAAGCTGTATCCAAACCTCAACACCAGCTGATGAATAACCCAGAGACAACTTTTGAGAAATACAGGCCTTTCAGACCACTCTATTTCCAAAGTAACACATGATGGATAACATTAAAGATTTATCCTTGGCTGATGTGATTTTCCTCTCCACTTCTTCTCGTCTCATCTGCCTCAAGATGAATTTAGTGCCTCTGAGCAGTGCCAGGAAAAGGATTTCACTTCTCAACACTGTCAATAATTTATCCACCATGGGAGAGAACTGTGGATATAGACATTCTCCCTCCCAACAAATGCCTCTAGGGACTCTCCTCAGAGGTGAAAAAATAATTCAGGGACAGGTCCTGCCCTTTCAAATTAAAATACCCAGTGATTTCAGAGTCTTCTCTGATCAGGACTGCAAGCCAGACATAGCAAACAGAGATACCATTAGCATGTGTGTGCACCTGTGCAGTGCAGCCTATTGGGAACATACCATCAGCATTGCCACCAGCTGGACATGTAACCCCAGCAACATTATTCTGAGATAGGTGTTTTACTGGTCAAAAACCCACAAGAAAACAAGCAAGCAAACAAACAAAAATAAAATAAAAAAAACCCCAAGCAATCCTCCTAACTTATGTATTCAGACAGGAAATCAAGGCAAAGACCAAGATCAAGATACAATGCCAAGCACTGGAAAGCATTAGGAAACTGTAACACTTGGTTGACATGCTTTAACCCTACTAGGACAGGTAGTACTAATATGAGGTAGTAGTTTCTATTTTAGGATGGATTACTAGCTATCAGCTGAGATGGAACACGTTACAGTTGCCAGCCAGAAAACCACTCTATTGTGTATGGAGATTCTGAAGCAAACCAGAATTCCTTGTGAAGGCCATTAATTCCTGCTACTTGTCTAATTTGAAGGAGTTACCTTAAAAATGCAGTTATTTATCACCACTACATCAGCTGGTTAGAGCATGGTGCTAATAACACCAAGGTTGTAAGTTTGATCCCTGTATGAGCCATTCACTTAAGAGCTGGACTCAATGATCCCTATGGGTCCCTTCCAACTCAGAATATTCTGTGACTCTCTAATTAATCTTGATGTAATTACACATGTGCTTAGTGATTCCTAATCTCAAAGTGAAGTTCTCCTCCTCTGGGGAAAAAAATCCCCATGATCTTCAAGCCTGCAGTAGGTCTTGGTACATGAAATAGCTAAAATTCACCGAACACCACTGAACTGCAGCCCATTGGAGCAGCCATGGATTAGGCTCTTCCATCTGGTGCCCAGCTCCAGCAGTTGGGCTTCCTGGGAGTGAGCTGAACTTACCACATGCTGCCTTACCATTCTGGTAACAATACATAACCAATGATCAAAGCCCACTCCTTGAAAAGTGCTGTTCTCAGGAGAGCCACAGATCTTTGACCAGAACTACAGTCTGCTCATGACAAAACCTGTCCAAAATACAATTCCACGTCGTTCTCCAAAGCATATAGAATTCGTGTTTAGGCAGGAAAAAAAAAACAACATAAAGAGCAGAGAAACTTACATCCATGCAGTATTTAACAGCAATTCTTTTGTGCATGTAAAAATCATTGCCAAATTTTTCATGTATGATTTTCAGAAGTGCAATTCAGTACTGGAAAGGATGGAAACATAGAAGCTGGTGATATGCCTCAATATCTTTTGGACAAGTTCATAAATAAAGAGAACATTGTATAAAAAAATAACAGGTACTGTCTGGTCAGATGCCAGAGTAAAAAAAGAGAGCAGAAACTGGGTCAAAGAGAAAGGAAGGGGAAGTGCATGCACACTGCCCTGACTGACACAGTCACTTGATGTTTTTCTTCAGTCTTACTACTGAACCAGTGTGAATGGTCTGAGAGAAAATGTGAAAAAGGATTAATGCTTGAAGGTTTACTCAATCCTCAGTTGATGAATGCACAGTTTATAATGGCCACTGCTCTCCCATATAAAATTAAGACTGGACATGCTTGCAAGCCATGCGTTAAATTTCGTCATCTAATTTGTTAATACCAGCACAACATTAAAACAACAAGTAATGTAAGGTCATTACATCAAATAAAGTGGGTTCAAGAAGAATAAATTATGTTCTGGTCAGTTATGTAGTTCATGATTTTGGTGCACTGCCTGTACCAAATGACTTGGTTTCTTTCAAAGCTGAGTTTTGCTTCAAAATATGAACAAAAGCTACTTGAAAGTACAGTAATGCACCAGTGTAAGAGATACTGTGGAATAACAGGCTGGTAGAGAGGGGGTCTCAAGAATGTGCAGCAGACATCAAAATCTTCATTCATTCAATTGAGTGATACAAATATTCCTGTTTGACAGCAAATTGCAAAATTCAAACCAACCAAAATTATATTTTTCCTGCACGGTACACAGCTCAAAAACATCCCTTTCACCTATTAAGGTGAAACATCCAAAAGCCCATATGAAACACAAACGAAAGTCCTTTGAACTCCAAGCAGCCACTTCACAGACAAGCTATTTTGTCTAGGGAAACATGAGTGAAGAGCACAAGATAAGAGAAAAATAAGTCTACATTGCTCCTTTGTTATTGTACACTACACTTTGTTGTTGCTGACAATGTAGTGCTCATGGGTAGCCCTTTGGGATGAAAGTATATCAGAAATGCATAGCAAAGAGAAAACATCTTGAGGACAAGCCATATATAAACTGTCACAGATCTAATAATATGAACCCCAGGAAGCAACAGCATTTCTATTCTGCCCCGAAGTAATAGAACAAAGACAGCAGTCCTATCCACTATTCTCACCAACACATCCAACTCAATTTAAGGATGCTCTGTTGGCAGGATAACACAGTGGTGCTTGCTCATCTGGATGCTGCACAGAAATCCAAAAAGGGAAAACATATCTAAAATATTGGCACGATTGACATAAGATGTGGCAAAAAAACTAGAATTCAATGGTAATGAAAATCAGGAATATAGTTTTAAACATTTGGAAAATTTAGGCAGAAAAGACTGAAAGTTCTGAGTTATTCAAGCAGAACTACAGGATCATAGACAGGTTTGGGTTGGAAGGGACTTTAAAAGACCACCTAGTTCCAACCCTGCTGCCATGGGCAGGAAATTTTCTACTAGGCCATGTTGTTTTAAGCCCCATCCAGGCTAGTCTTGAACACCACCACAACCTGTCTGGGAAAAAAACCTTGGTAGGAAAAAATCTTAGTAAAAAGCAACTGATCCCTTATGTTTGCCTCAGCAGCAACTCAGTCCTGTCACTAGGGCAGTCAGTTCAAGAGTCATACACTCACAACAAGTAAAAGGCAAATACTGCCGTGTCTATCAGACTGTCAACCTTTGGAACTCCTCATCAGAGTTCAGAGGGATGGCGTATGGAGGGTGAGATAACAACGATTATCTAATAGCACAGGAACTCTTACTGTTAAAATGAATCTCTCTAAAGTCCGCAGGCCTGTGGGCCCTGAGGCAGGGCAGGAGCATTATGTAAGTGATGTGCAGGAGAAAGGACAAGGCAGAAGGGCTACCCAAAACACTCTGATTTAAAGAAGTCCCACCCGTGAAAGCTAAACCCAGGCTCTTCAAGTGCATTTAAGTGTCCAGCTCAGCTAAAAACTGTACAGCTGCAACTCTACCTACTTTGGAGTAAGCACCCAAAACCTTTGAGAACTGATATCTTAATTACTAGTTCTATTGCTGATATTCAGGGTTTAGAATCCACTTGAGGCTGCCCAAGTTAAACTTGCTCCCCAGCAAAAACAGCAAGGAGAAATGATGTTCCAAATTCTGTTGGTTCTGAAAACAGCAGGCAGGATCAAAGTGGACTTTGCTGACATTTAAGATTTATAAAAGTTTTCATTTCCCCCATAGCAAAGCTAAGCAGACCACATCTTTTTACCACAGGGAGAATGAAACAACTTAAAGCCACATACAGCCCCCAAAGTGGTTAAAAATTTCTATTTCTCAGTTTTGTCTTTGTATTAGTGGGTCAAACTTATAAAGTAAGAAACATTATTAGTATCTTCCTGCAATTCCCTGTTTCATTCCCAGCGTGTGGTGCTTGGTATTTGTCACAACCCTGTAAATACAACAGTGCAGTATTTACCAGCAGATCCACCATGGTGGGGGTAGCAGGATGAGGCAATTCTAAATTCAACACCAGAGTTGAGCAAGGCCAAACAGCATGTTGCTTGATACACTCACTTGCAAAAGGATGGTATCAATCTGTTTCTGGATTTTGGTTTGGTTTTTTATTACCAAAAAAGAGCATCTAGTCCCTACTATCTCAGCTTTTCTCCTTTTCCATTCAGCTGATTCATTTTTCCTATTTTTTTTTATCGGATCTCAAATAAATGCAGTTTGTTTATTCTTTGCACATATCAATAGTGTAAACACTCTTCTAAGAATAACTTCTATTGGATCTCTCAAAATGGTAGGCCTGAAACAATATCTTCTCTTCCACTCCTGCATCTCTCAGTCATCCACTCTTATTCCTGTTATTCAAAATGTGGCACAGCTCACCACAACAAGCTTTCTTTAGTCAAGCAGGCACTAATTTCTGTTTCCTCTCCAATCAAAGCACTGTCTATTGAAGGCATTCATATGTGGTTAGAATGTTTTCAAATAAAACATTTCATCATTATTTAAAACCTTTCTTTCCAAATGCCACTACACCACTAAAAGAGCAAAGCAGGAACCTGCAATTAATGAATACATGCTTAACTTTTAAACCTCAATACTCCTGCAGAACTACAGGCTCACATAAAGACAGGCATATGCTCAAGTGCAGCATCGAAGCATCCATTAATGCACAAAGGCTGCCCCTCAGATGAGGCAGGATTTGTAAAGCAGGCTCTTATTTCAGTCATTTGGATTTGGCCTGCAAGCTCTTTTTTCAACCATTTGAACATTTTTTCTTCAACACTTTCCACCTTCACATCAGTATTTCACTGCCAATTTTTAGCAGCTCTTCACACTCAAGTCTCCTAGGTGTGCTGGCTTACTGGGAGAGGCCCCGAAAGGCCCCTGCCTATACTACCAGGACCCCGCCCCACTGAAAACCAAAAAATAAATGGTGTGTCCAGGCACTGCCGATCGCGGCCTGCAGCAATGGCAGCTCCCCAAAAGGCCCCGTTTCCTCTGCCCTGCACCGCTGTGCGAGTCCCCGTGAGGGAACCTCCCTGCACACACAGCCCCGCGTCCCCCGGCCAACCTCACCACCCCACACAATCACAAAATAAACCAGGCATGGAAAACGTCGCTTTGGAACTGACAACATCCCGCAGAAGCACCGGAGACGGCGACTATTGTCTGCTGGTCACGACGAGATGGAAATCCTGAGGAGTTTCCTGATTCTCCTCCTTTATTGTTTGTCTCGCTGTAACAGCCGGGTGAGGGCCGGGCCGGGGCTACCCTCAGGCCCGGCGCGGGGCACCGGGGCCGGCAGTGCCCGGCGGTGACAGCCGGAGGCTGTGCCGGGGCCGCCCGGGCTGCAGCCGCTCCCTCCTCCCCCGGCACCCCCGAGCCTCCACGGCGGCGCTGGGGCGATTCGTTCCCTTCCCGTGCTCCCTGCGGGGCCCGCCCGGGCAGCTCGGCCTCCGCCTTCCCAGCCCGCAGCAGGGCCGAGCCGGGAGCGGGTGCGCGCCCTGCGGGGCCCCGCCGGCAGCAGCCCCGGGGGGCAGCGGGGAAGGGGCGCCGGGCCCGATCCGAGCCCCCGCCCCGCGCTCGGCGCTAGGCCCGGATCGCATCCCCGGCGCGGAGTGGCCGGGCCCACCGGCGGCCTTACCGCCTCCACGGCGTGCTGCAGGATGGAGGTGAACTTGGAGAACATCCTGTCCCGCGACTGCAGCAGCCGCTGCCGGGAGGACCTCGAGAGCTCCTCGATCCGCCGCCGCCGCCGCTCCAGGGTGAGGGCTGCATGCGGGGGCCTGGCCGCTGGGATCGGGCGGGCGGGCGCCGGCGCTGCCTCTCGCTCCCCGGCGGACACCGTGGCACTGACACCGCCGGGCGCGCGGCGGCGGCTGCCGAGGCTCCGGGTGTCCTGCAGGGGCCGCCACCCCCCGCACGCAGCTGGGCCCAGCTCTGCCCGCCCCGCTCCGCTCCGCCCGGCCCCGGGCGCTGCCAGCCGGGAGCGCCGCGTTCGCGGCCGCTCCGGCCGCTTGTACCGGCCCCAAGGTGCAGGCGGGGCGGGACACGGGCAGGGCGCGACACTGCCGGGCTGCGAGCGCGCCAGTGCTGTGCCCCGAGGCACCCCCCGCTTCTGCGGGCACCTCCCGGGCAGAGAAGTGAATAACAGTCACAGAATCACTTAGGTTGGAAAAGAACTCTGAGATCATCGAGTCCCACCTACGACCGAACACCACCATGTCAACCAGACCATGGCACTGAGTGCCATGTCCAGTTTTTCCTTAAACACCTCCAGGAATGGTGACTCCACCACCTCCCTGGGCAGTCTATTTCAATGTCCAATCACCCTCTGTGTGAAGAAATTCTTCCTAATGACCAACCCAAACTTCCCTGGCACAGCTTAAAACTATGTCCTCTTCTGTTGCTGGTTGCCTGGGAGCAGAGCCTGACCCCCACATGGCCACAACCTTCTGCCAGGGAGTTACAGAGAATGATAAGGTCTTCCATGAGCCTCCTTTTCTCCAGGCTAAACAGCCCCCATGCCCTCAGCCACTCCTCACAGGACATGTGCTCCAGACCCTTCCCCAGTTTCTTTGCCCTTCCCTGGACTAATTCCAGCACCTCAATGTCCTTCCTGAATTGAGGGGCCCAGAACTGGACACAGCACTCAAGATGTGGCCTCACAAGTACTCAGTACAGAAGGACAATCACTTGCCTGGTCCTGCTGGCCACATTATTCCTGAGATAGGCCAGGATGCCATTGGCCTTCTTGCCCACCTGGGCACAGACTGTCTCAGGCAAGGGGAAGGGGTGCCCACCTCCACAGTCCCTGTGCCCAGAGGCTGCCATCAGGCTCCCACAAAGGTCTGTGGGGTCCCTCAGAATCGTGAGGGTGGGGAGACAACTGCCTCCACCCTCCTGCCAGCATAGCATGAATATGGAGCAGCCCTGGCATGTATGGCAAAAAGCCCAGCTTGCTTTCTGCTGAGACATTTTGGGTATGTCATCATGCACAGGGCCGATGACATCCTCAAGGAAATAACTCTTCAAAGCAGTGTAAGGGTGATGAGCTCAGAAAGTCAGTGGCAAGTGGTGGAATCACCATTCCTGAAAGTGTTCAAAAAACGAGTTGATACGACACTTTGTGATATGGTTTACTGGGCATGGTGGCATTAGGTCAAAGGTCGGACTTGACAGCCTTGGAGGTCTTTTCCAACCTTACATGATCCTATCTTGTTGCTGGGTGAGAGGCTGGTGGCGTGCGTGGCATGGTTCTTGCAGGGTACTACAGTTGAGATGGCTTGTGGCAATGTGCACATTGCCCATTTCACTGTTTGCTTGTTGTTTTTTTCCCACACAGAGAGAAGAGGGCTTTATTTCACCTCCGAATCAAATACGTCAGAGAAAAAGATCATCCCTCCCATTTTACAGTGCCACAGGAAAAGCAGAGGTAAAGTGGGGTGAGCAGAAGTTATAGATGTAGCTGGCAAGGATTATGATGTTTTGGAAAATGTTTGGACACTGGGAAATTGAAGTAGGAGAACAGGATTGCTTTGGTACTGGGTAGCAGAGTGAAATGCTGAGGAGGTGACAGACCAGTATGGGAAAGGGAGGAGAATCTTTAGTACTAAATCAAGAAAAGTTTCCACATTAATTTTTGGAGGTGAATGAACACCAGCTTCCTCATATGCTTAGGAGCAAGCAGAGAGAGATGAATCAAAAGACAGAACAAAACTACTATTTAATTGCTGTTCTTTAAATTGTGTCATCTGGGAAGTCTGACTATGACTTGATGCTGTGATGAAGTCTTAGTAATGATTCTGCTGTACTGATTGCTGTTACTACCCCTGTGCTTTGCAGGCATGGAGAGCTACAGACCAAGTACCTGGTGGAAGTAAATACTAGTTGTATGTGGACACCTTTGTTGCAGTTGCTAAGGAGCAGAGCTATTTCCTTCTCAAAATCCGAAAATCCAGATATGTCAATATCAATTTAAAAGACAATTATGTTGGGGTTTTAAAAATTTGCTTATTCTCTTCTTGTCAAGTCATATTCTATAGATGTTCCTAGGAAATGTAAATTTTCTATGTGGGTAGTCACATGATGAAACATCTCTGTGTTCAGGTGATTATTAACAGGTGACAGGTGCTGCATTTGGAAGGTGTCTGCCTATCTGTGTCTAAGAGAATGTGGTCATTTAAGATGCTTTTGCAATCTGCTTTTTCCTGCAAAAATGTCTTTTGAGTGTGCTTGGGCTTTCCAATCTCTGAGCAGCAGAATGAATAAAGAAACAGCAAGATATCATGAAGATATAAAAGGAGACAGTTTTATAACCATGAGAGTATTCCTAATTGTACTTAACAATTTATGAAGTCATAAATCACAGAATCACAGATGGTGAGGTAAAGCTTTTGTAATGCTTGAGGGCTTCTTATTATTCTAAGAGTGACTGATGTATATAAACGCATTATTATTTAAACAGAACAGTTCATTGTGGTTGAAATTAAGATTTTGGTTGTAAAAGTGACTTCTTATTAGGACTTCTCAATGTGAAATGCCTTGCAGTAAAGGAAAAAAAAGAAAATATTACATGTAAATGATTATTCCTAAGCTTATTAAACAAATTGAGTGTCTGCATATAGCCCTGCATTTACCAGCCAATAGATTGGGCTTGAATTTGTAGCCATAGCGCAGAATCCAGTCTTTGGTGCTTATATGTCTTGCAAATTGTAGATATATTTTTTTAATGTTCTTTTAAAGTAGTCTCCAATTTCTCAACCGTATGTATGGATTTCTCACTGCTGGGAATACTGGATAAATACTGACAAACCAGTAGTAATGCAAATCAGTGGAAACTAATGGAAAAATTGTTTCACCAGTGTCAGTGGAGAAGAACTCAGCTAAGGTTACATTTTGTTTGGATACTTCTTGTTCTCATTAGGAATGATTCAATTGGAGATGATGCAGTTATGGATGGGCTACCAATGTCATGTCATGTGCAACAATACATCTTCACCTGCTCATGCTTGATGTTGTTTCCACTGAAATAAACACAAGTATTACTACCTATTTTAGTACCCTTGAGAGCACAGTTCTACTGGCTTGGGGTTGGGGTTGTTTTTGTTTTTGGCAAGGTAGTTCTTTTTTTGGAGTAGTACGTGCAGTGAGTTAGTGTTTTGCAAGAATGTGAGAAGTGAAAGTGTGAAAATGAGACCATTCTAATTGATAGAGCTTTTGGGAACTCTCTTCTTTCTCACAAATTAATGAAATTGTCTAGATTAAATCAATTTAGATGGTATGTGACAGTGAGATAATGTGCTGGCCTTTCCATCTGAAAATCTCTCTGCTATTTGGATTGATGGCACCATGCCAGTGTCTAATGGATGCATTTGTCTACATTACAGAAGAAGTTCCTGCAGTCTGGACTTTTGCTTCAGAGAGCCTGAAGATTTGGGGAATTTTTTTACCCTAGGATTAAATTTTCCTGTTAGAGCTATGCCCAATATCTGTTGATATTCTGTGCAGGATTTTGTTGTGTTTACAATAATCAGATTGACATCTATGTTTGCAGTGACTACTTGGATGAAATAAAGAATGAAGTTTTAGCAGCTCAGCATGATCTCTGCTTTTGAGGAGGGCTAAGGAGATATTTAACATCATCTTCATAACCTTTCTGATGGTGGGCTTTATTACAGAAAGCAAGCATGCTGTGCATTGCATACTGAAGAGCATGCAGTGGAATTGAAATAATTTTCTGTCAGGAACTTTCTGGTTCTGTGCTCTCAGCTGTGTACATCACCTCCCTCCTTGCTGATTCGCTAGCAGCTCCATGTAATCAGCTCATGCAGTATTTCATAAATCCCATTTTCAGGCATTTCCTGGCCTGTGCATTCTGTTCCACATCTGCACATCTGCTTCTTCTGTGGAGACATTAATTTGTCTTCTGCTGGGTTACAAACTTCCCAGTCGTTCATCTATTGTCTGCCTGCTTACCTGTCACATCTGCAAGAGTCTCCTGACACCAGCACTCATTGCTACTGTGGAGGACACAACACTGGGCAAATATTGCATGCCCAGAAGCTGCTCCTTGTTTGTGCTTCAATTACACTCTCTGTACCACCCTGCTTTACCTTATGTAATGGCTTGTAAAGGAGACCACGAGGAAGTCAGAAGTACATGTTGTCAGTGAAATCAGACATTTCTTTTCCAATCACATAATGTTTTCCTCAAATATTTCTATTCCACTGAAAGCACCAAAATCCAGTCTTTCCTCTATAAGTAAATATATGGATGTTCTGCCAGTATCTGCAAGTGCTAGCATAACATAAATTATTGAAAGCAGATAAAATAAACTCAGATGTGATCAGTTAGAGCTTAGCCAACTTCACTGCAGTCTGCAGGCTGGCAGGAGCACGAGGATATTTTTCTTGTGGTAGTGGAAGCTGAAGAAGGAGATTAAAGATAAACTACTGGGTTTGTGGTATATTGCAACTGTAATGAATGCAAGGGTCTGAATGTGGTATAAATAAACATAAAACTGGATTTTGCCCTAAAATACTGGGAAAAAAATTGAGTGGTCTACCTGATATAAACTGGTTCCCTCAATCTTTCGTCTGAGTACTTGCAGAGAGGGAAGTCTGGAAACCAGAATCTGTGTGTGTTTCTGGGGACAATTTAGGTGCTTAGCCTTGACCCTACTAAGAGATTTCTGAGTCATTTTCAGATCAGCTCTGACTGCATTGTTTGTTTTCTAATGCATAATAAGATTTCATTGTTACTTACATCTTTGGATTAAGGACTATAATCTGTTGATCCCTAAAATGTCATCAGATAATCTGTTTAATCATAAGCAAAAGCTGATCTTGATAGTCCATATGAGTTATGCAAATTAATTCAGGCACATTGCTACCGTGCAAGTATAGAAGCTTTCAGCAGAGCTCTCTTTCTCATTAATTCACAATTAAAAGTAGGTTTTTGTCAGACTTTAAATTCACATATCTTTGTCTTGCGGTATAATTGAAATATCTCGTGGAGCCTGACATTAAATTTTGGAATTGTAAAACATCATAATTTTGAAGCAAGTGTCTAAAATATTTATGACGCAAGGCACTCGGTAGTGGCTTCGTGATTAATTTTAAATTATTGATAGCACAATTATCTAGGCAGGCCCAAACTGTAGTGCCACAACGCGCTCCAGCGTTCACAATCCATGGAGTTGCATGAGAGAATTCCAGCGATGTTCTCCATGGGTTACACCGGGAAGAGGCCACTGCCTCCCGCCAGTTCCAGCTCTCGACAGCAGAGGGCGCAGCTGACCTGGCTTCACCTCTGGGACACGCAGCAGGAGGATTCAGAGCGAATCCCTCGCGGGATTTTTGGGGAAAAATATCCCTGTGTATCCCGTATGGAAGGAATTGCTATGCCAGCGAGTAATGTTACCTCTGGGCTTAAGTGCTGCGTATTACTTGGCTTGTAAAAGCTTTGGCACCTGGCAGCCCATCATCTTAGCAGTTCACTTGTTGTGCTTGGCTCTCAAATGATGTTATTTGAGGCTACAGGACTGGTTTGAGTTTACAAAGACACTAACTAACCCCTGTGGCTGTCGCATCCCACGTGATATTTGCGTCATCTTTACAACAACTAAATCCCAATGAATTTAAGACGGGTCCTGTATTTAAAGACCGGCCCTTCTTAACAACTAGCTGAATTCTCCTGTGGTTCCCACAGAGGAGAGAGTGACCGTGAATGTCACCATCCCATTATTTTACCTGTGGGTGGGGGAGCACCGGAACACTTCCTGTTAGAATTTCATGTTCAGAAGCTATACTCTGAGCCAAACTCTCATTTCCAGAAAAATTATGTACAGCTCAATCCTTTGTAATTTCTTTCTGAGTCATCAGCCCTGTAGGAACGAGTGTCTGTACTTGGATGAAGCCTTTAAGGAACTGAGCTGGAGGCACTACTGGCAATGAGCAAAGAAAATGAAGTCTGTAGTAGACCCAGCGTCATGTAGGAATATTTTTGTTGCTCATCCCTGTTCTCTCGCCTCAGGCTGCTTTGGACTAGTTTGACATTCAGGCCTCATGTTGTGAAATGCTGAAGTAAGCAGACCTGTGTCTGCAATATAGCTAATACAAAGGAACCTGTACCAGATTAGATCTTGGGATCATACTGCAATATGCTGTACTTTATTCCTGCCTGGCAGCTCATGTGCCAAGTGAAGTATTTCCAAGCATTTAGTTTCTCTGGTTTTATGTTCAGAAACTGTTATCCTCTGGGTCTCCCAGGAATTCCCAGGTGGTGTATATTGAGCTGTTATTTGTACCTGGAGTGCTTGACTGCTGCATCAGGCACCTGCAGTCTGCATTTCCTTTTTCCTCTCCAGCAGCAGCAACCAGGCAGCAGAGAGCAATTGCTATATTGGCATTACGTGTACATCATAAATCAAAATTCTGTGTTCAGATGTAGAAATCCTGTACTCACATTAATTAGTTTCTGTGAGGTGTTGCAAAACAATTTGTCCGAGATCCAGATCCCAGCCCGCAGAGGGCAGCCTGACCCCGTGTTTCACTCCAGTGATGTGCTTAACTTGGGAATTCAGTCATCTGCTGGCATCTCTACCGGTGTGACTTGCTGTGGAATAAACAACTGAATGTTGTGGAGAATTGGAATCTGCTTTAAGCTCAAACAGATTCAAAAGTGAACTAAAAAAAAAAAAAAGCATGACTGAATTAAACCTTCTGGTTTGTTGGTTTTTTTGTAACATATTGGAAGAGAAATATTGCATGAGAAAACTCATCTAGGTCTGAGCTTTAAATACATTACATGTATAACAGATAGATTTATTGGTATACGTCAATAGGCAAGAGAAAGAAAATACCCAGAACCTGTTTATATGAACATATTGAGCAAGACCAACAGGAAAAGAAAAATGCTCTTTTTTTATCCAAATATTTTCAGGAATCTTTCAGGATTTGAGTTTATCGTTGCTATGACTGTGCTTTTGGCTGGTTGGCCCATGTTCTTTCCCAAGTATGTCCTGAGTCCTTGTGGAGCAGCCAGCACAGTTTCCAGGAGATTTTGTCTAGGAGGGTGTGTCTATGTGCAGGCATTTGCCTTGGCTGTAAAACTGATCAGTGCCAGGTCAGGTACCAGGGGCTGATATCTTGACTTAGTATGACAAGGAAAAAGGCATTCAGTTCCTGAAAAGGAGCCAGTACTTCATGCTCTCAAATCAAATTGCCTCCACCAGCTAATTAAGGAGTGATCTTGATATGCTCTGAAGGGAGGCCTGTCCAATTCTATCCTTCTCAGCCAGAGGGCCCTGCAATACAGAGCTCAGGATAGAAAATACGTATAAAGAAAATAACGTGTGAGAAATTAAGACAGTGATGTGTGAATTCCAGGAGTACAGGGAGATATCTTATGATCAGACATCAAATTACACATGGAGGTATTTTCATGATGATTTAGATAATTTTTTTTTTTGGCCCCAGACTTTCTATCCCACACAAGCCTGGCTGTTCACAGCAGAATGTAATGTATACATTTTTCAGAGTTTGGCTCATTGGAATTGCAACCACAGGTGTATTTTCCCTTCTGATTCACCAAACTTTGACTGTATTTAGCAGTGTGGAGAGATTTTGACTCTAGCTTATTCAGAATATTCTTTGCTATTCTTGCCATGTTATTCATAAACATCTTTGCTCAAGTGAACTTTGACCAAGGAAATGCCTGCCATGTTTTACATGATGTAAGAGTTACTCTATGTAAAAACACTTACACATTTAACCAATTCCATCTGCATAATTTAATTCAGTTTGGCCACAGCAAGTTCTTTAGGGTAAAGGGTAAAAGCAGGGCACACAGTGAGATAATGCTTTACTTGATGCAGATCTGAAAAGAATATAATTATCAAAAAAGGCAGTTTGTGGGGTTGTCTCTGTCTCTCCTGAAGGCAGCCACTGATGCAGGTACTCCACTGTAAAAGGCCACTGGGTTGGTCAGGCAGGATCTGCCCTTGGTGAAGCCGTGTTGTCTTTCTGAAATCACCTCCCTGTTCTCCTTGTGCCTTAGCAGAGCTGCTGGGAGGATCTGTTCCCAGGCACAGAGGTGAGGCTGATGGCTCAGTGGTTCCCAGGGTCCTCATTTCTAGCCTTTTTAAAAATTGGAGCAACCTTTCCCTTTTTCCAGTCACCAAGGACTTCACTTGACTTCTATGACTTTCAAATATCATGGAGAGTGGCCTGGCAACTGTATCAGGCAATTCCCTCAGGACTCTGGGATGCATCTCATTACCTCCCATGGACTTGTGTTCACAGCTCTTATTGACAACACATAGTTCATATGTGACCTTGGGAGAACCTGGTGCAAAACCTGATTAAGTTTCTGACTCTCAGCTCTTTGTTGGGATCTTCCTGGTAAGGTTCACACATGTGGGTGATGCTGAAGTTCTTCAGCAGTAAATGCTGCCCAACATTTAGATGATGTTTCCAAAGGTGACTCTCAGAAAAGAATTTGGCATTTTGGCCCTTGTGTCCTAAGATCCTACAGGTACAGTGATCATTTTGATTGAAGAGCAATATAGAGTAGGTATTAACAGGCTTTTCCTTAGTTTGCCAGGATTGCCAGTATTTCTGGCTCATATAAAACCTATAGCATTTATGTGATAGCATGATCTTACATAATCTGTGTAAAACTTTCTGGGTTATTCAAGTCCAGTAGTCAGGACTGACTCAGGATAGCGTAAGTTAAATATTGTAACTTTTGCCATAAAAGTACATATTCCACAGACAATATGGAGGGTGGAATAACATGCAGAAGAAAGAAATTTTTTAAGAAAACCTGAATAAGAAGAAACAAGAAAGAGGACTCTGGGATTTGTCTCACTCAGGAGAACTTTCTATCTTTTTGAATATTTTGTGGGGTTTTTTTTCTATAATTAAGTCTCTTTATATATATATGTGGGATATGTGGGAAAAAAATTAAGTAAAGATTTCTATTAATATTTGGTGTGAGCAATTTGGAACTTAGTTCTCCTTTGAAATATAAAAATGGGAACTTTTCTCCAGAAAGATTAGTGGTAACTGTCCTGGAAGCTCAGTGTAATCAGTGAAAGACCATGTATTTGTTTGAGTATCTTGTCCATTACTGACTAATTGCAAATTCTAGTAAGAGTCTTATATTGAAAGTAAGAGAGCTGTCTTCCTTTCTTGTCATTCATGTCAGAGAAAACTATTTATTCTGAGCTTATTAAAATTCTGATTAAATTATCAGGCTTAGTAATGCTCTAGATTTTGTTCCTTTCTAGTATAACTGCTATAGGTCTGATTTCCCTAAAAAACAAGCCAGTGGAATTCTGGTGGAACGTATGGGAAAATTTATAGAAAAAATCCAATCGTTTCCATCATTATTCAGGCCAATCCTGGCCATCCTTGCCCACAGAAGTTGTTATTGGAAACCTATTCTGTAAGAATTTGTCTGTTGTTCCAAAAAACCTCTCATTTTTCTCACAATGATTTTCAAGAGGAAAGATCCTGCATTGTGCAGAAATAGATATATTCTAACTGATGAGTTATCTGCATCAGACAAAGATGCAATGCTGACTTTTACCTTTTTTATTACTCCCTATGTTATTCTCTCTTGATTTTCATGGAAAAAAAATAGATTTACATACAACTGATGGGATCATACTTATTTTTAAAAATACTATCCTACTTTATACAAGACATACGGGTTCAAAAGTGATGAAAGGAGAACTTTCTGTTTTATACTCACACAATGGCTAAGTGACAGCAAGGTATGCTGCACAGAGAACACAGTTCAGTATTTGGGATACTTTTCTTTGAAGATGCAGGTTCTATGCTTTGCTCTGACACAGATTTTCTCTGTGACCTTGGAGAACGCACTTAGGTCCTCAAGGGCGTTGAGACAGGACTTGGAAACACCTCTTGTTTTGTAATATATATTAATGTTTGGGCATCTCTAAAACATCATGAGGGCTCTCTTGAAGCATGAATACCTTTAAAAAATTACCTTAATGGATCTTTTAACACTGTGAATTAGAAGCTTAGGCTGTCTGTACAGTCAATAACAGAATGCAGGAGGTAGGTAGGATCCTACTTGCCAGCTGACTAATTCAGAAGCCTCAGGTAGATGCCTGAAATAAAACAATGTCAATCACTGCTCCTTAATGGACTTCTAAAGTAGTCAGGAAATGGCTCAATCAAACAGCTCAACAGCTGCTGCTGCTAGAAAGGATCATCTCTGTTGCCTGTAATGGTTCCTCACCCTCCCTGGCTGTGCAGTTCTGCATTTGCCTTCAGTCATGTTCCAGTGTTTATCTGAGCCTTTGGTTCAGAGAGCAAATGTAGGGAATTTGGATACAGAAAGTGAGCAACTCTTTGTTAATTAATGAGCTAAAGTAGTTCCCTAAGGATCAAGCCAGTGCTGCAGTGAGGGAAGCAGGAGCATGTGGGTTAGGACTAAAGAGAAGAGGGAGTGCATAGGAGAGTGAGCAAGCCTTGGATTGGCTTCCATCTTCTCTGACTCAGCTTCACCTGTAAAATAATGATAATGATAATGGTGTCTCACTTCTCTGTACTTTCCTTTTCCACCCTCTTCAGCTTCCTTCCACATATTCCCTGGATACTGACAGGATCTCAGACAGCAACTACAGGAGCTGATTCAGCTGTCCACGTGCAGGTTGCCTGACTGGTACTCGTGGCTAATGAAGATGTGGCCTCCAGAACTGGTAATTGTCTCCACTGCAGTTTTTCTCCTTTATTTTAATTTTTCTTTTTAAGTGCTAATTACTATAAAACTTGTAGGGATGTAGAACTCGTTCTGAATTATACCTTTTAGTCAACCTGAAATGAAATTCTCCATATCCAAATCTGAAAATTCTTGGAGGCAACTTGATGGAGGGGACAGACAGGAAAATAAAACTCCATCAGCCTCAGTTCCTCAAGAAACCCAGCTAAAAAGCTTGTTTTAATAAATGAGTGCTGTATCTGACCCATTTCAGCCAACATGTCAGTTGAACTTCTCTGCCACAGAGAGTTTACACAATGAATGGAATAAACTTCTTGTGTTCTATAGAATCCCAAGGTACAAATGCCTTTCCCTTCCTACTTCCTAGCAGTATAAAGAAAGGAAGTTCTTAATTAAAAAGCTAATTTCTGCATGTTCCCGAACCTCCTTTTAAAGCCATCTATTAAGTACCACCCAGGACAACGTCTGATAGTGCTAGTAAGAAACTCACTGAAGGAAGTGCATAGGAAATGACTTAATTAAAAATACAAAATGCTGTCATACTACATTGACTGAGGAAAACCTTGGCTCTTTTGGACAAGAAAGAAAATTTGAGTTGTTTGCAAGTGGAAAATTCCTCTAATTTCAGAAAAGAAGCAGGGAAAGGAGCTGTTTTTCAAGGGGTGTCAGATCACCAGCTAAGGTGTTTAGTTTAGAGAGAGAAGAAAAACTTAATATTCATCTTATTCCTGCTGCCAGATTCAGAAACATTTGCAAGGGGCAAGAAAATAGAACGACTTAAGGAATATGATTGATTTGAAGTGTAGGGGACACTGGGGTAATTCATGGCAAATAGAGCTGGATATGACTAAAAGTCTTTGCAGTGTGTGAGCATGAGCACAAATTCAGGCAAACAGATGTGCCAATTCAATTTTTGTGCCTGTATCACCTGATGAGAGGGCATGTGAGTGCTGTCCATCCTACTGCTGCTTCCATGCTTCCCTACACAAATGCCTCCCTAGTTGGCTGGCATGAGGGGGGAAGGTGAGCAGTGCCAGAGGCTGGATCTGACAGAGCAGAGGCACTGGCTGGGCTGAACTTGCAGGCAGCAGGGGGAATGCTGATACATCTCTTACTGGCATCAATTCCTGACCTGTGGCCGCATGATAATGCAATCTTTACCACCTCTCTTAGATAAGATTCTGGTAATTGTGGGTTATTTTGATAGAAAAATTGTGTAGGCTTCTTGCTAGTATGAAGATGTATAGTGTATGGTAGGTCAGAGTGGAGGAGTGTGATTCAGTCTCTCCTGTCATTTAGTTTGCATGTTGGCTCCTTGCTGAACATCACAGATTGGGCTTTCTGTTTTTTAGTTCATAATTGCCCATTCTGAAATTGATAAAAGTCTGCTCTAGTGTTTTAACTGCACTGTTCTGATGTGGTCTTCTAACCTGTCATTCTTGACAAACTAGATTGTTGCTTTGCTTAACTCTTGCCACCATCTAATAATCTGGTGGTGTAGGGGTTTTCCTTTTAGTGTGGCATGGGAATATTTGGCTTTACCAGGCTGGAGGCCAGGCTGCCATGGGTAAAGGTATCCACCAGATACTGATCTTGTTTTTCTGGCACGTTGCAGTTGGTCACCTAGTACTTTTATTAAGATGCCAGGAGGAAGCTGAGTGCTCTTTTCTGTGTGTTAACGCCAAGATCGCTCTGCAGACAACATTACTAGAAATTCTGTGTTTATATACAATTTACATACAGTTATGCAGGTATATCTTTGCTGTCCGGTGCGTGAATTTCAAGTTGTGCCACAGACTTCAGCGCCAGGTCCCGAACGAGCAGAGCTGCTGTCGCACGGCGCTGCCAGTGACTCCGGGAGCAGACACGCCTATCCAGCACTCCAAGGAGCTGGGGCTCCGCCGCGCTGCTTTCCTTGGCGTTCGTGGCTTTTGCCGGCGGCGCGGCTGTCCCCGACTGTCGCCCTCTGCGGCACCGCGCGCCGCACCCCGCCGTGCGCTCCTCGCCCCGCCGCACCCGAGCGCCGCCGGGCGCCGCTCCCCGCTCAGTCACCGCGCCCGGGAGCGGCTGCGGCCGCGGTGGCTCCGCCGGCGCTGCCCCGCCCCGCAGCCGCTCCGCGCCGGCACACGCGCACCCAGCCCCGCACACACGCACCGCACACACACCCCGCACACGCCGCGCAGACAGCCGCGCTCCCGCCCCGCAGGGCCGCCCGCGGCACCTCCCCGCAGCGCGGCGGGCAGGGCAGGGCAGAGCAGGGCAGGGCAGGGACGGAGCGCGGCGGCGGCGCGGACCCGCCCGCCCCGGCCCGGCCCAGCATCGGCCGCCGCCCCCCGCATCGGCCGCCGCGGCGCGGAGGGCGCAGGGCGGTGCGGGCCGTGCGCTGCCGCCGCCGCCGCAGCAGCAGCAGCAGCAGCAGCAGCAGCAGCAGCAGAAGCAGCAGCAGTAGTTCTGCGGCTGCCGAGCCCGAGCCTGAGCCATGTCTGCCAGAGGTGGGTTCTCCGCCGCGCCGGGGCAGCGCCGGGCTCGCGTCCCCGCGGGCGGCAGGGGCGCGGGCGGCGGAGCCGCGCTGACCTTGCTGCCCGGCCTCGCTGCAGTGCCCCGCACCCCGAGAGTGCGCCGACCATTTCGGGGCAGGGGGAGGCCAGGGGATGACCCCCCGCCGGCCGTCGCCTGTCCGGTACCCTTCTGCAGCTGGGCCGTGCGGGGGGCTCCGGCACGGGCTGCAGCGGGGCTGAGCGCCTCAGAGCATCCTTCGGGGGCGGGCAGCCGCCGCACCTGCCGGCGAGGCGGGGGATCCCGTTCCGCCTTTCCCGGTGCCCGGGGGAAGTGCGGCGGCTCGGTACGCGTTAAGTGACGGTGGGAATGTATAAATGTATGCAGAGAAAGGAACATGGTGGTGAGGGTGGGCGTAGGGTCAGACCTCGGCGGGTGTTGCTGCTCAGGGAATGGTAACGGATTGGAACTGGGTGTCTAATGAGCGCAGTGAGGCATCCGGCTTGTCCTGTCATTGCAAGAGCTCCTGGTAGGGTGTGGTGGTAAATCCAATCGTCAGATTGTACCTCTGGTGGACATTTGTATCTGGCTTGAAATTAACCTTTTGAGTTTTACTTCAGATTTGAATTTTTTAAAATTATGGCCTAAACTTGAATAGCCTTTGTCTTTTGCATGCATTTGTGTGTAAACTCTGGCTGTGTGTTTGCCCATTTTGGGCTGGAGATGAACTGATCAACCTCATTGACTGCAGATCTCATCTTGTCACAAAGTTCTGCTTCCAGTATGAGAAACTGGCACAGATGTGGCACAAAGACTGATGCTTTAAGGTTTTTGTTACAGTTAGTACAAATTAAAGGAATGGAAGCATAAAGTTAAGCATTTTCTGAATGTTGTCATAACAAAGCAGAAATACTTGTAAGCATCTCCTGAAGACAGACAATTGTCTGCACAATAAGGAGAAGTAAAACCACTCCCTGGCTATCTCTGAATTGAAACTGACTCTTTATAAAAATTGTGTTTTACAAATTGACAAACCCCTGAATGGAAGGATGCATCTTATTTGTTCATCCCTTGATCTCTCTGCATTTACGTGTATTGAATACTGCTCAGCATGGACCAGCTCTTTCATCTGCTTGGATTCCTGTTGACATCCAGAGGAGCTTCATGCACGTTGAAGACATCATGTGACTGCTAAAAGGTTGTCGGCATTTTGTGGCTATAACCATACTCCTAAAGCATCACGCCCATTTTAGATATAAATAATAAATGGTGTTAGAGTGGCATAATTCTTCATGGAACAGTAGATTTCTTGCTTTAGGGAGAAATGGACTGTATTGGTCTCCAAAGAATCCATTTCTGGAAGAACACTAAGTATAGGAGCATCAATGCTGTACTAAGGCTGCATTAGTACTTGTGGGGAACACCCAGCAAAGCTTTATAACCTGGAGTAGATTTGTTGTCATTGAAGGGGTACCTGGATTTGAGAAAGTGACATAAAAACTTTGCAATTTCAGCTTTGCAGATGACTCACAAAAGCTGAACCGTAGAGAATGGGAAGCCAGGGAACATTTGCACTGGCCATTTTCCCCTTCCTTCCCCCACCATCTCTCTTTCCCATTCATCTGCACAACACATGATGTTTGATGCCTGCTTAATTCTGCTGGAGAGCTGCCTGGAGAAGGAAAGTGAATTCTTTCTCAGTCCCTCTTGTGCCATCTAGTTTTTTCAAAGTAATTAATTGGAGAGAGAGAACGAGAGCAAGACAGCCCATAGGACTTTAGGGAAGTAGTGAATAAGATTAATGAAACAGATGAAGATATTAATTTCTATCAATATATCCTTTAGAAATTTAAAAGGTAGATTTATGTGAAAAATATATGAGTCTGGGCAAATAAATAGATTTATTCAGTGCTGACCAAAGGTTGTTTGTGTGTAAAAAATTATAGACCTTTGTTATTATTAATAATTTTAAACACTACTGCTGTTAAAATTCAACATAGAAACTTACACACTTAAAACTTTTACACACTTAAGTGCTATGACAGGTCTTAATGAGGTTACTCATGAGAATGTAGCACAAGTAAGAAGTGAGTCTTAAAGGAGTTAGGGCTTTGTTCAAATGCCAGATAGGGACCCTTTGCTTCATGAAGGCAGATTACCTCATGCATATGCAGTCTCATTAAAACCACGGTATCATTATGGTTGCAAGCCCAGCGAATATTGATTGTTAATATTTTATGTGGTGTTAGATGTCCAAAGGTGATCATTATTATTCTGAATGCATCAAGCACTTGGAGCTGTCTGCTTGTTGATTATACATCAAGCATAACTAGCATAGCAAGAGTTAAACATTCACCCTTGCCATTTTTCTTCTGCAGAAGATATTCAAGGAATAGTAAAAAACATCACAGAATTATCAGTGTTAAATCTGTGCAGCTCTCTATTCATCTCTTTTGCTCCAGGAGGCAGCATGGTGTAGTAAACTGACTGCAACAGATGACAGAAGAAACTCCTGAAATCCAGCAGTACCTCTCAACTTTTGGACCATTCCTTTTAACTCTTCTGCTTTAGTTCCCTGTTGTTATTTAACCAAAACTACCCACATAGACACCGAAATTATGACAGATTATAAGTCAATACATAAAGTATAACTAATAGAACAAATTCATGTAATTTTGCCTTAAATAAAGCTCTGGATTAAAGTGTTTTATGCTTCCCTACTTGTACAATGGAAATAATGGTAGCTAAGTTTTTCAGAGGGGTTGATGTGAGGACTAATGGCTCACCTGTGCTGTAAGATGAATTTTCTGAAATTTTTCTTTTTTCCTTCCACTCTTCACAGACTATGTAGTTGCAGTCCTTCACACCTGTCCCTCACCTGCTGTTGTTACGTAAATGGAGGGTCTCTAACATTCTTCCACCATTTTCCTTGTAGTTTGGCTTGAGCAGATGTGTTGAACAAATGCCAGATGAAGCAGCACAGACAAGTATTCCCAGAAGCTTGAACAAATAATCATTTTGGAAATCTTGTGACTGAACTAGGAGGTGAAACAAACTTTGAAAAATCACTTTTCCCTCTCAAGTTGGAGTCCTTCCCAGGGCACTCTCACGTCCTGCTCTATAGCCTGTTGGGATCAGTGGAGAGCTGCCATTGACGTCAGTCAGGCTTTTTAGTTTTGCAGTTTGCAAAAGGCTTAATATTCTACTTCCAGCTGTTGTTGAGTAGTTGCTGTTAGGACTCATACATGAGTGAATTTGGGTGTTGGAGTAAGCCTTATAGATTGTTGCTTACCTAAGGGCTTGCTTGCAAAGAGCTGTAAATTCCCTGGATGAAAGACATTTTTCTAAAGCCAAGTATAACTGTGACCTACTTGTGCGTGTTATCTCACACTGCTTAAAAACTGTCAAAACTACTTGTTATCATGAAGGTCTAAGTTAATGGAAAGATGGCTATTTTTAACTATTATAATCTTCAGTTACGCTACAGCAAACAGGCACAAATGGGAGTGTTTGGTGTGATCAAATACAAAGATCTTTGCTAATTTTTTTTCTTAAATGTTGAAAGAATTAGCAGGAGCTGTATTTAGTCCAGTAAGCAACTACTTCAGGAAAATGAAGACATGTGAAATACGAGGTTTATCAAAAGCATTGTGGTTTTTTCATGAAAAAGTCACTGAATTTTTACAGAAGCAAGTGTTGAAGAAATATTATTGCTGTCCAGCAATAACAGGTTGTAACGTGCCACTCTGGTGTTGCAAATGTGGATATTGTAGAGAAGGCAGGTGCAGTTTTTAGCCTGCTCAACAGTCAAAGTAGTAGAGTTGTTTAGCTTAAGAACTTATTTTATACGGTAATCCTTGTTTTTTCCTAAATGATTTTTTAACAAATGTAGATCAAGCACTTCTCATTTCAGACAAATAAATCACCATGACAGTGGTGAGAGAGAGGCTTTGTCCTCATTTTACAGGTGAGAAAAGTCCTGAACTTTTTTTTCTTTTCCCTGAATCTGAGGGTCAGGTCAGAACAGGGGAATTTTTGCCTTCTGGGCCTCTTCTCAGGCACCTCATTTGTTCTTACACAAGTTGATAATAGAGTTCTAACAGCAGATGATAAACTTTGACTCATGTTGTGGTCTGGTAGCAGTTCTTTCTCCATGGACACTGTGCACGTTGCTTGGTTGATCTATCTCACAGTTGGGAACTTTTGTGTGAAGAAAACAGATTTTTCAATGAGAAATTTACATACTAAATCTTGAGTTCCTACCATTAACAGTCTTTATTTTTCTTCTCCTCAGATAGCTGTAGACATAGCTGCTGTTGCTGGCAGCGATGGTTTTGATTGAAATCTATGCTGAGTGATTTAAAACTTGCTGCTGGGAGCTTCTGGTCAATGTTTTATTATGGTCTGTGATTTTCAGGGTAATATTGCTCATATCTAAAGGAACCAGCCACTTAAGAGGTGGCTGCTGTATCCTTTCTGAAATCTAGTGCTGTGTTTTTCTACGTGTTGTCAGGGGTATTTCTTTCAGGCATGTCATAATGTCCCTAATTCGTGATGTGACTATTTCATGGCTGTCACCAAACACTCTCAGGCCAAGTGACCTGGAGAGTGGGACAGTGGGAGCTGCCTGGACATTTCCTTCATTTTCTAAGTGGAGAATTTTCGTATGTTTATAGTAGTTAAGTATTGTAGTTTTACTGCTTCCAGTCCTAGTGATTTTCCCCATTTTCCTTGGTACAAGGCTCCATAGCCTGAAGGAAGACATTCTTGGCAGGGTTTGGGGCTCTGCAGCACTACCTGAAGCAGGCTGTGTGTGCAGTCATGCCGACACAGCTGTTTCCCTTTCAGAATACCTATGCAGGGCAGGATTTGGAACTGGCTCTGAGAGCTTTTCTCTCAGCTTTTGCCCTGAATTTCTTCTATACTGATTTCATACTGTTACTTAATCCTGTCTGTACTTTCTATTTATTTCTTCTAAATACATGTAATGACTTATGCTTTTTTCACTAGTTACTCATTTTAGGGCTTGAAACTCAATTTAATGGTTTAAGTAGCTCAGAATCAGCACCTGGATCATCAAATCACTGAAAGCAGTACGTGTCTGTACATGAGAACCAGTAGCTGCACTTGAATCTTTAGGCCTTGTAGAGCTTTTGTTTCAAGGGGAAAGAATATTTTACACAGGTATCTGATTTAAACAGCAGTATCTCTTTTAAGCTGGTAATTTTTAAGGTTTGATGCCTTGTCCCATCTTTTTTCCCCCTCCACAAAGCTTAGTGTGTGCTGTTTAGCCTTTGAGATTAATGAAAATTAGTCCTGAATGCATGGAAAAAGTTGCATAGACTAATGGCAACAACAAGAGGAAACTGGGACAATGAGGTAGAGTCTATTTTAGATGCATGGCTTTGAAAGGAATTGCAAAGAAGGAAAATAAGCATCAGCTTATGGAAGGAAAAGCCAGCAAAATTGCTTTTAGTGAAGAACACCAGAACCTCATGTTTTTCACAGTCTCTGAAAGCAATCTTTTGGGGATTTATTTTTTTTATTTTAATAGGTTTGAATTGAATATTTAAAATTATTTTTTAATCTAATCTGTTAGTAATTGAAGATGAAAACCACACATGGTTAGTTCATGTGACTGGTGTAGTATTTCTTAGTTTTGCAGTGCTAAGGCAGAATCACACTGTGGAAAGCAGACTTTTGCCTGTGAGTTCTGAGACCAGCAAGTAGCCTTTAATTCTTTTATCACGTGGTGTTTAGGCAACAGTATCTTTATAATTAGGTGTTTTCCTTCATTAAAAGCTAAAGAAAACTCCTAAACATTATACAGCAATAGCAGAGAAAAACTGTGAGACATGCTTTTATTTTTAAATACTCAGCCTTTATTGTGTCATGTTCTCAGAAAGAAATAAATTTTCAGAAGTTCACACCCAAATAAGAGTCCCAGTTCTGTAAACATTCTTGTGCATTGCATTCTGTATTTTTAGTGGTCCCATATGTTGTGGAGAGAAATCCTTAGTTTGTAAACAAGGTTGGACCAGACAGGCTTCAACAAGGTACACTGGGTGATGGGGTTGTTTTATGTCCTTTTCCTATTTGCAATACAGAATTTAATCTTGAATTAGGGCTTTGGCAAGTCAGTTTGCTCCATGTAACTGATGAAATGCAGCCACATCACAGTGCAGTGCCTGCTGTTCACATGCACGTATTTGAGTTAAGGTGCAGAGCTTTGGTGAGAGCTGAATAGGAGCTTCCTCTGAGTACCTGCCCAAGTTCTTGTGTGCGTTCTGCAGCCTGTGTTGGCTTCTGTGCTGCTGCAAAGTTTGTTGTGGCCAACTTACTCATCCTTGGAGTTATTTCTTCATGGATAGAAAAGATCATATGCACTTCATGTTTGTGGAAAACTATTACTCTGCTCCTCTGAACTCCACATTCTGAAGTGGAAGGAGAATCTGGTCTCATCATTGTAAAAAAGATTGGTGTGCAAAAAAGTGTGATAAGCCAGAGTGTTTTATGGCACCAATATGCCCTCTGCCTCCAGAGAGGAGGTTCCTGGCATTTTCCTGCTGTGCTGGTAGGATTGCAGGGAGAAATCCATGGGAGAGATGCCTGCTCTGTGCAGCTGTGACTGAGGGCACTCTGAACAGAAGCGTGAAATAGGAAGCATCGAGAAGATGATGTTCTCAAAGGTGAGGCAAAAGGTACTTTTATCCCCTGTGGTGTATTTGCAGTTTCATCTTAGAGGGTGGTACAAGAAAACCAGTCCAAGCCAGCCAGCAAATTGTGAGGTTCTGACTCCCTGAAGCCTTTAGACCTGTGCTTAGCTCTCTTTGGAGCATGCTGAACACTGCAGTACGTGTTACTGTTCATTGATGAAGCCAACAATGTCTTTTTCTATTTCTTACTCACATACTTTTTTCCTGGTAACTTATTGCCATGGCACTAAGAAATTACCCTTTTGGAGGTCAGTCAGAGAAGTGAGTGGTCTTAGCACAGTGGGCTCTACAGGAAGGGCATGATAAGAAGTTCTGGTTTACTGCTTCCTTACTAATAAAGGATTTTATTCTGTTTCTGGAATGGCAAAACAGGTCATGTATCATCACAGAGATGGACACATTGTAATAAAAAGTGTGAAGCTGAAACAGTTTTTGCAACATTTTTTTAATACTTGTCATTCCCTTTGCTGTACCTCAGCTTAATAAACGGGCTCTCGTTTTAACTACTGTTTCCTCCAATATAAGTCTTATACAAGTAAGGACTCTGAGATTTCACTCAATGAAAGGATTCTGCTTTAATTACTGTTATTATAAATCTGATTTTGTTTCTATTACATCAGGCTCATATGAAGCATCTTTGATCAACAGAGAAGTCAGCAAAACTGCTGTTCAAATTACAGTTTCCTTTTAACTAGTGATGAAAGCTTTCAGTTTATTTTTGGCATTAGAAAGCCTGGGAGACAACCAGGTTATATAAGAGCTGAAACCTAGTTAATGATAAAGAAACATAACTAAGAGCCTTTAATAATAACAAGTCTGAAAAAGATGCTCCAGCTCTAACTCTTGGCCCTACTTAGAGAACATGCAAAACAGTTTATGGCAAAGTAATGGCTTTCTCTAGTGCCCTGCGTTGCCACTTATCTTAATCAACATTTGTGGGAGAGCTGACTTCCAGAAAGACTGTGTAAGATGAATGAATTTCATACAATTAGGGTGTAAAAGAAGAGATGAATTTAGGACTTTCTGTGTCACTGAAAATAACAGTAAATACCTTGTTCAGTGGAACAGGAACACAGTTGAGCCTGTGGCCAACAGGCAGTGTGGAAATCAATGGTTTTCTCAGAATGAAAACCAAAAGGAGAAAACCATTATTTTTCTGGACTGAAAGCACACCTGAGTGAAACACAAATCTAAGCACCTTTACGATTAAGTTTAGTTGCAAAAAGAATAGTGCTGAGTATTTTCCATGTAGCAATATTTTATGCCTGCTAATGAAAGCCAACATAATGTGATTATACCGATTTTCTCTACCTAGGACGTTCCTTATGCCAGTCAGAAGGGTGTGTCAGGCATGGCCAGGCTGTGCCAAGGTGTGTGTGAATGCCTCTGTCCCACAAGAGGCATCTCCAGATGTCTTGACTGGTTTATAATGAGCAGAGATATAAAACCTACTGCTTTTCACTGGAAGTGTGCCCAGTCTTCCTTTCCTAATTTTGGTTTCACCTCTTCTCATGAATGTCCTCTGCATATGAACGTAGATGCACAAGACACCATTTGAATGTTTCTGTGGCCTTCTGCCGATAAAATAATTAAATGATAAATGATAATCAGACAATCCACTAAAAACTTGTGGCATATGTAAATAAGAGCAAAACTTACGGCAAGAAGACAGTATTGTTATATAATAATGTGGTTATCCAAAACTATTTATTCTACTTTATGAGCTGGAGATAATCCCAAAATTATTCAGTCCAGACTTTGATCTAAGGAAGAATAATAAAACTTTGATCATTGTTGAATTGGCAGCTGCTATAAAAAGCCTATGTTATATTTCTCTCTTAGTAACACTAGCTAAATCCAAAGTAACTGATAAAAGATTTTGGTGATTGCAGCTTAAGGATGCTTTTGGACTTGACCTGAAGTAATCTCTGTCCAAAAATGTCTATAAATACTTTTTTCTATTTTCTGTTGCCAGATGTTTTCATATTTGGGATGAATGACAAAAATGTTTTGTGTACTTAGATGTGCAGTGCACATTTGGAGTCTTATGTTTTAAAGAAAAAGGTTCTGGTTAACTGATTATGTTCATATATGATTCAATTCATTTGCAACAAAATTCCAATACCTTTGTCTTTATTTCTATCTTTTTGAAAACGCCATTTAAAATTTTCAATTGCCAGTATCTGTGACTGCATTATAGTGGCCACAGTGATGCCATATTTGTTTTCATGCTTGCAACATAGTAAGTGTTTTCCTACATGTTTGTGCAGGAAACAGCACTTACGACACCCTTGCTTTAGAGCTGCAGCTGGACAGGGGAAAAATTTCTAGCTTTATTTTTATAAAACTTATAAGAAAATGTAAAAAACCCAAAAAGCCATCTAGCATTTTTTTTCATCTTACATTGGGATTTTTGAATATTTGGAATTATAGGTGTCAGCAAAGCTTGCAGACTACTGGACTTTCATTGGAACTTTTGAATTTCTACCTTAATACATTCAATTAGGAAAATGGCTGAAAACTTAAATGGCAGTTGATTTTAGGTTCCTTAACATATTTTTTATTTTCAGATATAGCATGACCTCAGTCCTTAGGTAGTGCAGGGGTTTTTCAAATCTGTGTGGCAGGGGTCTAGAGAGGTTCATGTAGCGTTTGCTTAATTGTTTCAAGAGTCAAGTGGCATGAAAGGGCTGTGTCCTGCTCTTCCTTCTGCCAGGCTGGCCTGGCACTGTGCATTTGGCTTGTTCTGTACAGCTTGTGGTGGTACAAAAGTTCAGTAGGGCAAGAGCCAGCCTTTCCCTTCCTTTGAGTTTTCCTGCTGCCTGGCTCCCTGCTTGACGCAGGTACCCTGCAGATCTAAGGTTTTCTTTAGGAACATTGGTCTTGTGGTTTGGCCAATAAATCCTATTGAATTAAAAATATTCAAAATTTAGGTTTGGGAGACTTTGTGACTTCTTGCAATAGAAATCTTCCCCTCTTTCTCTTGTCCTCTGCTGACAGCATTTGTGGATACTGGGAGTCCTCATTTTTCCTTTCTGCAAGGCACAGGCCAAGCAGACCAGTACTGTAAGATGCATTTTATTCTCTGTCCATTGTTGCCACTCTGTATTTATCAAAAGCAAAAAGACTACGTGCCTGAAGGGGGATTAAGAATCCTACCATCTTGCTATTTATGATGCTCAGGAGGTATTTTTAGTAAAGGTTGTTGGTGCTGCTGCTCAAGGGAATGGCTGGGGAGAGGGTAGGTCAGGAGCAGCCAGCTGGAACTAACGGGTCCAGTGGCTGGAAGTGCAGGGAAGGGCTAACCCCAGCAGAGATCCCCGTGGTGGCTGTGTGCATGTGCAGGGACATGCACACAGACAGGTTGGGAGTCTGTGTGTGGAGGACAGCTAAAGAAACTGGAACCACCTGTGCAGCCAATTGAAGGAGGGGAGGAGATTAGTTCATGCTCCCTTCCACACAATTTCTCTTCCTGAAAGATTATCAGAGTTATGTGAAATGGTTTTTCTGTGATACTCAGCTTCCACTGCTGAACCTTTCCTCCAAATTTACAGATCCAGCAAGATCTGTATGTTGCTATTAGATTATGACTCAGTTTTCCAAGGAAGCAAGGTCAAGATTGAGCCTTCTACCCTTATTAAATTTGCTTCCTGCCCTTTCCTCTGGAGTTTGAGAAGCTGTGAGTGCAGTGGGTGAAGGAGATTGCATGAGCTGTGGAGAGTGGAAGAGCTCACCCAAGAATGCTGAGGAAAAGAGACATATTTAAAGCAAAAGAGGCAAGAGAGTGTGCATAGAAATCCTTCAAGCTGGTAGAGAAGCAGAACTGACACAGACAGAATGGCCCTGAATCTAAAAAATATTAAAAGAAATGGGAATAGAGAACATTTAGAGTTACAAAAAGGAATTATAAGCGGCCTAGTGTCAAAAAACTTTTTGTTTTTATTTCTTTATTTTTTGGGCCCCCCAAGTAGCCTAGCAGTCAGTCAAGGGGAGTGTGTGCTGGAGCAACTGTCTTTGGAATTGCTGCAAATATTTTTGTGATTTTCTGAAGGGAGTCGAGGGAAGTATTGGAATGTAATAGCCTGAGGAAAAACTCTTTGCTGCCTAAAACCTCTGAACGCTTCACAGACTGATCTAGGAGCTGATGCTCTGCCAGATCCTATTTTAAGCAATTAGGTTTATGAAGTTATGCTTCTCCAGCAGTATCACACAAGCATAGGGCCTGGAAAGGGAGTGGGGAACATGTGTGCAAGCATATGACTTTTGGGGGGAAAAATAAAAAATTAGGTGCCATGTTTCCATGTTTCCTAGCAAAGGGCTAATTTTAAGTGAGACTCAGCAGCTCCAGCCCTGGTGTGTTTCCATCCTGCCGAATTACACGGTCTACTTAAAAGTAGGATCTGCTGCTTTCCCTGAATACATACTTAATTTTTTTTCTACTAATGCTTTCATTGCACTGCAAGTTGCTGTTTCAAACAGAAGTATTAGTAGATTTCCTAGGGCAATGAGGAAACCCTATCAGCTGGGGCCTGTAAATAAACTAGAAAATATGTCAACTGAAGTCCTGTGTTAACTCACTGGGAATGGGTTAATTATGATATACTTTAGATTTCTGACCTGTCTCAAGGCACCCAGATGTGCAGGCAAAACTGATCAAAAATGTTTCCATGAAGGTAACAGTAGTTTTTCCGTTTACAAAATACACTTAATGAAATTGGGGAGACAGAAAAAATAACAGGAAGAGAAAATAAATTCCACAGGGATCACTGCTGCTGCCTAAACACCAGTAATATCGTTAACAGTTCAAAATTTAACAGTTTTAGACAGAATCTATCTTTCTTCTGGCTGGAAATTTCAGTTTACTTAGTATGTTCTCATTTTCTGATTTCCAGCAACAAATGTTGTTTGTCTGAGATTTTTCCAAATTCTAGGATAAAAAAATAATGTTTTGACGCCACTCTGGGAGAGCATTGCTGCATTTATAGTGTGTGTTACTGTGCCTACTGAGAATTTCTTTAAAGTGTGGAGTCCTTAGTAAAAGATTAATTGATGTTTCTTCCCCAGATGGAATTCCAGAAACAATACTCATCATGGACTGAAAAAGTTTTTGGACTCTATTAAGTTTAATTTTTCTGCCCCACCCTTCTTAATTTCTGTAATGCAGAATAATCCAGTAGGAAATCTTTCATTCATCTTTTAATTCTGTCCAACATTATTCACCACCAGTATTTATGGGTTCTCTAAACATTCTATTCTTAAGAGTTGGTCTTGGGACCACAAATGTTTATTATCAAATTCATTTTCCACTAGGAACTGGAAGTTAAAAACCTTTCTAAAATGGTTATTTTCCTGTTCTGAAAATGTCCAGCAGTACTGTGCTTACACTTGAGCATACTCTGCAGTATCAGAGGGTGAGGCAGGCATAGAAATTTGATCTTTCCTGAGAGTTACAAAAAATAATCAGCATGTCTTTTATTTCTGGTCTGTTTCTTGCCTGAACAACTGTTTAGAAACTGCAGTGTTTATTTTATGGGCAAAGAATATATTGGCAAAAAGTAATTTTTGGTAGTGGAACTCTTGGAAGACAAGCTGTATTCTCTTTGATTGTGTAAATCTGGAATGACTGGAGGCCAGCAGAATAATTCCAGATTTGTGCCAGTCAGAGAGAGGAATTGGTCCGATTTTTGGTGTGATCTGAAGCAGAGGAAGATACTGAGCATAGGACTGGTTGTAGGGACAGTTGTAGGGACACAGCCTTTTCAAGGCACTTTCACCACCAGCAGTTTGTAACTGCTGTGGTTTAACCGCAGCCAGCAGCTCATCCCCGCTCATCCACTCACTCTCTGCCTTCCGAGTGGGATGGGGAGAGAGTAGGAAGAGGGAAAGTGAGAAAACTCGTGGGTTGAGATAAAGACTGTTTAATAGGGAAAGCAAAAGCCACACACACAAGCAAAGCAAAACAAGGAATTATTCAGTGCTTCCCCTGGGCAGGCAGGTGTTCAACCATCCCCGGGGAAGCAGGGCTCTATCATGCGCCATGGTGACTTGGGAAGGCATCACGCCACCACTCCAAACATCTGCCTCTTCCTTCTTTCCTTCTTCCTCCTCAGTTTTCTGTACTGCACATGATGCTGCACGGGCTGGACTGTGCCTGTGTTGGGGTCAGCTGTCCTGGCTGTGTCCCTCCCAGCTCCTTGTGCCCCCCCAGACTGCTCACTGGTGGGGTGGGGTGAGGAGCAGAAAAGGCCCTGACTCTGTGTAGGCACTGTTCAGCAATAATGAAAACATCACTCTGTTATCAACACTGCTTCCAGACCAAATCCAAAACAGAGTCTCCTACTAGATACCATGAAGAAAATGAACTTTACCCCAACCAAAACCAGCTACACAGGGTTCTGTGCTGTAGGACACACAGTTTTGTTCAGGTGTGTTTAGTCTGAACCCCTGTTTTGGAGATTTCAAAACAAGGGGAGTTTGCACATTCATTATATATGTAAGCAGAACAGAGAGCCTCAAGAATACATAGTTCTTACGAAATTTAACTGATAATGAAGATAGTTATACTTTGGCATGTTTAAAATAATTTTAATTGTATACAGTGATTCATAAGCTACATTAAGCTGAATAAGCATTCCCCTATTTGAAAGAACAACAGTGGGCATTGTGATCTTTGGGGAATCATTCATCCTGGCAGTTACAGGAGTCTAGGTAAAATCTGTATTTCATATAGAATCTGCTTTATCTGATCTAGGACATGATGTCCTAGAAGGAAGGTGTGAAAATTAAGCTGTTTCTGGAGTGTCATGACTGATGTCAGATGTAGGTTAGTGCAGAGAAAAGATGCTGTATAAAACTTGGAAATTGATCCTACTCTTAATGAATTCCATTTCTGTATAGTAACCAAAATATTGCTGTCCCTTCCTCCCTCTCTCCTTTCCTCTCTCCAGGCTAAACACTGCATTGAACTGAGTAGCTCCAATGAATTCTTTTGGCATCCTGGCATACTGGAAAACTGCTAAAACCATGAGGAACTCCCCAAATTGTATATAGATGCTTTTATTCACTTGACTAAACCACAGGAAACTCCTTTTTTGTAGTGCATAGTTCCCTTTGTAGTCATGCCTTAGCTTCTTTAAAGAAAGCAGAGTATCTGAATGTAGTTGTTATTTAGGTTTTATACTTTAGAATTTCTTGTGTGCCAGTAGGGGCATGGAGGGCTTACCCCTAATGTAGAGCATGGTGGCTTTTTTGTCTTGGAGGACATAAACACTGTCAGTAGGATGAAGAGAGCTGAGATGCTGTTCAGTAGCCAGGGGTAGGGATTTATTGCAGGTTTTCATGACCTTTGCATCTTTTCATTACCTTTTACAAAGTAAATACCTTGAGCTACAAAACAGAAGACAGCACGTTGCATTATGTTTTCTGATGCTGAATTAATGATCCCTCTTTGATTTCTTCTGGTTTTTTTTTGTTTTTTTTTTTTTTTTTTCCAGCAGAGATTTGGCAATCACTGTTTTTCTATTTCTTTGACGTTTGGCCATCTGGAGCTGAGCAGAGCTTTAGTCACACACATTAGCTGTGTGAAGTGGAGCAATGTAGCATCTAGGGGACAGATTCAACTCTAAAGTCAGCACAGTGGAATAAGCAAAGTTACATCAGGGTTGCACTGGGTCAATCAGGTGTCTGTTTGCCATGCAGGTGACTGAGAAATGCCACGGTGTTTTCTCAGCACTGAGGGAGCTTGGTGTGAAGATGCCTGGGGTAAATCACTGCACACCAGTCAAATAATTTCCAGTTTTGTTTCAATCCTGGTTAAACCAAATAATAAGTATTTCTCTCTTAGTAATGCTTTGTAGGGCATTTGGGACCTGCAAATGGCCCAGAGCTAGTGCTGATTGAGCCTATACTTTTAGGCTGCGTTTAGGGTACATTTTATTCCTTAGATATCTCCCCAAGCATTCCTGTAGCTCTCTGCCCCAGCTTTTCCACACAGGATAGCTCCAAAAGCAGAAGTTAGTGAATACGGTGGTATTAGGTGATTGTTTGATTCACTTGGTTTGTGTGATTACTTTAATTGTGTCCTGAGTACAGGGGATGGCATTACATTCAGTGGACAGGTTTCCTTGTGGAACAGTACCTTTTTTCCTTGAAAATGAGGCTTCACTTCTGACAGAAGTATGAGAACACACTTCTGGACAAAAGTGTATATTCCACAACATTATTGTTGGTGAGATTGCCTTCTTCCATGACCGTGATATCCAGCTTTTCTCTGGGTCACATGAACAGCCCAGAAGTGCTTTTTGTACCTCCTGGAATAAGGCAGCAATGGGCCTGTGTCTCCAGTCTGCTGACTCTAAAGAATCTTGTATTCTTCTCCATTTTGAGTTTGAGTTGGGCTGAACTATTTGCGATCACTGCTGTGTTTCAGTTGTATCTCCATGTAAGGCAGAACATTACTTTCACTGTGCTTTACTATTAAGTTGTCCTCATGAGTGTTTTGATAGAACCAGAAAGAGGCTGTTGGGGTTTCTTGAACATAGAGTCTGATTAGGAGGCTGGGAATGGTGCCATTTACGGGAGTGTGAGCTACATTTCTATTGCTGAAGTCCAGGTATGCAGGAATCAAAGCCTTCTGTTGCTGCTGTCTACACATCAAGGGTGTGATTGTAGCTTACCATATGTCATATGACATAACATCTTTAATTGGGATAGTTCAGGGAACAGTACAAGGGAAGTCACAGTGGCTCGACTGCCAGCAAAGAACCTGTGTGTTTTGGTGAATAGACTGAGATGAAACCTCTATCACCATGACCTAATTGCTGTTATTTCCCAGGCTCCGTAGAAGTTTGGGTATGGCTACTGCTGCCATGGTTATGCCTTTGATGTGGTTCTAGACAAGCCCCTGAGATTAATTTCAGAATTCCTCTATCCTTCTTGGTTACATTCTTGCAAATTGCTACCCAGTGTGCTGTCCAGCCTGTCATCGAACATTTTCTTCATGTGTGGCATAGCTGTACAGAATGAAAACCAGCAGGATTATAAATGTATACAGTGTCAGGTGTTACCTCATTTTTGTTAACATGTAGTTTAGCTAACACCTGGTGACTTTCTTTGAGCTTTTGGTTTCCCTGCTGAAGACAGCTGCTCACAAACAGCTGTGTTAGTCCATTTTACAGAGCTTTGAGGATTAATGACTTTAATGCACAATACAGTAAAGGGACTTTGTTAAATCAATGTCCCCACATTTGGTGACCAGGCTCTTTAATAATTAAAAATGGTTTTCTGCCTTTCCTGATGTCCAAAGAGCCATTCTTGACTTGACACAGGTGCTTCTATTATTGTGCAGATGATCTGAGGGCTGAGCTTAACCACTACCATATGGCGGGGTCAGGAGCTGTGGAAAAACTTCCCTTTTCAACTGCTCTGAGAAATGTTCAGGGACATCACACAGGCTGCTCTGCAAAATCACCTCCCTGCTATTTTCAAGATTTTCAGGTTTGCTATAGGAGAAATGTTAAGAAGTGCAAATTATGGGAGATGAAGAATCCCAGAGGTAGTCCACATACAAAATCAGAAAGAAAACATGCTGACACTTGTGCTCCTGTTAGAGAAATCCATTGTAAAGTATCTGGCCAGCAGGCATTTCCTGAGACTTATGTGTACCATCACAAATAGTATTGTCAGACTGGGTAATGGTAATGACCTCAATAAGTTGGGGAATGAAAATAATTTGAGAGAGCAGTCGTGGAACACATTTTGAGCATGGTCTCTCCCCATTATGGCCATCTGTTGTCACCTGTAAGTCGGCCTTTTCCTTTGAGTGTGAAGTGTCAAGCCCATCCAGTGAACAGAACTGCCTGCTGAGCATGTGGCACAAATGAGGTGGCTGAAGGCCTTGTCTGGCAGCATTTACTCTCATGGTTTAAACTCATACTGGAGCTTGCTGTGTGAAGTGGCTTGCATCACTGGATTTTGGGGATTTTATTTGAGAAGCATTTATTACTTAGTTCTGTCCACTTCCTAAGTGAGCCCGAATTTGTGGTTTACTAAGTAAGTAGGTAATTCAAAATAGTGAGGTCTTTATAGCAAGTCATTGTGAATGTGTTTAACAGGATTCAGAGCACCACAATTAGGAAGTTTTGTCTGTGTAGCCACTGATGCCAGTCAGAGCTGACTCTAGTCTGTGATGCTCCTCTCCTAAGTACAGGCCAACTCAGCCTTTCCTCAATGCTACAGCTTCTCTCCTGCTCTAGGATTCAACATTCCAGATTCCAATGGTTAGCATGATCTATGAGGGCAGGTGCAGGCCACGATGTAGGAGAGGTTATATAAGAAGACAGTGGTGTATCCAAGGGGGTTAGAAACCACAGGTGATAGCATAATCTAGTAATGCTATGTTGTTCCTTCTCTGTCATTTAGACCAGCATACTAAGCATCTCTCCCATTACCTAATCCAGAGTGGTGTTGTCTTATTTATGTAAGAAGAATGTTAATGATATTTTCAATAGGCTTAAGTAGGGTTGAAGTGTCATACAGATGTGGGCTGATCCTTTGCATGGGGTTTTAGTCAGTTTTTTATGCAAACACATAGGGAGCCTTTTTGCTCAAATGTAGATAGGTATAATAACCTACACTTTTGAATTAGAAGTACAAATTCTTCTAAGTCCACTTATTAGCCTAGGGAATGTCACGGTGTCTCTAACACACTGTCCTGAAAAGATACGACAGATATTTAACCACAACATTTCATGATATAAGTCTATTTCTAGCAAAGTGCCATGTGGTTACAGGGAAAAAGAGATTTTATTTTTTCTTTGAACAGTGTAAGTTAAAAGACAAAATTGAGTTTTCCACATTTACTGCTTTAAATGGAGACATAATTAGGAAAATCTCTGTGACGGTATTTTTGCTCTTATCCACCCAGTCATAAATTGATATACCAGATGATCAACTTGGAGGAAAAGAGCCTACTAAGGATAACTTACAACCAGACACTTGTATGGAGGCTACATTAGGGAGCAAAATAGAGCAGGTTTAAAGCTGTGTTTGGATGACCTTCAAATCCCATCTGCAGCTTCAAGTTTCAAATGTCAGCTGCAAGTAGATCATTGCACCAGAAACACTTAGGCAATAAAAGATCAAGGATGTCCTCTCTTTGCATTTGTTTCAGAAGAGAGAGAACTGCGTTGCCTCATTAGAAGCTGCTGTCTGTGGGTAGACTGATGTCTCTGGGAAGAATTGGGAAATCTTGCACTCTGGGTCAGTGCATTAATCAAGGGTGGAAAAGGGAGTATCTCCACTAGATAAGACAAAAATATTAAAATCCACTATGTTAATATAACTGCTTCAGTCTGGTGTTTGGGTTTCATGACATGAGGTGTGAATATCCACAGCTCAGAGCTATGAAGTTTTAGAGAGTGGCAGAAGAAAGCCAAAACTCCACTGGGGTAAAGCTAAGTATAGTCAGACAGCTTTATGGCTTCTTGCCTCCTTGAACTAGAGCAGCAAATCCAAAAGACAGGCTGAAGAGAGAAATCTGCCTCCAATTCCCGTTTCAGTTGTGCACTTTCCTCTTGTGCTTTCATTGCTTACATGAAAGAAATGGGGATAAAGGGGAAGTATAATAAGGCACTGTTACTTTAGAAGCAAAACCTTAGGTCAGAGGTTTCTGCTGGCCAGAATGATCTTTGACTCGAGTGAAAACAAACTGAGCCTTAGCTGCCTCCAAGAGGCATTTGGCAGAACTGAACGGTTGCTCAGAGAAGAATAAGCTGCTCTGAAGTGCTGTAAGTCTTCAGGAGCTTTTAATTGTTACTACTGATGTCATTCAAGCCTGATTCCCACTGGAACTTCCTCTGCGTTAATTATGGTCCTGAGGATAATAACTTGGCAAACGCAGCTGCAGCATTGCTGTTGCATCATTTAATTAATCATCCAGGCTGGATTGGAAAGATGTGTTCCTTTACTCTCATTATAAACAGCTGTAGAGAAATGGAAAGGTTTTGAGGACTGAAAAGTCCCTTCCAGCTGTTTCACAGTGTGGGGGCTGCTGGATCCTCAGACTAATGTGCAGGTCTTGTGTGTCCATGTTTTCAAAGGCATCGTGGTGCTTGTTCCCAAAAAAGAAACATGAAACACATCAAACTCTGCAAAAGCAGGTCATCTTTGTCTCATCAGTACAGCTGTAAGAAAAGGCCTTATGAGTTAAATTAATAAAGCTTTAATAACATTTTTTAATAACTTTCACAGGTGGAGCAGACAGATTCTGTTAGGAATAAATTGAAGATACCCTGAGTGGCTTTCTTAGGCAAATGTAGAGGGATTATTTCTGGGCTGGTTTGGGGAATAGCTTGCACACTCTGGTGATGCTGATTTCACTGTAGGTTATTAGCCTTTCCTGAGTGCCTCTTGCTGACCTGCTGCTTGAAGCCATGCAGACATCTGAAATACAGCTCACAGGATTCCCTAGCAAAGCCTCAGCTATAAGAACGAGGCCTTTGGAGTGACCTCTGTCAGTTCACCCTTGCAGTGATCTGACTGTCAGAACTCTACCCCAGCCAAAACCAGCACACTGTCTTTTTATCTGGTCCTGTTAATCATAGGGAATATTTATGGACTTTGCTCTCTGAAGTGCAGGCTGCAGCATCCGAACATTATTTCAGCTACACTTTGAAAGCCAGTGAGGTGTATTTACGTTGCTGAACTGGGTCACTCTTTTTCTTAGTTTCTTTGTAATTTGCTTCTGAACATGCTTGGGAGCAGAAAAGACACCTTTCTAACACCATTATTTGGTTGTTTAGGCAGATAAAAGCCTCAAGCTGTTATGTGTAATGTGCTTCACAGATCCTCATGGTGACGTTTTAAGGCAAAAATAACTTCTAGAAATGTCAACAGAGGTGAGAAATTATTATTTTTGAGCTTGTAAATTAAACTAACTGCACTAAAGACATGTTCTTTGTATGTGGTGACAGGAAACAGTGATAAATATGCTGACATATTCGTAGGGATAAAGATACCCTACAATCTTGTAATTATGTTCTTCCTCATTTGTTAATTATCTGATTTCCATGGAATTCTTGTGGGAAGGGGAGAGCTGTGTTTTATTAGTAGGGCATTGCAGAATTTGGTTTATGTCCAGTGATTTTTCATGACAGGCTTGTGGCTAAACTAGCTGCCTGCATTGTCTGTACTTGGGAGCACACCTGAGTCTGGAATGACCTTCCTGGTCTGACTTGGCAAAAGCTCTTGCAGTGCCCTGTGCTTGGAATATTCCCCAAGATGTACTTAACCATACTACAGATGACCTGCATTTGTAGTGAAAAATTAAAATAGAAAGTGACCTGGCCTCCTGCCTTCTAGGCTGCTGTGGTATCTGCTGGAAGGACCCTGGTGTCTGTTGTTGCAAACCCAGTAATATTTGTAGATCTTACTAAGTTCAGACTTCCAAAAAGATATTGGAGACAACTGGTGCTGCATTTCCTGAGCCTCTCGTAATCCAGAGCTATCTTCCTTTGCAGCTGTATTGCTTTAGATATGTCTTTCCTTCTAAACAGTAATTTCACTTTATTAATATGAACATGATCAAGGTCAAGAGATTAAAAATAAAAAAAACCCCAAATTTCCAAACCATTGTCCCTTCTTTGACACTAATCTGATCCATGAAGGCAGTGATTTTCTCAGTACTGCCTTTTTGGGCTTGTTTGGTTGCAGTTTAGGCCACATACAGTGAAATTGTACTTTATGCCTGAAGGAAACCTGACTCATAATGTGAGAGAGCACTTGCCCAGCAGGTGAAGACACTGAAGATTCACACAGTGTGAAAATGCTGCCCAGATACTTCCTTTGCAGCCAGACCACCTCAAGAGCCTGTGTCTGGCTGTGCTCTATGGCAATGCTTTGTCTGAGCAGAGCAGGGGACCACTGGCCATGGCCAAAAATGTGCCGCCAATCTGCCTTGATTCCTACAATTGTTTTTTTATCCCACCTGCTGTAGCGTGGTAGTGAGAATTAAAGATAAAATGCTTTTCCCTTTGCTCCTTGTTTTAATCTTTCACTGTAGACTGCTTTATGGTGTGTTCTCATTCTCTGCATTAAAGTTTGAAAATGTCAGTTGCTGAAGGGAGGAACAATTTTAGTCATGAAAGTAATAATTGCAGGCTTTGTTAAAGATCTGGATTTTGATTATCAGAAATACACTTACCATGAAAAGTTTGCCATGTGAATTTAAGAACTCATTACAGAAAATTGGGGAAGAATAATACCTTTTTGGTAATGTCACAGGATTTCATTTTTGAGGAAGAAAAAAACATGATTAAAAGTTTCATTTATCCTAAAAGATATATTACAAGGCTTATAAATTGTTTATAGGTAGTTTTTAATGTTAATTGGAGAGAAAGCTTTGATGATTTAGTGTGGAGGAGATGCTTATCTTTTGTGCAACTACTGATAGATAAGGTGAATCTTGCTCTATAAAATAGCCTTTATATTATTAGATTTGCATTGGGAAGCCCAGCAAGGCTGGGGTGAAGGATGGGCATTGTACCAAGCAACATTTACCCACTGTGAAAGATCAGTGCCTGCAGCCTTGCTAACCTAAATAGACAGCAGAAACAGAGAAACAGTTTGTAGCCTTTATTTCTTTATTTATATTAATAAAGCAAGCTATATAAAGCCTTTTTTACTAATTTGGACTCCAAGAGGTTGTTGTAAAAGATGTGTACTGGCAGGCAAATTGCCAAGAGTTCATCAGAGAAGCACAAATAAACACAGTCCATCAAATGGATTAACCATGACATATATTATAGGTACATGTAAGATGTTGAAAAGTGAGTGACAGACTCTGAATCGAGTTAATAAAATTCACTTTTCATAGCAGAGTAGTTGGCTCTTTGTTGCAGATAAATGGAGCTGTGCATACTTCAGGGAGTGCTTTTAATCAGAGGTATGTGCTGGTGGTGTGCTGCACTAGAAGGGTTGTGAGATACACCTTAATATGTCTGTCACGTTTTTAATTTTGGCTATTACAGCCTGGTACATAGAGAATCCATGTAAAACCAGCATTTAAATACATTTCTTTGGTTTATTCAGATCACAGTGTTGAAATAAAACTGCACTTTGCCTGATTTTAGCGCTAATGTTCCTGCTGATCTTTAGCAAAAGAGTCAGAATCACTTAGAACATCAGTGTCTATCAGTCTATTGATCTATCTATATTTACCTCAAAAACTGAAAGTAGAAACTGATGTATGGAGGCCATTTGCCATCCTCAGATGGTGGCTGTGAATTTAGGTCAATTCTGAGTGTAAGTACTAAGGCTGTCAGATCTTAAATATGACTTAGCCGCTGGCAGAACGTGTCGAGGCAGGTACGTCTGAACAGAGAGCCCCACAAACAAGCCCCCCTCGTCCTCAGGCACAACTGCTGGTGGACCTGGGGCAAAAGTCACACTGGCATTCATAGAACCATGGAATGTGAGGCTGGGAATTACCTATAAGATCATCAACCCAGCACTGCCACACCAATCACTAAGCTGTGTCCTCAAGTGCCGCTTCCACAGGGATTTTAAATCCCTCCAGGGATGGTGACTCCACCACTGCCCTGGGCAGCCTGTTCAAGTGGTTGACAACCCTTTCAGCGAAGAAATCGTGCCTAATATCCCGTGTAAACCTCCACCGCTGCAACTTGAGGCCATTCCCTGTCGTCCTGTGAATTGTTACTGGGTAGAAGAGCCCGACCCCCATCTGGCTACACCCTCCTGTCAGGGACTTGTAGAGAGCGATCAGGTCCCTCCTGAGCCTCGTTGTCTCCGTGCTCAGCACCTCCAGCTCCCTCACCACTCCTCCTCAGACTGCAGCCCCTTTCCCAGCCCGTTCCCGTCTCTCCAGCCCTCCGGGTCCCTCTCGCAGGGCCCGGCCCGGTGCCCGCTGCTGGCGGGGGCGGGCGCTGCGCTGGAGGGGTCCCCGTGTCCCCTCGGGAGCGCTCGGCCGTCCCGGACTGGGATGCTCCCACAGAGAGCTGACCGGAGCCGTGCCCTGCCTGGGAAAAGGAAAGGGAAAAGGAAAGGGAAAGGGAAAGGGAAAGGGAAAGGGAAAGGGAAAGGGAAAGGGAAAGGGAAAGGGAAAGGGGAGGTTCAGCGCTCCCCGGCGCTCCAGGCAGTGCCCCGGCCCCGGAGCCTCCCGCTCCGTTCCCCTTCAGCCGTCACCGCTCATGTTCTCTGCGCCCAGAACTGCAGCCAGAAGGGTCGCAGCTTTTCGTTGCCGTTCATCTCGCGCACCCCTCTTTTGTGGAACCTCTTGTTCTTCTCTTGTAATCGATTCCTTTTTCACCTGCAATTTTCCCATCGTCTCCAAATTCACTCATAGTTTCCTTTGTGGCCTCATACAAAATGGTATTGCTAAACTGCATGTACTGAATTTTCCTCACCTAAAATTAATTTTCCAAAAGAATACAGGGCTACAGTCTATTTTTTATAAACTTTTTTCAAAAAGATTCTGCATTTAGATCCAAAACCAGGGTTTAGAATTGCTTGGATCTCTGTTTTCTGTTAAGAATAACCACAGTTAGGATGTTTCTTCTTTCATATTCTTATGATACATCTCATACTGAATAGATTATTAATGGGGGAGATTCAAGGTAGTTAGGGATTTTGATGTGCTAGTCCTTTCATTGTTCTAAGATCACTGGGTTCTTCTAGTTTGAGTGCATGCACTGAATGTAATGTGCCCTGGTTGGTGGGAGTTTCCCATTTTGTAGCCGTATCCTGCTCAGAGCTTTTCCCGTGTTGCCTGTGTGTTCAGCAGTGGATATCAGTGACAGCTGAGGTGAAGGATTCATGTGGATATGGGACTGCACACACTGACCTCTCAGAGTGTTGTACCAAACTTTCTGAGCCCTCTTTGCTGGTTCTCTCTGATTACTCTGAACAGCCATTCAGAGTGAGTGTTTACCAGGGTAAGGTGTGGAGCCTGCCCATATCACTGCAGAAAGCTTTTGCATTGAATCTCAGCCTCCTCTGTGTCAATCTGCAAGGCTTTTGGATCTCTGGACATCTGTAGGTACTGGTTCACCAGGTTTGAACTTGTGGCACTAAATAGTTGCAGTCTTATGATTGTATTTTCACTCAGTTTAATCACCCGGCTTTCATGCTGTTCTTGTGTGTAATCACTGCACCCCTTGGTAACAAAATAATGTCTTTTGTGGCTTGTTTGTAGATACTGATATGATTGGCAGTAGCCATCCCCAAACTCCTGCTAATTTTCCATTCCTAGCTATAAAATGGGTTTGAGTGATAGAAAGGTGAGGTGATGGCCACTGTCGGACATTCTTGTGTCCAGAGGAACTTGCTGCCTGTGATTCAGTTTCTGAAGTCTTTTGGAGCTGTATCTACAAGTGGCCTAGCCCTGGAGCAGGTAAGCTTTGGTCTTTTTTGACTCCAGACATCACAGGATTTTAATTGCTCTGTGTGAGCTCCTTTGAGCACCTCTGTTCTTCCAGCTGATGACTCTGGAATTACAGGCTTCACCTGTAAAAGAAACAGGCAAGTCAGTTCTAGCAATAGGCTGATTTTATTTCACAGTGTAGTAGATATAAGCAAGAACTTTAGGCTCTACAGATCTCTGCACAGTTTTTCACAAATTCAGTTTAGTCTTGGAGTGGGGAATCCACATCCCAGCTATTTTTTCAGCATTGTGCTTTTCTTTGACTCTCCCAACTCATTTAATCCCTTTTCCTTTCCCTTGGTGAAGAGGGTCAGTGTCCCAGCATAGGAGTCATTTTCTACAGCATGTGTGTTTCTTCCCAGTTAACACTGAGGTGTCAAGGGTGAGTGTCTGCCTGGCTGGGCTGGGCTGGGCTGGGCTGGTGCCCTCACCCTTCCCCTCTGTTATGAAATTGCTCATGATTCCAGCGGAGAGAGTAAGGAAGCTGCAATGGAAATTAAACACTGATACTTTGCTGGACTTCCCTATCCTTTACCCATTGAGTTAGGCTTTCCTTTGCTGAAATTGTTCTGAGATACCAGATAGTGACATACTGAAGCAATAGGATGGGGAGGGTATCAAAGTACTCGTGTCTCTGTTGCTACAGTGGTATTTTTTTTCCTTGTTATATTTCCTTTTTCCTGTTACTATTCTTTGGTGTAATAAAAGCAGAAGAGAAAAAAATTCAGAGTTTCAATAAATAATTTATAACAGTTTACAGGGGTTCTAAGTGCATCCTGTTTCTATGCTTGTGGCGGAGAATAGTGTGAGAGGGCTGGTTAAAATCACTTATATTGCTTTTCCTGTTGTCAGTGTGAGTTGGTGGCCTGCTGAGATCCTTCTTCCTGTGCCCTCAGTTCTGTGTTAACAGGAGAGAAACAAGCAGTATTTTTTTGGATCTCTTGGTTTGGTTAAACACTCTGGCATGGATGGTATCCCTTTGCTCTGTCGTGCAGCCATTTAACAGTAAATTGTTCTTTCATTCCTCTCAGCAGTGCAGTCTGGAAACCTCCAACTGATTTGTTCTATTTTCCTGCCAGTGCACAATTTCAGTGGCAGTAAGGGAGCAGGTCCCTTTTTGTTTTGGGTAGAGAAATTTAAACTGCAAGACAGTTTCACGGCAATATGTTACATAATACTGCGCAAAGTGAAAAGTAATTAATGTGGAGGTGGAAAAGATACCCTTACTACTCAGTGCAGAGCTGGGTTGCCTTTCTGACGAAGATAGTTACCTCCTACCTCTTCATTTCCATGAGAGGCTCTCTCAGAATACCAACAATAAGAAAAAAATATTTGGAAAATTGTCTCTAATCTTTAGCAGAATCTGGCAATACAAGCAAAAGATTGAAGCTACGTTATTCTGTCATCTCAGCTGCTTGATGTTTGGAAAGAGTAAGGAAATAAACAAGTGAGAAAATACCCAATACCCCCTCCTCAAAGCTGCAGAATTCTGCATTTTTCCTCAGACCAGCCACATTCTCATCTCATGCTGCACTGGAGAAAATTTGACATAGCCTTGTGAAACTAATGAATTTTTCCAGTATGGCTAAAATAGCAGTGTTAGAGTTTATGGAACATCAGTCCATCTATCTGCAGTTACTATTGAGTTACTGTTATTACTGCAGGGTAAAAGAGATGAAACTCTGCTGAAGATGTTTCCTGCCCAAGAAGTTGCAGGACTGCTTAATTTTCTCTGTTACCCACTTTCTTAAGCAGCCTTTCATACAGATTTGGTTTGAAGTCATCTCAGGTTATATGAGGGTATAACAACAAGAACAGAGTCTGGCTAAACCTCCTAACTGATGCTGATCTGACTTAGACAATGTATAATCATAGATTAAAAATACTCTCAGCTTGGTTACATCCTAAGAATACTCTTCAAAGTTCTTAGCAGCTGTTACTAGAATTAGTTTACTATTGCCTAGGCGGTGCAGTAGATAGACTAAGCTGAAAATATAAAAACTAGGATTCTTTTTTTCTCTTAATATTCATCATGACTTGAATACTCTGTGTTCAGATTAATATCTTTCAAGTCCTTTCTTCTTAGGCTGCTTAGAAGGACCAAAGTGCCAGGTGAAAGGGAATAGGGAATATGACATACAAAAAGAGCTGTTCATTTCTATTCGTTGGTGGTACATATTTTCCTGGAATATTTTGCAGTTCCAATTCCTGTGACTGAAACCAGAGAGTTCAGAAAAGGCAGGCTAACATGATCTATGCTGGAAACCCATGATGCAAGCTTAAACCCCCTGGGATTATTGTCTTAGGCACCATTCTTCATCCTCTTTCTGTGTCATATCAGTTGCTAAAATTATAAATGGTATAGGTGAGATAGATAAGTAGCACCTATTTTTTTCCTCTTAAAATTATCAGGGCACTCAGTTAAATACAAATAATGGGAAACCTGTAGAAGGGAAAATAAGAGTGCTTGGTTAGACTTTTAAACTCCTTGCAACATGCTTTTAATGAAATCACTAAATTAATGAAGTGAATGAAGAAATTGAGTTTGTGACACTAATCCATCCGAATTCCTAGTTCTAGTGAAATTAGAAAATTATTGGTTCTGATGTCCTGTATATAAGGTGAGAGGGTTATGCTTACTCACTATCCTGAGACCATTGTAAGACTGAGGAAAGTAAGGGAAGGTGCTCTACCTATATATGGTATTGCACCACATATATGTAGGGTTTTTTTTAATTAAAGCAGTATGTCCTTGCAAACAGATTTTTGATGCCTGCACCATTACCAGCCTTGGGTATGGCACCTCAGCTTCTAGGACTGTCCAAACCTGACGTGCATTTCTTTCTGAAATAAACACCAGTCCATAATCTCCCCTTGGGTAGTCTTCAAATCAGCTTTCTTTGTGGAACCCTGAAAACTATGTAACTGTCTGTGTCATCAGGAATGCTGTCCTAGGAGTTTGCTTTTCTGCAGAAACACTTGTGGTGTCCTGTTAAAAATTAAAAGCATTGTCATTAGAGAGTATTAACGTCAGTGCAGTGTTTTTTGGTCTGAAGAATTCTGTACATCTCTTGCTTTTCTTCCTAAAGTTGGAGGCTTTCCTTTTCATTGTAAGAACTTACTGTAAAATCCAGAAAGGCTAAACATTATGTATTTATATAATATTTACATTTATAAAATAGCATTTTTTTTCTTTTACTGTTCCCCGAACACCAAATTAGTGTACATGGTTTGGAAATGTCATTTACACAATTTTTGCCTTATAACACATCTTTTAAGATATCATTCTTTTCACAGGCATGCATTCCAAACACAAATCCAATTCACTGCTAGGCATCCTATAATCCTCTCATTCACCAGCCCTCTAAATTCACTAAAATAAACTGCATTTTATGGAAGTCTCTGTGAAAAAAAAAAATCCCTGTAGTATACAGTAAAAGCAGATGATGGCCATCATGTTAATCACCTCTAGAACACATTGCTCAGTCTGTGGTTTTGGGGTATTCCAAAGGAACAGCAGCATTGATTTTGTTACCATCTTCCAAGTACATTCACCCTTTGCCTGTGGAAAAGATAGTTCTGTTTGCAGAGCCCAGACATTTTGTGGACATGCCTGCACATGTGGGTGGACATGAATGTGGCATCCCTGGCATGAGGCCCTGAGTGTCTAAATGTGCTGTGACTGCAGCTGCCACTGCCTTGTGTGCAGGGGCTGGCAGAGTGTTGGTCTAGGAAGTGCCCAGCAATGGGATGCACAGGGCACTTGCTGGAGGTCTGAAGTGTCTTGGCAGTTGGTGAATTCTTCAGTCCCCTCCTGTCTCTCATTTCTGTTTAGGTGTTCTGGGCTACATGAGACCTTTAACTTGTATTGCCTGCATTCTTTTAGTAGCATTTAAAATTTTTCCATGTAGGGTTTCTAAGCTTGCAAACGTCATGAAGAATAACTGTGAGCAGAGAAGAGGAAAATGCAAAGTGTGTTTCATTTACTTACATGTTCTTCTAGAGGTTAAATCTTCATGGAATTCTCTTGTGTGAAACAATTTTGGAAACTTCCTTTAGCTGTTGATCTGTACATATGATAATGTCTGTGTCAAATAATTGATGTTGACAATACTAGAAGTGAAATGAACAGGCAACAATGTGAACAATGTTGACTTGCCTTTGATTTTGAAAGTAATTTTAATTACACAAATTAATTTAATTAATACTATTATTCTTTTATTACTACTATTTATTGCTATTTATCTAAGGGGCCTCAAATTACAGGCATGTAGAGCGAGCATACATTTTCTGTAACCTCTTATTGACCTTTGTCTGATAGAAGGGAGAAGAGTGTTCTTTTCTGGAGTATTTCTGATGCATAACTATTTATATATTCTTTTCAATTCTCTTCCCTAAATACTGTCCAGTGTTCTGATTTTTTTTTTTTGTTTTATTTACTTTTATATATAAACCATAAGTACAGTTAGCTTGCCATACTGCTCTAGCCCAGGGAGAGCTGCCTGTAGTAGCAGTAGCATCTTTGCCAAGAGATGACTTCCCTGCTAGCAAAATATTTGTAAGATTTGGGACACTTTACAAATAATTAGTGAAGTTTGTAATGCTCTCTGGGATTCAGTGGAGTGAAAGAGTATAAACATTACATCTGCCATTTGCATCTGCTTCTTCTCATTGCAGTCTCTTTCTAACTTTGCAGCAAAGTAGAAGCTTCATGAGACCTGGTACCATGGTAGACACACCTCACTACAAGTAGCTGCAGTTGTTCTCTAAAATATACAGTACATTAGGTGATCAATAATATCTGATGTGTTCCTATTTTTAAAAATATTGAGATTCTGTTTTCCTAAACCATTGTGTTATATTTCATATTCAAATGAGAGTAAGAAGCTTACCTTTATTTTTGCAGCTGCATGCAAATGAATAGCATTTCCTTTAGTAGTTATAAAAGGGATTTGGCAAAAGGCAGACTGTACAGAAGCTGCATGGTTAGGTGGTAGATGAGACTGACATTAGGAAGATATTTTATCTTTTGAAAGTGTTTTTTTTGTTTTAGATCTTGCATCACTTCTGCCCTCTTTATTTTATGCTTCTGAGTAATCATCAAAGTCATACCTGAAAGAGGCCCAGACTTTTCTAGATTCTTTGCAGCAAGGACTCCATAGCCCTACAAATTAAAAAAAAACCAACAACAACTTGCTTATTTAAAAGAGAGTAATCTTCATGCAGTATTTTTTAAAATGGAAGATTTACTGCAGAAAATCTTTTTTTCCATTTTGAAAGTTCAAAAGCCTGAGAGTTACAGGAATGATGTGTTTAATAATTTAATCTTTTTGTTTTGAAACCTATAAAGTGTTACTGCCATTTAAAAATCAAACAGAAAGAGTAGACATCTGTGTTTTGCTACACAATTAAGTTTTTAAAAATGGCAGAAGAAGCCAAGGTAAAACTTTACAATTTTTATAGGAGAAACAGGTGGTAAATAGGCAAGTTGATGGGGTCAGCTAAGAAACAGAAAACCAGAAGGATTTAGGAGAATTCCCCTGCTCTCAGCTGTCAGGTAAAATTGGGCAGATAGTCCTTATGAGGCTTTGTGTGTGTAGTGCCTAATGTTATTTTATCATGTCTGGAAAACTCACCTGATGAGCAAAGATTTACAAGTCTAATGCCAGATTTATAAGACTTTACTTTCTGCTGTTATAATTCCCTTGCTGTTGCCCTGCAGAGTTCCCAGGATGCCTGTAACAGGGAGGAGGATTAGATGGTTGTTAGCATCACTTTTCTTCCATTCACAACTAACTTACCATCGTTGATGGCTCTGACTTCTCTCTCATTTTAAAAATTGTGTCTTTTAATTAGAAGAAATGCAACTTGCTTTAATCCACTGCTACTGAAGCACGTAGCTGCCATCAAGTGTGTGGCTCTGATATGTGTATAATAGTACAGCATGGGGCTGGGACAATATGGATAAGCCTGTGTCTATTTTCTCCAGAGATTTTAGGGTATTTCTCAGGATTTAGATTATATTACTGAAAGCTGGTTTAAACAAATTTGGGTACTCTGGTAATTGGATCCTTCAGCGACAGTGCTATATGAAGTTGTAAGGGAGTAGAGTGGCATTTTACAAATGAAAAAGATGGAGTACTGAAGTGTTTAAGTAAATACTCTCAAATTATTTTTCTGTCCAAATGTGAGGCTTTTATCTTGAGTGTTGATTTAACAGGAATGGAATGGTGAGGGTGAGTCCTTTCTGTTCCTTAAAAAAGACTTTGAAAAATATTTGACTAATTTTTTTAGGGTACCTAGTAAATTTGAGTACTGTATTTTTTGGGTGCAAATTTCAGATAGTTAGAATTTGGTTTTTGAGAGATTACATAGAGACCGTCTTTAATCAGATAAAGCAAGAGCTTCAGTTATTTGCCTGGTAATTTTGTTTTCCATTTCTGTTGCTGTCCCTGTCTTGTTCCTTTACCACACTGCCTTGTCTGTTTTGAGCAGTATCATGAAGAGCCTCAGAAATGTGAATATGGTGTTTGACTCGGTGAGCTTTCTAGGCACACTTCTCATCCAGTCCTGTAAAAAGGTTGATTTACAGAAAAAGCAGTTTAAACCAAATACTTTGAAGAGGTATGGACTATGTATGTGTTCTGGTCAGTCTTTGACACAAACTGTGCTGTAATTATGCCTCTCCTGATGGGAGTGATCTTTCAAAGTCCTTGCCAGGAGTTCGAGAGACAAACGGGACTCTCAGCCTTCGCTGCTTCTTGATAGTTGTTTATGAGGTCTTATCAGAGAAAAAGAGTCACTAGTGTGACCCAGACATAGCACAAAGCAGAGAATGCAGGAGAAAGCACAATTATCAAGATTACATGGCCTTTTTAAAGGTAAATCAACCAATGGTTGCTAAAAACGTACATTATTTTTACTTTTCTACCAATTATTTAGTAACACAGCCAGGAACTGCAGAATTCTTTGTCCAATCATCCCAAACTACTTTTACTGCAGAATATGGAGTAGTAGTAGAAGAAGAAGAAGGTTTGGAGAAAACAACAATCCTCCATTTTGATGTTTTTGCTTTTATCTATTTACTACATTAACAAACCCAAAACCTCTAAAATTTTCACCCTGTGACAATCTTACAAAGTAGTCTATCACCTAATTTACACCAGTGTGGTTTCTAATTCTTCTCTAAGAGTAGGCAGTTTTTTCCAAGGACAGAGGTCAAAACCAGTGTTGTTCAGGGGGGTGAAATCCTTCAAAACAGGCAGAGAAATATTCTCTGCACTCTGGGTTCCCACAAGCCTTTTTTATCTGAATAAATAATTCCTATTCAACTGAAACTGTCTCTCAGAAATATCCTAAAATGAATCTGTACCCTTGAGCAGGGTTTCTTATCAGCTTTACCTGAACACTTGCTGCCTGCTGATAAGGTGAAAGGAGGAGCACTGTCACATGTCTTTTCCTTAATGCAGATGTACCCCACCACCTCCCTTTTTTTCAGTGAAGGTGATACGTATGTGCTTAGAAGAGCTTTTAGAGTTTGAGACTTCTAGCAAATTACTGATGGAACAGAGTAGAAGAAAATAAAACTTACTGTTTTCTCTTGAGGCCCCATGGTGACAAATAGCATTTTACTTTCCCCAGGCTTGCTTCTTTCCTTCCTTGTTTAGTCTTTTCAAGAGGAGAAAGTTATGGTAAAGTAGTGGTGTACCAAAGCCAGTCAGTCTGGAAGCAGCACTTGTAACAAGTGTTTGCTTGCCCATTGACAATGTAGAAACACACACTTATGTACAGGAATAAACAGATGTGGTAGGGAAAGGAAGACATAAAATTCATTCCATTACGCAGAATATATTACTTTTAGCTTTTTGTTTCCAGCTCTCATCAGGGAAGTTCTGTGAGGAAGGAATATGACAGATTCTTGGCCTATCAATGATATTGGCATTGGATATTTGTCAATTATACATTGCAGTGCAGCAGTGAACTCCTTGGGAAGGTGCTGGTTGATACCATGTGAAATCAAGATTCTGACTGCATTGAAGTTCCTGAAACAATTTCAGAGATCCGAGATCAATTTATAATGCCTTAGGTTGTTATTTGTCTTCATAATCCACATCTACCTGCTTGCTATATCTTTAGATGTATCAGTGAGTAAGTTACTTAATAGAGATAATAGGCTGGTTACTTAATTATGGTACTTTCCACTTCTTGTCTCAGTGGTGCAAGAAGTTGTAGCCCATGTAATAAACAGCTTCTAGTCTTAAGTGTTACAGTTTGCTTATACAGTTATTGCAGTCACCAGTTTGTTTCCTGTTGTTTTTTTACAATTTTACTGGTAGAAGCCGTCCCACACAAGGCTGCCTTCCTTGAGCCTGTCTTCATTAGGCTGTGGACTTGGAAGTAGAACACTCAGAAAACTGACAGGTCACCTCTGTTTTTACATCTCTTCAACTCTGCTTTTTCTCCCTGGTCTGTCTTCAGGTTTTTTTGTCTTGAAGAGGATAGGAGTACAGACATGTTTCTGAAAGTCAGTATTGGACCTCTTTCCATTCTATTACAAAACGTAGATGGACAGTAAAACAAAGTGAAAAAGTTGTTCACAGTTAAAAGTAATTCTTTTAATCACAGGATGAAGTTCACAGGCTTCAGATAATCTGCTGTGCTCTCAGAGTCTGGATTTGCCTCTGGCAATACTGCGTTGGCAAGTCCTATCCAACAGTCTGAATGTGGAACCCCTCCTGCTCACCAAAGTGGGAGTTCTGTGTGTCAGGACTTTGTGCCAGCCTACTTCATAGTCCTCTAAAGGTTGTAAAGTTCTTTGAATTGTTTGGGACAAATGGTGTTATATGGATAATGCAGAGGACAGTGGATGGCTGGCATGTATTCTGTAAGGCAGCATAAAGTCTGGTCTGTTCCTCTTCCATCTCCTGCATGAGTGTTACATAAGAGCTATCAGGAAACCTACAATTAAAGAAGACAAAGCACTTTAAGTATTTATAGGTTTTTGTCAGTCTTAGTGTTAGACCTAAGGCAACTAGAAACAACCATTATTTTCCAGTGCACATTCATTTTAACATTTTTTCATGGTGTGCCCAAGATTCTTCAAGAATTCTGACACAGGTGGGATTTGAGCTCAGACATCTTGGATGTCACTGCAGGCATTTCATTACCGCCTCCTCCTTGCTCTTTCCTGCTTCACTCCTGCTGCCTTTCTGCTTGTAGCTGTGTGCTGGTAATGTTGGCACTTCCACAACAACACGTAGTGAGCAATGCTAAAGACACAGAGAGAGAATCGTGGTAACCCCCTCCCCTCACACGCCCTCCTCGTGCATGCATATTGCAAACCCATAGTAACTGAATAGGTGGAAACACAACGACAAACTCGCCTCAGTTTGTGCTGTTTCAGGTTTCACTGACAGTACAGCTCAGTCTCTGGAGTCCCAAAAGTTTATGCTCATCTGAATTTCAAAGTAACTGGTGAAGCCTTCAGTTAACACACTACCACTGGGCTGATTTTCTTTAGGAAGTCAATGTCACACTGGCTGGATTGGTGGAATGCTGCTCAGTTTCTCCAGTGCTCATTGCTTTAGGTACGTAAGAGATAAATACAGATTCTTGTCATATATAACAAAGCTCTTCCTCCAATTTGGCAAAAAGGTTGTCTGATTAATTCTGTTCATTTAGTAATGCAGTAAGAGAGTAGAAGGTGACTTAAAAATCGTGATCTTAGGGAAGATGTGACATTTGAGAAAGTGGGGAATACTGCTTACAGCTTGTTGTGGAAAATATTAGGAAGATGCTTGGCAAGCAGCATGAGTTTCTTTTCAGCTTGCTTCGCCTCCCATCTGTCTGACTTTGTTCCACTCTGCAAATGTAACTTCCTTGCATTGTCAACTCGTGAAAGGGTGTTTGAAGGAAATGGTTCATAAAAACTTCATTGAAGGTTTCAGGGGAAATGGCAAGAGCAGTAAATCTGTCAAAACAAGTTATTCCTGTCCACAAGTGAGGTAGTGGGCGACCCTGGTTATGAGGAAAAGCCTCAGTGCTCAGCGACTGCTACCAGATCTTTGAGCCTATTTCCAGCTCTGAAGACTTGTGTAAAATGCAGGGTGTTTTGGTTCATTGCTTTGAGCTCCTTCAGTAGTCTCTGTACATAGTCTGCACTTGAGGAGAAGCTGAGGGCTGTCGAGTGCAGCTCAAATCACAGTTGGCAGCATCCACAGCATTCCGGCGCGATTGCCTTTGGAGCGAGGCCCGACAGATGCGTCATTTGCTTCTGCTGCTTTTTCTGATGCGAGGGAGTGGGACCCTGTCACTCCTGGCACCCTGTGTTCCTCATTGCTCGCTGACCTCCAGCCATAACCTAACCTCAGGGGACTGGGGGTGGGAGAAAAGCTGCCCCTAGCTATTCCAAGGGGTGCTTTTCTGGAGTACACAAGGCTTTAAAGCTGCCAAATATTTGTGGGAAATACTACACTTTTCTGTACTGCTGTAATTGCAGATGGTACCTGGCTGTGCTGTCCCACGTGCATCAGTATAGTCACCAATACAAAACCAGCTCTCTGGTAATGGGTTTTGGGGAACAGTGAGGTGGGATGACAGAAGGATTTGAAATACGACAGATTTACCAGTTGTTTGCTACTCCTGTCATTGGCCTGAGTCCTTCTGGGGGAGTTATATGTGCTCAGAACTTTTGTGGATGTCAGGGCCCTAGAGAAGAAGCTAAAATATATGAATGAAACAATGCAAGTGGTGTGTCCAGACAATCAATGTCTATGTATCATTTTCAGATATTACTAGGATATTTTTCCTTTATCCAAAACAGTGTGTTTTACAGCCCACAGTTACTTTGGTGTTAGAAGCAAAAATGTAACAGCCTTATGTGGGAACATGTTATGTTACAGGGGGCTTAGTGTAATGACCAGGAAGATATTGCAGGAATGTTTGTTTCTTTCCATTTGTTCTCCAGCCTCATAGTTTGACACGGTCTGATGGAGAGACATAGGAACAATTAATCCAAATTAAATAAAGAAGTGAATTCAGAGTTAAAGGGCCTCTGATTGATCTTAATTTATTCTTGTAATGAGCTAACTGAAATTGATAAAGGTCACTCTTATTTATGAATGAGAGTGTCCACAAAAGGCTTTGAAGTAGTTTCTGTAATCCATTTCAGAAGTTAATTTGAATTAATTTTCTGAAATGTCTGCAGGCACAAAACCCATTACAGTCTGTGTGTAAAGGCTGCCAGCATTCAAAAATAATTCTGCCTGTCTACATCCTCAGTGCCATGGTAGGTAATGATTGTGAAGAGGGACCCACTGCAGCATCCCAGTGGGCCATGTCCCCAGTGTCCAAGTTTCTCCTCTGTGGGAAACCATTGCCTCAAGCCTGCATCAGGGACTAAGGACTCATTCTAAATCTGGTACATTTTGCCTACCTCCTACTTCCAGTGCAGTAATTTACATTTGCTTTACCCTGGCTCTGATGTATGCCACCTTCACCCACAGCTGAGAGAGCAAGTCTTTAAACACTTTTTCCAACACTTAAGCCAGAATTATTCTGTGGTTCAGCTGCTGGGTGAGACTAATGCCAGGTTCCCCAAGGAACGAATGCACCACCTGGCCAGTGAGCTCCAGCTGTCTGGCTCTGTGCCTTGAGGGCCTCCTGTACTGCCAGATCTTGCCAGTTAGTCCCAGCGTGTAATTTTTTGTTGTTGCTGTTGTTCTTATTAATGACTCAGCCAAGATGGTTTTAAAAAAAGCTGTGTCTCCCTTTAAATTCAGGAAGGCTGTAAAAAAGGAGGAAAAGATGAGTGCATGGGAACTGCTCTGAGCTGTTTGTTATGTTTGCTCTCTAAATTACAGCTTGAATACCACTCTTATGCTGTTCCTGTGCCACTCTGCCACATGGAAAAATTAAGAATATTCTGACAGGCTCCTTTCTCTGATGGTTGAAGAAGGATTTTTGTTTGAACATCTCTTCAAATTCAGGGCCCTGTCATAGGGTATTTTTAAAGGCTTGTGCTGGTCACAGGGACTAATTCACCATCATAGGAGATCTCTTTTATACTCAGAGCTGCCTGGAAAGGGCCTCTGCTTTTATGGGGTAGTTGTGAGGGATATGCAGGGGTGATTTTTTTTTTTTTTGGCTTCTCTGTTGCTAAGTGCACTGACTTCCCAAGAGTCTTAGTCCCTTGCTATTGAATCAATTGTTTCCACAATAGTCCTGCCATGGATTTGAGAGATCTGAGGTCTGTTGCAATGAGATGGTGCATTAGGGTCACAACTAAAGAGCTGCCCTCTGTTGTCAGAGGCGCCACAAAGCCATCAAGTGCTCTGATACCTTGGTGCCTTGCTTGTGAAGCCAGGCTATGCCAGGCTAAAGGCTGAGCCCTTGCAGAGCTCTGTGTGGATGCTGTCCAGGAGCTGGAGTCGGTGCAGGCTGTGAAGCCGTTCCTGTGCCCGCAGTGCCCAGCTGTGGTGGCCAGCTGTCAGCAGCTGCTGTGTGCCAGCAGTGGGCCAGCCTGGCTCACGCCTCTCGTTTCCCAGAGTTCTCCTGGAGCATGGCAGGGCTTCTGGAGGTGATTCTCGTACTGTTCTGAGGACGCACAGATCTTCGCTCACGTGTTGAGAAGGCGGAGGCATTTGTCCCCAGTTCTGGAATAGATACCGTCACCAGGGAACACAGTGCTGTGTTCTAACCCCAGTGGGGCAACCAGGGACATAACCTGGAGGTCACTTGGACAGGCAACAATGCGAGTTTGTTTGTCAGTCTGTGGGTATTTGTCTGCAGAGACCTTACTGCTCCAGAGGGTAATGGGACTTACACAAGAAGTTTAAGTGAAAATTCATTTAAGGAAAGATTTGGAGCCATCCTCCCCTCAAGTAGATTTTTCCTTAAATAGAACTTCTTTATTCTGAGCTGCAAATAAGAGTTTCACTGCAGGCAGTTCTGAAATATTCATTTCAGCTTCTGTATTATTTAGTTCTAAGACAGGACAGTTAATTACCTCTCCAAGGCACTGGAGCTATTTAAAATATTTCCAAGGTATTTCCAACTTGTCTCCTGTCAGCTTGCCTTATGGTAGTTTTATTCATAATGTGTATTTAAATTTATGAGAAGATGCCTTCACATTTGGGTGTGTGTGTTTGTGTTGGAAAGGAGCATGTGCTCTGGTATGGCAGAATTGAGCAGGAAGCAGTCTCTTCTAGAGATTCAGGATTTATCATCTGCTTTAACTGTATTATATGCTAGAAGTTTTTTATTTTTTAAACAACTTCAATGGGACAGAAACACTTAGGCTTTTTTTTCTCCTGATTTTGGTGTATCTTTACCCAAAAGTAACATCATTTGCATAGAAGAGCAGTGTTTTTAATTTCTGACAATGTAAAATGCATACTGGGCTGGAGGTACTGCTGATTATTTCCAGGATTAGATTTTTGATTTTCTTATGTGGTTATAATTGAAGAACAGTAAGAATGACTTCTGTGATGACCCAACTCATTTGTTTAGTTTGGAAGCTGCTTGTACTCTCAAATTTGCTAAATGTGACTTTTTGGAAAATGGGACTTCCATCCTAGATTTCCAGGAATTTCTGCTTTGCAAATTAATTAATGATCATAGTGAAGAGTATGTCTATGTTTGCTGAGACAGATGACTAGGAAATGTGTGTGTGTGGGGGGGTTGGTATGGCCAGATCAGAGGGAGATTTTAAAAGACAGTTCTTAACATATTCTGGTTCCTCTTAGAATAAGGTATGAGTGGCCTAGAGATGAGGAGAATGAAGTCTCATATCTTTAATATAAAATGACCTCTCTTAAGTGTGGAGTCCAAGGCTATAGAACATTTAAGGGCTTTGATTTCTTTAGTTTTTGTTTTTATTCATTGTTAGATAACACCATAGTTTCTTATTATTTTAGTATTTTAGATTGATGAAAAAAGAATTGTAATAATAAATTTAGCCCAGATACCACCAGGATAATTTTCTTGCCAGGGTTTAAGTTTAAAAATAGCTTTTAATCTGAAGCTGAAAATAGTTCCGAGCTGGAAAAATTAGTGACAGTGTAATAAAGTTATCTGGAAACTGAGCTTCCGAGAATATGTGATCCATGTAAAGGTGTCTACATAAAAAGCACAGTTGCTCAGAGTGGAACAAAGGATTTATGTTTCCATTGCAGGTGTCTTTAAGGAATGTGTGATCCAGCCTTTCCCAGTGCTGATGGCAGACAGGTACTCCAGGTGGAATTTATTTTGAACTGCCTGCTTTGGCAGCACAGCTGACCTTGAGTGCAGCTTCTGATCCCTTTAGTGCACATAAACAGCCTGCTAAAAGGCTGGCTATTTGTTGGGTGGGGTTTTTTTCACTTTTGATTTGTCATGGAGCAAATGTGAAACTCATGATAAAAATTAATAGAATTGGTGTGTGGGTGTCACCAGTGTACATAAACTGCTGACTAAGTGCTCAGTTAAATGCCATCTAAATTTCATTTGCTTGTATTAATTTTTCTTCTTAATATTGTTCCAAGGGTTCTCAGAGGCTGAAGGGTAGAATTGTTTTCTGATTCATCTGGGATGGATGGCTGACTATAACAGTGCATTCTTTAAATGGAAAGAACAGACCACATCTTAGCTGCTTCTGTTCTTTGCAGGAGAGCAGATTAATTAATAACAGGAGAACGAGGTGTTAAAAGGCCTTGCTGGTATCCCTTCAGTGAATATAATAGGAAAAAGATGGACAGAAGGAGTAAGTTATTGTAGTAACACAGGGGACAGGGAGGAATTCTCAGCTGGTGACACAAGTGTAGATTGTTTCCATTTCTGCCTGGACTTTGGTGTGTAGCAGGGAGGCAGATTTGAGATGTGTGTTCACTATTCTCCCAGCCACTGCACAAAGAAATCGATATCACAGAGCATAATCATAGTCAAACTGGGGATTATGGACCAAATGGGTGGACTGCACAGTTTGTGGAAAACTGGTTAGACCTTCAGGCTTAAAGCATCAGTGTCCAGCTAACAGCCTGTGACAAGCAGGGTACTTAAGGGCATGATGCTGGAGCTGCTCTGTCCAACATTTTCATCAATGGCCTCGGTGGTTGGGCAGAATGTCCCCTGAGCACGTTCACGTGTGACATCAGGTTGGGAGAAACAGTCAGGGCACTGCAGGAAGAGCAGGACTGCCGTTCTGAGGGACTTCAACAATCTGGAAGAATGGGCCAGCAAGGAATGTGTGATGGCAAAGACAGTGGCAGTCTTGCACATGGAATGTGGTTGCTGTTCTGGGAGCCGCTGGCTGGGTGGCATCTCTGCAGAAAAAGACTGGCAGGTCCTGAGGGGCAGGAATGTGAGTCAACAGTGTGTCCTGGTGACACTGAAAGCTTGCTGCAGAGTAGAGTAAGATTTACAAGATTTGGCAGAACATAGCTGGCAGATAGGGGAAGTGATTGCTCCTCTATGTTCAGCACTGAGGACTTCCTCTGGAATAGTTTCCAATTTTTTTCCAGTTTTACACTCACCCTCCTGTGCAAAAAAGATGCTGACAAATGAGCAACTGCAGCAGAGTGCTGATTAGGGATCTGGAGCTTGGGACCTACAAGGAAAAGCTGAAGGCACTGGCTTTGTGTAGGCCTGGGGAAGAGAATGCTAAGGGCAGGTACAATTGATGGTTTCAACTACCAGAGTGGATCATGTTTTCTGTATAAACCCCTTCCCACACTCTCCTTGGGGCATAGTGGAAGGGTGGAAAACAGCAGTCACAAAGTGCACCAAGAGAAATTCCAACTAAAAAGAAGGAAATCTTTCTTCACAATGCATGTGTCCAAATCCTTGATAAGATTGCACAGAAAAGCTGTACAATCTCTGCAGATTTTCAGACATTGATGGAAAAAGGCCCTGAGCAACCTCATCAAGTTTTGGAACTAGCCCTGCTTTGGGCAGAAGCTTGAGCTAGAGACTTCCAGAGGTCCCTTCCAGCTGGATTTACACTGTGATTCTCTTTTGAGGCTCTAGGAATCTGATGACAGTAGACTGCTGAATGCAGGGGCTCCTGCTCTTCAGCAATCCGACCTGCACACTGTGGTCTGCACTCAGTAGGCACAGGCTGTACTTTTTTTAGGCTGAAATCTTACCATTCTTGCTCATATCTTAAGTGACAGTAAGGCTATCAGTGGGCTGCTTGTAAAAGCAAGCACAAGCCATGAGGTAGGATCTCACATCACAGGAGTTTCAGCATTCACATAAGCAATGATCCTCCTTCTCCATACCCGTCCATTGCTCTTGCTTGTCAGGACTCTTCCTTTTAATCTCTGTCCTCCTTGTGGTGAATGGCCTGACAAATGAGTGATGGTCCATGTGAATTTCAATATTTTTGGTCTCTTGTCCCACGTGTAAGTCCTTGACAGATTTCTGCTTGCTGTAGCAGAAAATTTGGGCAGAATGGAATAAGGAGTTGCACTCAGATGAGCTCTCTGTGCTCCGAGTGTGTGGTTTATAATGCATGGGGCACTGAGAAACAGGAATAGCAATGTGGAATTGCTGCTTAGATATGGCAGGTAACAGCGGACATGGTTCTCATTTGCTGTCCTTTGAAGCACAGGTGATAAATAAATAAATAGAACCACTGAGTCTGTGAGGCATCCCTTGTGTGTTTTAACTAGAAGCAACTGCCATTGCCCTACTTCTAAAGAAAACATGCAGGTATAAAAGCCTGTGAATGTGAGTTAAAAGTAGAATAAATCTTCCTTTCTTCTGCCTTAACAACCTCTATCAGTTTTAATTCTGCTATTAGTTTTAATCCTGCATATTTCTACTGTTTAACTTTACTGCTTATTTGTTAAATAACTGAGTGCAGATACTCCTGAGGTCTGTTACATTCACACTTCCCATTTTCTCTGCTTACCCTAGCAAAATAGGAAGAACAACCAAAATAAACAAACAACACTGTCCCCCAGCATTATTTACTCACTACTAATATTTCCATTGAGCCTATTAATGAGACGTATGTTAAATTTATGGTTGTAAAAACTCCTTTTGTTTAGGTTTCTTTATCACCTTGCTTTAATCCCACTGAAAGGAAGAAATTTCTTAGTCTAGAGTCACATCTCATATGTAGAAATACCAGTGGTGGTAAAAATTTAATGAAAACATTTTTAACATAATCCAACAGGCTGAGATAAAAATTGCCTTGCAGCAAAGAAAAAAAAGTTATAAGGCATCATTTGAATTCTTCCAGTATTCTTATCTATTAACAGTGCTATATACTTAAAGCAAATGTAGGACTATAAAAACCTGTAACTGTTTGAGATGTTTCCCTTCTAGCACATTTTTGAGCCTTGGTCTTCAGATGTATTTGTGATCTATCTAAGCAATTCCAAGTTATTAAAGAGGCAACTTCTTTTTTCTGTTAGACTGTACTGTTCATTTGTTCTCATTTTTAATATTCCCAACATGTTGCATCTGTACTTAAACCAAGCAAAAACTGTCTTGTGGATTCTAGCAATTGGTTGAAATTCAGTTTTATCTAGAAAGAGACCTTTGTGTGCTTGGGGACTAAGAAGAAGGATTTTTGCTGTAAAGTTTGAGTTTACTGGGGTGTGAATGACTGTAGAGAAGAATTCTGATGCCTTCGTTGATGACAGGATGGTGATGGGTAGGTCTCCAAACAGGGATGTGTTGCTTTAGTTTAGTCAAGGAGAAATACACCTGTCAGGCCATACATCAAAAAAGTGTATGATACTTGTGAAGGGAGAAGAAAGAGCCGTTTTAAATAATGAATGAAGTTGTGACAAAAGAAGTTTATGAACATCCCATAAATAAATTTAGTATAGGAGCTAGAGGAAAGTTAAATCCCTACACCAGCTTTCCCATGGAACTTGTAAACTTTACATAGAATCATAGAGTCATTTATGTTGGAAAGGACATTCAAGATCATCAAGTCCAGCTGTTAACCCAGCACTGGCACATCCACCACTAAACCACGTCCCCAGGTGCCACATCTACAGATCTGTTAAATACCTCCAGGGTCAGTGACTGCACCCTTTCCCTGGGCAGCCTGTTCCAGTGCTTGACAACTCTGTCAGTGGAGAACCTTTTCCTAATCTCCAGCTGAAACCTTCCCTGGCACAGCTTGAGGCCATTTTCTCTTGTCCTATTGTCTGTTACTTGGGAGAACAGTCCAGTTCCTACCTCGCTATACAACTTCTTACAGAAGCTGATCAAGTTAAGCTGGAACTCCATCAGGTTCTGTAGGGAGTTGTGGGATGTTACAGTCTATGACTGCTGACAGACAGATGTGATACACTGGGAAGTTGCATCCCTTCCTTCCCTCTCGGTATGACACTTTTCTTCTCAGTCCCACACCTCATTTTCTTACACAAAAGAACAGTGAACTCTTCACTTTAGAGATTACATTAGCATACTCTTTTCATTCTTGCAAATGATGTAGTGTCACAGAGACACCGTTAAGTTAAATAAACTTCCATTTTTAAGACTCCCGCCATGCCATGTGGGAGGCTGACTGCTGAGGATGGGCACAGTCTCAGGAACCCACCACACTGAGTACTGCTCATGCCCTGGTGTATCATGTCACAGCCTGAGGAGCCCCTGAGCTGACAGTTGTGGGTGATGGATTGATAAAAATCCTGACACAGATAATGCCGCCTTTGTTAAGGCTGAAGAAGAACATTTGCAATATTGACTTTTGCCTATCGCTGCTTATGCTGTGGGCTAGAAACGTCTACATTTTCACAGAGGATTTATAGAGAAAGCTGGCTTTACTTCCCTGTTTTTCTGCATCTCTTTGCAGAGCATAAACAGAACCCTGCCTCACTCTTAACAATATTCAGGGCATAAGAAAAGTTTTCACTGACATTAAAGAAAACAGTGGAGGCACTGTTTAAATTGTCTTTTTCAAAACTATGCTGTGCTCATAGTGGTGTACACTAAAAGAAGTCTTCAGCATTTCTGGTCTGGTTTAACTTGCTGTAGCAAATATTCACATGTGCAAAATACCTGTGGGAGCATCAGTAAGCTTTTTTTCATGGACAGTGCTTACAGACCTAGGCTTTATTTTAATGTAATAAAGACCAATTTTTTGTTGTCTGACGATCATTACAGCTATTACTCATTGCGAATTAATCCCTCAGCCAGGCCTTTCATTTAGGTCTTAGCTGACTTCTTGAAAGGTTGAGTTCTCCTTGGAAAAAAATTAAGGATGTAAACATTATTCTGCCACTGACAGAATCTGGATAATTTTATTTCCCAGGAGGATTGTTTGGCAAGTGGATCACAGTTGCAGCTAACATGTATCAAAGTTAGGAGCATTCAAAAATATCTGCACTCAACTTTTTAAAAGCAATTAATGAAACAACAGATCATTTCAGTCTTGTAGTAAATCATTTAGTAACTCCCTGAAGCTGAAGAAAAAAAGATGGCAGAAAATTAGGATTCAGATTGTGAGCTGATGTAAACTGATCCCTCCACTAACCTAATATTTTTCAAAAATAAAGGGGTTTGTTTTAGTATTAGGAAGCAAAATCAACTATAACTAGCTGAGGATCTGGCCCAAAGTTATTTATTGTAAAGATCTGTTAAATGCCAGCCTCTGATGTATTAGAAGTACCTGTTTAGGCTTCACACACTTTCCTTCTGAAAGAAAAACCATTTGCTTAACCAACAAGATGCCAATAAAAAATAGAATTACAGAAAAGTTAATTAATGAGATAATTCTAATACATCCTGTTTTGTTTCTTGGCAACAGAAAGCGTGTGACAGTCGATTGTCTGCCAAATATTTTATCTTCATGTTATCCATTTGTGATCCGTTGCCCGGCGCCTGAATTAAAAGCCAGGTCAGGGGAAAGCAATCAGTATCAGCAAGTTTCCAAGCTACCTTTGAGCATGGAAAAGCAGAGGAAAGTTACATGTTACATGTTGTGGCTTTACAAACACTTAGCTTAGCTTAGGGAAAGGCAAGTTGTTAAGGAAATCTTGAAATGAAATGTAATGGAAGGCTGCCATTTTAGTCTAGAAGCTATTTAAAGCTCAGTGTCTCCCGACTGGAATATCTGTATTTCTAACAAGCGTAGATTGAAATCCCAGTAGAATTGACTCAGTCTCCTTCCTTCCTGCGTGGATATGTTGGGGAGTGTGCAATTTACCCCTTCTCTTTGCCTTCTGATAATGACTGTGAGGAGAAGGATGCCTGGGCTTTTTCATCAGGGTTGTCACTGCCTCAGTTTGTGACCTCGGAAAATAACTTGGCATCTGTATGGGTGGAATTTTTAAAATGAGCTGCCTAAAATTAGGCATCTAAAAATAAGCAGCTTGTATTCTTGCAGATGTGAAGCCTTGTTTCAGATTATTTTGCTGGAAAAAAATTAGTTCCTATGTTTATTTACCTGTAAAACTGAGCGCTGTTGAGAGACATGATAAAATATTGCAGAATCTTTGTGCAGAAAAAGCATGTTGAGAATTTTTGATTTTTTTTTTCTTTTTCCTGAGGTTATAAGAATTTTGGCCTCAATCAAATCAAACCAAAACCTGTTTTGGAAGCGTTTCTTCATACAGCACTAGAATACAGAATGGAGCTCACTGCTTCAGAGTGTAGATTAATAAAAAGCATGGACATATTCCAAAAGGAATTAGAAAAAATGTGGAAAATAGGTGCATTAGTAGCTGTTAAACACTGATCTGGAGGTAGTCTAAAGCTGAATCAGCAATTTTTTGCAATGTGAGAGAGAATCTAGAAGGATCTCTGAGTATTTGCCCTTGTTCTAAAGCTTTTTCCCTTAAGCGCTTCCTGTTGCAGGTTTTAGATCTTTGTTTATGCCTTAACTAATTAAAATACTGTACAAGTTAATTAATGTTTTTAAAACATTGAGATCATCAAATGAAATTGATATGCAAGAATTTCAAATGATGTCTGAAGGGGGAGGGAGGGTCTTTATCTAACTACAGAGATTCAGTGTTCTGCCGTTGGCCCCAGTCTCTCTCATAATGAATTTATCTACAGGCTGCTGCACTGGATTCTAGAGATGTCTGGCATGAGTAGCTCTGGGTTAATATAGGCCTCCTTTTAAAACTGTGTGACAGCTTACAAAATGCTCTGGGATACCCTAGGATGAAAGGTACATAAATGCATGTAAAATGCTATAATTAGGATGAAATTAGAAATGCACAAGAAAGGAGTGTTTGCTTGGCTACACTTTATATGTCTGTAAAGTTTCATTTTTCTGGAGCACAGGAGACATGGCATAATAGTTGTTCTAAGCAGTTACACTTGAAAATAATTGCTGTGTGCAAACACAGAGGAAGTTATTGTATATTTGTTTCTGCTGCAAGGCAGAGACAATGACGTTGATGTAATAATTTCAAAGAATGGAGCAAAAAATCTGGAGGAATCACTCCTGGAAACTGTAAATGAGAAGAATTACCAGCAATCAGGAGTGTCAGCCTATATTGGGAGGTGAGGGAAATTGTTTGCTGAAATAATGAGGAAGAGTCTGCATGTGATTTTGCTCCAGTGATGTGTTGGTTGTGGCGTTGCCACTTATGAACCAGCTCTGGTGAAAAGGCTGTGGCACCCACAGGGACTGTGTAAGGGCATTTTCCATTACATGGGGCTTGAAGTGAGAACATATAAGGAGATAAGCTATGAGGGAACAGGGTAAGTTCATTTCCTTTGGTAAGAGCTTAAAGTCCCTGGTTGTTTTGTGTTTTTTTCCCCTTCTGTGGTTTGTTTTTTTAATAAATAATTTTCTTTAAACAGGAGGTGTGATGGCTGGACCTTTGGGTTGGGATTCACGAGACCTCGATTCAGTCTCTAAGCTGGGCACAGAGATTTGTTGTCCTGGAAAGATCACTCAGTTTGCCCCGTGTTTCCTTCATCTGTAGCATGGAAAGAATATGTCAACAGGGATAAAATCTTCCAGGGAGCAGGCTGAGCTAACATGGTCCAATGTCATCTAGGAAGAACTTCTTTTGAATCTTGAAGGAAAAATTATGATGCCTTGCCTGTCTCCCACTAGATGCCATGGGAATGTGCCGATTCATGGATCTGTGGTTTTCTGAAGGGGCTGATAACATTCTTGATTAATAGTTTTTCTGATAGTAGGTAGTTTATGAATGCAGGAGCTTCTGTTTGGATTACATGAAGTCTGGAGGGGGAAAAAAGGCAATTAAAAAAATGGATATTGTACAAACAAACTTTTAAATTCAAGGAACGTCAGATTGATGGTTTGTGTGATGGAGTCATGGAGAACACTGTTGTCTTTTTTGTTTTTCTGGCACCAGTGTAGTTCTGTGTATCCCTTGCTGCACAGGGATTGATTATTCTCAATCACTTTGTAGGAATTACAATAAGCCTGAGAACTGTGTAGGATGGAATAAACTAAATCCGATGAAATTGATGGAGAACTAACAGCCAGAAAGTCTCAGCTGAGCTTTAATAGCCAACAAAAACATCTCTCTGCTGAGCATAATAGACTGCAGTATTTCCAAGTCTTGTCACTTGGCAAGATTTACATGTTCTTTTTTTCATGAGAACAACATACAGTGTTTATGGCAGCACACTGGCAGATTTCAAACAGTCTGAATTGCCTGGAGACTGGACCTTCAGCTTTAGGAAGCAGAAGGTCCTGAGATGGAACTCAGAGCTTGTACAATGAGAAGCAATCATGGTGTACAAAGCTACAAGGTATGGTCAGTTAACTGACATAAGTGAAAGTGAATATGTAATCATATGTATTAGAGAGGTGATGTTTATGTACGTAAATGGCCATAGAGATGACTTATATTTGTACCTGTCTGGAATATGGTGTCTAATGTTGTAGGTACTAATAATACTGAGCTACTGAGAACGTGATGACTTGTACAAAATAGAGATGTATATTGAATCCTTTCATCTTCCTTCTTCACCTCTTCACCTAAGCAAAAAATACATAAATGTGGTTAACTGAAGAAACCACGCTGGTGAACTTGAGGAACTTGTCTTTTAAGGAGGACAGAAGGACTTATTTCTGGACCCATGGAGCTCCTTTTCACCATTTTATCTGGGACAGAAACACAATACTCAGTTGTATCTAGGAGCAGAGTAAATAAAATAAATAAATTTTAGTGGTCAACACTTCCTGGGAATATAGTAGTTTAATTTTTTTTCTGTAGAACAGGAATAATTGTATCTGCTTACCACGTCAGAGGATTAGTAATGTTAATTAAAGTGTGGAGTGCTTTGATTATTAAAAAGAAGAATGGGGATGGAAAGAAAAGAGTGTTTCTGATGAGCCATTCATTTTCAGTCAGGCATGTTAAAGTCTAAATGAAGTAAACACCCTGTCCTGCACTCCACTTAATTTGGCAGCAAATAAAATTTATAAAACCGCAGGAGAACAATGTCAGGCTGAGAATAAAGGTAGAGAGACCAGGTTCTGTGCCCATGTTTACATTTGTCTGTGCATCTGAATGACTGTGTATTTTTAACAAGCTGGCTGAGAAGATGACAATTCATTGTGGGGAAAATGAAGTCAGGAGTCCAGGAAATGCAGGATTTAGTGTTTGAAGGAGGGAATAAAAGTACTTGGCCAAAATTTGGTCATATTTAGCAGTTCCCAACCAAGAACCCAAAAGTTTTTGTATGTTTCTGGCATCTTTTCATTCATGTTTAGAGAAGTGATAATTTTTGGTCATGTAAAGTGAAATCTCAATGATAAAATGGGATTTTGTTTCAGCAGCATCTCCCCGTCCCTAATAATATACAGAGGAGAGTAAGTGTGTTCTAGAGAGGCCTTCAGGTTGCAAGTTGTCAGTTTCTGCACCTTGTGTTTGGCTGCTTTTCACTCAAATTTCCTAGGATGAGGGTTAGACAATTTCTCTTTCAGTCTTCTCTCTCTCTTCCTTCCAGGGGAACAGAACTTTAAGGTACTAACCATTAGTATGGGTACAGGGGAAGAACAGTGAAAGAAGAGAATGTGCGGCTCAGGAGGTGTGAGCAGAAATTAAAGAATCTGAAGCAGTTAAAGACGACAGCTTAAGGGTTCTATGGATGATTTAATGGACATGGAAAGAACTGGGAAAGCAGACAAGTGGAAAGGAACTGGAAGTAATTCTGGGAATGGTATTGCCAAGAGGATGTTACAAGGAGGTACGGCAAACCCGGTGGGTGTTGAGGATGTTGGACGCAAATCAATCAGAGCAAAAAGATTCATTAATTCAGCTGCTCAAGGAACAGTTTGTCTCTGGGTATGTGCAACTGCGCAGAAGGAAATGCCTGGAAGTCTGCACTTACCAGTCAGCCTAATTGCCTCTGTCCGGGAGGGGTGTTGTGGGAACAGCGGGAAGATGCCTGGGACTTCAGCTTTCCCTGCTCCAAGTGTGTGTGAAAATGGGTAACAGTGCTTCTTTCACAGGCTCTTCCTCCTTTGTTTAGGTGCAATATAGCCATGAAACAGCAGCAGTGCAGTGGAGATGAGATGCAGAGTAAAACAGACAGAAAAACAGTCTCAGGACAAAATCAACTCCGTTTGCAGTCAACCTTTAAGGCTTCTGGTTAGGATCCTTTTGTGTGAAAAAGAAAGTTATCAATAATATCACCTGCTTTGAGATGGTCAATACATTAAGACGCCACTGTTTGAAAGACGGCATACCAAGGTCTCAGTTAGTAATGGAATAATATCTAGAGGAAAATACTTACTCTTCCTTTAAACTTTTGGGAACACAGACACACCTATTCTGCTTGGGCCACTCCCTTTCATACTGTTCAACCCAGGAAATAGTAGGAGTGGAGCCATAGAGTGAGCCACCCACCTCTGAAGGCTCTCACTTGTTCCTCCAGCTTGCCATCCGTTCTCTGCGAGGCTGTAGCTTTTGAGGTGCAGGAGCAATACTGCCTGCGAGCCCAAATGGAACTAGAAATACATCAGAGCTCTGCAAACGGCAAAGGTTTGTCCTGGGCTAATGCTCTGCTATGTAAATCTCTAATGATAAATGACAGGTTAAGCCATCTACAGGACAGTGGTTCTTGGATTTACAGACGGGAATCAGGCTGAGGAACTTCTGTTGGACTGAAATTGGGATCTTTCTGATAAGAAAAGCAGTTTCTTTATTTCAGTTTCTTTTTCTTTACTGATTTAAGAGTTAAACTCCTCCCTCCAGCCTGGTGTGTTTTATGAACAGTGGACTTTGTTACTTGGCTGAACAGTGTGTGCATGTACCCATGTGCTGCTTCTCTGGAATGGATATCTGAATGTAGGGAGCAGAGCACAAGTCAGTGGAATTAAACAGGCATTTTATCCAGCTCTGGCTCCCTGTGTATTTTTGTAAGAGAGAATTCACTGCTGTCTTTTGAAGTTTCCCATCTAGGTAAAGATGATGACAACATACTGTTGCTGTGGGGTGAGTTCTGCAAAATGAGGTTTTAGAGTTCTGTAGTGGCAGGTGGCAGAAGAGTTCAGAGTATTGCTAACTGATGCTTTGAATGAAAAGCTGATATAACCTGTCAGTGCTAGGGTGCTTTTGAGGGGAGGTTTCTTTGGTGTTTAACCTGACGAAGCCTTTTGCAATCTGTGTGTTACTGACCGAGCACACCTACAAATTCTTGTCTGTCCTGCAGCCACCTGTCACTTCTGCTGTCCCTACACAGCAGACAGGTGGGGTGGGTGTTCAGTTCCTGTTGCTGGTGTGTGGTGCCTTTCCCTGGTGCAGAGGTGCTGCAGGTATGACTGTGCAGCACGGGGTGCCAACGTGTAGCAACCTGCAATGAGGTAAGACTCAAGGCACTTTGCTTCTACACACCGAAAGCACATTCAGCACAGTTTTGCTGGTGAGTGATACAAAGTGAATGCTCTTTGCATCCAAGAGGCATGCAACTCTTAGTTTGCTTAGTAAACATTCCTCTTTTTTTATACCACAGTCTTAGATAAAGGTGGGGGAGGTGGCATAAATATAAAAAATATATTTAGCTTTCCTGGTAACTCAAGTGTGGGTAGTTGCTTTCTCTGTTATGCTTGGACAGATAAATAAACCCTTGGGGTGCCCATTTGATTTCAGGGGTTAGAAGTGGAAGAAGTAAAGTCCTGTTTTCTTCTTTGTATTGTTTAATCCAATACTTGTCTCTTAAAAACAGATATCATCTACCTTTATGGGTCTGGGGATGAAAAAATGTACAGCTAGACATATTGAAGAATTGTGTACACCTATCTATGAAAAGCATCACTTTACCTTAAATAAAACCCAACAAAACAACAGAAAAATACAACCCAAGTTTTCTACCAACTTTTTATAACAACAAAAAATTATGTTTTTTCCCATTACTAGCTAGTCTTCATAGGCCAAACACTTAACCTAATGTTGATTTAGATATAACAGTTTTATTTCTGCTCTTTCTCTCAATGGGTGCTGAATCAAGTGTGCAAAATTCTTTTTTCCTGCCTTATTTCTTTCTTACTTTGTTTTTAAAATCTAAAAAATATTTTAAAAGTATTTTTTCTTTATTATATTCATATAAATTAATCCCAGCAGAGTATGCATCTGGTTAGCATTGAGCATTTGGTTAAAATCTGTTGTTTCCGTATATTCATATATGCGGCACTTGGGGACATGGCTAGTGCTGAGTTAACAGTTGGATTCCATGATCCTGGAGGTCCTTTCCAACCTAAATGATTCTGTGTTTTTCTGATTCTATGATATTGCTGTGATGTGGGAAACCACCACATCATTATGTGAATGTAATCAAATGAATATTTGATCCCCTCATCCTGTGGGGATTAAATAGAGTGAGGTTACCCTGAATCTCTGGTTCTCCATTCCTGACCAGATACACTGAGAACTGGAAAAGCCTTGCTTGTACCTCTGCCTGCTTTGTTTGGTGCTGGTGATCTCCTGGATGGGGATGGAAATCTCTTCTCCCTGCTGGCTCCTAGTAGATAAACTCTGATTGCCACACTGAGAAAGCACAGGGGAGACAATTGATTCTTCTCCCTGCTGCTCTGTAGGTGTTTGCACTTTCCCTTCCCTAGCGTTAGTATGGGAGTCAAGATGTCTTGAAATCTAATATACAGAGAGATAATTGTTTGTCATTTTATTAAAGTGGGTAATGAAAACAGGTTGTTTAGTTTGACTTCCATTTTTAATCAGTTTCACATGCTGGCTTTTCTCATTCTAGAAAAATGATCCCCTCGTTCTCTTTGTCAGCTGTCTATTTTGAGGTGGAAGGCCTGACCTCATTCTGATGATAACCCAGTAAGCAGCAGGAGAACTGAAATTTTTTCCTTATTCAGAATCAATTAATTGACTCCAGGAACAGGACTGTGAGGATCTGGATTTCAAAGAAAGCATAAATGTTGGGGGGAAAACTCAATCAGAAAACCACTACAAAATGATGCATTATCTTCTAATTCATTCATAGTTAAAATGGAAATCACTGGGAGCTGCCAGCTAGTTTCAGTCTAAAAATATGCACAACATATGTTTATAACATAAGGTTTTCCACTGATAAACACTGTTGTGATCAGCACCTGTTTTAACTGATTCATCTGAAAATTTTGCTTAGTGCTGCTTGAAGAAGTTCATCAATCATGTTTTTATTCACACAGCCTGACACGTTGGCTGGCTTGCCTACTTTCTTTTAATTATTTTTATTGTTGCTTAGCTATTCTTAATTGCAGAACTATTTCTCAATCAAATCAAGGCAAAACTCTGACCAAAAAAATTGAAGATGCCTAGAGAGTGTTAATACCAGAAGGGATTTTGAAGCTGAGCTGCATGGAAAAGGGATTTTTTTTTTTTTTGGTCATTGATTTGTGTCAGTGGTAAATCTGTGTATTAAACAAATACCACAGTGGTAACGTCAACACAAATAAAAGGAAACTTAAGTTTTGCTCTAGGCTGAGGGAGTGTTTACACTTAAAAAACCCAAACCAACCACCCTCCTAGTATGTACTATTAATAGTTGTTTACATTCTACAGAAACTGAAGAATCAGGGATCTCATGAAGTAACTGTCTAGATGCAGTATTTAATGTATTTTTAATACCAGGAATTACAGAGTCTCCGTGTTGATGGCTAAGAATGCAGCAGAAGATCCTCAGAGATGGCAGGGCCATCTTGACTTTACATTATGCTCTAGTTAATTTAAAATTAATTAAAATCCCACACTTGTGTTTAAAGTTCAGCTGTTGGAAAAATGACTTTTCTTAGTAGCCCATGACACATAAGACCTTAAAAAAACCCCACCTTAATTTATGGCATTTGGTCATGAAGTAGAAGGATAAGATCAAGAAATTCTTGCTGAAGAAATACTGCTGTAGATCATTGCTGCAAATGCAATATGGTAAATATCAGTCAAGCAGTCAAAATAGTGGTCTTAAATTCTTTGTAGGTGCTTCTTTTGACTCATTCACCATTTCAGTAGTTTATGATACCACTGGAATGATTTTTCCCGCTATTGTAAGACCTGATTTCCTACTTCCTCTTTCAAAATTGTAGCTTGCTAGATTGTGAGTGGCCTCCACTTCCACTGCAAGATCAAGACTCTTGATTTAATGCTATCTTTGAGTAACTCTCAAAGGATTTGATAGGCACAGCTTCACAACGTGGTACATCAGGGAAGTATCCTAAACAGCTTGTCCTGAGTGGAGGGGCACTGGTAAAGAACAAACCCAGCTGTACCTGTCGTCAAATCAAGAGCATGTTTCGCCTTTTCAGTGTACTGTCAGCTCTGGAAGTTTGCTGTGTTTCTCTGACTGATGCTTTTCCTGATGGTGCCGGATTACAGCTCTTGTTTGAGGAGATTCCACTAAACTGGCAGTAAAATACAAGCAAACTGTTTGTGCAGCTATGAAATACCCAAGGGGATTAAAACTTCTCTATCAAATACTAGTTGGCATATGCTATATGTAATATCCTGCCATTAATAAATGGAAACAAATTCCAAGTGTTTTGTCTGCACCATCAATGCATTTTCAGATGTGTCCTTGCCTCAGTTTTGCCTGTACAGAATGTGATCCCTGTGTGAGAAGTGAGCTGCTCACAGAGTGATAATTTTGCTTAACTGACAGTTTCTTAGTTTTTAACAGGGCTCTTGATCACTTGTGTGTGTGTGCAGCTGATTTAACCAGAAGATAGTGCTGACCACAAGAGGAAGGGTTCAACAGTGTAGTAGGATTTATTTAATTAGAAAACAAAGGTTAGCCAACACAGCGTATTTGAAGCTGCTTTTATGAGGCATGTTGGCAGTGGATTAACTGATCTGATGTCATTTCTGGCATCCTGTAGCAGTGCCATACTTTCCACTATATAGAAAGGTAACCTCCTATTCTTAGTTGTGATGGACATTGACAAACAGTTTCTACTGGCGTCTGATAGGGGCTTAAATTAGTCTTTATAGTACAAAGAAGGAATCTCTTTTAGAGCTTCACTGATGCTAGAACAGGGCAGTGTGACTGCAGGAGGTATCCTTTTCGAGTTATGCCATGCTCTGAGAATGGCTATGATGTTGCAGAATTTGGGAGTTGGATGCAGCAAGAGAAATACTCAATTCTTATGATCACATGTGCTGATGCTACATCTACAGCAGAAGATGCAGTGTTAGGAGACAAGGGGTAATGTTAAACTAAGATGTTCAGGGAGCCCTGCAGTGATCTAGAGAAGACTTTCTTCTGGTGTAATTCTTTGTTCAGCATTTGAGTAAAGTTACAATGTATGTTTCTGTAATTATGTGACATTTCAGAAGAGAGTATAATGATATCCAGTTTATTTCAATACATAACAAGAGGAGTGGTGCTTTCTTTGATGTCATGCTTGTAACACGTCACTCTTTACAAAGGTACAGGAAATAAACTGAGGACTGAAAGAACACCGAGGTTTCAACTTTGATCTCTTTGCTTCCCAACATATTTCTGTCTCAGTTACTATGAAGTCTACATTGTAAAGAGGATGTTACAAGGGGTTTCTTCGCTCAGCTGGAAGAAAAATGTCAAAGTTCAAGAAAGGAAAAGTAAAGAAAAGAGTATGATTAAAGGAACTACATTTATCTTGAAAGTCTTTGCTCTTTTTAAATAAAAGACACCTAAACATTGCTGAGGAGTAGGAAAAAAGCTTCCTACTGAAGATCTGAAGGACTGCCAGCTTCTGCCAGGATCCTTTTGGCTAATTGTTCCCTAGAGCGGCTGAGGCACCTCTTTGACTTGAAGCATAGAGGTCAGCCCCACAGAAGTAATGGGATAATTTGTAAGCTTTAGGATAGGCAAGCATTTGGATTGTGTTGTTGAGTCAGTTGTTCAATCATACAGAGTCTTGGGGGTGCAGCAGTTTTGTATTTATATTTCATATAGCTTTCACTATATCTTGCTTATGAAATTGCATCAGTTGTCAGAAATTGCTCTTGTTTTTTTTCTACGTGTAAGTTAAAAGGATTGAGTTTGCTGTAAGAATCCATAGTGCAGTGTTCTTGACATTGTAGATCAATAGATTAGCCTTGTACTGCCAGGAAATAAAATGCTGAGCCACCTCATCTTCTAATAATGCAATAGACAGATCCATTAATGCATACACTGTTATTTTATGTCTGAAAATAGATGTGAACAGAGATATTTTTTTCCATGACTATTCTGAAATAAACACTGGAATGGATAAAGTAAGGTAAATATCCTTTGGTTGAATCAGGCCGTTTGTCATAACCTGATAACTCTTCTCTTCACAGCAACCACAGTAACAGTGATTTTGCTTATTTGGGGGAGAATAACTAAAAGTGGAATTTTCAGATCAGAGAAGATGTACAGAATTAACTCTTTGCCTTTTTTAGTAACGTGATTTTCCATGAAAAACAAGCACTTTTAGTGTTAAATAAGGGATGCTATCTATTGAAAAAGCATTGAAAAATATGGTAATGAAGTTGGAAGGTAATGAAGATCAAGGAGAAGCACTCAGCTATGCTTTACATGACCTCTTTTTTTAATGCTGACCAGTTAGTCCCTAGTGTTATTCTCTGTGGTACTTCTATAGTTTCCATTATCACAGAATCTGAAAACTTCAGTCTTTAATGTACCTATTGTTACAAATCCCTTGTGAGGGGGAAAGTGATAGGGGGAAATACAATGGAAGAGATTAAGGGAATGGCTCAGGGATGAACAGCAAGTCTGTGGGAGTGCAGAGACAGCGTATTTCCCAAATCCCACGTTAAGGCTTCCAGAGGTAGTAGACAGTACTTCACTAGCTGACATTATTAGGGCTTTTTTCCCTAACGTCATTTAAATATTTCATTTGGTGATTGATTTTTCTATGTACTGTTTTTCTTTGTACTTTTTCAGCCCAGCTAATAATTCCACGTGGAGGTAGATGGCCGGTGTTGCTCTCCTTTGTCCAAGAAAATGATCATTAGATGTAATCTCAAGCATATTGTTTAGATTTTTTTGTTTGTTTAATCTTTCTGCTCACTGCTTCACTGAAGGATAAACTTGGTGGTTGTTGGGGATTGGGGAAGTGAGTCAGATTCAGTTTCTGAGCATACAGCAAAGGGAAAAGCATTCCCAAGAGTTTGTTATGCTGCCTGTCCAGCGTTACAATGCACTGCAAAGCTGGGCTTTTGTTACCAAAGGCTCATGTGCCATGGAAGTTATCATACATAGTTGATAACAGGAAGCTGAGCACAATGCTTTAATTCAGCTGAAAGATTTTGCAAATGTCATCAGTTGGGAAAGGAAATTGTCACAGTGTGGTCTTAGTTAAGTCTGAGATAGAAATGCAGTTGTGTTTTCTCTTGCGTTTTTTCTTGGTTACAAATGGTAACAGGAGAATAAAGGGCAAAGTGATGTTTCATGTATGTTTTGGAATGAATACCAAGAAAGCAATACATAAAATAACATTTGCTTTCTTATTTCCAAGTTGGTTTAACAGAATGGCTTGTGCATGCAGATCTTGCTGTTGATGTATAAAACAGGTCTGATTTTCAGTGTGCCACCTCCGGAGATCCCCAGGTGGTTTTTCAAAGAAGTTTGACTCTGCACGATGATACAAACGTAGCTACACCCTATTCAGACTTGAACTTGATACTGTCCTTTCACACAGATATTCACAGACTTCATGGACTGGACAGACTTTGTAGCAGTGCTTCAATTTGCATGTGTGTGCTGCAGAAAGAGGCGTTTGATGGAGTTTGGCTAATGATTACTTAAAGGTCAGTTATAATAGCAGAGGAAAAAAAATGTCACATGGCATGAGATAAGAGGCCTGTATGGGACACTCATGCTTAATTGTGTTGCTCAGCTGAGTTATAACACAAATCCTTTTACCTCTGATACCACTTTAACCTAAGTTAGCTCTTTTCAGTTAGTCACTCTTTTTGGTTTTTGCCAGCACAGAGAAGCCTTGTGGCTTTGTGGTCTTTCTGTTCCTCCTGCCATAGGCAGTAGTACAGCTTGCCTTAGAGAACCTTGTGTGGCTTTAAACCAGTAAACTAACTTGGTAGAGACCTGTGGACTGTAGAATTCCTACCTCTGCGAGTTCTTCATAGCCTTTATCTCAATAAAAGATACCAAAGTCCCATAGCTGCTTTTTAACTGTATCTTATGCTTTTTTAGACAGTAAAATGTTGAAGTCATATTAAATATTAGTATCTAGTAATATGAAATATGAATACCTAGGAAGTAATAATAAATATTAGTAACTAGGTTCTTCAATCTGTTGTGAATAAAATTTGCATCTAGATGTACTAACACAGGTCTCTTTGAAGTGCAGCAGTACCACTGCTGTACCAGTGCTTTAGATGGCCATCAGCAGTACCTATTTGAGCTCTACTAAATGTTTTTTCATGAGTGGTATGGTCTCAGTGAGGAAGCAGCAACTATTAAGTGAATGGACAGAAAACAGGGAAGCATATTTGCTTGTGAGGAACTCCTATTCTTCACTGGTCCTCACCACCTGAGTCAAGAGACTACAGCCAAAGCCACTCTGCAATATTCAGCTAAGTAGACGTCATTGACATCGGTGTGATTTGTAGTGGATTTTCTTAGATGAACAGAACAGAGACAGGTATGTGTGGCCACTGCAGCTGTCTGCCAGCAGGACTGCTGAGTCAGCTCTTGTGTGTTTTCTTCTCAGCCAGGATAACAATGAGATTAGATGGGCCTCATGCTCCAGTGAGAGTGCTGAGAAAATACCTTCTTCCTGTTGCTCCTGGCTGTGGTGCCTTAGTTCTTCTGAAATGTACCGTGCTGGAAGTTACCAGAAAACACCGTGGTGTGTGTACCTGGGCTCTTTTGGGGTTTTCAGTCCCCAGAAAATGTATAGCATTGAGAAGTGGGGCATGGTAGTATGTGATGAACTAGTGGTGTTCTCATAGCAGTGGACATGTCCACTTGCAGGAGTATCATGGAATCATAGAGTGCTTTGGGTTGGAAGGAACCTTTAAAGGCCCTCTAGTCAAACCCTTCTGCAATGAACAGGGGCATCTTCCACAAGATCAGGTTGCTCAGAGCCCCATCCGACCTGGCCTTGAGTGTTTCCAGGGATGGGGCATCCACCACCTCTCTGGACAGCCTGTGTTTCACCACCTTCACTGGGTGCACTTGATCCCACTGTCCATGTCATTGGTGAAAACCCTGAACATTACATAATAAAACATTTTAGTAGTAGTGGTAATTCTCTTTCTGGCTTTGAGCTAGGGGAGTATTTAAATGTCTCACTGACCTGAGCATAATCCCCACAAAATTTCCTCTTGTGCAGCAAGGGAATGGATTTTGTTTCAATTTGAAAATACTTTCTGTAAACTATTGGAATATAATAGCTGAGAGACTTTTTAAGGACTAAAACATGATTACTTCAAAAGCCACAAAATAGCTTTGCACTACCGGTTTTTAAAGCTCAGCAAATTTTATGTAGTACCTGAATTATTAATGGAGGTAAATTGGAAGAGGAAGATCTGTCGTCTTATCAGTCTTAAACAAGCAGTAGTTGGTTGACTTTGCAGAGAAAGGCAGCTCCTGCTGAAGCCATGAGTGAGCAGGTCCTGAGTGAGGAGCCCTACGGGGTGAAGGCCTTGTGTCAGTATGCCCAGAAGATGACTGCCTGTTTTGGACATTTAGGTAAAGAAATTAAGATGTACATGTGGATTTTTTTGGACTTCATTATAGGGATAAAGTGTTTCCTCAAGTTTACAGTAAATAACTGACTGTTTGTACATCAGCCTGCAGTTTTGAGTAAGTAAGTAGTGGGTGTCAAAAGTGAAAAAGCTGCATGTGTGGAGTAATTTTACCACAAGTAAAGTTTTGCTTTTTTTGTGTGTGTGAACCTGAATGTTGGATTTTTTTTTTCTTCTATCATTTGCTGGTTTAGTTGTTTTATTGCTTGGATAACTATGTTTCATGGTAAAAGAAGATAGAATGCTTGCTCCTTTTTCATTTAGATTAAGGCCCTTTTTCTTTTCTCCTTACTCTCAATATCTTTGAGAATTCTAATATGGAGAAGGTAATCCTGATAATCCTGTTGCCTTGGACAGATGTGTGAAACATTATTTGGGGCTGTCTACCTGTGCAATAGATGTATTATCTCCTGAAGTGGTATGGTGAGGGAAAAGAAAAATTTCATTTTGTTTTACCTTGTTTCCTGTATTTTTGTTTTGATTATTTTTTGCAGCTAGGTTTTGCTGAACTAGTGTGACTGACTTCAGTTTCTTGGGTTTCTGATTGGGCTTTTTGTTGCTTTCCATGTAAGACTAAAGTCACACTGAAATGCATTTGCAAGAAGTTTAACTCTGATGGCAGAAACAATTAAGACAACATTAGTGCACTACACATTTCTGCTGAAGGGCAAGTCTAATTCTCAGTGTTTCTCTGAAACACAGAGGGATATTTCCTCTTCTATGTATTTAGCCCTTGATGTCTGGTTTTTACTACTATTCACTGCTTGCTATTCTGTTTTGTAATTTATTTGTGGATTGCAGTCCAATTTTTTTGTTACTTGTGTTCTCGGAGCATTAGTAGAGAAGCTTCTATTCCTGGTTGCATATGAAACATGCATGTATTTTTATCATCCAGGCAGCCAGTTGGTGTGGTGAATTCAGAGGGGATTGAATAGGAAATGGTCTTGAGATGGCTGGAAATACTTATAAATAAAATATTTATAAAGTTGGAAATGAGATAAAATATTTAAAGTAGTTATTCTGCATAATTCCTGTCTCCTATCCAGCCAGCCCCCTGTGAAAACTGTAAGCCTGGAAGGTGCCCATACCTCACACTGTGCTCTGTGAAGGCTTGAGATCCCAGCACTGACTACTTGGATTAGACACGGCTTTGAATTGGCAGTGATTTAAACAGGTTTTGCTACTTGGCAGATCCTGAGAATGTTTCCTCAACGCTGGTTCTGAGCTAAGCGCCCTGGGTTCCTGAGACTTTCTTTCATGAAACATAAGGACAGAGTTGTGCCCCTGTGATTCGTGCCTTTTTCTTTTCTCTTCAGCAAGAACATCAGAAATCAATCTTTTCCACTTAATTGAGAGCTTGACTTAAGTGGTAGGAGATTGCCATTGTCTTTTTGATTCAGACTGAGGCTAAATCCCGGTGTTTAGTAACAGTGTGTTGTTCAAGGCTGTCTCAGGCCTTGTCCTTTGCCTTGGACACAAGGATGTGCTCCAAACAGTCCTTTATCTGAGTCGGGAAGCCACTGTGATGCTTCCTGGACTTGTTTTGCTTGTTTCTACTGCTCGTCCCCTTATCTTATATATTGACAGGATCGAGGCTTTTGAAGACAAACAGTGTACTTAAAAAAAAAAACCTACCCAAAAATCATATTGGTTTGTATTATTAAGCAGCAGCTGGTATGTGGTCTTTGAAGGTGCAGTTCTCAGACAGTGACAGCAATAGCCAGGGCTGGAAAGGGGCAGCATTAAAAAAGTCTGTCTCAGAGGAAGGAGGATCTTATTTTTAATTAAGCAGGATGCTTCTGCTGTGACATGGTAGGGTCATTAAATCCTGGTTCATCGTCCCCCACCGGTCCCATGTGTTTTGGTGCTGGAAAGACACTGGATTGTGCTGTACTGTTTGATGTAACATCAGACTCTTCTACAGCGGGCACAGGCTGAGTGCTTCTGTAGTAGATATACAGGTCATACTGGTTTCGTTCTTACTGCAAGTGCTGGTGTAATGATTGTCTTGGTGAACAGAGCTGGAGGTTGGAATCAGCACGGACACAGCAGAAAATGGGGAGTCAGCCTTAAACCAGTGTTCAAACTCCAGTGAAGGACAGACTTTTCTTCTGGGTGTTAGGCAGACAAGCTTTACCAAATGTTGCCACAGTTGGAACAGTTTCTGCAGGGCTCATTTTCTGCTCTCTGAGGATTAACTTCTGCAGCAGAGTTAATGCCTGGGCAATGTGTGCATTTGCCTCACCTTCCTCAAAGGGCGAAGTCCACCTTGACGTGTCCCTGGGGCTGGATGGTTGGCACTGCTGTTGTCAGATGTCAACATCCTTCACCAATTATCCAGTAACAAGTGCCATTCTTAGCCTGAGAGATACTTGTGTTGACTCATCCAGTGTCTCCTGTGAGTCATCCCTCCGCTTCAAGCACTGAATGGGGATCCACCCTCAGTGGTAGAAGCTTTTGAAATTTCAGAGCTGTCTCTTCCACTGAGGGGCTGTGGTGTGCAGGTCAGTAGGTTGAGAAATCTGGGAGAGATTGAAAAATTGCTGCAAAGCTTCAAATCCTAGGAGGAATGCTTAAAACATGGCATTTGCTGAGATCCCTGATCTGATACAAGATACTCTAAGGCAGAACTGGAGTTGCTATATTTATTGAGCCAGCTCTTCTCAAATATACATTAGCATCACCCCATTAAAATTAGTACAGATTTATTCTAGCTTGTCCTACTGTGTCCTCTATTGATTAGAAAATCCAGGAATGTGGCTGTTTAAGGGGAACTTTGACTGCACACTTGTTTTCAAGATGACACAAAAGTCATACTACTTGAAAAATATGAAGTAATTGACCTCATAGAAGATGTGTAAAAATAGATGATCAAAGTCTGGATTTATGCAATGGTATTTTCTCTTTGAAACAGTAAATAAAGCAGTCTTCTCTTCAAAGCCTATCCCCATCTGGAGTTAGTACTTGAGCTCTGAGTTTTGAGGGAAGCATTAAGCAACAGTTTCTCACTGTGCTCAGTAAACCTATAGAGTTTTTTTCACCTTTTTCACCTTCTAATTTAGAAAAAAGCCTTCCTGGAAGCAGTGCAATGATTACACCAGGTCATTTTGCAGCTGTAGCTAACTTCTGTTACGGGGAGTTGAAAGCCTGGGCCAGACACTGGTTGCACAGTTGTCTCTGTGAGTTTCACTGAGTGGAGAGTCTGAAGTTGCCTCTGAGCATGTCCAGGTCTGGGGTCTACCTGTAACTTGCTCTTACAGATGATGAATCTTGTTAGTTTGGGGTTTTTTTTATATCTTTCACTTTGGAATTTCCTGTGACTTTCCAGTGCCCTGTTGATGATTAACTCTGCCTTTACCCCGGGAGAAATATTCATTAGATGATTAGATTAGCAAGTCACTGGAATTGGATTAATGTAAATACTTCTTGTAAGTGAAGCAGGAGGGGTTGGCACAGTATCTGCAAAGCCTCTGCTGTCAGCTACACAGGAAGGTGGAGAGGAAGAGCAGAAGTGAACCAATCTTTAATGGTTAGGGGAAAGCTTAAGTGCTTTTGTTTGCAATAGGCAGTGAAAACTGCAGAAAGGATTTTTCCAAAGAAATCTGCTTATGAAGTAGTGCTGGCCAGTGCTTGTACATTCCTGAAAAAGGAGGACCAATGTGCTCTACCTTTGCTACAGCCTTTTCACCGTAGCACGTGGACAGACCTGGCATGGAAGAGGGCCATGCTAGATTAAATGCACAGATGTGCCTTTGTAGCTTATGATGATGATGACTTTACTATAATATTTTTGACACAGCACTGTTTTTTGATGTTAAACTAATCCTGTTACGTAATTCAGTTACATTCTTTCTCTTGTCCTGAATATTAATCTGATTTTCAGATACTCTTTATGGTTTTATTTCTGATTTTTGCATTCCCAGGGATGAGTTTCCACTGATTACAATAGTTTTAGATGGCAATCACCTGATCAAGCATACTGTTCTAATCTCTTGAAGATAATCACTAAAAATATATCTTCCTTAATCTCCTTTGCTGGATAAGAGAAAAAGAGAAGGATTGGAAAGGGCAGTGTGCCTTGAGTAGTAGACTGACTGCGTGCCCTACAGGTTGCTCTCCTTAGCTTCTTCTGAATAGAAATGCCATCTTTCCCCATCTTAAACAGCTTTGGGAAGCTGTGTGGCTCAGGTGAAGAACTGGTGCTGGAAAAAGTGAAATTTCGAAATTCAGTCAGAAGGATGTCAGTAATTGAGGATGGGGATATTGCAGATGTCTTGTATCTCATTCCCAAGCAGAGCTTGCTGAAGCAACTGCCCTACTTGAATCCAGATGACTACTACTTGTGTGAGCAGTTATTTGACACTCCTGAGCATCTGGGTAAGTGAGGACTGCCATCAGATCTTGATTTTTGATTGGTGAATAGGCTAAACTGCTTTACAGATACCTTGTTTTGTGTAGCAGCAAGATGCTGTATGACAGGAAGTGTGTTCAAGTGTGGAGAAATACTTTATCACTGACAGAGAGGAGGGAAAGAAGAATAAAAAGCCAAGTTAGAATCTGGAAGTAGTTGGTGGATATAGGTCCAGCTCTCTCTGTATGTCCATTCTGGGACAAAGGGGACCTTAATCTTCAGAAGTAATCAAGCTGGAAAAGTACCTTTTGAAAGCACAGCGTCCTGTAAGTAGTGTGTTCAGAGCTTTCCTGTGGGTTACATGAAACTGTGTCCCCTTCTGTTTGTTTTCATCCTATTGCCAAGGAGTATTATTTGTAGCTGCCTCATTCTTGGATTGGAAGAAGTGATTAAAAATCTTTCTATGTTCACTTCCTTGTCATTTGTGAATTTATTAGGCTTCTGTTGTATCTTTTATCCAGGTGCCTCCTTTTTGTGGATAAGAAGTCATAACTTATTTAGATTCTCTTTGTGCAGGAGCCAGTCCATGCCTTTGATTATCCTTTTCATTTATTTTGCTAATTTTACCATAACTCTTGAAAAATTGGGAAATAAAACTGTGTTCAATATGTAGCATAATGTGGTTATATGCACAGAGTCATAGCGATGCTCTTTGTACCTCCCAGTAGTTTCTAAAACTTGGTTTGTGTTTTAATTAATATTGAACCTTAGTTTATTCCTTAATAGAGCTATCAGTGGTGGGAGAACTTATATCTGGAATTCACCAGCTTGTTACTCTGATTTATTACAGTCCATTAAAATTTTTTTTAAAAGAAGTTTTCTGGAAACTCCTGTCTGTGAACGAGAAATTGGCAATGAATGTTAATCTCTTTCAGACAAATTTTAAAGATTTTATCTTCTAGGACTTGCTTTATGGACCTCAGTTTTGATAACCTGAAGTGCTTATGTGTTGGAATTTTGTCTGTACTAAGCAGATGAAGAAAGCTGATATATGCTTGTCACTCTGTCCAGCTCCTCAAAATGTTAGTACTGAGTGATTGTATTTGGTAGGCAAGTATTTTTCAAAGATCTGCTTTGGTATATAACACTTCTTCTTCTGTGCAAATAGCTTTTTGCTAGTCAGCTCTCTTACCTAATGAACGTCACCTAGTAAGAGAACTGTCCCAAACCCACATGCTGTTGCAGATAGTTACTGCCTCTGAGTAATCAATTATTTTAAAAGTAACATTTTAATGAAAGCGATGCTAAAACATGGGGCAAATGTGTAATATAGCTGTGAAATGGAAAAAGCAAATATCATTTGGCCTTGCCATCCCCTGCAGCGTTTCACATTGGTATTCTGGAGAAAAAAATCTACATACAATTAGGCATTTTTATAAATCACAATTTAGAATTGAAAATTATTTGGGTGAACAGTGACCAGCTATATGATCAATCCGTGCAGGACTGCAATGAAATTCTTGCCATCTTAGCAGGCTGGGAGCTGCCTTCTAATTTGTATGGGGCTTAAATCAATCTGGAAATCTGCAATTTTGCACCTCTTCAGTCATGTGTAAGCAATCACAAAGATAGTGAGACAGGTTCTGTTTAGCATTATGCTGCAATAGATAATGCAAATAACCACTATGGATTTTTTCCCTTCATCCTACAGTATGGGTGCTACTATTCAATAGGATGGGAATTGTGGTCCTGCTTTCCAGTGCCATGTATAATGCAAACTGAAAGGTTGCAAGGTGTCTGGTGCCTCAGCTTTACTTAAATTGCAACAATTGGGCTCAGAATCACACCCACTTAGAATAAAAGCAGTGGAATGCCTTTTGAAAACAGCCTGGGAGTAAATCTGTATGTGACTTTAAGATGCAAAACACATAAGTCTGTCTCTTAGGCCATGTGCTGCTTGGGGATTATGGTCCCTCAAGTACTACAAGATTTAGCAGCTTATAAACCCTGCTGAAGGACAGTTTGCTGTTTCTATTTGGCTTTGCAAACAAAGATTAGAAATGACACTGTTCAAAGCATTTGGAGACTCAGTAATTATTTTCCTTGCTAATCATAAGTGGAATCATAAACATTAGGGAAGGCCCATATTTACGTCAAGAATTATCAACAGGTACAGAGCTATTTAATATTCAGGAGGTGATCCTTTGGAGTATCATCCATTTAACCCATGACTTGCTTTTACTTAGCACTTGCATCCTGAAATTCCATCCCTTTCATAATGGGAACGTGGGAGGTTAAACTTGTCTCACAAAGTTAAATGGTGGCATCATACTGACAGTTAAAAGCACCCTAAAAGCTGAAGAAAACTTTTAAAAAAAAGGAGTTCAAAAGTGGCCTTGAATCTCTGAAAGGACCTTCATTCTGCATTTCTCTCGAGTTCATTTGGCCAAAGAATGATGAGCCACCTTCCCTTCTGTGTCTAGGGGAGGAGGTAAGGGTCCTTCCTTGGGAGAGAATGCCAGTCACATGGTTTGCTGCAACAAAATCTGTCTTAGCCTAAGTGGCCTGGTTCAGCACAGGGCTTTGATTCTCTCAGGCCAGCCCTGATATAAAGGGTTCTGTGGAAAAATATCTGATATTCAGGACTAGCAAAACTCGAAAGTTGCTGGCGAAAGAGCACTGGAATTTTGAAGAGAAAACAGTCTTGGAACTGTGTGATGTTGCTTCTTGTATAAGATACTGTCACCTGTGACTTGTACCAATGACACCTTATGCAACCTAGCAAAGTGGTCACTCTTTGGCTGTGACAGTGGCACACCTGAGGGAAAGGAGATAATGCTCCACATTACCTAAGTGACCTCTTGTATGAGGTTAGTAACTCTTTATGTAACCATATTTATTTAAAGCATCACTTGTGAGAGTGGCTGCTTCTGTTGCATCAGCTGGATGTAAAGGAAGGCAGAAGCAATCTAAGAGGATGAGAAAGGCATGGGGGAAATGCTGAGAGCATAAAAACAGTCTAGTGATGAGACAGAAAGTAAATCAGACTGGTGGAGGAAAATTTATGAAGCACCAAGATCCTCTTTACTCTTAACTGGGTAAAAGAACTGGCTGGGTAGCTGAGACTAACCAGCAGTGGTGAATGGACTTGAGTCCAGTTGGAGCCTGGTCACCAGTGGTGCTGCCAAGGGCTCAGTACTGGGCCCAATCCTGTTTAATAACTTTACCAATGATCTGGATGAGAGGATTGAGTGCACCCTCAATCAGTTTACTGACAACACCCAGTTGGGTGGGAGTGTTGATCTGCTGGAGGGCAGGAAGGCTCTGCAGAGGGATCTGGACAGGCTGGATCGACGGGCTGAGGCCATTTGTATGGGGCTCAACAGAATGCGTGGAAATGGTTCCAAGCTGTGCCAGGAAAGTTTTAGACTGGAAATTAGGAAGAATTTCTTCACTGACAGTGTGGTCAAACACTGGAACAGGCTTCCTAGGGAGGTGGTTGATCCCCAAAGCCTGTCAGTGTTTGAGACATGGACAGTGCCCTTAATAACTTGGTCAGCCCTGAATTGGTCAGGCAGCTGAATTAGATAATTAATTGTAGGTTCCTTCCAACTGAAATAGTCTTTTCAATTTTATTCTATGAGAAGTGGGGTTCTGAAGAAAAAAGGTCTAATTTTTCTGTGTGTATGTTTGCAGAGAGGAGGAGTCCAAGAGATCAACATGGTGATGTGAGGGAAGACACAGAGGTAGAGTCTTCTCGAGAGGAATGGGCTTTGCAGATTTGAAATGAAAGGTCCAGTTGTAAAATACTAGCTGCAGCATAAAACAGTTGAACTTTTGCCCACTGTTTTACATCTAAGTTCCCACACATCAGCTTCCTTGCATTAGTAAGGTTTTCTTGCTGTGCTGTGGCAAGAAAGGTAGAGCTTCCAGTTAGGGAAACAACCTCTTTGTATCCCATTGCCATTTTCTATTCTTACTACCCAGGAGTGCCCAAGATCACCCTGAAAGCTGCAGTTTCTTTAACACCAATCCCTGCTGTTACTTGGACAGAAAGAAGGAAAAATGGAAAAAAAAAATAATGCCTATTTTAATCTTGGGTCTTACCTGTTAATGGTGTTTGTAGTAGTTCCTCGCAGAATGGATGCTTGATGTGATTTACAGCCATAGGATTTTAATGGTGCTGTGTAAACTTACCAAGTGTCCAAAGCTAAGCAATCTCAAATGTGGCAAGTGGTGATAGGAGAGAGAAAAATCCAGGTTCTCTTTGGATTGTAGTAGGTGGTACTCCTTAGATGCTGAGAGGTGCTGATCAGACTGCTCCTGTCCTTCAGATAAGGTAAATCTTCCTTCTGATAGCTTTTCAAATTGATTCCTTCAAGTGAGCAATCTCTGCTGGCCTCAGTCCCTATATATTTTTTTTAAAGATTTAATAGGGAGCATACTTTTAAAATTTGTGGTAATCCAAGTTTAGAAGCATTATTTCATTCTTCTGCAGGACGATGTCTTAAATCAGAATAGTCCTGCTAAGTCAGCTATATGATTTGAAATTATGCAGTTGAATTTCAGAGTCTAGAAGTGTGAAGTCTGGACTTGCACAGATAAGAAGTGGGAACTAATACACACTGATCCTGAAAAGCACATGGAGAATAATGATACTTACTAAAATGTAAATATAGATTGTATAATACTGCTGCCATTCTTTTTCTGGGATATGTTAACAGGAGATACATACAGCATCTGGGTAATTTTTCTCTATTCCTGTTACTGAGGAGAACTCTGCTGGATATTGTCTCTAGCTTTGGACATTGTATTTTTGAAAAATACTGATAAATCATGAGGGAAATTAGTAGAAGGCAGTGGGAATGGCATTAGGAAAAAAGCTTTATGAGAAAAGATTAATGGAATTAGGTTTGCTCAATCTAGAAGAGTGGTGATAATTGAGGGATTTAGACAATCTTCAGCTGAGTAAGGGATTCTCAAATGGAGATGTTTTTTGTATTGTCCTGAGAGGCAGAGAGAAGTATCCTTGTGGAAGATACTGAGTAGTGGTTTTGTGTTGAGTAAGAAATATAGCTGAAACTTCATCTGTGTTAGCTCGTAATAATCTTTGGTTCTCAAAGTATGAACAGTTAGCTTGATTTTTTGGTTTTTAATGAAATGTAAAATGAAGAAGTAATCAGTTAGGATCAGTTCAGCCCATTTTCAATATCTCTACTGTAATTTAGTCACTGCCACATTTTTACTTAAAATATTAGAACAATTAACAGCTTCATAGCCCTTGGCTTCCTGTTTCAGAATTCTGGCAAGTGGTTGTCAATGTTCAGATCAATCTAAGCTAATTGGCTTAGTAGTAAATCAGTGGTTTAGCATTAATCTGCATTAAGGTAACATCGTTTAGAGCAACTGAATTCACCTCTGTAGGGTTCCCTGCTCCTTCTCCTAAATTCTTTGTTATCTGTAATCCAATAAACAAGAATGAAATTGCAGTTCCTACTGTTAATAGGCGCTAGCAAGAAAGATGAGCTAAATCAGCTGTAAATTCAAAGAAATAATGAAAATGTTGTCATTTCCTCTGTGGTGTGTAAATTGGCAATAGCAGCAGTGTGAAGATTGTAAGGGAAATTGAGGCAAAGATCTCCCCTGCCCTGTAACTCCATAATGCCAGTGGGTGCTCTGGCTGGAACGGGCACATTTTGGCTACTTCCCCTGTGTTGTTTACAGGGAGTCCTGCTTTTGTTCTGTATCTGATGGAGACTTCCTCTCTTGTGTCCGTCGTCTGCAGTTGCATAACCTTGGTATTTTAATCAAACAACCCAGAGAGAAGTGCCCTCCCCTTCCTGGGCAGGGTTGCTGCAGGACAGCAGGGGTGGCTCCCCTCCAGATCTGCAAGGGGCAGGAGAGAGGGGTGCCCTCCTCCTGTGGTCTGGGGTGCTCAGAGCCGACACGGCCTCTTGCAGGCAGGACAGATTCAAGTCAATCTGAAATCGAAGCTGCCTCCAAGCTGAAGAAGTTTAAGGCTTTCTGACAGTGGATAAAACACTGGCGGCACTGGGGTGGGAAAAAGGTGGAAATCGTTTCTTCCCATCTGAAAGCTGTTCCTTGGTCTTGCTCTGCTTATCCAAAAGGTGAAATTGTGGCAAAATTTCTGAGCAGAGAGAAAGGTGTAGGAAATGGCTGTTCTCACTCACTGCAGCTTTGACTTTGCAGCATGGAGGGAGTGGAATAGGAGTGGGAGAGAGGCTTGGTATCTGGCTTCCCTTGCTTAATGCGCTCCCATACATCCCTCATGCATGGGTTGAGGAAAAGATGAATGCTAATGGCTGTTGGCTCCTTCTTCTCCTTCATGCCTGAGAGGTGGGGTTGTCTCTTTGTATACAGAGATCTTAGAAGTGGCTCTTAGTTTGAGATGCTTGGTAGATCTCTGTGGTCAAATAGTTAATGGGACGAGCAAGGAGGAAAGGGAATCAGGAATGCTTTTCACCCAGGTCATGCAGACACAGGGCAGCTGAGAGGAAAAGAAAACAATATTAAACGGATAATTGTGATTACAGTTTTTGCGTTACCCTGCTCTAAATTTTTTGGGTTATTTTCCTTTAAAGAGTGAGCCTTATGGTGGGATGCAGAAACATGTGGGACCAGGGGATGCTCATCGCTGATTTGTTACCATGTGAATTAGATGGTGCAGCTGTCTGTGGAGTTTTCAATGTAAAACATGGAAACATTAAACTGTAAAATGCAAAAACCACAAACCATACTAGCTTATCCGTATACATCGGTACTTGGAAGATGCCATATTTTTTATTTTTTAAGTTGGCAAACTTGTCTTTAAAATATGTGACTCTTTCCTATGAAGCAGCAGCAAAACAGCTTTTATAGTTGTCTTTTAGAAATTCCAGTTGGTGCAGAAGTTGGAATCAGTTATGCATACTCTCAATTTGTTGTATGTCTGCTTAATACTTTTATGATGATCCTACTATTGAAATGGCAACAAATAATTTAAGAGAAAAGTTCAAATTTGTAAAGTTTTTCCATGCTGAAACAAGTGACCTCCCTAGCTAGCAGATAGAATCACAGCCACAAATAGAAAAATTCCAGAAGCAGGAGTAAGGTGATAAAAATTTATTTAGTGTAAAATTTTGTTGGAATATATTAATATTACACTACGTAGCCAAATTGTATTTACTTAGATAGCATCTTTTTAGTTTTCTCTGAGGTCCTTTGTGGTTCATTTGATAGGACACTGGACTGGCAAATCCTTGTTGGGAGAGATACATCTGCAGGGCAGATTCAGGTGCCTCTTTTGAGAGTCCTATTTATGGTTTAGTATGGAATCAGAAGAGGAGGAATTTGTCATTTGGCACAGTGACAATTGATGTAAGGGTGGTATGCCTCCAATGCCCACATGGTGGGTTGCCTCATCCCAAGGCACCATGGACTTGTGGCCTGCTTTGCTGGATGTCATATTGTTGAGGCAAACACTAAAGGTTAGTGCTTAGTGGAGAGACTGTCACATCTCTCAGCACTGCAAAACAAAGAACTTGTTGCTTTACTCTGCAAATTAACTGATTGGCAGGAAGCTGCTTCGATCTGGTGTTGCATGGACCTCTCAGGGAGAAGTTCTTAAGACTAGAGAGTCTTTACAGCATTCCTGCTGATTTCACTGAGCCAAAAAATCCCAAGACAGGCTGTGGGGTTTATTCTGCATGGTTAATCCAATTCTGAAGTGGATTTTCAATATCAAATCTCCTTAACCTTAGACATGCACAGTAAAGGATGACACTTTCATGTGTGCTTTCCTGTTGGGGATTCCTGCCTTCGTGCAATTTTCAGCAGTAACTGTGGTGACTGTCAGTGAAGGTTATAATATTTTTATCAGCAAAAGTATTGGTTGTGATAATGATTTAGCTCAATAAATTCAGTTTATAGCAGGTGAATAGTGATGATTTTATATGGTAGTTTTAAAAAAATTACAAAGTTTAAACCACTGTCTGTACTCATCTTACTGTACCACATCTCAATTTAATTCCAGCTATGTCTGCATACTGTAAAAGTTCACACAGGTGTGAAGAAAGCATGATCTTCTTTCTGAGCATTAGCAATAGCATAAGCTGTTTGGAAGCCAGTTGTTACATCAATAACATAAATGTATGTTCAGAGATAAATGTTTATACATACCTGCAGTCAGAAGATTTACCCATTTGCATATTTTTGGAGTATTGGCAAAGCAGTATAATGTAACCATTTTTTCTCATCTGTTTCTAAAGATAACGTGAAGGTTTCAGGTGCTTTTTTACATAACTGTTTGTGTTAAGCTTCTTATTATTTAGAACAGACAAGTATGCTAGTTTCTTATTTTGTTTTGCAACAGATTAGACTTTAGTTTTACTATTTATGTGTATTTTTCAGACTATTACTGTTCTACATAATAGCAGCCTATTAAGAAAATCCTGCTTTCAAGAATCTCAGAAAATCAGATTTTGTTTTTATTCTATTAAAATAGAATAGACCTTTTAATAGATCACAACCTCACAAATGTTTTATTCCTGAGGAGTCTGATTTGAAAGAACACAAAATTATTCTATTTCTAAAAAAAGCACTAAACCCCCAAATCCTGGCAAATCAGAACGATTACACTATGCATTTTACTGAATCAAGTGATTGATGTATTTGCTGAATTTTAATTTTGTTTACTCTGAAAGAAAGATGATGTGATTTTAAACACCAATATTACCTACTGATGATGTTGAAAATGGCATGACACAGGTACAAGGAAAAGCCCAGCACAGCAGAAAGGTAGTGGTTAGAATCCAGGCCATCAGGCATTATTTGCTTGAAGATCAATCTTATCAATAGGGACAATGTGATCCCAAGGTGTAGGATGGCAGGACCATAGTATGTGCTGAGAAAGAACCATATTCCTCTAGACTGTTTAAAACTTGTGATAGGGCAATGCAGAGGGTCTGTGGTGGGGAGGTCAATCTGTGGGGCCTTCACAGCTCCCTAACTTCCTGCTGGTTCCACACAGGGCAGTGTGGTGATGGATGAGGGTGAGGAGGGCTTGGCAGCCTCAGGCCATTGCACAAGCTGCAGGATGAAGTTGTTACAGAGCAAAAACTGTGTGGAGGGTTGGAAAGGCTCGAGGATGACTTACAGAAGAACTTCTCCTGCAGGCTTGGAAGACTCGGGGTACACCTGGTGTGGGGAACAGTTCTGTCAGGTACTGCCTAAATTCTGCTCACTGAGTTCTGGTGAATCTGGAGAACTCCACCAGCACCATCAGCTTTCCCAGTCAGTTGCCTGCCTGGTTCTTTGCTGCAATCCTGCAGGAGCACTGCTGCTCAAGCTGATTCCGAAAGATGGAAAATGGGCCAGCTGTCTGAGTGGCTGAAGGAGAGACGTCAGGTTGCTGGAGGAGGGTGTGGCCAGGAGAAACAGAAGCCAGGAAATACTTAATATGTAGCTTTTGAGGATGCTGAAACTGGGATCTGTAGGCTTGCCCATTAGGGTACTGGGACCACTGCTGGGTCACAGGGCTTTTGCAAGAAATCCCATATTGACATTACTGGTTTTTGTCTGAGCAGGCACGGTTAAATCAGGGTAACAATTAGAGCAGGTCACAAGAGAGTGGCATTTCCTTCCTGGAGAAGGGAGCATTTTGCAAAATGCTGTAATTGAGACTTCATAGAAGTGATGGTTCTCAATTGACCTAGGCTGGACAGTGGTTAAGCTGTGGAAGCCTGGGGCAGCCTTTCTTGTCAAAACTGTTTGTTCCAGGCTTTTTGCTGGAAGCAAGGACATTAAACAGATAATATTTTCCTGGATATTACTTAATGGAGCAACTTCTCCCCTTTCCTCTTCTGTTTTCTACCTGCCTTTCCCCCTCATTTCTTTCTGAACAGGAGATATCAGTCAGTTTTGAAGAAATTATACAAAAACTGTGTGCTGATACTTCTAAGCCATGATCTCATCTGTGAAGAATGAATGCAAGATAAAAATATGAACACCAGCTTTTAAAATGAGAATAACAAACCTTAAATCATAGCTGAACTGCTTAGTATCTTACTCATACTTTTTCAATACTATCAAGGTACAATAAAAAGCAAAACAAATTGGTTTAACTCTTTCCCCTTGTGGAGTGATCTCCATATGGCTCTCATGCCTCTCACTGAATGCACAAGATATTTTTCACCAGCAACATGAGCATGTTGTTTAGCTGTAGTGTACTCTTTGTGACTCTTCCACCCACACTGTGCTCAAGGGAGACTCTATTTAGCTTGTACAACGCAAAAGGTATTTAAAGAAAAAGTTATTTTGCTTTTCTTTGAAATAGGCACTTCTAAATAACAATAAGTGCCAGGGGATTGTTTCTAGAATGCTATCTATTCCTTTTTCATCTCTAGTTTAGGATATCTGAGTAGATTCTGAGTTGTACAGCAGGGTAAAAATTTTAGCCTTGACTTAAGACAATGAGATTAAAACCAAAAACCATCCTGGTGTAAAGATATTTTATTCACAATACTAAGGTCTCCTCTTCATATGTCTTTACTCTGGAGTAGATTATATTTGACTCCTAAATCTCCAGCATAATTTACTGCAGCCTGTATTTTTAAATTTCATTTTATGTGCATGTTGCTGTAGTCTACCACTGCAGCTCTCCTGGCTGAACGATGTGAGATACAGCAGTGCTAATCTCTAGCACATGTGAAAAATGGAGGAATGTACTCAGAGAACAGAAAGTCCACATACCAACAAGCAGCTTCTGTGTCAGCAGCTGCTGGAACAGAAAAATGAATGATCATCATTGCAAGCCTGTTGAGAGTGTCTGAGGATCACAGGAAGGGGTTAACAGCATCCCTGGGTATGTGTCCATAGGCACACTCTGCACATCCAATCAAATATTTATGAATGAAGGTCAGATGTGCCCCTTTCAGGAGGCTGTCCCCTAACTGTTTACAAAATACAGCTTGAAAAAGAACACGGCCAGGTTGAGTTACAACCTGACATCTCTGATGTGTCAGAAATGTGACGTAATGGCTTATGCCTCTGTGTTGGTGGGGTTCAGCCCAGCTCCCCACTTGAGCCTCAAATGCTATTAATAGTAACACACTGAGTCATAGAAGCAAGAATGTCAGACTGCCTGTGCTGTGCTGCTCTTACACGTTGGACTGCTAACAATAGAAAGCCAGCCTAGATTTGTCAGAATAGAATAACTATTTTTTTCCATGCATGTGCCTGTATCTCTGGTGCTCTCTCTCTCTCACTCTCTTAGTGATTTATTTATTGAAGAATGTCACTGAATAAGAGATACCTTACGGATGAGGCAGACTGACTTGTGTAATTTACTCCTGTTATTCTGGGTGGCATTTGTACAAAACATCTAGAATTTATTTACTGCAAATATTTTTAACACTGTGTGCGTGGTCTGATTTTTTTGCAGCAGGTATCAGCCATCTGCTGCTCTGTCTGGCTGATGCCTACAGCTTGTTTCTTTACATTAATATCTCTCTCCCTACGTAGAGTAGCATGGAGAAGGAATTCCCTTGTGGAGGTGTGAGCACTGTAAATATAGAATGCAGTATTAATGTAATTTCACTTCCATCATGTAACATAAAGCACATTTTGCACTGAGCTGTGGTCAAGTTGAAGCTTTTGCTCAATGAGTCTGTCCATAATTTAGCCCAAAATATCTTTATATTTGACCCAGTTCTCTGCTACTGAGATCACCTCTGTCTTTGACAAGTCAGTTCATTTCCCTTTGCCATTTTCTCTGCCTTTAAACCACAAATACTAAAATTTACTCTCTAGGCAAAGGCATGAATGACATAGGTTTAGTTTGGGAAAGTCACTGGTGGCTAGCTAAAATGAGGAATTAAGTAATAGTAGTAGTGATAGAGATTCTCCAAAATCTTGATGCTGACAGTATGTATGTGTCATTTTGTATTTATTTGTGGCTTTTAAGGGATATTCAGGATTTTGATTAGTCATATTTCCAATCTTTTCTTCATAACTGGGAATAAAAGTATGCTTGTAAAAGAAAAGCTTTGTTTCTCCTGACTCTGACCTGCATCTTTTAATAGAAGGCAGAACCTTGCTGTATGATGATGAGACTTGACAATATTCTAAAGGGTTGGTTTGTTTGTTTTTCAGCATTAGTTTATTGACCAGTCTTTTCTCAGTAGAGTTTAGTGCCTGGAAAACCATAAATTGGAAGGTCAGTTTGATGCCCAGATTCAACACTGGTGCTTTGTCTTGTTGGGGATGTGTTGGGGGGTGAAATTCCCGTATCAGTGCTGCTGTTTCAATACACTTCCATCTTCTGTCTTCTCAGTTCCATGAGTACCTGTGGCTATCATCTGCAAAGGAACAGCTTAGGAGGAGTTATAATTTACAATTATTTAGTTTTGCAGAATACAGCACTTAACTTTGACTCACAGCAAAAATTTGTCTGTGGCACTGCCTGGCTACGCTTCAGAACCCAGGTGCTCACTGAGCAGTGGCAGTTCTCATTTTTATTATTTTTATTGTTGTTTGAAGTAGAGAATAGATAGGCATTCCCATCTTCCACAGACTGTATGTTACCCTCATCTGTTCTATGGTCAGTAGGCATTGAGAGACCATTTATTAGCATGTTTTGTGGTCTAGTAATTGCTTTAAAGCTAAATCCGGGAGTGGATCAACTGCTCACCACAGAAAAGCCACTGTGCTGCAGCCTGCCTCAGCACTTGCCTGTGCTCATCTTTGTTTCCCCTCTTGATCCTGGCTCAGTTTGAGTAAATAAAATAATAGGAAATTCATAAATACCACTTTATCTTTGTGTGTGCGTTGGAACAGCTCTCCTGCTCTCCCTCACATCTCCCTTGCAGCCTCTTGCCAGTCATTCGGGAGCAAATTACAGCGGCAGCTCGGCTGTGCGAGGGCAGAGGAATGCAAGGTGGTGTCAGGGGCTGGAGATGAGGGACGCTGGAATCCAGCATTTGTTCCCCAGCGGCAGCTGTAGCTGGTGCTTTCAACACAAGGGGCAGAATGCACGGGCAGGGGATGAGCTGCCATTAGCCATCGGAAAAGACCCCAGTGGAAGATAAGAGGCACAAGAAGGAAGCAGACAGTGATGAGCAATCGGACCTGATCAGACCTTGTGGGAAATCTGACCAGGGGAGATTATTATCTGGAATAAGCTGCCTTTTTTCTTTTTCTTTTTCTTTTTTTTTTTTTTTTAAATCCACCTCAGCCAAACACTGCTGGAAAAGAGATTGTGTTTAAATTACTTAAGCTAATTCTTGCTGCTTCCACTACGAAGAAAAATTGTTTGCCATGGTGAAAGAAGAAGGTAATTATGTTTATTGATAGACTGGAGCTGAAAGCTAATGTGCCAGCCACAGTCACCTGAGGTTTAAACCTTCACATTTAAGATGTGCATGCTGTGATTGGCAGTTGTTGTTTTCCTTTCTATAAAAATGGTGTGTGAAACCCTGCAGTGGATTGCATTGGTTATCCCTGTACCTGCTTTAATAAGGGTAGAATCTGGAACACACCTAATTTAGTGTGTCTGCACAGCAGGCTCCCTTCTGTGTGTACATGTTTGTTTGGGTTTTTTTTTCTGTGATTTAACCCAAGTTGACAGTTCTTTACCTGTATTTGCTACAGTTCAAGTAGTTTTGACCACTGAGGCAGCTAGTTTAACATTTTAAAGATAAACATTGATATACTCAATTCTGGACTTGAGAGGGCATATTTTAAATTTTAATGGATAAATGGATTATATGAGATTTTGCAAAATGCTTGAATTTTGCAGCAGTAAATTAGGTATCAGTTTCAGTTGCCTGTAAGTAACATTTTAAGACTCCTACAGAAGAATTTGCTAGTTTAAAGAGTTTAGAAATGGTTGTGGGGTCTTTCCTTGCAGTAATACTGGTCTGTGTCATTTATTGTATTATTAAGATGTGAGATACATTCTGAGTTGTATTTGAGTGTACTGGATGTGGTTTGGGGGCATAACATTATCACAGATAGATTCAGACTCAGTCTCTTTTTCTGTGAAGAGGGGAGTCTGTGTTCTTTACTTTTGAGGACTCTCTAAAAATAATGTGGACTAAATTCAAACCAGGGAAGAAACAGAAATAAGAAGTAGTAATGCTGAGTAAGAGTGAGCAGTTTTGCAGCCTTGAACACCCATGCTAAGACTTTTTTTTAATGTTGTAAATAAAAAGTGAGTGCAATTAGCTTCACAGATGTTTAGATTGAGGAGAGCAGGACAAATGCCTCGTATATGACAAATGCCTGCCACAGTGTGTTGTTCATATCAGGAGGATTGTGGTCATAACCATTGTCCAGTCTATTGATAATTTTTGTTGATGAAAGGCAGTGACCCAGCATAAATTTTATTGGCTACTTAGTAGGTTTGGGATCCCTTATTTCAGATTTACAGGATTATTTTTATAGTGTCAGTCATGAACTGATGACCCAGTATCAGTAAGCCACACCAGGGATGGTTTAAATAGGAATTTCACCCCAAATCCTGGAAAGTGCAGGTTTCAGAATCATTTGAATGAACTATGTCAGTCATCTTTTCAGAAAAATAAGTGTATTATCATTCAGTTTATCATAACTGGTGCTTGTTTTCTAAGATGCATTTTAAAACAGGACTGCTGGTTTTCTTGAAGTGTACATAAATCATGGGTAGCATGTGTTGGTTGGTCCTTTTATATGTTTCTGTCTCCTCCCCCAGCTGATGTTCAATTGGTTGTATTCCCTGTGTTACATGGGGCTGTACCTGAGGAATACTCAGTGAATTCAGTTTTAGCATCTTACACCATGAGAGCTGTCATTTACCTGTAACAAAATTAAAACAAGCCCATCGTTTTTGTAAAAAATGGGAGACAAAAATATTCATAGAATGGCAGGAAAAGTTGACAATGAATGGTTGAAAATCTGCAAAAGACTTGTGTTTAAATTGCTTCCTTTCCCCCTCCCCACCAAGTTTAATGCATTATTTACAATGGCTGTTTATATTGATGTTGGATATAAATATTTTTTTTCCTGTTCACAGAGATAATGGACTAAAATAGCTAAATGCTCTCTCTAGTGTTGAAGTGGAATTACTGATATTTTGTATCTCATGCCTGCAGTGGGAGAAAGGATGGTATCTGTTAAATATTTTGATTTTATACATTATTACTTTCGTAATTTCCCCAACAATTTTTTAAACTCTTTTGTTTCTGCCTCAGTTTTCTTTTTCCTGTTTCTTGGTGGGCTTTTTTTGTTGCTTCGTTTCTTTCTTTGGGTTTTTGTTTTGTCTTGGTTCGTTTTTCTTTTTTTTTTCTCCTCTGCTTTAGTCAGAAGGTCAGGAGTTATTGCTATAAAAGTCACTCTCTATGGTGATACTCTTGCAAAATGCAGTCAGTACAATACAGCTGGTACCCTCCCTTCCAGCCACTGCCTGAACTATGGTTTGAACAGGCTGAAAATGCAGTTCAGTCCAGTGTGATTTCATAGACATGTTAAGTAGGCACTGGAGGGGCTGGTTTCAGCTAGAAAAATGCAACTCCACTGAATTGCAAAACGGTTGGTAACAGTTTTTAGGAAATTAGCATGCTTCATTATGCTCATATTGTGTCTGCCTGGTTAGTTCATACACAAAAAAAATCCTGAGGCCAGGGTGTTTTCTGCTGACACCAAACGGCGCTTCCTAAATTATGTCTGATACCACATTTTCATGTCTCTGTGTACTTAGCTATTTCCAATTATGAGCCCTTTTTATCTAGTTACTCAGCTAAATTATTATCACTGTGCTGCATCCAAGGGCGACTTTCTCTCTTCATATCCTTTAACAGAAAGAAAGTTTACATGTGCATATGTGTGTCTTGTCATTAATTCTCTCTGGCAATTTAAAGCCTATGTTGAATAATCTGCATTCTTGCTGCTTCTATGTTGAGGTCAGTGTGTGGGTTGTGAGCCTGCAAGCCAGGTTTCTGTGTGATACAAGTGTTGCAGCTTCATTTTTGCCCCCATTAGTTCACATGAGCTGAGGATTTTGCCCTGATTCTTGATTTCTTGAGTAGTTAATGAGAAGGCTGTCCTGGCATTCAAGTGCTAGTCTGTGAAAGCATATTGGTAATCAGCTTTGTACCTGATGAGATCTTGGGCAGGATCATGCATGGGCAAACCTATGAAAGTGGATTAGTAGCTGTTCATGCCATGCTGCTGCATGCTTGGAAGGATAAAAGGAGAAAAGATGAAGGGTTGAAGATTTTTTTGCATTAAAGAAGGGGGCACAGAGGCTTAATGATTTCTGTTCTTCTTACACTGATTCTGCTGAAGGGAAGGTGCTGGCACCTACTGGGTACCAAGTTGCAGTGAGCTTGATCATGTCTCCATGTTCTCACAACTTCTCTGTAGGTGTTCACTGGTGCTGGCTTTCCCAGGAAGCCACACAGAAGGTGCAGGTCTCCAAAATGGTATCATATTTCCTATATCATTTGGCCCATGGTCTAGTTCAGGCTTGCAGAGAGATTTTGTCCTCTGTTGTTTTTATTTCGCTTTTGATAAAGCATGACAGCGATACATCTTCAGGTTATGACCAAGAGGACTGGTTTTATGCTTGCAGTAGCTCCAACCTTCTTCTCTTCCATTTGCCAATACCAAGAGTTGTGAGTCCCCAGAGGAGCTTTTGGTCTTTTTCTTTTGTTGTAGTGGAACTGCTTTAGATTTTCCTTGAAGAGTATACAAATGTTACCTGTCTGCTAATTTCAAGGTGTTGTCTCTTGGGAACTTTGTGTCTCCAGTGCTCTGTGTATTTGTAGGCTTAACATTTATTCCCTGTGTTAATCAAGAAAATGTTGAGTAATGGGACTTGGGTCCTAACACTGTCTCAGTGTCATGGTTGATAAAGAAATGTAGTCTCGGTTTGAACTCATGACTTTGGAACTTTTTAACCCCAGGTGACCTGGGAAAGTCTCCAGGTTTGTTGCTTTTGGAGCACATGACAAGATTATGCAATCACACATTGGCAGGGGGAGGACTGGGGTTTTCTTTTTGCTTCAGTTTACTTAGTTTCAAATGTGGTTCTGCTTTGCAGTTTGCTTTTGGGGCTGGGCATTTGGGCTTTTTTTTTTTTTTTTTTTTTTTTTTTTTTTTTTTTTTTTTTTGGTTAAGGGCATGTGCTGCCTTGTACAAGCCACAGAAAAGGCTTTTTTTAAACATACATAGTAGGAGATGTTTAAAAAAAACACTTATAGTTAAAGTACTAAACAACAGAACAGTTTTGTGTTAGAGGCTCTTGAGGTGACCTTGGGGAGGTAATTTGATCTCTCCTTGTGTTAATCTGTAAAATGAGGGTAAGAACATTCCTCCTGTCTCCCTTGATTATTTGAATTAGAGGTCTTTGGAGCAGAGAGTTTCTTTTACCTTGTTTCAGAGCTCTGACAAGGCAATCTTAGTGTTGTGATTTCACTACTTCAACTTGTAAAAAAAAAAAAAAAAAAAAAAATCCAGTGTTATGTGATTATCTTGTAAACATCTTACTACTTTTTAAAGGCAACGGGATTGTAAAGGAATTATGTTTCTATTGGCACATTTATGGCATTGCTTTTCTGTACTTTCTCTTTCTAAATTTATTTTTAATATTAGGTTTCAAATTGCAGTTCTGGTGTGCAGCATTGATACTGAGAGAAACAAAAATAACCAGGGAGGTGCCAGCTCAGGCACTGCATGTTTACTGGAGATTTTACTTTTTTTTTAAATAGTGCTTAGTTCACATGAGGGTACAAATATTCATCTCCAAAGAGTTGGGCAAGCACAGTGTGCAGTCCTACCATGCCTGACCACTTCCAATGTTTCCCAGTAGCAGAATTCCATACATTCCTTGCATCCCAGCTGTGTGTAGGAGCCAGCTCTCTGAAGATGTGATGACAGATATTTTATACTGAGAAATGGAAGAACTTTTGCTATTGATCTCACTGGAGGGGAGGGCTTAGAGGGTTTAGTCATTAAATTTGGGACCATGGAGTTCATGGGTTCAGGGGGTGGTACAGGCAGCCCTTCCTCCAACTGAAACAGTGAGTGGTGTGAGAAAAAAAACCCAGTTTCGAGAAGGGGAGGTTCAATCAATTTCATTTTCTCACAATTAACAAAGTTCTTATCACTGATTCTGGTTTTGAAGATAAAAACAAGCAAGCACATGCTCAGAGAAACACACCTGAGGTTCTCTGTGGAGAGTTCTCCTTCCCCTTGCTGCTCTCCAGTCCCTGTCACTCACTATCCTCAGTACCTTTGGTGAGGCGTGGGTGGTGCAGCAGACTGGTACCAGTCCATTGCTGCTCCTTTCATTGTGTTGCTCCTTTTTCCTTACCCAGTTATTTCCACATGGCCACAGTCCTTTTGGAGTTGTACTTCCTCCTGAGTCTCTTCTTGGGGCAGCTACTTTGCTTTGGCATTTCTCCTGCCCTGCTGACCTTCCTGCCCCAGCATAATTTTTGTTTCTCTTCCCTGTGCTTTAGTGTCTTCTCTCTCCTGGGCAACCTGTGCCAGTGCACAGTGAAGTGCTCTGGTATCTCTCTCGTGTCTCCTGCTGTTTGTCCTTTCAATCTTTACCACCTGTTGGTATGTCCGTGTTTTTGCAGAGGTTCTCTGGGCTCCTCTGGTTCTGTTTTGATGTGCAATGGGTCAGTTTTATCATTTGCTGAACTGGTTGGACCAACAGTGACCTGCACAATCCCATCCTTGGCCACCTCCTACACAAGTCATCACTGCAGCACCATCACTACCAAAGCCCTGCTGGTTATGGTGAATACAATTGAGTGGAATAAAAAATTGTATGGTTGCTTCCCTTGGATGAGAATTCAAAAGGCAATGCTTTTATAGATAGAGTCTTGGCATAGTAAAATTGTTTAAAAATACATTAAGCTAGGGCAGAGAAATGTTTTTCCAAAGGGGAGGTAGGAATCTTGGTAGAAAAGAATTTGCAAGGTAGGATGATAATTTGTCCTGCTACTGTAGGAGAGTCAATTATTTTTGTAGAAAAATTAATGGATGCCATGGGAAAAGATGAAGTTCCACTAATCAAAATGTCTTGTGCCCTTTGGGTGGGAGAAGCCAGGGAACAGCATTTTTTTTTTTTTTTCCTGGGGGCAATCCATAACTAATTTAAAAAGGATTATTTATAACAAAATTGGTTTTCCACCTAGAGGACAGTCAGTATCCCCAAAAGAATGATTAATCCTTGCCTTCGTTGAGCCTGGATAACTTTCAGGCTCACTAGGGATCTGTCTAAGGAGAACACTTAGGCATTGTCTTAAGCCTGTTCTGTTCAGCAGAGTGTCTTGTTGAGTCTAATTGAATCACTGGGATTTAAAGCTAAGTAAGTGCTTCAGTGTTGCCTCAAAGTTGGACCCAATTTTTGGAGGCTGTGTGACGTTTTTGAAAAAAAATCGTGTATTTTATTAATGGTGGTCATTTTGTGTTGTGTGTTAGCTACACTGTTCTGTAAGATACAACAATGAGAGAAATAATTCCAGATTTTATATGGGCTGATCATAAAGTGATATAAACCCAGCAATGATAGAAGCCTTGTGTCAATCAATCATGTACATTATCTGCTATTAATGCCAGCTGTTCATAAGTGAAAGATTGTTGCTCTTATGCTATACAAGAGAATAATAGGCAAGGTTCTATAAACAGTGTCAGCAGGGTGGGTAACTCCGTAATTCCCACTCAGTGCTGTTAGTAGCACTTCAGTATCACACATGTCAGTATAATCTACATAGCAGTATTGTGGAACCTTGCTTTAGTTGAGGATCTGGTTCAGAAGCAGGATCTTAAAATGATATCAAATTAAAGAAGTGATCCAAATAGAAATGAAGCCTTGCAGAACTTATTACTGCTGGATTGAACAAGAGTTGATGAATTACTTGTGTGTTCAAAGAAGCCGTTGCGTTTGTATTTTCTTTTCTCCAAAGGCACCTCAAAACAGAGTTTGATGGATTTGAGGATTTGCTATCCAGCAGTTAAAATGCTAGCCAGAGGAACAGGCTATGTTTAGGGGTACTGTATTGGTCAGGGCTTTCCCCTTTACCATATAATGGTGACACTTGATGGTCTTTAGGAGCACAGTTATTTATTGTTGAAGTAACACACCTCAGAAACTGACTTTTATGCTGCAGTGTTTTTAAGGTCTAGGTGCCAACATGGGCAATTCAGCACAGGGCAGTGCCTCTGAAATGTTTATCAGCTCTGTACATGGCAAACTAACCCGGGAGTCAGGAGCCCGGTGAAGACTTATGTTGCTCATTTCTGTGGCTGTCTAGTTTTAGTCTGAGGCCGTGCAGCTCAGTCTTTAGAAATGCCAGAAGTGAGGGTGGTACTGAATGATGAGCATTTACAAGATCCTTGATTGAAGGAGAGTTTCTAAGCACGGGGCACAGAGCTTCTGTGGTTTAAAGAGGTTGGCTGAGGACAGGTCTCTGCAAGGATCTTGTGCAAAACCCTTGGGGAGATTCCTGGTGGCAAGTGAGGGGAGATTTTACTACAGATTCTGTTTTGAAAGCATCTGGGAGACCACTGATTTAAGTAGGTCAGTGTTCCTCCTCAGATAATCTCGGGTAAACAGTGAGGGAATTGATTTTTTAAATTAGCATTTTTATATTGACTTACTTCAGAAGGGAATTTAATTCATTTTACTGTATGGAATACTCATGCAGCCTCAAAAAAGGATGCATAGGGGAACTGTGACAAGTTTATTGCTGGAATCCCTACATGGGATGCTGTTTGGGTAGCTGAGAGGCCTGATAGACATTAGAGTGCTATTATGGGTAACCACCACTCATCAGTAAGCCAGAATTTCCATGTTGTCTGGAAAAAGCAATTGTTTTTTCTGCTAACTTCAGCAACTTGCTTTCATGTAGCCTTGAGGATCCTTAAGGATTTGCACTGAATAATTTGACGCTTCTGTTTTATTCATCGTTGTGAGTAAGGTTTTGATATTGGACTTGATGATCTTTGTGGTTGCTTTCCACCTCAGACTATTCTGTGATATTTTTTTTAAGATAGAGACATCAAGTGATGGGTATGAGATGGTTGCTCAGAGTATGCTGAGGAGCTCTTGAATTTCTAATTACCTCTATCCTATGTTTGAAAAAAAACCACTCTTTTGAAATAGTGGATGATCCTCTTGTGTCTGTCAGATGTGTTGAAGGCATAACTCAGAATTTTCTGCCATTTACAAGGCTTATAAACAGTTACTACATGTTAGAGACTTGCAGATGTTGGGTGTAAGAAGCAGATGTTTAGCATGATCTTCCAGCCCTTCAGAAAGGAGTTTCGAAGGGTCCGTTGGTTATCTTGAAATACTGTCCCTCACTAAGTTGGTTCTGGAACCAAGTGCAGAGAACCTTTGTGGATGTGATGAAGATCAAGAAAAGCATTCTCAGAACATCAGATAAGAGAGTCTGAGCTCACCCCCTCTTTATCACCCAATTTTTATGGTGATCTGTCATGTGAAAAATTACTCTGTACTAATGTAGAAATATGGCAGACTAAATTCACTTTGTGCTTCTTCCCTTTGGCTTGCTAACCACTAATCAGCAATCCATCTGTTAACAATCATGTTGAGTAATGCAGGAATGCAGGTTTTGATTCAAAGACTGGCTTGGCTTAGTCAACATTTGTTTGATCATCATCTGTTTCTCAGCTGCTGCATACTTCATTGCAAGATTAGTGCCTTTTCTTTACTGAAAATAGTTTTAAAACTCCCTATTGCTTTTTCTGTTTGAGCTTAAAACAACTCCTGACCATACTCAGTTAAGAAGCTGTTAATGACTCTTCTTTGAAAGGATTATAGTTTTTCTTGAACAAATATAAATGTAATAATTTTGTCAAGTCCTTTTGTTCCTGCTAAGTATAGATGATGCTTTAGAATGTGCTTTTGTTCACCTGCCAACTGATCAAAGGCAAACGTGTGGACAGACATGGCAGAAGTTCCTCCTTGCTGCTATTTTAGAGAATGACAAACTCTTCTAAATAGGCTCTGGTGCTTTTGTGTTGAGAAGAGCATCAATAAAGCTGCTGCAGTTTCACTGGATTGCAGAGCTGAGTTAGCACTAAGGTGTGTTTCCACCTGACAAACTGAGAAAGTGCTCAGGCTCCTGGTGGGCCCAAAGCAAGAGTAGGATATCCCAAGGTTCCTATTCAGCCATAAGGGCCTACCCAGTCAGATGCATGCATTGTCATCAAGAAACTGTGAAAATTTTACACTAAGGCTATAGACTGTCAGAATCTGTGGTGAAATCCTCAGTGTGTCCAGGTAAGGATGTAATCCCTAAATAAACACGAGCAAATTTTCTTCATCTCTCAACCACTATCAAAGGCTTGGAAAACTGGATCCACCAAACACATTTCTTTTAATTGCAGAACCATCACAGTTACACTGTTTTATTTTGTGTATGTGGTAGAAGGTGATCCCTTTTCAGATAGGATCAAGCAGGTGCTGGTGTTAAATATTTCACTTAATACTGAACCATTCATATGCATAAATCTTTATAGGGCTGAGGCCTTAGGGCCTAATCTTGCATGCTGTTCTGTGGGGAATTAATTGCAGTATCAAAGCTCTAGATAGCAGAAGAGGGATGGGAGTAGGATAGGAAACAGCAGAGAAAATACAGAGAAAATGAGCATGTTTGCACTTGTGTTCTGAAACAATGAAACAAATGTGATTTTTTTCATGCTGTATTTTAAAGCTCATTATTTCCTCGCCTTTTTACACATTTGTGTGTGTGGCATAAAGCTTTTTATTTTTGTTTGTAAATAACGTAGGAGTTGTCTCACATTGATTTCAAATTACAGTTACTAATATTTTGAGTTCCTACCTAGCACTCATATCTCTAAATTTTTATATTTCATCCTGTTAGCTGCATTAGCTTCATCCATGGGTTATGTTACCTAAAAATAGGAAGGTATTTAAATACTGGTTTTCTTACTCAAAAATAATGTATGCTTCATCTTTTATTTTTAAAATCTGCTTTCTGGTGTTGAAGCCTTTACATCCTATTTTCATGCAATAAGTTTGATATCTTTGCTTAAAACATTTTCTCAATTTTTTTTTTAGGAACTACCCTAGGTTACCATTCTAATTTACTAGTTAAACTTGTAAATGTCTTTATAGGTTATTTTCCTTTGAAAAATCTATTTTTCAAGGAAGAAACGCACCTGGTTTCTAGGCTGGACATGGTGCCACATCTTCTGCTTAGCATTTTGTGAAAATCTTTTAGTTGCTGCAGAACCTGCCAAGAGATGTGGAGGATGGGGTGGAGGGAATGGATACCAGTCTGTTCATTACTGTCTTGTAGTCAGCCCCACATCTGGCCATGAGATGCTATTTTGAAGATCGATAGCTCTGGTGTACTTTGTTTATTGTAGCTGAAGAACTGAGGCTGAGAAGCATTGGTTGTGATGAGAATTGAACTGGACACATAAGAAAAGTGTCAGTTTTTCTTAGGTCTTCTCTTTATTGAAGAAGTAGAGAGTCAAACCAGAGACAGGGGACTGGGGGATTGGCAATAATTCTTTCTGGATCTAAACCAGAGCAGGCTTGGGCTGTGCTGTCCCTCTTTACATGACTTTCTCTCGTAATCCTTCTTCCCTGTGCTTCCCCTTTTCTGAGCTCTTAATTCTATCCTGCCAACACCCCCGAAGAAGGAGTGTGAGGTAAAATGGGGGAGAGTGTCTGGAGCCTTGTGCTGTCACTGGGCACACTGGGCAGCCCAGCGTGCTCTCACGTGGGTGTGAGTGCCACACATCACCATGATCAGAGCACTGACTTCTGCAGAAAGAGCTGCTGTGCTGCCATGGTCCCATTTACATCTGCTGTTTGCAGAAGCAGATGAATTGTAAGGGGAAAATGATAATACTTTTTAGAAAAATGTAAGAAAACATTTAAAAATTATGGCAAAAAGCTACCAAGTTTAAGATTTTTTTTTTCTGCCTTGTTTTAAAAATAGCTACTCTGGATATCTATAGACAGCACAAATAGTTTTAAGACAAACTGGCACACTGTAGGAGTGATACAGATAAATTTGCAGGAAGAAAAGCTTTATAATGATTCTTCAGATCTGATTTGAATAGCAGTAGTATGAGCTATCTACAGCCTAGGATTTTCCCTTAGGCTTTCTCATACATGTGTAGGCAAGCAGCTCACTATTATCTCTTTATGGGAGTGCCTCCTTCAAGGATTTCCTGGAATTCCTGAAGATCCCTGTCAGATACCTGTGGCTAATGGCTGCAGTAATATCTTTATCAGTCCCTGGCAGCTGGGAGGTTTGATTTTCATCTCAGTCACTGCTTGGTCACCTTACCTGATAGGATTCTTATAGATTTGAGATTCAAGAACTGAGTCTGCAGATAAGCAAAATGACACTGCATTTTTCACCCCTTCTTTTAAATAGGTATTTCAGCAACTCCTTGAGTCTCCACTGTGCTGGGGTTTTACAAAAGAGGAATTCCTTGGAGACTGTATGGGCTATAGACAGACAGGCTTTACAAACCAGGGGTTACAGACAGTTATCTCAGAGAGAAACACAAAGGATGGGAGAAAATTACTTCTCCTCTCTTTACAACAGAGCATGGAAAAGAAGTGATAAGGCAGATTCCATTCTTGAACTTGATTCTTTGGTGTCTCTCCAGCATCTCTCAGCCCAGAACACACTTTTCCCAGCTTGTCATCCTGTGCACAGCGCCCACCTGCCTGCCTCTGTCCTGTCCCAAGCAAGGGGCTGCACAGTTGGATTAACAGTGGAGCTGCTTGGCAGCATCAGACAATGAGGAAATTTTATTTTTAAACTTTCAAGTTTTGAACTGCAAATCCTGTAAATTAGTTTAAGAAATAGTAGCCTCCAAGGCCGTATCAGGTAATACAGAGGAGGGCAGAGAGAGAGTTGTCTTGTAGAAAGCTTTGGTTGCATTTACTGCCTTGGCAATCTCTAGCACAGTCATCTTACTTTTATTCCTGAAAGCAGAAAGCAGTGAGGAAATTTTAAAACTAGGCTAGCAAAAAACTGTTTCACACCATTACATCTGTGCTTTATTTTTCCTCCTTAATAGTTCAGTCTTCAGCCAAGAAAACACAGCAGCCAGTTGCAAATAAGCATTTCAGAGCATGCTGTCTGTGTCAGGCCACTCTTAAAGATGTAAGGGACAAAGCTGTGACATTCTGAGAATCCCCCTGCCCAGGCTGCAATGGGCACAGACTGTTCTCAGTGCTCTGCAACAGAGCCCAGAGGCTGTGGAGCTACAAGTCATAGAGATTCTGTATCCTGGCACAAAGCTTGAAGTTACACATTCTACAGCATGGGTAGTGTTGACTGAGCATTGCTTCAGGTTTATTTGTGGAGGTATCTGTGCAAATGGAAAAATGATAAAAATTCCCTTTTAAAAGAGCAGTAGCCCATATCCTCTTATTTAAATAGAGGAAGCTCTTTTTTTATTGCAGTTTAAAGTAGAACTGAACTAAAAATATTTTTTTTTGTGACTCCACCTTGCAGCATTCCCATAGCAAGGTGTTTCCCAGAAGCTTTTCTGACTTCCAGTAAAAAGCCAAGGTACTTCCTGGCTTGCAGCAGATACATGGAGTCTTGCCAGCAAGAATCTGCAGCTAAGAATCCCTTAGCCCGAGTCTTTGATTTCCTAACAGTTCTGTGTTCAGGGAGAGAATCATCAATAAAGGCTGCAGTATTTATTTTCATTGTTTTCTATATTTCATTATTCAACTACATAGTCTTCAGGTAGTTGCTGTAATTTCCATTTCAGAAAGGTTTGTTGAGGTCTAATTTCTAGCTGATGCAACAAAACATAATTGTTTTTAAGCCCTCATACAATGATCTGCTCTACAGAAAACACCGTGACAGCACAGTTTTCAACTTTGCACAGCGAACTAAGTCTTTAGTTTTGCTCAGAAAATGCCTTTGGTTTCTCATTTGAATATTGGGTTGTGGTATTTTTATATCTCCTTTCCAATTATTTCTTTGCAGGTCTGGGATTATTTTGAGATGTTTAGATAAAATGCAGTAACAAGTACTCTCAAGCTGTTAGAGTTGCTTTGAATTTACATCAATACAGTGCAGTTGCAAAACGTAATGAAATCAACATTGCATGATTCACAAGGAAACATAAGGAATGACAAAAATAATGTTGATATGTCTGCAGAGCGATGTGAGCACAAAGCAACACTCCAGTGACAAAGACTGTTTTCCTCACAGATGAAGGTGCTATTGATTTTTTTTTTCTATTCTTTTTATTTCTCCCTGACTTAAATTATGTAATCCAGACTTCCCAGTTGTCCCAGTCAGTGTATGTGTTACTCTGGGTAAATGGGATATTTAATGGGACATCGATTTGTCTTATTTGAAACCTAAATGAGTTTAAGAAAGCATTAATTATTCATTGATTATTCATTTAAGCTGGTCTTGAAAGCAGGAGTGGAAGTCAGCCTACCTTGTCTTGAAAAGTTCTTCTTTGTATATCTCTGACCAGAGATTTTGTTCATTAATTTAAAAAAAAGTCTTCAGGCAGTGCCCAGCAGTCTTGCACAAAAGCACCCATGCACCTTGTCCTACTGGTTGGGCTAAACTGGGATCTGACAGGCTTTGTGTGGAGACAGGTGTCAGTTCACATCCATGCATTGGAACTGGCAAACACAACCTGTGGTTATGTTCCACACCCATGCTGTGAGCATGCACTTTGTGGTGTGAAGACAATTCTGAGCCCTGGTACTGAACCAAGAACGTGAGTGAGTCTCTTCGGTGCTTCTGTGACTCTTTCCATCCCAGTACCTGGGAACCTTGTCACCGTATTTATTCTCACAGTAGGCTGAGGTTAACAGTGCTGTTGCACCCGGTCACAGACACTGAAGACAGAGAGAAACTAAAACCTTCAGATAACTTAATTTTAAGCTGCTAAGTCCCAGGCTCAGTGACTTAGCTGAACTCAACTGTATGGCTTCATTCCTTTCGGGTTAGGGGATGTCATCCAAAGAGCCCAGATATCTGTCGTGGAGCAGTCGTTGGACTCTGGGTTATCTGGATTCTTAATTAATGTCCTATCACTGATTATACTGTCTGGAGTTTGTTGTAATTGTCTTAGACATGATCTAGAGTTGCCTTATTGCATCATATGCAGTCCATGATGCCTGAGAAGATATCCTGTAGTTGATGTGGGGAGGGTTGGTGCAGGCAGAGCCTGAAATATGGACTCTCTCGAGGTGTGAAATCCCTGAACCCAGCTCCTGACTCACCTTTTCAGACCCAGAGCAGCTTACAGTTGACATGTCCAGTGAGCTGGCTGGACTTCAGTCAGAAACATTTCAATAAGCTGCTTGTAAAGGTATTTCTCTTTCTTTTTCTTTAATTCCCTGTTCTGTCCTCACTGGTAACTATTTTTATAGTTTTTTTTATAGTATTTTTTATAGTCACCTCTGCCACTGAAAAGCCTTGTGTGTATTGCATATATCCAAAGGAAAAAGCTTACAAGCAATTCCTTACAGGAGGGCCAAAGTCAATTACTCAGTTTTGACCTACAATGCCAAATGGAGGCCAGTAAGACAAGGCCCATAATTAGCTTCACTTAAGAGATCAGCCTGGAAACACCAACTAACAGTATTTGTATTAATTTAAATGGCTTAAAAGGCAGAACTGGAAAGAAGGTGCATCATTGGACCAGTGTTGAAAACAGTTATTGACTGTCTTGTAAAGAGCAAAGGCTTTTGTTACAGATCAATACCAGAAGATCTGGAACTTGGTATGCAAAATGTCAGGGTGTCCTGCACAAGTGAGGTGGAAAAAGCAGAATGTTGCAGGTACAGATTTCACATTGCACTGTATAAATCCTAGGCAACGTTTTCCCAAATCCTTGATCCAGTTCCTCTTGTGAGCAACTTTAAAAGTCCATACTGTGAACTTTTCTTCAGCTGACACCAGGCCCATTTCAGGGTGCCTGGATTTGAGAGGGAATTTTGCTCATAATAATTTAATTTGTTTGCACTTATCTCTATGTTTGTCTCTCATTCTTTCTTCCTTTCCTTCTTTCTTTTCTTCTTTCCTATGTGTGTCATTGGCTGCCAGTTAATAGTTTTGTTTGTAAGAATAATAACTGCCACTCCAGAAGTAGTATTGCATTGCAGACTATTAGATGAGGTTCACCCAAGGTAAGGCATTCAGTGAGCTTTTACTTCACTGGAGCTGCTAATTGAAATACTGGTTGGCATTACCAGCTGAATTCTGTTCACCAGGATGGGCTGAATAACTGCTCTGGGGAAATAGTTTAAGTGAGGCTACCAGAGAAGAAGATATTAAGAACTTTGAGCTTGAGTAGAGAAGAATTCAGCCATTTTCTTTGAAGTTTGGGGTGGGAGATGTGAGTGGTGACAGCAGGAACTAAATAACAGTTACCGTATTAGTTTGGCTGGATGCATAAGAGAAATTGTTTAGAATATTTGCTATTCTCTGTTCTGATGCTGTTTCTCCCCTAAACACATATTTGGCTTTTTTATTATTAATCTTGTATTTATGTAATGCAAAATGATAGCAGCATTTCTTCAGTAAGGCATTTATAAAGGAGAGTAATATAAAAGGACTTCATGGAGACTTGGTGCTTTTTCCTTAGAAATCCATTGAAGAAGGGGAGGAATCTGGTGCAGTGAATATGAGCAAGGTATCTGTTACACTGCTGCATAAGCAGTAATCTGGAAAACAGCGTAGTCCTGGCTGGAGTGATGCCAGGAACTGATCAGAAAAGGAAAAGATCTCGAGAAAACTCTGAGATAAAATAATGAAGATGTTTCCCAGAGACAGTGAGAGTGATGTATCAGCACTCAGTCCTTTGCAGGCCAGGAAAAGTAGGACAGGAATGGTAGGTAATGTAAAGACAGAGGCGTGGGTAGAGGTATGTTTTCTCTGAAATGTTCTGATGAGCACCACTAGTTTGAGAACAGTATTACAAGGAGGAAAGCTTTCTACTGCTAGAATGGGATGTGGGAGGGAGAATTGAAGGAACATAGGTTTGTTTGGGAACATTCTGGGTAGTACTTTCCACTTCAAACAGTACAGTTGAGATTAAATCTTGCTCCAGCTTATACCTGTGCACTTCTATTAGGGCCCCAAGCTGCCACATCTGAAGAGAAAGCTAAACATGTTTTACAGAAGCCAAATGTGGAGCAATTAAACTTCTATTACGACAGTGAAATCCACAAACTTTTCCTGTTCCTATCCAAGCTCTGCTAAGGGTGGTTGGATAGCTGATTAACTCTACCTGGAATTGTGTCTCCCTGACAATATTGCAAATACATGGGTAGTTTCTGCCTACACATAGTATCTCTAATTTGCATGCAGAGAGTAATTTCTGCTAGAATTGATGGGAGTAGAGACAAATAATATTAGCGTCTTTTCTCTTCAGGAGTTCTTTCTCTGCATTAGGTATCTGCTGTAGCAAAAAGGAGATGTTTGTAATTTATTTTTAGTGTAGTCATTTGCATACAGACTATCTTGTTCATCTGGTTTCCCAGAACTTGATTCAGAATTGCTTTCCTTCAATCTTTTTTGCTTGGATTATATTCTTTCTTGGATTAAATCAGCTCAGTTTTTGTTTCCTTGTGTGCTCATCCAGTGATTTGCACACACTCATGTTCTTAGAAAGAAAATGGCAGGCATTCTGAAACACTGTGGGACTGACACTGTGTAGGGAGTTTTTCCTCCTCTTTCTGTAGCAGCCTCAGTGGAAAGACGTAGTAGTTGATGTGAATGTTTTAAACTATTGGTTTATGAAAAGACTATTTAAATAAAACGGTGATAATAATTAGTATTGTGATGAAAAGTGTCTCAGAACACAGAGTTTTGTATAGGAGAAAATATTCTTTTTGTTTGGGTTGAAATATTTTTTGTTTGTTTGCTTTACAGTGGCCCATCCTCAGGAGCCCCACCACCCCTCTGAAAAGCCGGTCATCCACTGCCACAAGTGTGGGGAGCCTTGTAAAGGTGAAGTGCTCCGTGTTCAAGCCAGACACTTCCACATCAAATGCTTCACCTGCAAAGGTAAAACCTTCATAATTATCTGTTAGAAATTAGTCCATTTGTGCAAATGTGCCTTGAACCACTGACGGGAGGTTGTGCTTCCTGCCATCAAGCGATTACTAATACTCTCTTTGCTCAGTACCTGAAGGTTTTGAAGATGGGAAGGGTAAAGAAAGGTGCTGATACTTAGGAAAATTCTGTCTTTTTGTAGTTTTTGTTCTAAGTGCTTTTTCAAGGATCTGGAAATTTTTTTAAAAACTCTTCATAGCAAGACTGCCTTTCATTAGGGATAGTTATGAAAATTAAGGTCCTTTGTTCTCAATTGACTGCTGAAAGTACCTGCTTTCAAAAAACCCACCAAAAAGGTTCTGCAAAGGTGTTCTAATGCTTTATGCCGTGGAGCTGCCTTGGGAATGGGGATAGTGCTGCCCATTCCAGAGAGAGAGGATCTGAGGGGCTCTCAGCAACTCCAGCTCATGCCACTGAACCCTCTGTGACCACAACAAAGAACTCACTGTGGTTTTTTTACAAAACAGAGGTTTCATGAAGCGTTAAATAATTGTAAAACTATGCTTTGTGAATTCATTGCCTTTGAAGATGGGTGTTGTGGAGCAGGAGGCAACTGTGGCTCCTTCATAGAGTTTCTGTTTAATGAACAACAATGCAGAGTTGGCTGAATTGAGTAACCACAGAACGTAGGATGAAAGCTGAGAGTAAGTAGAAATACATAAGCCCATGTGCAAACAACTGTCTGCCAGAGTCAGTCCCAGCCTAGCACGGGGTAGATACAGCACAGAAAGGGATTCAGGCTACAGGTGAATGTGGCAAAGCTGGTGGCAAACACGGAGAAAGGTGCTGGAATTAATCAGAGTAACTGGGCAACTAAAACACAGCAGCAGAATCAGTACCACTGATCAGTTTTTCATTTCTATTAAACCTAAGTTATCTCTTCTGAAAGTCCATATCTAGCATGTATACTGCAGATTCAGACTTTGAAAAGTGCTTCCAACCCAGTTCCTGAGTTTCAGTTATATTTTTCATGTTCCAAATGTGGGTGGAATAGTTGTGTGGTTGCTCTGTTCTTCCGCTTCCTGAATATATGAAATATAGCAGAAAATAGAAAGAGTTGTTTTCCTATGTTACTAAAGGTTTTCTTTAAAAGGTCACTTATTTGTATGCTGAAAAATCAGTGTCTAGAATCTAATAAATTCTGTTTGTTACCTGTGGTTTTTGGTTAAATACAGCTAGATAACTCAAAAAAATGCTTACTTTTCTCCTAGATGTTAACATTTTTTGTCTGGGCCAAACCCGGAGTGGCATCAGCCCATCCTAGAGGGCAGCAAGGAGCACTATCTGCACTGTTTCTGGAATGCTTGGCGAAATGCGTATCTCTTTCTCTATTACAGTTGCTGTATTTCAAGCAGCACTTGAGGCCATATAATCCCTGAGCAGTTTAAAACCAGCAACTATTTATTTATTTTCTTGTTCCTGTCCATAGTGAGTAGTGGTCTCAATTTACAGAAGATACTGGATTAGGATATTTTCAGCATCAGGCTGCCTGGGACTCTTTGAGTCACAAAGGAGAATGGTAATTCAGACCAGGCAGCAAACAGTGTCCTCAGGACCTCCTGATAAAGAAGGTGGCAGATGGAGCAGGGGTTTGGAATTGTTGTCCTGATGAATGCACCACATTAATCTTGCTTTTTTTAGGAGGGGTGAGGTCTAGTTTCTTCTTTCACTGGTGTTTTAGTTACTTACTCATAAGCTGCTTTTGTGCTTTGACTTTTCTGTTGCAAGACTGGATTTACTATTACACTTTTTTGGTTTTTGCTCTTTCCTTCCCTAGAGGAATGTCTAAACTTATTGTGGCTTCTGTTTATGGAAATATTTCCAATCTGATGACAGTTAAAGATTCTATAATGTTGTTGACCTTATGAGTGCTTGCATGAAGATCACCAGAAAAGGATGAGCTATAGAAATAACTCTTGCTGGGGGAAATGAAACTATGATTATTGCCATTAACTTGTTAAGGAAACTGAGGAAAGTAAATCCAGTTTGAACTGAGAGGGCCAGAGCTGAATGTTAGAGACTTTTCTCATGCTGTTCATTCAGTCTGTGCCTTATTAGTTGGATTTGCCAGCAAGTGAGTGTTATCTTTTTAGAGTTCATTTGTCTTTCACAGAGAGAGAAGAAAGGGGTTTGTATGGGAGGTTGCTCCAGGTCCTGTTTTGAATCTTTTACCTGAGCTGCAGATCTTGTTTGCTGTTAGCATCTGTTATTTAAGTGAGTGCAGTTTTTGTTTAAGCCATACAGTTATTTACTCACATTGCCTGTTGTCTGACCATATGGTTTGTACAAGTGGGACACAGCTGTTAGAGTGAGTGGGTCTTTTCCCTCTTAGTCTGATGGGTTTTTAATTTGACATGACTGCAACTCTACAGAAGGTGGAGTTAGATCCCCCTCAGTTTATAAAGTATGTTGTTAGGAAGCAAAACCAACAGATACTGGAACCAGGATGTATCAGCTGCATCTACAGATGGCTTGGTTATTGTTTTCTTTTTTTGTGTACTAAACTTTGCTCTTGAGATTTCAACTCACATCTACAGCGTGAAAGACTTGAACAAGCTCACACTTGTCTTTCTTCATACCTGCTGGAAGTGTTTAAACTTTTACCCATAGACTTAGAATATGTGGAAAAAATCCATTTCCTCATAAGGCTGTCACACGAGTTCTATAGTCAGAGTTTCACTGTGATCCTGTTCTTTGCTCTGTATGAGATTCCTTTTTATTATCGCCATCCACACTCTCAAATTTGTGTTTACATCATACTGTTAAGTGTATTTGATATGTTTGTAGTCCTGCTTCCCTAGGTTGTGTCAGAGGCTCTTAGGCACTCCATGACTGCTTGGCATGTGTGTCAGTGGTGGCTGTGGCACTGCAGGAACATGGTGACTTAGGTCTCTATGTGCATCAGCCAGCTCAGGACACGCTCATGCGTCATGTAATGTGATCAGACAATCATCCTCCCCAGGAGTTCGGTGCTCTGTCCCTCTCTGGAATCTTTCTACAAACAGAGGAGCTGCTTCCTGCCAAAGATGACAAGTAAAACCTCCACTGACAGACGTGTTCCCATGCCCCTATGATAAGATGCAGCTAGCTGGGACTCTGCCTTGGAGAGCCACACGTCTCCAGCTGGTGTCTTCTATCTGCCTGGCAGGGCTGGCTGGTTCTATTTGTGGCTCCAGATAAGAGCTGATGGGAAAACAAAAAGCTGAAAATGGTGTGGCTGCCCCCAGGAAGGTGAGCTCTGCCGGCCTCCCGATAGGCAAAGAATTTCAGGCAGGCAGCAGCTGACTCGGAGCTGGAGTTAGCAGGGGAATGATGAACAGGGGAGGTATAAGAGACATTTAGGAGTGCAGCTCCAGGAACACCATTCAGAGCAGTTGTCTTTGGCTTTTTTATAACAAAGTCACTTACCTTGCTAGGCATTTACACTGGTTTGTGTTAAAAATGCAAATCTAACAGAATTCTGCATTACCTCCAGGTGTAATAAATAAGCTTTAAGTTCTGTTTTAGCAGGAGTACACTACTCTTAGCATAGCAAATTGTTAATCTTTACCAGGCAATGGAAGCAGCTGGCTGAAAGGAGGGAAGGTTAGATGAGGAGGTTGAGCTGGAGACATCACTGGGTTTGTCTCAAATAAACATTAACATTAACAGGAATTAATTAATGGCTTATGAAGAAGTAAAAGTTTTTCCTGTAAGCATCTATATACATGAATAGCTTTTCTGGGAAAACTAAGACTACTCACTGCAAAGCTGTTCCATATGTAAATGTGTGTGGGATCAGGCCCTAAATTACAATGTGCATGAGCAGAGATTTTAATATCTCAATTTAAATTGTGATCTGATACAAATGATAATTTTATACCATTGTCAGTTGATTACAGTTCATTTTACCCTATTGCATGTACTAGCAGAGGAAACTTTGAGGCCAGCAAAATTGCTATAATAAGGCTTTATTATTAAGCCTGTGATTCATCTTTTGGGTTAGAGGGAAAAGCTGGTTTCAAGACACTTATTGCTTAACAGAAAAAGCTTTAAGCTTTCATAGTAACAATGTAAAAGTTTACATAGTTTGATTTTGGTACATCTAGAGATTGGTTGAATTATCTTAGCAAGATAGTGCAGTATTTGTGGTAGGAGTGTTTCAAATAGTAGAGAGCGTCCCTGTTCATGATGTCGAACATGAACTGGAAATCTTAGTTAGGTTTTTTATGGTAATGTAGACTAAACAGAAATTTATCTCATAAATCAGCAATCCTGCCATAAGAATATGGGTGCTGTCCTTAAGATTTTTAGTCCTCACTATCACAGAATCATGGAATGGTTTGGGGTGGAAGAGACCTTAAAATCATACAGTTCCAGCCCCTCTGTCATGGGCCAGGTTGCTGAATCACTAGACCACATTTCTCAAAGCTCTCTCCAGTCTGGCCTTGAACACTTCCAGGAGTGGGGTATCCACAATTATGTGGCATAAAGGTCAGATGAAAATGTTTCACTGTGCATCAGTGTTTCACATGCTATAGTGATAGCAAATATCAAAAGGCTATTACCTGCTAATAGTCTTTCTAATTATAAGGCAAAACAAAGTCTTGGCATCCAGGAAGCATTCCACAAACCTAGAGTATTCCACAGAAAAAAACCTTTTAGCTTCCATTAAAATATTGTTATAAATCAACATAAAGCAGTTTCTTAATTATGGAATAAATGTGGCAATTTTCCTCCCTTCAGTTGGATGTCTCTCGAGCTTAACTTGCAGAATCCTCTAGGGTACGTTTGGGTTCCAGGCACAGGTCTGCATTTTTTATGTGATGACTTTTCAAGGCTACATCGTCTGTAGTTTAATGAGCCTGACAGGGAAGGGGGAGGCTTCCTAAGTTTAGATTTTGGGATGCTCTGTAATCCTTTGACTTTGAACTGGATCTTCCTCCCTTGAAGAACTGGGAAGAAGTCAGGGTCATGTAAGCAGACACTGTATCAACAGGTTGGAATGTGTTTTAAATCATTAGTTCTTTGACCTTTGATCTGTCATCAGATTCCTTCAGTGGCAGCAGGAGGAGGCTGCAAACAGGCTGCAGGGTAGTGCTATAAATAGTTCAGTGTCAGTGGATGGAAAGTTTAAATATGAGACCATTCTTGTAGTAGATAGCCAGTGCAGTGTTTGAAAATATCTCTGCATTTCCACAAATTCTTCTGGAACAGAAAGTGATGTGTGGATGTGATAACATGTGTGGGTAGAATGTGCTTCTTCCTGAGCATCATGAAATTATATGAGGTCACTTGAAGCTCAGAATCACTGAACCAAGATCCAGCTAGAAACGGGAGTTTGTTGTTTCTGGGAAGCTAACAGAGGTTAAAATGTCTCCCATGATAAGGAATAGAATTCAGATGTGAATTCATGCATTCAGGTAGCTTGATGTGAAATCAAACCTCAGTTGCAGCTGTGAGACTAATTGCCATTACTGCATTGACATAGCTGCTGTGTCTTTAAGACTGTTCTTCTTGCAGTGATTCCTACTGGTATTTCACTTCAGTGTCTTCCCATTCTGAAGTGGATCCTTACTTTTCTATTGGGGTTAGAATACTATTAATGACAAGTGATTGATACCAATCTTAGTTTAGTTGGGCTTGAGGTCTCTTCAGGGATGAAACATTTGACAGGAAATGAAATTAATTGCACTGCTTGGCTGATATTGATGAATGCTGACAGATGCCATGCCAGATTTTAAAAAGCTACCAGATCCCTTTGGAAGTAGAGGAGCAGCAGGATGCTTAACAGGTGCCTGATGAGTGGGTCAGAGCATCCTTACAAGAATACAGAAGGTTTCTTGGGTTTGTGGTCAGTGCATCCTTCATTTGCCTGACTTGGATGATGTTTGGTTTTGTTCCATCCTTAAATTCCTGGTTTGTTTATTTAAAATCCTTTTAGAGAAATCTTTTCTCTAGATAGTTACACTCAAGCCATCCGAGGCTAAACTTTGACATTTTTCCACTGATTGCATTTTCTTCAAGGTTCATTTCCCACAGACCTGTAAATGACTTTGATCTCCACCTTGTGCTTAGTTTAATGTGAAAGGTGTTTTAAATGCTTGAATGATTCCTGCCATTGTTTCCATCCTGGTGCACAAACCACTGATATTTCAGTGGGGAAGTGGGGAAGCTGTCACATTGCTACACCACATACAGCTGTTGTGTGCTTGCTGTTGAGCTCAGGTATGAGCTCTCGGCTGTTGGATTGCTAGAAAGACAGAAATTCATGCAAGTCAGGTGCAGACAGGAACAGCTCCCTGTGCAGCACTGTTTGTCTCCAGTGTTGGAGGACTGAAGGCAGTGTCATGGCATTGATTTGGAAGTTAATAAGTTAAAACTGAGCTCATCTGAGACTCAGAATTCAATTTTGGCTTCAGTTGAGTGAATGCTTGCATTAAATTCCCAGGGGTTTCACTCAAGTGGCCCATTGAGAATGACTTGTGTCACAATGACAGCAGCACTCAGCAGTGGTGCAGGCAGGATACTTGAAGTCAGGTTTTTTCATGGGAAGAGGAGAAAGGCCTGACTGGAGGCTAGGGATACTTGCCAAGAGGGATCTCAGACCAGTTCAGGAGAAGAGGGGAGAAATGCAATCTTGCCTTTTGCTGAGGAGGTGTTTTAGCTTCTAAACTTTTCTTCTTCCTGATGTCAAGATATCAAAGCAGATTTTAAGGTCACCAGTATTTGTTCCATATTTATGTGGTTTGACTTCCCAGCATTGTTTCTAATGTCAATCTGTTGAAATGAGAAGAAATTCCAGAACCACTGGGAATGCTGGATATGGTTCCAAATAGCTTCAATCAAAATGCATCTCTCATTGGTGTATGACAGAAAAAAATCTCCAGTGACCAGAGTGTGACAAATGGACATCAGGATCTCTGTTACAGCTTTTGCAAAGTGCTGTATGCATTTCTTACTGGTGCCTTGCAATCTCCCTGCCATGGCAGTGCTGCAGCACAGCTTCTGATATTTACTGTTCTTATGTGCTCTTCTGATGATACTTGGGTGTATATTCCTTCTTTAAATGTCTTATGTCATCAAGAAAAGTGTTGGTAAGAGGAGTAAAAGACAGAGAGAGACTTGCTTCATTTGAAATGCAGAAACTTTAAAGTCTAATAAGAACTTGAACCTTTCTTTCATCAATGTGGGTTTTGTTGAACTCTTACATGAAAAGAAAAAAACTGATTTTCTCTGTATATTTGTTCGGACGTAGGTGATAAACTGAAACATTTCCAAATTCCTTTCTACCTTCAAACAAGAGATCCATTATGTCCTAAGAATAACTGTTGTATGACTATTTCCCTGCTTGAAAACAGCACCTTTATTCTATGAAGCTGAGAAATACAAGAAAGAAATAAAACCCCAACAGGAAATTGAATTTGCACCTTATTTAATGCACGGTGAAAAGGTAGATCATTAGAATTTTATTAATGAATAGCACTCCTTCTGCAGACTGAGAGCCCACATTCACAGACTCTCCTTGTGTGGTTTTTTCTTCAGTGCTGACACAATTTTTACTTAACATCAACATGGAGTTCAACTTTCCCTGATAATAAAGCTATGGAAATCCTAAACAATGCTCAGTAGGATCAAAGCCTGCTTTCATTCTCTTTGAAACACTCTGATTTCTTCATTTTTGTCATCACCATTAAAAGCTTGGAAGTGACTCAGCTTAAGAATGGTCCTGGTCCCTTGGATGCATAGGGAGCTGTCTTGCTCTTGGACAGCCCAGGTTTCCATAAACAGACCCTGTAGCTTTGGGAGCTGACAGCAGCCCTGACAGTATCTCCAATCTTTTTGTGCTCCAAGGATGCAAAATAGAAGGTCCAGAGAGTAGTTGAAGACAGAAAAAGCTAGCAGGTGGGTGTTTTCAATACAGTGGGAGGTAGAACTGTATTCCAGCTTATTCTATTCACAAGAGAGGCAGGATGGTTTATTTGGAATATTCTTTGATATACAGACTCTGAGAGAAAGGCTGAGTTCCTCCAGGAGCTTTTGAAGATAAAGGTTTTCTTTTATCATTTAAAGAAAAATAGTGACTTTTTTTGTCTCTATGCTTGTGGTACCTGAGGGAACAGAAATGCTCCCCAGTGTATCCTGGTTCAGGGTTTTGGTCATGTAAAACAGAATTTCTTCCATCATATTGAGCAGGAAGGATCTTGGGAAAATGTTATTCTTCTGTAGAATTATTTCTGTGTGATGGATGTTTACAGACCTCTTGCTTTTTTCCCTCTGAAACGTGATTTGTGCATCACTATTACCACAAAGTAATTCTTTCAAAGTAATTCTTCTGACCAGTATAGGAAAGAACCAATAGTTTCATGTTTACAGTTAACTGCCATCATTTAGGTATAAATTTTTCTTTGATGACATGGTATGTGCACCACAGCAGTTGCTGAGATGACACCATTAGAATGTATTGTACATATGTAGAGTTCACAGCTGATTTCTCTTCATTGCCTCTGCTGCTTGTGGCAGGAACAGTGGTGGGCATATGGTGTTTCTTTTTAATAAAAGACAATCACAGTTTGTCCCAACTTTTTTGTGTTTTTTCTACAGTGGTCATAAATAAGTGTGCTAAGGCAATATGTGTCAGCTTGAGGGGATATCTTGTCAGAGCCATGACTTCTGCACAGTTGCAAAAAGCAGAAAAGAGAAGGAAAAAGGGCTGTTCAAATCCCTGCCCTGTTACACACCACGTTGTACACCAAGTGTGGGTACAGTCATGTTCATCCTTTCTGATTTGATCTCTGACTCAAAGTGAAAGCAGCCGGCTGGAATAGCGTTTTTCCAACCATGGATGTTAACAGTCTGGGTGACCCTTGTTTTTCCCATGTAGCTTAAAGCTGTGATTAGTGATAGGAACACATGTGCTAAATTGACTGCAAAAATCCCTTGTAATGTGGGGTTGCCAGGGCTTGTTTCTAATTCTTGCAGATTGGTGTGTGCTTCCTGCTGTGCGTACGCCAAAGATGATGAACCTGCTGGGGGCTCACATCATGAGCAGTTCTGCTTGGGCCTGAATTCATGGCTTGCCAGTGTGAGAGAATTTAACTCAGACATTCTGGGTTATTTGAAAAATGAATTAGAGATTGGAGAGAAAGAAGACTTCATAAGGAAAAGGGCAGTAGAGGGAGTTTCTTTTCAACAATAGCAATTACTGTCTCTAAAAGACTTGCCAAATATTTTTAGCCCCCATTTTTGTTGATAGGCTTGAATCCCTGTGGCCATGCATGCAAAGGGGGTAGACCCTGATCAGCTGTGAGTGCATGAACCCTTTCCTTCAAAGTCTGTAGTAGTTTTTGCAAACTATGATCTGCCACCTCTTTATGATATGCTGAAGCTGGATTTTCAGAGTAAGATAGAATAGAGGTGGTATTGAAAGTGAGTTTTGATCATCCCAGCTTATTAGATCCTTGTCTAGGCAGGTAAAGGGGGCTGCAATGACCAAATGAGTTCTTCAAAAAGTGACTCTTTGGTAGAACTGGGGATCATAGTAAAGAGCCAGAGAGTTCATATATGCAGCTTCTGAGGCAGACCCAGCAGCACACTGAGCATCTTCAGTTTGAGACTGAAAAATATATGTACTGGGATGTTTGAGCTACAAGGTAAATTACAGACTATAATTTAAATAATCCAACAGACACGAGTAGTCCATGGCTCTTTAGGAAATTTAGCATCTTCTAAAGCATCTCTTAGACATTAAAGCAGAATTCTCAATTTCTACATGATTTAATTGTAAGGATCTGCCCGAAGTACTTAGAGAAGCAAGCTTATTGTAAGTAGGCTGAGGTTTTGCCTCTGGACTTTCAGTGGAAAATTACTCCATGGTCCCCAACCCAGGAAGGGTCTAAGGGGCTGTGGTGTAGAGGTCACCTGTATTTTCTGCTTAACGGGATATTGTACTATTAGTTTGAAAAAAATATTTTAAACAAAATGGAGATCAATAGAATAAAAAGAAGGAATGAAAGAGTTTGTTTTTTTCTCGAGGTGTACCTAAAAACCAGCCTGGAACATTTTGCAGCACTATAACAGAGCCTTAACAGTAGTTCTTTGTAATTCTCCTCAGTCACTGATAATTGAGTTTTGGCTGCTTGTGGATTTAATGCCACCGTGAAATTTAATTTGTTTGCACATGGAATATTATCACTGTTCTATGCAGAAATGTGAAACCGGAAAAATGCTGGTACTGATACTGCTTTCCTTCTAAGCTGCATTGTAGTACTGTTTATTATTGTTCTACTAATTATTGTTACAGCAGCCATCATTAGACCTCCAGGACTGGGCAAGAGACAAAGAAAATTTGCAATCCCTGCCCCAAATGCCTTGCAATTTTAATTTTTAAGGCAGGTAACTAAAAGGATATTAGCCCATTTTAACAGGGGCAAGAATGAATGTTGAGCAGAGTACTGTGCTTGGGTCTCATGGCAGAAAGATGAATTGAACCCAGTTCCCCTGACAATCTTGCTGTATTTCATATTTTAATTTTTCAAGGACTGTGTAACTGCAGGGACCTAGTTTGCTGCTTATTTATTTTTCCTTAATAATCAGAATTTCTGATATTCAATATTTCTGATATTTGATCTGAACATACTTGAATCTTATGAAGGGGGATGAGATGGAATTGCTTGCAGAGTTAGGTTAATGTGCTAGACTGCTGTGAAGAGTGGTTTCTCTTACTGAATTACACACATACAGCAATATACAGAGGAGCAGGAGGAGTGGCTGAAACCAAAGTGCCTGGGAGCAGCTGGGTATAAATTTTTGGTGATATGGGGGAACACTAAATAGGTAGTTTCAAGTTCTTTGTTCAATCCAAGCTAAAGGCACAGTGTGAAATTCAATCTCCCATCTCCCATGGCACTTTCTCTTCATGGAGTTTGGCTGTTAGAGGTAGAATTGCTTTCTGTCTCTGTGTTGACCAGAAATGCCAATGCAGGACTCTGAATATTTCCTCAAAGCAAAACAGGCACAACACAGGGTTGTGATGTGTTCTGGTTTGGGTGAACAGGCATTTTACAGTGGAAAACTGCCAAGTCACAGAAATCTTTGGCTGGCTCTTCCCCCTTTTACTGATACAATTGATCAGCTAACATCCTTAGTAGTGATATTTTTCTAATCTGCGTGGTTTGTTTTTTTCTACCAGTGTGTGGCTGTGACCTGGCACAAGGAGGCTTTTTCATTAAGAATGGCGAGTATCTCTGCACCTTGGACTACCAGCGCATGTATGGCACCCGCTGCAACGGCTGTGGGGAGTTCGTGGAAGGCGAAGTAGTGACAGCCCTGGGGAAAACTTACCATCCAAGCTGCTTTGCCTGTACTGTTTGCAAGTAAGTCAACCCTTTAGATAACATGGTGGGAACCCAGTTCAAGGCAAACATGAAGAAAGGTATCACCATGAGACGCAAGTCTCAAGATGTATTTCCCTTGAGGATGCATTTATTTGGTCATAAAAGATCTGCTGCAGGTCTGCCTTGAAGAGTCTTGAAAATGCCACTCATTTATTTGAGGGACACAGCTTTTGTATTACATGTAGTTCCCTGTTCTCAGAAAGTAACTTTCATGTCTGAAAGAATTAAGTGTGAGGCTTACACGTTGAGATAATGGACATGAGTTCAGGTGATCAGCCCACCTTGGTGGGAGAAATGAAGTAAAGCAAAATTCTGGATGCTACATTTGGGTTCTGAGGACAGTCAAACAATCATGTAAGAGCATGTAGCTTTGGGACTACTGGGACTACCCCTCTTCCCAAATACTCTTTCTTGCCCTCAGTAAGAGAACTAGTCTTCAGTTCTACAGCAAGTAAAAAGAAGTTGGCTAAGGCTCTGTGGATAGGAGAAAGGTAGCATTTTAAACCCCTATCTCTGATGAGTAGTTGAGGTACTTTGTCCTTTAGCCTGGTACATTTTTCAAGCCCTTTTCTATTGAAAGAATTTTGATTGTTTTCTGTTTTTAAATAGTGTGTGAATTTACTGCATGTTGGTAATCATATAATGTGTATGTTGTAGTTTTATTTCCCAGGGACAGTGTGAAACATGACATCAATTTTCTGTACATTGACTTGCATCAATTTTTTTATGTTGAATGAACAAAAGATGAGTCATTGGAATAGGTTAATGAAATTCAGTATTGCTGCTGATTTATTTTTGGCCCACTTAGAGATGGCAGTGGAAAGGAAACAATGCCTGAAACATTTTGTTTTGTTGAAATCAGCAGTTGTTCATTTGCTAAGCAGTTTTGGAGTGAGGTGGGGTGTGGCAGGGGTCTGCACTCAGCAGCTAACACTCCTTATTAAAGATTTGGAGTTACAAAATGTTGCTTATCCTCTGGTTCAAGCACCAAATAAGAGTTAACAGCAATGTCAACTTCTGCCTAACACACATTCTTAACATTTATGAGTGACTAGCTCCACATTCCTCCACCAGCCTCAAGAACAGTTCTGATTCTTTGAGTTCTCTTCTGTATCCTGTGCTGTCCACAACATCACGCTGAGACCATCATAAATGTAGCTGTTGTGTCTTAGCAGATTTCACTGTCTCTACTATTTAGATAAGATATGTTTGATAATCTTTTTAAAATGAAAATACAAGGCAAGTCTAACCTCTGCTCTGCTTGCATCCATGGATTGGATTTCTTCCAGTGCCTGGCTTTGCCAAGGCCACATTGCAGAAACTATTTGGCCTGAGTTTCAGTAAAATATTGATTGCACTGGAGGAAGGCAGGAAGCTCAAGGCATGGGGAACAGAGGAAAATTTCTGGCATAACCTTTGCAAAAGTAAATTTTTCTCTTTAACTTTCCAGGCGTCCATTTCCACCAGGAGATCGAGTTACCTTTAATGGAAGGGACTGTCTCTGTCAGATGTGTGCTCAGCCGATGTCCTCCAGCCCAAGAGAACTGTCTGCCTCAAGCAGTAAGTTGCCATCTCATTTCTGAAGCCTCTCACTTTTCCAGGCTCACTAACATTTGATTGAAACTAACATAATGCAATCTTCTGGTGTTTTTATTCACATTTGGAAAAGTGAACTATCTCTGGGATTTTCTTTGGTTCTTTTTTTCTTCATTAAAATGCCTGTTACTGCCAGTGGGAAGAGACACTTAGGCATTTCAATGTGGAAAAATGACTTTTCCCCAATGACTGGATTTTTTAAAAGTTTTTTTTTTAATTTTTTTTTTTAATTTTGCTTTGGTAGGCACTGGAAAGCTATATAATTGATAAAACCTGAGGTTTCAAAGTCGATAGATTCATTTCTTTAATGTATAATTGTGCAGGTTTAAGTATTCAAAAGGGGACGAGGTCAGAGGAAATTAATTTTCTTCTACTATTTAAGAATTCAATTAAATTATCCTTTATAAGGAGTATTCCCAGGATTATGCTTCCAGTAGACTGATGCCACAATGATACTGTGATCAGAACCTCAGGAAACCATTACAAAAGACACAGAAAGCATGTTAAAGGGAAAGAGAGAGAATAAAGAAAGTTTGGGAGGGAAATTAAGTTGGCTTGTTGTTGGGTTTTAACACTTTTAAAAGGTAATTTGTAAATCACTGATATTAATCTCTGCCTTTTGTAGTTAATTCTTTCAGTCTCTGGGGGTTTCTTTCTCTGACTGCTGGATTGTACTCAGCACTCCCCTAGTGTAGTTTTATACATCAAAATGGCTACAGCTTTCCTTGTGACACCGGGGAGTTTTCCTTCAGGGAGACACTCTGTATTTTGTCCTGGTACTTGGCTCTGAGATCCTGGGATTATGAAGTGCTATGGAAGGCAAAGATGGATAATGTTTGTGCTTAGCGAATGACTGAAGTGAATCTCAGGTTATCTGATTTGCCTGAGAACATGTAATCAAACCTTTAGACAAAGGGAAAATAAGAGACTTTTTTTGTTTTCATGCCTCTCTGTCTGGGAAGCGCTGCTTTTCCACTATAATTGTACATTTGCAGCTGAAAATGCACAGGCCTAATCAGTTAAGGAAGAATTTAGGAACCTGAAAAACGCCTTATAAGACTTCAAAAAGCAACATAAAATTTATGAGGGACTTCAGGCACCCAGAGAATCCTTCTGGGACAGAGAAATTATGTGGAAATTGATATTTAGGAGGCATAATTGGCAAGGAACTGCAAGATGTAGGGACCTTGGACAGTACTGACTTTCTTTTTCTAAGCATGCCAGAGCATAGAAGGATCTGGATCTGGCTCTCCAAAGGTGGCACACCTGTCCAGCAGTGTGGCACTCACCACATGCCTGACTCCAGGTGCCAAAATGCCCCTGGAAAATGACAGGTTAAACTTGTTTGATACTGAGCAAGCCAAAGAGCTGGATAGTCACTTCCCCACAGCCATGGTCTCTACTGGAATTGCTTCTTGGATTCCACAGTGAAGCCATAGGTAGCAAGGATTATAAAGCAACGTTTCATATCTCTTGTGATGAGATTTGTTGGGTTTTTAAGTCATAATTGGGTCCTGCTGACAAGCTGCTTTACCATTACACACAGCTCCTGCTCTCAACAGCTTAGAGTGCACTACTTCAAAATCTTTAGGCACCTGCCATGGTGCATCTTGTTCTTTTATGGACAAAGACTTGTAGAAATGTATAGTATAGAGTTTTAGGTCATTTTAGTGCAAAAATCTCCAAAACAGACAAATAAAAATGAGAACAGTTCATAAGTTCAGAACTAATCAATAAAAAAAATATCAATGAAGCATCCTCTGTCTTCAAAGATACTCCAGTTGATGCTTTAGCTTTGTGCAAAAGTTGACTTAGATACAGAAAAGTCTTTCTTGCTGGCACCAAAGAGTTAATTTTAATTAGTGTAAAGTGTTTCAGATTACTTCCAGGTTTCTCCTGCTGGCTAATACACATATAATTTTTTTTTCCAAATGCTTTGCCATTTTTTGAAAGGATTTTTTTTTTAATACAAGTTCTTTTAGGAGAGACTGATTCACACTATGCATCTATTTTATATCCTATACTGCTGTCAGCTTCCCCTGGTCACTTTCAAGTAGGTCACTAGAGGAGACTTTCCTTAGAACAAAGAAAGTTTGAGGGACTTCAGTAGACTGCAAATGTATCAGGTTTGATTGGCTTGTGTAATGTAAAAGGAAGCTTTCTATCCTAGAATGTCTGCATTAATGCTGACATGCCATTTTCTGGTGTCTGTTACTTCATACAAATGAAAACTTACCGACAACTTTGCTTGGATGATTACAAGGAAAATCAAATGCCTCCAAGTACAGGGGTTAACATCTCAAATAACATGGACCTGAATATTGTTACACTCTATTGTAGTGTACACCAGTGAAAATAAGATGGGAAAATACTAAATAATTCATTTTCCTTTTTTTCTTTAGTATTAGTTGGGTCCATAGTACTTATTTACCTTATTTATATTAATATTTCTTTCATTGCACATGTGTTACCTGGAGTTACAGCTATTTTCTTGAAGAACCAATTCAGTGACTCCATTTTTATTCTAAATTTTTAAAACAGTCTCCTTCAGTATTCAGATGCTATAGAGTAATCATTATTTATAATTTAATCAATCCTATTCCTTGGCCACTGCTAGGAATACACAGTGCACAAACTTTGGGATCTTCCTTCATTCAGCAGGAAATCTAATATCAAATACATGTAAATAACTTTGCAGACAAATGAAATGAGTGGTGTTTGGTTTTCTTATTGTTTTATTTCATATGACAGCTTGATAAATGGCATGTGAACTGTAAAGCAAAGTGACTGGGACAGATGTAGAGCAGCACAGAAACAGGGGACAAGTAGATAACACCAACTAAAAGTGTGGTGTTGATGCCTTGGATGGTTTAGAATTTTCAAGATTCTGTCAAAGACATAAAGTTTTTTCTTTGGACCTGATAAAGGAGTAATGCAATAATGTTACCCAGTAATTGCTGTTTATGTTTTAAACAGTGTCCAGGTTTTGTATTCGGCATCATGATTGCCTGGTTTTTACTGTCTGAAGCTTTTTCTACGCTCTGTTGTGTTCTGGCTGCATGGTAACACACTGTGTTTAAGGTCCATGTTGTCTCTCCAGAAAAGCAGTTGTGCAGGCACCTGTTATTTCTAAATTTTGGGCAAAGCTGCAACTGTGCAGTTGCATAGTTGTATAAAATGCCCTCCATTAGGGCATTTTATCAGTGAATTCTCCCCAAAGCAGCTGGTAAATGAACTGATGCAGACTTTGAATAAAAATCTCTAGTTCAGTCAGACCTTCATTTTAAAGAAGTACCACACTCTCTTGCATTTCTTCTTGAACTCACAAGAGGTGGTGTGAAAAGTCCAGCTGAGAGCAGAGCAGCTGTACAGAGATCCCCCCACTTGGGACAGGCACAGGAGGTGGTGCCAGCAGGCTGTGGAACTCGAGCCAGAGCTCTTCTGGCTCAGGCATCATCTCTGAAATTCAGAAGAGACTACATGTCTTTGAATATAGTTTAGTCCCTCTTCCTTAAGCAGAGATTTTTTTTCCTTGGATAAGTCACTGTTTCCACAATAAAGCACTTCAGTAATAAGAATGTTACACCATTTTCTACCTGACATTGAGCCCTTTCTCTGTTGGTTCCTTGTCTGTATGCTGGTTTGGAAGTTTTAATTATTTCTGATTACCTTTTTGCTGAAGGGTTGGATCATTTTAGTGATGTACATGAACTAGTTGAGAAATTGCATTTCCAGTGAAAAGTGGGTTTTCTGGGACAAACCTCTCTATCCAAAAGAAACTTAAGCATTACAATCACCTAACAAGAGTTTTCATTTTGAAAAATTCATCTTCTGAAATGGTGATGAAGACTTCCACTATAGTTTCTTTTCAGTGAAATAGATCATTGTGTCCTATAAATGCCGAGGTACCCAGTGGTGATACAGTTTGGAAAGAAGCAGAGGGAAAATATTTCAACTTCCCTTTCTTTGTAACAGTCTCTCCTGTGAGTTAAGAGCATTACAGTACAGCCAAGACGTGGACCAGAGTTTTCAAACTGACCAACAAAGTGTTCCATGTGCATGAATAATCCTTGTGCAGCTGTTCCCCAACCAGCCGGCGTCCACGTGGAGATTTCACATCATGTTTTGTGTGCTTGCCCTTGTCTGTTTTGCACATTGTGTTCTGGCTCAAAGAATGTCAGTTTTGTGGGACAAATGCTTTCATGCCTATCAGCACAGAGTCTAACAGGGTTGGATTTTGTCTTGCAACTGGGGATCTTTGCTCTATTGTGATATAAATAATAAGCTTAATGCTTAATGAACTTGTGGGAGAAAGATATCTTTGTTAATTATTCAATAGCCTTATCTCTTTGAAAAAGATGCAGGCAGTAAATCTCCCAGTAAATATTTGAAATTTCCAATAAGGTTCTGGTAATACTGAAGTAAAGCAGAGCCAACATACCATACCTGCTGAAGAAGGAGGAGGTGGGAAGGTAAAAATAGGAGTCATCTTTTGCCTCACTGCCCAGGAAGTGTCAGAAAAGTGAGGTTGTATTTCAAACAACAGAGCATCAAAATGGAGAAGAAGCAAATTTACTTTGCAGTCCTCCTTTAAAGGCTCTCTAATTCTCAGTGCAGTCCTATAGACAGGACATAACTGTCCTTTCATTAGATAAAAATATAGGTGATTGCTGCCAATATTCAGAAATGTCAGAGCTGATGTATAAACATTACAGACTTCTCCATTAGAAATTAGCTAAAATGGATGCAAAATTCCTTTTTATTATAGTTCTTGGAAAAGTCTGCAGCTTGGATTTGTAACTGTTCAGCCACATTTGACTAATTTTCCATTATTTTGTTCTTTATAATTTTTTTCCAGAGCTCTCTGAAAACTCCTTCAATTCCATAGGGAATTTAAAAGTGAAGGGGAAAGTTGGCTGGCTGTTAGTAAACAAGATATCTGCAGTGATTTGTGGCTTTAAAGAGTGTTGAGCAACGTCCAACACTCCATGATTTTGAGCTTATTCTTAGGAAATATTCTCCAATTTCACACTGTGTCAAAGCTACACAGGTACTTGGCACAGATGGAGATGGGCCTTGTGTGTGAGACACTGAGTTTGTCTTAAGGAATATTCACCCACAATATCCATAACTTCAGTGAATGCCCTGGGGAACTTAGAGAGACTCAACAGTTTTGGTTTTAAACATGCATTTTTAAAATTTTAAGTTTTTAAAACTTTGAGCCTTAAGGGTTTAATATTTTTTGTGTGCTGTAACACTAAGATTTTCTCATTTCATTCTTGGCTTGTCTGCTTGCATAAGCAGAAGCACTCCCATATCTCTGTGGCATTCAAGCCTGTGTTTAGCTGCTGGAGATTCAGTTGAGGGTTTTGAGAACTTGGCAGAAGGGGCTCACGTAGTCCTGTATCCCTTCTTTTTTTAAATTTAACATAGAATAAAGGCATACCATGGACATCACTGCTGATTGATTTCAAATACTGTGATTTAAATCATTGATTTTAATCATGGTTTGTTCAATAACTCAGGAAACCTTGATTAGTCTGACTGACTGTAACCTTGGTTTACATTTAGATTTTTAATTATAAAATACTAATTGATAAACATGACGGTACTTCATAACTGTACACATCTACTTAAACTAATATAGCTTTGCATAAAGTCATCATATTATTTAACATCTATATTTTTCCCTGTTTTTGCTAATGAGTTGTCAAGCTCTATTTGAATGAAAGTTGAAATTTTATTTAGAATGCATGAAGTATCTGTGGATATTTTTTACTTTCAGAAATATGCTAGACATATGAAGAATGTAAATGCATTAAAATACACTTCAATTTTGGAATTTATATTTTTCAAAGTCTGTAGCTTATAAAACTATTTACTTTGGATCACCATGTCTTTAAAAATTTTAAAAGTGGTACAACTTATCATACCTACTTTTTCTCATAGATGGGAAAAGGAAAGCAAGTTTATTCCCAGTGTTTTCAGATCCCATGATTTAATTAAAACTTTAAATTCTGATTTTAAATGAAATCCTTTATTTTTTAATTGTCACTATTTAATTCTCAATTTCTTTAGTCTGAATTTGATTGTAATAACCTTGCAGGGCAGCTACATTTATGACTTAATATATTGAGCATACAGTGGGTCTAAAATTTTACCATACCCCCCTTTTTAAGAACAAAAGAAGCAAATCAATGTTCATGACATGATAAAAGTTCAAAGAAATTATGCAAACCCAAGCAGAGTTCCTTTCTGGCAAAAGCCATTAGACTGTGCCTAAGAATGTGCAATTCTTCCAATGACACTGGCCCATTTGTATGATTGTTTCAAGATGATTCATTCTTTTCAATAATGCTTGCAGTTTTTGAGGCATTTTTGTAATTTGAATTACTTTCTAGGATTAATTTTAGTCCTCATTTATGTCCTCACTCATAAAAAAGGGTAAATTACTCAAGCAGCTTCCATTTGCTCAGCTATTTCCTATTTTAAGAGGACTGGTATTTTAATGCTGCTTTATAAATTGCCTTAGATCCTTCTCTAGAGGTGTAGAAGCTTTGTTAGAAACTTCTGGGTGATAGAGCAGCAACTGGATTTAAAATACAGTTGTGGCAGGGCAGGAAGTTTCTGATTTATGAGTTTTCTGTCAGAAAATTCCTTTTAAAAAGTAACTGTTCTCCAGGAAGGTGTTTCCAGTCTGGTTTCCCCATTTCTTTTGGATACTTTTGTGTTACAGTAAATTGGACAAAAACATTGTGAGTGGACTATACAAGAGTACTAAATATGTATCAGTTCTTATTTGCTTAAGTGTAACCCCATCTTGAACTTGGAAATCAAAACATGTCCTTCTCCTTAGCTTTTACTGGAGGAGTGCTACTCAAAAGCTGATTCCGAAGGAAGTTCTGGGGGAGGTGCAAGGAATTCCTCAGTAAATGGGTGTTGCATGAGGAGGCATCATAGCTTGGAAAACACAACTATAGAGGAGATCCCCAGGGACAGGAGTATCTGGGAATTGTCATGTTCAGAAAGCCTGCCAGGTAGTAAGTCAGGAATCAGAGGTCACTTCAAAAGAATGTGAAAAGTGAATTAGCTGTTAGCAAGACCTTAGTTTGCCATATGTTATCCAGGCATAAAAACCTTCCTAAAGGTTGTCATAAGTTTCATTCCTCTTTTGAGGAGGTTTTACCCTGTTGGAATTGCTTGTTTTCCAAGAGTAACAGTTGAAAATTATCCAAAATAGTCTGCAAATGAAGAGACACAATGTGCTATCCATGAGCTGGGTATTAAACAATGAAGCTCTGAGCTAATGATGCAAACCTTGGGGTACTGTGAGTGGGAATTGTGACTTTGAATTCAGCTGGAACTACCTGAGTACTGAAATGTGGTAAAAGAAATGAAAGGATAAAAGACTGACCTCAGCTTAGATGTACCTTGCCCTGGTTTATGCTTCAGAGTATTTTTACAGGTGGGACTCTGGGGGTGCTGGGATGGGAAGAAACCCAAAAACTTAATCTATCTTTGGTAGGACAATTAAAAACTCTTCTCTTACATAGTATGTAGTACATTTGCTCTTTCTTCCTCCTCCTATTTTATTCACTCTCTTGTTTTCAGTTCAGACACCTGTATAAAAGATTGGGTTGAAGAAGGGACTGGGATTGATGTAATGGAAAAAGGTTAACTTGGTGATATGATTTTTGCAGGGACAGTTTGCAGGAGTGAGGTGCCGGAAGGTCTTTTGGTTTGGTCTCCTTTGGGAATAAGGTGTAGAAAGATGTGGAAAAAAGGAATTGCCTTTCTCTGTTAAAGACTTAAATCAATACAGACCAAATTGGAGTTGGGGAAGAGCATTCATCCTTCCGAATCACTTTAAATTAAATCAGGTGATGAAAGAGCAATTTACAGTAATTGCAGAATCACAGAATCATTTAGGTTGGAAAAGATCTCTGAGATCACAGAGTCCAGCCTATGCCCCAACACCACTGTGCCAACCACTGAGTGCCACGTTCAGGCTTTCCTTGAACAGCTCCAGGGATGGTGACTCCAGCACCTCCCTGAGAAGCCCATTCCAATGTCTAATCACCCTTTCTCCAAGGAAATTCTTCCTCATGTCCAACCTAAACCTCCCATGGTGGAGTTTAGAGCATGAATAAAGATATTAAACAGGACTGGGCCCCACACTGGTCCCTGAGGGACACCACTAGTGATGGGTCTAATGATATAGTCAAGATGTACAATAACCTTTTTCTTAAAAAGGCAAGTCAGTTTTGGGCACTCAGATGGTTACAGGGACTTGTGCTGCAAGTAAAGAATGCCAGTTCATGCCATTGTGATTTCTTTCCCTATTTTATCAACTAAAATAGTTTTACTTTCTTTACTTATTTGTTTTGAAAATATCAGTTTTTCCCAACTTGCCATTTATAATAAACTATCAAAGCTATACTGCACTTCCCATGGGAAATTTATTTCCCTCCATTGTATGCGCCCAGCCTCTTATTGTTAGATTTCGGGAGCACAAGGCTGCCTGTGTGGGTTTGTTTTGCCTTCAGCAAAAGGGCAATAGCGAATTTGTTCTGACAAACATTTCCCATCCTTGCAGTGGCAAAGAGAAGGGGGTTGGCAGCAAATTTCTTGAGTTACATGCTCAGATTTAAATCCTGCATGTAAAATTCCCAATATTGTATGTCCTTCTCTGACTTCCAGAACTTATCACGGTCTCAATGACCAAGTGGTTATGCTTTAAACTTTGAAAACATTTGTCATGCTGTGAACATAGTGAGTTTGTATTTTTAGCTTTGACAGAAATATCCTGAAGATCTGGAAAAGCCTGCATGATATCATCAAACCTTTCAATTTTAAAGCAAGGCTTTAGAAGGCGTTGCCTGATCTGTGGTTAAAGGGTGACTGAGAAAAACCTCTGCTCTCTCCACCTCTATGAGAAATTGTAATTGCACAGCCTTCAAATTGCCACAGAAGAATTACTGGGATATAAGTTCTTTTTCAAGGTGACTAAGAGCTATTTATACTTACAGATTTCTTGACCTTGACTCCAGTGATAATATTTGCCTCTTTCATCACTTCCAAATCACTTGCTGTTTAGGTCCAGCTATGTTTGACAATGTATTTCTTTGTAATTCCAATGAAAACTTGTTGTTTCTTTTAAGTATTCAAATAATAACAAAAATTCCCCCCAGTTCTGCCCTGCTTTTCCTGTTTCAGAGCAGAAGCCTACTAGTGCTGTCCTTGTAAAATTCACATATCAATGTTTTATGAGGAGGGGAAATAGTTACAAAAGGAGTGTAATAAGAGTACAAAATACCTGTGACTCATGGGGGTTGTGGCAGCTTCAGACTTTATCTATTAGACATGTGCTTCTGATGGCCATCAGGATTGAAATGAACTCTTTGGTGACTTAATTATTAATCATTAAATCAGACTGCTATTAGCTTTGTTCACAGAGCTAACCCTGCATGGAGCAGAGTTGGTGTAATCATTCCCATGACTTTGCATAACCCTGTTTATTAGGACAAAAGCACATAGAGATGGTTTCTCTTTCATAAATCATATGGGATGAGCAGAGAATGTGGGATAAAGGTATATTTGCTATTAAATTTTCAAAGCAATCCAAATGGGAGTGGGTAAAAGTCGTACTCTGTGTGCTGAGGGTTAATCCAGCTGTATCAGCCCTGAGCTCACCTGTGCACTATTGGCTGAGGGCAGGGGAGGGAGGCAACGGCAGAAAATCAGCTGCTTAATTTAGACAGTGACAAATGGCTTGCTGTGCAGGATGCTTCACTCCTGGATGTCTGGGATGATGCAGATGCTAAAAAGGGAAACACATTTTCTCGTATCTTTACAAGCAAGGTGTCATGGGTGGCAGCTCAGCCTGACCTGCATCTTTTAGTGGGGCTTCTAAAAGTGGTTGGAGGTCTAAATCATATATTGTATTATAGTGCCATGCTCTGTCCCCCCCCTTTTCCCATGCTTTTGGGCTGGCTGACTCCACATCATAGTCCTTTTGTCCAGGCATTTTCTTTTGTACCCAGACATGTCAAATATGACATATTTATAAGTGCGTAGGGGAGCTGTACTGCTCACTCTGCATTTTAACCAGCACACTGCACTGTCCGCCTCCTCCTCTTTGTTATCTTGGCACTGCTGAATGTGTGATGTGCAAGGAATGGGACTAAGAAAGAATCCAGGTTATATGGCAGAAAGAAAATTCAAGAAAGCTCAGTTTCAAGGGCTGCAGTCTGCTGGACCCAGGTATGAAGCCAGAGAGAACCATGGTGAGAATCATTGTACACAAATTTGGAAAGGATTTTCAGATTTTTCAGTCTGCTCTGGCATATGGTTGTGGACTGCAACTCTTACCTCCCAGCCCTTTTATTTGCAGCATGTGCTGGTTATAGGTTAGACAGATACAGATTGTGCTTAATGTGATACTGAGATCCTGCCTGCATACACTGATGACATTCAGCCAAAGGCTTAAATGTGCCTGATGCAGGCCTGAGATCATAACGGCTTTTATTTGTAGAATTTGGATGAACAAATGGTCTTTTCTTAGCCCAGCCCAGCCCTATTCACTTTCTATTTTAGGAGATAATGATAATTGCTAGCTTTTCATGTATATACTCAACAGTTTTTCCAGAATTAAAATCAGGTTTATTTAAAAGCCATCTCAGCCTAACACAACAGTACTGGGCTATTAGTTTCCTTTGATTCTAGACATTCCATGTGTCTGTTGTATTAGCAGAATGGAAATGATGTTAATTTCCTTTTGCAAAACACTTCAAGGAGCCCAGGAAGAGTGTAGATGTCATTGGTGCTATGGAATAATAAAAGGGTGTTGCCAGCCCCTTGTATTAAACATGAGCGCAATAGTAAGTCTGGTGCTCAGACTTACTGTGACTTTGGCTTACAAAGAAGCTATTAAACAGTCAGAGGTACTTCATGGATCCCTATTCCCCCACATATCTGGTTTTGGCATCACTAAAGATAAAGATGCTGGGCTAGGTAGACCTTTTGTGTAAAGCAGTTTCTCTATTCCCACTGCCTTGGAAATTAAGTGTTTTAAAAATCTCTTTATTGATTCCATTTCCGAGAAACTTCAGCTTCACAGAAGTTTCCCAGATAAAAATGGAAAAAACATGGAAAATATAGCAGGGAATGTATCACAGTGTGACTGGCCCCAGGTCAGGGTTGTGGAAGCTGGCACACTAGGAAGAAGCAGGAGTGCTAGGGAGCTGGGAAATCTGGGAAATGGGCTGTTTTAATGTGCTGTTTTAAAACTGCTGTTCAGCACACACTGGGACTGGGGGGAGGATCTCATTCGTTCTCACGAAGTCACGTTGCACAGCTTCAGATTTAGCTTTAAGAGGGCTGGAAGGGACCTCAAGAGATGATGTAGTATCCTCCCCAAACCAAAGGCAAGATCAGCATGCCAAAGCCACCCTGACACGTGTCTGTCCCTTCTCCAGCCCTGTGCTGAAAATTCCAGAGCCTCCCTTGGTGACCTGTTCCAGCCTTTGCTGTCATCACAGACTGGCATGGAGCCTTCAGCTGTCATGGCAGAGCAGAGGGATACATTACATGGTGTCACTCCTTGTCATTTCATGATTTCAGCTTGTAACATATGTCCTCTAGAGCAAAGTCCTGGTATGAGGACATCTCAGGGCTGCTTTTCAAGTCCAAGTTGTGTCAACCGTCTGTGACTTGCATTTTGTTACAAGATACCATGGTGCTTCGTCCCCCTCCCCTCCTTTTTTAAGGGGTTTGAGAAGAAGAAGAATACTGATAGAAAGAGGGACATACAAATGGTGGATTCCTGGATAGCAGGAATGTGCAGCACATATTTGGGGTTCTTTTGGCCCATTATCCAACAAACAAAAGTCATGCCCTTTAGTCAATAGGACTGACTCTGCTCTCATTATCAGTTGTGATAATAAACTTGCACTTGCCCTTTTGCAAGGCATGGTGTTGCCTGGGCTGAAACCCATGAGGAGATGAAGGTTTTTGGGCTGTACCTGTTCAGTCAGCTTGAGTGTTGGAGCCAGGCTCATCTTTTCCCCGCTGCCTGGGCTTTAACAGCTTGGATTGCTCAGTTCTGTTTGTCTCTATTTGTTGTTATCTGTTGATGTTTCAGACATTCACCAAAGGAACACCAAGTCTGGGGATAATAAAATCTGGAAAGTCCTTTGTTCGAGGCTGTCTCCTCTGTGGCTTCCCTGTGTGCCTCAGCTGATGGGCATTCCTTTTCCACTTCACTGGGCTTCCAGGCACTCCCCTCCCTCAGTGCTTCTGTCCCCTGAGGCTGGGCACAGAAGCACAACCCTTGCAGTTCAGTGCTGTCTGCCACATCAGTCTCTTCAGATCTTACCATGTGCTGGATTGCCCCTTAACTTTTTGAGTATTTTATGTTTGAAGGGAGAGGACTGGAAGCTTGGGGCTGAGCTAGAGATTTCTGATGTAACATGAGATATTGTGGCACCCCCTGGGACAGAGTGCTCCTGGCTTCTGCTTTCCATTCTGCCATCAGAGTCCTCCAGGACTGGGGTGAGAAGTGAGTGTTGACGACCAGGGAGGTACCAAAATTCCTGAGCCAGAGTCCCTTTGCCGATTAGAGACCAGGAGAACTCCAGTTTCCCATACCTGCAGGTGGGAGACAATATGCGGTCGCTGCAGCCTTCACCGCAGTCACAGGGCTGTCCCTGGAGAAAGGTCTCGGCAGTGACAGGGCTGTCACCGCTGCTCTGGGCTGTCCCTGGAGAAAGGTCTGGGCAGTCACAGGGCTGTCACGGCTGCGCTGGGCTGTCCCTGGAGAAAGGTCTGTGCCCTGCTGCTCTGGGCTGTGCCACTCGCGGGGCTCTGCTGCCGCCCAACGGGGACGTGCAGCGTCCTTGCTGCTGCTCGCCCGCCTCGCTCAGCTCCGTGAAGCGCTCAGGGTCTTGCTGAAAGCAAAACGAGGAACGCCGATTGCTTTGGAAGACAGGAGCTTTCTACAGTGAGGGTTTTTTGTAGCTTGTTCCTAACAAAATCTGAAGTTTTTACAGAGTTTGCCAGGCGGTCTTTGAATCATAAGCAGCATGAAAAACAGGAGAAATACTTTCCCTCTTCTACTGAGTATGTCTGTAATGCCAAAGATTGAGTCTTTCTACAGGACCCAGGAAGGCTTTAAGGAAAGGAAGATGCATCTTTGCACTGCTGTGTAGTTCATCCCTTTGGCTACCAAGTATTGTGATGGGGGGCAGTTAATGAAGGGTAATGAACCAAGTAGCTAACAACAAATGCATCTGTTTGTTTGCTTGTTTGCAGATTGTGCTGGCTGTGGAAGAGACATAAAAAATGGACAAGCATTGCTGGCCCTGGATAAGCAGTGGCACCTGGGGTGCTTTAAGTGCAAGGCCTGTGGGAAGGTCCTAACCGGGGAATACATCAGCAAGTGAGTATTCTCTTCTGAATACTCTTCTCTGCTTCTCTTCTGAACTCCTGGCACAGTTTTAGCTGCTAGCAGAGAAGAGCTTGCAGCAAAATTCACATCTAGAAGTCCTGTTTTGACTACCTTTTCATATACACCAAGATCTTTGTTCCCACTGAGAGCTGAGCTGGGAAAGTGAACTGCAAAGTGTAACTGAAAGGTGATGTTTAATACTGAAAGGGGTATAAGTCCGTGTTCCCACAGAGGATTAGGTGGATTGTTGCATATGTCTTCTGTAGTAGCCGAATAAAGCATTGTGTCATTTTGCTTTCCACATGTGATTTTGAGAAAAAAAAAGTAGGAATTCATTCATGTCTTACCTTTGCTAGAAAACAGAATAAACATGATGATGTGATTGACCTGACACTGTATTTCTCATCTCCATATAAGAAACGAATGAAGAGGGTTTTGAGTGGAAGAAAGTGTAGAGAAAGAGAATAGGGAAATGATAAAAGAGAGAGAATGAAGATACAACCTCTTTTTCCCCCTTCAAGCATATAGCAAAAAGAAAAAACAGGGAAACAATGCATGTTTTGTAAACCTGCCATTTGGGTATGTATAAGATTTATAAGAAGTAGCATCTGTAATTTCTCAAGAAAAAATCCAGTGCCTGAGAAAGACTCCTAGGCTGACTAGTGTTTCCACTTTTACTGTATGTTCCTTGTTCATACCAAAAAAATACATTATCTTACACTTAAAAGTAACTGCTTATAGTCTTGCAGACTATATAAGGTTTTTTTTTCTGAAGTGAGCAAAAACTGTCTGCCTGTGATAGACTGTGATCTCCTCTCCTCCCTAGAGACAGTGACACTGATTCCCTGGAACTGCACCACCTGTAGGTGTAGAGAGTCTGCTCTAAAGAGGGAGGTTTAGTGGTTTGTACTGGATGCCTTGTCTTGATGGGAATTTAAGGAATAATTCTAAGAGGCATTGGTGAGAATATGATTTTTGTTTCTACAAAGTGTTTCCCTTGAACTCTCCCCATTTACCTCTGTCTGTGTGGAGTTCCAAACTGAAGATAAAGGAAGAGAGTAACTCATGCTGTAACCTGTTTAATAAGAAGTGGTTTGTAATTTGTGAATTTGTTAATTGTTTTTCAGAGATGGTGCTCCTTACTGTGAAAAGGACTACCAAGTTCTTTTTGGAGTCAAGTGTGAAGCATGTCACCAGTTCATTACTGGGAAAGTCCTAGAGGTAGGTGTTGTGTAAACTAGAGTTTATGAAAAATTGAGCCATGTCCCATTATGTCCTCATGTAACTGCAGAGAATACAAAAATTCTCACAGAAAGGCTTCCTGCTGATTTTAGAACAAAGTTGCTGATTTTCAGAATTATTTTCAGTGTTTTAGTTTTGCAATCATCAGGAAAAGTATCTGATATAGAATTAATTGGACTAGTTTCTATGGATCTGTGGTTTCTATTTTTCTCTTTCCGTGGTGATCTGCAAAGTCTATTGCACTGCTTATTCTGTGTCAGATTTAATATATTTACAGAAGTAATTTGAGTACTGGAATCACCTTTGACAACCATAAGTTTGTCAGAACTTACCACGTGAGATTTACACGTGATCTGAATGATGCTGAGGAGGTGAGAGGGAGAAATGTGCTGGAGAAGTAAATTATATGTTCAGAAGTGAGAAGGCAGAAACCATCTGAATAATCTCCTTTGCTGATTCTTACCTGGAGTCCTCAACATTCTCATTGAAACCAGTCAAATCTTTTTAGAGATGTCAGTACCAACTTCCATCTCTCATGGCTCTGGTAAGTCCCCTTTGAGCTGGAATCCTTGAACTGTGCATGGATTCCTCTGTGTCATTATTGAATTGTTTAAGGGGCAAAAATGCAGAGGACCTTCCTTGTTACTGAGATATGAGAAGCAAAACTGTTATCTCTTGTCCCTGTAGGAAACTCTGTTCAGTGGAAAGAACCTAAGCTGTGAGCTCAGGTCAGCAGCTGGACCGTATGTTTTTCAGTGAATAACTGAAAATAGCCCTGAAAGTGTCACAGAAAATAAAAGCAGCTGGAAGTTGCTAGTGAAAGTGTGTTACAGCTTTCCTTCTTTGTGTCCCATCTACTACAAATGTAAGGCTGTGTCAGCCCTCCTGTGAGAAGGTTTGGGTTTGGCATGAAGTGGTATTGTGGTTTTAGTTGTGGAGGTTTCTTTGGTCCAGCATTCAGAATATTAACCTGTCACCATAAGAGACTCAGATCTCGTGTGGACACCTGGTGCATTTGTCACTGCATGCACTGGAAGGATGGACAGTTCTTTCATTAGCCAGACTCATAGCCTGCCTCCTTTGAAATGTGTATCTAATTCCTTTGGAGACCTGCACAGATAATTACTGCGAGCAGCCTGAGTTTTCCCTTGAGTAGGAAGGCTGTGTCTCTTCTTGCTTCTTCTGGTCTGCCACCATCTGCTTATCTATTCCTCTCCACTGATGAGTTTTGCAATTTAGCATTATGTATTGGAGACACCTTAGTTGCCATGCTGTACAGGAATCACTTCAGGAGAGAAGTAATTGGATTTGTGAGATTGGGTAACATAAAATAATTCTAAAATTATTTTAGGTGTACATGACAGTTGGCTCTAACCTATAAGCAATGCAACCTATTCAGATGAAAATGACAGAAGAGAGGGTTATTAGAGTCTGTGGAGAGCTGGGAAGAAATAAACTATTTCTATCCGGAGCATTTTGTGTAGTAGCTGTGAATATGGCAAGGTTGCACTCATGTTACACTTCCTAGCATCAGTGAGGAAGAAACCTAGCTGTTCAAGGGGTCATGAGCTGTGTCCTATCAGAACTGGATAAACTGAGACTAAGGAAAGATTGGTTCAATTGACCTGGAACTTGCCTGTCCATCATCATTTAAGCTAAAGTTCATGTTATCAGATATGTATCCTGGGCAGAACCTTGGTGCCCATTCTGGCCCCAAGGTGAGTTTCTCACTTCACAGTTCTTATTCTTCTATGGCTATTTATTATCAGAAGATGAGACAACACTTGCTGCAGAAAGGAAGCATGTCCAAACTCTTGCAATGATCTCCCTCTTCTAGAGTCAAAATCAGATTAAAAAAATCTCTTTGACCTGGCCCCTGCAGCATCAGACTTTGCTGATGAATTAGAAACAGAGCTTTTGAATGATCTTGTCAGTAATGGAAACATTAGGCGTGCTAAGTTCTGGTTGAAACTAGAAATTTTGCTTGAATATTTGTGGCTCTCACTGGTTATCAGAGACACAACCCAAAGTACTGCAGCAGAGGGCAGCAGTGGTTCTCAGTACATAAGTGACACCAAACTCCTCGAAGGCCTGTAGAAGTTGTGTTGCTCTGACTGCTGTCTGTAAGGTGTAGGCTGGCCAAATTGTTAGAAATTTTCACCAAAAAAATTAGCATTGTGTAGCCAGGGAGGCCATTCAGACACTGGCTTAACTGAATTGCAGTGTGTATTAGCAGCTTGGATAGCCCATGGTTGAAGTTCTCCGGGTGTCTGGGAATGCAGATGCAGGAGAGACATTCCAACACTCTGTCTTTTACGTGGTGCTGGAAAAGTTTGGAAGATACAGGTGAGCAGCTACTGTTCAACAATCAGAGCAGTTTATCAGAACTGTGGGCTTGTTTTGTGGCTGTCACTGTCAGAGCTGCACAGTTCCAAAGGGGAAGTACTAATGCCTCTAAATATGACTCAAGGAACTAATAAGTTGAAAGCTAGTATGAGAAAATCATGTGTCAGCACGTGTGTCCCCTCTGGGCAGGAGAGGTCGTCTGAAGGATGGGGTCAGAGCATGACATAAATCCTCTGGTAATAACGGAGACAAGAGATCGGAAGCAGCCACAGGGCCACAGGAGATAATTCACAGAACAGGATGCCACAGTTCAGAGAGGGCTGCAGACCTGTTTGAGGCAGGACGATGAACCATCTCCTTATCCTGTACTGGGAATCACCCACAACCTTTCAGTTCACCTGAAGTTTTAATTTAGATGAAGCTTGAGATTCTCACAGGAGGATTACTGTCTTCCCTCTTCGTTTTCTTTGGCAATATTTCTTTGGAAAATGTGGGTATTTTTGATGATTTATATCATGTAGGTTGTCTGTTGTCCTGCTGTTTCCCCCTTGGGAAGGAAACCACATTCTTGGTGTGAAGTAGCACACTTACAGGAATTGTTTAGGTAGAGGTTATAACTGCCCAGCCCAAATTATACCTACTAACATGCAGAGGGAAAAAACCCCAAAACACTTTGTCTTTTGCCTTTGTTAATAAAAACGATTGTAGCAAATGCCCTGTAGTAAATATACTGCTCAGTACATTCCATTTTATTTGTCATTAAAGTAATTCATTATGTCAGAAGCAGAGTATACTATCTCATCATCTTCACCCAAAGAAATTATTAGAAGAGATTGAAGGGAATTTTATGGTACATTGTGTACAAACACTTCCCTCTAATGGATCAGAAGTGATTAGCAGCAGTCCATTTTGGTGCTATTTTTTTTTCTGCTTCTTCTTATTACATCTAGGGCAGACTGTAGAAAAACTGAAGGGAGACAAAAGCATGAAACTTATGTTTGGGTTCACAGAGGCTGGTGCTGTCTATTTTACCTGTAAAAGCCTATTTTACTTATTTATTTTTATTTAAAGAGAGATTGAGATTCTTTGCAACATTTCAGACTTGCAGCTCCTGCTTATGTTGTCCCCCAGTATGGCTTTAGCACCTCTGAGAAAGTCAGATTTTTCAGTCTCCTACAATCAACAGCCAGCAAGAGAGACAGCCACTCCTAAAGTGGACCTGAGAGTCTTCATCTCAGAAACAGCCATGCTGTGGCCCTGGTATCACCCTCAACAAAACCTGTCAGAAATGCCAAGGTTTGGGTTCAAACCTTGAGATCCAAGGACAGACTTCCTCCAGTCAGTAGAGGTGACCCCTTTGCTCAGTTAAGAAATGCACTAATAGAAAGACAGGACTTATTTTGCTAATATCCACAAATCATGGAAGAATGCTCTTTTTTTCTAGGCCATAGATCTAAGAACTTTCAGTAGCCATGGAAATATTCAAGAAAAATCCCATGTACATTTAAGTCAGCTCAGATATTTCTGATGTATTATTTGGCACATTGCTCTCTGTGACAGATACTCACAGATGATAGATGAGTGCATGCCAACACAATAAATGTGGTAAATGTCCAATATGAAATAGATATTGCAGCTTTCCTGAGCATACTGGATACTTTAATGCTTGAGTGTTTCGGGAAATGTTGTCAAGGCAACAGAGATCACTGTTCTTCCTTGGGCTTCTCCAGCAGAAAGGAATCTTTAGTTATGAAAAATTACTCATTTCCCATTAACTCTGGTAAAAAACGTTTTTAGCAGGCAATAACAGCATAGTGAGAGTGAGGACTTCTACACAGACTTTCCACTAAGCAATGGTTTTCATAGCTTCAGGGCTTGCCTATTGAAACATGCCCTTCTGGTCCAAAAACTCCAAATTTCTGTGCAGACATGTGCAACTTCACAAATGTAAGTAAACTTCAGCATATATTTAGCCATTTGAAAGATGTCGACCTAAATGATTTTTGTCTAATGTGTTTTTCATACACAGTATACCTACTACTCCAGGGCTTAATTCAAAATGTGTTAAATCATTGAGAAGCTTCCAGCTGACTTCAGAGAATGGTGGATCATGCCTGTACCTATGTATTTCATCTTTGCTTATCTAAAATGTGTTACAATACTCCTAAGCAGTATCCTTTTAGATTGGCACAAAAAAGACATGAGGGCAGAAACAGGTGAATATTTTGCATGAAATCATATGAAAAGCCTGACAATAAGATCCAGGTCTTAAAATTTTCACCTTTTTTTTGGCTGTAACTGATTGAACAGGATTTGATCTCATGATCTAGAGATGTATATACCTGTTCTCAAGTGTCTTAACCATCTTGCTACTCCATGCATTTATTTTTATAATGCTATTTGCTTAATATTAATTGGCAAAACAAACAAACAAAAAAAGCCATTGTGTGATTTCTCCTGGCTGTGCATAGCTCTAGTTCATGTTTGAGGGGCTGCTGCCTGCCCTGGGTTTGTTTCCTGTGCACTGTTGAATCTTGCACCCCACCTTGTAAGCAGTGGCACAGTGCCATTTTCACAGATGGACCTGAAAAGGGAAATGCCAGGCCACCAGAAGGTTCCCTTGATTTCAGATTGCAAGGTCAGGTCAAGTTCTAGATATGTTTCTGATATTGTAATTTATGCTGAGCTTCCCCTGATTTTAAAGAGGAGTATTAATTCAAGATCTGGTACTTAACCTAGATGAAGTTTAGTACTTGTAAATACTGTTACTTTAATTGCCAGAATTTTAAGATTCTCATCTGTGCTGTAACTAATTCTGAAAGATGTCAACTCTGAGACACCTTGACTTCTGAAGATAGAAGGAAATAGCAATAATTATGAGAGGGAAACAGCAAACAAACAGTGAAAGCTGCTACCTTTGTCTAGGAAAATTGTATCCATATTTAAGAGGCAAGGCATGTAACCCAGAAGAGCCTTTAATTTTCTTCAGATGTTGTTTTCAGAGCTAGATTTAGAAACCTGTGCTGTGAGGGGTTCATAGAAGTTTCTGCTGATTCTTTAGATATGAATGGTTCTGTTCTAAATAATAAATAAACATCATGACAGAACAACCTTGCTGGTTCCCATACAAACTGTAAGTGAATTATTTGAACAATGCCTGTCAATGTTGTTCATGTGTTGCCTTATGCAAACACTCACCCATGTGAGCAGCTTTGCTCATGTGAGTATTAGCATTCAGATGCTTCAACTGATTGACTTTCAGAGAAACTCAGCAGCCTGCATGTTTAACTAATCTATTTTAAGGAGACTTAGGCTCATAGCTTATGTAAAAACATCACCCTTCTCTGCAAAGGTCCATGCAGTACAGAGTTTAGTTAGGTACTTCAGTACCATTATGCATCTGGTCCTGTGTTCTTAAAACACTTTCTAGACTGAGGAGCCATGTAGAGAATCTCTTAACCTGAGATTTATTTCAATTCTGTTCAGAAATGTTAAATGAAAGAGTAGCATATATTCTTCTACCTAATGAGGTATTTAGGAAGACTGTTTTCATAGGAATTATTCAGGAAGTATCGCAAAATATGCAATTTACTGGATTTTAATGATGCAGCCTGTACTGATAATACAGGTTGATGTGAAGTAAAATTTCAAACACTTTTATAAATGAAGCAATTAATGAACCAAACAGAGACTGATGATAGGATGGATCCAAACAGGTTTGGTGCTGTGTTGAAATTGTGGTAAAATAATATCACTGAAGAATGCACTACCATTCAGTTTTCATAGCATTAAGTATCCACTGCTTTATATGTCTTACAGGCTTGGGAGAGACTTTGCTCTCAACCAGTGTCTCCCAGTCACTGCTGTAATCTTACACACCCCACAATAATCCAGAGGAAAAGGCCACAGAGTATATGAGAAGCAGCAGTGGAGTTCAGTGCATGCTTTGATACTCCTGTGATTTGCTTTGTTTGTGTTTAATTTTACTGCCTTTAGAATAAAGGAGAAAACATGACCATGTTGCTTGCACATCCCAGGTAGATGATAACAAAAGCAGAAGCACATGCTGTGGTTGGTTGTCAGACAGGTACATACAGAAGAGCACAGGACCTTTTTGATTAGGGAAGATACCTGGGAGAGATCAAATAGGCTCGGAGCACAGAGCCCATTGAAGACTCATCCAGTGTTCCTAGGGTGTGACTGAAGCATGGTCTTGCTCCAAAATGTGCAAACAGGATAACGGGATACAGGTGCCGGTGTGAGAAGTGGCCGCAGCACTTTGGCTGCATCAGTCTGAATTGGGCTAGAATACCATCTCGGTGAAACTGTTTCTGACAAAACTAGACTAGCACCCAGGAGGCTGTATAAATTCTTCAGAAGCTGGGGAAGTAATATTTAATAACTTCCAGAGGAGGAGAGTGCCGAGTTCATACTCAGCAGATGCCTCTCCCCACGGGAAAAATGTTCTGAATGGTGTCGACATCAAATAGTGACACACAAACGTGATGAGAATGGTCCTGCCCCTGCCTGGGCCGGTGCTCTTCCCCTTTTCCTTTCCCTGAATGGGATGGCCGGGTTGCTGCCCGAGTGGGTTTAATGTGCAGGGAGGGTTATTTGCTGGTTTTGGTGGGTGTGTGCAGGAGAGGGCTGAGGGAGGAGGAGGAGGAGTGAGGCTCCGGGCTGGCTGTGCAGCTCCATGCACAGCCGGGCGGGTTCGGAGAGAACAGAACCAGCGGCACAGCGCTGCTGCTCCTGCCTGAGCCTCAGCGGAGCTGAGGAGGAAATGGACTTGCACTGAAAAATCCCTATCAGAAGGTAAACCCCTTCCTGTGAAAGCAGAGCTGAACTGGAAAGGGTCATGGCTTTCCTGGAGGAGGGAGAGGGGGGTGCAGCTTTGTGAAGTGACTGAATAGCTTGCCAGTGGGATCATAATAGGGTACTTGTACTTTTGTTCCTGTGCACCAGAAGGAGTTTTTTTTTAAAGGCTGTGTGTAATTCTGTGGTTTAGATAAAGAGAGTGCAGCTACACATGTTTTTAAACTGCCAGGAAGAGAGGAGAATGGCACAGAGCTTGGGCTCTTTCTGATTGTGACTGATTGCTGCTGTATGGAGGAACAATACAATTCTCTATCTTAAATAATTCTTGATAGAGTTTCTTTGTTCTTTTGATCACTTTGGAGATTTGTACAGAGAAATATGGTTAGCATCTGTTTCCAGTTTCCCTGCCTTTTTGCTGAGAAATGTGTTTCATCAGTTAACATGGAATGCTGATTTTTTTTTTTCTTAATGTGGGTTTTTTTTGATAAAAGCAGGGAAACGAAAAGTTTAACAATAACTCAGGATATGGGTAAATGGTTCAGACAGGTTGCCTATGTAGCTGAGTAGCACCATAGATTTAATTTAATTTAGACTACATTTCCCTGATGAAAAATACCCTGCTGTAATTGCTGAGAACACCACACCAGAGACAAGATCAAAAATCTAGAATAAATATACCTACAGAAAAAGAACATAAAATGCTTGATTTAAAGATCTTTCTAACAGGATTTTAGTGATTCCCCCCCTTCAAAAGACAGAATTTGGCAGGAGGGGTATCTGTAGTTGGGTAAGAGTTGATATATAAAGATGACAAAAGAGTATCTGAAGTTGACAGAGCCCTAACAGAAGTTCAGTTGCTATGGCAGCATAATCACAAGGCATTAACTTCTCAGCAGTGGTTTGGAAACCATCCTTCAGTCAATTTGAACATCAATAGGAAGGGGAGGAATGTTAAGAGGATGTAAAGTGGTGAATAATAAGAGCAGGTTGCAACAAGTAATTTGAAAAAATAACCAATTAAATCTTCCTTATTGCCACAAAGGGATTTGTGAAATCTCTCAGGTGCTTATAAAATTATGGCTTATCTCTATAAATTGCTTTTGTGAGTACAGTCTTGCTGATTAGGATCTATATTTCCTAGCAAAACATCTTCAGTGTTTATCTTTTTAATTTAGTTAAATATTCTCTAGTGTGCTTCTTGAACTAAATATTACCAAAAAAACTTCAGCAGACAGGTCAAAATTATTTAAAATGACATTCAGTAGAGGCATTTGTATTAGCACAAAGTTTCTTGCCACCACCAACAGCCTTTGTGACAAATAGCCATTGCATTTATTCCAGTAGGATGGAACAGACAAAATAAGTAGCTTTTTCATGTCTTAGGGGTGCACAGAACACATAGCAGCTTTTAGCAGAAGAGTAATTTAGCTAGATGAATGTATTATTTGTGTTAGTTAATTGGATTAAGAATTCAGTTTCTTGGTTGTAGGGCAGAACACATCTTGTTCTCTTGGAGCAGACTCCTTTAGGGAAAACATAATTCTCTAGTTTTATTTTGTAGCCCCCATTGCTTCTTCTGTCCATCTCTCAAACCTTTGCATTCTTCTGGTGCTACCTGCCACAATCACCCACAAGAGAGAGATGAAACCAATCATGATCCCTGCACCAAAGTGCTTAGACTGAACCCAGGAGTTCCTCCAGTGTTGCAGCCCCACTGGCAGGTGGGATGTGGTGACAGGGGAATGTGGCTGTGCACTCTGCAGCAATATGAAATTATTTCAGGCAGTTACTTTTTGCTTCTCCTGGACAGAGATCACACTGAAAAGTGGATTAAATGGTAAAATATTTTTTTGCAGGAATCTGATGTTTCATTTTTAAGTCTTCCTATCAGTGAAGACTTTATGACCGACTTCTAGAAGACATGGGTAGAACTTATACCTATCTCCCATAAAAAAATAATTGTTGAGAAGAATGCAGCAATAACGTGTTTGAAACTTGAGAAGTGGAGAAGAGCCTGTTGGGACAAGTCTGTAGCTGTCACCTGCTTGCAACAGGCTCCATCCGGGTATTGTGCTCAGCACTCACTTTGTGAGGACTCAGCCACCTCTCTCTTTTGTCTGCTTTGTCAGGGTGTTTTCCTGAGGGGGGAAAAAAAAGTTAAGAAAAACAAATACTAGCCCAAAAGACATGTTTGGAATCTCTAGGGACTTTGAATTCCATAGAATTAACACCTGTCTTTATTGAGCAGGTGGTTTTTTACATGAAGAAATATGATCATGTGAGTATTTTATGGGTATTAAATGTTTGAAATGACCACCTGAAGTACAAGATGGGTAGATTTTAATTACATGCTCATGCTACATTAGAAGATCATACAGGTCTTGTAGCTCTTTGGATAGATATCTGGGATGTGTGACATTTATTACAAGTTTTTTTCTTTTTAAGAGGGGAAAATAGCACACAGTAAGAGATGCATCTTTTCATCACTAGAAATGCAGATACTCTGGCATTTAAACTGTCTGTGAAACTAGTTTGGGATTTTTTGTGGTTTGCAGAGGTCAAGGAAATACTGTTGTAAATCATTTAAGCATAAGTTAAAATGTTAAGCAATTGACTTTTACATGTAGGATTTGGAGAGAGAGATTTGTTATGCATAAAGATGGATGTGCTGTTGCTTAGTGTTCTGTAAAGCAGTTGCATCTTGGCTGGGTAATGTTTTTTCCTAGCAGTGAGGAGAGTAAAGAGTGAGGCAGTAAGAAAGTTGTAGCAGATTTATCTCACCATCACCCTTGAGCTACTGGTGTTGAGGCAAAATCACGGAGATGCTGTAGTCAGTTGAAGATCAAATGGCAGCAAATGTTGCTAGATATCCTTTTCTGCTTTATGTCCACCAGCTCTTTCCTGCTCATCACTACATTAATATGTGGGAATAGTTTCTCTGTGGTAACGAGAAATCTTGATTTTTATATGGAGCTGAAGTAAACAAGACAGGGAGTAAAATCCCTGTGTCTTGGCTCCAACATGCATACTCTGATTGGATATTCATGCCAGCAAGGATTCAAAAACGTACTTGCATAGTTTTGCCGCTGTAATTGGAAATCATGTATATCAGCAGTTAGAAGACTGACAAATAGAAAAAAAAAAAAAAGGACTTCTGCTAAAAAGCAAAGGCTCTGCTTCTAGCAGAGTACATGTTGATGGTCTGACATCTATTCAAAGTTGTTCTTTTTGAAAAAGAGACAACAATTTCTTTACACTAACTATCCGCTGGTTACCCTGATGTCCTTTCTTATTTCCATTTTAAGTTTAGTGTAACATAAACACTTTGGCTGGAATCACAAAACAAGGATTCCTTAGAAGTGTCTGGATGTAGTCAAATACAGGCTCATAACTGATCTGGATGACTGTGGAGTGACTGGGAAGAAAAGTATTTGAAGTAAATTTGTCCTTTCCCTAGGTTGTCGTCTGTTGTTTGTTGTGACCTCTTGCTTTAAGAGATTTCCAAAGGTAGTAGGTAGCATTGCAGTTACTCAAGGATAAAACCCATTCTTTAGACTTTTTGAAGCATTATTAGATCAGACTGGTTTCAATAGGATCATTTTCCTACACGAGCAGGCTCTAGTCACTAATAGCAAAAAGTATTCCCTGGACAGTTCCCACGTTTCCCTATCAGAACAATCCATGAGTCTCCATGGTACAAACTGGCATAAATTGAGTGTTGCATGTCTATTTTGTTTCTTACAAGCTACTTTTGTTTTATGTTCTCTGGTTATTTTCTGTGGATGTACTGAGTCTGACCTCATGCATAGTTGCCTTCTCCCCTCCTTTGGCCCTTGCAACTCTTGTTTCTCTGTTGTTTTTGGGACACTCCCTCTGAAATGAATGCAGATACCAGAATGGAGCCCAGGCTTTACTAAATCACATGCCAAGGCTTGCATGGCTCCTGGATCAGCCTTCTGACAGACAACAGGAAAGGCTTTTCTGTGTGAGATGAACAAGAAAATTGGCTACAGTTACTTAGATCTAGTGCCGGGCTACACGGAGGTCCAGCAGTGCTGGGACTGAGGATTTGAGTTCTCTCCTTGGCTGTGCTGCAAGCATTAATTTTGGTCCAGGGTGAGTTGCTTAAACTCCCAAGCTCTCACTTGTTTCATCAGCTGGAAAGTAGTTTGCACTTGCCCACTGAACAGTTTAACATGAGTTTTATCTTGAGCTGTTCTCCCAGCCTTCCCCATAGCACCTAGCCCTGTCACAGTGCTGGGCTCTCTGGGTCAACAGAAATTTTGGGGCCGATGCAGCTCACCCAACCCCAGAATTTCTGCTGGCCTTGCACTTGAACTGTCTCAGTGAACCACAGGTCAGATCAACCAAAGCTGCCTTCTAGCTGCAAGGCCCCTGCTGTACCAGGAATTTTGCTGCTTAGCCAGGACAGGTCTCAGTAAACTGATTTAGCTCTGTTGGAAATTTTTCCAGTATAACCAGTGCTCCCTAGGAGCTGCCTGATGCATTTGTGAAATCTTCTTTCTTTGTCATGTCCATTGGAATGGTTTTTAAGGTCAGAAGAACTGCTAAAGTCATTTTGCTTGACCTTCTCTTCAAAATCAGAGCTTTTCCCTAGAAACCAAATGAAAGCTTATCCTCTGGGAAATTACCCAGTCATGAAAACTGCAGAATGATTGCAAGGCCAAACGTTTTCCCTCATGCTGCTTAAATTACCTTTGCTTTTTAGAAACTTCACCTTGTTTTGAGGTTAAATTTGTCTAATTCCAGCTTTTTGATGTCACAGAGTTTTCAATGGGATTGAAAAGCTTCTACTCTTTCCTGCTATTACCTCCTTTCTCAGCTTTAATCACCTGTCATTGTGATCTAGTCCCCTCTGAAGCCTTTATCTGAGTAATGATTTGACTGAGTCCTTCAGGATCACAGCTAAAAGCTCACCTTGTGTTGATGTTCTTCACTGAGTTCCCTTCTGCAAATCCACCTGTATGAACACACCAGGGTTATAAAATTTTTTCTCCTTTTCCTTTATATTCTTTGTATACATTAAATGATCAGAAGAGCCAGCCCTTTCAGGTCCTCTGTGACAACCTTTTCTGGGAGATTTTGATGATGATCCCCAACTGCCTCTGTCAATTGCTCTTGCCCAGAACATGGCTCTCAGTCTCACAGGCCCTTGCCTTCTTGATTTGCAGGCATTTTACATCAGTCTGTTAGAACACACTTGGTTGGTTTAGATGGCTTAAACAAGCATTGCCTATGAGTCACCAGCACATTCACCAGGGAAGGTTTTATATTCTTGTCTTGGCCAGTGGTACCTCATGCTGTGGGTTGCAGGAAGTAATCTCTGAGGTATCTGGCTCAGCAGAGCCTCCCCTGCTATCAGAGCCATCTGTCTGAGCAATGCATAGATACAGTTTTCTTAAGCCTCTTTGAGTTCAAATTATTCAGGTCTTGAATACCTTGTAAATCTTGGTTCATGAAAAACACTATTAAAAAAAATCTAGCTCAAGAAACAGTATCAAACAAGAAACTGGCATCATCAAATACAGACCCTAAAGATACACATCCTGAATACTCCTGCCTTTTCTATGTCATCTTTCGTCATTTTTCATCTACAGCTCGCAAGGGAGCTTTGCCTGATCTGCTTTTGGTTTTTTTATATCATGCTCTAATAGAGTTTTTTATTGTCTTTAAACATACTGTTTCTAGTTATTTCTTTGGTAAATTTATCTTTCTTATTAGTTGTGTTTATTTCTAATGTAATGACTTAGTCATTGCCTTTTTTTTCTCTCTTTAGTTAATATTATCTCAGTTCTTATGATTGGGACACGCAGCAGAATGTCTTAAAGATTGTTGAGTTTTCCTTTTATGGTTGCTTTAAGATCTAGGAATATGTATGTTCCTTCCAAATGCCACATGCATGTATAATTATATATCCGTATCTAACACTGCTTGCTATTTTTGTTTGTCCATGCATGCAAACAAATCATGATTGGAGATAATTGCTAATTCTTGAAAATGATGAAAAGCTTTTTATATTAGGATGAGGTCCAGTACTTATTACCTGCTGTCAGGTGCAAAACTTTCTGATTTATGAAATAATCCTACTGCGGTTTTTTTAAGATACAAAGGAGGTTTGTTACTGGCTTTTCTCGCTAAACTTCAGCAGGTTGGAGTCAGCTGTATTTCTACTGTCTGAGGAAGTTATTTCCAGTTCAAGTTACTTCCCATTGTTTCAGAGCTATTGTTGCAGCACTGCAAATACAGCTGCAGTGGATGTGACCTGCTAATGCACAAACATCAGCTCTGTTACTCAAGGTCCAGCCAGAGGAAGAGGTCGAGGCACCAGCAGTCACTTCATGTGAAGAGCTAAAAGGAGAAACAGGGTCATGCCTTGCTCCTGAACTCCCATATTCCTGATAACTCAGTGGTTCTGTCATCCCCTAATGAAGGAAAACACGAGGATGACTTGGAAAGTGGGAGATTCCCGGTGTTGCGGAAGATCGGCTCTTGTGTGTATCCGGTACAAAATCCATTCCCAGGGCTCCCTGCTGTCCCTTCTGTTGTGCCACGGAACTGGCACTCGGCACTGAACCAAGCCAAGGGCTTTGCTCTGCTCTCAGCAGGCTGGAAGCTGGGACTGGAATGGCTTTCCCGCCATGCTGCAGACATGGGTCACTCAGTACAGCTCAGCACACCTACACTGCACTCTTGCAGTCAGTACAGGCTTTTCTCTGGCTGCTGGAGTCAAAATTGCAGTTATTCCAGCATTAGGCTGTTTGAAAAGGCCCTTGGCACTGTGGTGGAGTTACTGTAAAGTAGCTTTCCTGGTTAATTCTAATTGCAAACTAATCCAGAAATATGAATGTGGCTGTAAGCAGATCCCTCAGTTTCTGAAGTATCTTTTCATGTCAAAAATCGTGCTGGACAAAATGTATACAACATAAAGGAATATTTCGTTATCTAACGCTTTCTGAAGCTTATAGATTACAGAAGATATAGGAAGCCCACACCTATACTTGTAAACTGGACCTGTTCCAGCATTGTTGAGAAACAGAGAAGGGATTTGTGTCAGATACTTGCTGCTGAGGAGTTCAAAATTAAAAAAATCTTTGCAATAAATGGGGTTTAAAAGAAAATTAAATGGCGGGTGCTGGATTTTACCTTCATATGCACCTAAAATAAGGGTAATGAAGGCAGTGAATCACAGATTCATATTATAATTAGATAGAAATGTAACTTAATAAAATATAGTACATATATTTCTGCTGGGTTGCTTCTGATTAACTACATATTCGGTTAGTGGGATTAGATTTCTCTGTACATAAATCTAACATAAGATCCTAACAGAGGTGATGCTGAAATCCTGGCACTAGGCAATAAACCTGTATTTGCAGTTGCTTTGCTCCTTTTTACTGCCCACAAGATCCTAGAGAGCCACTTTGGCTCCTGTGGGTACTTTTCTTAGTTGAGTGGAATTCCCTTTTTTGTACTGACCTCCTTCTGTTAACTGTGTAGGTAACACAAATTCTCAGCTTTGATCCTGTGTGTAGCAATATGTGGATTTGCCCCTTAAAGACAGAATGAACAGCTCCGTAAAGACCATAATTGATAGTTAAACATCTCACCTGTGTGTGCACGTTGCTCAACTTTGGGTGTTGCAGGAAAGTGAGAACTCAAAGCAGAGCTGACAGGGCAATCACAAGTGACTCCTAGGATCTTACTAAAGCAAGTCCAGTTGGTGTTCAGCTGCCACGAGGGCTGTTTCTTCATGCCAGCAGAGCAGTTGCACAGCTGGGGATTTAGACTGAATGATTACTCACATCTCTGCTATAAGGAAAAACTGTATTCCATGCAGTGAATAACTGCACTGCTGTCAGCAGCAGCTGATGGCTATAACAATATTGTGTGTCAATAGAATTAACATTAATAAGTTACAAAGTTTTTTACAGTCCATCTATTAAGGAATACACTGGCATGACATTGTCAGTCACTGTTGCAATGCTGAGAAGTATTTTTGTATAAAATCAGACACTGGGCATGAATTAACAGTGCAAGTGTTCATAACAGCAGGGCAGCTGGGGTTTTGTCTCACCCAAGGCAGCACAGCAATCAGTGGAAGACTCTGAGGGTCTCCCATGTCTCTTCCATGCATATTGTCATTCAGATTTACAGTCACAGCCTCACGCTCCATTTCCCACTTTTCCCCAGTCCTGTGTATTGCAGCTCCATCAGCTTGGGAACTGCCAGTGTGAGCTCTGCTTCCTGCTGCTCCATCCTCTCGCAGGTTGAACAGAGGCAGAAGCTGTGCTGAGAGCTGTTTCTATTGAGACGTTGTGACAGTAGTGCAAAAAACAGCTTTAGAAGGTCCAAATTTTAAAGATGTGTATTAAACAAGAATTAATAAAAAAAAATTTATTACAATTCCCTTCCATCGGTAGTAATAAAGAAACTTATCATAGATTCTGAAATCCTTTGGAAGCAAAGAAACTGCACTTTTTTTTTTTTTTTCTGAGCACAGATATTTGTAGTGACTTGCTAAACAGATAAGAGCCTGGGAAAAATGAGTGGACAGTTTGGGTCAGGATGTTATTAGAAGCAAATTTTGGTCTTCTCAGTGTTTATGCTGTTCCAGCCGCTTGTGAGATCACAGAAGCCTGCAGAGAAGGAAACAATGGAATTTGATGTTACACCGAACATCAAACAGGGTTGAAGGTTCTGTGACCTCTGCAAGTAATTAAAATAAAGCTTCACTGGAAAATGGTAGGCTACTGCCACAGTTCCTGTTTTACAATTCATGACATTCCTTAAGGGGTTTAAAAGATGAGTCTGAATTATTCTTTGTGCTGCTCTTTAGTCCTTAAGAGAGTTAAGAAATCAAGTCATTCTCCTCAGTCGTGGTAGGAGTAAATATTGGATAGGTTTGTCCATCAAATGGGCCTATTATAACTGTTCATAAAAACTTTAAAAAAAGGGAAAAGGGGAAGTGCTTTTACTCGCAAATGTACTCTTTCAACTATATAATAGTTTTTGTAGTATTTAAATAGAGAAGTTAAGCTTTCTGCATGTTTAATAGCTCTCTGTCAGGTGACTGCTAGGTTATCTCTGAAAGGAGACTGAGCGAATGCAGCTGTGCAAATGTAACACAACAAATATGCACTTAATTGTGTCCTTTGGCCAGCAGAACATGTCTGTTGGTAATTAGTTCTTCCTCTACCAGACCCACTGGCATGTGAGCTCTCCTAGTGGGATTCTTGTTATTGTTCTCTCTGGCTCTTGCTCACTGTTGTTCTGGAAGGAAGGACAGAGCTGAAGGCATGAGTAATAGGAAATCTTAAGCTCTCACGTTCACCAGAGAGGAAAACATTTATTTAATCAGCCTAGAGCTTTACAAGCACTCAGAGAATAGAAGTTAGTCTTGTGGGAAGTGGGGGCAGAGGTGTTGGGCTCAGAAAATACAGCCCTTGGCTTTTGAAGTGCTGTTACCCTGGGGTTAACACTGTACATGAGCTCAGTGCAGGTACTTTTTCAGCTGGGTTTTTGGGACGTGTTGTGTCAGCTTGTCTGCAGCTGTATTTGCAGCTCCTGGGTTGGAAATATTTCTTCCAATACCCACCACTGCCTTCCTTGACAGCTAGGTGTGACAGTATATTTCTGGCTTCAGGAGGTCCCCAAACAAGTGACGTTGATAAAGTGAAGGTAAATGAGTGTTGTGCACGTTGTGAAGAGGTTGGAGCATGTGAAGAGGTTGTACACGACCTCAGAGAACGGTGTTCAGCTGGTGCTTCAAACACCTCCCAGCCCTTTAGTTTACCTTTTAAACTGGTAAAGGTCTCTAAACTGGGTGCACACAGTGTGTAACCCAGTGCCTCTGTTCTGCCACCTCTCTCGTTCTGGACAACTGAGCAGGGTCATTACCCACCCCCCCCACCCCCATTAGAAGGAGCCTTCAAAGCCCTCTGTAAACAGCCCACAGAGGCTTTTCAAATGGCTTAATCAGCTAAGGAGGATTTGTAACGTCCAAGTCGAAGTCATTCGGGAGAACAGCATGCTGGGAAAAGGCTGGAAATTTATAGCTTCTGAGTCTGAAAAGGTGATCTTTGAAAAATCTGGTATGAAAAATGTGGTTTCTCGTTGTCAACTGTTATTATAGGTCTTGGTATTGTCATAATACATAATAGCATTTGTACTTTTGCTTGTGTCACCTGGGACATGTCCTCTGCAGAATAAACACATCCAGCTCCCCTCTGTAGCCCATCATCCATGAATCCTGGTCATTGAGCCTCTGACAGTCCTTCATAAGCATTAGAGATGTGATAACATGATTTTATTTTTAAGACTGGTTATGAAGAATACATTTCTAAAATGGTTTTCCTTGGCAGTGTTTCTCCAAAGTACTTCATGTAGGACACTAAATGTAATTTAACCTGCTTTGTAGACTTGGAAACTGAAGGTCAGTGTTGATACAGACTTGATTCCGGTTTAAGTCTTGAAATTACCAGAATAAATAGAGCCTTAATACTGCTTAAAATAATGTTGTATCTATTTCATTAACATGAACATGCATATAATGTGTATATTATGTATAGTATATTTCTTTAGTAGTATATAGAAAATAACTTAAACTCTTATATCATTGATCAGTCACCAATCAGTGAGATTTGCTGAGCCATGGAAAGCTACTCAAATTTAGCATCCATATATTTATGTTTATAATTATGCTTATAGAATTCCTTTGGTGACTGTTTCTTCACTCTGCAATTTGAAGGCTCTGGAAGTATTTGGTAAATGAGAACATACTTCTACTTTTTTAAATTTAATTTTTTCTGTCTACTGTGTTCAAATGGGATTTAATCTGAGAACCTATTTTAGATTTGTCACTGTGGGTAGAAGATAAATAGGCAAGTCAGAAGAGGTTGTATGTTGTCATAAATTGATAACTGATGTGCTTTGCTTTTAGGGCAAATGCAAGTGCCTGATGATTTAACAGAGACTTTACAGGCAGTGACAGCAACACATAGGTTTAATATTTCATTTGACAATAAATTGCTGTCAATTCATTCAATTCCATTTAAGAATTGGTATGCGTAGTAAAAATGTTAAATATTATTTTGGTTGCTTTTAGCACTTCTAGCTAAGCAAACCAAGGTATTTACAGCAATTAATTTAGCTTACTCTGTCTTCCTTTAGGGACAGTCCTCTAAGATATGGGTCACAGTTTGTACTTGGTGGTTTGGATGGTCCTGACTACTCAATCAAAATGAAATAATTCAGAAGGGAGCATAAGCAGTGTGGTTGATCAAAACCCAGTGGCTGCATAGCACAGAGAACTGCGAAGGATTTCTGGATGTGAACTTGGGAAAGGGCAAGGAGAACTCAGCATAGGGAGAAGAAAAAAGCCTTTAACCCTCTCTCACCTTGACTGAAGAATGTTTGGGGCAAATGTGCACTTAATCAATGTTACCTCTTACTGCCATGAGGATTGAGATGCAAACCTTTTAATGCACAGCACAGTAGCATAAGATCCCAGGAAGCTGCACACTGAACATACTGAATGAAGATTTAGTAGCCCTAAAAGGGCAAAAGCAGATGTCTAAAAAGTGTGAATATTACATTGACTTGCAGATGCAAAAGGTTTTCCTAATGCATTATAAATGACTGATTTTTAGCAACCATTTTCCCAGATGATCCCAGCAAGTCAGGCACAGCAAGATGAGTCCTGAATTAGTTGAGATTCAGAATGTTTTCCAGCAGATACTCGCTGTAGAAAGGATCCCACTCATGAGTTGTAGAAACATTACAGAGGCAGAAAACTCAAACTGTTTTGGAAGTGTTTAACAACAACAACTGCAGCTGCTCTGGTATGTGACTTCCCCAAAACCTCTCCAGTGCAGGGTGTGTTCAACTTTGCAGGGTTGTGTTATCTGGGGTGTGGTGTTCATTCATCATCACTCACACCAGGCTAAAATTTGGCCAGTTGTTTCAGTCTCGGGGAAAGACCTGATAAACTTGAAATCCATCCCTTTGGCTGTTTTGAAGAGGCAGGTGTACATGGTTTAAACTATATTCCCTTGACAGTAGCTTATCAGAAGTTTGTCCAGGAAAATGAAACTTCAGAGAAGCCACAGGTCTATGCATAATAATGTGATGAATTCTGGATTTCTTTATCCTATAAATTCCAGTCTTGAATGAAACTAGTGGGATACCTCAGAGGTTAAATAATTGCTAGAGAGAGTCAGAGATGAAGAAGACAGCCAGTAATGAAAATGATAGAAAATGAGCATTAACTGTATTTTTCTCTCTCAGTTCAATATTGGCTTTGTTGCTGCAAGTCAAACATCAGTTCTGCATTTTCTCCCTCATTAGCTTTTCTTTCTTGAGTAGACATATTTTGTAGTGACTTTCCATTTTCCCTTTTAGAAGAGACCCTGTTTTGCCTGATGGCTCTAAATCTGCTGTACTGAAAACCCCTAAATTCCATTACTCTCTCTGTTTGGAGGATTTTGCCCCTAAAGAGCAAGATTCAACAGTAAATGCAGGATCTGATTAAGAGAAGTGCAGGTTTTTTGCACCTGAACAGTAAAATATATAACTAAACTAACAGCACACCGAGTCGTCTTCTGTGGGCTTGTATTGCTGAAATTCCTGGATGGGAGTTGTTCAAATTGAATGGTGCAACTTTACCTCTAGAAGATCTGGGTGGTAGAGCTGGTTTTCTGGTAGCTGTCAGGTACTTTAATCCATGTACTTCATCATCTCTTATAAATACTTTTAAATAGAAAGCCTGTGTGATGAATGTCAAATGTGAGCCAAAAAAATGTTATTATTCTTCTCAATAGACAAAAGGAAAGGTTGGATTTATTAATGTTACAGTCTTAAGTATAATGAGGTAGGAAATGCTTTTGATGACATTTTACAAGTCAGCTATAAACAGGTACTCTATGCATATAACATCTCAGTGGATGGGGAATATTTGTGAAATAGGACTTGAGGTTAATTGGTTTGGAAAGCCAGATACAAATTTAAAGACTTTTAGAATTCTTTACTTGTCACTATGAAGGGTCGTTTTCTAGGATTAATTATTTTTCTATTTAAAAGCCTGATGTGGACATTGTGTGCTTAGTTTATGATGTAAGGAAGCTAATGCACTGATTGCTTCTCCTAAGGAGAAGAAATTGCATTAATATTTGTGCCTTGATCTTTCCTGTCCTTATAGTCCTGAAATCTGATCAGCTTTACCTATTATGGGTATCAATGTATTTAAGAGAATGAGTGACTCAGTGGATTTGGATTTGGGAAACAGGATCTAGGGTACTTAGGACCTTTACATCAGTACAAATTCAGCTCAAGCTGTCTGTGCTGGTGTAGCTTCTGAAGTCGGGCATCTGTGAATTGAATTAATGGTCCCAGAAGTGGCTCTAGAAAGCTCTCTCCACTAATGCCCGTATCAGCAGTGTAGGGAAGAAGGCCAAGGAATGAAATGGCAGGTTGAAAACTCATTCATTGACTAAATCCTTCCTTAACAATGGGTCAGTTGAGAAAAATGTGTTGCTTGGCAAAATGAGGAGGTAGCAGGTTTACACAAATTAACTGCAGTGTGACATTCATTGCCTTGGACTGTTAGATAGATGAAGATTTAAAAAGATGTTTGTCAAATCTGGGGAACAGATACATTATGATGTAGCTCCTGGCCAGGAAGACACTGATTACTTGGGTGGGAAGGTGTGAAGAGGAAGGGCTGTTCTGCATTGTCTTTCCTCTTGCAGACTTTTCCCCAAGCAGTCACTGCTGGCCTCTGTTGGGGACAGGATAGACCTCAGGACTGAAGCAGTGTGGCAGAGCTTATGTTCTCCGTGCTACTGTCACATCATGAGGGCAGTGTTGTATCATAACAGGTGAACTAGAAGAAAAAGGGCAATGGTCAGTCAGCATATGATGAGTGCTCACAAAGCAGTGCAATGCATTTGTCCCTCATGTCCCTTTTTTGTTTTTGTGTAGGCAGGTGACAAGCATTATCATCCAAGCTGTGCACGATGCAGCAGATGCAACCAAATGTTCACAGAAGGAGAAGAAATGTATCTGCAAGGTAAGGATATCTCCATTCCTAAACAAGAAAATCAGATGTGATTTTTCTGTCACAGACCTCAGGATATAAATCATCCCCATGTAATATGGCCAAGGAGGACTACAGTCATCCTGTCTTCAGTAGTGTTCTCATATTTTTTCACTTGATTCTTTTTTGCTCTATTAGGTGGCCATAACTGGCTCTGCAGGGACTCTGCACCCTTGCTGAGGCAGCCTGTGCTTGCTAAAAAATGAAAATTATTTACCCGTGAGATGCCTCTGAATTTGGCATCTCATGGACGGCTTAGCCCCAGAATGGTGTATGAGATACCAGACAAAGTGAAGGGATTTCCCCTGATTTCTGCTGATCAGTTTCTCTGCTCTTCTGGACCACACTCCAAACTGTAAAAGGCAAGGGAAAATCTTCAGAACCTGCAGTGAGTTTGTTTTGAACCATGTAGACCTCATTCTTCATGCACATTGACAGAGTCTCCCCTCTGGTTCTTAATCATATTTGCTTCCCTTGCCTACTTCTCTTTTATCTGGTCACATCTCTCTTTTTATTCCCATTTACTTTATTTTTATATCTTTCTATAGTCACCTCTTTCTTGTACGTTTATTTTTATCTCCCCTTTCTTGTTAACAGTCTAGCACTCCCAAGAATTGCCAGGCTTGTTTTTTTCATGATCTTTTCACATAAAAAAGAATATGCTCTTTTCTTTGATTAAAAGTAGCCTTGATCTGAATCCCACCTACTCTCTGAGAGGGTAGCATACTAACTATTAAATTATTTTAATTACTTGCTGTAGTATTACTGTTGGTAGAAGGATGTATAATACCCATTTATGTAAGCCAGAAATCAAAGTGAAAAAGGCAGATACATGTTGTGATTTTATATATTGCACTTAGGTTAGAAAACTTGATGTACTTGAAAGGAATGTAGAAGAATAGGGAAAAAATTACGAAAGTGTGGTAACAGCCATCTCTTGAAATCCTGAGGAGAGGTTCTTACTGGAGGAGTTCCAAAATAAGATAATATTGTTAAGGCATTCCTTTGAAGCTAGCTTGTTTTATTTTGTAGTTTGTCCTTCCTTGCAGTCCCTCTCTCATCTCTCACTGACCTTATACCTCAGTCATCTTATTCCAGCTGTGCACAGAACGGGATGTGAAATTGTGTAGCAGCTCTGCATTGCAGGAGCAGGGAGAGGCTGGAAGAGGGCTGGGTGGGAGGTGCTGCTTTCTGATGGCAAATTGGAAGGACTAACTTGAAAGCAGCAGATAGAGCATCTGGCATATCTTAGTTTCCTCACATCATGGTGTGATAAAGTACAGGCAGAGCTCAAGATGAGCATCAGTTTGTCCTTTGCTGTCATTAATTAATAACAACCATTTCCAACTGGTGCCATTTGCACCAGTCTAGCAGAGAGTGGGATTTTGGGCTGATTGAGCAGGCTTTGGTGTAAATTTCTGCAGATCAAAGTAAGACAGAAGGTATCACTTCTACTTAAACTAGGCAGGACTTTATCCTGGACAAGTTCAGGTGATATGAAAGAGGAGAGGAGAGAAATCTGGCTGCTTGATCTGCTGTTCTCAATGTATTTCTCTTTCTGTGGTTATGAATCAATGTTCCTTGTGTTTACTCTGTCTCAAGGGAGGAGCACCTCAAATTGCATTGCTTTATTGTTCATAAGCTGCTTTCTGACTAAATAATGTAATTGCTGAGTGTGCTCCAGACTGTCCTGCCAAAGCTTTCCTTGCTGAATTCAGTGTGCTTGCAAGAGTGAAGACCTAAAAGCCTTTCCTGTGCAAAGCTCTCAGCTGAAATGCATACCCTGACTCCATCCAAATCACTGACCCTAGGGTGCAGAATAACAGCATTCCAAGCATTTCTCTGAAATAAAAATACAACACCACAACAATAAAGCTAGAACAAAAATCAGTTGTTGATAAAATATACGAAAATAGGCAGCTTCCATCTCACTTCTAATTGTCCTCTCCCTAGGATATGAAAGCACAGTCTTGGTGTTACTTTGTGTAATAGAGGACCCTGGCAGGATTGTGGTAGAAACTTGTATTAGAAATGTGTGGGAAACCTGCAAAAGGAGAACATGGACAAACAAGCTGTCTGTCTTGGGGCTTTCTATGTTAGGGATGGTTGGAATAATGCTAGCAGAAGCACTCTGGCTTGGCACTGCTCCAACAGATGAAAATGAAAAGGAAGCAGCACCAGAAACTGTCTCTTTCCCACTGACTTCCTGGTAATACATTATTATATGGGCTTCCCCAGAAGGCTGTTGCTGAGCTATGATTGCCCAGTATTTAGAGGGATGCTGATGTTGAAATAATGGTATGTGCAAAGCATAAAGCTGAATAAATGAGCATGCTAGTTGGTATTTGCCAAGTGAGCAAACATACATATGTTAAGAATGGGAATAATCACAATTTGCTGAACTGTCCCCAGCAGTAAAAGAGAGGAGTGATGCAGCTTGGGAATTTGCACCCTTAAAAGCATTTCAAAATAGACTGGTCTCGAAGGCCATGATTTAGTAACACATCACCATAACTGCAGACAGTCATGAGTTTCAAAGTTACATCGCAATTTATAACTTTTTGATCCAATAAGCAATTAACACAAAACTTTGTTTTGACTTTATAACCGATCACCTTTGGTACTTTTTACTGCATTGTGTCTGTTCCACAACCAATAACTTGCTAGCTCACGTACACACATATACTTCTATTATAACATCTAAATTCTTAACTTAAACTATAAAATCACATTACTATACTTAAAAACCCTTCACCATATTACCCAACACATTTTCTTACTTATAACTATAGAAATCTAGGTTTATAATTCTTCTGCTTAAAGTCTGTATAGCTTTGCTACTACATCAACCCAAGCTCTTTCCTGGGCTGTAAATCAAATTCCTTAATGCCTGTGGAAGTTTCTTCTTCTCTGTTTCCCCCAGATTGGCATGTTTGGATGAATAGTATCTACAAAATATAGGTGGCTCGGAGTTCAAGATCACAACAAATATTTCCTTTAATTTCTTAAGCCTGCTGTGTCTGATCAGGATTTATAAATGTCACATCTTTCAAATCTCTTATCGTTTTGTGAAAGAAAACCCACAACCCTTAGCTAAGTTTCACCATGAAAATGGCATCCTGCATCTCTTGTTCACTTTCAGCATTCTCACAGGCTGTCCCTAAAATTGTGCCAGTTTGTGATAAATACTGCCCCAAATACAGTGATAGCTTTCTGTTTGATGGTAGGGAAAGTTTAATAGAAAAGAATCACGTAATTGTTAAGGTTGGAAAGACCCCTGAGATCATCAACTCCTATCATTAAGCTAACAGTGAGGTCCAGAGGAATAGGGATCATTTTTCTCAGGGCCACACAGGAAGGAAGCTCACAGCTGGATTTGAGACTTGAACCAAAATCTTCTGAGTCTTAGATCATCCTTGAGCAATAAGTGTCATATTCAGAGAAGTACTACTCAGCTCATGTCTTTTAACATGAACTTACAGCCTTATAACCTGAACTTTCTTCCTCCTGCATGATGGACAGGGCACGGCTCCCTCCTGATCTCGCAGGCTCTGTGGGGTCCTGGCTCTGAGGCTGCTGTTTGTTTACAGAGAAGGCTGTTGGTGCACTTCCCCTGTTGTCTGATGGTTTCCCTCTGCCAAATGCACAGTTTCTTCTTCCTCGGCTTAGACTCACAGCCAAACATCTCAGACCCTTGATCCAGAGTCACAGCATTCTGTCCTGTCTCCTGATGATGACTGTGCTGCGTACTGCTGGGAAGTGAAATGATTCCTGCTGGTCTTTACTTCTGTACCAAGCCATGTAAGGGCTTGTTAGAAGAAAGTTTCCTGGGGCCCTGACCCATCCTTCTCCTGGGCTCTGAGGGTGGGTTTCCTCTGGCTGCTCTTGAGCTAATAGTCACCAGCAGGAGATCTGGACTTGGCTCTGTTTGGTTTCTTTGTGGACAGAGTGAAGAGGTGATGTCCCCCCCTGCAGATAGTCAGGGCTCTGGATTGGCTTTGTGGTGACTGGAATGAAGGATGAATTTGGCTGCAGCTGCAGTCAGTGTTAAAAATCAGTGTTAGTTTCTGCTCTGTTTCAACTTGGCCAATACCTGCCAGCAGCTTTCCAGCAGTGACCACAGTTTACACTCTGTTTCAAAGGACAGCTGAAATGGGATGGAAATTCTCCTTGCCCCTGACATTGCTCAGTCCTTGAGGACAGCAGGCTATTCCTACTTTACAGCATAAGAAAGAATCTCATATTTTGGGAAACAAACAGCAGAGGACTTGACTTTTTTGGTAGAATGCATAGCTGGAATAGGCCATGTGGAAACACCAGTGCCACACATCAGAGCACGGGGTAGAAGTGCAGTGTGTGCCAATGGCAGGTACGGTGTGCTGGGATCCAGGGAGAGGCTCTCTCACATGCTGCTTTGCACCACCTGTCATCCTGGCCTCTCACCCACTGCCAGTGGGTCACACACAGCCCTGGCTCTTGCACTGTCAATTTTTAAATTTTGCTTTTCCTTTTACATTTTGCATGAGGGAGGATGTGCTCTGAGTAGTACTTTACCGTAACTGCGTATGACACCTATTGCTCAATCGACTTATCATCAGAGCTTCCTTTCTATGTGCAGGGCTGTACGTAAGGGGAGAACAGATCAGGTAACCATGGCCCAGTTCCTTTGCCTCCATCCTGCCAGAGGAACCCTCTCTCTTTCAGTTCCTCCAGCTGGTGCTCGCTGACTCTGTTGCTGCTTGAGGCTGCTTGAGTTTTAATTAAGAATGTGTGCAAAGTGCTTTGACAGCCTCAGGACAAAGCTGAAGATACACCAAGGATTTGAATACTTTTTTGTTTCCCTTGTATTTCCCATGAGCTAGACTTTAATGTGAATACTCTCATAGTTCATACAGATTCACCATCTGATGCAATGAAGAGATTCTCTTTAATAACTGACTTGTCATGACCAGAAGTCATCTGCTTTGCTCTGAATAAAGATGTGCTTTTCCTCCCTCAGGTTCCACTGTCTGGCATCCCGACTGTAAGCAATCCACTAAGACTGAAGAGAAGCTCCGGGTAAGCTGAACTCCTGGCTCAATGACACACCATACATTTTGCACACACAGTAATTGAATGTTGTTTTTAAAAGAGTGACTTTTTCCATGTTTTTTTCGCATAGCTGTCACAACTCTGGCAGAATATACAGTGGAGGCACTTCAGAGGTATTGCTCTGATTTTTAGGCTTACCACCTTCACATACCTGTCTCAGTGCACTGCCTTAAAGATAGTGTCATTTACTGACATACAGACGTGGCCAAGTATCTAAGACACTTCATTTCATATCTCAGTTGTTGTGAGAGAGACTCTTAAGGAGAAGATATGAACAGGGCAAATGCTATCATATATTTTAGTGGTTTTGCACATCTGTGTAATTGCTCTATAGTTATCCCCTGTTCTGCGTGGTTATTTGCAGCTTTTAGACAAGATGAACTCTTCTTTCTTTGCCATCCAAGTAAGCCTCAACCTAAAGTGATCCTGATTTGAATGCCAAAAAGAGCCACAGTTATCCTTGGAGTCACATCAACATATTCAGACAATCTTTCTGGGTCAAACCCTCAGTGATAATAATGCTGCACTGGTAAATGCTAGAGCCTGGCTTTTTGCATGAACCAGGCAATTCTAAGCCCTTATTCACTGATTCATCCTCTGGACAATTTTCTCTTTTTGATGTCCCTTGAATTTTGCAAATTTGCCAGGATATTGATATTAGAGACTGAATACAAATAAATTGTCTTTCGGATAAGGAAACTAAGAGGTACTGGTATGAAGATACCTACGACATCCTGTGGGTTGTATTCTATGTGGGTCTCATTCACAGGAAGCCACATCCTTTAGCATTTATTCCAGTACACTGGTCTGTAAAACATCCCCCCCAGAGAATTTATTATGGTCATAGGTAATGTGCAGATAAATTCTTGTTGAGGGGAGTTCATGTTAGTGTGGGCAAAAACATAACTGGCCCTAGATGGGCATGTGGTCTAGAATGGCCAAACCTCAGTGCAGGTACCATCCAGCATTCACACATTGTTCTGTCCTGACTTTTTGTAAGAAAACAGAAAATGATGCCAGACTGGATTTTCTTCCTCATTTAACAGTGTGAATGTAAGACAGTATTTTGGCCATGCTTAAGTGTCAGAATGCTTGTGCCTTCTAGTACTTGGTTTCAGTACAATACTTCCCTTTCACTTGGACCCAGGAGTCTTATCAAAGCACTCCTGACTACACTGTGGCCCTTATTAGCCTTCTCCAGCTGACCTTATAAATCAGTTGGCTGATTTCCATTCCCCATGGAAATGGCTCTAGTCCTCTTCAAGTATTTCCCTTTTTGTCAGCATTTTCCCCCCTCAGCTAATTTTAATTGAAGTGAGAGAAGTAAATGGATTCACTCACCTGCAAGGCTTTGCCTAAGTGAGTTTTTGCAGGAAGATGAAGTGAAGCTCAAGAAGGCATTGAGGGAGCATCTGAGCAATGTCACAGCACAGCTGTCCGGCAGGACCGTGCTCCTGGAGGAGAGCTGCTATGCAGAGGTTTAATATGGCCTTAAAAGGCATTGATAAATGCACCATACTGAAGCTGGCTGAGAGATGCACCGTTTTTAGCTTCTATGGTACATCATAGATAGTCTCTGTCTGCTCTGGTGCAAAGTCAGACACCTTATTCTAAAATCAGCTGGAGTTCACTTTGATGACTTTGACACATGCTTCATCTTGTTGACCCAAATGAAGGCAGTAGCAAACAGGTAGGTACAGAAACAAACAAAACTGGGGGAACTATGTGCTATTTGAGCATGTCAGCACTAAATTGGGATCTGTACTTTGATTGAATTTCAGTTTTTTATTCAGGGTCAGGCCTAGATTTTCTGGTGGTTCTGCAAAAAGCCAGTGCCATTGCCTATTTGCTTGCTGGGTTTCCTTTCCCTATAGAGCAAGAGAAAACAAAAAGCCCTTTTATCACTGAAGTCACTTCAGAAGTTTTCAGCAAGTTCTATTTTCTCTCAGTAACTGAATTGTGATATAAACTAATCAGCATTCGAGCTGGTCAGGATCTGAGAGGGAGTTCATAAAAGCAATGGTTGCTTTAGATCTTTTCCCTACGGATATTTGTGGAAGTTTACAAAGACAAAACAAGCAGAAAACAAAGCAACCATATGCATGTTACAAAAATATATATTATTTAGGTGTTTATTTACAACTGTCTGGCTGTTCGTGATTCTGCAGCAGTCAGTAAGTAACAGATGTTATAACACAAGTAGATGATAATAACTTGATTGAAAAAAGAGCTTAACCACTGAACTGGGGAAACTGCTTTCCTTTTCACTCATTTTTCCCTTTTGTGTTTCATGACAGCATTCCTCATCTGAGTTCTTTTATCCAAAGAGTCTGGTTCTGCGCAGGCCACGCTCTGCAGAGGTTTGCTGTTGTGTTTTCATAGTGTTGATAATGATCTTCTTTACTGAGAAGATTCTTTATTATTGTCATTTGCTGCGCTTGCTACTACTCCTGCCACACAGCTTTCCTGCTATCACTTGCCACCATGGGCACTGACGCTGTATTTTGCATCACTTGTTTCAGTGTTGCTTGTTAATTCTCACATTTTTTATTTTGTTTAATGAAATGCTTAAAATTAACTTTTTTATTTTAGATTCAGATGAGCTTTTGGGGGCTGTAGTATTGGTCTTGCAGTATTCCAGAAAGTTTTCCTTCTGAAACAAAAAAATTAGAGAGCAAATATGAAGCAAATTAAAATGGTGAAAAATATCTGACTTTAAAGTGATGGTTAAAAAGAAATAGTTTTCCATGAAAAATGACTTATGTTTTTAGAAAAAAAAATTGCCATCAGTTAACTCACTTCCTTTTTTGTTTATATTGACCAACCACCCATGAATACTTTAGTTGAGAAAATGCTTACAAAATCCCAGGTTTGGATATATTCTATGTGCTGCCTGAGTGCATTTGCCTCTCTAATCTGGTGCACATCCACATGTGAGTTGCAAGGTCCTCTCTGTCCTCTTGACCCTGGAGTAGCTTTCCACTTTCAGATTTTACTGAGTTTGCTTTGCACCTACAAATACCACCCACTTCCACTTCTTCTCCTTCAGGGCAGTGTTTATTTGTTGGTTGTGTCTGCTGTGGGACGTGTGGCTGTGCTGATGCAGGTGCACCTGAGGTAGTTTCCACCTGGTGATGAAGTCAGAGCGCACTGGTGTGGACCTGGTCCAGGCTGGCAGCAGGCAGACAGGCTGAGAGCCCGTGCCACTGGATTTCCTTGGTGTTGGTTTGTGCAGCCTTCTCATCTCTAATGGCAGAGTAGATGCAGCCATATGTCAGCCAGGGCAGGGTGTCTGTGTTAGATCCAGCCTGCAGGATGGGGTTGGATGGTGGAACCCAAAGCTGTGATTCAGTGAGGGTTAGCACAAGCCCTCTACCCTTTGTCCTGCACAGCAGTTTAGTTACTTAACTTCTCTTGAACACCTCCCTCTCTGTTGTCTACAGATCTGTGTATCAAGAAAATGCAGCATAAAGATGTGTTATCAGCACTCCTAAGGAGAGCAGTGTCTCTTCAGTCCTAAGCTTTATGGAATAAAATGTTGGAGTCTGAGAACAGCAAACTGTGGGCCATATCACTCATCTTTTAGGCCAGTGTAGTGACCTTTTGCATTTAGCTTAGCAGGCACGAGTCTGAGTTTCCAGTGTTGAAATCCAGGAGCCTTAGGATTAAAAAACCAAATCCTATTCAATGTATTGGAAAAATATGCAGGGCAAAATAGGAGCAGCCCACATTAAAATAAAGGTATGTTCTCCTTCTTGCTTTGTAGACTGTAGAATACAAATAGCTTAGGTTGAGATGAATATCCTCTTGCATAAATTTGGTCAGTACTAAATTCTGTTTAGATTTACATGTTGGTTCTACAAAGTGTACTCAAGGCAGATTTTGGCTTCAAGGCTTTTTCTACAGAGTAGACACAAAGGTACTGTCATTGGTGTTGCTATAAAAGTGGGCCTTGAATCTACATGACAATTGTAGTTTGAAAATGGTTGGGTGAAATCCTCTGAATTCTCTGAGAAGCTTGTGTTGAATTCAGTGTGTTCTGGACTTCCCACTTTATTTTCTTGTTCTTCCCACTTGCTCTTGATGAAAGCTTAGTTTGCATGAGTAGTACTGTGGAAGTTTTTTTGGTACCAACATACCTTCAGTCATTACGTGCTGAAAATTCATTCTCCCTTCTGGCCTTTGTGTCCAGAAAGGAAAGAAAAATTAGTTGTAACCTATTAATATCTGTGTCTGTGTGAGTTTGAACTAAACCTTTTCACTAGTTTTGTCTTGATGTATATTTAGTGCAGAGAAATAAGGAATGCATGCATTTGAAGGAAACACTCTTGTAAGGAGAAGGGTACAGTTAAACCAGCAGAGAGGCATAAAGAATGCTGACATTGAGGGGCTTTGTTGGTCTTGTACAGCCATTGAAAATTACAAAAATCCATAGGAAATCCATACTTTATGAACCCTGGTTCCAAATCCTAATTAACTGTAAAACCTCCCAATTGATAGAGCAGATAGTCAGTGTAACAAGTGTTGTACTGAGAAAGTCAAATCCCTTACTGTTGGAAAGTCTGCCCAGTAGAAGAAATTCCATCCTAATCTTCTATTAGTTTATTTATAAATATGCTTCACTTAAAGTAGCTTCTGAGGTTTAAAGAATTTGCTTAAGCTCTAATGTTAAATGTTATTAAGTGAAAACATATTCATTCTTCTGCAGCTATTATCACCGCCTTGCATAATGAACTCTATCAAAAAATTAAGGCAGGTACTGTAAATGGTGACGATGCCTTTGTTAAACGATAGTGCATCCATTTGGCCAGATGTTCTTGGGATCAGTTTTGATCTGGTTGCCTGCACCTGTAAGTTTTTACAGAGCATGATGCTGAACATCTGTACTTGAGAATGCCAGAGCCACCACATTGTAGCAGTACCTGGATGATGTGAATGGCTCTAGTGGGGATTCTTTTATTTTTTTAAGAAGTTATTTATTTAGATGATGTACCATGCATGATGACATGATAAACAGGAGTAAATGCAGATGAACATCTTAAGCTTTGTAGTCTAATATTAAAATACCAAGTTAATCAGTTTGGGGCATCTGCATGGGTGATGTGATAACTGAGCACTCAATTCACAGTGAACCTAAGAGGATGAGCATGACAGTTGGTATTACCTCTATCAGTCTGCAAATTAAACTGGTAAAGAACTTTTGTGTTGAAGGCAAATGCATGGAATGAAGAACAAAAACATGAAAATAAGAAGTCTGTGATAAAGTGGCAAATACTGAGAAGCCTTGCAAATACTTTAGATGCTTTGTGATCTTTTTTTTCCTTTGGCTCCTTTAATGACATGCATGAATTTTACTTGACTCAATTTCTATTGATTTTTTTTTCATATACTTCATAGACTTTCTGTATTTGGTACAGACATCCTATATTGATATATTTACTACTGTTACATCCATTTGCGGGGAAGAGGAAAGGAAAAAAGCGATGACTCTTCTACTGTCAGAAAATGTGGAGAAGCCATGTACCACCAGAAAAGAAAAAAACTATTAGCTCTTCATAGAAATTTCCTTTAAATTTCTCTGCACAAAGATGGCTTTATATAAAGCTGTATTTGAATCCTTCATGGAAAAGATCATATAAAAAATGTTTCAGATCTGTTTGCAGAAGAAGTAAGGCAGCTTAACTTGTTTTGTTGCTGGGAGTGTAGAACAAGTGTCACAGGACTATTGTGATGGAATTAAATACCTCTAAATTATTGCATTCATATTAAATACTGTGCCCTTTTTCTTCACCTGTTTTCTTTGAACAACGTGTGAAAGAGATGCTCTCGTGTTATCTCCGCATCTCCAATGTTAAAGGTTACATCAGGGCCATTCCTATTCCTGTTTTAGCTGTGCTCTGATCAGCTCCCCTCTAAGGTGGAATTTACACCCCAGTGCCGGTACATCAATAGAGAACTTGACCTCCAGTGTGTCTCTTGCCACCTGTTTAAGATACAGAGTCACAATGGTGTTACACAGGGTCAGGGACGAAAGTGGAACATTCAATCTAATAAAAGCCATACCAGGTCACAGATTTTCAAATGGGAGCTATTATAGGTCTCTTAGGAGAGGAGCCAACCATAGCAACTAAAAGTATTCCAGAGGAACAGCTTATATCAAGGAATCTTTGGTTTGTTAAAGCAAGCAGCATGAATGTTTTTAAGTGGAATGCAATTGTCTTTAGGGGAAAGTGCAAAGCTGTGAAGGATTCCAGACCATATGGGAAGAAGCAGAGTAGGAAAGAGCCATCTGTGATGGAAACAGCCTGGGTAACTCAAAATGAGAAATAGGGCAAAGTGAGGCAGGAAGGGTGAGAGTAGATATACAAGTCCTTTCCATGCACTGTCTTCAAGGGTATGTTTAGACATAAGCAAGGTACAGGCCTGGGAGCTGCTAGAGGAGCCTCAGAGTTCCAGGTCTGCTTGGATTCAGCTCCTCAGGAAAGGAGCAGTGTGTGCTCAGGCCGTGGCTGGCAGCAGGGCATCCTGCCCAGGCAGCAGGGAGCTTTGCAATAGGCAGAAGGTAAAATTGATGTACGCAGAAAGAGTTACAGAAAATAGAAAACTGGTTTAAAGGGTGTCATATCTGGCTCATGGCCTTGTTAATGGGATGGTAAAGAGGAACTTGGAACAGAAACACAGCGAGGAAATGAAGAACAGGTGCTACAACTTACCAGTCCATCTGACAACTCCTCCTGTACTCCAGGGCTAAGAGCACCTAAGAAATTTATTATCAGGATATGGCTGAAACTATCTTCTTAACGTATCTAACTAATAAATTCACTGAAGTGATAAATGCAAGTGAATTTTCCTTAAATGATAAGATTTTTAGCAATGACACTAAGAGATAAGTCTAAGGAGCTGGAGCGAGGACTGAGAATTCCTTGTTTTCTGAGGCAATTATAAAAGATCCAAAGGGCCTGCCAAGTGGGAATAAGCCATAACTGCCTCTAACACTTGTTTTCCTACAACAGGGAAAATTGAGCAGACTAAACTCTCAAAGTATGTCTGCCAAAAGCCAAAGGTAACAGAAAAACCCCTAACAGTACCTCAAGTACTTCATACTGTTCCCTATGTTGTAATGAAAACAGTTGCTTTCCATAGTAACTGCAGCAACATGTGACATGTGTCTCCACTCAAACAGAGTGAAATGGAAGAATGGAAGGGAGAATAAAGTGTTTCTCAACAGCAGCTAGATTTTCCAGCTCAATTCTTGTAACATTTCCATGAAACAAGTGCTTGTTGTTGGGTTTTTTGGTTTGGGAGGAGCTTAAGGGCAGATGAGAAATTTCTGTTCCCTTTTGAGATGTAGGAATTTGCAGCTACAGAGTGAAAAGCAAAGAAACATGTAAAGGTCCAGCTGAGAAAGTGTTCTCAAACATGCTCTGGAGAGGATTTGTGAAGGTGTCAGTCCACAACTACATCTGCTCTCTGTTTGATCCGAATCTTACGTTTTTTGGTGGAACATATTGGAAGCCTTTTGTTTCTCTGACTCTCCCTGAATGTGGTGACTTCGTTTTCAAAAGCGAAGTCAGAGAAAGCCCGCTGTATGATCCATGACTAGTTTTCAGCATTTTATATACAGATGGTTCCAATAGCTTCTCTGGCTTTGAAATTAAAAGTAGAAAGTCTCTGGGGTCAGTTGAAGGGTTCTTCAGGAAATGTGTGCTGAGAGATTAGATAGGTCCAGTAGCCTTTTTGTGTTCACTCCAGTATTTCCTAAGAAATAGTGAGCCAGGCTGTCAAGCCTTGTTTCTCTTCAGGTGTGCCTGAAGGTCCCTTAGTCCAGGGGGCCTAATGTCACAAGCTGATGAGGTAAGGACTGTTACCAGGATTTAATTTTAAGTGACTTGGAAGTATCCCACTGCACTGGTGTCATCAGAGTCATCCTGCTAACACGAGGCTTTGTGATGGGATTTGGTTCTTTGCAGTCAATGAGGCAGCAAAAACTGTTCATGGTTTCTCAGTTGCAACTGGGATATGGTTGACTACCTTTGTGTGTCTGCTGCATGCCAAGTTTAGGAGTAATCTTCAAAACAGCCAGGGTGACTTTTGATCAAACAGAATACTTTTCAAATGCATCAGGTTTTCAGGATCCCCACATCCTGGTCATCAGTTATTTTGTCTCCTCTCACAAAACTTCCTCCAGGGCATCAGTGTCTATTTAGTCCTGACAAGTGTTGGAAAATGTACTGAATGGAGCAGCTCTGGCTCTGTAGGGGTGAGAGTGTTCTCATGAGTTTTGGTTTGCAGGACATTGTCATTAAACATCATGACTTTTGCAGTGTGAGGAACCATGACATTTCAGCCAACATTTGACTTCCCTGCTGCATCTTGGTTGTGCTGCAGATGTAGGGAACAGCTCCAATCAAAGGACTTCAGGTCCTTCTACGTAGGAAGGCTGAATTCAGTTCTGATTATTTCATTCCTAATGGAAATCCAGGGATTGAACACGTGGAAAGAGATAACGTGTGTGCTGTGCTCCTCACAATGGTTTTGTCTGCTGGACTGCTGATCCCTACAGTGGTTTGTGAACTAATGTGTTGCTAAAATGACCAGCAGGACTATCCTGGATGGTTCTTTGTATGGCTCCTACAGTGTCTCTGGCAGGTGCTGTTTGATTTTGTTCATTATTGTTGTCAGTCTAGTCTTTTACACTGTATGATTTAGAAAACTCTCTGCCCCTCTCACACCACTCCTTCCCCTACCAAAAAAAAAAAAAAAAAAAGCCCACTTGCCTCACAAGATTGTGGAATTTGCCAGAATGCTTGCATTTGTGTTGACATTTTTTCCTAAATTCAGTTATTTTCAAGATGTATGCAGATTTCTTCACTTAAAATTGCCAACGTTAGTGGCTTCAGATTGCTCTCAAAAGTTCCCTTTTGTTTTTCAGCCTACAAGAACATCATCAGAAAGCATTTATTCCAGACCAGGTTCCAGTATACCTGGCTCTCCAGGCCACACTATCTATGTAAGTATTCCTTCTGATGAATAAGCTGCCGAGCCTTTGCTTGCACATGAACTGCTCATGTTGAAATAAATCACTTTTATACTGCTGCTTTATTTTAGTGCTTAAATTGTTAAAACTGTTGCCATGTAGCTTTTATAACTACAGGATTTGAAGAGCAGGGTAGGCCTTTTCCAGGTCACATTTCTCTTGGAAAGGTACAGTAAATCTTTTGATGTGACTTGGTGGTGTGAAGAGGGACAGAGAGCAGAAGGGTCATTCCAACTTTGTAAGGATTTTGTGAGGAGATCTGTGCACTTTGATACACAATTTTTGAGAGCTCTGCTCTCTGCACTTGGGGAACGTGGGGAGCAGGATCAGCTACACTGAAAGAAGCCTGCCTGATCCAACACCTTCCATTTTTAAAGTCAGATTTTTTGGTTGTGAAAGGAAAGGTGTTTTTAATTTAGGACAAAACTGTTATTAAGCATAATGCTGAATCACTGATTTTATAGATAACCTTGAGATTATATAGATGAAAATAGAGAGTAAAACACAGAAATTTGGCAGTTACAATAATGCAGGAAAAATGTCCAAAACTATGAATCTCACGTCCTGAGTTAAACTCTAGTTCTTCTGTGCATTTCAACAATCACAAAAATAAGCTGATATGTGGAAAGTGTTGACACTGCAGATATCAAAAGACAAAGCATGTCCTGGAGAACTACCATTCTGTGGGTAATATCAACTTCATAAACTGTAGTTTATGAAATTTAATTACTGCTCAAAATCACCATCTGTAGAGCAACGTGGTGGCCTAGATCAGGGTCTACAAAAATATCTGTAGTAATTTATATTGGATTAAGAGTATCCAGACATATTTGCAGCTCATTAACAGACCGTGGTAAAAATACTATATCATATATTAATATACCTAAATATTTTAAAGGTTAAAATGGCTTAAGGTATTTTGTTTTATCTGGTAATTAAAAGCTAAACAGATTTGAGTCTATTTTTAGACAGTGATTGTCCTAACTATTTCAAACCTTTCTTCTCTAGCAGGAAATGTTTTGTATTGTTTCTAGTTTAAGGCATTGCTTAAGAACCACCAAGACCAGTGTTTGTTAGAGACCTTAGGAAGGCAAATGCATGTTTACTAGGTGCTAGCACTCAGCAAGAACAGAACTGAATGTGAGTTCCCTTATGCAATCTACTATGAATAAATAAGGTATCTAGTAGAAGTGTTGGAAAACAATTTGAGTATCTTCTTTCACTTTTAGTCAGCAGTGTATTTCAGTAAGGTAGGTAAAAAAGCATGCTGATAACTTTTAAAGTCTTTCTGTAACTGAAGAAATATATTAGTTATCTAAACTGATTGTAAGACCTCTTCCTGTCTCCCTCTAATGGGTGCAGCTGACTTTGGAATTTATTTCCTACTTCCTTTTTTTAACTAGTCAAGATCTCCTTGCAGTCTTATTGGAAAAAATAGTCCATGCTTGCACCATATAGCTGGTAAGGAATGGGTGCTTTAGTCAGAAGCTTGGGTATAGGATGAGTGAGGAATGCAATGTAATAATTTCATTTGGGAGTTTAGAAACCCAGTCCTGACAGTCCTCCTTGTCTTTTTATTTCCTTCCAGTAAGTTCTGTTTCCTCTTGTGTGCACAGTTATAAATTGAGTATATGTCTGTGGTCTTCAGCATGAAATCCTTTTGTAATCTCTGTAATCTGCAAACTAAATTGATGTTATCACCCATTTTACATATGGGAAAACAAGAGCAGAAAGGTGAAAATACTTGCCTGAGGCCACAATATGAGTCATTTGCACAGCTGAAGTTTCCAGCTCACTACTGGGGATAAGAAACTTTTGTAAATAGATCTGTATATGCCATGTTCTTTCTTCCCTAAGAGAAGAGAAAACACTGTGAGCTGCTGTAGAGGAGGCCTGCTGGAGAAGAACAAGAAGCATTCACTGCACATGTAGGGTGCCTAAAAGGGGTTTCCATAGCAACAGTGTGACAACAAATACACAAAATCATAAATTGTGTAAAACAGAAATTGCCAATGCATTTTTGTAAGTTAATTTGTCTTCTGTCTTTGACCTTTAGGCAAAAGTAGACAATGAAATCCTTGATTACAAGGATTTAGCAGCCATTCCCAAAGTCAAGGCCATTTATGACATTGAACGTCCAGACCTAATTACTTATGAGCCATTCTACACCTCCGCCTACGAGGACAGACAGGAGAGACAGAGTCTTGGAGAGGTAATGACCCACCAGCTCCTCATTCCGCTGTGCACTGCATCCAGAGCCCGCTCCGCTTCCCATCGCACTCCTGCAGATCCTTGCTGCTGCTGTTCACACTGCTTTGTGTCTGTCTGATCTGGGGGTACTGGGAACACTCACGCTGCTGCCTCAGTGTGAAACTGCAGGATTAGACACCTGCACTGACACCAGCAGAGGAATGGCAGGGGGGAGGCTTGCAGGCTATCTCTGTGTGCTTCCTCGTAACTCCCAGGGGTATCCTAATCTTTGGGAATGGCAAAGTCCAGAAAGTGAGGCAAAAGCCAATGTGCTGCTGTGCTGTGCAGCACCAATATTCACGAGAGAATAGGAGGAATACCATGATATTCTATGGACTAAGATAGCAGCAGGATACTTATCTCATAGATACTGAAGGGAAGTATATATCACCAGAGCACTTTGCCAGACATACTGGATAAAACTGTGTCAGACTGAAGTGCTCTTCCACCTGGGAAAGCAGGTTAATCATGTTATAGACATACCTGCCTCACATTTTAACCTGCTGGCATTTATTAAGGATTCTTGTATCATGCAGCAATAAGAAAAAGCTATGTCATTTATTCTTCTAAACTTGTGCATAAAGGTATCTTTCAGATTGTTGGTCCCCAGTTTCCTCAGGTGAATTTCCATAGGTGCAATTACTATTTACATGATTCCAGTGCAGTCTGTGAAGCAGGTTTTGTCATCTAATACCATCTGTCTGTGAATCAGCCTTCCTGAATGCAAATCTAAATGGATGTGGAAATGGATTTACTGCTGCAATCTCAGTGACCTTACTGACTGTAACTGAATTGAGTATGAAGATAAGTTGAAGAAAAAAGAATTGCAGCAAATCATTCAGGCACCAGTGGTCTGTAGATGACCAGATCAGTGTGACTGATAATCTGCTTTCTTCTCAATGTTCTGCCCACCAGCAGGTCAGAACTGCATCAGTTTTTCTCCTTTGTTCTTTAATGTTTTATAGCGTTATTTTAAATCATGAATTGAAAATTCAGCTCAGGAATAAAATAAGAGATTAACAGGTCAGAACATTACAGAATTTCTCCCCTGCAATTTATGTTGGTAGCGAATCCAGCTTGCATCTGGTTCAAAACCACTGTGAGATGCATTGGTGACCTCTGACCAGTTCCAACAGGCCTGACCCATTCCACAAAACCTGCTACAAACACAAGTCTCTTGTTGGTCACACAGAGGGAGCTAATCTCACTAGAGAAAGTGAACTATTTGTTAATCCTTAAAGGGAAGCTTCTTACTGACAAAGAAGCATGTTGGAAGCTGATAAAGCAATATGGTGTAAGTTGTCTGCTTTTATGCTTGTTCTGGGAATAAGCAAAAGCCTTTGGGGTTTTCTTACACCGTATTTTCACCAGCATTAAATTCAGTTAATTTCTAGTGACTACAGAAATTTGTTCTGGGAACAGACAGGGCTCTCACTTTCTTTTTAGAAGGTCTTGGGTTTTCACCCAATGCTGCTGCTGACTTCTGTCACCTTGGGCAAGTTACCTCACCTCTTTGTATCTGTTTCTCGTCCCTTCCCTTGCCCTAATGAGAACACAAGCCCATTGGGGTGGACTGATCCCTTACCCTGTGTTTGTTTTGTGGTAATCAAGTGACAGCAACCCTGGTACAACATACATCAGTCCCCATCATCTTTAAAAAGCAAAGAAGGTGACATGTTTAATCTTGCAGACAGTGATTTATCCTGCATTCCCTTTGCAAAAGGTGTGTATGTGGTGGTGTTAAATAAAAGGGTACCCTCAGTTTACCCTTGTACACTAGAAATGCCCCTCACGATGATTTAAAGAGAAAAAGAAAAAAAAAAAAGCAACCCAGTCTCAGCAAAGAAGGATTTTTGGGTGTACAAGGGGACAGGTGCAAGAGGCACCGAACTTTATCCAGAGATGGACACAAACCGTAATTCTAGGGGATGGGCTACAAGAGAACAGTACACTAGCCGCAGAAAGCGAGAAACCAGCATGGCAGTGAGCAGAGCCGGCGTGAGGCTGCTCTCAGTGCAGGGCCAGGGCAGTGCCCGGGCGGGTTTCCCACTCGCCATCCCGCTGGGCTCCATCCCGCTGGGCTCCATCCCGCTGGGCTCCATCCCGCTGGGCTCCATCCCGCTGGGCTCCATCCCGGCGCTGGAGCCGCGCTGTCCCGGCGCCCTCTCGCGGGGAGCGCGGGCTGGCTCCGCCTGCCATCGGCGTCCAAAGAGACAAACGAGATTGGAAATTAATTTTCTGCTACCGAGGCTAGCCCGCAACAGAGTGAGAAAGTTTCCAGAAACTGTCAGGTACTCAGGTTCTTCAGGACCTGTCAGTTCTGCGCTGTGAGCAGCAACCTGATGAGCACTGAAGTCTTTTCTCAGTTCCAACTTTTGTTGGGTATATATTGAGAAGCAGCACTTTACCTCTATGTCCTTTATTTCAAGTATTCTGTTTGTTGAAAGCACTCTTAAACACCTTTCTCTAAACAAACGGACATAAAATGAGAAAAGGATTTTTCCAAGTATGATGGATGCTTCAAAATGGAGCAGAGATCCCACCTGGTAGTTCAGTTAAAAGACAGCTAAAATGGCATCAGGGTGAAATGCTGGAACTTGTGTTGCAGAATGACACCTGTAAAAATTAGCAGAAGTTCCCCAGATGACAAAATGACCTGTGTGGCTTCAGGTATTAAAGCAGACTCTCAGATCTCAAAGCAATAGAGAATTGAGCCTGTTGCGGTAGAAAATTTTATGTAAGTTTGGTCAGAACGAGCCCTCTTCCCCTTCCTCTTCCCCATCCCTTTCTCCTTCCTTTTCCTTTCCCTCTTCCTCTTCCTTTCCCCCTTCCCCTTCTCCTTTCCCTTCCCCTTCCCCATCTGGAGTCATCACTGTATTTCCACTGGCTTGCTGTTCTGGAATGGAGCTGCCTTTCTCAGTCACCTGCACAGTGTGGTTCAAACTGACCATAGTGTGGCTGTCTGTAATAGACCAGGTTTTAAAATACCTGGAGAACCAAATATTCCTTGGCAGCCTCAGAGTTTGAGATCTGACAGTTCACCTGTGCATGATGAAACAGTAACTTGGCTGCAGAGTGAGGTTCCATTTCCCAAAAAGCAGTGAGATTATGTCAGCTAGTGATGGAGTAAAAATACATGAAAGGAAAAATACCTGGATTCAGCACGCTACTTTTTGGGCTGCCTTGCCAGTCTTAGATTCTTATGACCACCTGGATGCTACCTCACCATCCAGGTAACTCCAGCAGATGATAGAAATTCATCTATTTAGAGTAACACATGAATTGCTAGTAGAAAAAGTGTGGGAATGCACCTCACAACATCTGCTTCTTTCATTCACACTGAGAGTTTTAGGTTAGCTCTCAGTTTTTGTAGAGAATGTTGTTCCAAAGCACTGTGTATGGCATGTTTCATGTGGGGAAAGTTTTTACAGCTGCTGCTGTTAGATGATAGGAATTAGGAAAACACGAATATAAAAGACTTTCAAGGCTTTGATGGAAAGTAACAAAAGCAGTCTTTAACAACTTTATGGAAACTTGATGAAAAGGAGACGTCCTGTATCCGATAAAAAACATTGCTCCTTTGTTTGGATACTTTGCATTCCCAGTGTCACCATCTCCATGAGAGTGAATGGTCTCTCAATCCAAAATGTATGGATATTTACCAGCTGGATATTTATTACCAGAAACTCTGTGCACATTTTACACTACTGATGTTGTACATTAGTGTAGTAGTTAGACCAGAATCAGCAGTTTTGCTTCTGAGATATTATCTTAATAGCTGTATCATTCTATAATTGTGGTCTTATTTAAAAGCATAATCTCTTGCCCATTTTATTATGACAAATAATATTGAAGTTTTGTGCACAAAGGAAATAATTAAATCCTTCTCTCCCAGCTTCAAATTGTCTGGTGGTTAAAGAGCACATAACTGGTAATTACACATAGCCTTTATTCTTGTTTGTACCATCAGCATATGCATAATCATATGTTTCTTCTAAAGGTATTTCTTGCCTCAGTTTCCCTATCTGTGTTGCAGAAACTTTTCATAATATTGTGCATATTTCTGCCCACTGGCCTTTGTGCAGTTCTTTCACTACACATGCTTGTAATTCCTGTCTGTTCTCCTTACGTCACCAAGGAGCAACACAGAGATTTAAAGGAGGTTATATCAAAGAAATGTTGATGACGACTACGTGCTCCTTTGCATGGGTATGACATGTAAGGCCTTGGGGAGAAACACATTTTTGCTAGTGTGTGCACATTGGAGGGAAAACATGCTTCATCCTGAAAGATATTCTGTATTTTGATTTTCCATGCAAAGCTCTGAGTTAAGTTTATTTACTTTTGATTTCCATTTTAAAGATTTCTTCATAACAGGCATGGTTGTTAAATTAATAACTCTTTCTGATTTTGGTCTTTACAGCTGTGTTTTAATTACCACAATGATTAGATGGCTAAGATGATCTTGCATGATACTTGACTGAATTATTCACACTTATAAAGATTCTCCCAGAAACTTTAAACTTCAATGATTCATGGACCAGTCCCTGAGCGATGTGGAAAAAGCAGGTTCCGGTGCTGGGATGGCCTCAGTAATTTCTGCATTGCCACTTTATATTGCCATTATCAGAGTATCTGCAGCAATGTTTAGATTACCTTTTTCTGTCCCAGTATATGCAATGGTATGATTTCATAACCTTATTTTTTATGTCTTTGCAGTCTCCAAGGACATTATCACCTACCCCTTCTGCAGAAGTAAGTTTGGTGGAACCTTTGGGGGCAGTATCCTACTGTAATTAGAATTATTCCCTCGAGCCAATGCAGGCATTGGGTTTGTTATCAGTCAGATCCATCTCTGTTTGCCACACAGGCATGTTTTCTTGATGTTGAAACTTAACAAAAATTATTTCTAAGAAGGAAAAATGAAGCCCTTATTGAGCAACTGTACAAAAAGTGGAGCTACCGCTCCTCCTGATTGCTGTCTGTAAAGCAGAGCCCTGTGTCCAGCAGGCGTCACTTCTGGTACATTCCTGCTCCTTGTGGCACAGGCGGATTCAGATCTCGAGAGCTGCAGGATTTACAGGAGATAAAATGCTGCTCTAAGCATCTAAATAATAAACCGTGTTTGCTACTGAAACATTTGCAGTTTTGTCTTGAAGAAAACAAAACTATGGTCTGCTTTGGTTTTGCTTTGCCAGAGGAGTTAATTTGAACATCATAATAACAGGAAACATTTGTGACATCATTTGTCAGGATACAAGAGATGCTCTTGCAGAATCATCATCGTTGCATTATCATGTTGCTTATTTGCAACGTAAAAGTTGTACTGATTGCTACTAGTCAAAAATTAAGGGACTATAAAATTTCTTGTAAATCTTCATGCATTAACATCAGTCCTTTCCCTTTTGTCCTGGTTTAGTTTGCTTCATGGGGGGGAGGGAAGGGGGGGGTGTGAAGGTGTTGTCTGTTTTGAGGTTTTTTGTCTGTTTCTTTTACTGACTTTTTTTACCCCCAGGAAACCAAGTAAATTGAATTTTGCTATACAAGGAGGTATCATGTTTTCAGATGCATGGGGAATCTGATTTGGATATAAATATCTGCTGATGTAGCTGGTTGTGACACATGGTAAATTTAGCCACAGAGAGCTCTGTGCTACACCTTTTGAATTCATGCTGGTCTCCAGGTTAGCTCACTGATGGCCAGCTCACGTATCTGTCTTGTGCAGGTCACTACCAGACACACACACTCTGGATGCAGCTTCCCTTATGGAGTCAGGGACTGTGGGCAAATCTAGGATTATATAGAGTTAAATAGAAATTACAGGTGGTGTTGGAACCTTCCAAGACTGAACTCTGACTATAAAAATGGGTTGGAGCAGATCCTTGGAGAACAGTGCTAATAAAGTAGGTTGAAAGCTTAAGGGATGTTACTATTTCAGTCGCTTCTGCTGATGCCTTCAGATCCATGGAAGTTAAGTGCTGCTAAGAATGTGTAATGTGCATTTTCATTTATCAGTGGATGCCTCTGTCCTGCAGGGCTATCAGGATGTTCGGGACCGCATGATTCACAGGTCTACCAGCCAGGGCTCCATTAACTCTCCCGTGTACAGTCGGCACAGCTACACCCCCACCATGTCACGTTCCCCCCAGCATTTCCACAGACCTGGTAAGGGCAGCTGCATTACAAACACATGAAAAAATATTCTTTCTATATTATGCCACTCAGTGGTGCAGTGAAGCACTTGTTTCTCTTAGAAGTGGAAGTTTAGGATTGAAAAATTGTTGTGTATTTTAATGTCTCATTTTCTACCTGTTTTCTTGTTCTGGATTGACATAGTCTTCTGCACTAGGCTGGCTGTTTCTTGCATCATAAATATAAATCTTCTGGTTTTGTTTCCAATCAATTCTTTTTAAAATATTTGTATGTTCCTGAAAGCAAGCGAAATTTTGCAGCAGTGAATCGCAAACTTCCTTCTGGAATTTGGGAAAAGTATCACATATTGGAAACAAAAATTACAGCTTGCTGTACAGAAATTAGTAATGTAAGCTAACTCCCTTGGAAAAAATTCCTTTAAAGCTTGGTGCAGCCATAGAATCTCACATTCAGAGGCAAAACACCCATATGCTCCAAATTGCTAGTAATTTTTTAAGACATGGACTCAGAAGGTATCTTTTTAATTAAAGCCATAGGCAATTGCCTGGGAACACTTGAAAACACAAACTTTGCTTTTTAGCAGTGATGTACAAGTTCTGTGTGCAATATAGAAAATGTACAGGTCATTCAGGTTCCCAGTGCCTCCAAAATTACTGGTTGTGTATATAAAAGCAAGATATGAAAATGAGCTATTCATCCACACCCAAACTGCATAAAAATGTATTGCTAAATGCTATTCATTGAAGACTCTTCAAGACTGATTTTATTGTGTATGGTAATGAATTAAATCTTTGTGATCTGTTTTTAAATTAAGTGATACAATCGCACAGTTTCATCTTCCTTGGTGATTACAGCTGAACAGTTGGGATGCCAAAAGCCCATATGCAATACGAGCTGCATTTTTAAAATTAAAGATTTATAATAGAGCCACCACTGTGGAACTTGAATGCTGTAGCCGTTTCCTAGTGGGGGTGGGCTGAAAGCAGCCAATTGTGTCTGTCAGTGAATGCCTTATTTAAGGGACCCAAGGGAGGTGGGACAGAAGCAAATTGTGTCTGATACTTAGTGCTGACAACATGACTGTGTTTTAAGATGACGTTACAACTGAAACTGAAAGAGACTTGAAAACGTGAAAAAGCTGCAAACTTCTGTCCCTTGATTCTCCAGTTCTGAGGGGATTTTTCCATTTTTATCTGTTGTCTCAGGCATATGAACAAATCCAGGCCCTATTCCAGACTTGACTGTGGTTGAGTTTTACTGTCTGTGTTCAGTCAAAGACCTTCCCCAGAAGCAATCTCTGTTTATGTAACTCTTGTGATGGGCAGATGGGCTCAAGCCAGAGTTTGGATCCAAATGTAAAATCTTCCAAAGTCCATAGCCTGAATGATTTTCTGAGAAGATAATTGTTCAAACTTACCTCTGTTCAGATGATCTCATCTTGGGCTCACCTGTTACTGATCCTCATGTGACACAGAAGTAATTCTGTACAATTCATCATTTGATGTTTCCTATGCTGTTTTGGGGTAGCTGTTAAAGCTACTTTAATAATTTTCCTACGGTAATTATTTTCCTACAGTGATTACTCATGTTGAATAATAGCAGTTGTATATGTTCGGTTTTTTCCTCCTAATGGCACTTCTTTTCACCACGTTATTTTGCAAGAATAATTTCTCTCTGAATAAACCCAGTGGCCCCAGATAACTTCTTTTTTGCTCCCAGCTACCCCTTGAGAGAGAAGTGAGCTGCTGCACTGACGTTGTCAGTATAAGGTTCTTCAAAAATCAAGTGCTACAAGTTCTGAAAAAGTTTGCAGCCTTTTCCTCCCACGGTGCCCTAGCTGGTGTTGGCAGCATTTTTGGAATGTCTTAAAACAATAGAAAACAGCTTGCATGCCTCTTGACTGACATTTTTTGGTCAGGCACTTTTCAAACCAGCTGCTTTCTTAACTAATTGGGCGTCAGTGTTTGTGATGTTTGCATGCTGGTAGCAGGCTACTTTCTGGTAACAAGGCATAGGTCAGAAGCTCATTAAGCCAATGATGTTATGCTAAATTAGCGATGCAGTTCAAAGCTAAGCCTCTCTTCTAATACTTCCTGTAATTTTGTCTTAACATTTACGGACCCTTTGGTGCATCTTTAACCGTTCTGTTTTTTTCTCCTTCCTTCTTTCCAGAATCCTAATTGTTCAATGCCTTTTTTTTTCCCTCCTTCCTTCGAAGCCTCCTTCCCTGCCTGTCTCTTATTGCTTTTCTTTGTCTCCGTTCTGTCCTGCCCCCCGCCTCCCCGCTGCCGCAGAGCTGCTGGCTCTGGGTGCGCAGCGCGTGGCACCCCCGCGTACGAGCAGCCGCAGCCCCGCTCTCCATGACTCCCGCCCCAACTCCCCCTTCCGACACCACTTCATCCCCCATGTCAAAGGTAAGGAGCCAGGCCTCTCTCCAAGGAGTATCCTCCACGCTGGAGATCTGCTAGCGTTCTGGCAGAGCTGATAAGGCGTGTCGCCGGGAGGTTGCCTATGGCTGTGTAGCTGAGCATGCCTCGAAATGTGCTGTTGCACTCGAAACTACAGTAGAATAGACATAATGTCCTTTTTTCTGGAGGAAATATGTCATTTCTAAGGGCCCTAGTTGAAGAGTCACCAAGCATTTACCTGGTAGAAACACACAGAAAAGCATTGTCATTTATTGCCTAGAACCTGAATGTGCATAATTTAGCTTCTTTCTAAAGCAGTACACAACAATCCCTCCAGCAGTTAGCTTATCAAATTTAATTACTGCAACGTTCTTAAAGCATGCATTGAAAAAGTTGATTACAGTATTGCCTGAATGAGAACGAGGTGATCAAAAACACAGAGAAGAAAAAAAAGAGATGATATAAAGATCAATGGCAACAAGGAAGTTAATCTTTGTTATTCACATTGGCAGTAATTAGGGCTGAACAAAGTAAAATTAAAATCTCTAGGCCTCTCCTCAACTAATGCAAATTGGCAGGCTCTGCTGAAAGCAGTAGCATTGCAAGGATTTACATTATTTGAGGATCTGGTCCTTTTTTCAATCTTTTATTTTCCATGGTTTGATTTGGAGGAGGATTATTCTTTCACTGTGTCTCTTCAAGGAACTCACTTAGCTCAATAACCTTTTAGTTTTGTTTCTTGCTTTTTGTGAATGTTTGATTTCTGTTGTAGCACTTGGCTGGGCCGTCTCTTCTCTTGGGGAGAAGGTCATAGCTTATATCACCTGCTAGAGCTCAAAAAGAGAGAGATGAGTAAATTGAACATAGATCACAATCTGGCACCATTGATTAATGTACATAATCTGGAGATAATCAAAATCAGTTGCAAGAAAGTTGTTGCCGTGAAATTTCAAGAAATGTTAATAGATCTCAACATCATGGCTCTTTAAGCATTCAGATCACCAATACTGATTTTATATTCTTGCCTTTTTTAGATGATTTTTGATAATCTGCACTGTCCACTTTCCTGCTATGTCACTGTTTTAAAAAAAAATCTCACTTAAAAAGATTGGGACCCTTAAAAATAGATATACTGCTCATTTCAGCATGCAGTTAATTCATAGTCCTTGCAATTTCAACATTTCTTTGCTGTAAATCCAAATTAATGCTCACACTCTTTCAAGTGGCATTTTCATTCTTTTTCTGTTGAGAAAATAGCTTCTTCAACAGAGAAATGAGAAGAACTATTGGAAATCCATGCTTATTGTTTTCAGATTTCAAAGAATCACCTGGCATGTAGATCAGGTATTTTTTTCAGTTATTGGTAAAAAAGGCCAAGTGGGATTTCAAGTGCTGTAGACAGAGGGGTGGGTATGGTTTTTATCAGATATGTCCTGGAAGATGTTGTAAGAATCCTCAGTTTTCTTAAGGCCTGGACATCATTTATGTGTCATTACTCAGCAAAGCTCCTGAAACTCGAATACATATCACTGTGACAGAAGAGGCACCATGTGATCTTTTTACTGACTCAGCCTTTCTCGCTTGTACTTTTAGCAAGAAGGTGAACTTGATGTTGTTTTGTAAGAAAGATTTCACAAAACTATAATTTTGGGTTTTTTTTCCTTTAAGAGTCAGAAAATACAGATGGTGTCTCAACTGCTTTGGTAAAGGGACATGATTTCCCAGCAGCATAATGATAACTGAAGTGTCATGTGGCACATTACACCTGTGTTGTTTTGTATGCTCAAGTCAGAAAGACAGACATTTAGACCAGTTTCAGTGTGTTTTCATACAACATAAGGCTTAAAGAAGCATAATGATTAAATCTCATAGACATAGCCAAAAGTAAAGAAATTGGAGGAGTGAAAGGGGCTAAATACACCTCAGAAAGTCTTAGTGAGAGCTTGTTGCTGTAACATATAAGTTGAAAAAGCTGGAAGGGTATGCAATATGCATCAGCCTAGGCTTAATTTAACCTAATTTCCATTGAATTTGGTCTTGTCTCAATAAAGTACTGTCTTTTCTATGAAAGAATCAAAACAAGTCCACGAATGAAAGAAACCTTGACCCTTCTGAAATCAGAGACAAAACTCCCATTGAGAGCCAGGATTTCATCTCACATGCCTAGAATTTTTCAGAGGCATTCAAGAATATTGCAAAGCCCCTGTAAGAATTCCATGTAAGAAGAGTTTCAAAGTAGTGTGTATTCCTTTGCTCACAGACCTTCCCAAGAGGAATCTACCCACCTTCATCGAGAATTTGGACCTTGCTTATCACAGACTCCCACTTTCCTTCCCTGAGGCAGGTCTCTGAAATCAAATGCTTTCTGTACCTGGTAACTATTTACAGGGTTTTGTGGATGCAGATGAAAGTTCTGCTCTGGAAAACAGTTCTGTTTTGGTTGTTTCATGATTTTCAGTTTTGTGTGTGAAATAAGGGCTACACATCTGGACAAGAGGATGAAGGATTGTTTGACAAAACCTGATTAGGAGTAAGGGTTTTAGGTACTGTTGAGCTTGTTTTCCTGTGTCTACTCAGAAGTAGAGCAAGTAAACTGGAAGCTGACAGAAGGCTCAGTGTTGGTTGCACATGGGTTTTTGGCTTGATTCTGTGAGCTGAGCTTGTGAATCCCACTGAGCCCAGTGGTGAGCACTTCAGAAGGCAGCAGGAACCTGCGTTACACTGGGCTGTGTGTGGGCAAGCAATTCTATTCCTGGCTGCTAGGGCAGCCTGCCTAACAAATTCAGCTATAGAAAACAACTACCCGACGGAGCAAAGAGAAGGAAAGGAAAAAAAAGCCTCCGAATTTCCCTTCTGCTGTGCTGTAGTGATGATTTTTAGAATGAGCTTGTTCCATTATCTCTTAACATCCCCCCACCTACACACAGACATACTCATCTTCATGCCAAGGGTGTGAGAATTAGTTCTTTCTACAGTGTTGGTTAACCGGAGTGCTCTTGTTGCTTTGGGGAGTTAACAGTAGTTACAGCATATCTGACACAGTAAGAGAGACTTTTCTGTGCAGGCAAGGAACCCAAATTTAATGGGTTTTTATGTAAAGCTGCAAGCAGGCTGGCCATGAGGCCCTGGGAGACAGGTACAGGCAGCCAGGAGCTCTGCTGTCCTCTGTGCGTGTGCACATTCCACAGAGGTTGGCACTGCTTCCATAAATTGTGGGTGGTTTTGCAGCTGCATCCCCAAGCACTTAAGCCTCGTTATGAGAGTGGGCTCCTCAGGGATGGCCTAATGGGAATCTAAGTAGATGTACCATTCCCTCTTGCAGAGGTTGGAGGTAATGAGGCTGCCATCCTAGGAAGTGTAAAGGGGAGTTATTTGTCACTACTAGCAGGAGTCATTAGGTACCCCAGGAAATAGAAGCCAGCAGAGACATCTGTAAAGCATCACATGCAGGATGATACCACAGTAATTATCTGCCTGGTAGTGGGTGCATTATGCATCACCAGTTCTCTCTAAACAAATTATCTGTGTCCCAGATGCAAGACCAGCCAGCATACATTTATGGGTGTGGGCACACTTAGTTGTGTCTGGAGGTGGAGAGGGCTCTAAGAAGGGTTTCTTCCCTGTATTTGTTGTGTTGGTGACAGAAGCACTGCAAATTGAACACACCCACATTTAGACTACCAGTTCCCAACAGTTAAAATGTATTTGTGACTCCTCTGTTTTGACAAGTCCACAGGTCAATAAATCCCCTTTGTTTTTTCTCTTTTATTGAGTGTAATTGCTAAGGGAAGCAGAAAAACAAAGTGACATGTTCTGTATAAACAATTAACTGTATCTCGAGACCTATCAATATTAATGGAGTTTTTTTCCTTATAAAACAATGATTTTGCTGAAAAGTAACTCATGATTTCTCAATAGGAACAAAAGACATAAGTAAAATAAAGTGAGGTGTTCCACCATCACAATATCTCAAAGGCTGGAGAAGTAGAACACAATATTGGAATTGCTAAGTAAAGAGCCATAGATTGAAATATGACAATAATGTTTAACTAATCATTCATGCTGCTTTTCAGAGTTAGCAAAACTAGCCCTTACTGTTACCTTGCAAGAAGCTCAGCATCGCTGCACCCTAAATAGAAAACCACCATCAACTCATGTGGTTGAAAGAGCATCATGTCATTTAGGGCTGAAATGTCAAAGGGCTAAATGTAGAATTTTGCACATGCATTCTTCTGGACAAATTTTGTACAGCCAAGGCCCCTGAACTGTGCATGTAATTTTTGAAACATTCATATGCAGTGGGTTAACTTGTATACTGGCTGAAGCCTCTGTGGCACATCTCAGCAAGGTTTGTAAAGAGCATTTTTTTTTCCCTTTTAGTGCCTTTTAGATTGGCAGATGACTGTTCAAGTAAAAGAGGATTTTTTGTGTAAATTGTAAAGAAGACTTCTTTTTTCCTTCTCCCACACCTATCTCCTCACCCCAAATATACAAATAGCATGCTGAGTCTAAGATTTTGGGTCTTCTAACAGGACATAAGAAACAGGTCTGCAATTTATTTTTTCTTATGTTTTATAACCCTCCTGTATTTTTTACCATTCCCTTCTCCACCTTCCTTTTTTTTTCTTGCTTCCTTAATCAGCATTTATAGGGTTTTTTAAGCCATTGTGCATTCTTTAAAAATGGAAGGGGTTTGATGCTCCCCTACTTTTCACCTCTGGGGTCACTCTCCCTCCCCCCCCCCCATGTAAAATAAGCATGTGTGGATGGTTTTGCCTTGTGGGAGTTTGCTCTAGTATGAAGAATGGTACAATAAAAGAGGCAGCTGCATTCCTTTAAGGTACACACACAGACATGTGAATGGATATCTGGCTGTTAAGTGTTGATTCTTGGGGATCCACCAAGGGCTGTGCAGCAGCCCTCTCTCCCTGACAAGACACAGGAACTTTCAGGGCCGTTGGATTGCTGTGGAGCATTGTCAGGAGGCAAAGGGATAGTCCCACCAAGAGTAATCCTACAAATAGAACAAACTGTGTGCAAACTAGAACTAAGGGTTTTAGGTATTAGATTCAGATTTGCTAAATCAGCAGTGAAGTATTGTCATCAGAGCCAAATTTGGCATTGACAGAGATTTGGAGCGGCACGAATAATGTGGGTGCAGCTGCCAGATGGGCTGCACTGCTTTACAAATTATTTTGCTATATCAGAATTTTCCTAAACCAATGAAAGAGTGTGTAAGGAACAGTTATGCCTCTTGATACGGGCCAAGTGACCTAACAGCTGTTTTCTGTTTCTGGTTTCTGTACACTTTTGGTTTAGTGAACTGTAGTAACTGCCAGCATCTGCTTCTATCTGCTTTGGGTTTGCATATCAACTACTCTGCTCCGTGTTTGCGCCTTTTACTTACAAATATCAATCTCCATACTAAAACATCATTGCCAAGTAACCTTCCATTCTTCTTTTCTATACTGCCCATCTAATCACCAGCTACGAACTCACAGCTCCTGCCTGCATGCCGTCAGAATGAGTCTGAGCTGCTCAAACCTCAACTCCAGCCTGAACATGAATTTTTGTCTCTGCAGGAATAGCAGGGGGGAAAAAGTCACCAGGGCTACTACCAATCCTCCTCATTGTTTGTATTTATATTTTGGTTCAACTTCTTTTCTCCCTGGAGATTTTGATTCCACCAGTTTTGTTTGGGTTTGATTGGGCTTGCTTTTTTTTTTTTAATTGCTCTCCCTCTTCTCATTTTGTTTTCTCCATTCTTTCATTGGAGGCAATGAGCCGTCCAGCGGTCGGAACTCCCCTGTCCCCTATCGGCCTGACAGTCGCCCTCTCACTCCAACTTACGCTCAGGCCCCTAAACATTTCCATGTTCCAGGTAGGAGCTGGCACTGTGTGTGTCTCACTGTCCTGTCACAGTGTAGAATGTAGCCTTTAATGTAACTTCTGTCTTGTCTCCATCGTTTCACACCGTTTACCATGGGTTGCACCCTCAGGGTTTGGAACTGCTTCTGGGCTCGCTGAGAGGAGTAGTGCCTTAACAACATGGGGGTTCATTGTGATTTTTACCTATTCTCTTGGTCAGGTGTTTCACTGTAAGACTGCTTCATTTTTCAGGGTCGGTTGATGGTCTGTGAGCTGTATATGAGCTATGTAGGGCTTGGTTTTTCTCCCAGTTGCACCAGCTGAGCACCAGCATAGCTCTGCTAATTTTAGAGGAGTTGGTTTTGATTCACATGCAGAAAAGAGGTTGAGTGATGTAATGGCCAGTGAGCCATTACATGTGTTGTTCATTCAGATTGTTGTGACTTGTTTCAGTCTTGAACCCAAAAATTCTAGTTTAGTGTTCCTTTCTTTTTAAAGCATGTGAGCTTGTTTCTTGTTTTGTGCAATGGCTTGGTGTCCTCAGAGAGATCTGCAGATCCACAAGAACATGTGTGCCTTAGGATGTCCTTTCTGTAGAGGGCAGTTTCTGTTTTGAAGTCAGCTCCACAGTTGTTCCAGCATCTGAGAAGCCCATGTGTCTTGGATTTTGATGGGATGAGCTGTGTGTCCCTAGGGTTTGGACATGCATCTGGCTGCTTCAGCACTAGCTGAAAGCCTTGTTCTATCCAGTTATTTTCAGATTCCCTTCAGCCTAGTGTTCCTCCACAGTGCAAGAGGTTACTGCCCTTCCTGGTCTCCTCAAATCTGGCAGATAAACATTTTGTGCACACCCCCTTTCCTTCAGGGTGACCTGGCTTGGCTGAGGTCAGCTCTTTAACTGCTTAAGCTCACCTGGCTCTCGGTGCCTCGCCTAAACTCAAGCCTAATTGCATGAATAGCTGTGAGAAATGACCTGGAGCATGGTGGGGGAGCTCTCCTCTCCAGCTGGCGTGGTGCAGCCACAGAAGGAGCTGTGCTCCCATTCTCCCTGGAGCTTTCTGGTGTCCATGTGCGCAAGAGGACTGCATGACTACCCTTGTAATGTTCATACCTGTTTGCTGGTCAAGTGGCCATAACAAATCACACACAGGAATGAAAGACCACAGTATCTTTGTGTGCACTGAGTTTGCCTGTTTATTTAAGGATGTAGGGTTCTGCAGGGTACGATTTGCCTCTGTTTCAGTAGGTTTTTAGGTTTAGCTTTCCTTCACGCCAAAGGGAAAGTTGTCCTGTAGCACTTTAATTGGATCTGTGATACAGTGCATGTGTTTCTGAAATTCCTTTTCATCTTTCATTCTAATGTAACTGAAAACTTTTTCAGGCAGAATAAAGTAGCAAAATGGGTTTCTGACATTAATTTTCTAGCTCCCTGCAGCTCAATTTGCTCTTCTAATAAGATTTTGGCACATTTTTGCACTGTAGTGCTGATTTTGGATTAGCTTTTGTATTTGTAGCTGTGCCGAATACACGAAGTGTTGGCTGGGGTGGGAAGGTAGTTTAGAACAAAATGGTTCCTGTCTTTGATTATTATTTGTAAAAATATGGTATCACTTAGACATGCTGTAGATTCACTGCATTAGAGTTCTGGGGAGTGTTTTTATTCTGATTTACTTAGGTAATATGCAATATGGTAGGCCTTGCATAAAAAAATCACAAAAAAAAGAAAGAAAAACTGTCCTTGTGGTTTGAGAATTAGTAGCATATCAGTGAACACTGCATAAAGAATCCCTTTGACTCACTGAAGTGTGGCTGTTGTTGCCTGTTGAAAGCAGTGTCCTAGGTGTCTATGTTGTTCTCTGGGTTTTGAAGTGAATTGTAGGCTCGATGCATTCTCCTCTGTTCCATCCAGCCAGTCAGTTGGAAAGAAAATTGAGCTGTTCTGACTGAAGCACAGTTTTCCACAGAAGTCATTTGGGGTGGTTTTCCCCAAATGGCTTGTATCTTCACCATTGAAATGTCTTGCCTGCTTACATTTCCTCTCTTTTATCCCACTTTAAAATTAATGGTTCATGAGTTGATGCATCCACATGTTACAGAATCAGCTCCAAAGGACTTCATACCACACGTCTTTGACTTTTCACTTGTTCTTATGTTTTCTTTTCTTTAAATAATCTGGTTTTGTATAATACTAGAAATAGCTTTCTGGCTTTTTCTTGTGCTATATCCTTGATTTGGTCTGTCTATTGCTTTAGTGGTGGAGTTACCTTTATCTAAAACTGAAGCAGTTTTCACATCCCCTTTTTTCTGTTTCTTAATATCACAGATCAAGGTGTCAACATTTACAGGAAACCGCCCATCTACAAACAACACGGTAAATGACCTTTCCCTTTTTATTTCAACATTGGAGTGTCAACTGAATTAAAAGGTGTACAATTAGTGAAAAGCATTCAATTTTTACTTTGTAAGCATAAAAATTCAGTAGTCCAAGCTTGAAGTGGCTGTAATTGCATGTCCTGGAAAGTGATTATGTTTTAAAGCATGTTGTTGTGTTTGGATTATATGGTTTAATCTTGCCATGTGGATATTAATGGCAAAATTGCCATTATCTGAGATTTTGCTGTTTGCATTATGATACCTTCCAGCATTTCTCTTCTTTAAGTTTATATTTTAAGAGTATAGGTACTGGTCATGTTAAAGTGGATTAACAGTAGACTGATCTCTGACAGGGACTTCGTGAAATATCCTTACTTTAAACAGACACAGTACAATAATTTATTTCAACAGCAAAGATGGAGATGTTATTAATCAGACTGGAATTCCACATGTACCTGTGGCTTTAAATAAGAATCTTTAATTAGTGAAGATACTGTAGGTGACTTATCACTGAGAGGGCTAATTGACTCTCAACCCTATGATACAGCTCAGGTAGTTTGCTGTACTTGTTTTTCCTGGTGTTTGGGTTCTGAGTTGGACAGCAGTGTTAGTGCTCTAAGCTTTTTGGTGTTGGTGTTGTTATAGCAAGTCTGAAATGACAGTGATGGCAGGAGCCCATGGCCTTGCCTGTCTGTAATCCCACGGGGAAGGCTGCATTGTAAAGGAGTGTGTTCACTTCCCTCCTGCTGTGAACAGAAAGCTGTGCATAGGAGATGTTTTTTATTTACCTTGGTGAAAGACAGATTACTCCACTATTTATAGACTGAACTTGCATCCCTTTCCAGATGTTTTATCCAGTGGAATGTGTTTAGGGTTAAGTAGCAAATCAGCAGCACTACAGGGCTTAGAGGAACAGTTGGCTGAGAGCCATTGAGCTGGGATGAGCAGGAAAGCACACAAGTCCATTCTGTAGTCAGGAGTGAGCGCTGCAAATTACACTGCTTCAGTATCACATCAGGGTTTTCCCTCTGTGTTTTTTAAGTTTCAAGCCATATGCTCATTTTGGAAAAAGTCTTAACATTGTTTCTGTTTATTTTTATGGTTTTAATGTATCTCCTCACCTCCCATTAACATGTGAATGTTTAACCACTGACATCACCAATTCTAATACGTAAGTACTGTTTGAAGTCATGCTTTTGTAAACTCTGACCAGCTTCCTCCATGCCTGCAATTATGCTTAGAGTTTTCCAATTACCAAATGCTCAGAATTCCCAATGATATCTAACACTGATGTTGCTTAACTACCTGGAACATGTTGGATGAGCAACACAGTGCATCACTTTGTTAAAAGATATCTTTCTGTGTAAAAAAAGAAAAGAGGAAAGGAAAGAAGGGTCCAGAACCCTTGCTTCTAATACCATAGCCTCATATAGCAAAGGTGATTTGAGCTAATGTTTTCCAGCTCAGAGGTAGTTAAGGCTGGGTTTAATGTAGACTGAATCCTATCAGATTTTTTTTCTTTTTTTAATGTCGAGAAGAGAAAGCCATAATGCACAACCTCACATGCTTTTACAAGACTTTGGCTTAAAATGGAATTTAAGTGGAAACACCACTACTGAGCTATTTTATTGGTGAGGTTCATTGCTTTGCAAGTGCCTTGCCCTGCAGAGGTGATCTTAATGGAGTTTAGTATTTATTAATAAGTTCAAGTCTGTTTTTTCTACTACTGCATGCTCCAAGCAAGGGCATGCAGCATGAAAAAAATCCCCTAGTTAAACATATTTGTTTCAGGTTTCTTTTCTTCTTTGTTTTGCAGCTTTTCACAGATAAAATAAGAAATAATTAGCATCAGTAGTGTTAGAATTTGTACTGTTATTCTAAATTATTTATTTTCTTGCCCTAGAAGGAAAACATATTAGTACATAAATATGAGTTCATCTTCATAAATAATCAGCTGTCCTTAGGAGATATTGGCAAATACTGTTAGGCTGCATTTTCTTACTCTTGCCTAATCATTCTTACACCGTGAAACCCTAGTAAAATCCAAAGCTGATTTGGGGTTATTTTGGGGTGGGGTTGCGGGAGGAGAGGAAGGTTTGATTCCAGCCTATTGGCAAGAGAAAGGCATTGCTTTGCTTCAAACTGCAATTGAAAAAGCAAAACATGAAAATGTTTGCTTTTGAAAACTAACTTCTTGTAAAGTATAAAATTTTGCCAATTTAGGGCTGACCTTTGTACTGCTCCAGATTATTACATAGCTAAGTTCCCTGATTGCCATCTAGATGCAGCTGCCTTGGCAGCACAGAGCAAGTCCTCCGAGGATATCATCAAGTCCTCCAAGTTCCCAGCAGCTCATGCACCAGCACCCAACGAGATACCAAAGATTGAGACTGACCACTGGCCAGGCCCTCCCTCCCTGGCTGCCATAGGTATGCAAACACAAACCATTCAACTCTGCGGCTCGAAAGGTACCGGTGCCCAAGGACATGAACAGTGCAGCTGGAAAAACGTGTAGGCAAGGTGGTGTCCACAAAGGTGGTGTCCAGATACTCACCACGAAGTGCAGTTCTCCTGGTGGGACCACTGAGTGTCTGAATCTAAAACTATTGAATTGCACTGAGAATAAGGGGTTTTGCTAAAGGACTTTGGGATTGATCACACAGATATTAACCCATAAGCAAATTTTTTGAACTCTAGTGCGGTAGCTTAAAAAGTGTGGTGTGTCACACAAGCCTGACTTCTTTCAGTTATTCTATTTAATCTTTTAGTCCTAAACTAATAGCAAAAATTGCACAGAAAATATGATTGTCTCCAACCACATGACTAATTTCATGGCAAGAAGCAACAACTGAATTGGAGCTATTAACAGACTAAATAATTCCTGATTTTCAGAGTTACTGTTTCTACAGACTTTGTATTTTTCTTCTGTGTTTTAGCACTACACATATCTTCTTTTCTTTAATCCATGTGCATCATCAATTAAATTTTTTTTTCTTTGTATTTTTTTTGCTCTGTTATTTTTTTTATTGACCCCTATAGCATAAAATAAGCTATCTAGCCCGGTTCATTCCTGAAGTCATGTCTGAAGCACTGAGGTGTTGCTTGTTTCAGGTCTCTGTGAGGGAATGTATGGCTTTCCTAACAGCGGGATCTTCACAGAAGTTCTGGGAGAGGAGACACAGGGTGGGAGAACTCAGAAACCAATTGAAGGGGCTGCACATTCAGCAGCAATTTTTGGAAAACGTCCTTTAATTGGGATTGCAACCTGACAAACATGTAGAGTCCCTGAGTCACAGGGACATACTTGAAGCTCTCTCATCTACGTACTTGAAATGTGCACATACTTTAAACACTGAGTTTGTCTAGCACAGGGTTGGTAAATAACTGTATCAGATAAAGCCCTGTGCAGAAAAGAATAGAACTGCTGTCTAAATGCTTGCAGGAATAGCATCTCCTGTGTATTCATGGATTTGTCCTGGCATCCAGACTGAGTTATTTCTTAAGAATATTTAAAAAAAAAAATTATTCAATAAAACTAAAGAACTAAAATGTACAACACCTGTGCCTTAATTTATTTTAGCTTTATCCAATGGATTAAATTATTTTATGTCATTTTAGACTAAGCCAATGCCTTGTTTATTCCAAATACGAGCATTCATTTAGGAGACAAATGTAGTTTAATTTTCCATTTGAAATGTTAATTCAGATTTGCTTCTCTGGGTCTAGATAAAAGTGTAAATGTAAATCAGACTTTAGGTTTTCAGCTGTGATCCAACTGCTGGTGTTACTAAACCCCATGTTTCCAGAACCAGCAACATGAACTCCTTTCTCTATTACATTGAATCCCGGCTTTTGTATGCAGGACAGCTGCTTGTTTTGGAACTCATGTGCAGTTTAAGTTCTTGTTTAGTTTATAACAAGCCTGATAACCATAGGGTAGGCTACCCAAGTGAGTTTTATTAAGAGGGAGTTTTGAAAAAGTCTTTTGACTTTGTGGGAAAATGTTGCTTTGTTTATTCAGCAAATAAAACTGACCAGTACTTTGAGCTAGCATTGAGATCTTTGAGCTGCAGTTGAACTGATGCCCAAAGCTCTCTCTGTGCTGTGGTTTTGTGGAAGCAGGAGCTGACATGAGACGCAGATCAAGTGGAAGGGAGGAAGATGATGAGGAGCTGCAGAGACGCCGACAGCTGCAGGAGGAACAGCTCATGAAGGTGGTTATAAGCTTGTCCTCATGCTGTTTCTGAACACCATCCAAAAAGTGCCCCTTTGCTTTCTGTAAGCAATTTCTACCACTGTCTTGGTCAGCTTTGTTTTATTGATATGATTTTTAATTCCCATTTGTAGCTCAACTCTGGTCTGGGACAGTTAATACTGAAGGAAGAGATGGAAAAGGAGAGTCGCGGTAGGTCAGCCCTTTCTGCCAGTCGTTACGATTCTCCAGGTAATTCATGGAGACAATAAAGCTAATCATGAACAATGGATGGTAAACACCACGAATACACATATCAAGCAGTGTCTCAGAAGAGAGACAGCTGGGAAGACTGCTTGATATGTCTGTATGTGGTGATCTGCCCTGAAAGAGTGGCCTAATTCGTCACCTGGTTTTGGTGAGGGGAGGACTGTTGTGGTTGTTCTTAATTTAGAAGAAATACAAGGCTGACGATTTTCAGGCAATTTTGAGGAGAGAGCTGTTTTAATGTAGATGAGGAGTGGGGTGAAGTGTTCAGCAACTATGACATCACACACATGCTAATAGGCTGGGTTATTAAATTACAACAACACATTTTGCTTAAAATGGTGGTTCCTGTCCCTGTTTAGCCTCTTCTCCTAGGGAAAGAAATTCAGCAGTATTGACCAGTGGGGCTGCATATTCCAAACACAGCCAGTGTTTTGATCTGGGCTGACATTTTGATTGTATTTTGTTCCAGAGCAAAAGCACAAAAGTTAACTTTGGTTAATTGGTGACTTAGCTTCTTTGCCTCATTGCACATTTTGATGTACAGCTGTGGCCTTCTCACATGTCCAGAGAAGGGTTTGGGGGTTTTATTTCACTCTGTTCATTCAGCAGCCATTGTAACACAGAAGCTGTACTTTGAGCCAAGAAGGGACAAGATGGGTCTCTCTGGAGTCATCCACTGGAGCAGCTGCCAAGCAAACTAAGATTTCCTTGTGTTCCCTGTTTTATAAGTGTGTTGCCTTGATGGCCGTGGAGAGGATTCCTGTGGCTCTCCCTCACTGTCCGTAATTTTTATGGGGCGAGAGTCTACCTGCTCAACTCAGAGCTTATGATTTTTTTATTAACCTTGTAGCAGGTTGGAGAACTTTATTTGAGATGTGTCCATCCCTCTTTGCAAGGATAATCAGTGCAGTCATCAACTGCCTTTTGGAATCTGGGGTGTCTTTCCCAAACCTGATGTCATGGCTGATCAATGAGCTTTTTTTTTAAATCCAGTGGAGACCACCTTGATTTTGAGCCTAGAAAAATCAGTGTCCCTTATTAATGGCCTGCCACCATGGCACGAGAAAGCTGTTTGTAATTTACAGAACGTGTGGAAGTTTCTGTTGAGTTTGGGACTGAGTTTCTTGAAGTCAGTGTGTCTCAGTTAGTTGTGTATATGCCTGGATCTTTTAACTGTGTATTTTCTACTAGGTGATTCCTCAAGTGTTTGGGTTTTTAGTTTCCATGGGATTTTTTGAGTAAAATATTTTCCCTTCCTCATTCAACAGCACATGCTTCAGCCTCCAAAACCTCTTCTCTCCCTGGGTATGGAAAAAATGGACTTCACAGGGTAAGAAGATGGTGATTTTGAGAAGTGAAAGGTGGCTTTAATTATCCATGGTATTTATTTCCATATCAACTGTATTGGATTTTCAGTTTGATAAATGTTTCTTATAAAACCACCTGAACCCAGACCAAACCTATTTTCCCCTCCCACAAACTACTTTGCTAGAAAGGCAAGAAAGCAATGCAAGAAATGTTGTAAAATTGAGGGCGAAATTAAAAAATTAAAGCAATTTATTTTTCCCCATGTACCAACCTGCTTGTAAAGTCATGAAGTGTGAATTTATGTGCTGTCCCTCTTTTCCTATTACAGCCGGTCTCTACGGATTTTGGTCAGTACAACAGTTATGGAGATGTGAGTGGTGCTGTAAGAGGTAAGGATGAGGAGCCTTTTACAGTCTATAAATGTAAAAATGTTATGATGTTTGATCATTTCTGCTGTTTTATATTAAGGCTGTGGATGTGATTACTTTGTATTTGCTCAGTACTTTTAAATTTTCTCCTCAATAAACTCAAAACATTTCAAATACCTGCTAAAAATGTTGGGTTTATTTTGCTAAATCTGCCATGTGGAACTAATCCTTGTTTATGCCAAGGGACTGCTTTAGCACTGGATCAAATGGAAAGCAAGTAATGTGTATATTATCAGGAATAAGACCTTCTGTGACAGTGTTTCCTTTCTCTGAAAATGACCATTCACTGTGCAGTCTGAAAGAATGTGCCACAGTGAAGAAAGGGAGATCATGCCCTCTAATCCCCATTGCTGCTCATGGTCTTCATTATGACTTTGAGCTGGATGTGATAACAGTCATTGCTAACTAAAAATTGACAATATTATTTATGAAAGTTACGAAACTTGGAGAGTTAAGGAAAAGGTCTGCAATACTTGGAGTGTTTGACTCTACAAACTAAGTCCAAAATTAGAAATGTTGCTGGCCTTAGAGAATCAGATGGGATTTTGGAAAAATCAGGTAGACAAGAAAACAGAGAACGATTCTCTGGTAGATTGTGACTGATTCCTGTCCCTCCACACTCTAAACCTGATGATACTTCTCTTTTGCTTTTCAGATTTCCAGGTAGAGTACGGGTTTTCATCAATCAACTGACAACAGAACTTAAAGCAGCTACTTGTTCAACTCTGAGTTTCTGCTACAGGGAAGGGTTTCCTAAGACAATAGCTTTGATTTTCCTGCATGTTTATGCATAATCACCAATGTAGAATCTTATCAACAAAAAACAGGCACAGCCTCGGATTCCTCCTTGTTACCTCCCCAGAGCTGAGTTGAGACAGCTCACACCAGTTCTGTGACTTGCTCTGTAAAATCCACTGTCTGTTCATATATGAGTTATCTGTAATAGTCTCCTCTGGACACGTGAGGGGTGGATTTATTTCCAGCCTCTCTAGTACTGTCCCCAGAGACACATAGAAAATCTCTTCTGGAGGCAATTTTCTCTCATACCAGGAGTTTTGAACTCCTCAATTTCACCCTGGAATTTGCTGTCCAGACAAGATGGCTGATCAGTAGTTTTCTACAGTGCTGCCATTACAGATGAGCCAGAAAGAAGTGTGCTTGCAAATACAAACTTTTTAACTTCAATTACTGCTTGCAGGTGTTTTTTCAGAATGGTTTGAGTCTGCCTGGCTCCTCAGCATAGTCACAATATGAAATGGCAATTTAAGAAAGAGTTTCATTACTTGGATAATTTTGTTAATGGCATATCAAAATCATGATGACTGGAAAGAGAATAAGATTATGGGAAAGGAGCAGAACTGTCCATGTATTGTGCTCCAAATGTTATTTCCTTAGATACAGTACCTGTGTCGAAACAGCACCTTTTTATCCTATCCCTGTTTGTGTTCATAGTAAAAATTTCCTATTGTACAGACCAAAAAAAAAAAAAAAAAAAAGAAATCCCTCAGCTGATATAGTAAATTACAAGAAGGAAAGCCCAGAGGTGCAAGAGTGTTTCTGTGCTGTTGGGTGGGATCTGAATTAATGCTAGGGAAGAATTAGAGAAGAACTTTACCTAGTCACTGGGTTGGGAGAGGGCCCAGCAGTCTCTTGGAGTGCCCAGCTGCCCCTGGAAAGTGATACTGGTCAGCTCAGTGTGGGGCTGTCACCAGCCTTAGCAGGGACAGGAGCTGTGGTGGCTGAGAGGACTGAAGGATCCCTGCCTCAGAGGTGTAGTGAACAGTAGCCATGGCAATCATCAATACAGTAAGACCAAGAATTAAGGCTTGAAGGAAGTCTCAGGGCAAATTCACCTTTGTCTTCACCACTACTTGAGTGCCTTTACCCTCTGTGTGTGTAACCTTTGTGTCTGATGTATACCTGTATCCGATGCAGTCCCTCCCGGATGGTCATGTCCCTGGAATGAGAATGGACAGAGGAGTATCTATGCCTAACATGTTGGAGCCAAAGGCAAGTGCAGATGTTATTCGCTTTCCTTCAAGACACTGAAGGTTTTACTGTGAAATGCAGATAAAATATGGGAAATGTCTTAGTTCCCTTGTTTTCCTTTACTTCACCTCAGTCCCTGCTCCTTATGTGCCAATCCTCTCCCTTTGTTTTGGGCTTTGTTCTGCAGGTGTTGGTACTCAGGCAGGCTGAGGGCAGCCCAGGTGTGCTTCCCGAGTTAAGGAAGCCTTTCTAGGGACAAAGTGACAGATATGGAAGGTGCTCCATAGCTGGTTCTCTGTCAGGCTTTCACCAGCCAAAGCACCAGGCCAAACTCAGTGGGAAGGTCTCAGATCTGCCCAGTTTGAAAAGGGCTGCAGAATATTGTGGCTCACAACACGCTGCTGAGGCTGTCTTAATGTAACAATTATGGAAATACATGGATCTTTGACTGGAAGTAAGGTACCTACATGTCTGTCTGGATCTGTTCCTTAGCTCTCAGCACTGTTAACCTGAGACCTGTCCATAATGTTGAATTCCCTATACAAGAAACTCTTCAGGAGATTTATTGGAAAAAGAGACAATGTCTGCTAATTATAATTTAAGATACAAATTAAAGTGCTTTTACAGCTATGTCTGAAGACACCTGAGTCAAAAATGAATATAATATATAGAGGGAATTCAACCAGGGCTGTGTTTTACAACTTATTGCTGGTGAACCTTCCATGAAATCATGATTTTGCCAAAGTTACAAGGATCAGAATTCCTGCAGTTAAGTGAGGAGCTCACTTTGCAAACCAGATTACTTCTTGTGCTTCCAAGTCACCTCCAGACAAACTGTACAAGGCAATAACCCTGGCTTTATAAGCTGAGACCCCAGTGCACTGTGCAGTTACAAGTGGTTTTATATATTATATAAATAAGACCTCGGGGACTCCTGAGATACTACTTTTTATTCCAATTAATTTCTCTTTCAGTGCAATAGAAATTCTTACAGTCACCACTGCTGTTGATGTACCCAGTGATTTGGGATGCTATTTTGGGTGACAAATTCTGTCTGTATTATTAATGACAAAATTTAATTATTATTTATTAATTATTATTGTAATGATAAAAGTTATGGGAAATTTCCTGAGATAATATATGATCACTTTCTGTTAATATTTATAAAGGTGATGCCAGACACTCAGCATGTGTGAATTGGCACTGTTTTTATTCATGTCAGTGGTTCTACACTAACTTAAACCTGGTAAAGCAAAATAAGCCAATTCAGAGTCAGCATGAAACACATGAAAAGTAAATAATAATCCTAAGAATGACCAAATCTTACCAAATGGTTCTCCAGAAAGGACAGAATTTGTGCATCTTGCCAGCCCAGATTGAGACATGCCTTGTTATGAATATTTAAATATAAAATGTACTTTTGACCATAGATCTTGACTTAAACTCTGCCTGTTTAAATATGAAAAGTTACATTTTAGTTTCCTATAATGCTGTTTACGGTAGCCATTTCCAGTATCAAACATAAACAATGTAATTCCAAGTATAGACTTAATTGTACAATTGTGACAATGTCAGAATCTCATATAAGAATCATATCTTACAGTTGGTATGTAAGCATACATTATTTAAATTATTATTACTTACAATAAACTCAGTGGTGTGTTCATTGATGCCTGAATGTTATTTATTATGTTTTTGAAAAGTTCATTGGGATAATTGTTAACAATGGAATGAACTTAATTGCTGAGTACTGCACAAAAGTTGATTAAGTCAGACTTCTTCTGATGTTGAAATAATGTAATTAATAGCACTTGATAATAGCTCAGCTCTCTCCAGGAGAACTTTGATGGTCTCACTCGTGTTCCCAGTGGGCAACTAAGATGAGACCCATAAATGACAGTAAAGGCTGAGCCAGTTACCACTGAAGTTTTCAGAAAAACTTCATTGACTTCAGTAGGGCTTGGATGAGGGGTCTGGGAATGCTGGCTTTCCTGCTCTGCAGAGACATGCAATGAGAAGGGCTCTAGAGACGCTCTGGCAGACAGAACATGAGCTCTCCTAAGTCATTCCAGGCATGGAAGTGTCTATCCAAGGAAAAAAAAACCCTTAGAACAGACTTTTATTTGCCAGGGATGATTCTGGAAACTGATTTTGAGATTTTCTAAAATCCTTTCCAAGCAGCACTGTTTCTGTTAGTTGTTCGAATTCTTTAACTGTCTAAAAAGGCAAGGAAAGTCATGTGATAAATTCTATTGAATGCAGTGGCCCCCACTAATTAATATCTTGCTTATTCAGAGATGCTGCTTTTTTCACATACTTTCATGTTTTAGAAGTCCACTCGCTAACTGTGTGTCCTTAGGGCCATCCACACTCTGGCAACCATTAGTCAGACCAATGAGTGACGAATGCAATTACCTTAATAAATTTATACATTGATGGATGAGGAAGTATATTGTGTAGAAAGGACTCTGCCTGACCAAAGCCAGCTGATGTGTTATATACACAATAAAAACTGTGGCTTTAAAATATAACGCAGTTCAACGCTAAACAAGTTCTGGCTCTGTCCAGATCAGCCTGTCTTCCATATAAATGATAAGAAAAAAAAACCCTGATATTTGCTTTGAAAAAGAAAATGAATATTTGTGTGTTTATGAAAATGAGACACATTTTGTTCTGTCTGCTTTAGAATATAAATATAAATATCTCTTTTTCCCCCTTTTATACATTGTTAACAGATTTTTCCATATGAAATACTCATGGTGACCAACAGAGGGCGAAATAAAATACTAAAAGATGTAGACAGAACCAGGCTGGAGGTAAGAGAAGCAAGTTCCTAAATGCTCTTTCCTGCTGAAGTTGTTTGTTGTTTGTGAAAGCTGAAACACTGAAATGCGGGTCCTGAGAAATGTGGGACGATTTCTCAGCACTAATCAGGGAAAGGTGAATCAGACATTGGGAGGAAGCAGCTGCATCTCCTCAAACGATCTCCACACCTCTGTCTCCCTGCTCATAGACTGAGCTTTTCACAATCCCCTTAGGTTTTCAGGCATTTCGTTATATACTGCTGGATTTGATGAAAGCCCCAAATTGCACAAGTTTCACAGGATCCATATTGGAATGGAGCAATACTTTGTTCAATCTTGGATCATCTCTTAGCTAAGAGTCTGTGTCAGCCATCCTTGAGGATCAAAAGTCTAACTTTCTTTACCTCATCATGGGTCCTGTGACTTAGTTAGACTGGCTGATATCCAAAACTACGAGGATCTAAATCTCTGCCAACAAACAAATATAGTTTACAACTTTGTGGATTAGGAAGACTTAAGCAGCCCAGTGTAATGCTGGGGACGCTTATGTTGTTTGTAGTCAGTTAATCTTCTGTGGATATGAATGGGAGGAGCCACAAAAATGTGGGTAATTTGGGTAATAATTTGGGTTTATGCCCATTTTTATTATTAGATATGTGGTCACTAATCAGAATTCAGTGCTGCATTAGATTAGTGCCGCAGGGAGACACTTTCCCCATCCAGTGCACTCCAAAGTGGCTGAACAAGAAGTAACTTGTGCACAGGACAGCACCAAAAAGTGTTTCATTAGCAGTAGAGAAGTATGCTGAACAGTTAGGCTGGCCAGACATCTTCTTGCTCAGAACTTGGAGCATGTCAACCTTCAGCCCCTCTGCAGAGCTCTCCTGAAAAACCCGGGTCTGTTCGGATTTCCATAGGCAGAGGGGACTTGCTAAAGCTGGGATGGGAGTGCAGGAGCTGGTCCTGTTCTCTGGTCTATCACTGCTTATTGGATGGCTTCAGACCAATCATTTCTCTGTCTCTTGCTTATTCAGCAAGTGAAATAGTTCCCTGATTGATTCCTTGGGCACCCAGGTCCATGAGGACTTGGATACGTGTATTGCCAAAGCATTATTTTTTTCCAGCAATGGCTCTTACACAGTGACCTTAAATCCCTAAGGCACTCCAACCTCCTGTTGTGTCTCTTTGGCTTTGACTGACCATTGCCTTTTCTCCTTTTTTTTTTTTTTTTCCTCCTTTTTTTTGTTTTTTAAAGCGTCACTTAGCACCTGAAGTTTTTCAAGAAATATTTGGCATGACGATACAGGAGTTTGACAAGTTACCTCTCTGGAGACGCAACGACATGAAGAAAAAAGCAAAACTCTTTTAATCTCCCTTTAAACAAACCAACAACAAATGATGCATAGAATATTGTATCACACAGTCCAAACTGTTTGGAAGCAACTACTTATCCACCAAAAAGGGAAAATCAACATAGTGGCACCTCTGTACACATCAGTTGAACAAGATGAACAATTGCCCTCCTGGAATGCAGGGAGAAAATACCTGGGCTCAGAAACAGCAATGATAGTTTTCAGAGGTGTCAACCTGTTACCTGTTATTATACAAGATAGAAAACTGTTCTGTTCTTCTCCCTCAATGATACTCCCTTTACTTCTCTCCACAATGCGATGGACTTTATTGCTAGAGCCAGGAAGTGCCCTTAGGATGCCTTGTAGACTAAAGTAGTTGTAACCACTCCAAGAACTGGAAGAGAATATATACATATATAAATATATATATATATATATGTATGCGTGTTTGCCTGTGTGCGCACATGTATTTATATCTCTCCATCTATCTCTGTGTGTGTATGTGTGTATGTGTGTATATGTATACATGGAGAGGGACATAGGTAGGTCTGTAGAGAAGGAGAAGCCCCTTGTAACTTATCCACGTGGTCACATTAAGGCTTTCACCCAACTGTTTCTTACTTGGCACTCTTTTGACACTTCTTCATGTAACACAACCTGCAATGGTGGGTGCTCTGCTCACCTGCAGGACATACCACTTGGATTTCTGGAAAATGGACTCCTTGTAAATATTTGCTAGGGTAGAGGAAGTGAATTGCTGTGTGTGTTGTCAGTCTTCCCTCTTCCACACTTTCTGCTTGAATTAATAAGGCTGGAGCTTAACCAGTCCTTTGAATAATTTAAAATCATTTAAGTAATGGGAATGATGGAGAAGAGTCAGTTTTCTTGTAATTTACTCCAGGAGGTGGCTGGATGGGTGTGGGAGTGACAGAGTGAGAAAATGCTATTTTAAGTGTACCCTGGTTTGCACCCAGAGATTTTAGGACAAACTCCCTGCTAGTATTTACTAGTACAGCTCATCAGACTGCAGTGGAGTTGTAGGATTTTACAACAGCAGGGAGGATGGTTCTCTGCAAGCTAACATGCAAATTCATCCCTCTTAGGGAGGAATGTTTATGAATTAAAAGGTACCATCAAGGTGCCAAGCTCTGCCAATAGAGGCTTTTTGATTAAACTGCAGTAGCTGTTGTCAATATGGCACAGTGCATGGGGCCAAGCACTCATTTTAGTTAATGTAGGTTTTCACTTGTGCTTGGAAAAGAGGGCACAGACTTTTTTTTTTCTTTTCCTCTGTTGAAGCATCAAAGCTCCAGCCTTGGTTATTTTTATTTCCCTTTGTGCCTGACTTGGTTTTTGAAGACAGAGTAATCATGCAAGACAGTTTCAGAGCTGCATTGAACTCCTTATTGCTTTCAGTCTTCTTCCAATATGCTGCAGCTTGAAAAACTGCCTGTATATACCTTAACTGCTTCTGGGCAAGTCCTATACAGAGGAGGACATGAGCACCAAAGTAATTGAATGGATGCATTGTGACTGCCAGGTCAGCTTTTTCTCTTCCTTGGTGCTTAACTGCCAATGCGTAACTGCACTAATGAGCCTGTCTCCTGATAGGAGAGGGACACTGAGGTTCTGTGTCTGTCAAAGAATATCAAGGTTTCCTTTTTAATGCAGAAACTTCAGGCACTGGAGACATCAGAACCTTTGTATTTTCTGTTATATGAGACATTGGTGTTAAAATCTGGAAGTCAGGAAGGGGAAACAGTCCCGTGTAGTTCTGAGATTCAGTATCACTGTGTTGAGTTCTCTGTATCACCAAATTACATTTCATCATGAACTGTGCAGGACAGCCCAAACCCTGCCTCTTCTTTGCTGGTTTAGGAAGTCCTGTTGTGACAGATCACTGTGGTTCCTTTGATAAAATCTGAGATGAAGATTCAGTGTGTGAGAGACAGAGACTAGGGCACAGCACCTGCTCCATGTCCCTAGAGCTAAGGGAATTTGGGTCTGTGGGACAAGCTGGAGAACATGCCACCATGGAGATCTGGCATCATCCCCACTGAACAGAAGTCCCTGGGGACACTGTGACACACACACTTGTGAGTGAGCTCTCTGGGTGGCACGAGGTTGCAGCAGGGATCAGTGTAAGATGTTTCACTCCATTTTTCAGAACATGCATCTGAAAGGTTTTTAAATGGGAGTGTTAGGGGCTTGGGCAGGTTGAGATGCATTTCTGAGTGACTGCTGAAACCAAATCCATATGATGAAAGAACAGCAGTGTTTTACACTCACAGACTTCCTCAATGCTGTGGTCTCAGAAATTCAGTGTTTGGTCACCTGCAAAGTGTGGCTTAACTTTGAGATGAACATTTGTTTTAGTGCATTTAACCTATTAAAATTCTCCACATTGTCATCCCACATCCTAGAGACACTGAAACTATTAGGCATCACAGGTATTTTAGTCCAAGTCACCTTGACCATACCCCTTTTAGACCTGAAGAGTTGCTCTCTCAAGGATGTGAGCTGCCAGTCTGCATTTTTCTGTCCCCATCTCTAGGTTACTACTGAACTTCTCATAGCACATCCAAACACACTACCCAGTCATTTCAGAAATGACTAAGCCAGGTTGTTTTCTTACCTCTCCCTCCTATGCAAAAAAAAAAAAAAAAAAAAAAAAAAAAAAAAAAAAAAGAGGAAAAAAAAGAAAAAAATGGAATTTAAAGAAAAGAAAAAACCCTCAGCTTCTTAGGCTGTGAAGGATGGCATGGTAATTTGGATCTGCCTCAACTGAGAATTTAAAACTGCAGCTGAATCTTGGGAAGGAATGAAGAGAAGCCAGCTTAGATGTTGCAGAAACAATTCATCTCTGACTGGATTTTTGGGCCACTGCTGGCTCCCATCTCACTGGTGTGGAGCAGTCAGTCAGTTCACAGCCCTCTATGCTAGACTTACTACTGCTTTATTCCTCACTGAGAACATGAAGGGTTTTCTGAGCTTCAGTTTCATGCCTACAGTTAATTCCCAACCACCTACATGTAGACACACCCCAACAGATCATCTGTCCACGAAACTCACAGCTGCAGCCAGCCATGAGGGAGGGAGGATTTCTGCAGTGGGCTCTTAGTGATTGTCACTGCAATATTTTCTGTTCCTTCATCTGGTCTTCCCACCTAAAAACAAAATGTAGCCCCAGGGAGAATTTTCTTTGTAGGCAATTAATCATTCTCCTGGTATCCATTGAGTAGCAGTTCTTAGTAATTCCACTCTTTGATGTTCCCTTGAGACATGTCAGGAGTTGGACTAGATGGTCTTTAAAGGTCCCTTCCAACCCAAATCATTCTGTGATTCTATGAATATGCCTTAAGTACATGCTTGTGTTCTTCTGTCTCCTGCAAAGCATTTAAGCTTCTGACAAATTCCCATCCCATCAATGCTATCAACAGAATGTCATTACCAAGATGACTGAAAACTGTTTGCTTTTGTCTTCTTCTTTCTCCTTTTCTGCTTTAGGAGCAATGTAAGAGCAAGGCCCAGTCAAAGTGTTGCAGAATAACCCCACGTGTACACATGGGATGATGTACACATGGGATTACGTACACATGCAGGTCCTTGAGCACAGGTGCACGTGTGGCACACGCCCTCCCCATTTGGAGCCCATTAAATATCGAGTGTGGTGTGTTGTGGATGTACTGCAGTGTGCTGTGAAAGGTTAGGCTGGCAGAACTCAATAGCTGTATTTGGGGTAAGACATCTCTGTGGCTCCAGTAGTGCTTTTACTTCTGTCAAGACAGATGTCATCTCTCCTTACAAAGTCCTGTAGTCCCAAGTCTGTGGGCCAGGCACTGAAGTGCTTGCTGCCCTTTTCCTGTTGTAGTTGGGAAATCCTGTCTCAGCCATGTAGTTCATATGTCCTGCTGCTCAAGGGAGGTCATCAGCAGCCTCTTTCATAAGTTTGCTACACTGAAGTTAGACATATTTTGAAGTGAATCCCTTTCCACAATCCCTTTGTCTCCTCACAGGGTAATATTGATGGACAGAGAAGGGTTAAGGTCTGGGAAGGAGGAGGGCTGGCATAAGCTTGATTTCTCCAGGGCTTGCCAGGGTGATGTTTGGCAGGATTAAAGGAAAACACTGGCATGAGCCTGTAGTACCTGTTTCAGACTGTGGGGAAGTCAAGTTTGGAGTTCATAGCGTGTGAGCACCCACACTGAAATTAATGGTATGAAGCTGTTAGAACAAGCAACAGGAAAATTAGGCCCCAGAATGGTAAAAATATGAACATCCTCTAAACTCATCTTGGAATGACTTATTTTGGCTCACCCTGACTTAGGAGGAGATGTTGGCATATTTGGATCATAGCCTCGTAGAGCAGACAGATGAAAACCACCCTTTCTCCCACTCTGTGATTCATTGCTTTCCTCTGGAATGTGTTTGTGGAGGAGGATGTCCACATCCTGAATGTTACCTACAGCAGTGAGGAACACCAGTCAGTGATAATGACAATTCAATAAAACACTTGCAGGAAACAAGAATTAAGCTAATCTGTCCCAAAATGCCACTCATCTTTCCATGCCAGAGGGACCCTTAGGGCTTGTCTCCACTGCCTCCTTCCCCATTCAGTTCTCCCCAGGTCATGGTCTGGTTTGTGGCCCTGTCAACACACCCACTAGAGTCCAGCACAGTCTTCAGGGTAGATGCTTAGCAAGGGCTGGTCTTGACAATATGTGGTACATTTTTACCCCATTGCTGCAAAACGAAGAGCAGGAGAGAGCTCCTGAGCACTGTGACAGTAGCACAATGCGCCTTTTCCCTTTAGTGTAGAAACACTCCTATCACTGTGGGCTGCAGCACTGCTCTGGCTGATCGGTTTTGCCTTGTGATTTCTCCCACACACCTTTTTTGTGCTTAATAAAAAAAAGAAACAACAAAAAATCCATTACAATGCAAAGATACCGAGTTTTCAGTGAGACAACTCTGCTGGCAGGAGCTTTGTGATGCCCACATTTGGCAGAAGTGTTATTAATTTTAATGTAAGCATCAGTGCAGGAAGTGGGAATGTAATTGGCCATTAATGTTGTTTGCCTGTATGCAAAATAAATTATTTGTTGCCCAAAGGGCTTCTAACAGGGAAATAGATTTCTGCTAATGAGTTGCTCAGAAATGCTCGTCTTTGTGAAGAGGGAGTACTTCCATGTGCACTGTGGTCCTTCTTTTGAGGTAAAACAGAGATGACAAAGGCAAACAGTAACCTGTTCTGTCAGGATCACCACAGTTAGTACAGGTGTTGCTCCCAGGACTTGCAGAACCGAGGCCCACAGGATCTTGCCCCTGGGCATTAGGGAATGCAGCAGCATTTCAGCAGCAGAAGCAGCTGTGGGAATCCCAGCGGTGCCTTACCAGGCTGAGTCTCTAGCTCCCTTAGGATGCTTTGACAGGTCCCACTGGACATTTGCCTGGGCTTTTGTCACGGAACACCTACAGAATGCACTTCCCCCCAGATGCAAACCCACCGGCAGCGGTGGAGCCTCTCGCTGGCACCGCACCCCTGGAGCCAGGGAAGCCTCTGGCTGCTGTGTGTGCCCACAGCGAGGAGCTCAGTGTGTCACTCCCAGATCAGCCCTGTCCAAGCAGTGAGGCTTGGTCGTTGTGGACAACTCTTCCTGTAAGGGGGCCTTACAGCTGGGGGCTTTTTTTAAGCTTTGGAAACTGAAACTAATTTTTTAAAGGTATACTTTCCTTTAAATCAGTAGATTTTGGCAATAGAATTTTTTTATTGTTTTATTTTTCTTTTCTCCTCCCTCCACATGTTACAAACCAGCGTTTTGGGGAGGTGTCCCTGTGTTTTCCATTCATCTGTCTCTTTTTCTGAGTCTCTGTAAAAGTGAATCAATGTCTTGTCTGTACAGTAAGTCTGCTTGTATGCATAATGAGAAGTTGAGCTGGGTTGCTGTTCTGTACAATTAGTGTTTCCACTGTCATACTGCAAACAGCACATATTGCACTCCTGTGCCACTGTAATCTGCATCACTGTTGTACTCAAGTCAATGAATAAAGTTTGGAGCTTTATTCTTAATTTCTGGATTCATGTTGCCTCATTTATTTTGGTTTTCCTTTTTTCATTTTGCAGAGTTATAGCAAAGTTCTCTTACAAAATAGGATGTATGCTCAAGAAGAGAGCTCTCAGGTGAGATATGAGTGATCAGAGCAAGACAGATGACAGTTACAGGTTTGAAATTTGTCACAAGGCTTCTTGTAGCTAATCCACTAGAAATAGATACTCACTAGAAATAGATATTCATGCAAACCACATAGAAGTGTTACTTGCATTGTCAGTTGTGGTTTAAAATGACCTGAGATACCAGCAAGGTCAAATAGACCATGCTGTTGTGTCAGCTTCAAAGGCTAAATGGTTTCCTTTCTTGACCTTTGCAAATTCAGCTACAATGTTAGTCCCCATCTTGAAAATGGTTTATATTTAAAGTGAGGTGTTTGCTCAATCATCTGGAGTTTAAACCTGCCTACCCTTGGTGTGGGGTGGAAGGTGGGGGATGATGCCATCCAAGGAAATCGGGCGTTTATCACACCCATGATGTGCCCAACACCTGGGCCCAGCAGACCATCGTGGCAGCACAGTTAAGCACGTGGTGCTTCTGAGGATGTGATGCAGCACAAACCCTGCACAGTCCTTGAGCCTCCAGAAAGCCCCTGCAGCAGCAGGATCCATGCCCTGCAGATACCAGGTTCTCCATCTTCTCTCCCACTCCTCAGCCCTCTGAGACTCCCCCCCTTACCCTACCTTGATGCTCTCCACAGGTTCTCTCTCATGTCAAAGGTAAAGCTTCCCCAGGGTTTTACTTCAATGTACTGTGTTGAGAGTGTTTAAGGACTGAGTCTCCGATGAGATGAGGACTCAGGTTCCTGCTTGGAGAGCAACAGCTGGAGGATTCAACACCACCAAGAAGTTACTCTTTAGGAAGGTTCATATCTGCCTGGATTTTTGCTGTGTTGTGTGTGTGCTGAGACTTGCACAAGAGAAACTTCTCTGTGAACAAATCCAGCAGAGCAACCTGGTGGCAGTTAGAAATGTCCTTTCTTTGGATTGCATCTCGGGGCATCTCCTGTTAACCTCCCTGGGCATCTTCACTCCTTTAGGAAGTAAGGAAGGTCTGTGCATGAAGTACCTGCTTAAAAAAACGCAAGTGAAAGTCTATGATTTGGCCTTGGGACTTTTCTAGACAGTTTCCCAAACATAGAAAAAACTCAAAACCCAAAGTCTCCCTTTAGAATCACTCTGTCTCTTGAAAATCCACCAGCTGGCAGTCAGCTCCCTCCCTCAGCAGTTACAGTGCAGTGCCAGCCCTGGGACATGTCCTGCCAGCCCAAGCTCTGGAGATCCCAAGCAGCAATCCCAGCTGGGGATCATTGACCTGGCAGTGTCATGGAGCAGTTGCTCCATTACAGCCTCCCCCAGACCAGGGAACATTATCCCTGACTGCACTTCTGTGTGTCCAGCAAATTCACAAGGATCCATTCCAGTCATCGGTCCCACAGTGTGACAGTGCCAGCACGCCTAAGCACATTTTAAATTTCCCTCTGGTTAAATACACAAGCCCACTGAAATCTAAGTCTAGGATTGCTTTTTTTTTTTAAATTGTTAGCCCATTTCCCCCTGCTCCCCTCCTCCCCACAAGTAATGTGAAGTTTATGACCCCTGAGTAATGACTGTGGAATGCTCTGCATCCTACAGCCATGGCGAGGCATCTGGCAATGGGAATCTTCACAGCATGTAAAAAATACACAGATAATACCATTGTAAATAACTCAGATCAAAACAAGTCAAATGTCAATGCTAATTTGCTGTCAAGTATAGCCCAAGACCACTTCCTCCTGCAAGAGGAGAGACCCAGTTCCCAAGTGTGACTTGCTCCCCACCAAAAGAAGCTTATTCTCCACCAAAAATCTCTCCAAACTGAGTTAACAAGAGTGGAGTTTTTTCTCCTTAATGTTTTATTTTTTCTGTAGCTTTTGTGCCTGTCTGCTGCAGAGTCCAAGGCTGGGAAATGAAACTTCAGTTTTGCCTGACATTTTTCTATTGTTAAAAAGGACTCTTGGGAGAGATATTTACTGTTTTCCATGGCTCAGTCAGAGGGCAAGAGAGAAAAGTTGTTCCAGGAGTCCCCATTACAAAGCATTTTTTCACATAGGCTCACTTTTATTTTTTAAAGGCTGGGAGATTAAAGAGCCGGCAGCCCTGGAACAGGAAGTTTGCTGTACATCCAAAGGTCAGGTGGGTCTCAGACAGCCTCTGCTTCCAGCTCTTTTATATACACACTGCAGATTAAAATGTACATCCCAGGCTGGATGTAGCCATGGCAGTGATGGGGGCCCAGGGGTTTGGGGGAAAGGAAGAGAGGGGAAGCAGGAAAACAGCAGAGCGCAGCCTCTCCTCGGGCTGGGATTTCATAAGACAAAGCACTGGGTGGCTGTTCAGCCAGCTTAAGGTATTCCCACGCCCCCACAGCTTTTTCCTGCCATCAGATATGTCAGCATGACTGCTTGTGGGGTCGCTCTCAGTGACATTCGGGAACTAATCCTGCTTAAAAAAACATTTTTTACTTTTTATTTCATTGCATAGCATCGTTGGGGTTTTTTTATCTTCTTAAACCGAGTCAGTTCCCTGCTTTGAGTTAACCTCCCAAAATAGTTGTGCTGGGCATGAAAAATGGGGTGGCCACAAGTGAAGGAAGAGCAGAGCACATTAAGCTGCCAGTGATACCACACTCTGTGTGTCATGAAAGCTGTCTCAAGTCCATGGCAGAGAGGGCAGCTGGTGGCATTCCTTCAATTCCAGCAGTACCACCACACCTCCTGTGACTGTCAGTTTAAAAGGGTAGCATTGTCTCCAAGATGTTTGAGGGTCACACTGCTGGAGTTAGGTACTTGTGCAAGGTGAGGAGTGTTTCAGCTGCCACCCCAGTATGAAAGAGGGAGGCAAGGGGGTGGACTAAATCCCATCTCCAGTGTGCACCTTCTGGAGGAGGTGGCTGTTCTGCTGGCAGAGGAAGCCAGGTTCAGACCCTGAGAGCTCTGTGGTCTGTGTGAGGTTGGGTGTTTCGGGGCACAAGCTGGGACAGAGCCCTGCCAGGCACACTTGCTTGGTATTGTAATGTCTTTGCTAAAACTATGGCAATACTGTTTGGACCTAAGTCAGGAGAAGATGATCTCTACAGAGTTGAGCTCCTCTTAGTGAAATTCCTGGCCTTCCAAGTTGGCAAGAGCAAAGGTCTGGATGTAAATTATCAGTGCATCCCTGGGCAGCCAGTGAAGAAGCATCAAAAAGTGAGCCAGGTCTGCCAGGAACAGACTGACAGATCTGGAGGCTGATTTTGCTGCTTGGGGTCTGCCACACCTGGGAGTCATCTATTTCCCTTAATTTGGGCTATCCCAGCCCCCACAGCTCCAGGCAGTGGAGGGAAGAGTCAATGATAGAACCAAACCTCTTTTCAGGAATAGCCCAGTAAAGCTGCCAGAGGGAAACAGGGCTCCCCCTTGGCTGCCTCTCCTGGATTTAGGCTGGACACTGCAGAGGAGACAAAATGCAGCTGACTCCATTCAAGGAATTCATTGACAAAGGCTCTGAGGCTTTATGTGAACCAAAGCATTTGCTGTGAAACAAGAGACAAGGTAATAATTGAATCAGGGTTCACAATGAATGAACTGCTGCTGAGAAATGCCTGCTTCACAGCTTTGATATAGTCAGGATGTTCAATGACTGCCAGGGGCAAACTCTGTGGTATCTCAGTTAGCTCTTACCCTAATTACCGTTTACAGAGAAGTTGCTGCTAGATGAATGAGAACTGCAATATAAAGGACTTAAGTAAGATTTATTGATGAGACTACATGAATAATTCCCCTTGCAATGATGCATTTAAGACCACAGATATTGTGGGAGGAGGAAAGCCAGTGTTTGATATTTTGAATGATTTTAAAGTGTGTGTTTTATTTTTATGTTTCAGCTATTGCTGTTCCCTCTAACTGTTCTCTTTCAAAAAAAAAACTAATCCTCCTGCCACCTAGGTTTGTGAAACAATAGTAGATAATTGAAAATAAACGTCTTCTGAGGCCAATAAATATTGGATAAATGACTCTATGATAACTGGTCTGCCATCGTGCTCAGGCAGCCCAGAATATAACGCTTCAGCGCTCTGATGTTGCTCTGATCTCTTGGCACTCAAAGTTTGGGTTTTCCGTAACTAACTAATTGTTCAGCTTCCTGAAAATTACATTTGTGCTCTTTCTCCCTTGGGAGCAATCCCAACAGAGGACCCTTTGGAGAATTTTCCTGGGCCTAGCCAGTTTGAGTGACAAGGAAGGTACCACCAGGGCAGGCAGATAACCTGGGGGGAAAAGCTGGCTGAAAACTTGACCCTGTGAAGAAAAAATGAGTAACTTTTAATCATATCAGCAAGCCTGTCAGCCTCGACAGGCAGCCAACCCATTGCCAGTGCTGAGATAAAGGAAGGGATGAGGGAAGGCATTACCACTCAGTGGCAAGTTTCAGCAAAGCAGAATTGACCCTCTGCCCAGGTCCCAGGATTTGACTTCTTCTCCTCATGGGGACACTCAGGAAAGTTCACTCCAAATTAACTAAACTTAAACCAAATTTACTAATCATCGCCCCAAATGCCTTTAGTTAGATTAGCTCACTGTGGAATGGAGTGAACCAGAACAAATTTAAGACACTTGAAGTCTGAAGGTTTTGTAGGATGTTCTGCAAGTCTCTTGTGAGATACTAAAGCTGCTGTAGCTCACCAGTTCACCACCACTCCTCTGCTGCATGTCACCTCCTAAAGCTGCAGCACTGAAGCCTCTGAAGGTGTGAACACTGCATGCAAACACCTGCAGGTTACTTCAAGAGATGTTCCTTGGTGGCGCCATGGCTTTGTGCTGAAAACTAAGTGCCACAACAACAATAGTGTTTGGTGAGTGGCCAGTGAGAAGCAAGCAGGGGACAGAACAGGCAACATCTCTTGAAACAGCTTCAGTTCTGAGAATTGCCTATCAGCAGAAACCTCTTCCTGTAGCAGGAACTCACTTGTGACCTGTGGCCTGTCTGTGGGGAGACCAGAAAGGTACGTCCAGGCTGGACCATGTGCAACTGTACAGTCACCTTCTGCCCACACCGTCTGTTGTGGCTGCAGCTCTTTGCTCCCTAGGGATGGGCAGATGATGGATTGAGTGTGCAGGGGCCTCAGGCACTGCAGGACACTCTTCCCTCGTGCCACTTGTACACGAGGTGATGCACACAGCATTCCCCAGTGTAGCCGGTGGCAGCCCTAATAGCCCATGGTCCTGGGCGACTCTCCCAGTTGCTCCTCTCCTCCAAAAAAACCATTTCTGGGCACCTGGCCTGCAGTGTGAAACAGCCTTTGTGTGATATTTTGTCAGCTACAAATAATTGAAAAAGGCCTACATAAAGTCCTAATTGTGTCACAGAACAGGCTCTTCAGTCATCCATCTTCCTATTAAACTTGTGAATTTCAGCTACTCAGCCCTGTTGGAGTTATTTTCCCCTTCCCCTCCTTCTTCTTTTAAGCTTCTATTTATATTCTCTCAGTTGTCTCTGCCAGAAGATCTCATGTGGATACATTAGGCCTTTTCAAAAGGAAAGTTGGATTACAGCGATTTTTCTCCCCGTAGGACACAACAGCTTCATCATTCATAACAGAGCAATACACTATAACTTCATTATAGATGGCATGAAGCTGGCCTATTTAAACAGAATACTTAATGATGGTTAGGAAGGCAGGAGAAATTCAGCTCCACAGCTCTGTGTGTGAAAAGAGAAACAGCATTTTTTGGTTTTTACTGAGGCGGATTTATTGATTCTTAATTAAATCTCTTTTCACAGGAACAACAAAAAAAAAAAAAAAACAAGTGGAAGATTCAACTGACATAGGTGAGACCTATTACCTGGCAGTTAATTCCCCTTTGGCAGGTAGTTTGGCATACTCTAATGTATAATATTTATAGCAGGGAAGGAAACTTGGACTCCTCCGTAGTACTCAGCCTCCACTGAAACAAGCTGCAGTTTATTGGTGCTGTATGACCACAGGTTCTCATTCTTTCCCCTTGCCCACCTCAGCAGTACTGGCCACAGAAGCTCTGCTCCTTGACTTCGACTGAGTAGAACTGGTTAAGGCCTAAAGAAAAACTGCAGGCTGAAAACCACTCTTTTTGGGAAAATGCCAGAATAAATAGCCTTCTGCGAGCTCACAGCTGACATGAGACCACAGTTTGCAGTGATGACGGGGGAGGCTTAAAAAAATCCCAGTGAAAATGTAGCAAGATGTAAAAATTAATGTTTTCCCATATTTTGATAAAATTAGTTTTTCTTCTCACCCGGGTAAGCTTTCCTGGTGCTGAAAGGTGCCAAGAGTTCAGCTCTGTTCAGGCAAGTCCTCCATTTACAGCTTGAGAATCCACACAGATTTTTTTTCTTCTAACTTGGGAGAAATTTTGTTCAATGCTGGTTTACTGGTAAAATCTGTAAGAGAGGATGAAATTTCTAATATTGTCTCAGCTGTCCTTAATGGGAAAGCCATGATTTCCTATCCTATCCCTTCAAAAATAGTACCATGTTGTCATGAATGAGTGTTTAGGTCACTTAAAGAATCACCAGCAAAGGCATCAGCAAAAGCAGGTTTAATATGGAAGAGAAAGTGCAACAAAGTTCACTGGCAACGTTTACTCTACTAGTTCCTAGGTGATTAAAGCACACAGAGAAAAAAGCAAACTAAAATCTAAAATCAATTAATCTAAAACCAAAATAAATTCCAAAATTATCCATGTGGAGCCTGGGAGGAGGGATTGGGGAAAGTGTAAGGATAGGAAAGAGTAAGGATAAAAAGGAATAAGGAACACCCTTCCAAGGTTCACAGTGGACCCCCTTGCCAAACTGAGCCCCAGAACTCACCAGTGGTTTAGGTCTAGAGGTTTAACAGCCCTTAAACTTAAGAGCACTTAATCAATAGCTTAAGTTAAACAATTTAACAAAGCATTCATATAGAATTTACTATAAGCACAACAGCAACTCACAGGCCTAGCTTACTTGAAAATCTAAAGTACTTAAGAGTCGAGGAGAGCAACATTCCCAGTACATTTGGTATGGCATATTCACACTTAAACACACGTGCATCTAAAGGAGCCAGTACAAGGCGTATATACCCATGAAAAATTCCCCTTGAATTCAGGGAAGCACTCATGTTGGATGCCTTTACATCTTCTCAAGAGGTGACGGGTTGAGCCTGGAGGATATGGGGGTATCAGCCCAGGATCTGTCAGTGTTTGGCGCTGGTCCTCCAAGAACAGCAAATGTGGGAGTTTGTGGCTCTGAGAGGCCCCACTCCGAGGGGGGTGCTGGGGCAGCCACTGCACTCCAGGAGACCTCAAAGGGCCTCTCTTTGGACTGCTGTTTATAGGGTCACAAGAGAGTTGGCTTCAGCCATATAATATTCCATCCTGGCCGCAATTCAGGTCAGTGGCTTTCTTTGAAAGTTCAATTACAAAAATGCTGTTCCGCTTGGGCTGTTGTTCAGGCAAGAAAAATAAGTTTCCAAGGCTGTTTGTAAAAAACAGGAGCATGTTAGACAGCACTAATTCCTGGGAGCAGACAGTGTTTCTGATAAGCTCGAAAGTAGCTCAGCCCAGCTGTTCTTCAAGGCCAAGACCTAAGGAACATCGCTGAGATCATAGGCCAGGAGGTTCATGGGGGGATGATGCACCAGCACACAGGGCTAACTACGCATCAGGACTTTGTATCAGAAACTCAGGAAGTTGATGGCCATGTCCTGTGGTGCCTGTGAGTGTTACAAGCTGCAGTACAGTGCATGGATAACCGGTGAGGTCTGCTGGTGTGAGCATCCCCATGTGGAGTTTGCAGGGAAGGGGAACAAAGAATGCCTGGGACTCCTTTAACTGATATTGAACATTGTCAAAGGAAAGCAGAGGGGCTTCTCAGGAGGGGATAGTGGGTCTGGGGTGGAAAAAAAATACAAGGAAGAAATGACTCCAGGAGGAACAAACGCTGTGGCTGTTGAGCACACTGTCTGGTCAGCGTGCCTCATACTTTGGCCACAAGAAGGTATTCTATCTGTCAAGGGAAAGAAAACAATTCAAGCTATTAGGACTCCCTGTAATTTGGCCTACAAGCAGTTTGGACTTAACAACTGAAAAGGAAATGTCAAAGAATGGGAAGCCAAGAGAAACTCGTCAAAAAGACATCTGGTCCTGCTGTCCTTAATGGGAAATCCCCCCCTCCCTCCAGCCACCCTCTTCCTAGCCACGCTCTTTTGAAACAGTTAATGTCTGAGAGAATCCAAAACATTGCTGGAATGTATTAGTGATGAAGCTTTTGTATAGCTGAGCAGCTAAACAGCTTGGTTTTGTTTGTGTTAGGGTTGATTGTCTTGCCTTTCATCGGTGAAAGTCAGAAATGGCTGGACAGAAGTTAATGGAGCAATAGTGGTCGAAGGCCAGCTTCAGCTGGGGGAGAATCTGGTCACCTCTTTTATGGCTAGAACCATGAAATGTTTCACAGGGAAGCAAAAAGACCTCAAAAGAGGCACCCATAGACAGCATATTTGCAAATCACCCAAGATGAAGGATTCATGCTCTCCAACAGAGCATTTAGTTCTCTTCCAGTGAGCAGCTTTGCTTGGAACAACTATTCTGTCCCAGTGACCCATCTGCCTCTCTGTTTCTTCTGGCCCTTTCTTCACTGACTGAACCCTGGCAGGCTCCCAGTGCCTTCCTGGAACCAAGGAACTCATCTGGTCTGCTATAAAGCACCCACAGAGATTAGTTATGGGGAAGGATTGCTGCTCATGCTCCTGAGTGGGTAGCCCAGGATCTTTAACATGTTTCTGCACTCAGCCACGTGGCAATGCCATTTATCACAGCCCCTCACAGAAAGTTGTGTTCCCAGGGCCTGGGTGGCTCGGAGTTTCTGCACAGGATGCAGAGTGTTTGATCACATGAAACAGGACAGCTGGCAGAGTCCAGCTATTTAGACCTCCTTAAGGAATGAGCAGAGGACTCTGTTCAAATTCCCAAAACCAACCATATTCCCTTCATCCCTTAAATCAGAAAATCTGGAAGACCAGTGGGATTCAGCAGATCAGCGTTCAAAGACACTGATGAAAGCTCTATAAACGTCCTGAACTCCCACCCAGAAGGAAGATCAGGGGGACTTTGAAGGAGACAGCTGAGCTGTGACTGATGATTGTTCTTATCCAGTCCCAGCTGTGTGTTCCCACCTGCTCAGTGGTCTCCTCCTTCCATCCAGCTGCAAGTGCTTGCCATTTACCTGGTACTGTCCCAATCCTGCCTGGCTCTACTGCAACCCAGCTCGGGTTCTCAGGTGGCAGAAGAATATGCCATTTTAGTTTTCTATCATTTCAGTGTGGAAGTTGGTCCAATAGCTGTGAAGTGACGCTAGGAAGAAAGATCATTTGGCCAGAAGCAGGGAGAGGACAGACTTCTCCCTGTCAGAGACAGCAGTGTTGTTTTGCTGGCTCAGATGTCCCTAGGTCCCCAGGCTTTGTTGTTGTTCAGAGGGATCCACCAATAGACAAAAGGAACTCTCCCACCTCAGATTATCGGCAGCATTACAGCCCAGCATTGCAGACAGGGACCCCAAAGTGAAGAAGTCTTTGGCTTCCTCATTTCTTGGCATTTTCCAGGATACACCTCAGCTTTAAGCTCAGCTCAGGTCTGCCACAAAACCCACCTCTGCTCAAACCTCTCTGAAAAAGTTTTATGTCTGCTTGACCACAACTGTCCACAGAGATAATACACCCTTATCTAAGTAGGTACCTGAGATGATGTTTGGAAGGAAAGAGGACGCAAGTGCAACACCACTGATCTAAGCAGATCTCCCTGCTAATCCCAGTCTGCCAAGCCATTTTATTCCTCCATCTGTCCTCCAGGTGCCTGTACAAGGGGAGTATTTGACACAACTTCCCATCTTTCAGGAGCTGAACAAAACCCAGTTAACTTTACCTCTGACTGAACTTGGTCTTGCTGAGTAAACTCCTGAACTAGGCTTTTACAGCATTGATAAGTGCATGGGGAAGAGAGAAAGAAAAGCCTCGTGAAACAACAGACACACTTATGTGTGGAGGAAATTTCTAGCTTTTGTTCTGCCAGATGGAATATTTTCCCTGAAGAAAGGAAGAAGTCTGACCACTAGGGACTGCTGCAACTGGAATGAGCAATGTCTGGGAGAAAGTACCCCAGAGAGCAGCTCTGCACTATCCAGGTCAGGTGTGGTTCTTCCTGACAGTCTCCATCAAGCACAACTCCCCTGAAGTCAGTGGAGGGCACCTGCACACAAGTTCTCATGGCAGGGTTCCCTCTGGCTTTCACCACAGATAGGTCAATAACTTTCACCACACTTTGAGTTATTCTTAAACCAGAGGTAAAGCAAAATAAATGCAAGCAAAGAGAAAAAATTCATAGCAACGATTTAGACAAACAGACATTAAAGACTTTGCTGATGCAAAAGGTAGGTGTAACAATCAATAATACTAATCAAAAACATTAATGAAACAATGCACACCTGTTTAGTCTACTTAGGGACAAATGAAAAGTGTTTAGCATTGCCAGGGGAGAAAAGAGAGGATCAGGATTATGCTACTGTGCAAGGTATTTAGCAAATTGTTGTAATTGTTAATAGATTTTGTTTAGGCTTCTAAATTTCTCTGTTTCACAGGAAGCAAAAGAGCTTAAAGGCAGTAAGTCCAGAGAAGCAGAATGACATCAGTTGACACCACAGAATAGTACAGGAAAACTTTAGCCAAAAGTGCCAGTTTCACTAGCCACCAGACTGCCTATCAATACCGCATGAATATGCAGGGAAAAAAGAATTAAAACATGTCAACTATAGTATGAACCTCTGCACTGAAGGACAGGATGTCAGCTGCATAAAAAAGGAATTAAACAAGATGAGCTTGGCCCTCCAGGCTTTTCACACCTGAGTCATCATTAATAACAATAATCATCATCATCAATAATAATCATAATCATAATTAATAAGCATCACTAATAATAAGAAGGAAAAAAGCAAGGAATACATGGGTGTACAGGTAGATGGCTGTTATTTTATTGGCTCCAAGAAGCTCCACCAGGAAAACCAGTTTGCAAGTGTTTGCTCTACCTGCACAGTGGAAAAACATCTAGATTTCAGCACCAACACTGGGAACATTAATTCCTCATGCCAAGCAGGGTCTGAGTACTTCCCAGTTTTATTAAACCCCAGAACACAACAGCCAGTTGGAAATAGAATACTCCAAAGTATTTTAGGTACTTCCTACTGCAAGAGGAAGGAAAAAAAAAAAAAAAAAAAAAAAAAAAAGGAAGGGGGCAAAAACAGGAAGAACTTGTATTCCTCTGGCATTACTATTTGTCCCATTGTCACCTGTCCAGCAATTGCCATGGGTCTAACCAGCAGTCCTGGAATTCCAGAGCATCCTTATCATGGCAGGGGAAGGAAGGGACAACCAGGGAATGTAAAGGCTCTGGGTCCTGAAGACAGGAATCACAGGTATCTGATGTTTTGATCTTTCAAATCATCTTTAATTAGTTTGTGTAACTGGTATTATCCTTAATTAGCCTTGCTCAGTTCAGAATGCCTGCTCACCTGCTTCAAGATAGAGGCACACCTCAAAGGTTTGCAAGACCAAGGCCTACCCTTCTAGATTTTGAAAGCTATAGCCAAGAAGCAGCTGGGAAGAGCTCTAAGAGAAATATTCCTCCATGGCAGGCATAGTTATTTATTTATTTGTTTTTCTCCAGTCATTGCAGACTGCTATCTGCTTTCTGGATTTGATGGTTCAGGCACCTGGCTTGCCTGTCTCTTTGTGTGGTGGGCATGCACTGGCAAGAGGTGAGAGATGCTCCAGCCTCAGCTTCCTTGAGTGGCAATAGCTCCTTAGCCAACCTTGTTCTTGCATGGAGAGTTCCCACGTGGCACAGGTCACTTTCTGGTTCCACAGAGATCCTTTGAGAGGTGTCACCCCTGCCAAGCACTGCCTGGGAGGGTGAGGACAGGAGGGACACACAGGGACCCAATGAGTGTCAGGACAGTGCTCTTCCAGCCCAGCTGCTTGCATTCCATGTGACCCAAGAGAACCTGCTTATGGCTATTTTCAGAAAATGTAAGGAGGGCCATATGATGGAGGCTTGGAGTTTTTCTACACAAACAGCAGTGACATTTCCCAGGCTACCTTGGACCATGGATGTCAATGGACTTTGGGCTGACAGCTCCAAACCCTGGGAAATACAGATCCTGTGAGCCCTCTGTTGGCTTTGTCTAACAGGTCCCAAGGAGAGCAGTTCATTTTCTAGGTTTATGGTTGGGTATTTTTCCACCCGCACACCCAGGTCAGGCACTCAGCCTCACCTCTTGCTATAAAGGACCTGTAATAGGAAGGTATGGTTCCCTTGTCCCCACACCAATGTTACTTTTGAAAATTTCCCCTATAACCCTTGTAGACTTCGCCTACTGTTACTTTCAATGCTCTCATTATTGATAAACATTAAATCCCTGCAGTGTCTCCAAAACTTTAGCCTGAGGACAGATTCTCACCTGTGCCTCGTATAGAGATCAGACTGGATGGAGACTTCTCCATGTGTTATTATTTGTGCACTTTGGACATGATAGTTCTGGCTGCCGTGACAGAAGTCAGGCAAAAATGTCACTGGGACTCAGGGAGAGGAACACATTCCTGTGAGATTGGTTCTGTCCAGGAGCCCGGTTCTATCAGGAAGCCTCGCTGAAATCACTGGAAAGAAGAGTGCAAATTCAGTGGCTGCGGGATACAGCTATCCCGGGGTGGAAGGAGAACCCAACTCACCAAGAGCAGGGAGGAGGTGGTCTCTGGTAGGCTCCCACCTGGGCTCATAGCACCGGGACCACACACGGCTATCCCGGGATAACCAGGGTCGTTCTCTGAACGTGCCCAAAGCCCCGCTGCAGCCAGAGGTCACCATCCCAAACACGGGGCACCCCTGAGGAGCCCCAGGAACCATCCCACGGTCTCATCCCCCCGGCGCCTTCCTCTCCTGCCCGAGGCTCCAGCCCGGCGCTTCTCCCCGGGGACCGGCCGCCGAGGGGCCGCACGCCCGCGGGGAGGGTCGGCTCCGCGGTCCCAGCTCCCCATCGCCGAGCCAGGTCTCGCTCGCAGCCCAGGGCGCCGATCCCGGCCAGCTCCGCGGCTCCGGGGCGGGGCGGGCGGCGCGGGCGGGGCGGCCCGGGCCGGCCGGGGGAGCCGGCGCTGCTGGGATCAGAGGCTGCGGAGCGGAGCCGGGTGCGGGCAGCGGCGCGTCCCGGAGCACTCGGCAGGCGCAGGGCTGCGGCCCCGCTCATCGCCATGGAGAAATACAAAGGTGAGGTGAGGGGGGCGTCACGCGTGTCCGTGTCCCGCGGCAGCCCCGCTCGGGGGCCGTCGAGGGGGCACTGGGGACCTGCGGGGACGGCGTTGGGGGGTGGCAGACCCGCTGACACGGGCCCCTGCGGAATGCCGTCCGCCCGCGTGGGAAGGCGGCGGTGGGATGGGGGGGCAGCTCCCGAGGCGATGTTTCCCGAGAGTGGGACCGGGATCAGCTGCGGTGAAGGGGTCCCTGCGAGTGGGGCTGGAGCCCGGTTCCTGGCGCCGGGAGGGCTTATCCCGCGAGTGGGACCGGGCGGTGAGGGCGGCGTCCAGCTCCGCGGAGAAGGCGGACGGATAGTGGGGACGGGAACTGGCTCCTGGGAGAGGCGATCTCCGCGAGTGGGGCAAGCGATCGGGGTCCCCGCGAGTGGGGCCGGGGTCGGCTCGGGGATGGAGGGGAAGCGGTGCCCTCGAGTGGGGCCGGGGTCGGCTCGGGGATGGAGGGGAAGCGGTGCCCTCGAGTGGGGCCGGAGCGATGGGAAAGGTGCGGGGCAGCGCGGGCAGGTCCCACCCGGGGATGTGAAGTCCCTGCGTACCTGCCCCGGGTACTGGGTAGGAAGGGCAGGAGAAGGAGGGAGATGTAGGAAAATTTAATGTTTTACCCGATCCAAAGATCGGGACCTTTTTTTGCCACTTAAAAGCAGCGTCTTGTTGCGTTTTCTGCAGCCGCTCAATTGTCTGACATTGCCTGCTCCGTCTTTGGTCCTAAACCGCACATCTGCGTGGACTTTCCCACCCTGCCAGGCTGAACAGGCACGGCATTGAGTGTCCTGCTTTCTAAGCGCAATTAGTTTTGGTGGTTAGGGAGAGGGTAGGTGAGCAGCTCCCGGCTTTCTCCCTGGCAGGTCTCATCCGGGCTGGCTGTCACCCACAGCCCATTTATTTCCTCTCAATCAATGGCTCTGGCGCTTCCTGTGTGGTGCTGCTTGGTCATGAACACCGAGACTGGCACATCTCAGGTCCGTGCTGCTATGGGCGCTCCTGGACACTTTTCAAACACGAGCTCTCCTTGCCAGCTGAGGAGGGAGGAGGTGGGATGAGGTGCCCAGGCATGGGGCATTTGGATATGTGCGGGTACTCTGATTTCTGCTCCTGCTGGTGTGTAGAAACCTCCCCTGGAGGAGGTGGATCCAGCATTTGTGTAGCACGGAGTAAGCCTGCAGTAAATTTTACCTGTTGAGAGGAAATGTGACTCTCCCTGTAACTGCTGTCCTCCTCATGGAGCTTGAACATTTAAGTGGGGAACTTGGTACTTAACAAATGTATTCCTGCCAGACCCCATTTGTACTTATTACTGTCAAACCAGAAAGGTTTGCCTAGACCTCAGTAGATGCATTTTAGCTAATAGCTCTCATTCTCTAATCCTGCTTTGGTGAGGACTCCATATGTTGAAGTATCATATTGTGTGAAGTTAACTTTTGCTAGGACTGTGTATTTGTTTCACTGTGCAATACTTTAGCATTCTGACAGGGCTGGCACTGTGCTGCCTGTTGCATTTTGATCCTTTTCCTCCTTACAATTGATGCTTTACAGGCCTGATAAGCACAATAATAACACACTGCAAAAGCGATCTTAAGGATTATATTACAAATCAAATATTGTGTAGTTGGTTTTTTTTTTTCCCATCCTGGCAGGGTCTGCACAATTCTATTCAGTTCCAGTAGCAAAGCAGTAGATTCATTAAGATTCAGCTATGTTTTGTATATTGTCTTTTTAAATATGCACACTGCTCCCTCAGAGCAGCAGGGATGTTCTGCACATGTGTGGTGAATAAATAGCGAGCGCAACTGATCGCGGAGCCCTGCCAGTGCTTTTTGTGTTGGTGCTGACGAGAGTGGGAGCGGGGGTGGTAATGAGGCACTGCCAGCCCTGCGGGGCAGCCACAGGGGATGGCACAGCTGGGGCAGTGCCTGGGAGGTGTCCCCAGTGTGGGGGGTAACTGGATTCACCTGGGGCTGGTGAGATGCGGGGGGGGGGGGGGGGGGAAAGGGCTGGGCTGGAGGAGAACATGTGGGAGTTGGGAGCCTTGAGGAGCAGCTGGAGAAGGCAGACAAATGAGTTTTTATTAATAAGCACGGGGATATGTGCCCGTTCTGGTGGGGATAACTTGTTGATGCCTTGCTATGGGAAGTCTTCATCCTTTTCACTGGCCAGGCAGAGTGCTTGTGCAGGGAAATCCTGTAATGATAGAGATGGATGGACTCAAAGAGGGCTGTTGAGCAATGAATTGGTGTTCTGGGAAAAGGAATTTGACTACAGGATCTGTCCTATTACTTACGAAATTAAGTTTGCAAGCATCAGCAAACAGGAGCATTTCTTTCCTTTAAACATGGGCAGGGATGTGCACTAATCCAGACTCTAAGATGGCATGTGCAAGAGGTGTCTCTGGTGTTTCAATGACAGGTGAAGCAGCCACAGAAATCTGGCTGGGTGGAGCGTGCAGAGCTGGGTGGGGTGGGAGGCTGGGGCTGGTGGCTGGCAGGGTGGCACCGATGGAGTGGGAAGAGCTTGGGCTGCTGGACTCACATGGTGGGAAGTGAAGGAGGGATTGTGAAACTCTCCTGGGAATGGGTTTCCTTTCCCAGCCACTGCAAATGAGGTTGCAAGGCCAGCTGCATAGGAAGACACTCTGCCTCTTGACTCCTCTCGGGCTGTTGAAGCTCTGAAGGATAATCTTGATGTGCACTAGGGGGTTTTTTTTTCTGCCAGGCTGCCCTAAAGAATGTCTGCTGTTGGTGAAGATGCTGTTTAAAAAGGCACCTTCTCCCTGTGATTAGGAAGTGTGTGTGAGGCATAGAGAGCAGCAGTCCCAACAGCCCAAGGGAACAAGAGGGAGACCTGCAGAGAGCAGGTGTGACCAAGGGTGGTCACTGTATCACAGTTGTGTAGTGACAAGGACAGAGCTGCTGGTCTCTTGCTCTTGCTCCTCCTGTTTCCTTCGAGTGCTCTTTCACCCCCTTCTCATGTGTTTTGCCTTTGAATATGGCAACTGTCCCAACTTGTGCTCCCTGTTCTAGGCGCATTATGGCTTCTTGCCTACTCTTTACCACGCTTATCAGATATGGCTGGTTTGTCTGTGACCAACCATCGGCAGACCCTGGGAGGGGAAGAGGTGCTGAGTGCACTGTTACTGATGAGGGATGTGTTGGTGACACCTTTATTCACCTGCCATTTCTGTCAAGTCCTCTCAGACTGACACCCTTGTCACCGCAGTCACGGCTGATGCAGCCCTATGCTCATAGTCTAAAATGTCAAGTGAAGTGAGCCTGGAGAGGTTTTTAAGATTATTACTGTATTTTTAATGTATTAGAGGTCTGTAATGGAAATCAGAGTAACTTCCAGCCCAGTTCTTCAAAGAGAAGTGTTTGGCATTCATGTTTTACTGTCTCTGTTGAGCAAAGATTCAAGCTTCACATTTCTTATCAGAGGGTCCTTGGAAGTGTTTGTAGTGCTCCCCCAAGGAGATGAACATTGTTTGCCCATGGGGGAGAGGTTGTCATCTTAACAGAAGCTAACAGGTTGGTGTTGATAAGAAGTAAAACAGTGACTTGGTAGAAAGAAGTGTTTGGTTGCTAACTTAACATGTTTTAATTGGGAGGGGAAGGGGGGTGCGTCTGTTTAGGACTAAGGCACGTGTTCTTTTCCACGTGTTCTTGCACATACAAAGGGATATGCTTGGGGTTAGACTGCAAAGTGGAGACATGAATGAAAGACGTGAACCCTGGTAACAATCTGAGGCCCTGTATAGTAATCAGAGTTGGAAATGGATTGATTCATATGAGCAAGATCTGGGCTCTATGCAGACGTATGTGGTTTTTCCTCAGCTGATTGTGCACACAGCTGTTGTGTTTAACTCATTGTCTTGATGTGGCAACTGGAGAAGGCAGGGCAATGTGCTGCTCTGTGACAAATCCAATACAACTTTCAGCTGCTGGGCTGAGCTTTCTTTTAAATGCAGATGAAAATTAGTGTCATGCGTAACCTCAGAACATACACAGTAACTCTCACCTATGTGAGAGGAGCCCTGGTTGGTTTCGGAGAATGGAATGGCCTTGGTTGGGGAATAGGCAGCAGGAGTGCAGAGTTATTTACTCTGCAGGGATTGAGGACATGAAACCTTTTTTCTGCAACTGAAACCACAGCCTTTCTCAAACATCTGCCATGCCCACCCTTCTAAGCCATCCCACACTGTCACCTGTGCCAGTACAGTACTTCTGTCTCTTCTAGTTCAGATGCATTTCTTGTTTAAACAGGGCACATGAGGATGCTCTGAGTTGTGTTAAGCTAACACAGGGCTCTCCAGTGCTTTCCACACCAGGACAGGCTCTCTGCAGATGGGGTGTAGGGGTGCTGGCTTCAGCCCCATTTCATAAGCAGTGATGGCTCTTGGGAAGTGTGCATGTAGCTGCCAGGTTTGGGGTGCTCCTTTTGCTACCCCTGAAATGATCACTGGGGCTGGCTCCATCTTTTGAGAGTAAGGCCAGGGGAGCAGTACCCCTGTAGCCCTGCTGCTCTGGCTTCTGTGCCCCATCTGTGTCACTACCAAAATTGCCAAGAGCCCTGCTCCTAAAGCCAAGAGAGAAGCTTTCTTCCTAAAATAAGAAAAAAAAAGAGAATAAAAGCTAGTTCACAAGCTCTGAGCCTTTGGGCATCTGCTTTTGGAATGTTCCAGACAGGGCACGAGCCCTTCCTTTACCTTTGTGTGTGAGCAAGTCTTGTTCCCCTTCCTCCCCACACCTTCACCTCTCCTCGAAGTGGGCCCTGTGTACCCTGCTGGGGACTGGAGACACTGCCTGAATGAGTTTATTGTTCCTGGGTTTTCACTGATGGCTTTCACTGAACGCCCACAGCCAGGAACACAGGGAGTGTCTATGCAAAAATGCTTGTACTGCTTTATTCTGGAGCATGGCTGGCTCTTCCAGCTCCCAGCAGCGGCAGTGGGCTGGGGGCAAGCAGGGAACTGGGCAGCTCATGTCACCCAGGCTGTGCAGGGCTGTGCACCAAAGCAACACAGGCTTTAAAATCTGAATTCTGGATACCTGCTCAGCTGCATACTTGCTCCTCAGTGTTCCCATCTCAACATACAGCCCATATGAAGGATTCAGTGTCTTGACTGAATCCCTAAAGATTTCATGGCAAATTCAGGACCTGAATGCCAAGCTCCCTAACTAGAGGCCAATGCTGTCCTTGCAACCATCCTGCCTGGATCAAGGGAAATTAGGGATGCTGTTCTCTTGAGAAGTCTTTGTAAACTCTAATTTGCTGTACCCTCTGGAGAGGCAGGATTCACCTAAGGCAGGGAAGTGCATCTTCAGGCAATAGCAACCAGAGAGCCCAGAGCTGTAGGGGACATCTTGGGGAACCAAAACTAAGAGGTGCACCGATCATCAAAGGGGATGCAGAGCATGTGCACCCAGGGCATAGGTGTTCCTCTCTGAAGCTGTCTGGCTGAAGCACAGATACAGACCCAACAAGTGTATTGGGATCCTACAGTCACACAGCCAGTTTGATGACCTGCATATTATTGTTTACCTCATCTTGGAAGTTGAGTCATTTGTACTTTTCTTTTGGGTCAACAGACAAGACAGACTGGTCCAGTCTGTGCTGCAGCCTGTCAGCACAGCTCTGTGGGTCAGAGATGTGTCTGACAGGGCCTTGCTCTGAGGAACTGCTGGTGCAGGTGTCTATACAGCCACTTTCTGGGATGGAGCTTCTTATTTGGTGTTGGTTTGGTGGTGAATAAGGAAGTGAACAGGCGAGTTCCCTGGCAGTAGCTGAGAGAAGGCAGTTCCATTGTAAGAGCTATGCTGCACTGTGAAAAAGAGGGGTTAAATTTGGGAACTTCTTGCTGTGTGCTACGGTGCATGGCTAAAAGCCTTGTGTGAACTGGAGGAATGACTGTAGAAGTTCACAAAAGAAAAATCCATTTAGAAGCGTTCAGTAGAAAGCCACCGATCTCCTGGTACCCAAAGTTCTTTTTTTTTTTTTTAAATAAAATTACTAAACTTACTTGAATCCAGGGAGCAGAGCTTTAGGAGGGGAAAGCCTCCAAAACAAACACGAGTTGCTAAGGGTGGCCAGAGGAGCCGAGCCCTTTGCGAAGCTCAGCGGTGCTGGCGCTGTGCCCACCCGCGCCCCTTCTGCGGGGCCAAGCCTTCACTCTGAACCCAGCTCCTCGCTCCAGCCACAGCCTGGACAGGCAACAACCAGGCCTGGAGCCACCCAGAGTGGTTTGGCTTGGGGCTGGTGGGCCAGGCTGGGAGAGCAGCCCTTGCTTGAGGAGGTGAGAGCGGGGCAGCTCCTGCCACAGGAGGGATCGTGTCCCCATCCAGAGGACCTGTGCTGTATCAGGGCTGTGGAGGGGAGGCCTGGGAAATGTGCTGGGTTGGTCTGAAGTTCAAAGGACAAGGGCTGGGACTTACTAAAATACATTTCCCCTCTGCCCCACCGCTGACCTGTTGCTTTCTCCATGGGCAAAATTCCGTAGAAAGCAAGCCTGAGGATGGTTTGGAGCATGGCAGTATTGTGTTTGGTTGTAAACAGCTCTGTCTGGAAGTAAATATCTCAGAATTATGGGATCAGACTTAAACTCCCACGTAACATACAGACTTGGCCACTTGCAATTTAATAAAAGTATTTCCCTCCTTGGGTGGACTGTGCTCTGTGTTGCATAAAGATTTTCGGATTTTTTTTTTTTTTTTTTTCTTTTTTACCCTTTGCATCTGCTTAGGATAAAAGTATAGCACAAAGCTTACAAAAAGCCTGGGAAATAGGATTCACAAGTCTTAGATGGCAGTTTAGCCTGTGGGCTTCATATTTCTGAGTGTAGGAATCTCTTCCAGGGATAACCAGGAGCAGTAGCTACCCCCAGCACTGGTGTGATGTACGTGGTTTTTTTACTTCCTTTTGTGCAGTAGGAGACTGAATCTTTTGAAAACTATCTTTAGATTCCCAACCTTGCTAATAATTAATGAGGCTTTCAGAGCTGGCACTGAGGTTGGGGTGTAGAGGTGGGCAGCTAAGCAGTTGGGATGCTTTTTGAAGAAGTTTGCCTAACACTTTGGCAGCAGTGGTTTGAAAGATGTGGGTCTGAGCCAGGAGATTCTTATAGTTTGTGCTCAAGTTGTGGCTGGAGCCCTTCCCTCTTGGATTGAGTGACGTGGGGAGAAAGTCTTGGTCTGCTGCAAAGAGGGGATCTCTGTTCCGCAGCCTGCCTGTGTTCTGAGGCAGCCAGCCCAAGCGGGTGGTGAGGGGAAGCATGTGTGCAGCTCCTGTGAGATGAGATAAGGTATCTGCAAAGAGATCTCTGATCCAAAGTTGCTCTGCAGATCTCATCATTGCTATTTGTCACTACAAAGTATGACAACTATTAAGGCTGGGAAGAAAGAGCTGGCTCGGGGAGAGCCTGAGTTGCACAAGGTTACATGATGTCACAAGTAGCTTTTGCTGAAAGTCCTCCATCAGTGTGTGTGAAGTTTGGGGCTTTCTTCTGCTGAGGAATGCAACCAAGCCAGCTGCAGCCCCACAGCCTTCCAGTAGCACTGTCAGTTTGTCATCTCTGGAAGGAACCCATGTATTTGTTCAGACAGTCCCAGTGCCAAACAGCTCTTGACTCCTGATGGTCCTGCTGTGAACGAGCTGAAATCAGTAGAATGCAGAGATGCTTTTTGGTGCCTGCTGGTAACAGGTACGTGGTTGCAGCAGTTAGGGGGCCAACACTTGTGGTAGCAAAATATCTCAAGTCTGGGAATTGGGGCTGACTTTAAAAGTGGAGATGTGGCCAGCCCAGACTTTTGCAGTGGCTTGTGACAGCTGGAGGCCGTCTGCTCCATACATCCCATCAGCAGCTTCATCCAGGCTGCTCGGCTGGGGAGCACGTCCTGTCTCCTTTGTATAAATCCAGCATCTCCAAAGTTCTTTTGTGTTCTGCTGCAGTCTCTAAATATGTGCCACGTAGTCTTGAATGGTGGGAACGTCTGCTGTTTTTATTGTCGCACTTTTCAGACTTCTCCATGGCTCTGGGGAATGCAGAATCAGCCAGAGAGCTGGGATTGTAGTGTACAGTTCCACATCTGCTAAAGGGTTGCCTGATCTTGGTAGCTGCTGAAATGTGATAAAGAAGAAGAGGGCACTCAGACTAAATGAGCTCAGTTAGCAAAGCAGCTGAGCTGTCTTTACCTCGCTGTGGTTACCTGGGCAGAGGGGTGGGATGTGCATTCATATCACCCAGCCACAGCCAGGGTTTTGGTCCCTGTTGGGAATTCAGTACACATGCACATGGATGGAGGCAGTTCTCTTTGCTAAGAGATGAGCTGTGTGTGAAGTTGTATAAGCTAGGTCTGAGTGGAGGTGCCAGGCAAAGGCAGGCAAGCCTGGCTGCTTCCTGTGGTCCAGAGCCCTCCTCCCCAAGCCTTAGGTCACAGAGAGCTGGGGGCACACTGGGCAGGGTGGCTCTGGCTTCACCATCCACTGCTGCAGGGGTCTGGAATCTGCTGGGTGGCATGGTGGCTACGTGCTTTTTCTCCTGGATTTTTTCAGTCCATATGGGTTGTTTACCTCATCTGGGGCACGGTGCACTTGGTGCCTGGGGCTCTAGGTGTAGCCAGTGCTGGGCCTGCAGGTACTTTTGGAGTTCAGCAACCTCACCTCTCTTGTTGGAAGATGGTCACAAGTGCCCCAGAGCCGTGCAGTCACCAGTGAAATGTCTGTGTGACAGTTTGGGGTGGTTTTGGTTTTCTCCCATGCCAGTGCTTGTCCTCCACACTTACTTGTGTCTTGCTTCTCTGAGCAGCAGTGTCAGAGCTGAATGTGGTTGTTGGTGATGCTCAGCCTGTGTGGGGTCACAGTGACCTAAAAGCCAGTGACCTCTGGAACCAAGTCAGTCATGTCTGCAGAGCAGCTTCTTCACCCTTCACCCACCAGTTCGTCCAGTGACGCCTCCTTTGGCCGCGCTGTGAGAAAGCCGTAGGAAGACATGAGGACTAAACTTCTCTTGATGGTCCTAATCAAGTGTTACTGGATTCTGTCTATAACTTAATTAATCATAACACTGAGGAGTTAATAATATAATCATTTTCTGCTAGCAAGGGCCTGTCTTGTTTCAACAGAAGTCAGCTACCAAACTATTTAGCAAAGCAACTCTTGTAAATGATTTACTCTTGAGTTAAGCATGGTATTATTTTATATAAACACAGGTTTTCATTACTGCTTCAGCTTTATTCCATTTTCTCTCTTCTAGGCATGTTACAGGATACACACATGTATCCATGCACAGAGTCTCTCGCCTTTCTCTAGTGAGCAATGCTAGTGGATGATATTACCTAGTTGCCTATGTGCCACATCAGTTTAACTTGCTACAGCTAGAGCTTTGAAATTGTCCCCCTCAGGAGATGATGCTTCTTGGAAGCTAGGTTGTCTTCCAGGTGTTGAAAGGAGTTATTGACTTGTTTGGTGCTGGCTGGCCTAATCCAGTTCTGTACAGACCCTGTAACTGATTAAAGCGTGTCAGAAAATTATCAATGCTCCAAGTGTGGTTTGGCTTACGTTTGAGTCCGTGTGAACTCCAGGGTCTGGTTCTAGGAAAATTCACCAGTAAATCAATCACGAAGTGTATTCATTATGCCAACATATACTCTTGATTTCTGGGATATTGAACTGTAATTCTGTCTCTGACCGTGATCCGCAGCTCTGGAGACACTGCTGATGTGGCCTGTCATCTGAGCACTTGGATCGTGGTAGCTTGTCACACTTTCAGCTCAGTGGGCTCTTGCTTTAATCACCTGTATATGCCAAAATACTGATTGAATCTGTTTATATGGGTTACGCTGGTCTATACTGAGCCAGTGTAAACTGGCAGTGTGTGAAGCAGAGCAGACCTGGGCAAGGATGCAGTTGCTTGAAGCCTGTGCCTGTTGGCATCCTGCACTAGTTAACTTCAGTGAGCGTAGTTTTCCTATCAGGTTGTTCAAACAGATGCTCTCTGAGTGTAGAAGAGATTTATTTCTGGAAATTGAAGTGGGAGTTGACAGAGTGGGGGGAAGTGAAATGGCAGTCAAAATTCCCATACTTTATCCTAAAGGCTGAATTCCCACGTCTGGCTGAGAAGAGAAACAAATGCTTCCTAGACCCAGGAGGCTTAGCATTCCCCGAAACAGAATGATTTATTTTTAATTCTTATAGTTCACTGGAGCTCTTAAACCAAAAGAGCAGTGACAGCTTTACTGTACTACTTAGAAATAAAGGCAGCAAGCTTTGGGCGATGCTGATGTTGAAAAACCTGGAATGCTGTAGGAAAGGAGGGCAGGTTCATCCAGACATTTGACCCCTGCCGAGTCCAGCCCAGCCAGAGCATGGCCTGAATTGCAGGGGCAGCACCCAGAGGCAAGGTTTGACTCTGGCTGGAAATCTGTGTTGAACAGCACGGGATTTCACATTGGTGTTTCTTTGGACTGGCTACGTCAGCCTTCCTTCAATTCTTTGGCCTAAATAATGACATCCCCTAGGCTTATATGCTGGGTTTTTTTCATTTGCTGCTGATACCATTTCAGCTGTGGTCAGTCTTTTATTCTTGTGGTGGTTGGCTACAGCTCCCACAGGAATGCCAAAGCCATGGGGACTGACAGGAGCACAGAGGGGTTGAGCACAGAGAAGGGTACTTGTGTGAGAGGGATTGAAGATCATAAATAGGGTGTCCTATTAGTGCTGTGCAGGGGTTAAAATGGACTATCCTTGCAGTTAATGTAGGCTGTTGGCTGTCCCTTTGAAACTGGTGTTGCCCCGAAAGCAGGGTAAGAGCCGAGGACTTTGAGTACTATTTCCAGATCACACATTCCTACGCCTTTGGCTGCTCGGTGTCTTTGTTAAGAAATGTGTAGGTCTGGGTGAGCTCCAATGCTTTCTTTAAGATATTCTTCTAACATTTAACTCTGAGCAGACAACCTCACACTGACACTCCTGGTTAGCTATGAGATCTTTGCAGTTTGCTTTTGTTCCCATGCTGGATTGAGGCTTTTGTTGGAAATGCTCTGTTTGCAGCATATGTTCTTGTTTTTCCTGATAAACATGCATGTCTGTTGGCCCACATTTAGATGAGGTGGGAAGGGCCAAATTAATTCCTGGTGTCATTCCAGCTTAGTCAATGGGCTGACCACAAGGATCAGACTGGGTCTAAGATTTACACGGCCTTGACTGCAAGTTTTACCAACTTTTATTGATACATTACTTACCCGTATTTCTGGTGCAATTGATAAAGATGCCTTTGAATTTAATATAATAAAAGCTGATTTGTGATAGAGGAGGGATGTAGAGCTGACAACTCCTTAGCCAAGCAGACTTGCTCACAGTTCCAGGTGCTAATAGCAGTGACGTGGCTGACCCTTGCTCCAGACCAGGGTCTGGACTGTGTTTGTTATTTGGACCATGAAAGATGGGGAGATTCTACCACACTGGAGACATGCTTTATGAAAATGCAGCCAAATCATCTGTGGACACTTCAGCAAGGACATCTTCACCTTCTCTGATCCTCTAGGCTGAAGCCTCTCCAGCTGCTGATAAAGTGGTGCTCCTGGGAATGCTGGCTTATCCCAGATTCTGGGATGGAATTTCAAATTTTCTTTCACCCGTTGATTGTACGATTGCCTTTCCTCATTCATACAGTTGCTTTTTGTTGGTTATTCACAAATGTGCAGGACTGCTCTGCCGTCATACTGACAGAAGGAAGGAAAATGTTCCGTTTTGAATATGGAAAAGGAGTTGCTGCTTAGCACAGATGGAACTGGCTTCTAGATGAAAGAGTCTAGATGAAAGTACCAAACTGTTATGTTTCAGTTTGAGCAGGGCAAGCTTTGATCTAGAGGAGATGACTCAGTCAGTAGCAGGGAACAATTAGTTATAGTAAGTTTAGAAATAAACCCTGAAGATTTAGGCTATGATGGCTTTGACACGTCAGTCATAGCATATATTACATGAAAATGAAAACCATAAACATCTGAAATTAAGTGTGGAGGCTTTTCTGAACAGAGAAAAAAACCCCAAACATTTCTGATATTGGTTACCAAGAGTTTTCCTCAAGTCAGAAAGAACTCGGGGTGGGGTAACATCATTCCTATTGAGATAGGAATAATGAGCAATGTGGACAAAGCAGGAAGGGGAAAGACTTCCTGCAGCGCAGCTTAAGCCAGAGGTGGGGCTAGGATGAAAATTGGGATCTTCTGGCCTCAAGTCAGGCTCCATAATCCATCTCTGCTGCCCACTGTTCACCCTGCCTCAATGCATCATCCCCTTTGTCACCTCTCACAGCACTCTGGATCAGAAGGCGGCCGCGGTCAGGCCCTGCTCGGTCACTGGGCTGGCTCCAGTTGCACAGAGCAGGGATGGCCAGATTCCTGCTACTGAGCTGCTTTTATCTGGAGCCAGGTGACCGGCCCTGATCAATGCAGCTGTGTTTTGTGGCACTGCAGCTGGCCAAACAAACACAGCTGGAGCACTGCTGGGTCCCTGCGCCTGCTGCACTCGCATCCATGGACTGAGAGCTGTGTGCCATGTCCTGGGGACGTGGTGAAACACATCTGGCTTCACACAATGGGCTGTTGGCAGTCCCCAGTGTGGAAGGAAAGTGTCACTAGTGCTCATTATTTCTGCAGCTTTATTCCACATCCAGCCCCCGACCTTTGTTTTATTCTGAGCCACTGTCCTATGTAGGCTAAGAACAAATGGGTATCTACCTGAAGAATGTTTCTTGGTTCCTTTTGGTGGCTGCATGCAGGAGGTGATGGGGGCTTCTTTGGCACAGTTGCCTTGTGAAGTATCCTGCTACTAAGTTTGTTTCTGCTGCGACTGAGGAGTTTATTTCTCCTCAGTCTCACAATCCCACCTCCTTGCCTCCACCATTTCTGGCATTAGTTCTCCTTCTCACCAGCTGACAGCTCCTGACTTTTCACAAGGTTACTATTCTGCTGGCTTGGCTTGATAGTCTGGACAGTGATGGGAGCAGGGTGCTGGGGCAGGGAATCAGTCTGTTGGGTAACAAAGCTCTATCAAGTGGGCTCCCTTGGGATGCTGAAGATGTGCAGGTCCTTCAGAGATGCCTGGCAGCAGAACTCACCTGGTCTGTCTTGTAGCCCTGGTCACAGAATTTGTTAGAAAATAGAAGGCTGGTTAGCTGGTCCAGGCTATGCAGGTTTGGAGGTGACATGCCTCCTCATAGAGAGGGAAAAGATCCTTTATGTCATCTAGTTTATCCCATGGCCTGGAGAGTGTTCATCTTCTGGGGTTCTCCCCATCTAAATGCAAAATATTCCCAGTGAGGTGACTTGCCTCAGTTCTCCTAAGGATTATTGCATGGTCAGGAAGGTCCTGTTACTCCTATGGCTGTGATGTATAAGGGCATCAGATGACTCATATTGGATGTATATAATGGAAGAATCAGATGGTTTCCTTGCTTGGCATGGCAAACAAAAAGCCATTTTCACTGATGCCAAAGAACAGCCAGTGTTGTGATGTGAGACCTGGAGACAGCGTGTCTGTATCAGTGGATGTGCTGAGGATGCAGCTACCCACATTCCATGCTGTCACCAAATCAGAGCTGTCCTGGCTCTGGGTCGCAGCCAGACTGCATTCAGCAGGCAGTGCCTGTCCCACTGTAATGTCACCATGCAATTTGTCAGAGTGTGAGAGCAGAGGTTGTGCTTGGAGAGGGGTCAGAAGCTCAAGGCTTGCAAACAGAAAGTGTTGAGAGTGTGGCTGGAGGGCAGCAAGGTGCTGGCCAGGCACTGGCCGAGCTGCAGGCAGACACCAGGGACCATCCATGATGGGAGGGCTCCCTGCTCCTTCTGGGGATGCATCCAGGGCAGCCCCACTGGCCTCTGGCAGGGTGTGCAGGTGAGGGACTGACCTCTGGCAGGTGGGGAACAGGGCTGAAGGATTGTGTCCCCTCCTCAAGGAGAAAGGGTCACAGGTGCTTTCATCCTGGGCTGTGTGGGAGGGGGATGGCACCTGCTGTCCATCCTACAGCAGAGAGGGCTGAGAGCTGCCAGATGTCTTCACATTCTTCTCTTCCTCTTCCAACTTCCCTTTGTACATACCATTATGATGATTTGTTTTGCTGATGCATTTCTGGGAACTAACACCCATTTTCAAAGACCTGCAGAGGCAGAAGGAGTTCCTTTCTGTGAAGGAGCAGATGGTTAATTTTATTTTTTTAATGGTTTCACTGTGGGCAGTGGCTCTCCTGCCACAGAAAAGACTTCTTCAACCCAGGGATCCTTCTTTTAGATTGTTTTTCCCCTAAATCCCAGTTTTTTGAGTAGAATAGTTTTAAATGTGTTTTTGATGTTTGCATGCTCCAGTTTACTCCTGTCTTGAGTGCACAGAACTGCCTTTGCTTTAAAAGAGAATTGTGAAAAGGAATGTCTTTACCCAGTGGCATCGCATGAATGTTAAAGGAGAAACATTTTCTTGTGAGTAGCACTGGAAATGTGTATGTTCTCAAACAGAAATGTGGGCTCCAGTCCTCCAGGAAATGGCCCAAAGGACTGAACCAGAGGTGGTACCGAGTGTTTTCTGAGTGACGCTGCTGAGAGACCATGATAGTTTTACAGATTCCTGTCTGTTGGGTGGGACACATGCAGTGAGAATTTTCGTCTGCAGCCATAAAACTACAACCTTTACAATCAGCTCGGGTTTTTGGATGACTTTCAGATTTCATAAAATTGATGTTTATGAATGATAAATAACAGTTAATGTACCTAAAGACTTGGGTGTCATAATGATTATTAGCTACTCTTAATGTATGTTGTAACAAAATGTAACTTTACTCCAGAATTGGTGGCAATCCTCAAAGCTTTGGGGGTGTCCATACTGCAGGATGGTCGTGGAGGTCTCTTAGATGGAAGGAAATTGATGCGATAAACATATCAGGAAACAAACAAAAAGTCTGTAGAAATTTCTGCTTCAGCAAAGGCCATACTTTTTAAGCATAGGACAAGGAGATAATAAATTATAAATTCAGCAGGGAACAAGGAAGTCATGTAGCAACTGCAAAAGATCCAAACATATGGAAAATTCAATTCTGTGGAGAATTAAGTCACTATTATGTAATCAGGATCAATGGAAATGAGCTGATGTCAGTATTGGACTGGCTTAATGCATGGATGGAAAATTGTGTTGTCTCAGAGAGACCTGCTAATAGGAGTGGAAGCTCAATGTATGTTGCATGTCCATTAGCTGTTGGGTTTTTTTACCTAGGAGGGGTCTGATCCAACCCCAGCAGAAGTAAATAAGCTTTCCACTAACCTGAAACTCATTTGGGGTCTGAAGGTAGAAGATCTGTATGAGGTGGCAAACAGTAAGAGCCCGGGATGCACGTGTACCTCATACTGGTTGTTCAGGGTGAAACTTAGCTTTTTTTCCATCTGTCTGAACCTTTTGCACTACAGGTTACCTGTTTGTCCCTCCAGGCAGGGCCACAGTGGCCTTGGAAAGGCCCTGCCCAGGTAGGGGCCCAAACCCCCCAGCTGTGGACTGGAAGGGGCTGTACCTGGCACAAGGAGAGAAGGGTGTCACCTGTGCCCAGGGCAAGGAACTCCAGAAGTGTTATACACTGATAGCGTTGCAAAAGTGCCCAAAGACTTTCCTGGCCTTCCTATGGCATGACTGTGATCCCATGAGACACAGCATGTGGTGGGGAAGGGATGCAGAGCAGAAGAAAAGCTCCTGGAGAAGGGCAGGCAGCCAAAGCACCTGGCAGGGTCCTGTATTTGGTGTTATGTTGTGACAGGGCATGGCAGCAGCAGCAGTCTTGGAGTTTGTCCCTGAAAAAAGCCATCGTTAGCCTGGCAGCTGTGCAGGGAACAGCAGAACCTGCTCCTTGGCATGAGCCTGCTCTAGTTGGTGTTCCTGTCCTTGGGAAGGAGGGGCAGTAGTGCATCGTCCTGGGTGTGCACATGTGTGCTCTGGCCAGTGTGAGGGAGTTGGCAGCACAGGAGTGCACTGTGCCAGAGCCTCCCTGCTGGAAAAGCTGCCTGGGTTCAGCAGCAGCAGTTCTTCTTTGGCCACTGGCTGTCAGGCACTTTGCTGGTGCTGAGAATCCAGCCAAGTTTCCTTGCTGCTGGTTTTAGAGCCAGGAGGAAGTTTTGGGGAGGTTCTAGAGCGTGGTGGTTTTGTGGGGATTTTTTTTATGGTTGGTTAGTTGGATTTTGATGCCTTTCTTTTCAGGCTTGTAAGTGAGGATAATGGGGAGAATACAGCATGTAAGGGCTCCGTGAGAAATGCGTGCTCTGGGTACCTTGGACACTGTGACAGTGATCAGGATGCTGCACTGGGACTTACTGAAGCTGTGTTTGCGTGATGAGCACCAGGCACATACTAACTAGAAGAGACCTTCTGGTGGGAAGCAAAGGGCTTAATGAGAGAATTTTCCCCACATGAAATAGGTCTGATGTTCTGGAGTGTTACTGCGCATCAAAACATGCCTCTGAATCAACAAATTAGGGGAAAATGTCAGCTGTTACATGTTAGTGGATGGAGCTGTCACATGAACTGAGCGTGTGGGTGGTTTTGAATTAAGAGATACCAGAGGTAGGGAGAGTAATGAGATAAAAAGTGGTGGGAAAGTCTGACCTTGACAGTTTCCAGTCCAGTGAGACCCCAAAGGGCAGGTTGAAGTGAGTGAGGTTTCTAAGTGGGTCATCACAGTAGAGGACCTGAGTTGCTAAACACTTCTCAGGCACTGGAAAGGGGAGCTGCATAGCTGCTCTTCCCTAGCCAGGCACTTCTGCTGGCTCTGACAGTCACACCACCCTCTGAACTGATTCATCTGACCAACCTAATGGGGACAAAACACCCACAAAACAAAAACCAAATCCTTTTGTTGCTGCACATGTCTTCCCCTGAATGAGAATTGATGCGGCTCATCATCAGCTCACGGTGGACACCATTGTAGGTGCAGGGAAGGGCTGAATCTGTGTAACCAAAGGCAGGGAAAAGCAAGAGGACAGAGGATCTCAGTAGCTCTGTGGGCTCCTTGTTTGAAAGGTTTGTGGATCTGTGAAAAAGCTTTGATGTTTCCCAAAGTGAATTTATTGAAGAGATACAGAGGGGACTGTACAACACGAAGAGATCAGACAGTTCCTTAGATATTTCTTTTACATTTTTAGAAAGCCTGTGTATCTTAACTCAGGAAATATTCTCTGTGAAATGGAATAATCCCTCTTAAAATTATGTTAGAGAGGTGAAGACACCCCTGGCTTTGTGAGCAATGTTAAAGTGATTGTTTCTCCTTCCTGCCCAGCAGCTTTGCAGATTCACTGAAAGCTGGCCAGTGTCTTTCCTGAGAAACAGCTGCTCAGAAATTTGGGAGGAAAAATATTTTATTCCTCACATTCTGGTGGATTTGAGGCTCACCAGCTGTTTGAGAAGCCTGCCAAAGCTCCACACTGTGTGGAAATATACAGTAACTGGGCATAAGTAGCTCTAAGCCCTTTATGGACTTGGGGGTGAAAATATCTTAATGCTGGGAAGCTGTTGAATGTCTTTTTCAATGTAGAAATAAATCAGAAGGGAATTGTGCTGTCTTTGCCAACAAATAAACTAATTTTGGGGAGTTTATTGTCCTTGTTTCCACAGGACCTCTTATGCTCTGCCTGTTAGCTGGAGCTGCCCAAGCCCTCCAAGGCCCTCATGATGTTAATGTCTGTATTTGAAATACAATTTTCAATGTTTTTTTTCCTGAAAAACTGCTTCTTAAATTACAGTTTTTACTGATTGTATACATAATCTGTGTTATTTCCATCTGAGAACCAAATTCTCACTGTATTGGTGAAAGTATCCGACTGACTTCAAGGAAACTAGGCCCTAGATCTGGCAGGCTGGGTTAAACCAGGAAAGACAAACTGAAGATCTCTGTCAAAATGACTTTGTGCTAGCAAATGCAATTTCTGTGTTTCCCTGAGTAAACTGTTCTGATTTGCTTTTTTCCAGCTCTCTTCCCATCCACAACATGGAGAAAAGTTTATATGAAGTATTTTGACTGCTGTAAAGCAAGGATTTTGTTAGCTCTAAATTGAAAAGAAATATGTTTGCCCCGTTCTTAAAGCCTGTCTCTGGATGAGAAACGGGATATTTCCCAGCTTAGGATGCAGTGGGGGTACTTGGCCATGGGGATAGTCTTGTCCAGCTCAAATGTGTGCCCAGGTTGGGATGTTATGGTCCAAGGGGGTGGGCTGTGGATGGGTGAGCTAGCAGATAGGTAAAGAACTGGCTAAATTTTGGGGCTGAAGAAGAAAAATATTGTGGTTTGTGCTCTACCTGAACTCCTGCCTTTGGGGTGTGCAGAGAGGGCCCTTGCCCAGGAGGAATGGTAGAAGGCCATGTGAGCTGTTTTGTGAGTCCTGCATGCATGTCAGGATAGAAAGTCCAAGACTGCTCTAATTTGTCGCCAGGAGCTGCTTGTGTGTGGCTTTTACAGTGGGATAAAGACTGTGGGAGCTGTCAGTATAGCAAGGGTTCTCCAAGCTGGCTTCCTTCCTCTGGCTGGAATAGGTCGGTCTGCTTGTAGCAACCCTGTCCATCGGTGAAACTCAGATCAAGGCTTCTTTAATGTGGAGTGAATTGTTCTCTTGGGATGAAGCTCAGGCAAGAGGCCAAGAGCCCAAGATTCTAACAAAGAAGCATCAACCTGTTTGTATGATTTTTGTATACACTATAAAAATCTCCTGAACAAGATGTTCTTCTAACCCCATGGAAAGGAAGGCCAAGAGAGAAAGTCTGATGCATTAGTGGGAGGCATTCAGATGCTGCCAAAATGATGTGATGTAACTTGACACAGTGCCAGCATTTCTGCTGTAAACTGAATGCAGGTGAATGCTGATTAAAATGAGCCTGCACAGTATCTATCTACTGCATCTGTTGTTTGGTTTGAGGCAGCATCTAGAAATACAGGTGAGGGAACCAGATTCTGTCTGGCTGATGATATATGGGTATTCTTATCTCTGTATTTTCATCCAGAAACAGAAATACAAACAACCCATAGATACAGTGTTGCTCGCTCTAAATAGCCCCAAACACACCTTACTACTTACGTTTGGGTTTTGATGATCAGACAGCTTGGGAAAATGTTGGCTTTATTTATTACACCCTATCCTGTCACAGTCTTGGTGTGTGTAAAACTCCAACAACAAGCTTGGCAAATGGAGAGAGAGCAGTGGGTGTTTATTGACTTTCTTTCAACACTCTCCCGTAACATCCTCCTAGGCAAACTGCTGAAGTACAAGCCCAAGAAGTGGATGGTGAAGTAAGGCAAAAACTGGTTGAACTGCCATGCTCAGTAGATTGTGACTAGAGACACAAAATCCAGCTGGAGGTCAGTCACTTCTCCATCTGCATTAGTGACCTGGTTGAAGGGACAGTTTTGTAGATAACACCGAACCAGGAGGAGTGGCTGATGCACCAGATGGCTGTGCTGCTGTTAGGAAAGGCCTCTCTAGGCTGAAGGAATGAGCCAGCAGGGATCTCCTGAAGTTCAAGAAAGAAGGGCAAAGTCCTGCCCTTGGGGAGGGATAACCCCAGGGAGGGATAAACACGCTGGGCCAACCAGCTGGAATGCACCTGTGCAAAAAGCCTCACGGTGGACACTGAGTTGAGCATGAGCCAGCAGCGTGCCCTCGTGGCAACAGGCCAGCAGCCTCGGGGGAGCATGCATTAGTGTGGGAGCACGCATTAGTCCAGTCCTAACACGTGCTGGTGTTGGATACACCCTGAGTAACAGAGGAGGAATTTTTAAACAAAAGAGCACACAAACCATCCTGTGATGCTTCTCCACGGTGGCACAATCTGTGTCAGTCAGGGGAGTTTTATCTTCTTGGAGCAAGGCCTGTGTTCCCGTAACACGTGGCACACCCGTCCCGTTCCGCTGGATCTGCTTTTGAAACGCTCCAGGTATCTGTGAATTTTTGGCTCTAAAGCTATTCTACAGATGAAAATCTTGAGTGTTGACAGTGTGCTGTCAGGGCTGGAAGATGAGGCTTTTCTGTGCTAATGGGTTTAATGCCTCCCTGATTTCCTCGAAGCACTGCTAAATGTGTCATGCAGAAAGATGGTTTCATTAGCAGTTCTGCTTGACTGGGGGAAAAACACTCTCATTATTTATTTGATTGGTTCAGCATGAAGTCTCTCTTGGCAAGTCAGTCACTTCCCAGGCCCTCCCAAGCTGCTCTTTGCCAGTCCTGTGCTGTGAAGGAAAGGTGAGCTCCCAACCTTGGCCAGCTGTGGTTGATGTGGGCAGAGCTGCTGGCCAGGTCACCCTCCAGTCTAGCCAAGCACAGTGTTTGCCATGTTGATCTTCCTTGGCTGCCCTCTACTTTTGTAGGTCTGGAAGTATCCCTGGGATGCTCCTCACCAGAGGATCTGGCACATTAGGTCTCCTACACGCTCTGGAGTTCAGCTGGGCAGGAAGGACTTCTAGGGGAAAGGAACATCTGTTACTCCTTAAGTGTGACCACTGTCAAGGTTTCCATCCCTTCAGCAAACCAGTTCTTAGCCAAAGGCCTGGTAACCTCTGATTTTTTTCAGGAGGAGAGGGAAAGGGAGTAAATCTTCAGGATGATTCTTTTTTTTAACTGAAGTGATTAGTTTTGTTTTAAATTACAGTGTAATGAGTCAGTGTCTTTGACACCCACAGCTGTGTTGGTGGAAAGCTGCTGAAGGGCCTGGCCAGGCAGGATCCCACGTGTCTGCTGTAGCTCTGTGCAGGTTGCACTTTGCAAGGGGTCTTGCCCAGCCACTCGTGGAGGATGGTCCATGCTCAGCTTCGCTTCTCCAGCTGGAGCGTTCCTGCTGGAGGGTGTGAGTGTGCCCAGCAAAACAAATGACATTGTTTTCACATGGTGTAAAACCACTCCCTGCACCTTCCCCTGCACCACTGCCTGTGTCCTGGCCGTAAATCCTGAGGGGAAGCAGGGCTGAGTCATCTGGCTGAGTGTGTATTTATAAAACAGAAAGGCTGGAGCACTTTGGAAGCCGGGAGGAGAGGCCGGCACTCGGAAGATCTTGGCCAGCGATGGTGGGTTCCCCCACACCCCGTTCCTGTCCTTGGGCTTGGTTATTGACCCAGATCACCAGGTGTTGGCTGTGAGGTGATCAGTAGGAGCTGATTCAAGGAAACCATTGAGGCATCAGACTGCTGGGCTAATTTGCTTTCTTTTTTCTTACAAAACCTCACACGTGAGCTCAAGGCAGAAACATAAGCATGGAAAAAGGCTTGCAGCGGGGAAGAGCTTTGAAGCTTTGTGATGCTCACAGCTAAGTTGAGCTGGCTCGTTGCACTCACCCCACAGCACCCAAGAGGCTGGTGGGGGATGCCTGTGCAGTTCTGGCCGTTTTGGCTGCTTCTTGCCTCGGCTACAGCCTGCAGCAAGGTAACTTTGATCTCACTTGCATAAGGGTAAGCAAGAGGGAGCACCAGGGCTGCTCCTGGGAGCACTTTGGAGTGGAGTAGCCTGTTCTGTGGCACAGAGGAGCTCAGCCTAGCCTGGTTCTGTGCTCAGGGTTATGTGGTTGTTTTGCAGCCTCCTCACTTTCCCTTCCATCTCCTTTCCTCCCAGAATAACAAGATCAGAGCGAGGAGGTTTGGTTTATTGTGCTGAGTCTCTCCTTCCTCCACCTGCTCTGGCAGCTGATCTCTTAATGAGCAAAGTTGCCTGGGGATGCCATTTACCCAGGGGGAGCAGTTCCCCCTGCACTGTTGGATTGATTTTTTTTTTTTTTTTTTTTGTGCAAACTGCATGTCCAGCCTTGCTTGCGAGTGCTGTTAATTCTGTCCATGCTTTCTCTGGAAAAACTGGTTTTCAGCAGGACTGTGTTTGCAAATCTTCCTCCTTCCTGGAAGGAGCAGGGTGAAACAGTTGATGATCCTGATACTGTGTGATGGAGAAGTAGAGACAGTGGAGGGGCGAAGTACAGGGTCTTGGTTGGGGATTTGAGGCCAGGGGATTTCTGTTTGTTTGTTTAAGAATGTTTTATTCATTTATTCCTAATTGCATACAGTTCTCATAATTGCTTAGGCCGTGGCTTTCAGCTATCTTGAAATGAAAAGAAAATACATGTTTGTCTTCCAGCACCTTGGGAGCCAAGGGAAGCCTTAACCAGAGCCAAGATGTAACGTGGCAGTACAAACACTAATATCCGATGCTCCCCCAGATTTGTAATTAAAAGCTGATGATTTTCCCAAGGTTACCAGAAGGACACCAGCCTCCAGGACCCAGTTGTCTGGCTGCTATAGCACTAAACCTATTCCTGTGGCAATGAGCTGATTGCTGTTGGGCTTTGTGCTGATTTTAGGCCTTTTTTCCAGAGTGTTTTTTGGTTTGGTTTTTTTTTTAATGAGTGCTGCTGCACATCTCCCTTCTTCCTGATGCAACCAGGATCTCAGCACAATTTCTTGGCACTGCAGCATCCTGTAAGGGCTGTGGGCAGTGCCAGGCACTCTGCAGGGATGTCGTGAGAAGCAGCCCTGTTGCCAGGGGTCCCTGAGTCCCGATACCATCCCGGAGAGGAACAGGGCCAGTGCAGCTCCAGTGGCTTCTGCAGGGGCCTGATGCTGCCTCTAGGTCATTTTTTCTCATAGTATTTTTGTCGGAGGAATGCACCTCCTGACCCACTGCTTGCAGCGCTGCCTGGGAGAGCAGAGTGCTGGGAGGGGGGGCCGGCCCTGCTCCAGCTGTGAGTCGCCAAGCTGCTCCTATTTTGGGAATGGCTGGGTGTTTCCAGGTCCCCTGGGTATGTGCTGAGTTTGCCTTCTTGCCTTTGTTAGTGCTGCTTGGACAATAACGAGGACGTGGAAACCAGCTGTGATTTATGATCTTTTTATTAGGTAAGCGAGAGACAAAATACAAGCATGAGACCCAGCTCTCCCCTTTTTGCAGAAGGGATGCCTGTTTGAGTAGGAAGTGTGCAGGATGGGCTGTGTTGGTGCAAGTACCAGCCATTTTTTTCATCTGGTTGGTCCTCCTAAGCCACACTTTGTGTAACAAGGGAAAGAAAAGATATTCTTGTCCCATTGAAAATTTGGGTCCTACTTCCTGCTTGTACTGGAAGATGAAATATCTTAGGAATGAGCACTGTGTACATCTCAGGAGCTCCTCTTCTCTCTGTAGCTGGGTTGGATGCTTTGGGAGGTTTTAAACTGACTAAGCACAGGCATGCTCCTGCCTGCTCTGCTGTGGAGACATCCTTCCCCCAGCCCGAGCATGGACTCAGAACCCACAACAGACTTGCCTCAGAGTGAGCTGTGACTGCAAGGATGTGCTGTGAGGGGATAGAGGTAACCATGTGCTTGACATCTTTAGTTGGACCAGGGCCATCAATAAGTCACACCAGTGCTTTGTACAGGTCTGCCCTTCCAGGTTGCCAAAAGATGGGCTTGCCCTTGATGGATTAGGGGAAATAGATTAATTGAACACAGCTTTCACGTCACCCACCCACTGTACTTGGTACATGCAGGGACTAGAGGACTTTGCTTCAAGTTATGTCCAAGTCCCCGCTGAGCAGGGATAGCCATGGGAATTGTCCCCTTGGGGCTCTTTAACTCCAAGTCCTCCTCTCGCTGAATGACTGTCCCAGGCTCCTCGTTTCCCACTTCTCATGGCATCCTGAAAAGTTTTAGTCTGGCACAGCTCCCAGCTGAAGTCCTTCTGGAAACCAGATGTGTCAGCTCAGCAAGACATCCTGCCTGAATATTTCTAAACAGAAGTTCAAGGTTGCCTTGTGATTCTTGGTCTGGGTGTTGTTTGTTTTTCAACATTGGTTTTCAGTCTTGTGGCTACTCCTGGTAATTCCCAGCTGCTTTGGGTTTTTTGGGCTAATGCAAAAGGGCCATAAACTCAGTCTGCAAGTGCAGTTCACAGGAGCTGTAAGGGCTTTGTAGCACCCCTCTGGGATGGAGTCACTGGAGGTGCCCTGATGAGTCTGGCCCAGGGGAACTCTACTGGCATGAAGAAGTCTGATCCTGGTATTCTCTTAAACGACAAGTAGAAGGTTTTTCTGCATCCTGACCCATCAGGACAGCGATGGGGTTTTTTTTTATTTTTTCATTGTGAAGCTGCACAGAAGTATCTTTCATGAAAGTTCCTTGGGTCTTGGCTGGTATTTCTGATCGAAACCAGCCTTTGTTGTGACGGTAGTGCACAGGAATCCCAGGTCCCCAGGCCTGAGCCTCACAGGTCACTGCCTGTGTTTTGCAGGGGCTCCTACCCCAAGGAATAGTAGCAGCATGTATACATGTGTAGGGGAATGACTTCAGTGGGAGAGAGCAGCTCCAGAGGAACTGGTGTTAAGTGTGCAGAGGAGTTGTCTGTGGTGCTGCACAATGTGAGCTTGATTTTGGTCCCTCAGTCCCTCCCACCCTTGAGGAGGGCTCCCCTAACCTGGTGGGGTTTATTGTTCAAAACAAACAGAATACCAAAGTTTGGGCTTCCCACTGAACATGGAGTGGTTTGCGGTTTCCTGTTTCAATAAAGTGCAGCTTGCATTTGTTTCACTTTCATCTTGGTTTTTCTCTGGTGTTTTGGAATCCCCAGAGTTGGACATCTGCATCTAATGCGAACTGGGAAATTTCTGCACTGTCCATTTGTGCCTGCATAAGCCTGGAGTTTCCTGATAAAAAGAGTATCCTTCTCTGGGCATAAATTCAAATTTGGTAGGCCTCAGTGGGGCTGCATAGATCTGTATTGAGATGAAGGTACAGCTCCAGTTGACATCTGTGGTGATTGCACAGCAGTGCAGTGATACTTGTGTGCCCTCCAAGCATTTCTGTGCTCTCAAATGAGTGTTCCTTTCATATGTAAACGATTCTAAACACAACCTTCCAGCTTCCAGTGCAAGTCCAAGAGTCCAGGCAGACCAGCTCAGCCCATTGAGCTGACACCCAAATCCTGGCACTGACTACAGAGGTGAGCAGGGGGAGCTGCGTGTCCAATTGCCTTTGATTCATGGCTCAAACACCCACGTGGCTACCTCTGTAAGGGTCAGTGTTTATGGTGACTTATGGTACCATTGATACCTCCTGGAGCAAATTTTGAAGTCTTCACTTCCGTAGCAAGATGCTTTGCCAGTCTGCTGCTGTGTCTCCAAAATGTGGCAGCCTGTGTAGACCTTCTTGTGAGGAGTAGCTGCATTTGTACAAAGATTGTTCTTTTTCCCTCAAAATTGAGTCAGGAGCTTGGGAAGGAAAGTCCCCATGAGACTTGTGGGCATAAGTGACATCATAGGGTGAAAACTTTTATTCCTTTGAGATTATGGTTGCACCCACAAGCCTGAGGCAGATGGAATCCAACACAGCTTGAACTAAATACATAAAGAACATTTGAATGCCAAGACAATTTTCAGTAAATACTTTGTGTTATGACATCCTGTGAGCTTCCTCGGAGTATTACTGGAAGCTTGTTTAAGCTTGCCAAACTCCCAGCAATCTTTTTTTCTTGCCCACTTGACAGATGAGCAATTTGAGAGCCTCAACTGCAGTGACCCCCTGAGCTGGAAGTGGGGCGGTCGGGAGGGATCGGCTGTGCCAGGTGCTGCTCCTGGAGCTCATTCCTCCAGCCTGACTCACCATATCTTACCTGTACCTGGTGAGACAACAGAGCCCTGTTTGGCTTTGGAGAGCTGTTGACTCATTTTAGTTGCCTCTGTCACTGTCTGAATATGAACTGTGGAGTCTCTACTGTAGGGAAGAAAGAAAATGGGCATTAATGTCTTCAGGTAGAGACCAGATGTTGGGAACAAATGGCCCTGGTGGAACACCAACTTTGGCTTCACTCCAAAGCTGTACTTCTTCTGCCCTTGGATTTTATTGCAGACCTCTAGCTTTGGCCTTTGCTTTCCCAGAAGTGTTGAGACCTCTTGGTGGAAGGGGCTAAATGCTGGGTTTGTTGTGAGCTGCTTCAGCTTGCTGGGGAAAACCAGAACAAACATTTCTGCTGTGGTTTTGCTATTGCAGCCTCACATTTGTTTGAATTACCAGTTTAAAGCCTCCATAGCAGAGATCTCAAAGCAGCAGAAATTTAGCAATGATCCTTGGTGACTGGAAACCACTGAGTTTTGCGTGCAGTTTGATCTCCTGACTAACATCACACCTCTTGAATTGGAGTAGTGCTCTTGACCTGGCAGGTCACTCACTGGCAGAGCAAACATCAGTGCTCACCGACCCTGCAAGCCTTTGAAGGCTTTGCTTCCAAAAAAAAAAAACCCAACCCTGCTCTGAAGGAAGATAAACTGTGGTGTATACAAAACCCCTTGTCTAAGAAATGTCTGATCTCTGAGGGGTTTGCAGAAACCCTCTCCTCTTTGGGAATGATGAAGGCAAGACAGCTATTAATAAGCTGAAAAGAGAAATGGGAGCAGGAGGCATCTAGCTTTTGATGGTGGCATCTTTCTCATGTTTTCAACAGCTGCAAGGGTTTTCTGTAAAAATGTTCTGAGAGAGATATTCATGAAACTGCATTTCTAACGTGGGCTAGAGAGAGCTGGGAAAGCTAAAGAAACTTTTTTGGCAGCAGTTCATCTTTCTTAGCCTAATGTACTTGTCCAATCTGTGTCCCTTTTAAATGCTAATTACTTCCTCAGGCACCGCAAACACTCTCTCCTTGTCACTTCTCCTTTTGAAGTTTGCTTCTCATAATGCAGCCTCTTCTGAAGCGCTCATGCTGTCGGTCAGCTAACTAGTCCAAAACATTCCCCTGCTTCAAAATCACTTAATTCTTTTTCAAGTACAAAGAACGGCTTTCCTGTTGCTGCCTGCTGACTCATGCGAGAAAGGTACTGTGCCTTGTATCAGCCAGGAGAGCAAGTTCCTGCAGGCACCTCAAATAGGGCAGAAAATCTGAAAAGGGTGATGGCTGAGGTGGGAAGCAGAGGTCTGGATGCAGTGAGGTTTGTTAAGGTGAAACCAGAGTCTGAGCAGCAGTGAGTGCTGGGTGTGTGCTTTTGCCAAGGTTATGTTATCAGCCCCATCGCTGGAATCATGTGCTTTGACCTGAAACGCTGCCTGTGATGAAGGACCAATGAAGAAAGTGGACTTTTGCAAAATCCTTAAAATATTTAACTGCACAGTAGCCTTTTTCAGGTCTGTGGGACAAACTTATCAAGCATTCCCAAAGCTGTCTGTGCAGTTTGGTGGAGATGCTTACAGTAGCAGGGAGGCAGAGCTTGTGAGCCCTGTGCTGTCCTGAGATGCTGTTTCCAGCACCGGAGCGTGGTCTCTGCGTGCTGCTGCATTGTGTGAGCACACCAGCCAGCCCAGTGCAAGGTGGAGATGATGTGGCATTGAGGGATATGCCTGTCACAGGTGTTTTTCTTGCCTGACTTTCCTTCCACTCCCTTTATCCCCCACTACATATGCCTGCACCTAGCTAGGGATGGGCTCCCTGCTCCTCACTGAAGGCTCTTGGCCTGCACCAGGGATTTAACTTTTGCTGCTTTACACCAACACTCAACACTGAGCCTCAAATGCCCCTTTGATGTGCTACTCTGAGACAGGCACACAGAGGATGTGGGTGAAATGTGCTGGAGCACTGCCTCCAAACAACTCTGGATAAGGATGGATAACCATGGGTAGGGAAAGTGAAATGTATTATTTTGTTGCTGAGAGGTTCCTATAGGTTCAGTTTCTCTTCTACATCTCTGAAACAGTTTCCTGCACTTTCCTTGCCCCACAGGAGGGGGAATTTGTAGAAGCATAAGTTGGCATCTCCTACATGGAAATTTCAGACAGGTGTTACTCAAAATTGAGAGGAAATTTAGAGTGTACATTTCTTGAGTGCCATGACAAAGGAATCTGATGGCCTGAACAGCCCTTGAGAGCTTGGCAGCTCTTTGTGACTGTGGTTTTGGTCTGCAATTTGTACAGTGTGACCTGCTTAGCAGTTTACCCAGGTGGCTGTGACAGATGTCCCTGCTGAAGGCTGGGATGGAGCTAATCACTGCTCCCTGCCCTTTCCACCTGGCTGCCAGGCCAAGCACTTCTCCCCTTTGGGTAGTTATGCACACAGGTAAGTGTGGGGAGGCAGCAAACTCCTCCTGGTGTCAGTGTGAGAGAAATCACTGTCCTGGGATGACTGCCTGAAAGAAACGATTTTGGGGACAAAAGATTGTCTGTTTTCCTTTGTAACCAAAGGTAAGTGTTGAAGGACTAGGCCCCACAACATGTAGAAGCTTTTCAGTGGAACCAAAGGAGACACGTGATAGTTACATCCCCGTTGCTGTTTGAGGTGGGACTCTGGGTGGGAGAGCTGGTGCTTCTCACCCTCTGTAGCAACACAGTAGATGAAGCAGCCTCCAGAGAAGGTGAATTCAAATCCCTTCAGTTATGGGAGGGATCTGAATCCACCTCACCACTTTGGAAGTGAGGATGAGAGGACAGCTGCACCAAGGATTTAGCCTCCTCCTGCCCACTCTATTTTTTGTCTCTTTTTCCTGAAACAAACGAGTAAAATCATAGTTATTGTTACTTTATCTTATAAACGCCCACACTTTTTATTGTTTTCAATGTCTTCTGCAACAAAATATGCCTAATCCTAGAAATGGGGAGTGTTTTCCCAGTCATTTGTCTTTCCTTTCCTTCACCTGCCCGTTTCTTTCTTAGAAAGGCTGGGCAAACAGATAGCAATAAAGCAAACGAAATTGCAGCAAACCACAACAGAAGCAATCCTTGTGTTTTCTTAACCTGAAAAGACTGAAAGGCTCCGTGGCTTTGCCTTGGGGCTGGGGCTTAAGCTCAGAATTGGTGTAAGGAAGGAAAAAAGGTTGAGTAGAGGTTGGCAGTGGCAGCCTGTGATCGCTCTTAAGCCATGTCCAAGATGTGCTGCTCCCTAAACAGGTAGGCAAAGCAACATCTCTGCCTCCTCTTTTGCTCTGGGCCCTCAAGTTGAATGGCCAGCAGTTTCCTCTGCAAAGCAGGAAGGCTGCTGGGCTGGCTGTGGCTTACCAGCTGGCACTGGTGAGGATATGCATCTCTTTATGCCTGTGAGTACTAGAAAACTGTCTCGAGGGCAGTTCCTGCATGCAGGATGCTCCTCGTGTTCTGACTGAATTGCTTCCAGCACTGCAGGCAGAGTGGTAGCCTAGCCAGGCTGCACTTAGCACTGAGTAAACAGAGAGTTCCTTCAAGTTATTACTTTCATTAAAGGTTATTAATTCACTAGTGCAAACGCTGAACTGTATAGCATTCATCTTCTGGATGGGGAAAGCACAGCAGTGTGGTTTGGAGTGAGGGTGGTGTGGCCTGCCCTAACCGCAGGGAGCCAGGCATGAGCTGCTGATCCCAAACCACTGCTCCACAAATGATCCTCGGGTACCAAGGATGACATAAGTGTTTATTAGCATGTAATGCTGAGAAAAGAGAAATTCCAGGCTGGATAGGTTATAGCCAAGCTACAGGGATGCCTCCAAAGTATGTTAAGAGGGAGATGAAAGAGTCAAAAGTGCATTTAGAAAAGCTCCAAGGGAGCTGAATTTGCTGGAAAGGCTTGAACTCATTCATCAGCAGTTCCTTGTCATAAATTTTCTGCTGAAATGGTAAATGAAAATAACGATCTAACCTTTAATCTGTGATAGGATTAGTGATACCTTTGGCATATTTATGTAATGGGTTTCAGAGGTTTAATTCAGAGTATTGTTCCCAGTCTGGATAACTGGCTCTCATTCATGAAAACAAAGTGCAAGACAGACAAAGTAAGAAAATCTTTTTTATCCGGTAAATGGTTGTTTTTCTGGTTTAAGAGCTGTCTTTCATTTCCCATGCCTCACAGTCAGGATAGAAAGGGAGAAGTTTTCCAATTCACATGGAAAAAAAAGAAATACCGGTCTTTGTCCTGGTTTTCCACTGCATCAGCCCCCCCTGGGCTACTGCCAGGCCCTGCTGGGGAGGGTGGCAGAGGTGCCATGGGGTTGTCTTGTCCTGAGCCTCCTGTTCCCCCAGGGCATCTCTGTGAGCCTGACTTTGCTGCTGCTCAGAGATGAGCTCAAGCTCAGGGTGCAGGTGATAAATCAAGGTTTATTTCTCGGTCTTTGCAGAATTTTGGGTGCTTTATCTTATGCAATAAAGCATCCATGGGCAGTGGGGCAGGGCTGTCACTGTGAGTCAAGCCAGGAGCCGTCCATTCGGTCACTGCAGACGTTGTTTATCTCAGTAGGTTCATGTCTGCTGTGGCTTCTCTGATCCTTGCTCCATGCGTCAGATCACGCCCTGTGGGGCCTGGATCTGTAGGGAGACAAACGGGAGCTCGTGTGTCTCCTCCTGCCACTTGTGGTGTGCAGCTCCAGCAATGCCACCTGTGTTTTAGCAGGACACGTTTCTGTCACGTGGATGGACCTGTGCTGGAAGATTAATGTGTGTGCAGCCATGGCATAAATTGGGTGGCCTGGGAGAGGTTCTCTTCTGAGCATCTTCCCCATGAGGGACACTTGTTTTTCCCAAGGCCACCAATACTTGTTTTTATGAGTATTGGACAAAGAAGCTCCACTAAGAAAATACATTTGGGAGTTTCTTGGCAACATGAATTAGTAACACAGATGACAAATGGCACCAAAGACTTGAATCCCATTTGAAACCTGTTGAGTGATGAAAGCCATGTTTGGGGTGTGAAGCAGGGCAGAGCCTCTCTTTCTCTGGGCATCACTGCAGCCTTAGGACAAGACTGGTGTTTCCTCACAGGGCACATGTGTCTTGAAGCAGCTCATGTGGTGCCCAGCTGCCTTGGTAATCCATAGCAAACAGGGGAGCTGCCTGCTCCTGGGAGGCTGCTCTGGCCCCCTGACTTCAGGGAAATGGAGGCATGGGAGAGGAATAAAGAGAGGAATAAAGGTGGCATCACTTGAATAGGAGAGTGAGGAATGTCCTCAGGTCACCTCGCAGCAGTGCCTTCCCCTCACATGTGGGAGAGTGGTGGGTGGGTGGTGGCCTCCTTTGGTGGCAGATGTTGGATGGCTGTTGGGAGGTACTCAGTGAGCAGTGGTGACTCATGGCAGGAGAGGGTTTGTAATTTGACCTTTTTGTAATATTCTTAAAGTTTCTACGCTTCTTAACCCTAAACTGAAGTGTAGTGAACGCTGGTTTGCTTTGAATCTTGTTAGTAAGCAGTGTGAACTTTGGTCCTTAGTGATGTCTATAGATGGAGGAATTTTGGGATGAAATTCTTTTGGGGGGGGTGGGAGGAGGATGTATTTTGGGGTTGGGGTTTTTAGCACATTTCTCTGCTGATGATTAGACACTGGGTTTCCAGAGGGAAAAAAATCTCTGGTTTGCACATTGCTGCATCAACACTGCTCAGTGCCTCAGCTGCATGATCCTCCCTCCTGGTGTTCAGGCTTCCAGATTACCTTGAGGAGGATGGATAAGGACTGCATGCAGTGTCTGGACAAGGGATTGAGAAAGATTATTAAGAAAGAAATCTAGCAATCAATAATGATGTTGCTGCAGGCTCTGCCAGCCTACCCTGATACACTCAGGACACTTTAAAAACCTGATCTGTCCCTGCATTAGTGCAATAGCCTGGTGTGGTCATTCTGCTTTTCAGCTGTGGGCACAGAGGCGCAGCCCTGGCTCTTGTGGGCGGCGTGGCTCGAAAAGCCCTTTCTGCGGAGGAAACAGCAAGGAAGACTGGGGACTCCAGGGCTGTGTGTCTGTCTTTCTCTCTGACCCCAGAGCTCTTGCTTTTGCTTTCTCAAACATAATTGCTTTCCCCTTCTGCTATGTTCCTATTGTTCATTGGAGAAATGATGCCATTAAATCAACAGAGAATGGTGGGAAAATGCTTTGATATGGGGCCTTAGGAGGGCGGGTGCATGTGTATGTGTGTGCTCGTCCTCTCTCAAAAAAATAACACAGCCCTATGTGTATCTGGCAGCTTCCTTTAATTTGTGTCTTGCCTGCGAGAGAAAAATCCATCTCAAAATATATTTGGCAGTTAACCTCCTTTATTTGTATTGAAGTGGCACAAACTGTGTGTGTTGTTCCAGGGCTGTCGTTCACCATCACTGTGGTAGTTAATCTCTCCAGGACCTTGCATTTTCTCATTCGCTGTTTTGGGAACGAGGTATCCCAGGCTTCCTTTTTCCATGGGAAAGAGAGCGTCCCGTGGCTGTGGGCTCAGCAGGCATTAGGGACTGTTGTGTGCCTCTGTTGTGCTGCTGCTCTGTAATGTGGACAGGGGTGGAAACGTGATGTGCTTTCCTCTGGATGCAGCCATGCAGAGTGATGAGCAGGGGTGATGCAAAGTCTGCCGCAGCATTTTGACTACAACCATGCTCCAGGAGCCTTGGCAAAGACTTTAGCTGAGGTCCAGGGAGCATGTTGCCCCATTCATGGAGCAAAGACCGCATTAAGGCAGAGGAGAGCAAGGCTGTGCTGAGCAGGCAGCTGTGGGATGCCTTCTTGCATAGGTTCCAGCAGTAGAGCCCTGTGTGTTTGTGGCATTTGGTTGAGGTTTTTTCCGTGTTTCTTTTCCTTGAAGGCAGCTGTTCTATTTGATCAGCCACCTGTTAGTAGCCCCTTCCTGGGTACAGCTGTGCATTACATTAGACAGCAAACAGCAGATGTGCTTCAAGTTGCAGGTCAGATGGCCACCAACCCCCCCAGTGAAGTCAGCCTCATAGAGTGATGGAGAGGAAAGCAGCACTTCACAAGGCAAAAAAACCGCAGACCAACCAACCACCAATCTTAGCTGGAAACTGAAGGAGTAAGGGGGAAAAGCAGCAGGAAAGACTATGGGGACAGAAGGGAATCAGTGGTGGCAGCTTCAGAGGAAATGATGTCTCTGCCACGCCACTGTGGGAGTCAATCTTGGGCTTGGCAACAGATGTGATTTCTGCTTTGTACAAATTGTTGGGATTGTTTTCCTCCCCATGGGGAAAGGAGCCCACCAGGCCCTGCTCTTGGAGGCATTTACCTTAAAAACAGTGTCATCTTTAATGTCCTGCCCTGCCTGACTTGGTCCAACTTTTATAGCTGACAGGTATGTTGATTTGTACTGACATTACTTACCCTCTTGACTACTGCACTGATGTTTCTTTCATTGCTTCCCTGCTGTTTTCCTAGTTGGGATCTGCCCCAGGAGGAGTTGCTGTGTTACACAACTTGTCTGTGACCTGGTTCCCTGCACAGTGAGGATGTGGCACTTCTCAGGGGGACAGTCTGATCCACCCCAGGTCCCAGCATGGTTTTCCATGGCCCTTTGTGATATGTTCCCACCTGCTGAGGTTAGGAGCATCACTAAGCACCTGAGCACAGACCTGCAGTTTGTAGCCTAGTACAGCTTTGGGGATCTTGTGACTTTGATGGGCAGTCTGCTAATGGGGCATGCTCCAAAGGGAAGAGGTGCCAGCGTCTCTCGGTTGTCATCCAGCAAATTTGTTTGGCAGTGGGGGACCTCCAGTGACTCACCAGCTGCTCTGTCATGGAAAGGCTGAGACCCTTTGCAAAGAAAGACATCACTATGTTGCCCATGAAATGTCATACACACACCCTCCTTGCATACCAGATGGTCGTTAAGGTCCCTTCTTCCAACCCAAACCTTTCTCTGTGTGATACAGTGAAGCAATATGGCACTAAAATGCAAGAGTGCTCAGTAAAATCTCCTTGTGGCACGGTGAGTTTCATGTTTTGCTTCTCTTCTCTCTTCCTTTTTTTTTTTTTTCTTAATTTTTCTTGGATGCTGTTTCCCACCTTCCAGTGGAGGGAAGAGGAGTCTGTTGTTTGCTCAGCTAACTGAAAAAAGCTTTGTGTGCATTTTCTGCTGCCGTTTTGTTAAAGTTCAGAGTTCCTGGGTTGGAGCTGCCACTTCTCAATACAAGTCTTGTTCAAACTTCCAGAGCAGCCCACGCAGAGCTGCTTGGGTTCATCTGCGCAGTTCACAGCCCACAGCCAGCCAAACACATTGTTTGCCTCTGTCCTTCCATGAATCATACTTTGCAACAAAGACCAGCCTAGTGCTCCCAACGAGAGTGTGAATCCAGGCAGTGCTGGATTTTAGGTACATCAATAGAACAGTCTGGGTGGGTTTTTTTTTCTTTCTTTCTTCCCTGTGAGCACTCATTGTGTCTAAAAATCAGACTGCTTTGTGACAGTGGTTGTAACTGTCTGACATTTGTCTGGCTTATTAGGAAAACTCTGATAGGAGTTCTCCAGCTTTACAGTTTTCTTATTTTGCGGGATTTTAGCTTGTCTCAGGATTATGAATTTCGCCTTTTGTTTTGCTTGATCTAGCAGTGATTCTCCAATGAGAAAGTTCATTGTTTACCAGAAGCTTAGAGGGTTTTTGTGGGTTTTCCTTCAATAAACACAGCACTTCTCATTTTTCTGTGGGGAGATTTCTTTTTTCTACAAATATTTATATATTCATAATTATTTTTCTGTGGGTAAAAAAAATCCTTTCAACTGGACAACAGTGGGATGGGCTTTTTATTCACTTCCCATGAAAAGCAAGACGATGGAAGGCTGCCCAGTTATTACAGGTGCAAGTGTGAGAAGTAAAGCATTGTTTCTGATGGTTAAAACCAAGGTGGTAAACTTTGGTCTGCACTCGCCTGGGTTATTCTGCTCATCACCCTGGGTGAATGCTGGTGGGGTTTCAGTGTGATGGGGATGCTTCTCAGAGGAGCAGCTTTCTGGGATTCAACAGAGATGTTGCTTCTTCTCAGTGTATTTGGATGAACTGTTTACCACCTGTCCTTCCCTGTGCTGCACTGCCAAAGCCAGCAGCATCCAGAGCTTGGCAGAGGAGCTGCAACCACTGCAAAGGAGCTGAAGCATTGCTGTTCCCTTTTCTTCACTGCTCCTCTGCACGACCCTGGAACCGGCAGGGTGAGGAGGGTTGGTTTGTCTGAGGATTTGTCTGATCAGCTTTGCTATTTTGGAAGGTGGCCCGGTGTAGGGGTCATCCAGCTGTTACAGCTGTCACCATCCACACATCTGCCTTTCCTCACAGCTGTGGAGAATGGCCTTCTCTAGCTGTAACCGTGGGTGACTTTTCCCTCTTGCAAAGCCCAACTGTTACTGTAAGACTCCAAATTAGCCAAGGAGGCCTGGGCTGGGTCCTCCTGCTCTTCTGACAGCACTTGCTATTCAGCAGCCTGAATGCTGCCTCTGTGCCTGCCTGTCCTCTCTGCACGCTCCTCAGCTGCCCTATTCATTTTATGCAGCAAAGGAAAAAAAGAAACCAGGGCTAGAAAGGAACTGCTTTCTGCCAAAGCAACCCCTGGGGAATCCCAGTGCTGCCAGCAGGGCTGGTCAGTGGGAAATGGGGGCTGAAAGGCTGCCGTGGGATGTAGTGCATGGAGGGAGGCAGTCTGGGGAGGCTGTGCCTGAGCAGGTACCTCAAGATATTCCTCAGGATCCCCTCTGCTCCTGGGGACTGGCTCCTTCATGAATTGCAATGCAGTTGTCAGTTCTACTCTCTCTGGAATTTCCAAGGTTTTTGAAGCAAAAAGCTTGGCATGGCACAGGCTGCAGGTGCCTGAATGGAGCTGTTTGTCAGCTGCTTAGCCCAGCTCCTTCTAGGAAAGAAGGGTGAAGCCAAAAGTACCAAACCCAGAGTCTGCTTTGGGCAGGAGGGTGGAACATCTCCCAGCACTTTGGGATCTATCGATGGGGGGTTGGAAACAAAATCTGCAGGCTGGGACATGGGAAAGCTATTTTATATTCCTGGTGTGCTGAAGAATATGCCCATATCCTTGGACAAATCACTTAATCTCCCAATGCCTTAGTTTCCTGTTAGCAAATGATACTCCTTATCTTTCACCTCTCATCTCAGCAGAGGAAAGAGTTTGTCTTTTAGTATATATCTCATTACAGTTCTTTGTCCGGTGGCTGGGGCCCCTCTACCTTGATGAAATAAGTAATTGAATTTAGATTAAATGGTCTAATACAATCCTGCCCGGTGGTTACTGAAACACTTGAATGAAAGTTCATTCAGAGTCTGTCTTTCCATTTCCTCATAAGGCCAAGACATGAAGTAATTAGATGTAGATGTAGGTTGTTATTGTAGCACAATGACAGAGATCAGTGGTTATTGGTAGGAATGGCTTCTATAATCTAGTTTAATGGTCATTTACCTTTCAGTGACCTTGGTGTCAGGCAAAATTGGCAGCTCTTTTGCAAGGAATGTGCTTCCTCAATGAAGGCTTTGCAAGCTGTTTGATTTTTGGCTCTAGCCTCACAGGAGCTGGGATAGACACTGCTGCAATGCAAGAGACTTTCAGCCTGTGAAGAAGGGCACAGACTCCTGCCAAAAGAAGCCCTTTTCAGCGCTGTCCTGCTGCCACTGAATTGCTGTTGGAACAGATCAGTCGTGTTTAAAGCATCTCTTTGCTTATTGCTGCGACCAGAGTTGCAGCCTTCAAACTGAGAGAGCCTGTGGTGGTCAGGGGCAGCCCAGGAGTTTCTGTAAAAAGGGTTGCATTGTTTTGGAGTAAAAGAAGGGAGAACATATCTCATCATCCAGTTAAGTGCATGCAAGAAGAAAGAGCTGGTAATTCTGACTGTAACCCCCACCCTGAAAGTCCTTATTACACCAGTAAAGATGTGATATTTCTATACACTTTAAATTACCATCCTTTCAGTGATGATTGTCCACTCACTGCAGATACAAATCAAGTTTCCCATTGACTGTGATGCTCCTACACCTCCTTCCATCGTGTGCTGAGAAATTCCTACAGGTTTTATCCAGTTACTGATGTCTGTTGCCATGGAGAAGAACGTGACGTGAGCTGTGCTGTGATTTCTCATGGTGCCCCCAGGTCTGTGGCCATGCTTTATAGGGAGTTAGAGTAGGTCATATCATGGTGCTTGAGAGGACTGGATTCGGTGCAGGTATTCACAGTGACCTTGGCCAAGCCTCTTAATTTTTCTGTCAATCTTAACCTTAGAGGCACTCCCCTGTTTTCGGTGAAGGGGACTGAATTTGTGTAAGATCTATGAAGGTCTTTATTTGAGGTGGTGCCAGAAATATGACTTGAGTCACAAAGAAGTGCTATGAGAGTTGAGAAGAGTGATGTAGCAGTAGAAAAAGGTTTAAAAAAATCATCTGTGAATTTCTCTGCCTTGGGACTTGGGTTTCTGTCTACTTCTGATCTCTCATCCTGCTGCTCACAGCCATATGATTTTGCAAATACATTCCTTGCATCTGTAACTATTGCCCTGCAGATCAGGAATCCTCTCTTTATGTGCTCTCATTTCTAAGCTGCTAAGATAGGGAGAGCAAAACCGTGCAGCTTGCAGGGAGAACCATTTGTTTCAGGCTGCTTTGAAAAGCCACCCACCTGGTTTTACCACGAGCGTGTTCCATACATCACCACCACAGCATGATAGGTCTTCAGCTGAGATCAAACAGTGACTTCCAGCATTCAATATCCTGAGATGGCTTAGTGTACAAGGGCTCTCAATTGTTTTTAGTCCTATTGACCGGCTGGGACCTGCTGTGATAGTGGCTTGCACAGAGGATCTTATAGACCCTCGTCGTATGAATTCATTTTACTTCTCATGTTCATCAGTCTCTGATGAGTATTGGCTTGTTCGCCCTCTGATAGGAGAGAATGAACAGTCAATGGAGTTTATTTTTGCGGGTATCAGGTTTGGGTTGGGAATGTCCAGCTGAGATCAGAGAGATACTTACATAGAAGCAGATGGTTTATATGCTGCTTCTTGCAGAAGAAGAGCAAAATTAATCTCTCTTGAGTCCCTGAAGTCTGAATCCATTGAGGTCTGACAGAGTCTTTCCACTGACCTCTGTGGCCCCAGGATCACATCCTAAATGAGCTGCTTTGAGTCACTGGAAGCCTGAGTTCAGCTTTGGTGGGCTGGAAAATGTAACCTACTATATGGGCTGTGCTATTCATAAGTGCTCAGCCCTGTGTGTCTGTTAGCTGTGGATGCCTGGGAAAAGAATAAAGTCATTTTCTGCAGTCTGGGGGTGGAGGAGGGAATGGGAATTGTATCCCCTTCCCTGCAGACCCACTGTTGTAACATCCATGTGGGCAGCTGCTGGGAGCTGACCCGCTTCTGAAGCTTCAGATTAAGGTTAGGTGTTCTCTCTTTCTTCTGATATCATCCCTGACACATAAATGTCCTGTCCAGCTGGCCTGACCAGCAGGACCTGACCTCAATTTGAATTTTTTGAAGTGGGCCACTGAAGCAGGTGAGTGTAGCAAGGCTGTGACTTACCCTGGGGTTTCCTTAAACTTGGAAGGAACAGGGTTTCTGGAGCTTGAGAGAAGCCAGTTGTGAGTAGGTTTGACACCATTCATTGCTTAATGGCATCCAGTATTATTATCAGCAAATGCTACCTGTTTTCTCACAGCTTATGGAAAAAAAAGCTGCTGTTTCTTGAAGTGATTCTTGTTTTCTCTGGGCAAAACAGCAGCTAGCAAAGACATTTGAGTTAACACAGCATGATTCCCTACTGCTCCTAAATCAGACCAGATGAGAATTAATTTGGTGTAGAGGGTATAGAATGAAATGTCAATAACTACAGGTTGGTTGGTTCCTCTGGAGCTGTTATTGATTGATCTGGAGTCATTAGACTATTTTACAGTCAGTCTGGTGGAGATTAATTCAGTTTGAGAGCAGTAGCAAGTTTTTTCAATTAATGGCTAGCAACATAAACCTTTAATTATTTATCGATCTTCTAATATGTGCTTACTCCAGGACAGTTGCCTGCTGGCTAAAGATGGGTGAGTAAGAAGGTGATGGTTTTCTCCTGCCCTTAAACAAACGTTCTGACTTTAAATGTGGCAGCTCTTTAACTTGCAATGCTCAGATGCTTTGCATTTATGAAACCAAAACGTTAGCACTTTTCTAGTTCATGGGTGTGAACTGCGATTCGCAGGGGTTCCGTGGGATCACCCAGTGTGGAAATGCTGTAAGCAAAGGGACAGGAGCATTGCCCCGCTGGAGTTACCCCTAAATTCCCTGGTGTAGAGCTGAGGAGTCACTGCCTGGCTTGCAGGGCGGTTGGTGGTGGCAAACCCAAGTTTCACTGCCCATCTCTGCAGATCCTTAGCACCAAGGAGCGATGGAGACGGGTACCGGGGGAGCCTCCAGAGGGGAGCAACAGTCCCGGCTGGCTTTGGCACGTTTTTCCCACATACTGTCGTTCTTGCGCAGTGCTTCCTCTCTACATAATACTCTGTTATTTCCTCCTGCTGCCCCTGCTGCTAATTAGCCCACGATAAACTTTGGTGTGAACAAAAGCAAGCAATTAAGCGTCTGTTGCTTCAGCGTGAGCCCTGTCAGAGCAGTGATTTGTTGGTGGCAGGGCTTTGCAGCACCTCCTCGGGAGGAAAACAAACCCATTAGCCTGGCTCAGCCGCTGGTGCCGGGGAGTAGCGTGTCCAAGGTGCTGGTTTTGGGTGTGCAGGGATGTCTTGGATACAGCAGGGCTTCCTGAGGCTCTGAGAGATGCTGCTGAGTCTTTTGTCTTCAGTTTCATGTGATACAATGATGTCTGTGGTCACTGCCCAAGCAAGGTGGCTCGAGAAGTTACTGAATTGTGATTTATGTGTATGGAGCAGTGGGGATCTTTTTTCTTTTCTTTTTGGAATACACATATCAACATTTTCAAATTAATACAGACAGAGAAATAACAGTAGAATGAAGCATAGAATTGTTGAGTGGTTTGTGCTGGAGGGGACCTTAATGATCATCTAGTTCTGACACCCTTACCATGGGCAAGGACACCTCCCACTAGACCAGGTTGCCAGGGCCCCATCTCTCCCAAATAAGGAGGAGGCTTAGAAAGAGGAAGCAAAAAGTAGGACCTTTGGTAGATCCCAAGCCAAATGAGGTTTGAATGATGTTTTCCAGGACTCAAGGTGCATGTATCAAGACCTTGCAAGCTGCTTTCATGTAATTTCTGCCCTAATGCTCAAAATCTCTCCGGGTTTTGTTTGCTTGAGCAAAAAGTCCTAATGGAAGAAGAATAGGTATTTACATGGGATTTCACTGATGTGTGAACAGACTAAGGGAAGTTGGAAATTTTTTGGTTTAGGACCCACTTTCTTTCCAAAGCTAGAGGCAGAGTTCAAGCTGGAAAATTAAATATGAACTGTTCCTGGGCAGAAAAAAGCCAAGGATCTTGGAAAGCGTGGAATTAACATATGTCCTCTTTTGACACACCACCCAGCTGCTTTGCCAACAGTTGTCTCTGTTTCTGTTATAGCTCTCGAGCAACTGCTCACAGAACTTGAAGATTTTCTGAGGATACTGGACAAGGAGAACTTGAGCAGCACTGCTGTGGTGAAGAAGAGCTTCCTCTCTGACCTTCTGAAAGTCTACACCAAGTCCAGTGGTACAGATGAGGAAAACCAAGGATGGGGTGGTGGGCTGTCATGGGAATTGCTACATGGTCTTGGAGCAACATTTTCCTGGCGGCTGGTGGGAAGAGGAGGCATGAAAATTAGAAGGAGAAAATGAAACTGAGTTTATTTTTTCAGTGACCTCTAATTGTTTATGTAAAATTACTATAGTTATGTGTCCAGCTTTACAAGCAAAGGATTCCCAGGATTCCTGATCCTTTATGTTTTCCTTATTAAACCTTAAGTTTATTTAATCCACTTTGTAAGATACACAGGATGTACTGTTTGGCCAAGTTAATGTTTAAGTAGAAGTTTTAACTTTCGGAATTTCCTGACTATAAAGCACTAATTTTTCTGCTTTTTATTACTGCTTGGGGTTTTTCCTGCACATTGCCTCAACCAGTGTGCTCTCCCCAAATGTGCTCAGCAGAGACACTTTTTACATCTGCCTTTGTGGAAAAACTTAGCAGCGTGAAAGCAACATTGTGGATTAAGAGTTCACTTTTCCCTTTGTTTGCAGGTGGCGATGAGGAGTATATTTATATGAACAAAGTGACAGTCCATAAACAGCAGGGCGACCAAGAGAAACAAGACAAAGGTAGGGAGCTGAAGATGGTCTAATGGGGTGATGAAGGCACACGAGGTTAGAGCCTTGCTCTGGCAGCTCTGAGGGCTGAAGCAGCTGCTGGTGTGGAAGGGCCATTTTCATAACATTCCCTTGGAAATAGTGGTCCTTGCCAACACTGCGAGGTTATTCCTGGAAGTAGCACTTTGGAGGTCGTTATTTTGGGATAAAAACGTTGCCTTCTAAGGCTTGAAGTTCCAGTGCCTGAAATATTTAAGGAAGGCTTCATGCTTTCTTTGGCCACAAAACAAATCACTTTTTGCATCTTTGAGACCTTGAAAGTGTATTTCTTGTTTGCTGTGTTGCTCTGCTCTGGCCCAGAGGGTCTGTGTTGTCAGAGCCTTGAGAGGAGAGTTCTCAGGGCTCAGCCCTTGCCATTTGCACAGGCAGAGCACCTTCACCTCTCAGGGATGTGAGAGTCCTGCCGAGTAAGAGCCAAGAAATTAAACCTAGATAAAATATTCATTTCCAAGTTAGATTTCCCAGGTTCTGAATTTGTAACACGGCAAAGAACATAATTGTCTAAAAATGTTCCTCCTCTTTGAAGTTCACCATGAAAGAGGTTCCTGATAATTGCATGGAGTGAGAGTATTAGTGAGACACATTTCTGTAATGCACACCTACTCAGGGGCTGATCCTACCCCAGAGTTTCCAGTCAAAAGGGATGAGACAGGGACTCATCAGTGCAGCCTGCTGCTGATGTGCTGGTGCTGCAATAGTTGGGATTGCTCCATTTCCACAGTTGTTTGTTTTGGTTTTGCTGCTTTGTTGTGGGGTTTTTTGTTTACTTGGCTTGATTTTTTTCTTTAAACTACCTGCAGCCAAACTTGGGCTAACTTCAAATGCCTCTGAAGACAGGATATCCTCCCAGATTACACATGCAGTCCCAGTGTGATCTCCAGACAGGGCCCTCTGGGTGATGCTGTAATGCTCTATAATAGGATCACACAGCCTCCCAGTAGCTCCCAGTAGCTGAGCAGTAGCAGAAACATATCTTTATATAAGTTCTCATTTGGGTGGATAAAGGAAAGCTTGCACTGCTCCACCATGCTCAAACACAGGGAAGATTTCAGACAAATTATTTTTAGAGGTGGTTCTTTTATTTCAGACTTTTCCCTATCAAGGCCATGACCCTGCCCACTCAGTCACTCCCTGCGGGACATGGCACTTCTCTCTTTCTGTTTTCAACAACTTCCCTATTTCAAGTAAAACTGAGTTATTTGGAAGTGCTGAAGTCAGTGAGACACATGTATGGGATCTTAGTCACAGCTGCAGCTGGATGTAGAGCTCTGATCCTGCTCTGTAACTGGATGAAGAGGTACCTGCAGGTTCAGGTTTAGCAGGTGGAGGGGGCCCAAGTGCCCACTGGTGTGGTATCAATCTTCCAGTGGTTGTGCAACTCCCTCTATCCCTTTTATCTACTGCAATTCCATGCCTGTAATGGGACTGGGGACCACACTTTTGTGGCTGAGGCCGACAAGACCTCTTGTGCTCTGCAGAGTTTCTTCTCCACAGCAGCTGTGCAGTCATGTTCCAGCAGCACAGGGTGTAATGCTTTCCAAACTGATAGAACATCAGCTCCAGAAGTCCCCCCTCCAAACTTTAAAATAGGCAATTTCTGCACAAAAATGTGTTTCCCTGCTCCATGTATCTACTTGCAATTTCATCAGTAAGGATTTAAGCAGAACAGACACTGCTTTTGAGATGCCTTTGTGTGGCACAGTAATTGAATTCCCTGCACTGGCTGATGAAGGCACCATCATTTTCTGGATCTCATTTACCTGAGAAACACAGCAAGTCTCTACCCTGTGAGTCCACGGGGCTCTTAAGTGAGCCAGATGCCTTCTCCTTCTGGAAGTCAGCACAAAGGGGCAGGAGTCTGGGAGGTGGGACTGATGTGAAGGGCTCCTGGTGTGGGCACTCTGATCCTCTGAGCCCAAATACCAGGTGACATTCACTTGTACAAGGAACATAGAGCACAGAGAAGCAATAGTTAGTACAGATGTAAATTTTAGCAGGATTTTGGGTGTTTTTTCTTTTTCCTTCCCTCTTCTAAATCCTCTTCAAACTGCAGGTTTTAGAGAGACATCTTTATCAGAGGACACCTGCAAAATGTTAGTGCTTGTCTAGGGAAAAATATTCCTTCCCTCCCACTCCAGTAAGGAAGCAGTCTGTGATTTGTGATGCTGGTGGGTGTAGCTGGAGAAGGAAGGGATATGTCCATCATTGCACTATCTCAGAGGTCATGGGATTTGGGCACTTGTTTAAGGCCACCCAGGAGTTCTGTGGTAGGAGAAGAGGGACTGAACACAAGTTTTCTGAGCCTTCAATGTACCCTCCAGATACTGAATCACTCTGCTTTCAGCTGCTTGGAAAATCTGACTTTGCAGAGGCAGACACAGATTGCCTGGAGCAGTTCTGCCATGTGCCCATACATGTGTTTGGCCTGGGCTGCTTCAAGAGCAGCCCTCCCTTGAGCAGTGATTACACTGCTGATCATGGCTGGCTTTGATAAACCACTGTGCACTCAGCTAGGCAGCCACCTCTGCAGTTCGCCCTGGGAGGGCTGGTGTTAGATCCATTTTTTTGGAAAGGTAGCAGAGGAGCAGACAGTCACCAACCTGTCTGCTCGCAGCAGCAGGGATCAGAGCTAGCAAGGACTAAAGTGCCATGGGTTTCCAAATACTGTGTAGTGTCTGCCTGTGCTGCTTCTCAAGACCCTTTAAAATCTCAGCAGTGGGTCTGGCCTTCACAGTTTTCCCTCCAGAAGGAAAAACATGCCCTAAAACCAGAGGTCAGTTCTTTTGCTGGGTCTCCTAGTGCCACATTCCTGGCTGTGGCCTGAAATGACATGGTGGCCCTGCAGCCCTGTCTGTAATTGTCGCTCTGCTTCTCACTGAAATAGCATCTTGCTGCTGCAGCACAGCCCAGGGTAGCAAGTGCTCTGCTGGGAGATGCCACATGTCATCTTTGTAATTGTTTCTGCCTTGCAGTGCTGGACCGGAAAAACTCCCTGACCAATGGAGACTCGGGACTGCATTTGTCACCTCCTCAGAAGAGCCTGCCAGACCTCCCCCCTCCAAAGGTAAGTTTTTCACACCCTTTGCTTTTTGCTGCCTCAGCCTGGGACTCTGAACCCCTTGAGGCTTCACTTTTGTCGTGTCCTGTGCAGCATGGCTGGGTGGAAAGACCTCTGCCTGTGTATGTTAGTGAGACAAAGAGTCCTGGTGAGCTTTATTTAAAAAATAATAATAAAACATTGAACTAGGGATTTGCAGCTGTATGTTTCATGTTTACAAAGGCTGTGGGTCAGTGTGTGGCTGGTGCAGGTGTTGCAGCTGGATGATGGCCTGGGGTGGCTGGACACCCAGAGACTGCTGTGGTTCCCAAAGCTTGTGCACAGATGGAGCAGGAGCTGTGGGATTTCCCCGTGAGTGTGCAGGAGCACTGTGCAAATTGGGCTGTGCTCCCTGCCAGGGAGACCCACACCCACTGCATGGCACTCCAGGCTCAAGGAAGAAGTGAGGTTTTCCAAGAAACAGAGGTCATGATGACTCTCAGCTGTTGCTTTGGAAATCTCTCCTGCGCTATGAATCAGCTGTGCCTGGGCTGCTGACATGATTTTAGAAAAGCCAGAAATCCTTCAGCTGCAGGATGGTGGGGTGGTCCCTGGGCAGTACCAGGACGTCCCTTGCTGGCAGAGCCTTTCTCAGTTTGGCCACTACCAGAGGTTTGCTCACAGCTGGAGCACCTGGTGGTGTCTGTGCATTGGCTGCTGGTGTTGTTCTGGTTGTGCAGCCCACAGGTCTGTGAGGGGGAGTTGCTGGCACTGTAGATTTTTCTGCAGGGCAGCTATAAGTCAGTTAAACACCATCAGCTCTCAGTGAGATGTTGTCTCTGTGCCAGCAAGCCAGCCCAGCTGTCCTAGACACAGGTCATCCTCGAGACCTTGGATATCGCTGTTCAGTAGTTGATGCAATGTGGGAATTGCTGTTAGCTGGGATTTCAGGATGTGAAAGGAAAGGAGGGCAGGGAGCATGCATGGGGAGGAGGAGGAGGAGGCATGGAGGAGGATGGGGTAGTGCATCCATCAACCACAAAGGAGGATCTGTTCCTTTCCCAGGAAGGAGGATGCAGGGTGAGGCCCCAGGACTTTTGCCCAGGGATCTGTGTAGCTCAGCTGGAGTTAGCTGGAGGAGCTGGGAAAACAAGGAGTAGGATGGGATGCAGCTGACAAACCCTTGGATGCAGCGTGATTGCCTGCTGGGAGCTGCTCCAGCCCCAGAGGGCTCTGCCCACGCAGATGGCTGGAGCTGGAGTGCCTGGGAGCAGTGGCCAGGGCAGGAATCTCTGTTTAGCCCTGTATTTCATGGTGGGCAGGAGGTGGAATGAAGGCACCACTGGGGAAGCAGCAGCCGGGTGTCCCCCGGGCATTTCTCTTGAGCTTGGTGCAGCCCAGCTTTCTGACTGGGCAATCTGGAAGTTAAGAGGGAATTAGAAAAAAAAACAGTCTTTGATTTTAGCTGAGAAGGGCACTTGTCTTCTCCCAGACCTGTGCTGGGAATTACCGTCTTCCACCTGCTTACTACTGGAGCTAACCTCTCTTGGATGCAACAGTCAAATGCTGCTGACATTTGACATTTGAACATCTGAGTGTCAGTGAGCTTTGGCAGCAAAGATATCTGAGTGTCCTTCAAGGAGAGGGGCTGGGGAGAGCTTTAATTAGTGGAAATTGCTGTTAGGGGGAAATAGATCTTCCCTGTCTGTGTTTGCAGCTCAGTGCAGGCAGGAGCCACAGCCACCTGGGTGGTGGAGGGTGGAGCACAGCTCCTTACACAGAACCTGGGAGGTTAGCCGAGGAATTCAGATTAGATCTATTTTAGCTCTGCAGAGTTTTCTGTGGTTTGGTGACACTCAGGCACCCTGTGGTGTTGCTCTACACTTGCCTTTTGAGGCATGGAAGAAATATGGTGATAAAGCTCTGCACAGCAGATTGTCCCTGGTACCCACTGACACCAGCAGTCATTAGGCAACCCAAGAGGGGTGGCCCACTTGGATCCCACTGATTTCTTTGGATTTGTCCCAAAACACCCTTTAAACAATGAGTTCTGCCGGCCACGGCTCAGACATTGGTGACCTCTGCTCTGCTGCAGCCCTGGCAGCTCTGCCTCTTCCCGCAACCATCTGCAGGGAAAGTCCTGTGGTGCAGATGCAGACACCCAAGGTGGTTATATTTGCATGTTCATGATGCCATAATGCAACAGGCAAATGTTCTGCAAGGGCCAGCATGGTTAAATAACACAATATATGCCCTTTGACTTAAGTTAGAGAGTAAACAACTCCATGCCCCTAGGGAAAGAGGTGACAAAACAAATACCTTCTGGGGCAGCCAAGGTGCAGTCCCACCTATTCTCTGTTGGCTTCCATTGTCTGTGGGAAACAAAACGGAGCAGCCCCTTCCCTGACAGTTGTGGGATGGAGTCAAAAAAACCCCACAGCATTTCTTTGTGTAGGCAATTTGTTTATGGCCAGCACAAAGCTGTGAGCTGGCTACACACAGGAGACCACCACAGATGGCAATTACAGACACATTTCCTAGCCAGGGAAGGGATTAAGTAAAGCCTTGGAATGGCTGGGTTTGTTTTTTTTCTTTAATGTAACACATTAGGACAAGAAGTTCCTAAACCTTTTAAGTGTTTGGAGGGCAAGTGTTTTCCAGCAGTGTTCTACGTGGCTCTGGAAGGAAAGTTCAGTCTGCTCACAGCATCTGGCAGACCCATGTAAGAAGGAGTTTTAGCACTGGAGGAGTTTGGGAGGTTGGTGGAGCCACAGGCAGCTCGCCCACGTGGGAACAGACGTGTGACTTTGGTGTGGTCAGGGTTCCTTGCTCCCACAGACTCAGCAGCTTCCCTTTGTGGGCAGCTGCTGGCCAGAAAATCCTTTCCTTCAAAGCTTCCTTTCTGCTTCTGGGCACCAGTAGCTGCTGGTGGAAACATCCGGGGCAGGATGGGCAGCTTTGCACCTGCATTTGATGACATTGGCATGACCTGCAAAGGACTGATCTTGCCTTAGCTGTGCTCTGCAATGCTGATGCACAGCTGGCCCCTCTTCCCTAAGCCCCCAGGAGCAATCATGTGGGCTGGCACAATGCATTATTCTGACCTTCAACCTTGCTCTCTCTGCAGAGAGAGCTGCTTTTGTGGTCCTCCTCCTGGGGAGAGTGGGGCTTTAACCCTGAGCATCCCATCAGGGTTTGCACAGCCTCAGTCGGGTCAGCTGAAGCATTGTGAGCCAGAGCAACCTGTTGTCACATGTCTGGGGGTGGTTTGACTTCGGTGAGGAGTAGGGGCACCTCATTGGGAACAGGGGGATGCTCCTGTCAGGTCAGGGTGGGAGATAGGATGCCAGGTATTTGGGAAGAGAATAAGCTCTGTGCTCATTCTACTGATCTGTTCTTGCTGCTGCTCTGCTGTCTCATGTCCAACATCTGTGTGAATCACCTGAAAAGTAAAAAGTTTGTTTTGTAGCTTTTTTTTTCCCCCTCACATACTGGTATTTCTAAGGGATCAAGGCATGTGTTTCCTGCCAGCCCTTGCTTGTGTTTAGGGAGGGGTTTGGCAGGCACCACAGGGATTTTCCAGCACTTGGACTCTTTTCAAAGGCTTATTTTCCATTGGTGTTGTTTATCCATTTCCTTCATTTTTTGTTAAGAGCACAATTAAAGATTCACAATATAGTTCCTAAAGCAGAGATTTTTAACTGTTGGTTTCTGTCAGTCAGAGACTTGGAGACATGACCAGAGACTGCTCAGTTTAAGCTTTCAGTATAAAGCCAGGGTTGCACCAATTGTCCTCCCTTCTGGTTCCCTGATAAGATAATCCATAGAACAGAGGGCCATCCCCAGCTATGATGGGGAGCTTAGGGGGGTCAGTGCAGCAGGCAGAAATCTCAGTTGAGGGAAAGGCCGATGGGTTGCAACTGCTACTATGAGTTTATCTTCCCAGGGCTTTTAGCAATGTGAAAGAAAGTAACATTTGTGATGCAATTAGAGAGTAATTTCAATTTATATTCGAGTTAACTGTACCACATCTAAAAGATCTCATCCACTGGGATGCACTTGAGTGCTAAAATTAAAGGAAAAAGGATGCCCCATTGTTTTCAAGGATCTGTTTTACCTTAAATAATGTTTTTTTAATGTGTTTATTCTGCAGATTCTCGAAACAAAACAACCTCCGGTCCCCAAGATTGAATCCCCAGAGGGATATTACGAAGAGGCTGAGCCCTATGACATCTCTGTAAATGGTATATCCCAGCTAACCCTTGGGAGGGGGTTCATGTGGGAGATGGAGGACTTGAGGTTTATGAGAATCAGTAAATGAAAGCACAGATATTTCATACAGCTTTTGGGAAAAAAATTGTTTTCTGCTGCTCATCAAACTTGGTATTACAGACTTAATGCTAGCTGGAAGGCAAAGACTACTGAATCACTCCAATTTTTAACTTTCCTGTAGAAGTAAGTAATATGCTTGGGTCAGGATAACGTCACTGTAAAATGTTACAAACCATTGCAGGTTCTCTTTGTCTTGGTGGCTTTCTGGCAGATAGGCTGCAGTCAAACCCAAGTCTCTGCTCAGGACTGAGTGGTGAAGCTGTGGTGGCTTGCATTCGTGTCCTAGTGCTCTAATTGTCCCCTTGGGGCTCAAAATCCGTGGCTCTGCTGGTCTGTTGGGAGTGATAACCATTTTTATAATTGGCTCTTTATTCAGCTCTGTCTCTTGTGGCAGTTTAACCATCTGTAAACTTGATTAGAAAGCCACACTTCATGTGAGGGGACAGCGTGTGGGTTCCCTTGCACACGCTCACCACCTGGGACAGCACCCCCAGCCATGTCCTGGAGCAGTGCCACCCACGCCTGTCCCCTGCGGGCTCCCCACCCCTCTGGGAGGAGGCTGCTGCATTCAGGCTGAGCTCCAACATTCTCACTTTTTACGATGCATTCCTGCATCCTTTCGGTGAACACCCTTCACTGAGAGATTGCCTTCCTCTGATCTGATAGCAGGGCTGATCTTGTCATGCTTTATAATCCCTTTAAGCCCTTATGGGATAGATTATATCACCCTGCTGCAGAAGCAGATCTCTGCTCATCAGCCTTGGCTGCAGCAGAGTGTATGGCATGGGCAGAGCTGAGCAGGGAGGGTTGAGGCAAGCCAAGAAGTGAGAGTTAAGGGTGAAAGATTTGGGTCTAAACCCTTGGCTGTTGAATCTGAGCTTAACCTGAGAGAAGCTGGGTCCTCTCCAGCCTCAGTGCGAACTCCTGGGCTTTGGAGCTCCATGTCAGTGAACAGGAAGATGGTGCCTAGCTCAGATGGGAAAAGGTGCAGGCTCATCATGTCTGGGGTGAAAGATGCTGTTTGGTGCCGAGGAGAGGCCCCTCCACCTCTGCCGTGCGTTTTGCTGAAAGTCTCTGGGTTGATTGGCTGAGGTGAGGGCTGTGATGCCCTGTGAAGCCCTCCTGCATCTGGGGCCTCATCCTCAAGGCAGGGGGATTCCAATTGCCTGCAGTGTAAGATAAAGGAGCTTTTTTTTGCCCCCTGGTGCACACTGGGGAATTGGATAACATGTTAAGAGCTATGGCATAAAAGGGCACATGCCAGATTAGCTGGAGTACAGCCATGGATTGATGTGCTGGGATACCCAGCTTGTGTTTCCCAGACAGTTCCATGAACTCGCCCTCAGTTCAGAGACTTGGCTGGCAGGAATCATAAGTGCACACCCAGCTCCCACCTCTGCTTTTCCTTGGTAACCTGCTGCTCAGAGACACAAATACACCCAGAACCCACCCACCGAAATCTAGGCCAGTCAGATGCCGAAGGAAATGAGAGATCAGAGCTCTGCAAAAAGAGAGAAAAGCTCAGATGATGGGAGCAGTGTCAAAATGAGGCAGCTCTGCGTGGCTGGCTGTGGCTGCTGTGAACAGCTGTTGCACCAGCAGGCTCCATGTTTTACTGAGCCCTTCCACAGCTGTAAGTGGACATTGGAGCCTGTGAAGCCAGCAGAGATGGAACAGAGGATTCCAGTGATTCCTCACCACTGAGGTGTGTGGTGCCTTTGCATCCTGTGACTGCTCATCCACTGGTCCCCTCTGCAGGCCCCACCATGTCCCTTCTACCCAAACCTCCTGATGTGCTACAAAAATATTTTTTGCATGAGAAGGAGGGCAGCCTTATGAGAATCTCTGTGCTCTTTGGCAACCTCATGCTGGAGGTGGTTCCTTGGGGGGTGAGCCAGAAGGAGGAGCAGGGAGAGATGTGGAGCAGCAGGTATGTGGCAGGAGGGGGCTGCAGGGGCTCAGGAGAAGTGTGGTGTGCTGTGCAGGTGGGAGGCTGGGCAGCAATGCTGGTGCTCTGGTTTGCCTCAAGAGATCAGGCTGAAGCATGTGGGCAAACCTACAGGTCCCTGTCCTGCCCTTTGTTTCAACCAGCACAAAGCTCCTCATCCCTTCCCCCTGCCCCACCCCGTGCCCTATCAGATGTCACTGGTACTTTGTACCTGTCCTACACAGAGTGATGCTCACTGCTAGCAAATGATTGGGGACCTTGGTGTGACTGCAGTTGTGAAAGGGCAGTCTGGACATGCATGGCTTTGCCCTGGCCAAAGATGGTAAAGCCTGGCACCAGTAACCCCCCAAGGCCTCTGTGCCCACCCCCTTTCCCCACAGGCTGGATAGGGAGGAGGATGGCAGTCCAGGGAGCTGCTGGTGGTGTTTCATAGAATCACAGAATGGCCTGGGCTGGAAGGGACCTTAAAGATCATCTCATTCCAACCTCCCTGCCAAGTACAGGAACACCTTTCACTAGACCAGGTTGCTCAGAGCTCCAGCCAGCCTTGCCTTGAACATTTACAGGGATAGCCATCCACAGCTTCTCTGAGCAACCTGTGCCAGTTCCTCATCACACTTGCAGTGAAGAATTTTTTCCTAAAATCTAAGTTAAACCTATTCCCTTTCAGTTTGAATCCATTCTCCCTTGTCCTGTCACTGTAAGCTCTTGTGAAAAGGCCCTCTGCAATACTGTTTCTGACAGCGTTACAGCATGGGCCTTGGAAGACACCCATGTGTCCCCAGACAAATGGGCGTAGTGAAATCAGACAAAAATAGGAACACCACTAAAATAAGTGGGTGCACTGCCAAGAAAGGACATCAAAGCAAGCCTCCAGATGGGCTGAGGAGATAGAGGTTTCATGCAGCATCGGGGTGAGACTGCGAGGCACTGTAGCAAACTGTGGATGAATTAATTAAAATGAAGCAGGGTGAGTCCGCTGGGTCTCGGGGTCCATCTTTCATCAGCAGCGTTCCCGCCCCTCCGTTGGGGACGCTCTGCCTTTCATTTCCCAGCTTCAGCAAAGGCTGCTGCTTCCCTTCCCTCTTGGGCTGAAATGTGTTAAACCCTTATCAGCAGCCTTTGCATAATTGGAGGGTGCAATAAGGAGCGGGGTGAAAACGGGAGAGGGGCTACGGGGCTGCCAACTGAGCAATAATTATTCTGGCTGAAACAGCTCATCGGCCCTGCCTGCTTTTAATTACGATGACGATGATTGTGTTTTAAAGGGAATTGCCTTGTCTGAGGGGATGGGTTGAAAACGCTGTCCCTGTTTGAAGTCTCGGCCTACCTATGGCTGCAGGGATGGGACAGCCCCACTGGCCGAGGGGATGGACGCCCTTGTTCTCTGCATTTGCTTATCTGTGGCTTTCTCTCTTTGTCTCCCTTTCTCTTTCTTTTTGACTGTGCAGGTCTTTTTGGTAGGCTTGCTGCGGCTGGACCCAGGCCAGGGTTGCAGGTTACTGAGGGAGTTATTTATGCCACAATAACAATGGGTATGGCATGCTTTCCAAACCTGAAGTGCCTTTTTTTAACAACAGCAACAAAACCCAAAAAAACCCCCAAAAACTCAGTTTTAGCAAAGATTATCAGGTACCTCCCCCTGGATTTGCCTGTTACATGCATGGAGGGTAACCACCTCTCCCTGTCTGTTATGCAGAAGGCATTATTTTATGTGGCTTTCCCTGTGCTCAGGATGACAATGAAGAGAACTTCCCTAGATTTTATTCCCCTGGTTCTGTCACTGGTGTGGAGCTGATGTGTGGTAATGCTGGCTGTACTGGCGAGTAGCTGTTTGGTGAATGATTGAAGGTGCTCCGCTGGGGCAAAGCCGGATTGGGAGTGTAAGATGGTTGGAGCTTCCTGCATCATGGCATTGATTGAGCTCCCTGGGAGCTCATGGGAAGACCCACAGGAAAGCACGGGTGGATTTAGATAAAGACATCGAAGATTGTGGCTGCCACCAATGCCTGAGCTGTAGGACTCAGGACTCAGTGAGCCTTAGTAGTGACCACAGGGTTGTCACAAGCCACCAGGCAAGGCTTGTCCCAGTTTGCCAGCTGCCCAGCCTGGTAAATGCCTTTCCTTCATGAGGCTGTAGCACTGTCACCAGGCCAGCAGTGGCTGCAGTGCTCTTCCCTACTTGAAGAGCTCATCTCATGAGGAACCATACGTGTGGTTGTGGTTGATGCACAAAAGAGCATCCAGGTCTTCTCAGGAGGAAGGTGGCAGCCTGAGACCTACTGCTTAGGTGGGGGGCACCAGAGACTTCCAGAAAGGGCCAGAGGGGTGGTTAGTGATAGCCCCATGTGGATAAGGAGGGAGATTTGGAAGATGAGGTTCCCTTTGGCATCGTTGCTGCTGCTGCATATGGAAAGGTCCCTTAGCAGTGCAGAGGTTCAGCTGCTTGGTGTTTGTAGGGTTGAGAAACCTCTACACTTTTACTCCACCTGAATTTCTGCAGAGGGTGCCTGTGGACCCTCTGCAGAAAGGGTCTGCAGAGGGGAGTAAAGTTTTCCCATAAAAGATGGACAGTTTGATAGACTGAGAGTGTGGAGGTGGTGAGGCAGTCGTGTGCTCCATTCAGAGACTTCAAAAGGGAGTGTTTGCTTTTTAAAAAGTTTGTTTAATTGGTGCAGTTTTGATCACTTGAGGAAGGTTATAGAGTGAGATTTCACTGGGGGTAAGAGTGTAGCTTTGTTACTGCGTCTCAGTTCCTTTTATTTAAGAACAAATAAACCCAACTGAAATGTTCTTCAGTGAACCTCCTAATGGCTTTTTCTTTCTCTTTCCTCACTGCTTTTCTTCTTTTAATCTGCACCGATCTGATAACATTATTTTTATGTAGATAGTAAGATCTGGTGAGAATCCAAATTAGATTAAATTCTAGTGAGAGAAACTTAACAATACCTCTCCATGCTGTTTGATAGGACAAGAATGCAAAACCCTGCACAGATGCTGCCCAAATCTTACCATCTTGCTCTGTGAGCTTATCTTGTGACTTAGAGCTGTAAATGCCAGCAGAGCACTGCAAATCCCCCTGCAGTCAGGGGAAACATTTTCCATGTTTCTGATGAGCCTGGTACCAATGATTAGCTTGAAAACTCCAATAATCTGCAATGCATTAGAGCTGAGTACTGAAAATTCCAAATCATCCTAGTAACAGCAATCCATTTAAGAATGGACATAAAAAATGTTGTTACTGTGCCTGACATTTGCCACTTATGACTAATTTTTGGTCCTGCAACAGTGTGTTACTTCAAAGCCCCTTGCTGTCCCTTTAGATGCTGAGGAGAGAGAGAGGGACCTGTTAGACCAGAGAGGGAAAGTGAATGACATCTCAAATACAAGAGATCATTGCTTGCTGCATGGCCTTGCAAATACCATTTTTACTTCTGGCATTTAGAGGACAAGGGCTGATTGTAGCTTGCTGTTGCCTTAAAAATTATGCATATTTGGCTTGAAGTGGAAAGTAGTGAAAGCATCTTTGGGGGGAAAGCAGCAAACATCAGGAAATGTCTAAGGGAATGTTCTCAAATTTGTTGTCAACTGAGAAGTGTCTTTTGAGTGTTTGCTAACAGAGGCTATTAGGCACAAAATACTGCAATGCAATTCATACTGGGCTAGAAAGAAAAAAGGATCTATGAGGATAATTTTCCTATTAGTTATCCCTCTGTAGGAGAGCCTCAAAAGACACATCCCTCCACTGGAAGCTTGTGCATGTGTGAGCATGGCTGAGGGAAGCATTTGACTCAAGAGTTCTTCTAAAAATGGATTTAATGATAGAGCTTTGCTTTTGTTATAGAAGATGGTGAAGCCGTTAGTAGTTCCTACGAATCTTACGATGAGGAGGAGAGCAGCAAAGGCAAGTCAGCAACCCATCAGTGGCCATCCCCAGAGGCCACCATTGAGCTGATGAAGGATGCCCGCATCTGTGCCTTCCTGTGGAGAAAGAAGTGGCTGGGACAGTGGGCAAAACAGCTGTGTGTTATCAAGGACACCAGGTTGCTGGTGAGTAGATCCTCTACTCTCTGTCTAAAATAATCTGGTTTTATGAGCTGGGGAAGGAAGTGGCACCTCAGACCATGTTAACGAGCTGGCAAAAAACAAAGTACCCTAAGAAGCAATGCTTCAAAAACCATGTCCTGGAGATTTGGGGATCTTACTCCATTTTCAGAAGGAACATGGGAATGGGATTGCTGAAGGGGGCACAAGGACACATTTGTGGCCAAAATCCCAATCCCCAAAAATGTCTAGGGGTACTTTTTGAGGGAAACTTTTTGAGGTGGTTGAGCAGAAGGGATACTTATCCCAGAGGCTAACAACATACTTAATCCTGTGTCAGTAAAAGGTATTTCAGACTTTATATGCATGCGCTCAGATGTATGTGTATCTGTGCACACAGGGATGTCCTGTGTGTAGTCTGTGCAGACTTTTTAGGACACAGCTTTGTAGAGCTGTAGGATGTCCTTGTGTTCAGTGTACTCAATGCATGAGGCTGCACTGAGTCACTTACGGGGTTGAGTTCATACCAGTGAGCAGGAAGGTTCCTCCTCTGCCTCTCACCTGTGCCCATCTTCCTTCCCCAGTGCTACAAGAGCTCCAAAGACCACAACCCTCAACTCGACGTGAATTTGCTGGGCTGCACTGTCATTCACAAGGAAAAGCAAGTGAGGAAGAAAGAGCACAAGCTGAAGATCATCCCCACGAACGCCGATGTCATCGTGCTGGGGCTGCAGAGTAAAGACCAGGCGGAGCAGTGGCTCAGGGTCAGTGACACCTTCAGGACTTGTCCCACCCGTGCTCCCATGCTTTGCTGGGAGATCAGATCTTATCTCAGCCCAGTGCTTGCATGCTCTGGCTCCCTTCCTCACTGCAAGCCTTTATACAAATACACCACTTGATTTTCATATCATAGGACAGATTGTTCCTGCAGCTCCCTGCCGCCTTCAGTGTGCTGGAGGCCATGTGGAGACCTCCCAGCCCAGCTGCTGTGGCAGGGGGGATGTCTGGGGTGGGTGCCCATCATGAATTGACTGAGGACAGGGGTAAATGTGGCCCTTCCCCTGAGACAGCAGCAGGAGGAGGAGCCTTCCTGGAGCCCAGGACAGCCACGGGGCTGTGAGACGCCAGGGCTGCCTTTGCTGGCAGCCTCTCCCATGACTGGGATCCAGCAATTTCTGCTGGATGCCTGATGCAACCTCAGGACAGTCCGCAGGGTCACAGGGACAGTAAACTGTGGGCCTCTCAGGCTGCTGTGGTTTTGCCTGTCCTAGTTGGAGGAAATTAATTGATCCTGTTACTGCAGCTTTCTCACAGGCTTTGGCTTCCCCTTCTGCACAGGTAATCCAGGAGACCAGTGGTCTGCTCTGTGAAGGAGGCAGTGAAGGCAACCAGTACATCCCAGACTCACAGCGTCTCAGTTACCCAAAGGTACATCTTGTCTCTACAGACAGAACGAGCACTTAGGCTTTTCAGCCCTATTCCTTTAATAGATGGTAGTGTAGGTGCCTTAATTTTAGCTAAGAAAAGACTGATACCAGTGTAACCAGACCCCTGTACTGCTGAAAAGGAGCATTCTTGGAGCCATCCTAATTTTCATTTGTTTCTTAATTTTGTTGCCATATCTCCCTTCCCAGACTAACTCAGTGTTTGGCTCCCCACTATCTAGGGCAGCAGCTGCTATCTCATCCAATGGGATGGTTGTGTTCCCCAAGAGCTTTGGGAGGGACATAGACCCTTGGATGCCAGGGCTTGGGCCATCTCTACTCCAGGTTTAGGTGACACTCCCCTGGGAGCAGTTTGTTCCAAAACAGTGGGAGGACAAAGAAACTTTCATAAGTCTCTGGTGGACACCCAAAATGGACCTGTTTGGGCACCTGGCAGGTTCCTCTGCCCATGCCCCCTATAGGGACTGTCAAATGCCCCCACCAGCCAGGCTGCAGTGCAGGAGGCCATAGAGTGGCACCATTGGTGCCACTGTGTCTCTTCAGAGGTGGGACATGCTCAGGAGCAATGGGAAGGGCACAGTGTGAGTGAGCTGGCTGGGGATGTCTGGGTGAAAGCATCTGCTACAGAGAGAGTGGGACCTCTTCATATGGGAGAAGGGGAAAAAGGTCCTTGCAGCACGTTCTGGCTGGAAGAACGGGTCACCTGCATGTGTGGAGCTTGTGCCTGGTGCTTGTTGACAGGTGGAGGTGTCCGAGAGATACTCTGCAGCCTCCGAGAGCGGGAGCAGCACCGATGGCCACCCAGAGACAGCTGAGACAAAAGATGGTAAAACCTCATCCTGGGAATGACAGGGAAAATGGGCCCTTGACCCTGCATGGGACCAGGGCTTCTGTAGCTTCTGCCACTGCCACCTCAAACAGACCTGATGAAAGCCATGTGTGCCTTCACTGCCTGGGAATTTGATATTCTTACCAGGATTACCTGTTGATTCCACAGCCTTATTCACACACTGACTGGTGTGCTCAGCAGGAAAATGCTGAAGAGGCTCTTTGGAAATAAACTTTTTCCCTCCCCACCTTGCATCCCTGCTTTAGAGAGGAAAACACTTGAATACAGTAAATGCTTATGGGTAAGGGTTCTTAATTAAATTCTTTGTGGTGTAGGAAAGTGAAGGGAGGTGGAAATCTGCACAGCAGGAGCTGTGCAAACACTTCCCACTGCTGCTGCAGCGGCTGGCCTTTGGTCAGAGCTAACCCACATGTAAAGCAATACAGACTAGCATCTTCCACAAATCCCTAACTGAGCTTACTGGGGCCATCTTGCCCCTGAACTCCCTGGGCTTTGGACTTTTCCAGCCTGTCCCTGAGTCTCAGGTTTGCCCTCTGCAGGGGATGTGTGTGAGGTGGGGGCAGGACCCCCAGCTGGGACAGTGGGCTGGGAGCTAGGAAAGCCACACATGTGTCTTTTCCATTTCTGGTAGTTAAGAAGAAGGGCACAACTGGCCTGAAACTGAGCAACCTGATGAACCTCGGGAGGAAGAAGTCCAGCTCCCTGGAGAGCCCAGAGAGATCCCTGGAGACTTCGAGTAAGTGGCAGCATGAGTCCCTCTGCAGGGACTTGTCTCAGGGCTGGATCTCAGTGTGCAGGGCAGATGAGCACCAGGCATTATCCTCCTCAAACGTGTCTGTGCCAGGTGGTCCTGCCAGTAAATCCATGCAGATTATGGTGCCTGCAGCTCACAGGGTGACCCAAGAGGAAGGGTGGGTAATACCAGACGTGCACTGGGACCAACTTTGTCCAACCATCTGCAGCTAACTTGCTGCTCCAAACCTATCCTGAATTTCAAGGGTCTCATTTTCAAGATTTTTACCCTTTTCACCCTGTTTTGTATGGACAGGACAGCTTGTCTTTGTGCTTCTGCTCTTTTTTGGTGCCTGTGGCTTTGTGTTGTGTGGTGATCTCGTAACTTATGCATTAGATATCCCCATGCCTATAAATTAATATGGATTAAATGGAAAATGTGTCTTAAGTAAGCTGTGCTTTCTTGCAGGTTACCTGAATGTGCTGGTGAACAGCCAGTGGAAGTCACGGTGGTGTCAGATAAAAGATGGGCACCTCCACTTTTACCAGGACAAGAACCGAAGCAAACTGGCTCAGCAGCCCCTGAGTTTGGCAGGCTGTGAAATCATCCCAGAGCCAAGCCCTGATCACCTTTACTCCTTCCGCATCCTGCACAATGGGGAAGAACGGGTTGTTTTGGAGGTAAGGTGTACATTTCCAAGAAAGCTCCACTTAAAGTCATCAGCTTGTGTACCTTGGGGGGCTTAAATGCCAGTGAGTTCCTCCAGAGGAACCCTCAGTCCAACAGAACAGAGCCTGAAGAGCAGGACTTTGGTTCATCGGCCTGTGGTCACCTGGAGTGTGTCCCACCCCACTGGTAATCCGGGCTGTGTCCAGAGGACCATAGAGCCTTCATCTTAGGCACTCATCTTAGGGTGGGATGTGGGGTCCTCTGCAGATTCCCATCTCTCTCCACCGACTGCAGGATAACCTTGGATAATTGAGTTCTGTGGAGTGCATTGCAGATGGTTAATGTTAGATGAGAAGAACGCCACTTTAGGGATTTAAGGCTGTGGTTAGGAGGAACAGAGAACTTCATCTTTTGACAGCAGAGCCCCAAAGCCATGGGTCACGCATCCCAAGTAAGCCTATCACAGATCTGCCCCTGAAAGTGCAAGTGAATTCATCACCATCTGTTACTTTCCTTTGCCTGCATCCAGGAGTGTTTATCTCTAATCTTACTTCTCTCTGACGACAGCATGATTATAGTAGGAGGTGGACAATGTGAGCAATTTCCTGTATTTTTCCAGTGGGTGGAATATTTATAGCTAAACAACTGACTTCAAGGGCATGCCATGAAATTGGAAGATGTTTTTGTTGAGTTTCTGATTCAGGGTATGTCTTTATCTAAGAAATTTTGCCCAATTGCAGATGTGAAGAAGAGGTGCTGGGAAAATTTACATTTTGTGAATGGAAGAATCTGTATTCTGTTGGGATGTCAGACTCAATGTACAGACTGGCTGGCTGGCAGGCTTCCCAGGGACTGAAGTCTCTGCTAAATAAAACAGACTGGAAGCTTAAAATATACTTTCCAGTTTGGAAAGTATATATATATTCACTTACCCTGAATTTTACTTCGTGGTTACTGCTCTGACTCCTCAAATCAATGCAAAAGGTGGCTGCATCAGCCAACTTCTTGATTTCAGGTGCAGTCCCCTGCACTGGAAGGTGCATGTGGCTATTTGCTAGAGCTGACTTCGTGGCACAGAATTTAACTCTACATGTTGCAAAATGCCAGACTGCTCACTGCAGCCGGGAATTTGATACTGACCACGTTAAAGCAACTCTGAAGCTTTAACCTCTTCCCTTCCCCTCTCCCCTCTGCAAAGAGCCCTGGAAGGGGTTTCTCCTCTGGCAACGGGACCTCCTAGGCTCGGGTCTCCTTGCCTCTGTTCTAGCAATCCCATTGCTGCACTCTGCTGGTGCAAAATAAAACCCGCAGGCTTTCCTCACCCAAAGGTGCTCCCTGGTAGCATCTCCAGCCCCAGAGACTTCTCGTGCTCTTGTGGACAGCCGAGTTGATCACCACTGAAAGGAAAATGCAGACTGACTAGAAATTTTAGGAAGGAGCAGAGCAAAGAGCTGCATTTATGTAGCTGCCAAATTTTTGAATCAGTCCATACACAGAGCTGTATTTTTAATGGAGCCTCAGCTTTATTATAAATACCCAGCAGTCCATCTCTCCCCTTGGAAGCCCAGGGGATTGCCAGCATGCTTCCCTACCCAATCTAAGCCCACATCTGTGAGTGCAGAGAAACTGCTGCTGCAGCCTGTCCTGTCTGTCTGATCACCCTGCAGGCCAAGTCCTCGGAGGAAATGGGCCACTGGCTGGGCCTCCTCTTGTCGGAGTCGGGCTCGAAAACAGACCCGGAGGAATTTACCTACGATTACGTGGATGCTGACAGGGTTTCCTGCATTGTGAGCGCTGCGAAGAATTCCTTCTTGTATGTCAGGGGTAATGGGCTGGGGCTGAGTGGGGCTGGTAGAGGGGAAGCAAGCCAGAGCAGGGGCTCTCCTCTTGTGGGATGTTGGCTGCCATGGAAATAGGTGGTAAATTCACAGCTGCAGCTCAGTCATTTTCTCTTGGGACAGGAGAGCACTTACTGTCCCATCAGGGTGCATCTGGCCTGAGCTGCAGCTTGCCATGGGCCACATGGCTGGGTGGCTATTGCAAAGGCAGGTTGGGCTCTCAGCCACCCAGCCCATCATGCCACTGGGGCAGAGTGACTGGGCTGCTGTGGCTGAGGGCTGGGCAGGAAAGGAGAGAGCTGAGGGGAAATACAGCTCCGCTCTGGTGGGTGCTGCTTAATGGGCAACAGCAGCAGTGATCACACTGCTTTGTGTGGCTCTGCCATCTCCTCTGCTGCACCTGCCTGCCTGGCCTTGCCCAGACCTCAGGACTGGTGTTCTCAGATGTCCAAAAATGAGCACTGCAGAGCCACGCAGCAAATCCGATCCCTCCTGATGGGATGTCCTGCTGCTTGTTCACAGCCTCATGCAGAGGAAATACTCGGAGCCCAACGCCTACATCGACAACCTGCCCAAGGGCAGGATGCAGCAGGATGAGCTGTACGACGATGTGGATCTGCCAGACCTGCCTGTGGTAAGACAGAGGCCCTGCTGCAGGGAGCTCTGGGGGGACCATGGCAAACATCTGGCCACAGAAAGTCTCCAGCAGTGAAAGGGGGGTTTTCCAACAGTGGTGAAGGGGATTTGCAGCCCGTGGGGAAATCCTGGCTTTTGCAATGGAGCAGAACTAAGTGGTGGAGAGGAGTTGCTAAGGAATGGGAGAGAGGTTTCCAGAAAGGAGCTGTAGGGATCCTCAGGCAGCTGGGATAAAATTCCCCATAAAATTTCATCAGCAAACAGCATGGATTATTTGGTGATAGTGGGCTTTTTGGAGCCTGGTATTTCAAAATTCCTGTTTATGCCTGTAAGAGCAAGTCCTGTGTGTAAGGGCAAGAACAATGGGTCATGCTGGGACTGGGACTGTTACCTCAGGAAAGGCAAAGAACATGGCAGGGGTTGCTGGATGTACAACAGTGTGATACCCTTGCATGGGGCTGCTGCTACCATCAGAGAGACCTATTGAAGGAAAACAGGAGGAGCCTTTCCTTCAGTACATCAAAAAGCCCTCTGTGCAATGACTCAGAGACTGGGGCTTTAGTTCCTCCAAGACTTTTGGAAAATACTCCAGATTGCCTGAGATAGTGCTGCTCTGCAGTGAGATGTTTCTTGTGCTTCTGGTTGCAGCAGATGGTCTCTTTTGCAGGAAGAAGTACCCAAGAGTGAGAGCAAATTGGAGGGGGACCAAGACAGAGTGTATCTGGATCTCACTCCAGTGAAGTCCTTCCTACACTGTGCTGGCAAGATGTCATGCCAGTCTTCACCCCTCAGCTCACCATCTTTAGAAAGGGCTGCCAACAAGGCTGCCCCAGAGAGCACAGCCGAGGCAGCCCCCATGGCTAAGGAAGCTGAGCCCTGTACTAAGGCAACAGAGACCTTGGAGCAGGTACTGTCCAAACTGTGGGGCCAGGCGTAATCAGTGAGCCAGTTCCCTACACTTATCATCCCACTTTGTTTCTCCTTTCCAGAAACACCCAGAGAAGCCAGAGCCCGAGGAGGCTTTGCCACGGGTGCCTGCTGTCAAAATCCAGACCCAGCAGCAGAACGTCGCCTTCCCCCAGGCAGCCCCCGAGGTGCCAGTGGGCACAGTTCCAGTGGGCAGTCCCCAGCTGGTGCCTGCACACCGGCCCAAGATGCCACTGCCAGGTGAGTGGGCTGCTCAGATGGCCCAAGGATGCTAAAAGAGAGGTGGTGCCCTGTGCTTTGACTAACATCCGCTCCACAGCAGTCTGTGTGCTGAGTCTCATGGTTGGTGACTTTCCAGACCCTCACTTTTGTTTTCAAGCACCTGAAATGGTTTTGTCCCTCCTGCTTTCTTCCTGTGACTGAGCTTGTTTTGGTGGGCTGTGTTTCCAGCAGCAGCAGTGGAAACCAAGCTGGGCAAGAACAGGACGGAGGCAGAGGTGAAACGGTTCACAGAGGAGAAGGAACGGCTGGAGAAGGAGAAGGATGAAATCCGGGCTCAGCTCACCCAGCTGCGCAAGGAGAGACGGGAGCTGAAGGAAATGCTTGGGGGCAGCACAGGTACAGCAGGGCAAGGTGGGATGTGTGGAAATGAGCCAGGGTGGGACTGTGGGGAAAGAGGGAGCAATGAACCTGGCCCTCCTGGGATCGGAAGGGATGGGGGGAACCTGGTGCTTTGAGCCAAACCACATAACCCAGATTGCACTAGAGCAAGAGCCACAGTCCCTCTTGGGGCAAAACACAAGGAAAATGTACAGGACATGCCGTGATCCCTACTCCCCTCAGGAGCTCCCCAGGTTCCCAGCAGGCACCAAGATTCCTCTCCCTTCACAGACAAGAGCCTGGAGCAGAGGCTGAAGGAGATAGATGAAGAATGCAAAAGGAAGGAGAGCCAGAGGGTGGACCTGGAGCTGAGCCTGGTGGAGGTGAAGGAGAACCTGAAGAAGGCAGAGTCTGGCCCGGTGACACTGGGCACGGCTGTGGACACCACCCACCTGGAGAACACAGCCCCGCGGGTACGTGCGGCACCCCTGGGATGCACAGCAGCGTCCTGGCCTCTAGGCAGTCACACTGCTTAAAAATGTAATAATAATAGCATCATTGGTGTAATATGCAATCTTGTGTAAATGTATAGCTTATATGTATGTATTAATTATTATATATAATATACATAATATAATAATAACCTAATGAGGTAACAGCAGTAATGGGGAAGTGAAAGGGAGCAGAGGCTCAGGAGACTGGCTGTATTTTCCTGTGGGACCTTGAGCAACACCCTCCAGAGCCATGCAGGTCTGCACTCAGCTCCTTCTGAACTTGGCTGAGCTAAGGGATGGTTTTTGCAGGAGGAGATTCTGGCATCTAAATTCCTTCTTGGGAACTTGTTTCCCATGAAATGGAGATCTTCACCACCTGGACCCTGCTCTGTACTTCTACTTAAGTCCTCAAAACCCAAACACACCACAAACCCCCCTGGTATTTCTTTGAAATTGGCATGTCACTGAAACAATGCTTCTCAGTGCAAATGGGATGATTCTGTGACTAGGAGATGGTGGGAGAGGGCAGCAATCTCTCTCAGTAGTCTGTAGTCATAACCATTTCTATGATTTTTATTGTAGGTTCAGGCAAAAAGTGCCAGTCCAGCAAACAGCGCAGAGAACTCACCGGTCAACTCAGCAACAGCTTTAAAAAACCGGCCTTTATCTGTTATGGTCACGGGGAAGGGAACAGTCCTACAGAAAGCTAAGGTAAGGTACAGCAGAAAAATCCGTCTGGGACAGCCACTGCTCTTCCCTTCTGGCAGTGGAGCAAACTGGCTGTGGTGGGATGGGGTTGTGGGGGGGTCTCATGTCCGGGAAACATCCCTGACCAGCATAGTTCAGAGCACGTCAGCCTGGTTTTCCTCCAGTCTTTTCACCTGGGTTTGTCTTGCCTACAATTTAAATGAGTAAATATATGTATTGTTTATAACTTAGAGACATCCCTGACCCACCCTGCAGCCAAAACCACCCAGGGACCAGATGATCATGTTGCACTTTATGGCTACTGTGGCTTGCCTGATTTGCATTTCAACTAATTTGCCTTTATTCCTTGGCAGGAATGGGAGAAAAAGGGAGCTAGTTAGAAGCTCATTGTTCAGAGATGGACTAAAGACTCGAATTGCCCACGCATGGCCCAGGGGATTCAACCATCTGTCGGTGGAGGTTGGGTGTTCCACACCACCACACACCAAGTGCCTCCTCCACATCGCAGCAGGGGCTCAGACGCAGCACTGGAGTCAGCAGCTGCTGCTAACGAGTTATCCCAAATGAACTTGCTCTTTCCAGACAAATCCCAATCATGTAGCTAAAACAATAACAACCAGTGGCAATCCTTCTATCAAAGTCCTAACCCAGCTGATGTAAACAAGAATGTTACTGTACATAGGGGTGTTTTGTGTATTTCTACTCTGAAGGTTTATCAACGAGTTATTAAGGTTTCTATATTAGTGACTGTAGTGGATTCAGAAGGGGCCTCTACTATTCCTCAGCCTGGTGGGTTTTAACCTGTCCTGATAAATTGGAGTCAACTAAAGTCTCACCTGTCTTGCTGCCAGTCATCACTCAGCTGCATTTCATCCAGCCTTCAGTCAGGGGCTAGCCCCACATGTGAGCAATGCTTCAAACATGAAGGAGAAGCACACAGCAGCTTGTCCAGGGCGTTTTTTATCAGTGTCCTGATGCATTCCAGCATCTCCGACCAGCTGCAGATTTGCTAGAATAATGAGCTACTCACCTTCTCATGCTGTAAACTGTGTTACAGACTGGCCAGCACCAAGAGCTCTGGGCAAAGATCTGCCAGGCAGATCTGCCAGGCAGATTCAGTTAATTTTCTTGAAGATCTTACTTCACCTCAGGAGTTAGTTCTGGGGGGGAAAAAAAAAAGAAAAAAGAAAAGAAGTCATATTTGAGGGCTTGCTCAGCTGTTTTATGGGAAAGCTGGATCCCAGTGTATCCTTCAGGGCTTGCCCTTTCCCAAGAGAGGGGACGTAAAGCTGTCCCCATGCTCCTGCCCCAGCTGTGATGGTGTCTGTTCCCCACAAAGCTGCAGCTGTTGAATGTGCTGAAGATATCCCTGTGCCCCTGAGTCCCTCCACACTGGAGGGCTGAGCAGCCTTCCCTGCAGTAAGGCTGCACTGCCAGGGCTCTGCTGAGCTGCTGGCCACCTTGGTGCTGTCACCCTTATTTCCTAATCATTAATACTGTCTTTGGGCCCTGGCAGTATGGCCCACAAAGCCCACCCCTCTCTACCCTACCCAAGCTTTCTAATGAAAGATGTTGGATATTTGGAACTGCTAAACATAGAGACAGTGAAATTTGAAGGGTGGTAGTGGGTTGGCAGAAATCTATGCACTCCTCTCCTCCCTGTCACCTGCTGACATGGCTGATGGCCTGGAGACACCTCTCCCTGTCTCCTCTGATGGCCCTTCAGCCTCAGAACCCAGGCTCAGTAACTGGGTTGACTCTATGGGGCTGGAGCTGTTTTCCAACCCTACAAAGTTAAAGCAGCACCAGTTCCCTGGACGGGTTGTCCCTGGGGTGCTGTGGCTACACCAGAGCCAGAGTAAAGGCAGACAGGAAAGATGTTGTACTTTCCTCACCCTTGAGAATCTTTGACAGGCCTGAGACCACCATAAAGGGCTGTTCTTTCTTCATGCAAAGGCCAAACAGCCAGTGGGATGAACAGGGCTGTGATGTCCAGAGCTGGTGGTGTCACTGGGGTGAGTGAGAGAATGTGCTGACAAGGGGTTCTGGGCTTGCTTGCCCTCATCACAGAGCCAGGGTGCAACAAAACATTTGGTCAGGGTATCCTGCAAGCAAGAAAGGCAACCTTGTTCCCATTTTTTTTACTCTTTAGTTTCCACTCTGGTGCAGATGGAGGAACTGCTAATCCCAGGCCTCAGGAGCCTCAGCTGTCAGGTTGCCCCTGTGCAAGGTTTTCCACATAGGAAAAATTCATGCAAATAAACAGCTGACTCTTCTGGTTCAGGACCATGGGGACTTCCTTCTCCAGAAGGCCACAGACTCCATGAAGCTTTTTTTTTGACCCATGATGAGCTGGCAAGAGACCCTCTCTATACCCTAAATACCCATGTAGTGCTGTGTCCTCACCATACAGCCTGCTGTCATCCTCCAGAAGTTGTCCAGACATTTCACAGTGGTACTGAGACAGCGATGGACAAGAGCAGCTCTGCTTTCCCCTTCACAGCCCAGTCAGCTTCAGTGGTCCTGCTGGGATGTCTCCATGAGGGAATGGTAAACATAGGCAAGTCCTGAACAGCACACTTTCCCCAAACAAGAAACGTTAAACAATGTCCCTGTGTCCCCATTGTTTTCCTAACTCAAGGCATTTCCTTTGTTGTAACTGTGACCTATAAAGTGGCGCTTTAGAGGGTTTTATAATAAAATGTTGAGTATATTATGTTACCAGTGTTTTTCTCAGTAACGGGGCTTGTCCCTGCTCTACTTCCCAGTAGATTTCAAGTACATCAAATACCCAACACCATTAGTTACTACAAATCCTTAGCTATGCAGTCTACAACTGCAAAGAACTATAGCTTAAATAGTAGTGACTGCACTGTCAAGTAAAACAATTTTTGGAGATCTAACCCACTGTAGAACAGCAGTAGCCCCGACAATTTACATGAATACACATAATAAACTGCTGCCGGTATCTCTGTAGCTCAGTCCTCTTGCACAGAACAGCAGTGAACAACCTTCCACTACCTTCCTCTGGCCACTAGATAGCAACTGTGTACAGGCTTAGTGCCTGCTGTAGTCTCTGAGGGGAAGCTGGAAAGGGAGGAAAAAAGTTATGAAAGAAAACAGTTTGAGGCCTTTACAGAACAGACACCAAAACAGACACATCTGTGAAATATCTCCTGGTGGCTCCACTCCCACAGAAAGCTTGGGGAGGCGCTGTAGCTACAGCACAAAGTCCTGGGGAAGGTCCCACTCCCTGGCCTCTCCTATCCCACCCCTTGACACGAGCCTGCCAATGAGCTCCTTAGTGTCCTGTCAGTCTCTGAGCCCAGGAATCCCCAAATAACTCTGGGGGATTGCTTTTGTGCACTGAATGGACAGCAGCAGCAGTTGCTTTTGTCCTTCCCCAGAATCACTGCCCCATCACCTATAGCTGCTTTAGAACACCCCTGTATCAGCTCCAGCTGATGAAGTTACTGCTTTGTTAGTCATTCCAGTGTGATTCTCACCTGTGCACACTGCAGCCAGGCCACCGGGGGGCCTGAAGTGTCCCAAGCAGAATTCCATATTCTTCTGGAGGGAGATTTTCTGCTACAAACCATTTTCCTTAGCAAGTTTCTCACTTAAGTACCTCCACAGTTCTTGCTTTGGATACACAGAACAACCCCAAAACAGCTCCTGGGGGTTCCTGACTAGCACATGATTTTCCACTAAGACAGAAGTGATAGATTTTAAAGGAAAAAAAATTACCTGCTATCAGTGGAGAATTGGGCCTGAATGTTTATATAAGATGTCTCAGGTATGAATCAAATTAATTTACTTTTACTGCAGAGTAAGATTGCAGGGGTTTTTGAAGCTGAAGAAGCCAGCTGGCTTTACAGGGAGCATCAGCAGACCTCTTGCAGGCTGGCCTCGGCTTTTGGTATGCAGGGAGAATGGCACAGTGGGGTCAAACCCCAGCTTCCCTCTGCAGCCTTTCCAGTACAGGCACCATACAACATTACTTACACAAACAGGCATGGTTTTGCTTGCTGAGGGAAGGTAAGACCAAAGGGAGTGAAAATCATGGCACTTACTTAAATCCCATTTTTCTAAAGGAGAAACAGGCTCTCTCCTGAGATCAGCATGTGGCCCAACACCATCCAAGGCTCACCCAGCAATCCTCCAGAGCGAGAGTAATTCACAGCTCCATTACAACAGCCCAGACATCTAGTGACAACCTGGCACAGGCAGCAGCCTCTGAGCTCCTCTGATGCCAGACAGGATTAGTGCTGCCTTTGCAGGGGACCCCTCAGTGCCCATGCCAGCCTCAAATACTGACCCAGCCTTAGGGAATGAGCTCAAATCAGGTAAAGTCTCATTAAATATTTCTGATTGAATCAAAGCAAGTCTTTGAGAGTGAATTTAATAAGGGATCATGTCAGAGACCCCAGCCACTTACCTACTCACTCTTTTTAAATTAAAATTTACAAGAGAAAGGGCCTAGAAATTAGCCAGGATCGTCAACACAAATTTTTAGAAAGAAAAGGAAAACAGCTCCAAAAACTGCTCAGCAGTGTCCTCCTTGCCTGTGGGATCAGCAGGTCTCTCCAAGACCATATATCCTAATTATCAGCCTGGCTTTTCCCATCCCCTCCCAATGCCCCATGATCTTATTACCTTGCAGAGTGCTTTGTCCCATACAAAAGGAGAGCTGGTGGGTGCTGCTGCTGCCAGAGAATGTCTTGAGCATCTACCCAAGGCTTCAGGAACCACCTACTTTCAGGAGGAGTGTCAGGAGGAAGGTCACAGTCACAACACATGGAGATCCCTGACATGTGGGGATCTCTGGGGCACTCTGGGCACTGAGCCCTCAGCCAGGGCATACTCAGAGCCCAAAAACTGGGTTTAGAAACCAGCTTTCCTGAGCTGCTCCATGAGTTTCCAATCTCTCACATCATTTCTACTTGACAAACTGATGCACAGAGATAGATTCGTCCTGTCCAGTGTTAAAATATTGTCTCCAGCATGAGATTTTGCAGTCTGTGCTTCCCGAAAACCACAGAGATATCTGTGTACCTGTGGTGCTTAAAACCAGCAGGATGGTAAAAATGCAGGGTTTCCCCAGCTCAGGACCCAGGCAAGCCTGCTTCATCCCCCATACAACCCACGCATGCTAAACACTTAGTTAATACCTGTGCATTAAAACAAAGAGCTCACAAAGATTACACCACATGGCATTTGCTGCAAGGAAAAGTGCTCAGCAGCAGTACTGTACAAACTATCCTGCAAACAGCACAAGGAAAAGGCTTTAAGCACTTGTAGAAGGCCAGGAAAGCATGTCCCAGCTCCAGAGCTGCATGCCAGGCAATGTAAATACACTGCTGTTTGAGAGGATAGACTGATCCCTGTGAGGAGTGAGCTAATGATGCTGTTAGGCAAACAATGGAACAGAAAACCCCAGGGAGCTGCAGACACACCAGAACAGTGGGGTGAGATTGGGGGGGGGTCCCTCGGACCCTTCACACAAACGAGGATGCACAAGGAGGATGCACAAGGAGGATGCACAAGGAGGTCAGGGAGACTTTTGAGAGCAGTCTGGCTGGAATCCAGCCAGCTCCACAGGCACTTCTGCACCATACCATGAACCACGTCTTTGGTGTGAGTCTGATCAAGCCCATTCTCCCCACATGAAGAGAAGACTGGCAGGTTAATAGCAGAGGCAATGCTGAGCTACAGCCATGCCGAAGTAACATTAATAGATTAGTTTCCCTTTGTATCCCAAATGTCAGCCCTTCAACTAAGCCTCTATTCTGCTGTGCCTTAGGACACAGACAATCTACCAAAGTGACAGGGACAAGAAAGGAGAATTTTCCTCTTTCTCCTAGCCTGGTTTCTCCCACAAGGCACAACAGTGCTTCTCCTGTCTCAGTGCCAGCTTTCATCCCTTTCAGACCATTCTTCTTTTGACAACAAACCTGCTGAGCAATTTGTGTCTCTCTTTGTCCATCCAATGTTACTATTCAAACTTGGGGCCAGGACATCTGGGTAGAGGGATTTTTCTTCTTCTGGGAACAATAGACACTATTCTCACGAGCACTGGCAGTCACAGTTAATATCTCTGCCTTGGCTCTGTGCAGACCTGATTGCACTCTCCTGAGGTGACAGACACCATGGGAAAGTCAGCAGAGAGCAATCCAACACTGGGAACCATGGGCGCTGGGGGAGCAGTTACGTAAATTTTACAGGTTTGTGGGCAAAGTGATCTAGTGATGCAGTGAGGCTGATGCTCCAAAGGATGTGGCCAAACTGTCTCTGGAGATATGTGAACCATCACAGCCCAATAAATTCAGAGAAGAAAGCAGCATGGACAACATATGAAACAGAATAGAGGCTTGTAATCAGTTCTCCTTCCTCTTCCTCTGTCTTCCTGCATGTAACAAGCCATTCACTCCAGCACCTGGCTGCAAGTGCATTCTCTGTGTTATACCCCTTCAGCAGGAGCTCCAGAATTGCTCAGACCTCTACATATTTTTTTGCTAACTTGAAGATCTCTCAAAATCTGTTAAAAAAAACCCCAAAACAATCACACCACCTTAAGACCTGGATGAGGAAATGCAAAATGCCAGAAAGAAATACTTAAACACAAGTATTTACTTCAATTATAAAAGAAAGAGAGCACTGGGAAGCCCAGTTTGTGCAATACAGGAACTGGGAATAGCCTCAACACAGTCCCTGTGCTGGACAATGCCTGTGAGTGTCAGAAAGTGTTCCTGGACAGAGAACTGGAGCCCTCGGCACATCTGTGTTAGTGCCTCTGATCCATTTGCCTTTTGCTGTGCTGGAGGGCTCTGGAGAAGTGCTGCAAACCCCTTGGACTCCACTTCACATGGGAATGCAGAGGAAGGGCTGGAGATCTCGGAGCGTCACCCCGGAGAACTCCTGTTGCAGAAGACAAGCACAGATGTGGGATGGGGGCTTTAGGACCAAGGGATAAGGTCACACTCAGTCCACAACAACCAAACAAGCATTCCCCTAGCCTTAGCTGACAGATATTAGAGGCCACTGGAAGTCAGAATTTCTGGGTTCAGGTAAAAAGCAAAATACTGGGCAAGGGGAAAACCCACTTAAATTGAGAACTTCATGCTATGGACACAGGACCAGAGACTCCCCACCCCTCTAGAGAGCCAGAGACTCCCCACCTCCTGGCCATTGCTCCCCTGCTGAACAGAAGGAAGGCAATGGGGAGGCTTTTACACCATGAACAGCACTGAAAGTAATAGGGAGGGGGTCTGCTCCAACAGAAACAGCTCCCTCCCATTAAAAGGGAGTCACGTCTTTTCACCTGGGGAGCCTAGGAAAGATTCTTTCTTGTAGCAGGGCAGAGGGAAAAGGGGAACAGAACAGAGTGGAAGGGTACCAAAATTATTAGATCTTCTTGAGGTCTCCCCACAGTCAACTCACTTAGTGGATGTGTAAAAATGCACAGCTTCTTGAGAGAAGCCCTTGGTCCCCTCAGCACCCCAAACCTCTCCACTTTCCAGAAGATAGAGACCACCTCAGCACCAAGACCTGGCCACCCAACAGCTGTCCAAGAGTTACAGCCACTTCTGTGCTTCAGGGAGAGGTGGAGACGTGGGATCAGTTCGGAGGGACTGCTTCCAGCTGATCCTTACTGGTCTCGCAGTGGGGTCCTTCCCAGCCGTGGCACTCGCAGCGGTAGCTCCCCGGCCCAAGGATGCACACGCCCTGGTTCATGCACGGGTTGGGCTTGCACAGGTTCACGGGGCTTCTTGCTTCTGCAACAGACACAAGCAGAGGAGCAGGCTCAGGCATCTCTGGAGTGTTACTAGCTAGGACCCATATCCATCAGGAATGCTGCAAAAAATGGTATCAAGGGCTAATGGGACTGGAAAAACACATTAACATGGCAGAGGGTGCAAGCCACAACCCTGTCTTGACACTTTAACCTAGAGAGCAGAATGGCTTTGCTAGGTGTCCTAATCTGGAGGAGAATATTCCTAGTAAAGTCTAAAAGAATGACATCATGATAGGCTGCATACTACAGAAAAGCAAAATGGAGCATCTTCAGAGCTGTGAGCACCCCCAAACTCCCCACATCCAGACATGGACAACACAGAGCAAGACACATGCCCTGCTCTAACAAGTTCACAATCCCAAATGCCACTGAAGTTCAAACCTCACTTTGCCCCAGAGAGGACAAAAGTTTCCACTAGAGAGGAATAAGAAGTTGCCAGCTGGGAAGTGAGGATGGCATGAATGGAAAACAACACAGGGAAAATTTCTGGGCTTCTTTTCTAGGAGGTTTGAGAGCAGCCTGCAAGCACAGCCCAAGCTATTAGCCCTGTTGTTATGAAGTATGTGACAGCTTTCCCAACCCTCTCAACACAACAGAGCCCAGCTGTCAGCGGGGCTGGCAGTGTTCCATGCTGCCTTGCTGCCAATACATTAGGTTAAGTAGCAGCATCCCAGAGGGATTTGCTTCCAGTCTGCTGGCAACACCACTGCAGTGTTGGTGAGGGTGTGAAATTCCTCTGCTCAACAGCTACATGGTGCAGAGCTGCTTGCCTTAGTCTTTGCTCCAGGGTAGAAAAAACACAGAAAGAATAGGAAAAGGAGAAGAAGAAAGAATACAAATACCATCCCCTACCTGTCAGGCAGCTTTCTACAGCTTAACACACACTGTGCTCATTCTCACTGTACAGATACGTGCACATCAAGTCTCAACCTACACCTAACACTGGCAAAATTATAACTGAATTTTTTCTTGGACAGTTCTAGATCTGAGACATCTCAATCCTTAGCTCCAGTGGATTTTATAGAAAACCCAGCTGGGGTCAGAAACATTTTTGTCATCATGAGACTTCTGAGATGGGGTCCTGCCTGGTAGTGCATCCCCCAGGGTGGACATTTCCACTTTCATTGGGCTGGAAGAGCCACTGGCAATGAAAGCTGGATCTCTTGGACACACTGCTCATCTCCCAGGTGCTGCTGCTCCCCAGGGAGCTGCTCCATGGTGCTCTGCTCTACATGTCATGTGTCCACCACATCCCTCCAGGGCTGCTCCACAGCATAACCTCACAGTCCCTGCTTTGGGGAATCATTTCTCTGAATTCAAGCCTGCTGTTAACATACCTTAAACAAGGTTCTTGCACTTTGATGATCCCAATAACTTGTATTTCTATTAATCAGATTCATATCTATTTAACGCTTGGGATCTTTTCTCCTAAACCCTGGGTCCTTTTTTTCTGTACTCTTTTCAGCTGAGCCTCAGAATTAATACCATATTCCAGGTACCTAGAGGCAGGGTCTGTTTCTCATGAGTCATATATTTTTTGAAGTCCTTTTACAGACAATGATTCTGTTATTAAGCCTCAGACTTGGGAGTAGAAGACTGAGTGAAGGGCTTATTTTTACATCGCCCTTGGTCCCAGCCTATCTAGTACAAGCTGTGATTACCTGCACATGAAACGAAAGCAGCAATTCAGTCTCAGGAAATGGTATGTTATTACCCTGACTCCTTGAACCTTGCTGTCTCTTCCCCTTCACCCCTGGCATTTTAGCTAATTTCAAGGTACAGTACATTGTTTTTGTAATAACAGAGCTGAAAGTACCACTGCAACAGAAACACGCTGAAAAGCTCCAGGTAGAAACCATCTGCAGAGTCTGCCAGGAGAGGGGCTCCTCACCCCAAAGAGATGATGCTGTAGCTCTTTCTAAGCCTGAAGGAGACACGGGCATGCCCAGAGATGAAAAGGACCTCTGTGCTGAAGCTCAAACATGCTTCTCCTTTTGATTTTATAAACATGTTAAAACATAATAAAAGCAAATAGCTAGATGTTAAACTTAGGCTATTTTGAATGAGAAAACAAGGCATTGTATTTTAACTAGGAGCACTTTCACCACCACTGTCTGCAAACTAGGGCTGCTGTCCTTTTTGAAAAGCTGATTTCCGTTAAATACAGGCACTCACATTCAGGACTCTAAGTTTCAAAGAAAGTGCACCTTTATTTTTAGCCTCCCACAAATGCAAGTTTTATAGGAATATTTGAAATTCTTCCTTCCACTTTGAAGATAAGGATTTGGTCCTACAAACAAGATTAATCACAATTTGTCTGAAGGCCTAGTTTAACAGTCTGAAGGCTTCAAAATTGACAGATTCTGATTTTAAGATTAAATACAGTGCAACACAAAATCTCAAAAGCCTACATGATAATTGCAGTAGTGGGATATTAAGGAGGAACGGGAATGATGAGGTTGTAGACTCACCACTTTACAAACACCTGGTCACAAACCTGTTAAACAAGAGAGCAGATACCTCACTCAGGGACCAGCACAAAAAAGGGACCCATTAAGCCCGCCCCCAGCAACACTGCAGGGCTACAGTAACACACAGCAAATTCTACAGATATAAAATAACATCAGAAAAAGAGCAAACTTCTTTTTCTTTCAGAGAAAGCAGAACCTAGACCTAGCAGGACTGGAAAGAGCCAGTCACACTATGCCCACTCTCACCCACTGGACTGAATCTTAGGGAAGGTTGGTTACTATTCCTCTATGATTGCTTTGGACAGTCATCAGATCACTGTGTCATAGTTTCCCCATCTGTAAAAGGTAAAAGATAGTATCGAGTTCAGTCAGTACAACATCAGAAAACCTACAACAGCAGCAGCTGGTGGCACTGACAGAGAGAGTGGACTGGAGGCTCTCCTACCTTCACAGATCCTTTCGATGATAAGCCCTTGGTAATACTGCAGGTCTTCATAGGAGGAGATGTGGACCAGATAGCTGGGAGACCCAGCAACTCTCAGCAGCGTGTCCCTCTCTGCATCCCCAACAACAACCACGAACACCAAGATGCCGTTGTGCCTCAGCTGCTGAGCTGGGGCAGCTGCATCCTGCATGCCACCTCCATTGGTGAGCAACACCACCACCTTGTTGACACCAGGTCTTGCTCCCTTCTGCACGGTCATTACATCACTGTAAACATGGAGCAAGGCACTTCCAGCAGAGGCTGAGTCCCCAAGGAAAGGCACCTGGTCGATGGCCTGGACAACAGCAGAGTTGCTTGTGTGGGTGTCCAAAGCAAACACAGTGTGAGCTTTGCTGCCATAGATCACCAGCGCAATTTGGGTGACATCCCGGTCGATGACGAAGTGCAAACAGCTGCTCCTGACAAAGCGCCTCAGATGCAGAAAGTTCTCCAGGCCAACTCCAGACGAGGCATCCACAGCAAATGCCAAGTCAAGAGACTGGGCCTGGCAGCCTGTGGAAAGGAGCACAAATATGGTATCTCTCAGAACATGCATCTACTCTACTCCTTTCTGACTGAAAAACAGCAGTGGGAGGAAATAGTGGGCAAAATTCAACACTGGTGATCACCAACTGTGAAGGGTGATCTGTGTCCCTTTCACAGTCATAGGCAGAGATTCATCACAAAAATCACTCATGGAAGGTTAGTCCCTGGATCTGTGACTAAAACCAAAACAAGGACATTCATCCTTCTGTCCTTCCCTCCTCCCTGATGAAATTCAGGACACCTCTGCATGGTTTTGCAGACTTGTTCCACAATGCCCCTACCACGCTTTTACCTTCAGGACTGCCCACACTGCAGATTTTTCTCTGCAGCTCTGGGATCCTGTTGAACAGGTCCTGGGGGTCAGAGTAGACAATGGTCTGCTGTGGATTGCCAGTCACTGTGGTCAGCTCTGCTCTCATGAAGCTGTTGCCTACGCCGATCAAGAACAGATTTTGGTCCTTTGCGTACTTAGTGGCTTCTGCCACCGAATCCTGGGACTTGGAGTCAGTGAGCAGGACAACCACACGTGGGAGATCATCCTGCACATCTGCAAAGACTGGGGTACTCCTAAAACCGTGCTCTGCAATGTATTGCAGGGCTCTGCCTGTCAGGGTTCTTCCCCCACTGAAATTCAAGGCATCAATACTCTTCATGAGACTGAATGCATCCTTGTGTTGGCCCAGTCCGATGGGTATCTTGACCTCATCATCGTACAGGGCCACCCCCAGGCTCATTGGCGAGTCCTGGCCCACCACGGCTTGGAGGAATCTCTTGAGGAAGGCCTTGAAGCGCAGGAACCCTTCCAGTGTGACCCCTGCTGAGCTGTCCATGAGAAAAAGGAGATCCACGCCACAGTCAAGGCTCAGCTTTGCTGCTGCAAAGGGAGAAGGCGATTAGTCATTTGCAGGGCAATCCCTGCAGGGGCCTGCTGGAAGCATTGTGGAGAGGGGACATTGTGTCCAGTAACCCAAACATTTTGCCACTCACATCATGAGCTGGAGGACAAATGTGCCAGGAGCAGGCTTTGCTTCGGTTGGATGCCATATAAGCCTTTAGAGACAGGAAATATCTATGGGAATTCATGAACTTTTGGATGGCAAACTTCAAATCAGAAATGGCAACTCCACCCTCTTAGTGCTGTGGGCAAAACACTCTGAATGACACAATTACATACTGGAGAGAGAGTCCAAGCACCAGACCCTCACCTATGACATCCTGAGATGCTTTGAAGTGGGAGCCTTGGTCCTGGGGAATTTAAGTACAAGGTGCTTTCTAATGATCAGGAGTTTTTGGCTTTTTTTACACTGAACCCCCAAAACCAGGAGCTCCTGCTGGACCCATGTGTGCAGGGAGGGGACCAACAGACACATCCATGTCTCTCCCAGTGTCTCTGTTCTCCTGATCACATGGCAGCTGCATTTAGACACAAAGGCAGCCATGCCAGGGTGAGACTGTCAATATTGGTTCTCTCCGTACCCACATGGTGTCTGAACAACAGGACCCAGTCACTGGGCCTGACACAGTTGGGATCAGCATGAGAATGAACTCGGCCTGCCTTCTGGAGAAAAGCCCATCCCCAGGTGTCCCCATGGTGGCACAAAGGGCACCACGAAGGCAGGACTCAGCCGAGAGGGAAGGAGACAGAGCACACGTTCACACCTACCACAGTGGACGTCTGCTGCGTACCCCAGCACACAGAGGCAGTGGTATCTGTCCAGTCCCTCTGGGACACACGTGCCACCATTCTGGCACGGCTGCGAGTCACAAGGGTCTAAACAGGACAGGGGAGAGAAAGACAGGGAGTCAGCAGGGAGCCTGCCCTTCCCCATCCTCTGCCAGTGTGAGCATCGCCATTAGTGGAAAAAGGGTCACAGCTCTGCTCCTCTTGCTACAAGTTTGAACTAACACAGCGCCATGTGTACTCTCACCTCCATGGCAATTTCCTTTTGGGATGGGTCTCCAGCAGGCTATAGCAAGAAAGCAAACCAGACTGTGACTTCATTTGATTTGGAACAATGCCAGTGACACCATATTCGTATAAACAGAGAAATGCTAAAGGTCCTGTGCCCTGCCAGATTTACAGCAGCAGTGAAGGGGTCAGGGTCTGGTCTGCTGCTTAGACAGTGTTGTACTGATAAAGAAAATAAAGCTGCTGTCACCTGAACTTGCAAAAAGGACTGAAGGACCACAGCTATTTCAACAGCCAAAAAATAGGCTGGTGATCATCATGTGTCAGGCTCCCTGCTAACCTGATGCTGCTTATGGTACCAAGTGTATGACTGGAGGCATCACTGGGTGCTCCTCTGGCTGGAGAACACTGACTCCCTGCAGGCACTGGGAAACAGTACAAGACTCTGCCCCCAGGACATGAACAGCCAAGGATTCACCGGCTCCTCAAGTGGAGGAGAAATCACTGGGAGACATTTTAATCCAAAAGAACTCTGGTCATAGATACCCATGAGAAACAAAAAAATTGATTAAATATCTACTGACCACTGTCTCTCACTCAGAACAAAATTTTTGAGAAGTGAAAGCAAACACCTGTCTTTTTGTTCTTTAGTTATTACCTCTCCTGCTTCATAAATTAAAATTTTGGAAAAGCAAACTCCCACCTGGACATACAGTTCGGAAGCATCTGGATGGGTGTTTTATCAAGACTCGCTTCCACCTGAAACAGGAAGAGTAAGACCTATCATGAATTTAAATATTAACAAGGTGCCTTTAAGGTTGACCTTACTGTGTTTTCAATGGAACAAATTTTCCTTTGAAAACACAGGTTTTCAAAACAAGTATTTAAAAAAAAAAGTCCATTCTAAATGAGGTGGCAAAAGGAAAAACATAATTGCATCAAATCTACCATTTTGATTTTGAATTCAGCTGTAATCTTTACATTTTGAAGATTATGGATGCATTTTTAAGACTCAAAAAAATTATTTTGTTTGCTTGCTTCTCAGATCAGCCAATGATCAGAGCAGAGACTCTTCCTAGGACTAGAGACCATGCTTGCATCAGTCTTCTGAGGGATCTTCATCCCAGTAACAGTCAAGGTCAGATAAAAGCCTCATTACTGTATTTTTTATCTCTCAGCCCCATGCATTTTTCGAGATGTGGGTGTCCAGCTTACCTGATGAAAGGGCACAGTGAAGCCTGCACTGCATTGGGCTGCTTTGAGCCCTTCCAACACACGTAGTTGCCAGCCAGTTCTTTCACAGTTTCCAGGGTCCTTCGTTCACAAGGGTGGGACTCAACTTTGCAGCCTGTAGCAAAGTAAAAGGCAAACTTGCATCATTTGCCTGAAAATACAATGGCTGTGAGAGCAGACAGCCATTTTCAACTACCTGACAACAACAGACTGGGCAGAGCTTCCAACAGCCTCCATGAGACCCCAGAGGAGAAATTTCCCAGTGAAAATCTCACCAGCCTACTCTACTTTCCAGGGAGCTAAATATTCAGCCTCCTCTGATTTGCTACAAACCTCATACTGCTGAGTTCACGGTTCAATGACAGCTTTTCAGCCTCTTTGGTGCCTTTATCATTCATGTGTTTGATGTTCTGCTACCTCTGGAGCAGTCTAGTTCTATCCTTTATAACTCCTGCAAGCCCCAGGTGCCTGCCCTTAACACACAGCCAAGTCCATTAGAAAATTTAACACAACTGCGTTTAGCCCTCTATCCCCTGTCACATGAGCAAAAGCCAGTACTCCCACTTTCAGAGGTGAACTAGGATGCAGAAAGATTTAGGATTCTACAGCTTGGAGGCATTTGGAAAGCATGCCATCCAGTCTGGGAACCAGAAGCAGGTTGCCTCGAAGTGCACCACCTGCTAATTCCCCTGTATGCTTCCTGACACTGCCCTATCTTCCTCACTCAGTGCCATGGTCCAAGCTAAAAGCATGGGCACGAAGGTGGGGCCAGCAGGGTCACCTGGAGCAGTGGCAGTGCAGACAGGGTCACTCAAGGTGCTGTACAGGCCGTTGGCAGCATCATCAGCATCTCCAGCAAAGAGCAGGTGCCGCTCAGGGGGCTCACTGGCCAGCACATGCAGCTCCTCCCACCTGCCAAGCAAGGGACAGGTCAGCTGCTCAGTCTCCCCCACAAAGAATTAAGAATCAAAACCAACCCTGTGCAACAAATAGAGAGTTGATGCAAAACCATGGCACTCTTCAGTTTCCAAGATCCTGGCATGTTTAGCCTCAGGCAGTAGCGTAGCTCTACTCAGTGGAAGTTTCCTTTATCAACTCTAGTGCTCCTCCTACATCAGCCACCAGGTCAGTGTTTCCTCCATGCCTGTATTGCCCTGCAAACTCCCTTTTGTCATGGTTTAAGTTTGGTATTCCCAAATTTAGTGGTCTCACTGAAACCAGGTCTACACTTGCTTCCCCTCTCACCTCCAGCTGGAAACACAAAAGGCAAAGATCATGGACTGAGGTAAGAACAATTTTTGAGAACAGAAATGAGATGAGAAATCAAACAGTAACAGCAGCAATAACAACATTAATAACAAAAGATGTAAGACAAAATCAATTTACTTGGAAAGTCTGTCTCAATACCAACTGTTTTGTCCACCACCCTTCCTCTCTCCGAAGGGAGAGAGTCCTTTTCCCCTGCCCCTAGCAATGATAAAATGGTATGGATTATCTCCTAGACACACCTACAACCACACCCACCCCCCCAGCTACAGGAAAAAAAAAAAAAAAATACTCTGTACTCTGCTCTGGCAAAAACTAGGACACCTTTTCTCTTTCCAAAATTCGTATCTAGCCCAAGATGACCAGTCACTCACCAGGACTTGCCATTTGGCTAGCTGGGTGTCTACTTCCCACTCTGGAGAGTTTCCTACCTTGGAAACTTGATTCCCACTGCAAAAACTATGATGTGTCTTTCCTTCACCTGCATTGCAGGCATTGCAGTGCTGCCCTGGGACTTTCCATCTGAAATGATGATCAGGACTTCAGGGACACTTGAGTTTCTGCCACCAGGGAAACCCTTATGAAGAATGTACTTCAGAGCCTGACCTGTCTCTGTGCTCCCACCTCTAGAAAGCAAGGAGATATAATCAGAAAAGAAAAAAATCAGAATTTCTCTCCTGCTACTGAATTTACCGTTGGGTTTCAAATTTTTACCCTCTGGTAATGGGAAATGAAGCCTATTTCTGCTTGTCGCCACACAACTTATCCATGGGGATGTCTAATCCTGTCATTCTTCTCATCTTCCTACCCACAGTTCCCATCTATTCACCCTGACCTCCCTCCTCTCAAACCCAGAGTGGTCTCCAAGAGACTTCTAACATACAGTGGAGTGTTTCTGCAATTGGTGCAGTATTACAGCTGGTGATGGGTCAGTAGCTCTGACCGAGGAAGAGGTGACCGGTCCAGAGAAATGGTCCCAAAAGGAATCACCTTCCCAAGGTCCAGTGTCTTCCCTCAGCTGCTAGCTAAGAGGGCCCATGCAGAAGCTGTCAGCTCTTTAGTGATTGTCAGCTTGTGATTTCAGCTCAGCTCTGCAGGGCAGCCTCCAGGCCAGACCAGAGAGAGACGAGAGGCCCGTGTAGCTGTTCCACACGAAGTAGATTTATTTATTGGTCCAGCGAAGGGGAGCCAGGGATGAGAGCTCTCTGTCTCACAGGGGCAGAGGGCTAGCTTTTACAGGGATACAGGGGGTGGGTGCCAGAGAGTAAAGGCCAATGGGTTACAAAGGATCTGCATAGGGTCACCCAGAGAATTCTGGGTCTGTCTTTTCTCGCCATGAGTAAAAGGTTAGCTGCCTTCCACGGGAGTCCTGCTGGGAGATAGTTCCATCTCCTTATCTCAGCAGATATCCCTCCAGGGCAGTGGCTGGGCATACCCCAAAGTCCAGTAACCAGAACTCTTGGGATATTTGAATTTTATTCCCAGCTTTGACAAATGTCTCTATAGCTTCTGTTTTCCATCCGGAAATCCTGGTCATTTCAGCTGTCAAAAGGGGTGCCAGGTGTGGCCCTTTGTGACACAGGCGCCTTGTGTCAGGGCCCTGGATGATGTGGGACATTGTGGTGCCCGGAGGCCCTTGTGACACGGTAGAGCCCCGCCCTGCCCTGCCAGGGGGTATCCAAGGGGCGCAGAGCCCTGGGGAGCCCAGTCCCGCCAGAGCCGCTCTCGCAGGAGGAAGCAGCTCCCGGGATCCCTGTGACGACGTCAGACGTGAAGGAGGACAAGGTGAACCCCAACTCACAGCCCCCCAGCCCTTTGCCCGGCTGGCTGCCAGACCAGGCCCTCAGTGGGCAGTGGCTGGGAGCAGGCGGCTCAGGCCTGCCCCTGTCGGACACTGAGGAGGAGGGGGCCTTTGTCAACATGGACAAAGACTGGGAATACGACTCGGATCAAGAGCTTTCCCAGTGGGGAGGCATTAGCGGCCAAGAACTTTGCCTCTGGGAAGAAGTGACAATCCAAGAGTTTTACCAAGGGCAAGAAGTGACAACCCAGGAAGTTTCCCCATGGGGAGTTGTGACACACCAAGAGTTGCATCAGAGGGAGGTAGGTGTGAAAGTCCAGTGGGGGCATGGAACACAGCAAAAGCTGTACAACTGGGAAGAAAGCCTGACAGTCCAGGAGCTGTACCCATGGGAGGAAGAGGATGAGATATGCCAAGAATTGTCCCAGTGGGAAGAAGACCTGACATGCCAAGAGCTGTCCCAGTGGGTAGGGGAGGGACACCAGGAACTGTCTCCTTTGGAAGAAGATGTGCAAGGCCACCTGCACATGTACCAATGGGAAGGAGACAAGAGACTCCCCCCAGAGTTGCCCCAAGTGGGAGACAACAAGGACAAGGAGCTATCACAAGGAAAAGACTACAATGTCCAGGAGCTACCCCGGTGGGAAAAAGACAGGAGTGACCAAAAGCTGCCCCAGTGGGAAGGAAGTGTCAGCAGCCAGGGGCTGCCCCAATGGGCAGAAGGTGTCAGTTGCAAGATCTGGGACAAACCCTTGTACCCAGAGAAGGATGAGGATGCCCAGGAGGGGCCCGCCTCTCCCAGCAGCGTGGGCACCCAGGTGGCAGGAGAGGCAGCCCGTGAGCTGCCCAGCGCCTCTCCTGCCCCGCTGAGTCCCACAGAGGATGAGCTGGCAGCCGCTGCTGCTCCAGCTGGAGCTGCTGAGGAGGAGGAGGAGCCTCCCGAGCCTCTGCCTGCCGAGGTGGAAAAGGCACCAGGTTCTCCTGGCCTCAGGGAGGAGGTGCCATCGGCAGCGACAGAGAGCCCAGTCCCTGCTCCACGCAGCCCCCCAGGCTACAGCCAGGCTCTGCTGGACTTGGCGTGGCACATCAGCCATGAGGTGGTGCGAGAGGCTGTGCTTGAGGTCCAGGCAGCAGGCCAGCAGCCACAGGAACAGAGGGACCTGGAGCAAAGCACGGCTGTAGAACTAGAAGCAGCAGCTCCAGAACAAAAGCAAGAGCGCCCCATCTCTGCCCTGCACAGCCCCTGCTGCACCCCCAGCCCCTCGCCCAGCCCACTGAGAGCCCAAGCCCTCAGTGAGCAGCAGGAGGAGGCAGACAGGGGCTCAGTCCTGGCAGAGAAAGAGACTGAGGACAGGGACTCGGCTGGGGAGCTTGAGCTTTCTCAGTGCAAGCATGAGGAACACACAGAGCTGTCCCAAGGAGAAAACAACAAATACCAGGAAGGCTCCAAAGGGGAAGCCTGCATTGAGCAGGAGCTGTCCCTAGAAGAAGCCCAGAACGACCAGGATGTGTTCCAAGGGGAAGCCGGCATTGAGCAGGAGCTGTCCCTGGAAGAAACCAGTAATGACCAGGAAGGGCTCCAAGGGGAAGCCTGCATTGAGCAGGAGCTGTCCCCTGGATATGCCAGCAATGACCAGGATGTGTTCCAAGGGGAAGCCTGCACTGAGCAGGAGCTGTCCCGAGAAGAAGACAGGAACAATCAGGATGTGTTCCAAGGGGAAGCCTGCACTGAGCAGGAACTGTCCCTGGAAGAAGCCAGAAACGACCAGGAAGGGCTCCAAGGGGAAGCCTGCATTGAGCAGGAACTGTCCCCTGGATATGCCTGTAACAACCAGGATGTGTTCCAAGGGGAAGCCGGCATTGAGCAGGAGCTGTCCCTGGAAGAAACCAGTAATGACCAGGAAGGGCTCCAAGGGGAAGCCTGCATTGAGCAGGAACTGTCCCCTGGATATGCCAGTAACAACCAGGATGTGTTCCAAGGGGAAGCCTGCATTGAGCAGGAGCTGTCCCGAGAAGAAGACAGGAACAACCAGGAAGGGTTCAAAGGCCAAGCCTGCATTGAGCAGGAGCTGTCTCTGGAAGAAGCCACCAATGACCAGGAAGGGCTCCAAGGGGAAGCCTGCATTGAGCAGGAGCTCTCCCCAGTAAAAGCCGGTAGCTACCATGAGCTCTCCGACAGGGATGAATCCACTGGGGATGAGCTGTCCCTGGAAGAAGCCACCAGCGACCAGGAAGGGCTCCAAGGGGAAGCTTGCATTGAGCAGGAGCTCTCCCCAGAAGAAGCCGGTAGCTACCACAAGCTCTCCGATTGGGATGAATCCATTGCGGACGAGCTGTCCCTAGGAGAAGCCAGCAGCTACACAGAAGTTTCTGACTGGGAAGAAGGCACAAAGCAAGGCCTTTCTCAGGGACAAGTCGGTAGATCCCAGAATCTCTCTGACTGGAAGGAATACAGCGAGCATGAGCTGTCCCACAGAGATGTCTGTAGCTACCAAGAAGTGTCTGATTGGAAAGAGTCCATTGGCCAGGAGCTTTCTGAAGAGGAAGACTCCGTTGGCCAGGAGGTTTCCAAAGGGAATGGCAAGAGACCTTCAGCTCAGTCCAGCTGGGAAAATGACAGTGACCGAGACCTGATGCAGGACAGCTGGGAACAGAACATGGGGGACAAGCCCTTGCCGCGGGAGGAGGACGAGTGGGATGGAGTGAGCCTCCTCGAGCTCCGTGAAGAAGACAGAGAGCTGGGAGGTTTGGCAGGAGGCAGGCTCCCAGTGCCAGCCCCTCGCGAGGCCTGGGTTGAGCATGGGCCATCTGAGCCGTGCCCCCAAGCGCCGCTCTGTGCCTCGCCTCCCCAGCTGGGAGCCCAGGCCCTCAGCCAGCAGCTGGGTCCCCGCAAGAAACGTCCCTCCCGCCTCGGGCGGGCGCTGCGGATGCTGCGCAGCCTGTTCCGCTGCCCCTGCCTGGCGCCACAGCCCGAGGATTAGGGCTGCGGCCGGTGCCAGCCCGGGCCCCCTGGCCGGCAGCTGACCGGCAGCCTGCCCCACGTCCTGGGGGAGCCACACGGGCTGCCTTTGCCTGGACATGTCCCTGCAGCCTCAGCAGTCCCCAGCTGCTTGGGAGCATCCCAAGCCAAGAGCAAATATTACCCGTGTGGCCAGCCTCCAACCAGTATCCATGCGGGACACTTGGTGCCAGGTGGCTCAGCGGTGAACGCCAGAGACTCTTCAGGGTGGGAAGAGACCTTGAAAGTCATCCAGTCCCACCCTCACCCTGGCACCACCATCATCACCCTGAAACCATGTCCCCAAGTGCCACATCCAGACAATACTTGAACACTTCCAGAGACAGTGACTCTACCACCTCCCTGAGCAACTTCTTGCAATCAATTCCTGACCACTCTGTCAGGGAAACATTGTTTGGAATATTTAATCTGAACCTCCCCTGCTGGAATCCAAGGCCATTTCCTCTCATCCTGAAAGGACTACATGCTGATCCTTTGGGATTTTATCCATGAGGAATGGCCACAGACAGGAGGCATTGCTCCCAGGACTCCACTGCACGACTTTGCCAAACAATTCTTCCAAAACAGAGGGAAGTTGGCTTTAAGAAATAATAGCAGTAGTGAAAAAAAAAAAACCAAAAAAACCCACACACCCAAAAAACAACACAAAACACAAAAAAAACACAAAAAGAAAAAATAGGACTAATAATAATATAAAGAAGATGAAGAAGTTGAAGAAATAGTAGTAGTAAACAAGAAAAAGAATTAAGCATAAGAACAAGAAAAAAAAGAGTAAGAATAATAATAGGAATAGAATAAGAAAAAAGAAGAAGAAGAATAGGAATAATTAAAGGTTTTAGAATAAGAAAAATGAAAAAAAAGGAATAAGAAGGAGAAAAAGAATATGAACAGGAAAAGGAATAAGAATAATAAGAAGAAAAATAAAAAAGAATAAGGAGAAGAATAGGAAAAGGAATAACAATTTAAACAAGAATAGGAGAAAGAAGAATTATAAGAATGAGAATAAAAATAAGGATAAGAATAAAAATAAGGACTAAGGATAAGAATAAGTTGATACAGAAGAAGAAATAGTAGAAGTAAACACTAAGAAGAAAAAGAAGAAGAATAGGGATAAGAAGAAGATGAAGATGAAATAGTAGTAGAAAATTATTATTATTATTATTATTATTACAACAATATCAAGTTAAAATACACATCTACACATACTCTAGCATCACCAAATGGTTTAGTTTGGGAAGGACCTCAAAGGTCATCTAGTTCCAACAGAGTCTCTTCTGCTCTCTCTGAGACTGAAAGAAATAGCTCCTATTTTTCTTCCTCTCTCCTTCACATTTCCCGTTAAATAAAATCCACGTTAAATAAAATCCGTATGTTGTCATCATATGGAATTTAGGCAGAGGCATCTCTCTCTGAAACACATTCTCTGCCCAGATTGTCTTCAAAGCAGAGGTTCCCCAACCCTCTGAGGACCTCAGTAGCTCTCCTCTGAACTCATTCAAGCAGGTCCAAACCCTTCCTATCCTGGGGGCCCCCAGACAAAGATGTAGTGGTCCAGGTGGGATCTCAAAAAATGGACTAGAGGGCCACAGTTACCTCCCTTGACCTGCAGCTCTTCGCTCCTTTCCATGCAGCTCAGCCCATGGGTGCCTTTTTGGGCTGGCTCACGCTGAGCTTCTCCTCCATCAGCACCCCCAAGTCCTTCTCCTCAGCCCCTGCCCCACTCAGCTTCTTCCCACACATGGCACAGACCTGGTGATAATAAAGGCACTAGAGCAGAGTGCACATTTCAAGCTGTCTTCTAATTCTGTCATGCTATAAATATTTTCCTGTAATTGCCCTTTAGGGCTGCTTTTATTGCTATCCAGAGCAATCCAGGGGAATCAAACCATAAGTGTCACTCCTTCCTTGGAGGATTCACAGTTCTTTGTCTGCATTGAAACAAACACACCTCATTTGCTTTCTGAACATCCATCCTTTGCCCTAGCACCTGATTCCTAGCACCTCTGATTTTCACAGAAACTTTTTTCGCTCTGTACTTGCCAGGCCTCTTTGCTTTGAACTTCTTCCTTCTCTGCGTTTCCATAATTTCCAAGCATACTCAGTGACCATGTGTCCAAATTTGCCTTTTTCTGACCAGATGTCTGTGAGATGTTTCGGTGAAGAGTGCTTTGCATGAGGAAAAATACGCTGTGCATAGTGAGTGTGGTTACTAAATCTTGATGAACTCAGTACACTGTGCCCATGTGAGCCCTGAGGACTAGAAAATTTAATAAAGAGCTCATTAAATTGATTTGCTTATTAATTTGTATTTAGAGCTTCACTGGGTTTTGACACAGTGGAATTGTGTTTGAGGCATCACTCCAATAAAGATTTTCTGAAGTACAAGGAAATCTGGACTTTACCCGCTATCTTTCTTCAGGGGACAGCACTAAGAAGGTTTCTCTCCAGCTGCTGACTTAGATGAAAGAAGTCCATATGAAATTTAGCTTGAGATTACCACTGAGTATGGCTGGAACTGGCCAATGAATTCCAAAGCTATTTGGAAAGCATTCACAGAGAGAGACTGGCAGTCTCCAAATAAATCACAAAAGCTTCACTTCAGCCCGGTGCTGCCTCCTTCCAAGTGCTGTCAGCTCCGGGCTGAAGTCAGGAAAGGCCTCACTGGCCAAAGGCTCATCAGAAGCACATCAAGGAACCTCTCAAGCAAGATGTCAAACACCCCTTTTTTTTCAGAAGCCAACTGGAATGCATCCATAACTATTTTATCTACTTCAAAATGTCAGCTTTTAGTTTTAACTAGATGAAATAGCCAGGCAGAAAGTCATCATTTCTGTTTGATCTGTCAGCATGCCTCTGTTGTCATCAAGGAAATGCAGTGCCAGACAGCAAATGCTGCTTCACTTTCTCTGCTCTCACAGACTTTCAACAACAACCAGAGAGGAGGAATGTATCTTGTTTTCTGTAAGTTTTTCCTGTAACAGTACACCAGAGGTTTTCTCGATTTGCTAAACTCATCAAAAGAAATACAACAAAATCCAGCCAACTGATCTTGCTCGAAAAATGCAAAACTGATCACATTTGCTTGCAATATGTACATCATGCTGAGAGCGGCAGATATGCATGGGAAATGTTGATCTAACCCTTACTCCTAAAGCAGATCAGCTAAAAGAGTAGACATCCACAGGCCTTACCAGTACCTCATCTATCATCAAAACAAGTGTTATTTAGGGATGATTGTCAGATCCTTAGCAGATCCAAATGTATATCTCCAAGATGGAAAGTTTGGATTTTGAGAGGCTCTAAGGACAGTTCTTTTTTGGACTTCTGGCTCCATTTCCTGAGTCATGGGAAGACATCCAAGTCTTAACATTCAGGAAGAAAAAAGGTTTCCATTTGAAAACCTGATCCTCTTGAATTCAGCAAGCACACATAAATATCTACAGACCAGCAGTTTGTCACTAATTCACAGGAGTTAGTGACAAACTGTAACCACCAAAAAATGAAGCAGCACACTGTGCTGCCTTCGCTCAGCCATGAGGGAACACCATGCTTGTTTTTGCACACAGGATGTAACCCACTGCCTGGCTCAAATAGACAGAAAGACCTGGAGAACTCTCTGTTTAATGATCTGGAGAACTCTCTCACATTCTAAAGGGACACCGAAAACTTTATCCCCTGTCAGCTTTCACTGAGACAGACCAGGTTTCACATTTTTAGTGGATTGTGGATTATGGACCACAGTGTTCATTCACCTCCGTCCCTGGGAGCATCACACTGGTGGTGCAAGCACAGCAGAAGCAGAGATTTCTAAACCTCAAAAAACCTCTCAATTCAGAGATTATTCATAGCCCAGAAAAAGAGAAGAGCTGTAAAATAAGCTGACCTGAACACAGTCCTCTTGATTCTCTCTTTCACTTCTTGTTTGGTTAGATAAGAATCCAGTGGGAATTCAAGGTGGGGAGTTGAGCTAAACTGTATCATTCCCACACGGACCTAAAAGGAAAGGTTAAAGGTTATGAAAGGTGTCTGTGCAAGTTTTACTCTTCTGATCAATTTACAAACCTGGGAAGTCTAAATTGTAAAGAGGCAAACTCTATTTTCACCGTTGAGCCACTGGCACTCTAAATGAACTTTAAAATAGAGCAGAAACTCCAGTATCATCTATACAGACTATAAACAAGGCAAAAAAAGTTTATCTGGAAACAACAGGAGCCTCTGTAGCAGTTACAGGCAGCTCAGGATCTATATTTATCCACCCAGAGCAGCTCACAGCCTCAGGGACAGTAAGTTTATAAATAACACCTTCTACACCAACCCATTTACACACTGTGCAGGCAATCTTTCCATTACTAAGAGCGGCTCCCTCTGGCAATGAGCACAGCAGGCAACACAAACCAACGCTTTTTCTAATAGCTTCTCTAAAACCATTTTCTCCAGCTGAAAACCCAAATACGCTAAATGGTCTGTACTGGGCAATGCATCCAGACTTCTTTTAAGACTTCTCTGAAGTCTTACCGTAAGTATTATGGAATGTGACAGCTTCGAAGGTGAAAAGACTACTAAGTTTTAGTCCAGTCTATGTGAGGATTAAGTGAAAGGCTAGGGGAAAGATGGTATTTAAAATATAAAGCAAAACACCACACCAAATCTGCAAATATTAAATATTCATTGACACAACCTTCCCAAAGACCTGACATTTATTTGGAAAGGTTCTGCCATAGAATCAAGTGCAGCAACCTGCCCAGCCTGCTCCAAGGCCCTCAGCTGAGGTAGTGTTGTGGGGCTGATGCACACCTAGAACCGCAGCCAGTCTGGCTTGAAATCCCCTCAGAAAAACCCCAGGATGTGTCATTCAGGCCCAGAGGTGCCTCAAGGCTGACCCCAGGGAGCAAGACCTAAGACTACAGCAGCACAGCATCCATCTCCTTCTGGGGGAAGCAGAGCAAGCAGACTACATAATTTACATCTATACAGAAAGGTGGTTAACTTCCCAGAAATTAATTCTGCAGTTTTCCAAGGAAAAGCAACAGAAAGATCCAATTACTTTAATTGATGAGCATCCAAACCAGAATAAAATCGGTAAAAAAACCCCAGATAATAATCTTTAACCTGAAGGACTATGTCTTTTCTCAAGATCAAAAGGAACGGCTTAAAATCTGTGAAGAATCAAGAAGCATTCTCCAATCCCACTGCTCCACAAACTGCATCTTTCTGAATAAATACTCTGCCCCCATGGCAGCTGGTAGGTTGAATTTTGCAATTTTACTCAGCATGTTACCACTGGCATTTAGACACACTGCTGAGCTGTTTGAAAATTAGAGGAGATATTCCTGACACTCACTCTGTCTGGATGGATGTCCAAGGCATCACAGAGCTTGCCTGCAAAGTGCTTGGACCTTTCAAAGCTTCCTTTGCCAATGCTGTAGGAGCCATCCAGAAGGAAAAGGACATCTAATGAGGCAGAGCACTGCATCACTAGGAGAAAAAATACATACACTGTGAAACCACGCTTTGTTAGCCCCACTCTCTGGAAGCAGGCAGCCAAGAGCTGAAAATCCAGACAAATTGCAGAGGATGGACTGGGCCAGCCCAGTGGTCACAACCCGAAGCCCACATCCATCCCTGCTCTTGCCTGCAGCAGCTCCAGCTCAGCTCTCAGTCTGCAAGACTGACTTTGGAGTTCAAGGCCCCAGCCTGGTCCCAGAGACAGCACAGGAGCAGCCAGTGCAGTGAAGTATCACGAAATACAGGGAGAGATGCTCTCCCAGAGAGGACACAGAGGGAGGGGTGAGCAGCAGGGAGAGGGAGCCATGCCCAGTGGGATCTGCAGGCTCTCCCAGCCCAAGGCACAGATGTAAATCCAGGAGACATTTGCAAAGTCTACTGAGTCCCACAGAGCCCAGTGTGTTTCATCTGCAGCACATTTTTCAAAACAGGCTCTCATTTTCCTGAACACGAACTCTCTGAACAGCTCCCAGACAGTGACAGAAACACTTTTAATGAAAATCTGCCTTTTATTTCCTCTTCAGAGAGGTGTCTTTGTATCACCCCTGCCTGCATGAACATGACTGCTCCCAAGTATAAGTTTCTGAGGTGCTTTTGCTGCAGTGGAAACCCACAATTTCACATAAATAAATAAATAAATAAATAAATAAATGGCATTTTGCAGACTCTGAAGAGTCATTTTCAAGGCATTTAAAGGGAAATTTTTAAGTCTCCTCTGCAACATATGCCAGATTCAGCTTCAAGGGAAAATTAATCCAGAAGTTCAATAGAGATCAAGCATACCAACCCCGTAAGAGCTGTGCTGGCTGGTGATGTTACTCTATGCCCATTACTATAATCTTTTTGTTAGTTATCACTACCTTTTCCAAATCATTCCTGCTAGCCAAAACCTGAATTTATAATTAGGGTTTTCTAATACCAGATTATAGGGATTGAAAGCTGTGAGGCATTCCCTTCTGGGTCACTGGTTCTTCTAACGGGGCACCCAGCCTTGCCCTGGGGCACTGTGCTGAGGACAAGCTGGAGCACAGCCTCCCTGCCAGCGCCGTCCCAGCTTGTCAGCCCTGCCCTCGGAGCTGGGCTGAACCTGGAGATGCAACAGGGCTGTTATCCCTGCCTAAGCATGCACAGAGAAAACTGCAGAGCCCCCAGATAGGGGTCAGCATGGAGAAACACTCCTCAGGTGGCTCTGGAGTTGAGGAGTGCAATGCAGCTCTTCTCCAGGCACTCATAAGCAGGATGTCTGCAGCCCACCAAGGGACTCCTGGTGACGTGCAGGAGGGAGAAACACCCAAACACTCATCCTCGGGATGGAAAGTCTGAGCTGAACACGTGGTACTACAGGATACAGCTGGAGGCCATGCCTGGCATAGGAACAATAGGACAATAGGAAACAAATGGCTATCAGGAGAGAATTCAGACAGAGTTTATCAGTAACCAATTGCAAGCACAGTAAGGGAGCTGAAGGTGAACATATGCTGGCCAGCCAGAGCCCCATCACTCCTGCTCCCAGCATTCTGACTGGCGCTGGCTTTACAGCCTGAAAAAACCACCCACGTGGGAGGTCTGATCAAGTCTGTAATTAAACACAGGTCTTTAAATCAGGATTGCTTGGAGCAGGCACTAAAGGAACTGACAGAAACACCATCCAGTTGGCAAATAGCCAATTTGGGAAAAACAGAGTAGATCACTTCCCAGGAGAGCTAACACCAATGGGGAAGAAAGCCAGGCTAGGGCAGAGGCAGCCACAGTGCTGTGCTTGCCAGAGCATTGATGGGGAGTTTATGGATTGAAGAGGGGCTGATAAATGTAAGTAACTACAACAACAAAAAACTTTAAAAAACCCAAAACAAAACACACCAAAACAACCAAAGAAAGAGGGAATTCAGAAATAGAAAAGACTTGCTTTATAAAACAAACTTACACTGGCCAGCAGCTGCAATCTTGCCAATCATCTCCTGGTCAGCATGGATTTGTTGTATACCCAACACCAGCAAAGCTGTGGGATCAAGCAGATAATCATCCATGTAACAGCAAAAATGCTGGTTTGCTGTATAGGTTTCACAGTTGCAAAAAATAATTTGATTACACAGCACTGTATCTGTGTCAGGAAATTCCTTCTAGCAGGGACACAGAGAGCATGAAAAATACCAAGGACATGACTCTAGCATACAGGACAGTCCCTCTGCTCACTGCATGCAAGGACACAGTGCAAGAATGAGAGCTAGGCCAGCTTTAGGCTTCTGAGACTACAGTCATAAACACTGGAGAGATTTATACACTTTTAATATCTTAACATCAGCTTTTCCCATATCAATTAGACACTTCACATACAGATCAGCCATGTATTCGAATTCTCAGAAAAGCTGTTTCTCCAGGTATTATCTTCTCCCCTTTTATGTGAAACTATGTTTCAGAAGTTTATCCCTAAACTGCCTGGAGAGGCTCTGACTTGGCTCTCCTTCCTCAGAGAAGGGATGGGGAAGCACCTGAGAAAAAACCACTGATGCAAAATGGCAACTTTAAACATACCTTGGGAAAGCAGGAAAATGCAGATGGACTCAAATGACAAGATGTTCATGGTGACAAATCTGGAGGGAAAAAACAAACAAACAAACAAAAAAGGAGAGGAATGGAAATCCAATTCCTAAAGCCGATTTATTTACCTGCAGCTGATCATCTTCCTGAGTGTCTCAGGTGATGAGCTCAGAAACATGCAGTTTGAGGGGCAAAAGTAATTCCTGCCCTGGGGAGAAGGGTGGGGAACAGACAGAAGGAAAAACCATGAAAATGAGGAAATGATAGAAAAGAAAATCTCTCTACATACTCCTCTCCTCCCATCACATCCGGAGGGAGCAGCCCTGGCAGGGGAGGAGGGACAGCCTAACCCTGCTTCCCCTCCTCTCCATGCCCACGCAGACCTCTCCTCCCTCTTCAGTGCACCTCCCTCTCACAGCTGAGTCCCACCGGGGCCCCATGTCCCTGGGGAAGCCGGTGCAGAGCCGAACAAAGCTGCTCCGGGGGTTCACAGAGCACTCCCGAGCCGCATCCCCCCGAGCTCCCCATCAGCTCCGGCCGGGGCGTCCGGGCTGTGGAGCCCAGCACAGGGGACCTGTCCCTGTCCCTGTCCCTCGGGTCCTGCAGCGCTGCTGCCCGACCCCATCATGGGTCTCCAACAACACTCAAGCCCAGGCTCTTTCATGCCTTATGTTTTCCAAGGACTGGCTTTCTGGGGAGATGTTTTTATGCATAACTGTCCAGCAAAGTCAATTTTCTGCTCATTTTTCCTTTGAAATCAGCGAGGCTGCCATCACATCATAGGTGGATTTCAGTGACACTTTCAAGTATGCCCAGATTTAGACCAAATGTATCTGGTAGGGCTCTTGGCTTTCTATTTCAAACATGTGTATTTATCTTTTCTCCAGATTAAAAGCACTTACCAGAGCATACTTGACCAGATTCCTGATGGGTCTCTGCCCCTGTTATTGCAAAGAAGACTTTCTTCATGTAGTTAAAGAAAAGTAAGAACATTTCTTGATAACCAGCTCTATTAATTGCTGTTCCAAGAAAACAAAGGGGGATTTTTCTCAGGAAAGACTTGTGTCTGCAGCAAATTATATACCTTTCACATCAGACAAGGCAAGATACCCCTAGCAGGCCATGCTCAGTTACCTGCATGGGTACACAGTGAAGAGGGGATTAAGAAATCCCCTCCAGGATTACCCCACTAGGGATTACAGACACAAAAACACTGTCTTTCAGTGCCAGATGCATCAAGCATCACCCTTCAGCACATCCTCCCAACACCCTCACAAGACTGCCCCCACCAAATTAACAGATCCCAGGCTTGGCTAAGTAAAGGGAGGTCAACACAATACATGACTTCATTGGAGAACCCCCAATGTGTGTCCCTGAGGAGCTTCAAGCCCTGCACATGCCACAGAGAAAAGGTCATTCTTCTGCCATGCCTCAAGGACATTATTTCTAGGAGCTATTTCCAGAGTGCACATCACCCAAAGCAGGACAGGCCTCTGCTTGCAGTCATGTGTGACAGGTATGGGGGGATTTCACATTGTTTTCACACAAAACATTGACAGGTTGAGATGTTTCTACAACTTGGTCTTATCTTGGGTTTAAATCAACTAATCTGCAGGATGAATTCTCTGCCTTTCAGCCCAGCCAGACCCTCAGCAGCAGGAATTGAAAGAAAGCTTCATCATCACCTGCTGCTCATCAGCATTAGTCCAGGCTTAGCAGCAGCAACCTTAAACAGCAGCTTTGCTGGGGGATGGTGTAGTGAGTGAAGGACCTTTTCGTTTTATCTTCTCAGCCCTTGAGATAGGGAATGATCTACCTCAATACTGAGACAAAAAAAAAATTTTTAAACCATACTAAGTCAAAACTCCTATTTTTGTACCCAGATTCTCACTTGGACACATGAATATGACGACAACTTACTTGAAGCTAAGAGTTGCAACCATGTGTACTGTATTTGGAGGAGTGAGACCAGAGACAGGAGAGAGAGGTAAAGCGGAGAAAAGCTCTTCTTCACAAGTACCTTCCCAACATGTCTTTCAACGCTGCAAAATATCACTCATTTGAACAGAGGAGAAAGCAGAAAAGATTACACTGCATATTCATTAAAGCATGTTCTTTACAAGCTAAGTAACCTCCTGTTACTGCTGAGGAATGGCCCCAGCTTGCTGAGGGGACCCACTGCTACATGCTCATCTGATATTCAGATGTAGGGAGGGAAGAGAGGAAACCAATGGTGCTGACTCCTTTTTCAGTCTCTCTCAGCATGTTTTCCATAAGTAAATTTCACTTTTATGTTCTTGACAAGGTTTGGAGGCAGTGGATAACTTCTATTAGGAGCCCCATGCATCACCTCTGCCCAGCAACAGGCATTGCCTGGGGGCAGCTCACAGTGGGATCTGAAACTGAAGGGGTGAGAAGGAAGACAACAGGGAAATGTTAAACTTCTCCTTAAAACAAACTTCACAAATTTCAGTCTAAAAGTTTTGACAATGTTTTTCTCCAAAGGATAAACAAGATTAAACTTCCATAAGATGCTCTGCAAAACCAGCTTATTTTTTCTCCCCCACCCAGTTCTGCAGCAAGGGAGTTTTGAGAGGCTCTTCTCCCCTGCACAATAAAGGCTCCTGTATGTAAAGAGACCTTGATCCTGCAGCACTGCTCACATGGGGTACTGTCAAAATCAACATGCTGCAGATCAGGTCCTGTACAACCAATGAGTTACAGAATAAAAGACACTTTTCTGACCTAAGAGCTTTTGCTATACTTACTGTGTAGTTTGTTCTGACAGAAGTGCTTATGCTACTGACTTTGCCTGTGGCTAGAGCAGCAGGAGCGTCCCCATGAATGTCTCACTTTTTAGATCTTTTGCCAAATGCAAACCCACCCAAGGGAGCCAGAGCTTGCCTCAGCATCACAAGCACTTGATGCTTGTAGCAGTGGGCAGCCAGGGTAGACGCTGGGAAGAAATGTTTTCTGGAGTGGCTGAGAAAAGGGGAACAGTGATCTGCAGTAATTTGGTGTCTTAGGTCAAACAGCAGCATAAGAAAATAGACAAGCAAACAATATAATTATATTGAGGTTATTAAAGCATACAGGTAACTTTGTTACACACTCTACTGAGAACTCATTCAAGGCTATGGGTTCTGGAGCAATTACTATAATTGGTTTTGTCACCCCTCACCTGAGCTGGGCAAATCTGGGTAGCAAATCTCCAGCTGGGTGTCTGGCCTGATCTGCACTGCTTTGCACCAGCCAGAAACATCCACACCTGAGGTAGATCAACTACTGATCTACCTACAGCAGGAGCAGGTGTGAATTGCTCCCAAAGAATGGAGTGGGAGAGCTGTCAGCTTTAGTGATTCCCGACACCGGAGGCTGGAGAGAGAGAGGAAAAATCCTTTTTTAACATTTCTGGCATTCAATGTAGCTCTCGCAATCTGATACATGCTGAGATCATCTCATACCTACCCCCTATTATAAAACTAACCCAAATGCTCACCTTATCTTCCTGCTGCATCTCTGTGAGCCCCAAAGGACAAGCCACAGCCTGGGAATGATCTTCATGGTGTCAGTCCCACAAACACGTACAAGCTGTTACCTGCACGCATTTTCAGGACAGTGGTCTGTGGCCCCTTCCGAAAAGGAGACTTCCTGAAGGCCCTACTTTAGAAAGTTGGGATCTTCCACATGGATTTTTTTTTTTTTTAATAACTCTGATAGGGTCAAGAGAGATCTACTTTCTAAGCCATTCCATCTACTTATGCCTCTCAGAGTCTTCCTGGAAGACCAAGACATCTTTAAGAGCACACGCTGAGGATGACACAGTTGACAGCCCAGCACACATAAGATGAGGAGTGGGTCAGCACACACACTGCCTCTCCAGTGCAGCCCTTGCTGAATAAAGTGGGAAAATCTGATTGCATGGAGGATTTGTCTCACAGTGATGCCTCATCCTCACTATGCAAAATAAAAAAGTTACTCTCATTTCCTGCATGAAGTGCAAGTGTCCGGACACATCACAGGTATCATCCCAGGCCCTTCAGTCCTTCCTTGATTATCAAGACTTGATCAAGTTGTTCTTGTGTCTTTTGCTGAAAGATTTTTATTAAGTACATGAGACAGAACCTGTTGGAAAACCTGCCCTGGCAGGTTCAGCACTTTCCCCTAGGCGCACCCCAAAATTGCTAGAAACAAACTAATTAAAGCACTAGAGCACGGGCAGAGTCTGATTTCCTGGGTGGTGGGGTTTTCTGTTATTTTACTAACGTGACATGGCACTATTTATTTATTGGAGTGAACAGATTCACACCGTGTTCCGGCTGAGCTGGGGCAATCCCTGCTCTGAGCTCGGGGGTCCCTGCAGGGGGACCAGAGGCACAGCGGCCGGGGCTCCTGCAGACCCGGGCTGGGACCTCGGCTGCAGAACCGGCCTTTTGGGTGCCTCCTGCCCCCGGCCGCACAGGGGCTCTGAGCCGGCTGCCGCATCTCCGCTGCCCCGCGCACCCCGCAGAAGGGACAGCAAGGTGTCCCCGCCGGCACCGCCCGGCCGCCGGGGACCAGCCCCAGCCCTCCCCGGGAAGGCTCTGCCGGGCTCCATCGCCTCCCCGTCCTGCTCCACGCCGGCTGGGGAGGCAGCGGCCCGGGGCAGCCGGAGGAGGAGCCGGGCGGGGGCTGCCCTTGAAGGCCGCTGCACAGCCGGCTCCGCTGAGCAAGCGTACCCCCAGCACTTCTGAGCCCCACACGGCCCCTACCCTCCCAGCCGGAGGTTTAAGATGTTCTCAATTAAAAAGGGGGGGAAAAAAAAACGCTCCGAGTCGCACTTTACCTTTTCTCGGCAGACTCCGCACGGCCCTTGTGCACCTGCGGGGGTTATGAGCAGCCTTTTCCCACCTGGATTTACACCGTGTTCAGCTGGGACAGCCTCTCCTCCACATCCACCACAGCCTGAACCTACAGCTACGACCTGGGGGTGGGGAAACAACACCAGGAACACCCACATTGCTGTAGGTTACCCTTAGGAGGAACATTGGTGTCCGCTCCTCCAATAGACTCCGTAAAGCCGAGAATGTCAGCAGCCCTGGAGCACAGCCAGCAGCCCCGGCAGCAGCACAGAGCTGAAGGACAGCCCCAGTCCCACTGCCTCACAGCAGCACTGAAGTAGCTTCAAGCAGGATCCAATTTTTTTCGAGAATGTTTTTCCTAATGCTTGCTTTTCCACAGAAAACTACGCTTGACCTGTGAGCAGAAGTACCATATTCACACCTACTACACCTGGAGGAATGATGTAAGGGGCCCGTTTCAAAAATTATGTTTTGTTATTACGCTATTATGTTATTGTTATTCTGTGCCAGTACTGGTAGTTGCACAAAACTCAGCGCCTTTAGTCAAAGAAGAACTTCCACACCTCTTCCCACACAAAACCTAAACACAGATCAGTAATTTTCAAATTGCACAGACAAAACATGCCCTTGTGTCTACCTCAGAGTATGTGGAGTTAGGAACACACCAAGTGCCAAATAATAAATAATTTCAGTCAAACCCAATGAGCAATGTAGATTCTAGGTCCTGCAACAGTGATTCATAAATGAGAATTACCTTGTAAGGATAAAAAAGCCCTGTTGTTTTGCAGTGCTAGGTAATTTTTATTAATTTCATACTACTTCCCTTTCAAAAATGCTATGTTTTTCTAGACTTCCAGTTCACTGTTGTTATTCTTGCCTAGAAGGGAACAAAGAAATTTTATTTTCAAGAGCACAGATGTTATTGTCTAAGTTATTGTTTCATATAATATTCTTTGTTCAGAAATAGCCATACAGGCTTTACATAAATAAAATCCATACATGACAGTTCATCACTTCAAGAGAAGATTTCAATTAGAGATTAAAACTAGCAAAAAAAAAAAAAAAACTACGCAAGAGGAACACAAGACTACATGAGTAACTCCACTGGGTTTCCACACTTCTTGCTTGATTTGTTCCTACACCAATGCTCCTGAAAAGGGGTGAACTAGGTATCTGAACCACATGAAGTCTCTTATGTCTCCCATTACTGCCAGGTGCCTTTATTCCACACCATACAGACAACTCCACGGGAAACACCAACCACTACTTTCCAGTTTTTATTTTACCCAAGGAGGAAAAGTGAACCTTTGCTTGTTCCTTCTCCTGCTTATGAAATGCAGGCAAAGCAGCTGCTTTTGGCTACTGCAAACTCATCTTCTGAAATGCAGTGAGTAGCTACTAGCAGAGGGAGGATGTGGACAAGTGAACAAAAGGTGTGGGAGGACTAAAACATCAGTGAGGTGCTTTGCATGTGGGCAAATGCTTGTGCAAGTCACTCTTGTCCCAGGGAGCCAAAGGACACCTGACACAGCCACAGTCTTGGTTCAGAACCAGGGGCATGAACAGAACTCTAAAAACCCAAGTGCAAGCATTTATCTTAGTATTAGTAACTGCAAGAAGATGATGCAACAAAAACTAAGTGGCAGGAAAAAAAAACCTGAGGCAATTTGAGTGTAATAAAACATTAAGTCAAACAAAAGTATTTTGCAACAATTTTAATCTCAAGATTCTTCCCATCTGCAAAAGCCCAAACTTGAAGTATATATAAGTGGACAAAAAGGCTGACCCTGCAGTTTCAATCAGCAAATGTCTACTGTGTCCCACAAATAATAATCTGACATTCCTGAATTAGTGAGAAATGATAACTAGGTATTCAACTGAAGAAATACTGAAAATCTGATAATAATTTGATTCAGTATTTTTGTCATATCCCAGAATGTCAATTTTCTATTATGATGTGAAAACTTGATGGGGTAGAAATCCTGATGATGTAGCTACACACAAAACAGCTTCAATACAATTAGCTTCAAAATAATATTCACAGATGCATATTATACGGCATAAGTGCAAAAAATGAGCTGCACATTAAAGTGTTTACTGATTTTAGAGAGAATTACCTGTAGGCAGTCCAAGCCAACATTCAACCTTTAATGAAACTGAACTCATGTTTATGAAGAACAAATCTCAGTCTAACTTCAGACCAGAAATTAGGTTGAAAGGCTAGTAATCAAAAGAGATACAGTTTTCCAAGTCATATTAATGGTACCAAGTTAAGTGAGCCTTACAATAATTTCAAATGCAAGTCTGCAGAACAGACTCACAATGTAATGGCCATTCCATAAACTTGTGTGCATTCAACAGGAAAATAAAAGCAAAAACTTCAGCAGCACATGGTGGCATAAACCAAGAACAGAACAGAAAATTTAGCTTGCAGCTTTACAACCCACTAAGTTACGTATTTGTGTCACAGTAACAATCCAAGCATACAGATACATGCAGGTACTTAAACAGCAGAATTTCTACAAAGTGACCCTCATTTTTTAAGCTGAAGCTCTTGATCTTCTAAAAAAGGAAGGGGAGCAACTTGGTGGACATGCAAATGAAATGGTGCATGTCAGAGACTTAGTGTTTTAACAGTTTTTTCATTTCAGTGAATCCATCTGGATTCCCAAACTTGTTTAGAAGGAAGAGTAGGACTTGTTTATGCTTTTCAAGCTGTGGAATAAGCAGAAAGAATCAGAAATAGATAATTTTACTTTTTTTTAATTGCTGATTTCCAATCAGGGTAGATCCTAACATGACAAACTCAGCTAAGTACCATATTAATTCAATAAATATATAGTTCCTTTGTGCTGTAAAATCTTCTGGAGGGGGAAAAAGCTAGCAGAATTGTAGCTGACTTCCCCTTGTCCATGTATGTGTCCCTCCCCTCCTTTTTCTTTTTCCTGAAGCAGCTTCCTCAAACCTAATTGATTAAATACTCAAATTAGGACTGAAATCAGGATCTTAAATTAGACAACAGAGAAAAGTACCACTCCTGAGACTTCACACTCCAAAAAAATGAAGTAAGAGCTGTCTGTGGGGCAAAGTACAGACTAATGAAGTCTGTGTGCTCTATACACTATCCTCCCTCAGCTTCAGGGTGCCCTAATTATTACCATATATTAAAAAAAAAAAACGGAGAAAAAGTGTCAGGATGTATTTCACACAACTTCCATGTTTCAGTTAGTTGTTATCCCCCTACTCCCAATTTGCTTCCTACACATAGTTTCTTTTGAATTCTGGAAACATAAGAAAGAAAGTATTGCTTGGACTGAATCTTACTTGCACTTTTAATTCCATGCAGCAGCAGTTGGTCTCGCATCCATTACCTACAAAAACCAAAGTGAATGAGCAAAATACACAGGTATACAACTTCCCTAATTTAAGAGATGACATGTGGCATTGTCCAGGATTTTTAGAAGGAAAAGTCATTTAGCCACCCCATGTGCTTCCAAGTTCTTCAGAATAAGCAAACTGCAGTAATTAAGCCAAAGTATGTACCTTGATGTTCACTATGCAAGTTTTCAGCACTGCAGGGTTTGACCAAACCCTCCTTTAGAAGTTTGTCAGCTATATTCAAAGAACCATTGTCAGAATGTTTCTCCACTGTTACTAAATTAACATTTCCATTAATCCCTTTCACTGTAATTGTGACGCATTGCTTCAATAATAGCTTTTTCAACTTGCCAAGCACTAATGGAGACCACTCAGCTTTCTCTATTCCTGCAAAAAAAAAAAAAAAAAAAAAAAGGAAAATCAAGTTTGTTATATAAATAATTACTTTAAGATATAACTTGAATCGTACATACGTGTTTTGGAAAACATGATGCTAAATCTTCCTAATATAAATAGCTTAAATTCTAGAGATAATGAACTAAACCCATGTTTTCTAAACCAGCTTTTGCCATGTTTACCAATGTATTATTTCAGAAGATCATCATGTTGTTTACCAGTTTACCAGTATTAAGGAATGAACATTACCACCAGAACAGGTACAAATTTATAATGTTCAAGAAAACCAGTCAGGGTTTTTTTGGTTATTTTGGGGAGGTTTTTTTTACCTGCAAGTGAACATGTAATTGTCTGAAAAGGCAGCTTTAAATAGGAATCAGTGATTGGCAGCACCTTTGAAAGGGGTAAAGTTTCTGTGTTTCCATAGTCCCCATACAGTACTTTCACTGCAGACTGAGAAGCTTCCAGAACAACAGCTCTGTACCAATTGCCATTACCTGTAAAGATTGGGACAAGAACGGTCATGTGTGAAGAATCCCTCATAAACACAGTTCATCCTGAGAACAAGAAACTGTAGAGTTTTCCAGGAATTTTTAGATACTGTGGTGGATATATAAAAGGCCAACTGACAAGAAGCACAATTAAGAGATCCATAAGCACTTTCAAGTTGGTGTTTTTCCTTTGTCTAAAGCCAAAACAAAAGCTGTGTTTTACAAAGGCCAAGGAAATGGAAGGACAAATGATTGTCTCACCTGAAAATTGAGCACAACAGGCTTCACCCAGTTTTGGCTGGAAGGGCTGTTTGTTACAAGATCTACAATAGTCTTCCAGTGAAGTCAGCTCCTTAAAGAGCTTCTTTTGACCTACAGAAAATACCCACATTCACTAACTAATCACATTCAGGTATAATGAAGGGCATATTTAAGTTTTAAACCCCTCCTGCTCCCACCTTTGACAGTATTTTCCTACTGTCCAAGATACATTTCTACATGGTTCAGTTCACTATACACATTCATTTTATTAACTAGCTTGCAACAGTGACTTCTTACTGGTACTAGGAACAATGAACACTTCTTCTTACCTCTATTTTGGACTGGTACAGCATAGAACAAGTCTGGGCTTACAACTTCTGTTATCCAGACAGACACGGTTTCATCTACAGACAATTCAATTGACTTCCAATGCCCAAGTGAGGTTGCTAATAGAAATTTTAAGAAAATGCAGTGTTATCACTGTCCCCCAAGCATATATATATATATATATTTTTTTTTTTTTAAGGAATTGTTATTTTTATAATAACTTCTTGAATTTCAGACACAACTACATGTCTTCCCTTCAGGAAGACAAATCTAAACCAAGATAATTGATGCTTACTTTGCTGTTCACAATCTGTTTGCATACAAAAGCAGCTAAAGTAAGAAAAAAAACCTCAGAAAAAATAAGATCTTGAAAAGCAAACATGAGAAAAGTTTCGGTCATAGAAAACTTCTCTAATTCTCACAGAGACAAACAGCATTCATTTAAGACGAACACAGCTATTTTTATCTTTCTCTTTTTGTCTGCAATGCCACCTGCAGGGCAGCTGGTGCTCAACTGCAACAACTGACAATGTAACCAAAACTGTGCATGGATATTAAGTACAATTAAACAAGAAAATAACAGTTTAAGGCTGGAATACTGAAAACTCTAGTTAAATCTAAAAGTTAACATTCCTTTAATTACCTTTTTGGTCAACAGAGTTTTTTGGAAAGTTGTTATTATTATCCTGCAGAACTTCCTTTACAGCCAATTTTTCTGAAGTTAGTATCTCATTGATCATTTTTGGACAATCTGTGGAATTGTCAGTAAGCTCTACACCTGCCCCATCTTCAGAAAGGGAAGTTACTGTGGCTTGAAGCTCTAACCCTGAAGTGTACCTATGAAATCTGGTTGTAGCTTCTGGATTCCATTTGCTATTTCCAGGCTTTATACCTAGGAAGTAAAGTAATTGTTAAAGTATCTCCATTCATTAATGCTGACCTTCCTCAACATTATAATTTCCTTAAAAAAATACTTTAAAAACATTTTTTTAAAGCACACCCTGAAATATCAAGGCTACTTTTACTACCCTAGGGAAATACATCGTCCTTCATCCTGTTAACTGGTCTTCCTCCTTTTTTCTAAATGACCACATTTCCTCAGACTCCCAAGTTTTTCCTTCTATATTTTACATTTCAACCAAGTAAATCCTTTGCCTTAGCACAAACATTACTATTAAGACCGTCATTGGATCAGTATAACAATGCCTTTTTATCAAAGGAGCAGAAAAAAACCTCAGTGTTTTAAGGGTGGGTAGGTGGGGGAACTGCAAAAGACTTTAATGAAGTGTGGTTTTGAGCTTTTTCCTGTTTCCACATTTTTTATTTTTAAACCAAATACACTACATCAGAAAGAAAGAAAAATTCTGCAGAATTTTGAATGGTGTGGAAAAGGACTTTGCAGAACATTGAGAAACAGCAGTACAGTGCCAAACTCTTCAGGAGTCAAATGAAAGAGAACTGAAAGGCCAACTTTCTTCATTAAAACACATTAGCTCCTTTGCCAGCAAAAATTTTGAGAAATAAAGTTGCACAAAAGCACATTTACTCCTAGCAAGGCAACAACCAAAAGCCAGTAAGAACTACAGATGAAGCAGAACTAAACAAGTTCCCTTTGACCAGTAAAGCAGTAAGCGAAGTCCATGCAGATCACTCAGAGAACTGGCAGGAGCTGAAAAGAGAAACAAACAAACCAACCCGAAAGAACAAGAGTTCTGCACACTATTCCCTCTCATCACCACCTTCCCCCAAAGCAGCAAGTCTCTAAATGCAAGAGCTCTTGTAAGAGAAAGGATTCAGAAGAAGATTCACCTGAGAGCCAGCATTTAATTGCTTGAAATGGAAGTTCTAGGAATGAGGACGAGATCTGTCGGATATTACCCAGTGGTACTTCCTCAGTATTTCCATAGTCCACAAAGCTCACTTGAACAGTTCCATCTGAAGTGACATTTTGCACCACAGCACGGTACCAGTTACCATCCTCTAATTTGAAAAAAGTTTTAAAAAAATTAATATTACTTCACACATTTGGTAAGTCTACCAGCTTTCATTTTGTAATAAATAAATATAATTCTTTGCTGTTCTCTGCCAATGCAAACTATCAGCTAATTTTTCATGTTCACCCTATAAAAACAAAACTATTTTAGTCTGTTACTTGCCAGAGTAAAAAGCACAGCAAGGGTCTCCATTCTTAGGTTCAAAAACATCTGGTGGAGTTTTCTGACAGTATTCAGACAATGATTTGTTAAGTGAGTTTAGAGCAAGTAACTCTGAAAATTAGAAAGAAAAAAAAAAAACATGAGATCAACAAAATAAGCTGACTTGAACTTTATCAATACTTTTCACTGTGCAGCTTACTTGTACACCTTCAAATGTATTCCTTGACTACAGAAGTCAAGGAACAAACATCCCTCGCTCTTTAAGAACTGCCCCATATTTTTCGTTGGAATGCCTTTGGCTCCCACTTCATTCACTGAATTTTGTCACATTCTTTTTCTAGCATTTAAAAAGCCAGTGGCTATCAGAAGTCTTTATACAGACTTCTGGTAGAGAAACAAGATTACTTTTTAACTAATCCAATAGGAAGTGACATCTCAATGGCTGTGTTTTCTCATTTTCATGTTACAGTAATTGTACCTTTTAAAATTTTTATAAATTCCAAGAGAGTTCTAGAAGAGAGCTCCAGTAATTGTTGTCTTGGCACAGGGAACATGACACTTATTTGCTTTTATTAACAGAATCACTGAATCATGGAAGGCTGGAAGAGACCTTCAAGATCATCTAGTCCAACCATCAACCCAGCACCACCATCACAACCCCTAAACCATATCCCCAAGTGCCACATGTAGATGCTTCTTGAACATTTCCAGAGACAATGACTCTACCACCTTCCTGGGCAACTTATTCCAATGCCTGGCCACTCATCCAGAGAAAAAAATTGTAAGATATCTTTTGGCTAGGTTATGGTAACTCTTCCACTTTCCTCTACTGCTTATCTTCAACATTTTCAGATTTCAATACCATGATCCAATTTCTTTGTCACTCCACTTGTATTCTTAGATAAAAACCTCAGAGAGAAGCCTTTGTGCTATAAGCTTACTTGACATAGTAATTCCTTATAACTATAATAAATGACAAATCAGAAGGCAAAGAAATGATCAGAAAGAATAAAGCTGAATAAACTTACCATGGCTGTTTGAAATCTGACAGTAGAATTCTCCAGGATTGTACACTGTACACACTATGACACTAAGCATTTGGTTAAGAGTTAACTTAACCCACTGGCACATTCTTTTGTTCGCTGTGTCCTCTAGAGAGAGCAGAGAAAAGCAGAGAATGAAAAGAAATTAAGTAACTTTTACAGGAAAAAAAACCATCCTGAATGCTCATTCACGTCCTCAAATTTCTTGTTGTAAATTGTCCAACAGACTAACTAAAAGTGAGAGCCTCCTTGCAGAGTAAAACCAAGTAAGAGAAATATGCTAGTTGTTTAATGTATTTCTTCACTACCAAAGAGAGTAAGCCACAGGTAAGAGGGAAGAGTAATCACACAAAGAGGTAATGACTAGGTGGCAACAGCCTGAGCAAGAGGGATACTGGGGAACCTTGGTCCCTGGAAACAGGGCAGGGAGCATAGAAAAGGGAAGCATCTGTCACCAAAACTACTGGAAACAATCTAAGGAGGAAGAACAAAAAAGATTACTAGAAAAACTGGTTGCAGAAATTTGCACTGTATATTATGCTCAAGTACCTGACAGAAGCTTGTAGAATAGATCATGGGAACACAGACACATGTTGTAGAATAGGTCATGGGAACACTAAATCATGGCGCACTGGAGAACACACTGTTCAAAACCTGCATTCAGCAGCTCCCGCCCAGTGAGGGAAATTTAAAAAAAGGGGAGAGGTAACCAAGAAACCAACGAAGTACAAGATCTCTATGTGACCTTGAACAAGCTGCAAACTGCTTTGAGAAAGTTTTGCTCAATTTTCCTTCCCCCTCTCAGGCTCAGTTTAAAGGCATAGAAAGGCACAAGAATTAACTTCTGGGCAGCGATATGGGATACACATCACAAAGTCACCCCAAGACAAGGACAATGAAGATGAAAACAGGAAATACTATTTGCACTAATGGACAAGGGCATAAGAACAGGCAGGTGATAACTACTAGTCATATCCTACTTCAACTGGAAACTGCAAGAACTTCTAACCAGAGTAAGTACCAACTTCCAAAAGCAGGCAATTACAGCTTTGTTAAATGTGCACACCTGGACACAAACACATACAGACACACAATTTCTTTACTAAGTTGCCATGGCTAAACTTCAGACTTGTGAAGGCTAGACTTGATGAGCCAGACCGAAAAGCTCTTACCAGTTAAGAGCTTGCATTCTCTGTACCCACTCTAGCAGGAGGTTAAATAATGCCAGTGCAGCAAGATGTGTTCATACTCACCATTGGCTTGCTCAACATCACTCACTCTGGCTGCTGGTAACGCCATCTGCAGTTCCTCAGCTGCACAGCCTTCCTTGACGAGAAGGCTCGATATATTCACTACTGGAGTAACTGATGCATCTGTAAGCTCCACCACAGATCTAGAACTCTCTTTATCCACTACTTTTACTGTCAACACTTTGTCTTTCACCAGTTTTTTCATGTAAGAAATACCTTCTGAGGTCCATGTTCCTAACGGTGGCTTTACACCTAGAAAGTCACACAGGATGGAAAGGTTCTGAGGTCAGTCCCAGTCTCACCAATGTGTGCAAAGGTACAATAACTGCGAGTACATTATGAAATATTTGTCACATTTTGTATATATGCCATGACAGTTAAGAATTCTGGAAATAATGCCTACCATTACCTCCATCCTTCCCCATATTTCAGTGTGATGGTTATTTAATACCACTTGTTTTCCCCCTAGCTAGTTTGAAACTGCTTATCATTTACTTCATACCTGCCAGGCTACATCTTATGGCTTGAGCTGGCAAGTCCATTAAGCTTGGAATAATAGGACGAAGTCTGGCCAGTGGAAGAGAGTCAGAATTACCATAATCCATATAGTCCACCAAAACAGTGTCTTCAGAAGCATAAGCTCTAACAGCAGCACGATACCAAAGGTTGTCTTCTAGAAAGGAAGATACAGATGTAACATCTGAGAACAGAATGGGGTTTTTTTGACAGACCAATATAAAAATATATCCATCTCCATACAGTTCAGGACTACCAGGTGTTGGCTAAATAGCATTTCGAGAAGCAGTCTATCAGAGCAGCATCATTACATATAACCCCATTTCTTCTCTGCTTTTTTTGGGGCCTAAAATTTCAAAGATATACTTATTTCTAACCCTGGAGAAACAGTACTTAGCAACATAAAAACCCCAAATTTCTCCATGATCTCTTAAAAAGCTATTCTAAATAATCTGAATCCAGTGTTAAGAGTTTGCTCAATAAAGGGACATTTTAAAATTGGCATTTTATAGATATAATTTTTTAAATCATGATCAAGCATTATCCACAGCTAAAAACCAGAGGCGAACTCCATATGAAACATTTCTAAACCTAAGTACATGTATCTTTCTGGTAATACATTTAAGTGACATAGCTTAGTACTTTCACTCCATATTTACCTGTGAACTGGGCACAGCACGCATTGCCAGCAGCAGGACGGAAAGATGGACTACTGGGAAATTGTTCACAGTATTCATTAAGAGACACTTCAAGCTCAGCAAGTTGACCTGATGTTAAAATACATAGGTTTTGGAACACAGCCTGTCTTGCAGTTATCACAAAATAATTAAGCTCAAAGCCTGGAAGACATCTTGTAGTCAAATGGAGATTATTTCCAATGTTTAACATTGATCAGACTAGGGCTCTTCAATCAGTAGCATCAAAGAGAGTCCTCGTGTGTGTCTGAGGAATCACAGCACTGAACAGACAGGGACGCCAGTGAAGGACTTTTTCAGCGACGGGACAAAACTGAAGCCAGTGGAAATTGAAACCAAGCTAGTGGAGGCATGCCAAGAAGAAACCAAGGAAGACAGACAGCCCTTCCAAAAACAGGCAGATGATGAGGTAGGTCACTCCTTCCCAAAGGACACACTTTGCTATTGATTACCCAGAATTAAAAGGCTGCACATGGACACAGAAGAAAAGCCTACTGTAGGAGATACACCAGATCACATCCAGCTGCCAAAGTCTTTTAGCTGAAGAAAACCTGCTGGCTGAGACAGCATTGGGATGATGAGATATCTCACAACTTACTCTGCTCTTTATTCTCCCCCAGACACGTGTTTATGGGCACTGTGGAAGATACATGTGAAGTCCCTGCAGCCTCATGCTCTGACCCACTAGACAGTCATGTTTTCCTCTATCAGAAAACACCAAAGCACGGTTTGGGCACTGACTTTCTCATACTCACAGATTTTCCCCATGCTATGAAACAAGAAGTTCCGTCCATGCACAGTCCTTAAGAAAACGCTTGTTAAACAGTTACGGGGAATAACAAGGTATACAGAAATAAACAAAGTCATTACAAACTCAAATGCATTTCTGGAACACCCGAGTGAACATATTTAACATTAAGTATCTGGAAACAAATTGACTTCAGACTGCTAAAATCCAAGCTGTATCTTTTTTCTACTTTGCACTACTCAAACAAATTATCACCTTTCAGAGTAGTAAGTGATACTAACAGCTAACACTTCCAGAAATTATCCTCTGTACCAGCATGGCTCTTAACTGACTGAGGCATGGACTATAGTTACATGGAATGACCATTTCAGGTCAACCTCCAAGACCAGCAGTACCTTCCTCCAGGCACTCCCTACCAAACAGAAAAATGCCATACTAGGCATCCTACATCCCATTTCCAACCCATTACTTACGGGCACTTTGCATCCGCTGACAAAAAAAGGTCTCTGGATTTTGAATGTGGGAAACCACACCAGAAAATTCATCTCCGATACTTAAAGAGACAAACTTGGCAATTGAATTAGCACAGTGAGGAGAGTCTTCATCCTCAGGTAATTTTTTTTCACTTCCCTTTGAATGGTTTTCTGATACAGTACAGAAAAAGAAAAAAGGTTGCCAATCAAAAGCTAGCTGACTTTGAAAATATAAACATACTGAAATAGTTTATTCTTTTTGTTGATGCTTTGGACTTTGAAGACTCCTGTCATACTATGAAATTAATGCTCATATAATAATTATTAAACAAATATTTAATACTATTAGAAAGTAATATGAGCTGGTATGAGCTAATGTCAGTAGTAACCTGAAGGAATCTCCATTAGCCAACCATTTAAAGTATGAGGTGATACTAGTGAGCAGCTAGAATATCATGAAGCACAGGAGGACCTAAAATTCCACAAGTTTAGTTTGATTTGCTTGCTTACCTCTTGGAGAGTCTCCTCTGGCATCACTTCCTGGAGTTAAATGCGACTTCATTTCTAAGGGAACCTTATTTAGGTAGTCTTCTAAACCAGACATGTAAGAATAAGTGATTTACTATACAAAATAGCCATGAGTTAGTTTCACTTCAGAACCATCCTCTGAGCCAGACCTATATCCCTATCACAAGGTGAACACGTTCCATTTATTTGCTCAGCACTTACTATGTTTAGAATGCAAAACAAAAATAATTTCAGACTAGCTCAACTTCTTGAGTCTTCTGAGCACATTCACAGCTCCAAGACTGTTTGACTTCATAAAATGAGCAAAGCAGTAACAATCAACATTTACTTGCAGTCACTAAAGACTGTTAGCTGAAAAACTCATTACAGGTTTTCAGACACAAGGATTTGTGACTCACCTCATTATAAACAACACTGAGTGTGTAATGATTTAGTTAAGATGTCTTTGTAAATCTTGGTTTCTTAGCTATTACATATTCCATTTCTGATGCATGAAGCAGTATTCCAAACTTTCAATACTATTATTTGCAAATGAAAACCTCAATACAGGTGTTTCAGTTGCTTGTAAAGTCTGGAATGAATGTGTGGAACATTTCAAGAATGCAGTGATATTTATGTGATCTTCTCTCCAAAGGGTTGGGAGGTTATATATCACTATGCCACTAGTGTGCTGTGAAGCAAGCAAATGTGGAATAAGCACAACCCTGAATCAGCTGAATTTAAATGGGACCAAGGTGAATCATTCTCTGACAGACTGCACAGTACAACATGGAGATAAGCTTCCTGCACCTGAAGAAATTTAGCAAGCTAAGCCAATCAACCACCACATCCTTCGAAGTTTCTGTGGGCTGCAGATCAATGAAATGAATATGCTCTTGGCATCACACTGCTCCTGCTCTGCAGCCAGAGGAAAATCTAAACAATAGAATCTTCCACATGATAAAAGGTACACCTTGCATGCATTGATCTACTTTGACAATCAAAGCCACCCAGCTCAACTGAAAATCTTCAGTCTGACTCCTCAAGGGTCTGCTGCTTTGTCTTGTCTCTCACCGAGGCTTCCTAAGCTGGAAATACAAACATGCTTATAGTGTTCTCCAGCTGGATACAGAAATATCCAATGATTGTTCTTTCTTTGAGATCCTTAGTGAGCATGTATGAAATATAATGAAAGCTGGTAAAATCCTACATGGAACTAGAAATTGATACTGCAATTTTTAAAGAGTTAAAATGCATGAGAAAGAAACAAAATGGTACCAAGTTTTCATGCATCTATTAAAAGAGAAAAATTAACAACATAATTCAGAACACACTGAAGTTAATACAATTCTATTGGAAAAGTAATGTCACTAAAATTTAAGGTTATTAAGCTTAACAAGGTATTTCAGGCACTGACATTTTATGGAAAGGTGAAATAAAATAAAATTGAAAAAAGTCAAGGGAGAGACTGGGAGAGTGACAAGAGGGAGGAGGGCAAAAGAAAAAACACTTGCCTTTTACAGGTGTTCGGGAGGGATGTGAACATAAAAGCCTTAACTGTGTTGGGATTTTTTACCCACACAACCAAGCACTTACCAGAATCTGGAAGAACATCTACAGCAAAACTCAACTTCACTTCCTCCTGTAAGATATCAACACCAGTTACTGAACAGTGCTTTCCCATCAGCTGGGATAAAAAGCTAGCAATGCATTTATTCTATCCTTTTCCTTTTGGACCATAATTGGCAAAGAAACACTTAATGGACTGGAAATAATTATAATTAGAACAAGAGGGGATAGCAGATTATTTCCCCCCATCTAAGTGACTAAATAATTAAGGCCTTCAGAAATATTGTCTTGCATATTAAAGTTAAAGCTGTTGTTGGGGATTGAAGTCCTATCAATTCAACTAACTTCTGCTCTCTCTTCTACAGAATTGGGAAATTAAACAGTAAGAATCCCCAGAAGCTGAATTACCCTATTTGTAACAGGTACAAGTTATGTTTAAACTGGAGTTGTTCAGCTGTAGCTCCTTGTAATAACAAACTTCAAGAAACAATGCAGAGATATACTGAACATCAATGAAAAACAAGTGCTGAAGACTCACGCATTCACCTCCTCACATCTGTTTTATGGGACAACTGAGCTAAAATTCCCACTTATGATGCTCTCATAAATAAAAAGAATTTAATTCCACCTGCTTCCTTGTAACCTTAACACCCCAGAGTAGATTATAGCTACTGCTTTAACTGCTGGCATCCATTTTTAAGAAGTCTAATAATTTAATGTAACCCATATAATTAACATTCAACATGCAATCTAAGCTCTCTTATTCCTGCAGAACTTATGTAAGCTTCAAAAAGTGAAAAAGGGAAAAGAAAAACAACGTTCTGTTCTTTGAAAATAAAGTGACTGCAAATTTTTTATTCATATTGTACAACCATTTGGTATAAAGGGCCCTCACCATCAGTTTCATTAGAATACAGTCACAAGTACACACACAGCAGGAACTAACAGGATGAACTAACAGAAGTCTCATGACATGAATAAATCCTTTCGAAACAGATGAATAAACTACTTCAAAGAAGTACATGACAAAGGAGTTCTACAGTGCAAAGATGAGGCTAGTTGGAGGTATGCACATTTATTCATCTTCATAAATGTGATCCCAAGAAGCTACAAGGACAGAAAAATCAACTGCTGCAGAAGAGCTCGTAAGAAGACTGGAAGAAATGTTTGGCTTAAAGTAAGATCAAGAGAGGCTTCAAAACATTACAAAGGAGAACTGTCATCTTTAGTTCCTTCTACAGCAAAGGAACAACAGCTTATCTGCATCTGCTACTGTGTAATACTACATTAAATGTATTTCTCTAATAAATTTCCAAGCCTCTAAGAATCAGCTCACAGCTTTTTCCCAGAAACAAGACACCAAAAGTTTTCTGAATTTGACACACTACATCTGTTTCCTTCCCAAAGTATCTCTCTAGCAACATCATACACGTCTTTGCTTTTAACTTTTTCACAAATGTTTTTTCAAACAAAAGCAGAGTTGTCTGATAGTGCTTCTAAGAGCTCCAGAACTAACATTTTTCTGAATACTTCTCCAGTAACTTTTCATTTGAAGCACTGATCGTTCTAAAAGGAGCAACTTGTCCCTTTCCTGTACAGGTTAAATTAAGCACACTGCCACTCACTCACACCAGATCCATTCGAGACATAGTGAAAATCGTATTCCATACCTTAAGATAAACTCCTGTCTTGGTTTTGCTATTCCTTAAACTGTAATCAAAGAAAAACATGTCAAATTTGAAGAACAAAAGACTGACAAGTAGCATTAATAATACAATCTACTTGCAAATAGAGACAAAAGGCTGTGTTCATTGTACATGACTTTTGCCAACACTTATTCCTTATCCAAGAATATGCAAAATTACAAATATGGTAATATGTAATAACGACAGACATAAGATAATGCAGTACTAGCCTAAGAAAAAGCAACACATTTTACTGTAAGAGTGCCTTCCCATGGCCATTTATGTTGTAGTGGGAGGGATATTGTCTTTCCATGAAGATTATTTGGCAGAACTGTCAACAAACTTACTTCTGTTTAATGGGATCACAAACTACTCGATGTGCCGGCCAATCTTTTTTCTGACAATCTGCAGAGCAATAGTATGTTTGCAGACACTGTGAACATCTGAGCTTTCCTAAAAAAAACCCAAAAAAGACAAAAAAAAGAAGTCTGAGCAAAACACATATTGGAAGGGACAACACCTGTTTAAATAATTGCTTTACAAAACACCTCTCCTGCAATTCTAAGCACATACAAATAGCTATTTGTATTCACATACAGCTGTCAGACATTGCTGCCCCAATGATCCAAATTCCTTCTACAGTTAAGGAAAAAAACCCCACCACTTTTGATAAAGAGATGCTCTCTTCTGCTTGTCAGTTCTGTTACTCCAACTATGTTCTGAATAGTCTATACTTGTGTTGGAGAATTAAAAATATACATCAATTTTAAGGCATTTCTGAGCAAACCTGACCTGGTTTCACTGATAAATGTACTGTATGTCACAGACTACAGGACAACAGGCACTTACCAAACAGACCACAATGATGGCAAGTGCCCCCTTTAGGGGGTGGTACTAACAGACTCAAGAAACTCTTATCATAGCAAATAGAAAAAGCACTCTTAGAGGAATATTGCAATTTCTTTGGCTTCCCATTAATCCAATTAGAATGTGACACCTGTGGAAGAAAAACCTGAAGTCATTCTTACTGTAAAAAAGCTGCCCATTAGGGTAGAAATATTTTAATATACAAAAATATGACAACAAAGAGAGACAAAACTTCAAAGTTCTAGAAAGATAAATACATGCTGATAATTTCTGCTATCTAGAAATGCTCAGAATACTTGGGGCAACTATAAAGTGAAATAACTCACAGTATTTCCTTTATCAGCTGCAGCTATGCAGTTCTCTCTACCAGTTTTGTCTTCCATAGAACTTCCTAGAAGCAGAAGTATTTGCAAAGGGATCTGATTAACAACACTAACACGTGCCTATGTTATGGAATATTTGCAGGAAGAAACAAGGTTCTTGGCTACTCCTACTATTCTGCCAGCCCCTTTGAGTGAATGCAGATGCCTGGACCATGACACACTCTGGAAGTCACTTGTTTTCACTCTGATACCATATTTATTCAATAATGCAATCAGTGGTATTACTAAAATAACAGTTTCACCTTCTGTGCTTATCACTCAGTACTGAGAAACAAAACACTCTGAAAAAAGAGATTCTGACTTTCCATTGAGTGCCTTATAAACCCTGTGGTCTTCCCTGCGAATTTTATCTTTACCAAACAACTCTTACAAGACATTCAGCTTAGCCTGCATATCCATATACTAAGAACTGCTTTTTCAAGTTTCCTACTAGGAAACTAATCCACCTTCAAAGAATTTGTTTCTGTTCTAGGCTACGCATGCCAGTCAGAGCTTGCTCCAGTCTGGCAGGCCTATCCAAGGTCTCCACAGAGACAACATAAAGCTCACATGGCCTTTTCCTCGCACCTGGAAGCAAGTTGATCTTGTAAACTTTGCCTGAACTAAAACTCTTGACTAACATGAAATCAAATTGCATGAACTCTCCAGGCCCAAGATGTTTGTATACAAAGCTAATTCAGATCTTCCAAAATGAAGCCTTTCCCTCTCCCCAACTTGGAGTAAAGATCATGGATCAGACAGTACAGAGGCACTTAAGAGGCAAGAAATATTGCTGAAGGAACTGAAACTCCCACATATTGGTCCAAACTCCCTAATACTTCAATTATCCTGGTGGGTTTTTTTAGTGTCTAGGGCATTTCAGCTGGCACAAGTTTGGATAATTAGGAGTTGTATTTATAAGCCATACTCATACTGATGACATGTATCAATAATCAAGCATATACACAATTACAGAACAACAAAGTCAAGATACCTCTGTCAATCTTTGGACAAAGTCTCTCTTACTGCACCTGTACTGCTGTTAAAGCTTTCTCTACTGTTTCTGCACTTGTCAAAAATACCCTGTATTGTTTGCTTACAAAATACTGGTTTTTATTAGATATTTCAGAAACTCAGCCTCAAAACTAGAAGCTTTTCAACAGTAAGTTGGTACCTGTGACCCTGTTGCTTAAATCTCCATCTGTAACTTCATTATGTTGAAGATTAAGTGGTTCTGCCATCATGTAAAGGCTCACATTAGAGTATGACCAAAGGTGGCTGTGGGCCAGGTAACTGCAAAAGCATGGATTTAAAGATTAATTCAGGCAGGCACACAAAGTATTTTTGGGTCATGTTCCGAACATATATTTAAACATTCATTTTGGAAGGCTAATTCTCTACCATCTATTTCTTTTGTTTGCACAGCAAAATACTTTCTGCATTAAAGATCTCAACAATGAGCATTACAGACTGAATGATAAAAATTCCTTTAGGAGAGAGGAACACACTGACAAGCAGGAGTGGCCATCACCACCTACATGTGAAGCTCGCTGTCTCTCTGTGGAGAAGACCTCACTGTACTTTCAGTAAAAAAGTTTGAAGTAATAAAAACCACAGGCTACACTCCTGGGTTCCTCATGGCCGGGAACCTGAGGAGAACCACTGCCCTGGGCTCTGCTGAAATGCATTTTCAGCACCAAATCCTCCAAATGATAACACACAATATAATTGTTTTAAATGAAAAATATTGGAGAAAACAAAATAAAATGAACCTGCGAATAAAGCAGAGTAGTCTTCGAAGTGACACTGCAAACCAACTCAACCAGAAACCTGCTTTCAACAACTGCAATTTAACAGGTGCTATTTAAATTAAGTCATTTTAATTAACTCAGAATAAAATTAGACACCCCCGTCCCACGGCCTCCAGCCAAGCACGCAGTCCCCCCGGCCACCTCCGGCCCTCTCTCCCCTCAGCAAAGCGCGCACCCCCGGGCCGCTCCCGGCTCCTTCCCTGGGGGAAAGCGAAGCGCCCACCCCCTGCCCCTCTCTCCCCTCGGAGCAGCGCTCACCCCGGGCCGCCCCCTGCCCCTCTCTCCCCCAGAGCAGCGCTCACCCCGGGCCGCCCCCTGCCCCTCTCTCCCCTCGGAGCAGCGCTCGCCCCGGGCCGCCCCCTGCCCCTCTCTCCCCTAGAGCAGCGCTCGCCCCGGGCCGCCCCCTGCCCCTCTCTCCCCCAGAGCAGCGCTCGCCCCGGGCCGCCCCCTGCCCCTCTCTCCCCCAGAGCAGCGCTCGCCCCGGGCCGCCCCCTGCCCCTCTCTCCCCTCGGAGCAGCGCTCACCCCGGGCCGCCCCCTGCCCCTCTCTCCCCTAGAGCAGCGCTCGCCCCGGGCCGCCCCCTGCCCCTCTCTCCCCTAGAGCAGCGCTCGCCCCGGGCCGCCCCCTGCCCCTCTCTCCCCTCGGAGCAGCGCTCACCCCGGGCCGCCTCCCCGCCGTCGGCGCTGCCCACGCGGGAGGCCGCGCCCGCCGCTCACTCGAGGACCGTCGGCGGCAAGAGAAAAAGCAGCGGCCCCCAGAGGGCAGGGACGTTTCCAGCCCGTCCTGGCGGGTCCGAGCCGCTCATTCCGCCCCGCCCAGGCGGGATCCCGCTCCTTAGGGGCGGAGCGGGGCATGTGCTACCCGGCCGCTCGCAGCCGGCAGTGCCGCCGTCGCGGCAATCGCGGCCAGGGAGGCGCGGCCGGAGGAGAGTTCCATTACTCCGGGTTCTCCAAGCCCCATCCAACCTGGCCTTGAACATTTCCAGAGATGGGGCATCCACAACTTCTCTAGACAACCTGTGCCAGGGCCTCATCACCCTCACAGTAAAGGATTTCTTCCCAATATCTAATCTAAACCCACCCTCTCTCCGTTTGAAGCCATTCCCCCACATCCTATCAGTACCTGCCTTTGTAAAAAGTCCCTCTTCAGCTCTCTTGTACCTTTAGGTACTGGAAGGTGCTCCCAGGTCTCCCGAGAGACTTCTCAAGGCTGAACAGCACCAATTCCCTCAGCCAGACCTCATAGCAGAGGTGCTTCAGGCTTCTGAGCATCTTTGTGGATGTAACCAGTAACCCCAATTTATTTAACACAAATTCAGAAAATGGCTGTGAGATCTAGGCAAAAAAATGAAATTCGATACATAAAATTAATGCATTTGTGTGGTGATGCAAGGTTTTTTATTGTATTTTTATATGTTCTCTGTACCCCGACGGTTCATCCCCACCTTCCCCACTCCTATTCCCAGCTGGTTTGCCCCAGACCCAAGCCGCTCCCCCGGCGCTCCCTACATGGTTGTTCTCCCCTTGTTCTGGCTCTTTCCCTATCAATCACCCAAACCCCTCCCGTTGTTCCCGAAGGTTAAGTGTACATCACCTGAAACCTCCCAGTTTACCCTTATATGGTCCCCATCAATCCCCCGAGACCCTACCCCTCTGGATACCTCCCCCTTTGGAAATCCCCTAAACCTCGACGCCCCATTGGGGCATGTGATCCCTTTCCCTCCACCCCTTGAGGCTATTGGCCTAAGTAATTGTCTATCCTTGTCTCTATCCGTCCCCTAAGGATTTCTATTGGTCCCCTGTTAAGCCATCCCTATTGTAACACCTCCCTTTATAAGATGTTCCCCGGAGGTGGTCTGGGTTTGTCCCCTGTGAGTTCTCTCCAACGAATTTGGATTACCTCGTGTGGCAAGCCTCCTTGCTACTTTTTATCCTTTCCCTCGTCCTGACAGCTACTGTGTCTGGGGCTTCAAACTCCCCTGAGCAGAGCTGAGCTCCTGAGGAGCAGCTTTAAAGCTGAGAGCCTTCGGCGGCTCCCCACTCCTGCTGCACATTGCTGGAGCTAGCCTGGATAGTGGTCAGTAGCGGTCACTGCGACATTTGTATTTTAAAGTATTTGAATTTTGCCCTGCAGCCTGGAAGAGACATCACTTCATCTCCCATTTCCAACCTATACTCACTTTTCTTTTCTATACAAGGTGTTTTCTCCTTTTCTTCAACTTCTGTTTCCCACGTTCAAGTGTCTAAAAGGAAAAACACACTTCATCCTCAAGACTGCTGCAGTTTTATGCTACTACTCAGACATGATCTCAGGTGTTCCCAGTGCTGTGCAATTAAGTTGTCGCCAAAAATAAATTAATCTGGTCTATTTTAGTGCCTACATTGTTGTACTTTAGTGTATAAAATCAGTGATGGATTTTATTCTTACATGTTCTGTGCAACAAGGAATAATTATCTCTGTTCACAGAGAAGTAGCTGGGGCATAACTATTTTGCCTTAAGTCATTTGGCATCTGGCTGTGACAGCATTTCAGTCTAAATCATCTGTGTTTAAGTCTAGGATCCTGTCTGCCAAACTAAGCATTCTCAAAAGAAAAGTGAACAACACATCTAAGGGCTGCTGAGTTTTCTCTTGGTGGTTTAGATACCCCCTACTAAAGTCAGAGGAAAGACTTCCTGGCTCACATGAACCTCCAGCCCTCAGCTCCAGCCTGAGCAGAAGCTGAGTGTATCAGCTCTTAAAACAAGAGGGAGAATTAGGTGGGATTTCGAGGGATTTCAGGAAATCCACGTGCCAAATTGATCAGCGTTGCATATCAGAGTAGGCACACTTGTATACAGGAGATTGCAGGGAGACACGGTAGTCACGATCATACAGCCTTCATCATCTCCCTGCCCCTTGTTCCTCTGTCCCTAAGATTAGCCCAATAATCCTCATGCCTAGGAAGAACTAATACCAGTAAGGCATTTAGAAATACTTCTCTGTCATTCAAACCTTTCTCAAAAAAAATGAGGTTTTCTTTGTGGCTTAAAACATCTAGACAAGATGACCCAGCACCCTTGTCCAGCTGGATCTTAAAATTGCCCAGCTTTGGGGAATCCACCACTTCCTTGGGGAGATTATTCCAATGGCTGATTTTTCTTATTGTGAAACATTTTACTGCTCTGTCTAACTGGAATCTCCCCAGAAGTGATTTGTATCCATTACCCTTTGTCTTTTCCATGGGAATCCTTGTAAAAAAAAGGAATTTCCATCTTCTTTGTAGCCACCCTGTAAATACTGGAATGTGGTGATAAAGCCTCCCACAAGCCTTTTCTTCTGACAGCTGAGCAAGCCCATTTCTCTCAGCCATTTCTTTCCATATCAAGCTTCTCAAGCCTTGATGATCTTTGTGGCTCTTCTCTGGTCCCTCTCCAGCCTGTCCACATCTCTTTTGTGTAGCAGGGACCAAAAGTCAACACAGCATTTCAGGCGTAGACTGGCAAGCAGTGAGTGGAGCAAATACTTTTTATCTGTGCTGGTGGTACCCTTGTTGATGCAGCCCAGCATCCTGCTGGCTTTCTTTGCTGCAGCAGCATCCTGTTCACTCATGATGAGCTGCTTGTCCACCAGGAGCCCCCGGTCTCTTACACAGAGCTGCTCCACAGATGGGTAGATACCAGCCTGTGCTGCACTTCTGGATTTTGTTTTTTCAGGTGCAAGACATTACACTTGACCTTGTTGAACTTAATAAGGTTCTTGTTAGCTCACTCTTCCAGCCTATCCCGGTCTTCCTGCAAGGTAACTGAGTGACAGAGGTAACTGAGGACAATGCTGTTAGCATGGAGGCTGATCAGGAGCGACATCCCAGGAACTGCACGAGGCTGATGTGACTTGCCTGCAGATGTTATCAAGAGCTTTGGGCTTACCTACATGTAGGTTCTGTAATAACTGTACCAGTGTGTCCCTAGCTGTAGGATCTAAATGTCTCAGATCCAGCTGAGACACCACTGTGCTACATGCTGAAAAAAGGACAGTCAAAGCAACATATACTGAAAATAATTTTTTCCAATTGTAACTTACTCAGACCACTTGAGTGATCATGGTCACACTTGAGATTTACCATGCATAGATCAGATGTGATAGTGTGGCAAGCAGCTTCAGCAGAGATGCTGTCCTTACCTGACACATGGAGGGAAGATGGGGCTTTGTAAATGGTGCCCCCTGAAGACCCCTGGCAAACTGTGCTTGCTCAGAATAAAATAGTGACACAATGACATTTATTCCCACTGAAGAAAATAATAACTCTTTATGTAATTTTGCCATGATGTGAAATGCAGGAATCAATTCAGCCTGCAGTAATTACATTACAACAGACCAGCCTTCTGACAAATACAGAAGACGGGATTTGGGCAAGCTTGGACTCTGCTGCCAGCTCCTCCTCGGCACACCAGTGGTCTCAGAGGAGTGTGAGGTGTCTCTCAGCACATCTGCTGTTTGAGCCACCACACTGTTCCTCCCTTAAAGTAGAATTGCTAACACTTCTTTAGCTGAAGGAGAAAACAGGTTTGTAAGCTCTTTCAGTGGGCAAAGCTAAAAACTATTCTGGATAATTAACAAACATCACCTGGAAACTGAGCAGTTACATGAATACTTACTTCTCTTTTTATTTTATAATAAAGCATGAGCCAAAAGCCAGAACTACAACCTTTTGAATATGTGGGCCAAATTCTGCTTCTGCCTCTGCAATGCAGAGCTTGTCTGCAGCAGACAAGTCTGTTGTGTAGGACTGTCTGTCTTTCAGATGGTAAGTTCTCTCACTAAGAAATTGTTTTCCTCAGCATTTGTACATGCCAAACGAGAGCTATGGCTCGCTAATTAAGAGGTACAGTAATTAATTCTTATTTAACACGAATGCAAGTGGTTTGGGGAAGGACTCTCTCTGTGACCTGTCATTATCATTCCCTTAGTATCTGTGGCTGCCTCCTGGGGATAAGATACTCTTCAGATGAAAATTCAGTTTTAGCACCGGTATTGTAAGAGTCAGAACTGTCAGCATCAGTTCTGGGACTAGAGCTATGGGGAGTCCAGCTGAGTACAAAACATCCTTTTCTCCTGCCTTTAAGGAAGAACTCCACTAACCAGGCTCTATTTTCTTAACCTGATTTTAATCCTGCTCTAAAAAAAATGTCCAGAATAAAAGGCAAAAATCAGATGAAATTCTGCCAGGTCTGGTGGAACACACTAAACCACAAACAGGTAACATCAGTGGGACTGCAGACAAGGCATACAGCAAGGTAAAAGCACAAATCTTAAAAAGACTGGGGCCAGAGCATACTGATGTCTCTGCAGTTGTCTTTAAATAACTAGAAGACCAAATAAGAAGCATTTGGGCACTGAAGTGACTGTGTTACAGAGCAGCAAGACTGTGTGAACTTTGTGGCTCAGCTGCAGAACAGCAGCAGGCAAAGAAGCCTTTCTGAAAGCAAAGCTTAGACTGGGGCTGCATGGCAATTAGCAAGTGAGTGTTGCACGGCACTGCTTTCTAAAAAGAGACAGTTTTTACTTATGTCTGTTCCACACCTGATTTTTAATGTATTTTTAGCAAGATGGAATGCACAGCATAATTTGAGTAAAGCAAGGGCTAGACACTTGCTTTTAAAATGTTATTTAGAGGTTAAAGCTGAGGGCACAAATGCTCTCTGCAACCTACTTCCATTTATGTTCTCAACTTAGTGTTTTTAAAGACACATGCTTTCATGTGACTGACTCCTTTGCTGCTTTAGACGTGATGGCTAGGACATTGTTTAGTTAACTGAAGCAGTATCATCTTTCCCAAAATAATGGACATTGAAAGATTTATAGTTATGATAGCACCGAAAAGTTTACAGATTGATTTTCTCTAAAATCCCACAGTTGATTTTAAGGATCTGTTAAAATGTTTTGTCCTGGTTTTGGCTGGGGTAGAGTTAATTTTCTTCCTAGTAGCTGGTACAGAGCTGTGCTTTGGATTTAGGATGAGAACAATGTTGATAACACACTCATGTTTTTAGTTGTTTCTAAAGTAGTGTTTACATTATTGTCAAGGACTTTTCAGCTTCTCATACCCTGCCAGCAAGAAGCTGGGGTGGAGGGAGGAAACACAGCTGGGACAGCTGATCCCAGCTGGCCAACGATTATTCCATACCAAATGGCATCACCTCAGGATATAAACTGACGAAAAGCTGACCAGGGGCTGCTGTTTGGGAACTGTCTGGGCATCAGTCAGTAAGTGGTGAAAAATTGCATTGTGCCTCACTCGGTTTGTATATATTATCTGTCACATGAAACTGGCTTTATCTTGACCCACAAGTTTGAGTCTTCCAGTTCTCTCCTCGTCCTGTTGGCGAGGGGAGGGAGCCAGCAGCTTTGTGGGGCCTAGTTGCTGGTTGGGGTTAAACAACAAGTTTCAAAGAGCATTTTCTAGGACCCCCAAATTTGCAGTTCCGGCTCTGAAATTCCAAATACCTAGAAACAATATGGAGAAAAAGAACTTGCTCTGAAATAACTCTCACAACTAATGTTTGTAAGTGAAGTTATGCAGCACATTCTACTTTCAAGGTCATCCATAGTACACACTGAAGAAATCATCACTAGGTAGGTGATGACTTCATACATGTAGGTATGTGTTTACTTTTATACTTATATAAAAATAAATTAGCCAAAATAAAGGAACAATCTGATCTAACATCAAAGTTAGCCTTGCTATGAGTAAGGGATTGGACAGGATAATTTCCTGAGGTACTTTCCAACCTGAATTATTCAGTGATTCTAACTTGCTTTTCTACTGTTTTGTTTAAGATATTACTACAGGAGAGATGCCAGTGCTTATTTTAGCTGAGCTGCTATAGGAAATACAACTGCTTTCACTTAACAGCTTGTCTGCTAAGGTATTTTTTTCAATTTATTTTTTATTAAATAAAACAGCATTTATGCCATGCTCTGGATTCCAAAAAGCTTTGTGTTCCACTGAAAAACTGCTGATCCCAGTGCTGAAATGTAGTTCAGATTTTTGATGCCCAGCAAATTTTTCACATTTAAAAAAAAAATCCAATCAGAGTAAGGAATGAAGTCCCGGCAGGTGCTAAGTGAAGTTGATTATTAACATCACTGGACTGACTCTTATATGGCATGTGGGTGTAGAGGGTTTTGACATAATATGTAGGGGTTGGTTATGGAGAATGAAATGCAGTTTACATAAGGGAGAAGATTTTATTAGCCATTACTTGTGCACTGGATCTTGGAAAAAGGAGAGGCATCTGCGTGACCATTTCTCTGAAAACTGCTGGGGTGAAAAATCCTTCCTGTATGGCAGCTGCTCAGGGCCGTGGTTTTAGATAGCACCATGGAATGTCTGACATGAGATCCCTTGACCAGAAACGTCGTATGTTTAAACAAGAGGAGAAACAAAACCCCATCCAGATTGAAACAATTTTTAGACGCATGCCCGAAATGATCTTCTGTGAAATCACAGAATCAATTAGGTTGGAAAACACCTCTGGGATCATGGAGTCTAACGTGTGACCCAACACCACCTTGTGAACCACAGCACGGCACTGAGTGCCACGTCCGGGCTTTCCTTAAACACCTCCAGGGATGGTGACTCCAGCACCTCCCTGGGCCGCCCATTCCAATGTCTAATCACCCTTTCTGCGAAGAAATTCTTCTAAATGTCCAACCGAAGTGTCCCCCGGCGCAGAATGCACTAATACCATGGCACGGTGTCCTATATGCAGCCGCTCGGAGCTTTTAGCACCGTCGGTGGATCGCAGGCTTTCGGCAGCGCGGGTGGGAACCCGGTGGCACCACGGGGGAGAAGGAAGGCGGCGAGACGGGTCCTGAGTCACCTGCCGATCCTCGTGGCTGTCGCGAGTGCCCGTTCGCCCGCGGCCCGTCCCGAGCGGCAGCGCAGACGCCGCACGGACCGCAGGAACCGCAGGAACCGCGACCCCCGCGGGCTGGGCCGGCCTCGCCGCCCGGTCCCGCCCCGGTCCCGCCCCGCCGCCGCCGGGCCCCTCCCGCCGCCGCCATCTTTGTTGATGTGTCAGCGCGCCGGGCCGCGCCGGCCGGCGGGGGAGCGGGGCCGCGCCGTGCTGTGCTCGCCATGGCCGCGCTGCCGCCGCCGCTGCTGCCGCCCGCGTAGCGACCGGGTGAGGGCCCGCGCCGCAGCAAGGGCGGAGAGGGTGGGCGGGTGCTCCGAGCCGGCGCCCCCCGGCCCCGCGGACGCTGCCGGGCTTCCCGAGGGGGCGGCCGAGGGCGCCGGGGCTCGACGGGACGGGAGGGGCCGCGGGGTCGCTGATCCACTTCGCTGTCAGCGGGCGATAAACCCTGGCGGACGCGGCCGCGGGGGCGGGGGAAGGACGGGAGGGAGGCAGAATTCCCCCGGGTGGCAAGGGGCTCTCCCTGTGCAGGTGGGGGCACTGGGCTGGCACAGGTCTCGCCAGGGCTGTGGGCGAGGCGCAGGAGGTGGGAGCGAGGTGACAGCAGGGCTGGGGGTGAGGTCCTGCCACAGGAGAGCCTTCCCAGCCGGGACCTCCGAGCGGGCAGCGTAGGCTTCTGTGCTGGCTCGTAATCTCTTTGTTTCTGTACAGCATTCTCCGCGTTATTAATTAGGTTGTCCTGTTTCATTGCCTGCGTGTTGATTTCACTGTATGGTTAAATAATTAGATAACAAAGCCCAGCAACTGTTATGAAGGTTATTTTTTAGAGTAAGCTGTGGTGTTGCGGTAGGGTACGTGTCCTTGTTTTTGCAGATGGTATTTGCAAAAGCTGCTTGCCCTTCTAGGTCTGAAAGAAGGACTTCAGCGAGATGATTATGATGTAGGCTTGCGGATTTTGGCTCTTGTCCTGGAAAACAGTCTGCGCAGGTGAGTCTGATATGTGTGTACTTCTAGTGAGACTCTGTGCAGACCAGAAGAGGATTTCTTAGGGAGTTGAAATCTGTGTGTAAGATAAGGAGTATGGCATTCCAGTGTTAGTGGTGGTTTGCTTTATTTTCTTGTAGAACTGCTTTTCAGAAGTCAAAGTGTTGCGAGCAGAACACACTAAAAACCCAGGTATGGCTACTGTCCCAATATGTTTTGTTGTATAAGGAAATTGTTGGAACTATGAGCCACAGCTGCGTTTCTCTATGGACAAGGAAATGCAATCACTGGCTGCTATAAATGCTTATGTTGCCGTTGACTTTAGGGAGGAGATGGTTAAGCTCTGGAGATACGAGAAACTGAAAGTATGAAGATGTTTCAGGAGGCTGTTGATGACATTTGAAATGTCATTTGTTTTATTAAAAAAAAAAAGAACTAGTTCTGTATTGCCTTTGAGCTCTTCTTTTTCTGAAAATCTTCAGTCATCCATTCTTGTCTGGTTTTAAAACAGTTTTTCTATCATTTTATAAGATTTGGTTTGGGGTTGTTGACAGATGTTTGTTGGCACTGTGAGGTTCACTGTTTCACAGTATTGAGAAAAGGATCGAAGAACCAAATGCACAGAGTCGTTTATTTGCTTCCAATTAGCAGCTCTGTTGCTTAACACTACCTGAGGCTAATGTTGAATTTCCTGAAGCTGGCTTTCTAAAGAGCTGTGAAAAATAGAAAGGCACTGTTTTTCTGGATTTAATAGTGTTATTAGGTATGTTAAATTAGTAGATGTGGGCTCCAGGAAGCAGTATCCAGTATTTAGTTCTGGGCTGACTTGTTCTGAACTTATTTTCCAATTGCTAAAAACAATCTTGGAAAGCCTTATGGATAATACTTACCTTCAAGTCCTAGCCAAAGACCCTGCTGCCTTGAATTGAGGGTGAAAAAAAATCTCATCAGAAACAAATCAGTGTCAGAATAGAGGAGAAAATCATGACCCTAATTTCAAGAAGTACATGGAATACTGAATTTTTTATTCTGGAATAATATTGTATATAATACTACCTCTTAGCTTAATTAACAGAACTCAGCGCTTCTGTAGAGCTCACAGTAGTTCACATCCTTAAAAGATTGAAGTGTTTACTTGTTTGTTTTCAGGGATACTGGAGAAACTCTTGAAAAGTCAGGTTTGAAAACAATAGAACTCTACCATCCCCTCAAATGGTGTTTTTCAGCGTGCAGTGATCATGCAGACAGTAATTCCATGGTTGAAATTTTACAGCCTTCTGTATGTTCTGGAAATAACATTTGAAAAGAGCCATTGAAAGCTAACATGCTGCAATCTCCAGTGCCAAATACACCAAGATTCATATCTTACCAATGCCGTGACACTACAGGTTATTGAGAAGGTCTGCCAGAGCTCCAGCTTCTGTAGTGTGAACAAGAGTTATGGCTCTGTTATAGGTGTAGAATATCTGTCATAGGATGTGTGTTTTGTCAAGGTTGTGTACTCAGTCATAAATTCGGTTTCTTCCCCTCCCTTAAGATACTCTTCTTTGCACAGGTGATGTTATCAGTGTCAGAACGTGAATGCAAGCAGGGTTCTAGTAAGGACAGACAGAGCTGCTCCTGGCCTTGTTGTAAGCAGAACTAAAGGCAGGATGCTGAAACCTGAAAGGTGACAGCAGTGCTGTTGCTGGCATTGCACTGCTTGCTGAAGTAGAGACTCATTTTCTTGACTTGGAAGAGTAAGAGCTCTTCTGTGCTGAAGACACACAGAAGATTGCAAGTCTCTGTGTAAGTCCTGAAGTATCTGAGTCTCATGTGATGTTCACAGTAAAAGGATGCTGTTGCTAATAATGTTGTTTTCCCCTGATACATGAGCTTCCAACCTTGGGGCTCATACAACAAAAAATAACACTCCCAAGGTGTACCCCTTGACTTGTGTTATGATGGGAGCAAATCCAGCCTCACTTGTTAAACCTTAACTGATGAACTTTATTTTGGAGTTCTGCTGTTGGCTCTAGACATGGAGTTAATATGACCAGAATATTAACCATGTGCGTGAGTTTGATGGAAAACCTGGTGCTGTCTTGAAAGAATTGTACATTTATGTTCAACTATCTAACTTGTGATGTAAGCAAAGGAAAGCAAATACTAAGTTTAAGTAAACCTTGTCTTCTAAAGTACTTGTCTTGTGTTCAAAGAATTGATAGAAATGCTGAGCTTTGCACCTTGGCACTGCCATTGGTGTTTAATGAAGTCACATTAAAAACCTTAGAAGAATAATTGAGTTGAAGTGTTAAACTGATAAAAGTAAGGAAATCCTGAAAGTACCCACTGTGTATAGTCACTGTTCCACTCCCTTCCCTATGAACATGTGCATCAAAGCAGGTCTTTGTGTGGGTTGAGTCAGGAGCTGTGTCAAGTTCTGCCTGAGCTGAAGGACTCAATGTCCCAGTGTACAGCCAGGTTTTCCACTTTAATTTGATCTTGGGCAAAAGTGATGAATTAATATCAGGAGACCTAGTGTAGGTGGGACTCTGGTGTGTTTCTTTTGTTTCCTATATGTGCTGTCTGTAAATACGGGAAGACTGAGGGTGTGTGACCTCATGGTCACCCTCTATTTTGTATGGAGTACAAGCAGTGGTGATCCACATCATCTCTTCAGCTTACGAATTCTGTCTCTCTTCGGCAGTGTGATGCTTTTCAATCGAGTTTATCTCCTTTTAGTGTGTTTCATAATTTGAGTGGCTTGCTGCTCTGATTAATGTTGGATGTGGAATTGTAATCAGATATATAAACCTGAAGCCAGAAAGACTGTTTGAAATTCTTCTCACACTAGATCATGTGAAACACCTGCTTTTTGAGACCTTTTTATCCCAGTCCCTTTCAATTTAGTTCAAATTTTTGATTTGTCCCTCTACAGAGCTGCTCTGCAGTAGAGCTGCATTTTGTATCTTGTCATGTACAACAGAACTTCTTTAGCAGAATTCTCTTCTTTTTTTAATCATAAACTTCAGTTGAAGACAGAAGTATCTCTGTTATTTGAGATACTTCCCTGTTTTGCAGTGTTACCTGGTGACATTATGCTTAGTCTGAAGAAGCCTTTTGTGACAGAGTTCTTGTGAAAGATACCATGCAAAACACAGGTAAGCTGGGTATTAATCGGAAACAATAGGAAAGTTTGTTTTGCTAGTCAGTGTGTTGACTAGTAGACAGTAGTTAAGGAAAAAGTAGCCTTAGGAAAAAGAAACCAAAAACTTCACCCAACAGGTGAAGTAGAAAGGTGTGTGCAGTCTGTCCAGATTAGTTTAGGTAAAAGTATTATTAGGATTACAGTGAGCTAAAACAAACGATAAAATTTCTCTTCAATTTTGTTTTTAGTCTTACTGTCATGTAAAATTGTTAGCAAGAGTGTTGATGCAATGACAGGTTGGCACTGACTTGGAAAAGCATTTTAGTTCGCTTAAATAATGATTATTGTTTAATAAAGATGTGAAAAGTTCTTGAAGAGAGGCGTCTTGGGTTTTGCAATGAACAACACAACTGTAAGAAGCTAGAAATGTTTTTTACCCCCAAATTATTCTTTAGCAGTCTTGTTGGTTTGGCATTATACACATGGTAGTATGTAAACTGTCTAACAGCTTCATCTCTTACCTGAGTGCACTAGGTTGGAAATTGAATTGAATTGGCAGCTGATTCTAACAGTTGTCTGGCTGTTAATGGTTACTTTAATATCTCTGTGTTAGGATAATGACTTCAAAGATAACAGAAAGTATTTTTCTGTTGTGATTCATCTAAGATTGTGTTTCTAATAGAATATTTTATAGTGTGATAGCTAAAGAAGAGGAACAGTTCTTTGTGGAACAAACTGTACAGGCAAGTTTTGTTCTTTTTGATAAAGGCTGTGGCATTTCTGAAGCTTTTTTACATTAGGTTGCTGGTTGCTTTGTGTGTGACTTGTCAAGAAAACTCTACAAATCATTACTGTTCTCTTCAGTGTTCTTCAGCCAATAAATCCTAATTAAGTCTTTGAAATACAAAGTCCATCTCCGGTGTTTCACTGGATTATATTGCATCTCACATTAACACTTGAATTTGCAGTTGAACTGCCTAAAGCACTTCTGCTCTCTCTGTTGCTCAGGAACCTGCAAGAGGGAATTGGGTCTGTAACTGAACTGTTCAAGTGGTGCTCATGTGCAGCTTTTGCTTTTATTGGGGTCTTCTGATGAGCATCAGAGCTTCATCACGAAGGTCTTTTGACTGTTGACATTTCAGTCATATGTCACTTCATTTCATAGATGTGTGAGTGGAAGTGTAAGGCAATACAAAAAATCTGTTTACCAGGGCCTTTGGTCTGTACTGCAGTGATTGGGAAAAGAACCAACCCATTATTGCACCATAAATGATAAATGTGGTTTTGTTGAAGTTATGTATTTATCTTTGCTTCATGAGCTTCAGTAGCTGCTTACATGACGAGAGGTGCTTCCAAGATGGAATTCTGCTTGAGTGTAATGAACCATGTGTAAAAATCAATCTATGGATTGGAATTTAATATTATATATTCTTTAACTTGAATGAATAGGAGGCAGAGTAGTTTAAATGGTGGAGTATATATTGATTCTGAGTTGGCATGTACACTAGCCTCCTTTCTGAAACTGAAATTATTGTTGAATAACAACTTCCAATGGTTAAATATAACACTGCTGTCTCAGGTTAGATTTAGGGCATTGCTGATCTTTCTTTATAAGAATTTTTGAAAATTATGTCAGAAAAAAAGGCATATTTTAAAACACTGCTCAGTATTATTGAACTAAAAGGCCTTGCTTGCATGTGAAGTAAGTGTTAGATTCCATTTTAGCAGAAAGAGCTGAAGTCTCAGTTCACCTCTAAGTTGTGTATTTGCTAAGGTGAGGAACTACTTGTGCTCAGTGCTTTTACAGGTCAAGACACAGAACACTGTAAGACATAGTGGAAGTTTCATTTGTAGCTGAGTCTGGTCTGTAGGTGTGTCTGTGTAGGCTGCTGAGAGCTTTAAGGGGTAGTTGGAAGGCTGGAGTGATGGGAGAGTGTTTTACAGTGTGACTTGAGGTGTAAGTGTGAATCTTCAAAATAGCTGTAAAATGCACGTAGCTTCCTCTTGCAAATTCACATGACTGCATTTTAATTTGCTATTGGGTGATGCAGGAAAAAAGTCAGTATTTTCTTTGCAGTTATAATTTCATGAGGATAATGCTTTTCATTGTAAAAAAAAAAAAAAAAAAATCTCTCTTCCAGACATCCTAGTTCTAGATTTAGCTGGTAGTTTGGAGGTTTTTAGTAGCCTTTTGGTGTGTGTATCTTGGCTTTTTAACCTTTATTATTTTATTATTTGGATAATCTTTGAAAGATTGCACAGCTAAGTTAAAAGTATTTCTTTTTTCACATATAACACATATCACTGAACAGGCCTCTTGTTTGGAGGGCTGTTAGAAAGCTGGAGTAATAGAAATGAACAGTTCCTGGTATGTCTTTAGACCAGCTACAGTTTCAGGTGCTTCAGTGCTCTACTTTGGTTTCTGAAGTATTGCAGGTGAGCAAACAGGGCAGTCATTGTGAAAGCATTACATTTCTACCTGGTTTAGCTGGGCTGTAGAATTTTCTGTTCATCTAGTACTGGGCTATACAGAGAGAAACCCCACAACTTTCTGTATATGTAGGCAAGCTGTATGTCTGCTTTCCTAAATTCACTTCTGCCAAAACTGGAGTGATTCATAAATGTCTGCATCCAGCACCTTCGGTGTCAAAATGAAGCTATTTTTACCTTTCTTGCTCCCACAACATTGGGATCTGCTAGCAAACATGAATCTCTGTAAACTCATAAACAGGCATTTTTGATTCAATTGGAGAGAAGGATAGAGAAGAGCAGAGATGTTTGTAAAATCATTTGGAGTGTGTTGCAGAGAACAGTAACAGTGCCTGGGATAGACAGCTGGTTATTTGATCTGTGTGTTGCTGCCCAGTCTTTTGGTGTGTTACTAGGGAAAAGAAGTAATTATTTGCTATCACTGGGGAATCTGTTAAGAATAAACCCGTTTTCTAGCTGTCTCCAAAGGACAAGCATCCCTTCTCTTGGCTGCTGACACTGAGCACTAAACCTGAACTGCAGAGTTCAGAAACCAGAACCAATATGGAAGGATAGTGAGTGTTACAGAGCTGAAGAGACTGCTGCTTAAGGGTGTTCGCTTGGATTTTTATGATGAATTTCCAGTGGAACTTATCTTCAGAATGTGCCTTTTTGGAAAGCAAAATAAAGAGTAACAGCAGCAATTTTACACGTTACCATCCAGTTCTTAACAAAGAACCAGGAAGTACAGATCACAAATTACAGCATAAAGAGAATTGCTCTGAAGCAGTTTCAAGGGCCTTATTTTCTAGATAGGTTTTTCCTGTAAATACGTGGACTTTGTTTAGAGGTGTGCAATGGTTCCTTAGCAAGTTTACGGCACACACTGCAGTGACAAACCAACTCTGAGCCCTAAGGTGACATCCATATAAGAGCAGCAGGGACTTCTGGGAACTTGGGCTGCTTCTGTTGGTGTCATCACGTTTTTCTGTCACTGAGCTGCTTGCCTGGCCGTGTCATGGTACTTAGGACACTGCTGAGTGTTGGAGTCATCTGCCTGTGACTGATGGAGCATTTCATCACTCCTTTCCTTGTCCCCCACCTCCTCTCTGAAATGCATCACATCTGTATGGCAGCTTTGAGTAGTTTTGAGACTTCAGTCTATTGCTAAAGGCTATTTGAGTACTCTGCTGTGACCAATATGACCTGGAAGGAAAGCTACTTTGTACTTTTGTTTGAAAATGAGCTTGTTTCTGTTTGGATGCTTTTTACATATCTGGAGGTGAAGAGTATATATGGTATGAGCTGATGCGAGAACTGATTTTTCACCATTTTGTAGACTGCGTGTGTACTTGTTTGGAGAGTTGATTTCCTCTTCATCAGTGACTGTGCTACAAGGCCTCTCTTCGGAGCACAGCCAGGAATGGAAAACATCTACCCAAAGATGATGCAAAACCCTTTCTTGTTGAAAGGAGCTGAAATAATTGACTGCTACTGGCCATTAGATTATGTAATGTGTAGTTGAATGTGTCTGGTGTCCAGTAAACTGCATTTGCTGTATTAAGTTCTTATTATTCCCCTTTGAGAAGGTTTTGTGCCTCGAGTCGCTTATCTCAATGCTCTTCACTTTCATTTCAAGCCTGGGTTGAACAAGGTTTAGTATATGCACATACCCATGAAGCATTATTCCCTTCTTGCACTTTTTTGCCCCTCTCTCTGCAGTACTTTCAGGCATTGAGGTGTAAATATGTTTTTTTCTCTTGAAGCAGTGATTTTTGTTTCTCAGGACCTTGACCTTAAGTTTGCTTACAGAACCACCCCAGGCATACCCTTCTGTCATTCTTTAATCTGTTTGTTCTAAAGGGCCCCATTGTGATAGTTACTAGGTGACAAGGCACACTTTCTTTTTTCCCTTGTTAGTGAAGTCTTCTAGACAGCCACACCTCAGCTGAAGATTCCTATAGTTATCATTTAATACGTTTCTTTAGTTGTCATCTCACATGTATTTTGAAATTGGCTGAAACAAAGTCATTTCCTCCTTCTTGACTATTTACAACATAAGTGTTGAGAGTTTGGGTCAAATTCTATCTATTTAATGAAATTAAATGCTAGCATTAATAGTACATCTGCTTAGGAAAGGCCTTTGTAGCCAGGGATTTAAAAGAATTACGTTTGCATTCAACAGGAAGATTGAAAAGACAGGCAGTTTGAAATGGCACAATATTGAACTAAAACATACCAGAACCTCAGCACGTGCCTGTACTCACTGGATAGTAGTCTAGAGCAGGGCAAGGCGGTGTTCCTGATTAGAATTAGCAGTACTGCTGTGGGGGGAAGGATTTTCAACTAGTACAGCAGATGAATAGCCAAGGGATGAGGGTGCCAACAGCTTCCTTAAAAAGGTAGGAGTGTATGTACTTTCAGCAAAGGAGGAGGACCCAGTGTTACAGAAACTGCTTTTCTCCATGCCAGCGGATGGACTATGAAGTGAGAATTTGCTGTTAAAGCATAACCTTCTCTGGACTGCTGCTGAAGGTAGCTACAGGAAATTTTTTTTTTTCTTCTTTTTGCTGGCCTGTTACAGGAGCATGTATTGAGATTTTTGATGTTCTCCCAAGAGAATCAGTTACTTACATTGTGTCAGATACTTCCTTGAAAAGCTTAAATGAATCATTGTCGTATTTGTTCTTACTTATATCATTTGGTTAGCAGTTAATAGAAGATGTTTCTGTTATGTAACAGAAAATGAATGAAAAAATTGCTGTTTCCTGAGTCTTTGCATTCCCTGACATACCTGGGAGACATTCGTATTTAAAAGCTGGTGTGCTGTTCACTCAGTCTATTGGCCAGCTCTCTGCTCCCTGCCTCTGATTGCAGTCAGTTGTGCTATCAGCACTTTAGCAGATGAGCACATCTCAGTGTAAGTAGTGTGATAAATGGTTGTAACCCTTGCCAGTACTAGCCTTTAATGTTGTGTGTCCTGTGCCTGCTGTTTAACTACTTACTCATTTTAGATATTACGTTGGAACTTGGAGATCATATGTGCTGATGCAGATTTAAACTTAGTTTTGTGAATAATTATGAAAAGTATGTATGCTCTTTGCATCTTTGAAGAACACATCTGTGATGAGAAAAAACACTAGCTGTTTTTAAAAAAGGCATTTCTGGTTTTGAAGAGTTCAACTTGCCTCTATTCTGATGCCTAGGGAGATGTTTTGCAGGCGTGGCTGAGCTGTGCTCGTGTTCCTCATTCCTGCTGCTCACATTAGCAGGGTCTGAATTGATGCATTTCTACTCACGTTGCTTTGTATCACTGCACTGGGGGAAAACAGCCGGCTGCCTCCTCTGCTGTGGAACAGAAGCAAGAGCATGGGGAAGGTGTGTTAGAGTGTCAGACTAATTTTGAGCTGTAAATCAGAGGAGGAGGACGACTGGTCAGACCAGTTACGTGAGTCCAGTCACAGCAAAGAGTCCTGTCACAGCTGCAGAAGCTGTCACAAGGCAGTGACAGAGCTTTTCACATGCTGCCCTAGATGGATGGCAGTCATTCGTGGTATGTGGGCAAGCAGGCTTGGGCTGGGCTACTCAAAGTGCTGCTTTGAGAAGTTCCTGCGGCACATGCAGCAGAAGGAACTTACAGTGAGGGGTGGGACAAACATCACACGGATGGGACCAGGAGCAACACACTTTTACCCTACTGTTAAGATGATCATCAGGCCTAAGGAAGGAGCAGAGCAGGTGGTTGAAGGTAGAAACTTTGCAAAACAGTGCAAGCACTTTGCTGTCACTCAACACAGTGTGTGCTTGTTTGATGTTTAAGCATATCACATAAGCCAGTTCATTTGCTTCAGTCAAGATTTTCCTTTTTGATTGTTTTTGATGCATTCTGAAGACGTCAGAAAGGCACTAAACTGTTTTGTTTTCTTAATGCAATATATGTAACCTTAGTACTTCCCTGATTTTGGAAAAGTCATTTATAAGGATGAGTAGGGTATTAGAGGATGGATATTAAACCTGGAAAGGCATGTAGCTCCTATCAGGTGGTGTCCAAATATTATCTGGAGCTTGATGGATTTGTATGTTTGATATGAAACAGTCAAATATTAGCATGTTTCATTTCAACTGGCTACTGCTGGACTGTGTTGATCCTTTTATCACACAAAATGTTTTGCTTACAAACCGTGAGCCTTTTCTTTAGTGACATCACTGCAGTTTTCTGTCTCTGGTATCATATTGGAAGTATCTATTATATTCAGTTGCCTGAGGTAGGCATGACAAACTTAGGATATTCAAGAGACATTTGAATATCAGTATGAATTTGCATTGACACCTGCTCCACATGATTTCTTTGTCTGGACATTTTTGGTGTGAAAATAAATTGTGATCCTGTGATGAATTACTTAATTTCTATTTAAAAGTTAGTAATTAGAACGTAAAAGCTAATACTATTCGGGGGGGGGATCTATGTATTTAATGACCAGGTGCAGATAGGTGCAGGTAAATTTGGGCAGATAAGGCTAAAATCCAGTGTATTGGAATCATAAAGACTGAACTTAATGTGGTAAATTATATTCTAGGTACCACTGAAAATTAAACTGTAACCGCAGGGAACACTGAGTCATCATAATTTACTTTTCATCCTTTAACTGATTTGTATAATCATTACTCATATTCCCCATGAGTTTGATATAAAAATCTACACTTTTTAAATGAGTAATAATAACTAAGTTATTTTGGATATTAAGTCAGTGGCTTTTTTTTCTTCTCCGTCACTGAGTTGTGCAAATAATTGTATTTCTGCTTCCATGTAGATTAGTCTTTGTAATACTAATTCACAGTATTATTTACAGAAGGAAGTAACACAGTAAAAAGAAAACTTAATGACCATCCTAATGTACTCTCTTAACAGGGCTGTATTTTTCACTTGTTGCTTCCATATGGAGATAAATACCTTCCAGTTTGCTAACTGGACTGGAAATTTTGTGTGTAACAACCAACATGGAAGTTCATGTATACGATTTTAACACTCCCTTTCTTGTAGTAATGGTGAACTGCAGCAGCTGGGCAGTCACAAGCAGGTTTGAGGCAGTGCATCAAACAACTGCACATTTCGGGAAGTTCTGTAACACTTCAGAAAGTACTTTAAAAAAGGCTTAAATTGAGGTAAAAAAACCCTCTGATCGTTACAGAGAAAGCATCATCAAGAACTTAGACTGGTGTAACTACTAGAGAAAAAACCAGTTCTTCAGCTTTATGCTAATACAGTGTCTTTTACAGCTGAGTGTGTATTACAAACTACTTTTGGGAAGAGGGAACAGATACTAGAAGGTGAATTTTTCTTCCGTCTTAACTGCATAATTTGCAAATTATCTTTCAGTTATTGATTGTTTAAAGTGCTCTAGTCTGAAAGCATTGGTTTTTAACAGCATTTTAATTAAGTAGGAACTAATGTGTTCTGCTGCTATTAAACTGAATACTTTCTCTTGCAGTTATGTTCATTTTTGGTTGCATGTTGAGATTGTCAGTTGAGGTTGGTGTTTTTGAGAACGGTAGTACATTGTGAACTTCCGTTACCAGCAGACATTATCAAAGGGTAGATAGATTCCAAAAGAGCATTTGTTTGGACGGCACAAACCAAGTGGTGGGGTTTCCTGGTTCCAGTGTTGACCTAAACATAAATCTTTTGAAGCAAAGGGGAATTAGGGATTTTATTAGTACCAGAGAAGATCTGTTTGTAAAACGGGGAATCCTTGTGAAAGTGTCACATTGTATAGACTCTCTCATTCCCGATCTCTATTCTCATTTGTACCTCTCCCTAACTGCTTATGGTCTGGTTCCTACTGATTTGTACTGGGTTAGAGGCTGTAGCATTGAGGATTTTTTTTGGATTTGAGACCAAAAAAGGAAAGGTGGTTTGCTTGTTTCTTAAAAAATGTGTGCTTCTCATTTGCTGATTTGTGACTCTTGTCCAGGTGTGATACATTCCCTTCTGTACTCCAAGCTGAATGCTCAGTTTCCATGTGCTTCCCTCTTGTTGATTAAGTCCCAGTTGTAGCCCAACTGTTGGTTTCAGGTTGAGTTGGTGTTTTGTGGGGTGGTGTTTCCTGGTAGAAACAGCTGGGCTGAAGCTGCTTTTTGTGCCTAACAGTGAAAGGTGACAGTGGTAGCAATTGAGGACAGATCTAATGGGACTCCTGTCCCTCTGTTTTAACAATGTTGAGCCTCAGTAGGAAGTGGTGGTTAATAAGGCAGGACTCTGGGGGAGTGGAGTGAAGCCAAGTAGCACAAAGGGGTTTCCTTTGAGGCTGAGGCAAAGGGAGGAGCATGGAGCAAGTACCTGAGTGGCTCAGATGGTGTGGCTGTTGTAAGGGAGAACTGAACAAGTCAGAAAGTAAGGATGGAAAAAATTTGTGGCATGTAAGCACTTCCTTTGAGATGACGCTTGGAATAGCAGAGTTGAATTTATAAATGAAAAATTTGCCTCGTTTTAAGTAGCCTAAATTATCTGGTGTAGGAGGATAAGGTTGCATATAAAAGTTAAGACTGCTGTAATGAATTTCTCCTAATGGAAGTAAGGGCTTCTTGTGCTTGCTAAAAATGCCAGTAGTCTTTTCAGACACACAGCCATCTGGGATTCTGGAAAAAGAAGATACAACATTATACCCAGGCTCTTCCAGAAGTATTCTGGCTATTTGGATCTCAATATGGTGTCCTTCTAGTGAGCTTCTACAGAGCTTTTTAAGTCCTTGCTCTGCAAGCTACTGTTTGAGAGAGCAGATCTGCCAAAGACCATCTGTGCTCTTCCACAGGGGATTTTGGTTGCTTGAAAGCAGATGGGAAAAGAGAATCTCACCCCCATCCACCCCCAGCCCCTTCCCTTAGGTTCCTGGGTACAGATGCATTTTGCTGTAAGGATGCTCAGTGAGGACGTGGCAGTAAGGAAATTGGATATTCTGGCTGGACCAGGGAGTCATCCTATCTTGTAAAAATAAGTCAGTCAAGACATATTGTTGCTTTCAGATTGCTTGTAGGAAAGTGAAAGCTGTAAGATCCTAGATTCTTAATTATTTTTTTAATGTATTGTCATTAAGTATTTTTTAGAAGTGATTACTTGGAATTTTTGTGGATTTAAATGGCAGAGTTATTAATTTTAAAAGGTGCTGCTTTTTTATTGTCTTGGTATTTACTATCTCACTGCCTCCTGTTCGCTATCCCTGGTTTCTCACCTTCTCTTAGAAAAACTTGTATTGGAGCATTTACTTAAAAGTTGGGCTGAAAGAGCAACAAACTCTATATAACACTTACCTAAATACTTTTGCACTTTGAATTTTATTTTCTAGTAGCCGTTATTTTCCTTATCTCAATCTCTTTTGATATTGTATATAATATGTTGCAATATGAATTCTACATCTAGATTTCTGAAGGAAGATTATGGAGGAATATTTACCAGAAATGCAGAGCACACTGGAGCCAGTCAGTCTGTCAGATGATGCCTCTTGCAAGTCCCCGGATGATGAGAAGTCTGGTAAAACATCTGGAATGGAGGACTGCTCAAGCATCAGTTGCGCTGGAGGTGATGCTGGTGTCTTGGAAAGGGAATCGAGTTTGTTGCCCTCAGATCAGGATTCAGCAGCTGTTGACATAAGCAGCAATGGGGTCCCAGCAGAAGGACAGCAGCAGTCTGGAGGGGCAGACTGCTCTGCTAATGCCTACTGTGAAAGGCAGGCAGAAGGCTCCACAAAACCAGAACTTTTACCTAGTGAAGAACTTGAACAACACGATCCAAAAACTAACCAGACAGAACAATCATTAATGGAAATATTACAGGATCTGAGGGAGGAATCTGACTTTGTGAAAAAATCGAGCGATAAAATCTATTCAGAAAGCCCTTATGACACAGACTGCACAAAGAAGCTTATTTCCACAATACATCAGACTTCCTCACAGGAGGATTTGCTAAAGGAAATAGAGTCTGAACTCTTATCCACGGATTTTTCAAAGGGACCAAAGCTCCCCAATGGTGTGCAGAAGGGAGAACATGCCTTGGCTGTGTTTGAAAAATGTGTGCAAGATAAATACCTGCAGCAAGAACAAACCATTACAAAGTGAGTATTTGAGTATGAGCATCATGGTTGGACCTGTGTGCTGAACAATTCTGGCTGCATGTTATGTGCACCAGCATACAACATTTTGGTATGAAGCAAGTTGTCTTGAGTTGGTATGAGAATAGTTAACGAGCTTTTTTTGATTGTTTTTTAAGGAAAGAATCATTTTTACTTGTGGTATGTACTTGTAAATAAAAGTGTGTGCTTTGATGTCTGAATTCTTGCAGGATTTGGCAGGAACGGAATAGCCAACTGTGTCATTGAATACCCTGCCAATGTCTAGAATTACTTAAATACTGCAGCAGTAATGGTGATATAAAAATAGTCCAGGATTCATTCAGTCCGTATGTGTCTGTGGAGAAATGAGCCTTTGAAAGTACTAACTCCCACAATGGGCATTTTATTTATGTTTAAAATTACTTGTTTCTTTTTCAAGTAGTATTCAGTCTCCTGCCATCATCCAGCAAAGTTGTTAATCAGCTGAGAGTATTGTTTGAGTTGGAAGTGTCATTTATAGATGAACTACACTTTTCCACATTTTATAGGAGGACTTCTGAAATGCTTGGCTTGTAAGTGTTGCTATAATGAACTGTGCTTAATAGTTCTGCTAGGCAGTATTCAACATGAATATTTCTGTTCATCAAAAGCCAGTTCATTTCTTGATTTCACAATTCCTTACTTGATGTTTAATACTTTGTTACCTCTTTAGAAATGTTTTTTTGCTAACAAAATGTAGCCTCTAACTTCTTATTTATTCCTTTTTGTAGAGCTGAAAATGAGTGTCCTACTTTTCATATAAGGCTCTCCGAAATCATTTTATGGGAGGACATCAAAGGAAGGGAAACCAGATAGAGGAAGAGAGTTCCCAGTAGGGAAAGTATTTTCTTGCACTTCACTGACAGAAACCATCCATGTGAGGAAAGTCACCTGATGACAGGAAAGCTGGAGAGTGCACAGTTAGACATTCAGAAGTTACAGAGGAGGAGTGGGAATCTGAAGTGGTGGGTGTGTAGAGAGGGGTAATTCGAGGAAATCATGAGGTAAAGAGTTTTACTTGTTCATGGTAGAGGCAGAGCAGCATTTTCAGCCTCGGAATTACTTTCTTAGAGACAAGTGTTTATATATGTGTGTATGTTATGTATGCCTCCAGAAGGCTTTATATAAAACCGTGTCTCTTTTTTTGGCCAGCTGCACCCATCTGACACTTGGCAACTCACCTCAAGAGTGTGAAACTGCTGTGGAACATTTTGGGTTTGGTCCAAAGGGTATTCTGGGTTGTATTTGTTTTGTCCCTTACTTTATGATCAGCAGAATTTCTTGTAACATCGTTCTGGAAGTAGCCCAGTTGTCTCCTGTGATCAGATCTAAATATGTACGTGAGCAGCTGTGGCGTGAATTAAGAATTTGTAATCCTGGAATATTCATTAATAGATTAAAAAGCAGATCACAAGTGCTAAGCTCTCTATAACTGATGGTTTTGAATTCCTTATAATTTAGGAGACTGGTTAGAGATTTTTTTTTTTTTTCAATAGAGGGGAGGGGATAAAGGGATGCTTAAGTATCTTTTTCAGGTGAATGCATGCCTCCCAAAAATTCATGCAATTAGTGGCCTAAAATACCCACCATGTAGTAGTATCTGCAAACATGTAAATACGTTTGAGACTCTTTATTTAGCAGTTCTGACAATGTAATTTCTGAGTTTTATGCTAGAATGTCAAGATAGGTGTGGTCAAACAGCTGAGCTGAACTGGAACTATTGGTAAAAATTGAAAATGGAGACTTGTTACCTACTTAGGACTTAAAAAAATCAGGATTCTGTTTCTTACCAGGTTGTGAACCTGGTAAGAACATGGGTTCTTCCATGTGAACTTTTGAAAAGTCCACGAAATTAATAAACTCTTGTGTTTTCAGACATTTGACTGGTGTAACTATCTGACTGAAAGTTACTGTCTTACATTACCTTAAAATTACTAACATTGACAGTTTTGTAATTTCATAGGGTTACCAAATGTCCCATGTCATTATGCACCACAACAGCACTAAAATGCTGGAAACAAGCAATTTCCTCAAAGGAGGTTGCTGCTTGCTGTTTTGGAGTTAAGTTCTACTTGCACAACATTATTTTTTTTTTTCTTGTAAGGCTTTCATGGAGTTTTTTAGGGTTTCTGGCTTCCCAATAAAATTTGCAGATCGAAGAGCAAAAACCATGTATCTCAAAATTGAAAACGACCAACCAAAAAAAAAAAACCAGTACTGATGTACCTTGTTTTTATTTTTTTTTTCTTTACAGATTGATTAAAGAAAATAAAAAGCATCAGGAACTGATTTTGGAAATCTGCTCAGAAAAGGACAACTTAAAAGATGAATTGAAAAAACGAACAGAAACAGAAAAGCAGCACCTCAGCATTATTAAACAGGTAAGGATAACAAAACGGAAGTGCTGGTTAGAATCTCACTTGTATATTATGTAACTCTTGCCACTGTTTAACCCATGTTTATTATCCTAAGCTTTTTAAGAGGATAAATCTGTTCTTGTATTCCAAGAAATCATCTAAAAGCCTTTAGTGTCTTTGGATAAACTGACTTTCAGGTACTAAATTCACGCCTTTCCTCAGGGACAAGTCAAGGAGGACCATGGTGTGTGCATTGGTGTAGGCTGGTTTTAGTGTGGGAGGAAAAGGTTTCACACCAGGTGTCACTGCTTGTCTGTTATCAGCTATCTGCTGATGTCCCTGCAGCTGGCTGGCCAGCTTTAGGAACTGATTATAGGTTATGTTTTGGAAATCTGGCAAGAGATAGCATTTAAAATACAAATTTCTGTTTGTCCAGGTGCTGGTGACTATCATGGTTGTCAGGTTTCTTTGTTGGTAACTGCATCACACAGAAATCTATTCACAAAGCAGGGTGTCAGGCTTGAAGTATTCTAGAGGAATATATTCATGTGATATATTCATATATTCATGGTTAATTTCAGAGAATATTTGAAAATCCATGGTGTGATTGAAAATTGAATTGGAAAGTGTTATTTTTAGGCTACAAATTGGAATTGCTTGCTCCTGAATAAACCAGTATGAGCAGCTCCCTCATTCTTTCTTGTCTGTATTTCCATGATAGCACTGTATGATTTCATGAAGCTCTATCATGCAGCAATTACTTTATTCCATTCTGGAATAAAGGATTTGTGAGGGTGTTTGTGATATTACATGCTTGCAAGTGATTTCAGAAAATATTCTTTGGACTGTAATGGTTTTATACAGTAGTTGAGAGCACCTGGAGTCATAAGAGACATTGCAGTGAAACACTTGGAGTTTTTCATTTGTGATGGGAGTGTTTTATTACTGGTATTTATGAATTAGTGTTTATGGTAACTTTTAAGTAAATGAAGGCTTGGCTGCACTCACAGCTCTAAACAAACTCTACCTGCCTGTTTGTACACGTGAAGCTTTTTGTCTGGTGCATGATGGGTTTGCAGAGCTGAACAGAGTGTGGTGAAGTCATGGTGTGGTAACAGAAGCAAATTAGGTGGTTCTTGCCTCTTGCATAGCAGCTTGGGATTGCACAAAACGCAAGAGACTGACCCTGAGATCTCGCCCCTTCTCCCCCAAAGCAAACAAAACCCCCTTAGCTGGGTGAATTGGCTTTCCCCTAGGACAAGAGGAGAGTCGTTAGGCACAGCTTGAACAACGTTTGGGCAGTGCCACAGCCTTTGCAGCCACCACACTGCTCCTGCTGGACTTGCATGACTTGGCAGGGAACACACCCTGGGAAGTGGTCCAGTTAACGCTGGGGATTATTCTTAAGCTGCATCAGGTCTCTGACTTGGTTCACTAGGTGGCTAAAAATGTGCCAGCACAGTGACTAAGCTCATCTCTATTTGCTGAGTGATTTTTCAGTGAATTAATTCCCAGCCCAGTTCAGTATGCATGCATGGCTGCTTTGCTGGCACGGTGAAGGATATGGCGCGAGAATAGGAACAAAAGGGTGGAAGATGCAGCAACCTCAGATAGCAGCCAGCTCTGCTCTGGCAGCTCAGCACTTGCTGTCCATCTATTACTTTGTGTAGTAAATTACTGTGCCTTGTGTTTTACTTGATTTGAAGCATCTTCACTCTCACTGAAGATAAGAATTGACATCTTTTCATGCTTTTACTGTCATGCAAAGCTAGATGTTGATATGGGTGGTTGCAGCTTGACAAGTGTGAAATATAGGTAAATATCTGTTGAAGCATCTAATTTTGTGTGAAATATGCCTGCCTGTATAAACCATGATCAAAGAGTTATTGTCTCTATAATTATGTCATGATGTTGTATTTTAGCTGGAAGCAAGAATAGAAGAGCTTAATAAAGAAGTGAAAGCTAGCAAAGACAGACTTGTAACTCAAGATGCAGCAGCCAAAAATACTATTCAGCAGTTGCATAAAGAGATGGCCTTTCGAATGGAACAGGTAATATGGAAAACCTTAAACTATTGAGCCATCTCCGTTATTGAAAAAACTTGGTTCTTGTAGGAAACATGTTGGATCAGTAGGTAAGACAAAATTTTCCAAAATTGGAACTCCTAATGTGCAGTTATATCTGCATATTTGATAACTGTCAGCAGTGAATTTCCAAATAGCTGTTAACACTTCAGAGTGCCTGAAAGCTCTTTAAAAAAATACCTATTTTTATATGTATTGAATTCAGCTCTCAAGGAAATCTCATCTTCTTTACCTGTAAGCTGAACTTGATTCAGAAGGAGCTAAAAGCTGATAGTAGCATTTTTCAGACAGGATGTCAGAAAATTAATATTTTTCTCAATTCCAGCACAAAGCTCTTATTTTGTCTTTATGTATTATTGAAATCTGGGAATTTTTTTCCTTCTTAGTATCATATTATGCCAAGTATTTTCTCTGTTGCATGTATTCTAAAGCTCAGTGTCTGATTTTAGGGTTTTTGTTTTTTTTTTTTTTTTTCTATTTTGAAGCAGAACTTGCTAATGCTGGGGTGGGGGCATCTGTAAAATTAAGCCACTGAAAGGGAGCCATCTGAAAAATTAGCCACTGTATAATGATTGTGCAGTTGGCATGTGGATGAGGGAAGACAGAGGACCGCTACTGAGTATTTGCAAAATTATTTTGTTCCTAAACTTTATACTTCTTTCCTTCTAAACAAGAATTTACTAATGTATTGATAACTCATTTGAGATGTTCAGCTGTGAAGATGCAGCTGCTTAGATATATGTTCACTGTTAGGAGTGTGGGTAATTTCAATGCTTAAGAGGGATTTAATGTTAGTCTTTGCCAAACTGGAGCTTTTGAGTCCTGCCTTCTTATGCTGTTCTACTGCAATACTGAAAATATCCAGTTAATTATGAAATACTAGATTGATTTATTCTGATTTGATATTTTTCAAGGCAAACAAGAAATGTGAGGAAGCTCGCCATGAAAAGGAGACGATGGTGATGAAATACGTCCGAGGGGAGAAGGAGTCACTTGACCTCCGAAAGGAAAAAGAGGTCCTTGAGAGAAGACTGAGAGATGCAAATAAAGAAATAGAAAAGCTTACAAATAAAATCAAACAACTTTCTCAGGAAAAAGGAAGATTGCACCAGCTCTATGAAGCTAAGGTACTCCAAGTGTTGCTGTATGACTTGATTAAAAGCACTGTCAGAACAGACTCATCACTTGTTTGCTGTTATACTTGGTAAAACCTGTTCTCATTTAGTTTTTGCTGCATAGCTGTGAAAGTGCCTTTCCTCCAAGGGAAGGGGAACAAAGTTACTCAGTTCTCGTTGCAATCTTTTTGGAATTCCTTTTAATATTTCCCTGAAAATTAGTTTGTGAAACATTAGGGATTTTTTTTTTTTGACGAAATTGAGAAGACAGCTTGTTGCAGATTTTGAAGTAGTTCTGGCTTCAGATTTTTTTTTAAAGGCTGTAATGGCATTAAATTATTGCCATCTTATTTTTTGCTGTTTTCCTGTGTTTTCACTCTGTATTTCCTCTCTTGTACAACTAAAAATAGATAATAAAGCAATAGGATTTTTCATGCAAAATTTTTCTACTCGTTTTAGAAAGCAGTAAGAGATCACTATTACATTACCTAGGTCTTTTTGTATTCTTCTTCACAGCTGTGTTGTACAATTCTATTTCATGTGGAAGATCCAAAAGTTAATAAATGACTGGGGATCGAGCTTTAGTTTGGGCCTCTTCTGAGCAAGGGTACTGTGCACAGAAGGACACATCTTAAAAGTCCTGAAAACTACTCTTCTGAAACAAAAATGATCTCTGTGGTGCTTTGTCTTTTCAGAGATATGTAACATTAACATATACTAACACTAATGCAACCTTACCTTGCTATTCAAACCACAACACTAATGGGGTTTTTTTCCCCACTGGATTAAAGCATTGTTGGGCATTCTCAAATATGTGCATGATTTTGCAAAATCCAGACATTAAGAAAAAAACAACTTGGTACCTGGACAGGAGTTTTGTTGTAGAAACACTGGATCATTAAACTGTATGAAAAACCTATGAAATTTTCTCAGGATGGTGAAGCCACTCGACACAACAGAGAAATAGAAAAATTGAAAGAAGAAATCAATTCTCATGTTATCAAAGTAAAATGGGCTCAGAACAAATTGAAAACAGAAATGGATTCACACAAGGTGGGTGAAATGGTGCTGATAACATTACATGAAAATATAATCAGAGTAATGTAGTTCTTACAGTGTTTACTTTTTATGTACTGTTTCTAAAGTGGTTTTTCTGTTTAATTTGAATACCTGCAGCAAAATTCAGAATAGTGCTCTTAAATACTGATGCTGAAATGGAAATGTTGGAAGAATGTGAAGGGAGGATGTATTGTGGAACTCTCTTTAATTTGGTCATCATGTTTTCATTTGTTGTTAGGGTTTTTTTTGGGGGGGGGGGCAGTGTTTGAAATAAGTTGTCTTAGTTTTTAAGTGATAGAATTAAATCTGCTGTCTGGAAATGTGCATGGCACATAAACGAGATCCTTTTGTTGTGCCCTCAGTGGTGGGTCGAATGGAATTGCCTGAAGTAACGGTTGAACAAAGCAAGGGGAAAAATAGTGTTTGTTAATTCTTTTCAGACTGAAAGGAAAGTTTCATTATGAGAATTGTGCTTCTCAGGTGAAGTTAAGTACACAAGTTTTACTAGGTTTAACCCATTCTTTTAATTACTGTTTTTGTAGGAAACCAAAGAACGCCTCAAAGATGCAATGACAAAATTAACTGAAGCAAAAGAAGAAGGAGATCAGATAAGGAAAAACTGTCAGGAAATGATAAAATCCTATCAAGTAGGCACATTTTCTCAAGATGTCAAATTATTGTTTAGTGCCCGAGTCTTCTTTTTCATTTCTTTCTAGCTTAAGCAGTAGCAGGGAGGAATTTTCCTGTGCAAGCTCCAAAGCTGAGATGAATAGTGACTGGTTTCTTTACTGGAAAGTTGTTACATAAAAGGGAAAATGTTTATCTTGATTGGCATGTAGTGTGGGGGTCTTTCTTGGCATGGTCAGGATTATCAGAGATGTGCTTACAGGAAACACTCAGTGGTGTGAAAAGCTGTCTGTACGCTTGTAGAATAGAAAAGGAAACATAAAACTCTAAAACTCTTCTTACATTTCTTCAATCCCTTTAGGAGTCAGAAGAAATTAAATCAAATGAATTGGATGCAAAATTCCGAATAACTAAAGGAGAACTAGAGAAACAAATTCAGGAGAAGTCTGATCACCTGGAGGTAAATATGTGGTGTGTGGAGTCCACTTTGTGGTTAAGAATTCCATGATATTTTAATTTTGAGAATCTTATTTTAAGTTGCTTACAGTTTAGCCAAATTCTTTGGGTTTTGTCTTTTTTTTGTGGTCTAATACTAAATCACAGGTGTCTGCCCTCTAGCATTGTTTTTTGGAGGATGTCTTCAGGTACTACCTTGGATTCACTTTTTAAAAACAAAGTTGGGGAAAAATATGATGTAATGAAGGTAAAATAACTGTTCTTTGATTTAGAAACATGAATTTTGCTGTAATTAAAAGCACAAATTCAGATGACAGGCAGGCCTTTCTCTGACCAGTATTTTGCCAAGATACATGGCAAGGAGAGACAAGGACCAGCCTCTGTTCTTGGTAGAGATTTGCTAACCCCAAAGTGAAATTCTCTAATGATGTTGTATCTGCTCACAGCTCATCTGTGCACACACCATCTTCAGGGGTGACCAAGTGCCAGTTTGCTTAGAGCTTTCCTAGGGCCTGTTGGGCCATAGATTTGTGTACCTTAAAGCACAATGTGCAGTCTTACTTTTCTTCTTGGTCCTTCTGAGAATAAAGTAGCTTTGAGGTTTTGCTTTCCTTTTTGGAGAAGTAAACCAACCCTTTGGGGCCCCTCTTCTGCCTCAAGCCTCTCAGCTGTTGTGGTGGCCTGTATCAGCCTAGATTTTTTTGAGGTGCCACTGTACATTTACTTTACTCAATGAGGTTTTTACCCTCTGAAAAGGTGCAGCACGCAAAAATAAAAGAACTGGAAGATTTGAAGAGAACATTTAAGGAAAGCATGGATGAGCTTCGAACACTGAGAACAAAGGTAACGTGCTGAGTTGGATTGGAGTGGGGCTGGAAGCAGTGTTGGGGTTTTGGAACAAGAATGCATTCCATCTCTTAATTGTACTTCCAGTTCTTCAGGAATAAACAGTGTGATTAGAGATTGGCTGGCATGAGACTAGAAGGGATACCTAATTGTTGACTCTGGATAACTTTTTTTTAGGGAGTATGAGCTGATCCATAACACAACAGTGTTTTGCTTCATGGTGTGCACCTCATTTGGCTGAAAAGTTGAGAAACATTTGAAAGTCGTAATCCTGTAAACACTTCAAATCTTGTAAATTTAGTATAAATAAAATGCTTGTAAGCTTCTGCCTGTGGAATGAGTTTTGTAGAGTTCATACATGTGACCTCTGGTAAGGGGGTTATGCTATCCATGACCTGTGGCAATCTTTCTTTCCAGAGCAGTTCAGTAGGACTGGAAAAAGGGAGGAAGACATAGTAAGGAGTTGGCTTGGTAACTGGGGAAACATCATATCTGTGGATCCTGATCCATTAGGCTGATAAGTTTAGTCTTTGGACAAAACTAATGTTAATCACATTTGCTGAATTTAATTGTTTTGTTTTGTTTATTTTTCTGGCTCTAATTGATCTGAAATACTTAGGGATATTGTTCTAAGTTACTTGGAATCACCAAAAAATTAACACATTAGCTTTGTACAACAGTCTAGACAGCTGATCAGAATAATTTCACTCTGAAGTTTGTGAGACTAAATAGTTTCTGGTTTTATTTTTTTTTTCCATTTAGGTAAAGTGTCTAGAGGATGAGCGCTTAAGAACAGAAGATGAGTTATCCAAGTATAAAGAAATAATAAATAGACAGAAAAGTGAAATTCAGAATTTGCTGGACAGAGTCAAAACTGTAGATCACCTGCAGGATCAACATCAGAGGTACAGCTGTGCACTTTGAGTAATGATATAAAAGATTATCTGATATGTGGAAGGGTTTGTTTTATTGAAGTTATTGATGCTTTAAAAGTATTCTAATTTGAAAAATACCTGTCCTAATTTAAATCAGTGTTGCTAATACTGAAGATAACCATGGTGGACTCTTACAAAACAAGGGGATTGAGACTGATAAATCTAATTCAGCGTCCCTCATTATTAGAATAAAATGTGCTTGATTTCTAGCCTACTCTGGAAGTTACATCTTCTTCACTGTGTGCCCAGTACTTGTTTTATTAAAAGAGAGAGGGGAAGCAACTTAACTGGAAAGAGAGACAAATTGCTTTAAAATGGTGATGGATGACTGGAAGTATTTAATGAAGAGAATTTTACTTAATTGGCAGATGCTGTCTTCAGACAGTATGGGGCACTTGTCTTTCTAATGGACTGGAATTCATTCTGCTGTGTCAGAGTTGGCTCATTTAAGAATGTGAGGGAAATAATCTCAGGGGAGGGTTGAGCTCATGCACAGTTCAGGAGTGTCTGAGCATGGTCCTGCATCTGTGTGGTACATCTGGGCTGGGATATACAAATGCTGCCCACTCTGCTGGTTCCAGTGGTATTGAATAAATGGAGATAGATAAATGTCAGATAAGCAGAACCATCCATGTCTGTCCCTCTCATGCTGTTAAACAGTTCTCATTTATCATTGAAAAGTATTTCAGTAATTATAGGCCTTCCTCAGGGTTTAGCAAATCAACCACTTCCCATTTGCTGTGTGCTGGTCACCTATATGGTGTCATCAGCCTTCCAGGGAAATGCAGTCTGCTAGAGACTACTGGAGCCTACACTTGGATCAGTAACAGTTCTTTTTCACTTGGAATCTTGCCAAATGAATTAAAGTGACACTGATCAAAGTGTGAAACTACAAATGTGTTTTTCCAGTTATCTTTTCCTCTCGGTAATTGAGACATGTTTAAATATGTCTCTCATTCAACTTGGATTTTTTTTTTCAGTATCCTTCCCATACAACATTTATTGTCCCTACATCAAATTTCATATTGTCTTTTATTTCAATTTCATGACAAGCATCCTGAAATGTATAAAAGGCTGTATTATAAAGTGAATGTTCAGCTATGCTTGTTTACTGGAGGAATGTGATTTTAGGTTGAGTGCTGGGAAGAACTTCATGGCTGAATTGGGTACTGATCACCTCCAGTGTTCCCCGGTCTCCTTCATGGGCAGATTTTTAAGCATAAGCTAGACATCTCTTTTAGAATGGTCTAAACCTTTAATTTTTTCTGGTCCAACCCTGACTGCTAGGCAGAGATTTATCCTGTCATAATGAAACAACATATTTGAAAATGTAAAATACAAGCATAGCCTTCTGGCACAGGTTTTTAAATGGGAGCTACAGGTGAGATACTTCGCAGCACAAATGACTGTGTCTCAGCTCTTCTTGGAGAAACAAATCAATACAGGATTGTTGATTTAAAATTAATTGATCCTCCTTGTAATTACACCATATGTCAGTAAATTAAATCAGATGTGTGCTCTTCCTTTGTGTAATATTAATTTTATTTTTAAATTTGAATATACACACTCCCTGTGGGGGAGTTGAGGTTTTTTCTGCTGTTTGAAAGTAAAGTTTTAGAAAAGGTGTAGAAAATCCTGTGATTGAAAAATTATTGAAGTAATATCGCAAAAGCAAATGAGAGGGATGTTTTTATTCTGTAACATTTTTAAAAGCTATTTAATTTTGAAATTAATTTCAAACACTTTCTCTAGAATGTTGATGCTAACTGAAGATGCAGCATTTTTCACTCAAATGGGTTGGGTGTGATAGATGAAAGGTCTCCTAATGGGAGTCTTCCAGTAGAAACAAAAACTTATTTTGTAGAGGGGAGAGACTTGTTTTTTGGGGAAGGGATAGTGGAGTAAGACAGGCCCTGTGATTCAGAGCTGCACTGCTTGGATAAGGATGTTTCAGGAATCACCATGCTGCTGTCCTAGAGACACTCCAAACTGTATTTCCCTGTCTCTTAAAGACAGGTCCTCTTACAGATTGGCCACCTTTATTGGGTTTGCAAACCTTCCTCTTACCTACCAGGTCTGGTTTTGAGGGTTTTGTTTGTACCCTGATCTGAAGGACATATGGAAATGTTGAATATGGAAAGATGGCCTTCCTTGAGGAGCTAATGCCTGCATGTCCTTCTGTGGGATGCAGAAATGTGTCACTTCAGCACTGCAGCGTGTCGTGAAATTAAGCGAAAACTCCCTTGACATTTAAAATGATCCAGTGACTAATGGATGCTCCAGGGTCATTAATTGTTCCCCTGCCTTATGTGGGCTTGACCTGAATGCCTTGGTTTCAGTAAAACTTGATGTCTTTGAGCTCAGGTTATCCCTAATGAGATACAATTTTTTTGACAGAGATGAACAAGAAATCAATGCTTTAAAAGAAGAAATAGATGGTTCCAATTCTCTGATTGCTGATCTTCAGAAGGACATTGAAGGTAGTCGGAAAAGAGAATCTGAGCTATTGATATTCACTGAAAAATTAACCAGTAAGAATGCACAGCTTCAGTCTGAAAACAATTCCTTACAGAGCCAGTTGGATAAGCTTTCTTACAGTGAAAGAGAGCTGCAGAATCAGCTGGAGTGTGTTCAACAGGCTAAAGATGATCTGGTGAGTACAGTGGGCAGCTTGTTTTCGCTCTAATGAGATGTCTGATGCAGATAAAGATGTGGCACATGAATACCACCTCATGTCTTCACTTACCTGACTGCAATTTCTCCTTGAGTTTGCCATTAGTAGCAGTGGGATATGAATACCTCATGTTTCCAAGGGGAAAGAAATCCTGAGGCACACTGCACTGGAATGAGGAAGTGTCATTGTGTTGCTCTGTCTTTGGGAGCAGAGAGTTGTTTGTGCAACTGTCATTGAAACAGACAAAAAGTTCTGATTTGCCTGTGAAATTTATTACTGTCAGCTGTTCCTCAGCTCCTGTTTGTACTATGAGATAATTGTAATTTTTAATAAACTCAGTGTGTCATGGAAGGTCATGTGACTTTGTACTGTATCGTGTAGATGTTTTGGAGATAGTTGAAGAATCTTACTATTCACATGAAGTGCTAGTGTTCAGCCTAAATAATAAAAGTAAAGTGTGAATGGATTTCCAGGTGAAAAGTGCAGGTAGGGGTGTTAAGCATGCACTATGGTTAAGTTAGAATTTTTTTGTGTATGACTGAAAACAAAATCACATTTCAGGCCATCAAGTTACAGAAGGAGGAGGATCAGCGAAAGTCAGAGGTTGAGACCCTGCAGGCTCAGCTGGCCTCAGAGCAGGAAGAGCTGTCGGCACTGAAGACTCACGTGGATGAACTGAAGGATGACCTGGCTACCCAGAAGCGCAAGCATGCAGCCAACCTGAAAGACCTCACAAAACAACTTCAGCTAGGTGAAGATTATTCTCACTTTTGAGTCAGCCCCATCTGGAATCCCTTCAGGGTCTGGTAGAGACTCAGGTCCTGTCTGTTGTGTGCTCATTGCTTGAGTGTCACCCTTCAAGCTCTCCCTGTCCCTGAAGACAGCGAGAGTGAGCAAGTTAGACCTTGTGGAAACTGCAGTTACAGGCCTTTGTGTTAATTTTCAGTCTAAAATGTAACTTTTGAAGTGGGCTTACACATAAAATGAAGTACTTATTTCAAGAGAGCTTCATCTTTGTTATATGATGTATCTGACTACTGAAATGACACTGTAGGTATTTGTAGGAGTATGTTCAGAAGTTGCCAGAAGTTTCCTAGTTGCTGACTGTATCAGGAATTGCTGGTGACAGTTATTTTTTTAGTACATTAAACAGAACACTTCAGTTTTTAAAGCTGGATATGGCGAGACTGATGACTAATTTTGTCTACAAATAGAAGTCATTAAATACCCAACAATGCATATGCTCTGAATGCAAATAGATTTGAAGATAATTAAATGTGTTTGAAGTGTGTTTGAAAGAAGAAATCTTATTGGCACTGTACAAGACAAGTTCCCTGTCCCTTTTTGTGCACATAAGAACAGCTGTGTGCTTTCCTTCTTGATCCCTACTAAGTGAGTGGTGCTTCTGGCCCAAGTACTACACTCTGCTGGTTGTAGTGATACAGTTATGAGATGCTGGAACAGAGTTGCCATTCAGTAGTAATTTACATGGTAGACCTAATCAAAAGTAAAATCGAATTGAAGTCTTACTGTTACCAGTTAATCCTACATATGACACTACCTCCTTCAACTGCAACTGCTGCAGTGTGTAGGGATCGTGGTGGATGTTACATCCAGGTGCTTTGTGGCTGGGGCCAGAGGGAGATGGGGTTTGGGTTTTACTTTTAGTTGCTGCCATTGTCTTTTCAGCTGCCAAGCCACGTTAAATTAGTGCAGGTCAGAGATGATTAGAGGCTCTGTATGTTGGTGACACTGTAATTTTTAGTTCTTACTCTGCTGTTGGTAACCATTGTTTTGTTAATACTTCTAGCACGGAGGAAATTGGATCAGATGGAAAATGGTAATTATGACAAAGAAGTCAGCAGCATGGGGAGCCGTTCCAGTTCATCAGGTAATGGAGCACATAGCCAGGCTGCCAAACAGCCCTTCAGTCCTAACAAGGTTGCCATAGTGTGCTTGCTCTTTATGTGGTTTGTGCATATGCAGTGTGTGGGCAGCCTCCCATTAAAACTGACAAAATAGCCTCTAAGCACCAAAATGCACTTGGCTGACTGCAGTTGTAGGTGCTTATTATGAGATTAAAGTGTAATGTTTATGATCTTTATATATTTTGTCTCTTTTTAAATACCTGCCTTTTTTATTTTGTTGCTTTTGTGTTTGGAGGAAGCTCAAGAGGACTCCAGTTTATAGAGGACCTTTTTACATGCCACCATAGGCAAAATAAAAATGAGCAGTAGCTTCCCACATTGTTTAATTACCCTATTGACAGTTGCAACTGTGTAAATGAGAAATCAATTAGCATCATTAGAGACTTCAGTGGGTTTATGTAATATTCATTACTTTCTATCCAGTTAGAACTCATCTTTAGCATTGAAAACAGCATGTTTCCTTCCTTGATATCTTTGAGTTTTAAGTTGGGTTAGTTCTGTCCAGATGTCCTGTAATCTCAGTGTGAGAGAGATAAATGCTTGGAAAGAACAGCAGAAAGTAAAGAAAATACTGCAAGCTCTAAGTGATCAGTGCTGCAGAGTGTTTATATGTAGAGCTTTTGTGAGTCTGTACAGTTTTGATAGTATTGTAATTTTAGTTTACTCCAAAACACACATTTAAAATCAGCGCAGTCTTGTGCAGAGTAAATGAATATGAAGGTGTTTTAGTGGGAATTAGCATTCCTGAAGGGAGCAGACTTACACCAAAGGCAGAGCACCCACGGGAGGGGACTGCACTGCTGTCCCAGTGTGTCTCATTTCAACTCTGTAAGAGTCCTTTAGAGAGAACCCCACTAACATAAAGGGAAACTGGCATCCTGAGGAAAGTATCCTAAGCTCCTGACAGGTAATTGGTGCATGCACTGCTCTGCTGGGGGCATTTTACCTGGTGTAAAAGCCAAAGGAGTTCTTACAAATGCTGATGTGTTGGCAGGGTCCCTTAACGCGCGCAGCAGCAACGAGGATCGGTCCCCTGAGAACACTGGCTCTGCAGTGGCTGTGGACAGCTTCCCAGAGGTGGACAAGGCTGTCTTGGTTGAAAGAATACTAAGGCTGCAGAAGGCACATGCTCGAAAAAATGAGAAGATGGAATTTATGGAGGATCACATTAAACAGCTGGTAGAGGAAATCAGGAAAAAAACAAAGTATGTTCTGTGTTGTGTTCATGCAGGTTTTCAGTGTTGAGCTGATGCACTAGGCAAGCATTTTGGACTTTATGTAAGAAAAATAATTGTCTAAATGAAAATGTTTGAAACAGTAAAAATATTGCAGTGACAGTAGATTGCAAAAGTAGAATTAGTTTTTGAGTTTTTTTTCCTTATCTTTTTCCAGCAGTTATAGTAATTGCCAAGTGTTTGGCAATTATTACTATTACCGAATTTTTTCAAGAGGAATTAACTGGCACAAGTGGGTTTTTGATAGCAAAATGGTCAGCAGGCAGCTGATGTGAGGTGGACTGCTGCCACTGGCTAACAGAAGAGTCCATTCTCCTCATGTGCTTAAAAGGGCGCTGATTGTGTTTGTTTTGGAAGGAGAATCTGCATCATTCCAGATGGTGTTCTGGTATGCATATCAAACAAACAATGCATCTGAGCCAAAGGTGGTCATTAGTTAATGTGTGAAACAAGATTCCACTTAAATAAAAATCTCATCTTACAGGATAATGTCTGGAAGTCCAGTTAGGAGGGGAAGAAACGCTGGCATATACCTGCTTCTGGAAGGTGCAGTTGCCTGTTAGGAATAGCCCTTGCTTACTGAGTCCAGACATTTATACCCAGCTGGTCCCATTTCACAGAACATGATCACAACGTGGGAAGACTCTTGAGAAGAGACTTAGTAATTTTTGTCTCATGTGTAGACAGCTTAAGATTCAGTGTCTGGAGTCTTTCAGCAGAGAAAAGTAGAGACTTCTTTAAAGTACTTTTTTTGTCCCAGTAGCTTTTCAGAATACTTCCAAATAAGTAGATCTTGAACATTGTAGTGTCTTGGCGTATCAGGATCTCCTATATCACTATTGGTATCCCAGGTTTTCCTCTGACTTAGAAATTGCAGGAGTACTTTTTACTGCTTTTTTGGTAATACAGTACTGCTTGAAAATAAAATGATTTATGTCAGGAACCTGAAGTTACTTCAGTGTCTGACTCTTCTCTTCTTTGTAATGCTGTGATGTTTTGTTTTGGTTTTTTTTTATCCTCCAGAATTATTCAGAGTTATATTTTGCGGGAAGAAGCTGGAACGCTGTCATCAGAGGCTTCTGACTTCAACAAAGTACACTTGAGTAGGCGTGGTGGGATTATGGCATCTCTGTATACATCTCACCCTGCAGACAGTGGGCTCACATTGGAACTCTCCTTAGAGATAAACAGGAAGCTTCAGGCTGTGTTAGAGGATACATTACTGAAGAATATTACATTGAAAGTGAGTAGCTGTGCCAGTTCTTCCACACATTCTTGTGGTTCTCAGATACTCCCTTCACTGCGTGCTGCTAAAAGGCTTTTCAGAAGTCACCTCACTGTGATTTGGTGCCACTGATAGCACTGGGGTTAACCAGGGAGTTACGTGACATGATCCCTGCTGTACCTCCAGCTCAGGACTGTCAGAGCATGCTGCACTAATAGGCTGCTGCTTGAAGTAAGTTCTGGAGTGCCTGTGCCTTCAGCAGGGCAGGGTCTCTTCTTGAGCTCCTGGGGCAGCAACATCTGCTGCCAGGGAGAGGTGGCAGCCTGGAGAATGGTGTGCGGGCTGCCAGCTGAGCTGCAGTGTTGTGCACAAGTTGGAGATCTCTTCCTCTAATTATCATTCCCCTTGGATGCTATACTTTCTAGGCATCCTGTAGAATATTGGTAACTGCAAAAAAAGACTTGCCCAGAGCTTTGAGTCTTTTATTGAAATGAGCTTGGTTTTTTCCAGCTCTGTCTAATCATTTGCATTTGTTCTGGATACTTGAAAGTATCAACCTGCTGACATAAACAGTAATTTTGACTTATTAGTGCATTTTGTGCTGATGGACTCATTTTCCATGTATAACTTACCTTATCATTTCCCCCCCTCTAAAGGAAAACCTGCAGACTCTAGGAACAGAAATAGAACGGCTTATTAAACACAAGCATGAACTGGAACAGAGAATCAAGCAGACATAACTAAAACTTCTGGGGACTAACCAACGTGAAGATGCAGGAAAGGCAGGTGCTACAGACCACTGTGTTTTACATTCTGCCTGCCAGCACAAGCATCTGGGGTTTTGCAGAAGCAGCCTTTGACCACACAGGCTCACTCGTGTGAGAGATCAACAGGGTTGGCATCTGTGTGGTTCTGTCTACCCAGTACCAGCCTGAGGCACTGCTGAAATTGACTGCACACTACATTTATCTGGAACTTCTATTTGAAATGACATACAGATGCTTTGCAGTGCAGACTGTTTGGAGTGAGTTGCCATGAGATTTTAATTTCTGCACTGTGTAATTAATCAGTCACTTAAAGATGGAGCTTAAAAAAAAAATAAAGCCAGTTATGTCTTAGTTGCTATTGAACATATCCAGTGTTACTGAGCTTTAAGGGCTTTCAGACATTTATTTTCTTTCTTGCATATTATTTCTGATCTTTGAGTTGATTAAGCATTTTTTGACATAGGCATGGAATAATGCTTTGTCACAAAATTTTGGGTTTTAAGTGGTGGCCATGATACTGCATATTTTCTGCTTTAGGTTAACATTCAGCTGGTCAGTTTCTTTATTCCAGAGGTGTGAAACAACAGTAAAACTAAGGGATTAGAAAGTGTTGATTCAGTTCTTGAGTTCGTGTAATTGAAACCAATGCAAATCTTGTAAACCCTTGATCCTTAGACATGTGGATCTAAAGAAGTCTGATACAGATAGTTGGCTAATAAAGTTCTCTGGGCTTCTGCATAACTAACAGCGTTTAAGAAGTAGGAGTTTCAGCTGCCCTTTGTTACATATGTACATGTAGACATGGTGATTGCATCTGTTTTCAAAGGCAAATGGAAGCTAAATTTTGTCATTATCTGTGGCTAGACCAACTAGTGAAAATAATGGTAAGAAATAAGAAATGTATTTAAATGGGATTTTAATCTATTGTTGACTGTGAAAGTGGCACAGAAATCTGTGCAACTCTTTGATTTTACTGTTGTGAAGAATTAGTTGGTCAAAATGGCACAAACTGAGAGCTGTTACTTAGTCCTTCAGATGAAGGAAGTCTATCAAGGTGACCAGATTTGGGTTAGTCACAACATCATGTTCACATTTTAATTCCAGGATAAGTAATATACAGGATCTGAAATATCTTTATTCCAGCAGTAAGTGCATGGTTTCTGTATCTGTCATCTTTTGACCAAAATAAATTGATCAGATCACAGCGTAAATACATACTTCAGGTTTTTATTATGTACTTGAACTTCCTATTGTCATGAAAAGAGTCAATGTACATTTACAAGAGCAATGCTTTAGCTACTTTAATCAAAAAGGGGGATGTGGGGGAAGAATCTGTCTTACTGCAGGCACTGTTTGCATCGTACACAAAATGAGGGACCTGATCTGGTGGCACAGAGGGGGATAATTGATCAGACATCTGGGTGGCTTAGGGCTGTGAACTCCATTTTCAGATGCCACTGAGTTGCCTGAGCTTTGTAGTAAAACCAGTTGAGCAAAAGAGCCTAATTTGGTGTGAATAGCTAGGTTCAAGATAGTAGAACTTCCTTGTTCGTTTAAAGATGGGCATCTCTGAAAAGTCCTCGTGGGATTAAGGCCTGGTTTGTGGTCCAGAGAGCTTCAAGAGTCTGGGATGGCAGGTCCCTTCAGTGTCAAAGGATTGAGTAATCCTTTAGAAAGGGAGAGTGGGAACAAATTGTTTAAAACCTGAGCGAGCATTATATAGAAACTGCAAGCCTTTAATCTGGGTGGGGTTTTATACATCTATTTTTCTAATTCCTGAGAGCAATGGTTATCTGAAATGTTAGGAAATTTGGGCCAGTCCAGTCATGGGACTGCCCTCTGCTTTACTGTTGTTTAAGTGATGTGAAAATACCTGACTGCTGAAACAGATTGGTCACAGCTTCCAGGAAGCGAACAGACAGTTGTTCATGACTGAGCTTGGACCTTCTGCTGAGAAAAAGTACTTTAGAACAATTTGCATGCTAAAACATAGCTTAGCTCTTGTATGTTTGTGTTTTCAGGATTTAATGTACCGGATCTCTGGATGTTTTCAGGCATTCAGCTGAATGACTCCAGTATTTTAGATACCATGTTAATATTGTAATCTTTTAATGTATGTTCTCCAGGTGTACAGTGTGAATGAAGGAGGGGTGTGGTGCAGATGGAATCAGTGCAATGGCTTTGTGGAAATTCTTACTTCTTTTTGGCATGGTTGTTGCTCCTTTTAAGTTGAGAAACCTTGTTAGCTGTCCTCCTGCCCTGCTGGAAATGCTGCTTGCTCTTTGTAGCACTAATAACTTCTCAGACTTTTTTTTTTTCCTTGGTCATGGAGACACACAAAGCAGCCAAAATACACATTGTTTATTGTGCACAGTGATTTCATGGACCAAAGCTGTCATCCACAGGTGTTATTTTAAGCATATCTGCTAGAGATGGAGAAGTCATTCTGGCTTGCACATTGGCAAGTTGACTCTCCAGTCAGCCCAGGTTGTGATGTGTACCTGATGGGATCAACCAGCACTTGGCATAAAGATGTTCCTCATTTTGAGAGGCACTGATGTATCAGCCATAAAATGTTGCTGGCCCTATTTCCATGGGGTAGCTTGTCAGAAGTGTGATGCTCTTGGTGCAATACCGAGAACGCTTTCTGTGGAAAGGTGTTTCTGTGGGGTGGCTCACACAGGTGAGCACCAGCTGGTACAGGGTGGGTTGCAAGGCTTGTGTAGCAATCTCATCCCACTTACCCTTGTTCTGGAAATTGTATTATCAACCTGAAACTGAAAACTGTCCTCAGATAAACTGAATTTTGGAGATAAACTGGTAAATTAATAAACTAATCATGAAGGCAGCCTGGAGCATTTAGCTACATGCCTGTCACTGAAATTCAGTGTCCATTAGATGTGTAATTGCCACAGGCTGCTTTTGAAAATTCCAAGCTTGTGGCTGGTTGTGTCTTACAAGCTTAAACATCTATTTCTTAAATACTCAGGGTGCTCTTTGAATTCAAACATCGCACATACAGATGTTGCTAGAGGCCCTACAAGAAAGCTGCCTATCCTTTTCCACCTTCTGTAAAATCCAGCACTGTCATTGTCTGAAGCCAGACTCTCTGACCTGAAGAATACTATTTTATGCTATAGAAATCACTGGCTTGCTGCCACACAGAGTTGTGCAATATTTTTAGTTATAATATCCAGAAAACTGGAGATTGATTTCTTCCTTGAATATTTTCTCATTATCTTCATTTGTTGCTGGCAACACCTGTAGTATCTCTTAAAATGTTTTTCATTGCAATGTTTTGGTTCATAACTGAAAAAAAGAAAAATTTGGAAATGGTATGTCTGGCTTCCAGTGCATCAGGTGTAAAGCTGAGTGTCCACATCCTGCAAAGACCCGAATCTAGGGAGGGGTTCAGAGGGCAAGGCCCATCCCAAGGGGCCTTCACCCTTCTGTGCCAGTCCCTGTGACAGCAGTATGTGGCACAAGGAATCAGGTGTACCCTGTCTCACCTGTCCAGGGACAGGTGCCTGTGTTGCAGAGGGAGCTGGGTGGTATTTAGAGCTTTTCCGAGATGGGTGGGTGTTTCCTTCCCATTTTCATGTTCTAACTGAAACGATGTTGATTCTTCCAATCCATGTGTGTAAGTCCTGTACACAGAATGTCTGTTGATTTAATTTTGTAGATATCTGTTTCTGTATAAAGTTTTCAAAGGTATTGCTATACCTTATGTATATACTGTACTTTGAAATAATAAACATACAAATGTATGAAAGCCTGGCTTGGGTCTGTGATTTGTCCCATTAGTTGCTGCTGCCTTGACTCCAGGCTGTGCTGGCAGCTCTCAGAGTGGGGTCTGTGCTGGCTGCTCATCCTTGAGGAGTGGGAGCTCGTGATGCCTGCAAGCAAACAAACGCTCTGGGCTAAAAGCAGCTGGACTGCCCGCAGGCTGTTCTTGCCGGCACGGAGGGCACCGCCAAAACCCCTCGTGTTCCCCTCGAGCGGGTCGGGATTCCTCGGGGAATCCGAGCAGTGCTGCAGGGGTCTGCCCCTCCCCTGCTCGCTGCCAGCCCCTGCTTTCCTATTGCGCCCGGTAAACAGGAGGTGGCAGTGCTTCTTCTCCTCTGCTGCTAGTGGGAGGAGCAGCACAGCCGGGGAAAACACCTCTCCTGCTGTACTCATCCCTTGGGAATTGCGGTGGACAGGTGATAGCTGTGCTGCAGTTCAGAACTGCAGTCCCTCTAAGTGCCCTCGATGCTTTTCCCTTTCATAACGTGAATTTGAGAACCCCACAATCCCAGTAGCAAGGACTGGGTCCTTGATGGCAGCTCCACATTTGCTCCTCTGATTTATTTATTCTCTTGTGGAGATCTAGCATAGTTTGTTTTTTAACCGTGACAGTATTTTTCTTATAAAAATAGTAAGTAAGCGATGCTGTCTGGTTTCTGGTGGTGCTTATATTAAAAACCTTGGAATTGGATTGGTAGGGGTTGTCCTGCCCTTGCAGGGACCCACAAAAAGGGAAAAAAATACTGTGAAGGTGATAAATTAGGAGTTTATTCCAGTATCTCCCAGAGTACCTTAAATGAGAGAAGGGAGCATCCTACTTTTTTGCTGGAATTTAATGAAAAACAACCTCAAGCTTCCCAGGATCAGGCCAATGGCTCCCAGTGAATTTTCTGGCTACAGTTACCTTCATGACCCTTTGCTGAAATTGTTTTGCAGCTCACAGTTTTCCTTCCAGCTTTTTCCACTGATAGCAGGTACAGTTGTTGGTGACAGATGTGACCAAAAATCAAGGTTTATTTGTGCTTCCTGAGTACTTAACGCTGCTGCTTGGAAATAACAGCCTGAAGCTAAGCTTCCTCAAATACTAATTTTGACTGTGGTGGTATTTGCAAGCGGCCATTTGGCGAACAACTTCCCACCCCTGTTTTTGGGTCTGTGTCTGAGCCTGACCCAGCCCAGCTCTGCATGCAGAGGAAGGGTTCTTATGGCACATGTTAAGAGCTCAGTGCTCAAGTAAGCCAGGCTGATACTGCAGCTACTGGGTGATAAAAATCTAACCAAATGCTAGCAGTTCTCTTCTGTGGCTGATTGTGAATGATGAAATCATCACTGCTATTTTTCTCTCTCTCTCTTTGCTTTATTTTAAGGGGATTTTTAATAGCGAGCTCTGCTGGGGGTTTTGTTATTGCGGTTGTTTTTAGGCTATTTTGCATCAAACCACAGTGGGTCTGTGCCAGATTTTGAGAGATTTTTGCATGCATAAATGTAACTGTTGCAGTAGCAGAGTGCTGCTGAACAAGTTGTTCTCATCTAACGTGTATAAATATGCTGTTAGATGTGTTTGTTGCTGTTCTGCTCCAGTGGATGCCCTATAGTCAGGAAATCCTCTGGCCCTTGGGTTTCACTGGGCCCTTGACCGTGTGCAGCTGCCCACTGATCTCAGCAGGGCTGCTCAACCGCCTCAAGGACCTTGCTCACTAACAGGCTGGGTCCTATGAATGTCTAAGAGCTTCTTAAGAAGTTTCTATTTTAAAATAATCCCATGTGTGTGGAATAAGGAAAAGCAGCAGATGAAAGCATGAAGTCTGTGAGCTCTGACCAAAGTGCTGGTGTTTGGCACAGGGTAGGCGAGCACAGCCCAGTAGGCACTGCTGCTCCCTCTGGGGTGGCTGGTGTGTCCTTAAACACTGCCCTGGGCCCTCCAACCTGCAGTTCTTTGGGAACTGCTGCTGCCTTTGGAGATGGACTAAAGCAGGGTGCAAATGCAAGGCAGAGTTTTTCAAGCTGCGATCTGCAGCCAGACAGAAGGGTTTCTGAGGCTGTACTTTGAAAGGAAGTGGTTAAAAATACTCCAAAAATGATAGATCTGAAATTATTTTAACTCTGGTCAGTGCCTGGCACAGGGGAGAGGAAGAAGGTGAGAATCACTTATATCAACACTGTGGGTAAAAGCAGTGTATGGCTGAAAAAGCAGACCTTGTGCTGGTCAGCCTAGACCTGTGTTGTGAGCTTGCAAATTCCCTGAAAACTCTCCATGTCAAAGAGATTGAAAAAATCAAACTTGGGCTCAGAGCTCTGACCTGTTCATGCTGTAAGTGGCTTGTACTAATCCACTGCCCTGACTTCACCTTAGTAATTAGACTGTCAGAGCAATATTGATTAAATGGACTCTTGAAAATATTTAAGGGCTCCACCCTTCTGCAGAAGGGATCTTCAGCCGTGCGGTAAGATGAGAAATCAGAGTGACCTGCTGTCAGCTTCTCATGGGCTCAACATCTGGCTGCTGACAACCAAACCTGTGATGCCCTTTCCCTGCTCCCTTCCCCTTGCCATGTGTCTGCTCTGGCCTAGGGCTCACTCAAGCCCGTGGGGGTGGCTGGCACGGGGAACAGGAGGTCTGTCCTGCAGTGAGGTCTTTGCCTGTCCACCTGCTCCCAAAGCTGTCCGAGCAGCTCCGGGTGCACTGCAGGTAATGGCTCAGCCTTTTGAGGCAAACAAGGAGCATTGTTTTCCTTGGCAATTCTGCTCTGTGACCTGCAGATTGTCCGAGGTGGTTGCACAGCTCCCACATCCTCCATGCTGTGCAGCCAGAGCGCCATGAGCGAGGCAGGACAGCTGGCAGTGAAATCCTTCCACAGCTGCAGGTAAAACCTCCCCCAGAATCCACAGCCCCTTGCTTTGCTTGGCTTTAATCAGACATTTCTGGGATCTAGAAAGATCCAGCTAGTGCCAAGCAGGTGTTTCCCATCAGCAAGGATTGGCAGAGGAAAGCCTCTGCTTCATAAACCAACCTGATAAAGAGAGCAGCCATCAATCCAGGTAGCTGTGACCTTGGACACTGTGCTTGGGAGCCCTCATGGTCTTTCTTGGGCTGTCCAGCCCCAATACCAAATCAAGAAGGTCTCCTGCCAGCAGGTAATGACTACAATGCAGGCACCTCAAAAGTGTAGGCACACCTCTAAACCAAGACCTGACCAAACACGGTTGGATCGAGTCACCTTTGCTCCTCAGGCAGGTGAAGCCCTTGGTAAAGAGAGATGGCAGATTTGGTAGTAGGCCTGTAGCACGAGGCTCGCAGATTGCTTTTTTTTGTTTACCTGAATTATGTCAAACTGTTTCCCTCTCTCAGAATTTCCTCGCAGTCTTCCAAGGCTGCTTGTTGATGCTAAAAGATCAGTCAACTATTTCAAAGTGATTTGACCTTGCTTGGGTTGGTGACAGAGCCCAGACCTCGCGGGTAGCGGTCACCTCGCAATGCCAGAGCCACTGTGGCGTGTCTCTCATTAGAGACAATGTTCAGGCAACTGCAAGCAACACCCGGGCACAGTGGCAGGTGAGCTCCCTCCCATCACACTGAACAGAGCGTGATTTAACTTCCCTTGGCTTTGGTGGCAGCTAAAACAATAGAAATGTCCCCAAAGGCCAGGACTTGCAATCCAAGGATTCTCTAGAGAGCAATAAATGGAGGCACTTACGTTTCATTAATTATGTATCAGGGCAAACACTGGAAAAACACCAACCAATCAACCAAAGCAGAGAGTTTACCACTGACTGCTGGGGGGAGGCCTCTGCCAAGAAGGCAGCCTTGGATCAGACAGCAAGGAAGTGAAGCCCTTCCAAAGGGTGATTCAGAGCAGCCTCACAGGCTCCTGTGCTGATATCCCACCACCTCTGTGCTGGATGAGGCACAGAGGAGTAGCTCCTGTCTGGCCACCATCCTCTGTGTGGATGCCTCGGGACCAGTGAGGAGTCTGCCTCAGCCACAGCTGCCAGGGAGGTCAGCTGGGGTTCTGATCCCTCATAACATATCACAGGATCCCTCATAACAAATCACAGGATCATTTCATTGGAAAGGACCTTAAAGGCCATCTATTTCCAAGCCCTCTGCCATGGGGACACCTTCCACTAGACCATGTTGCTCCAAGCCCCATTCAGCCTGACCTTGAACACTTCCAGGGATGGAGCATCCACAACTTCTCTGTTCAACTTGTGCCAGTGCCTCACCACCCTTACAGTAAAGAATTTTTTACTAATATCTAATAAAACCTGCCCTCTTTCAGTTTGAAGCCATTCCCTCTTGTCCTGTCCCTACAAACATTTGTAAAAAGTCCTTCTCTGTCTCTCTTGCAGCCCCTTTAGGTACTTGAAAGTTCTCTAAGGTCTCCCCGGAGCCTTCTCTTCTCTGGGCTGAACAGTCCAAACTCTCTCAACCTGTTTTCATAGCAGAGGTGTCCAGCCCTCCAGAATCTTTGTTGTCCTCCTCTGAACTTGCTCCAACAAGTCCTCATCCTTCTTCTGCTGGTCCCCCAGGGGCAGATGCAGCACTCCAGGTGCAGTCTTGCCAGAGTGGAGCAGAGGGGGAGAATCTGGCCTGCTGGCCACGCTCCTTTAGATGCAGCCCAGGACATGGGTGGCTTTCTGGGCTGCCAGCAGACACCGACAGCTCATGCTGAACTTCTCATCCACCAGCACCCCCAAGTCCTTCTCCTCGGGGATGCTGCTAGTCCTCAAAAAAGGCCTAAAATCAATATACAGGGGAGAGGAAATAAACTGGCTAGCTGGTTAAAGACTGAGGGATGGGGGAGAAAGAGAAATGGTTTTTTTAGAAAGGCCATCCTGGCGCAAGAGCAAACCCCACTTGCTTTTGGAGTGTCATGGGTTTCCTTCTCCTCCGTAGAATGTGCTCAGGGTGCTGCATGCCCAGATCTGGAGTACAGCTGACAGCACGATCTTAACTTCTCTTTATTCAACCCTGGGGCATCCAAACATGCACTTCTGAGTGGCTGTACATGAAAGAGAAACAGAAAAGCCTCTCTTTGGAAACATGGCACAGAAATGGCTTGCACATTCGTATTTACTTTGGAGGTTCCTTCTGGGAAGTGCCTGCCTGTTCTGCTCTGTGTGTTGGCTCGCAGCAGCATCAATTTTCCCTTTCCCTCTTTCCTCTCCATGCTTCTGGGAGTTCACTGCCTGTGTGGGAGCCAAGGACCCCAGCCCCTGCCAGACCTCACTCAGCTTCGTGATTCCTGACATCACATTTCCTCCAAGGAGCAGGACACAGAGCCGTGCAGGGACCATCCCTGGGCAGAGAGCACAGAAGTAGAAGTGTATGGGCAGTGGGAGAGGCAAGGAAGAAGCAGATTCTAACTTCTGATGGGTTTAGAGGGGAAAAAGATTGTTATTGGGAGGGGGGTTGATTGCTTTGATTTTCTTTTACAAAAAGCATAGGCAAGAAATATAATTGGTAATATTAAAAGGCGCAGCTCTCTACTGGCAAAATAAACGTGTATGATTTGACTGTCAGCTCATGCAAGAAAGGGCAAACTGTGTTATAAAAGTACTGGGAACAAAAATGTGAGGATTTGCATGAATCCATCAAGAGCCCTGCACTACTGTTTTAGGATGCCTGTGTTGCTGGAGATACCTTGAAAGCAGGACTGCCAGGAGTAACGAATAGATTTGCTAAACAGCCCAGGTTAAAATACAATCCCAAACTCATTCGGTTGGGAAGGTATGCATCCAGAAAAGGACAAGCAAAATGTGACCACTCTAAAGTACCTAGATACCCTTCCGAGTTCCTTCGAAAACCCTTTGCACAGCTGCTGACAAAGGTTTGAAAAGGAGTGGTGCCAAACATACGCATCTATCATGATGGGTAATGTTGCACCATCATTTCCTGGTGATCCTGTTTCCCTGTCCTTATCCCTTTGTTGTCCCATGTGAAGGTTAGAGCAGAAGCACTTAACGACCAGGAGTGCTGGGTTTTGCCTGTGCAGAACAACTTCTTCCTGATCCTTGCAGGCATCTTCTAGGCACTGCTATCATAAAGAAAACCTTAAAGATTTCATGTGGTACAGTAACAACTTTAATCCATGTACAGATACACTAAACTGGAAGGAGCAGAGGAGTGTGTTGGCCATTGTGGATGGGCAAGGGAGGAATTACAAAGCCAGTCCTTTGCAGTTTGGTTTTGCAGGGGCGAGGGCAAGGTGTGCAAAAGGGGAGGCGGCGTGTGCAACTATCGAGCATCCCTGCCTGCAGAGATGCCCTAACTGCAACGCCAAGGCAATCAAACCTGCAGCCAAGAAAAACACCATTAAAGTGATGCAATGACATAAGCTGGGTGCCGCTCGTGGAATCCAAATTACACGCAGAACAATCAAGAAGGAAAACACCGACGACATTCGCTTGTGTAACAGGGGTGTTGACCTCACAGCTGGCAGGAGAGCAAGGGCACAAGTGCAGGCACAACTAAAACCAGTGTAAAGAAGAGGGACTTGACTTTACTGAAAGCATCAACCAGGCCTGTCCCTTAGGGGTAATACTGCAGTAACCACAAAGGCTGCATGTTCAGGTTTGTACATTTCAAACTAGTTAGTTTAAAATCCACCACATTTAAAAACCCCACTGGAACAGACCCGCCTGATGAGGAGAGCAAGGCAAGAAAGCTGCAGCTCAGCACCAGGACACTGCCTCTTGCTCAAGTAAAAAGCTGGATAAGGAAATATGTAGCATTTTTTTGAAAAAAAAAAAGAAGGAATAACTTCACCAAAGGATGTTTGAGATCTCCGGTTAGGAGAGGTTGTACCTGTAAGATGAGTACTGGTGGTTGCACTGCAGGTGGGAGACAGGTGTGGGGTATGTTCTCTAGATTTCTGCTCCAAGTCTTTCACAGGCTACAAAGATGTTACGATGCCAGCACTACTGGCAATGCAGTCAGGTTACAGAATAGCCATGAGAAAATGCAAATGTAGATCCACACAAAAATAAAAACATTCTGGCTCAGACCCAACATGATATTATGCTAAAAAGCAGTGGATAAAAATTTCTTGATCAGGGAGTACAAGGCATTTTTAGTCACTCATCACCCCTTATTAATGGGATGATCTCCTGGGGTATCTACTGATGAGTAGCATTTATTGTTCGTGCCTCACAGCTTCTTCTCTGTTTTAGACTTTACCATAAGCAACATGATACAACCCCAGTAAGTGGGAGAGAGGAAATAGATGCACAATACAAGGTGCTCCCATCAAAATCTCAGGTCTTCTTGATGCACAGAGGACCTACAGCACACAGTCAGTGTTGCTCAGATGCAAACATCCTACTCAACAAGCATCCCCTCAAATTAGGAAGGAGAGGTCATCTGGTGCCTTTAAACACAACCTTCAGTTACCACATCCTCAGGATCTCCTGGTGACTGCTGGCCTCACCCTCAGGCAGTGGGATGCCCCTGCAGGATCATTTGAGGCCATTTGTGGTGGATCCCAGGCTGGATTCACAGTGCTGCCCTCACACCACACCCAGACCGCAGCTCTACAGGGAGGCTCTTGCAAAGAGCTTTCAGTGGAGCCTCCCCACAGGCTCAAACCCACAGACAAGCCATTTCCCACCCTGCCCTCCCCTCCTCTTCCCCCTAAAATGCCCCTTTGCCAGCAGCTTTGGGACCTACAGGTCTGCGAGTGAGAAAGAAGTAGCACCCAGAGTCATCAGGCTACAGAGAGTCCCCAAGAACAAAAGATTAATTTAAATGTCCTGGCTTTGAGCAGCCTTGGCCATTAGCTTCAGGAAGTTCTCATCAGTTGTGCGGGGGAGGAAGCACCTGGAAATCACAGAATTAATTCGATCTGAAGAGATTGCTTTCTGGAAAAATCATGTGTCAGTCCCTATTACTCAAAATCGCAGGAGCAGGGGTGGAACAAGCCACACGTGGTGTGCAAGTGTGAGTATGTTGGATGCCAGTCCAGTGACATCAGGTCAACCATGTGTTTCCTCAAGCCAAGGGCCCGGGTCAGCTTGGCACCAGGCTGGGCTGTGCAGCAGGGAGCCATCCTCCCCACAGCCCTGCCTCGAAAGGAGGGGTGACATCAGAAATAACCAGGAAAAAGGGAGAAGAGGAGGGTCTGGAAGGGCAGTTCTGAGCTTTGCCATGGGTGGGGACCCCAAATGAGAGCTAAGTGCCATGGGAGATGCAAGTCTCCTCTTTCCACAGCCCCACAGTCCACACGTGAGCTTGGCAGCTTGCGCTGCATTTGACATGACCACGCCATGGTGTGCCCAACCAGTGCCACCTTCCTACATGGAACCAGTCAATGCTGCACCTGCAAGGGAGTTAAACACACTTCAGCACAAAGCTGAACATCATGTGTGTGGTTACCACCCTTGTGCTCTGAGTGCCTGTAAACAGGCTGTGCATTCATTCACACAAAAAGGGCGAGAGGCTTCTAACAGCATTTGGGCCATGGCCTGTCAGGCAGTTGTAATTCAGTACTTCCTGCCTCTTCCTTGTGTGAGAGGCTGCCTTATTCCATGGCTGCCAGTGAGAAAGGCCTCTTGTTGCAAGTCTGAGATGTGTCAGATAAAGGAAATGTGACGAAAATTCCTCAGCTTATCCACAAGGCCAATTTCACCTGGCAAACTCGCATTACTTGGTGTACCACCTCTGTGCTGGAGTGGGCAGGAGAGGCAGAAGCAGTGCTTTTCACTGTCTGGTGGAAGGACATCCAGACCAGGGCTGAGGCTGCCCTTTCTCCTCTCACCCCAGGCTGTGGTCCCACAAATTTTCAGCACGTTGCACCCAGTAAGTACATGGTGTTGGGGGCCCAAAGAAGGTAGTGCCAAGATGTTGAAGTGTCTTCTCCCATTTGGCACAGCTCAGAGCCTGGTGCAGGGTGCAAAGGCAGTTGGTGAGTACAGGGAGCCTCTCAAGCTGCTCTAACCTGACGATCTGCCTCCCTCTCAGAGCAGGAGCATTTTGTAAAATGCAGCCACTACTTGAAGTGACCCCACAAGCATTTTCAGCTAAGTGGTCATCATAAGTTTTGAAGCACTTGGACTGTTATTGGAATAAGTGTATAATAAAAGCCTTCCTGGCCCCATCCCTCCCACGCCTACATTTGGATTCCATGATTTCTTCCTTGTTTGAAATGATTCAGCAGTAGACTCTCAGATAGTCTCCATCCTGTTAAAAATAGTTACTTGCCTCATATGGCTTTAGCATGGTACTGTCAACTCTAAAATGTTCCACCTTCCAAAAAAGTAGAGTGAAAAATGAAAGTGAGCTTTCACACATCATTACTCTCCACAGTTAGACCTCCAGAGCTCATTCCAAACCCATCAAAGGAGGAGAGGCGAGCTGGGAGGATGGGCAAGCAAGATGCTCGTGTTACTGCCTGGTGCCTTGCGGGTCCCTGTGAGGCTCTGCCCTCTGCACACAAGCAGCCAGGCTGATGGTTCGCTCCTTTCCCAGAACAAAACACCAGCTGATTTTCAAGAGACATTTATTTGTCGGATTTCTGGAGTTAAGAAGGGTTTAGTCATTGCAGATTGGATGTCTCCTGATGTCAGTTGAGGGCCAGTCAGTGAGTTCCCTGCTCCAGCAGGGAACCAGTACAGCCCAGTTAGCTGAGGAGCATTCCACCCCGTAACACTGAGGCAGGGGACCATGAGAGCCAGGGGTCCTCTCAGCCATCTCACAGCTCTTGCTCTCCGTAGGCATGGGGATCAGTGATGGGCTTGCACAGTGTGGCCAGCTGTGCTGAACTGCGTGTGCTTTGGGGAAAAAAATGGGCAACTTGGTGGCAATAGTGGGCAAATGGTGCAGGTGGGTCCCTTGGCACTCTGGGTCGTTGGAATCTGGACTGTGTTTGCATTCAGTGCCAGCTGCTGGAGGGTGTGTGCTGGGATCCTTCTGCCACATGGGTGTCACAGGGAGGGGACACTGAGGCACCGCAGAGCAATAAATGGAAACTGTGTCAGGTCCAGCCTAGGAGGGGACAGACAGTACCTCTGCAGTGCCCTCAGCCAGCTCCTGGTGCTCCCACCCGGGCAGGGAAGCATGGCACAGAGGGAAAGGCTGAGCTGCAGTCTGCCCCATGGCCCCTGGACAGAGGTGACACAGCAGCAGCAGCTGGAGCATTCTTCCTGGCTTCTCCCACTGCTGAGCAGTGAACAGGCATGTTCACTTCTTCAGCTCCCAGTGCTGAAGAGCTTCAGAGAAGCCAGAGGAGGTACAGAAGCAGCCACTGCTTTTCACGGCACACTTCACAGCATCAGAAGCTGACTCCAGAGGCTGTATGACAAATTGCTGGTTAATACCCACATTAATTCATGTTTTCCCTCAGAGTTACATTTGCTGTGCGTGCAGAGCCATCCTCTGCTCATTTCCTCAAGGTGATATGCTGAATCCTGCTCCCTGGACCATGGCAATCAGCTCTTGCTGGAATGCAATCAAGCCGCAGATGTCGGCTGAGGAAATCGCAGGGACCCTGCATTGCTGAATGCCATGGCCACATCCTGGCCAGCACGAGGGCAGTAGGATCTGACCCCAGAGTCAGGCCTCCCACAAAGACCCGAGTGAGCCCGAAGTGCTGCAGCCTGGCCATGGGGTGCTCTGACCACCCATCTCCTGTCTCAAGCAGTGATCTCAGGTGCTGCTGCTGTATTTGTGGGGCCCTGAAATAGCTGTCACAATGCCTCGTATTGGTCACTGCACCTCAAGCCTTGCTCTGGGTCACTCTTGAGAATACAAGGGATGAGTCTAGAAATTAATAACTCCTACAGAAAGGGAGAGTTTTGAAGAAGAGCAGAAAGGGACCAAGCTTACCCGTTCTGGATGCCTACTTGTGTACCAGACTGCAGCTGTGTTTATGGGAAGAGACATTTTCACATGCCAATAATTTTCATGCACACCAGGGCTTGTGCAATTTTTCTTTCCATTTACGATATTATGTATTTTATATGATAAATTTGAAGTGTGGCTTTCTTGCATGAATGATACAGTTTCCATAATATTTTTTCATATGCAGAGACATTTTGTTTTGATCTCATGGGACATGACTCAACTCCTGTTTTGAAGCCATTGGAGTCCTTCCAGTGACTTTCCCAGAGCCTGGCTAACTGGGAAGATGGAGCCTGATGCACTGTAGGTGCAAGCCAGCATGATTTGTCGAGGCTCAGTGTGGTAGAGCAGCTCAAACAAAAAAGGCTAAATCAAGAAACTATGTCAATAGCACTCAGTGTGCTTGGTGCAAAAAGGCAGAGTCTCTGCCCCAGAAATGCACTTGCTGCCGCATCATGAGCCCCTTGGAGAAGTTGGCAGCAGTGAGTGTTCAGCACTGCAAGATCCACAGAGTGCCCATCCAGCACAGGTGCAAAGTCCCTTAATCTCAAGGCTGCAGGAGTCAGGGTGAGGTACTGAACTCATCAGAGTGGGACAAACATGACCCTGGGTTTCCTGGATTACCCAGGCCAGGCCCTGCACCCTCACAAAATCAGCAGTCCTGTGACCTGACCTGGCTGCTTGGGAGTGCTGCCTGCACAGTGAGAGCAGGGGCCACACTCTACCACCAGGTCCCATGAAGACCCCTAAGCACGCAAGGGTGTCTCCCATGTTCCCATGAAGATCTTCAAAACCCCCCATGCAAGTGTGGGATCCCACACAAATTCAGGCATGTGCCCATCCAGTATACATGAATTTTATTCCCCCTTTCTAAGGACTGCTGGAAGAGTCATTTTGGTTTTTGGTAGGAGCAAGTTACAATGGGGAGATGACAGGTTCCCCAATTCAGCAAAATTCTAGCAATTTGCCTCAGCTCAGAAAGATGACCCTGTTCTGTGGGGTCAGTAAGGAAGAGAAACAGACTCTGGAAGGCATAAAATGAGCAAGAAAGAGGTCGGGCACCCAAGGCTACTGACTGAGCATCCTCACTCTTTGCAAGGCTTACATGTCCAGAGCTCAGTTAGCGACACAGGGCTGGCCAGAGGGGTTTGTGCCATGCACACGGTGTCCCTGCCAGCAGTAAGTGGCACCGTGGAGACGTTCTGAGCAGGAGTCACTGAGGAGGGTCCAGCAGGTGGTAGCCTCTGCCTGGCTCTGCTGCCAGCCCTGGCAGGGAGCTGGGGCAGCTCTGCAGGACACAGGGCTGGTGCCGTGTCCTCCACTACCGGCCCTGCTGAGGAAAACCCACGTGGTTTGGAAATTAAGTGAAGTATTTTGTGTTTATGAAACAGCTCCTAAGAGTTTGAAAAGGGGACTAGTGGTGTTTACACACAAGCTGGACAGACTCTAACATGGTGCACACTCTGTTGTGTCAACTCCTGCACCTGCATAAGATATTTTAAAATATCCCCATGAAATGAGGGAGCCAAACAACTGGGTCTAATCAGCCCTGATTGTGCTCTCAGTAGAACCACAATGAACATTTTTGCTAACAGAGCTGTGGGATGCCATGGAAAATCTGCTCTCCAAAGAGCCTTTGTTCCTGTCTGAAGTTAAGGCTGGTCAAAAGAAGGGTGTGGAGGTGCCAGGGAGTGGGTGCTGGAGCAGCTTGGGTTCAGAGCTGATGGAGTGCTCCCCTGGACGAGGGGAGACCCTGGAGAGAGCCCAGGTGTTGCAGCACTGCAGCCCACTGCTGGCACAGGGAGAGCAGCAGCTCAGCTAACATCACCTTCATCCCCTCTCAGGCAAGGATGAGGCTTAGCCAAAGAAGAATGAAGGTTGAAGCGCATTTTCTTGTGCTTTGCCAAACTACCAGTTACCAATGTGCTTCTCATTGTGTGTTTTGGTTTCCTATACCAGAGAGTGCCTGGATCCCTTCTTAGCAACACAGATTCTCTTTTTTGTGCCGTCTGCAGGAGGTCCTGCCTGGCCCATGTTTGCTCGTAAGTGACACCAGGATTCAGTCCATAGAAGGTTGTTGACCTGGGAAGAGAGAGTTTCTAGAATTTAAGGGCTGGGCAATTTCTTGGAAACTGCCTTATCAGCACGAGTACAAGCTGGAGTTTCAACAACCCTTCCTGCGCTGCACGTCCCTGGTTCCTATTCCTGCAGTTCAGTGAACATATGCTGCACACATATGTTTATTTTGTAGTTTGCTATTTAAAACAGCCTTGGGCCCAGATTGCCTCAAAACCATGAAGCCAAGATCAATTTCTTTGCTGATACTGAAATCAGGGGTCAAGGAAGTCCCAAAGCAAACCAATAGTGGGGAGCAGGCATCTGTGCACAGAGGCTGTGTGAAGGCTGATTCCAAGAACCTCACATGGCTTTCCTTCACTGGTGGAGAAGGAAATCGCACGGGGGGGTCAGGGGTTGTTATCAGCAAAGCAAAAGGTGGCTTTGCATGGCAAGGACAGTCACCAGGGTGCAGGCTGGTCTAAGAGCAGTGGAGCTGTGCTAAGAGGGGATGGATGAGTGCAGCACTCCAGGGATTTAAAACAAAACCTGATGATACATTAAAGTCTGCTGGAGGCATGAGCCCACACTTACACAGGCACAGAGTTGCTCTGAAGATTCACAGACAGGACAGGATGGGTTACTGTGAACCTCCAGGGTGTCTTAGTGCCTCTAACACTCCTGGCTAGAGAAAATCTGGCAGTCCAGGCAGAGCTACCACCCCTTGTCCTCCCCCAGCTCCTCTGCCAGTGCCCTGGCCCAGCCCAGGGTTTGGGACAATGCACAGCTGGGCAGTCTCCACCCCACACGCGTCTGGGGTTCTGGGGAAGGCATCTTCCTAGAGAGCATGGGCTTTGCATCTGCAGTTCAGCCCTCACCCCTGAGGGGCAGGTGTGGGTGAAGGCCTCAGGAGCAGCCAGCCAAGCCCACCTGCCCTCCCTCTGCCCTCAGCAGGACAGGCTGCTCTGCAAAGCCAGCACCTCCCTCGGAAACAAATGTCCCTCAGAAACAGAGCCCCGGGCACACAGCACCAGAAACTTCACCTCCTGAATTGCTGCTGTGATAATCCTGTTTGCTCTGTCTTAGTGACTGAAGAGAACCATAACCAAGGAAAACAGAGGGATTATCCCCCAGCACCTGTTCCCACTGAAAGGATTATCGTAGCTGGCTGCATCAATGACGTCCTCTAGGTACCACCATGAAAGCAGCCTGAGTGACATGGCAGCCCACCAGAAGAAGACCTCTCTCCCCTTCTACACTTTCCTGGGTATTTTCAGCTTCTGGAAGCTCCTCACAGACAAAGGCCAGTCCATATAGGTACAAGTGTCAGTGTTTTTATGTCTGCAGCACACACACTTGCTCTCCAAATAGCTTCATCTCTTGTTTGTCTGTCTAACGCGGAGGCAGCATGAGAAGTATGGGCTGTAAAGTGCAGGGCTGAGAAGACAGACAGCAGCTTTAAAACACTTTAAGAACAAGCTGTTTTTCCTGCTCAACCTTCCTTGTGTTTTTGTTGTTCCAGCACAGTATCTGACCCGCTCACCCCACAACATAGTAGGGCTCTGCTGTGCTGCATTTACATCTAAAATACAATGGTAGCTGATGTAAGGGCTATTTACTGCAGAATGAAAATGATTGATTGCATAAAAAGACATCTTCCACAAAGCTGTTTACATGGGGAAGAAGGAAAACTGGAGAGCGTCCAGAAAAAAATTGAAGGGACTCAGCTCATCAATGGATGCAACAGGAATGCAACCCTCCTGTAGATGGAGGACTTGTGTTTAAACTCACCTTCCAGGCATGAAACCTGCCCCACTTGGGCCCTCTTGGCTCTCTTATGGGGTCACCTTAAATACTGAGGTTTGCTCAATCGCTGTGAAATTGCTCATGGGCTTTGCAGCAGTGCCCTGAGGGCCGGTTCTGCCTCAGAGAGGTGCTGCAACTGCCCCATCAGTCCTCTCAGGAAAATCCTTCCATCTCTTAAGCAGAGGCCTTGGAGAACAAATTACCACAGATGCAATTTTTTTTCGATAATGGAATGTAACATTAAACTAAACACTGGAACATGGAGAAAAACAAAGCAAAAAAACCGAGGGAAATAATCCTTAGCTTCTAATGATTTTTGCAAAACACTGCTGAAATTAGGTTTTATTGAAACAAAAATGTATTTATCATATCTGTCAACACTGGAAAACTATGGTTAAATTAAAACTTTATTTTAAACTCTGACTGTGCTCCAGAAGTGATATGAATTTATAAATAGTTTATCATACACCACAGTATAAAAAGTACATTTATCCTCTTGTTATTGAGACATTGTTTTATATGAGATGGGAATTAACTTTACCCCCCTGGCTACCAAAACAGAGAAAAAAATTAAAGCCACAGGGAGGAGAGCAAACGCAACCCCCACATCAGAGTCTCCTGTGAACAGGACCGTAGGAAAATGGTCCCCATTGGAAAAGGTCACCCCAATGCTGAAGCTTGTCTACATCTGGGCTGAGTCCAGGCAGTACCAAGCAGCAGAAATCTCTGATCCCCACCGTGGTGCACAGGATTTCAACCTCTGACCTGCATAAAAGCTGTTCTCAAGCCCTGAGCCAGCCAGGCCGCCGGTTTAAATCAGTTACACTGTGGACGGGTGGCTCTTTCCAAAGTCTTCACCCTGTTGTTTTTGGCCACAGCTTGGACAGGATGGTTGCAGACAACTTCTTGTGCCAGCTCAGCTTCAAAGCAAGGAAAATCCTGTGGCCCTGATACCAAGTACAAGGCACTGCAGAGTCTCTTCTGACACAGCTCAGTAACACAGGGTATAAACTGGGCATTAAGTCTGACTATGCAGCTGTTTTACCTGGCCAGGAATTTCCACTTGGCTGATGATGTTGGTGCCTCTCCTGTGTTCTTGCTATGCTCCTGGTGCTTCCCAGTGGCTCAGGTATCATGCTCAGCTACCAAGGGGTAGAGCCTGCCTGGACTTTTAGGGGTGCTCTTTGAGATCTCTAAGCAGCCCCATGGCAGTGGTGACTCTGCCAGAGGGGAGCAGCAGCTTCCAGGTGGGAGACGATCAGAAATATTCTCCTTGGATATTTCAGTCTTGGAACCTCAGATAGAGGAGACAGCATTCCTGTATTCAAGCTTCATTAATATCCCATAAAAAAAGAGAAATGTTCTCCATTCCTGGGGCCAGGCAGAGTCAGTGTGCTCTGCTCTGGCCATGGCTCTGGCCATATCCCAGGCTCCATGTGTGTGTTTGGGGGACGCAGATGATGGGCTGTGACACAGCAGCACAAATGCAGCCCACGAGGATGCTGGCTGGCTGCAGAGCATGCAGCAGCACAGGCCTGCTGCTCCTGCATGTGGTGCAGAGGCCATCACTGAAGTGACAGGGAGTCTGTGGCCGCAGGGTGACTGTGGAAAAGCACAGAGAGGGGAGATGGGAAGCTGGTGGCAGGAGGCTCCAAGCGGCAGCAGCCAGGAGCCAAATTGTGACATGGGGAGATAAGGCTCTTGATGGATAGACCTCAGAAGGTTTGAAGGTTTTTGTTCTGCTTGGATAAGCAGTGAAATATTCACAAGATAAGCTTCAGAAATGCATCTGATCTGAAGCCCTCAGTGTCTTAAAAAGCAGGGCTGGAAATAGAACAACAGAATTCCTCCGTGGCTTTTGTGGCCCCTGGGCTTTCCTTCCCCAGCACTGGGATGACCAGAATTACCCACACAAGCAAACCAACAGTCAGGACAGCTCTGAGAGCCAGACCTTCCCTACTCCTCAGGCATTCAACTGTGCTAGAGTACCAATCTAGATGAGGGCTGCAGGCAGCACTGAGGATGGCCAGCAGTTATGCTGCAACTTTGAATTGCAGTGCTTGAGTGCAGTGCTTTTGGAGGCTGCATCACTTCCTTGGAAATAAATTAGAGCACTGTACTTTACTCCAGCAAGTTTCCTTGTACCATAAGTTGTTTAAACAATTTGTCATTATGCATTTCCCATTCAGACAAAAAACAGACCACGAAGCTTGAGGCACCAAGGCTGGTAGGAAAACGGAAATCCTGCTCCAAGTGGGCAGAGAGCAGCTCCCTGGCTCTGGGCAGCGCTGGCAGACCCAGCCAAGGTTTGGGGCAGGAAGTAGCAATTTCTGGCTCTGTAGAGGCCTTTCAGGTTCACCTTTGAAATATGACTCCCAATCAGTTCTGCAGGATTTCTGTCTGAGCATCCCCCAGGTTTGGCATGCCTTAGGGAGGAACCAGGTCCAAACCCCGAGGTCAGAGCAGCAGAAGGCTTCCAGCAATCCAGGGAGTCAACCCCATTTAGGGTCAGCCCAACTCTTCCCCCATGTCTCTCCCTGGGCTTTCCAATTTGTCATTTATTGCTTTGCCCTAATGATTCTCCCCATCCACCCCCTAGCTTTAACCTCTTCCCTGCCAAGCCATGTTTGGAGTTTACGGGAGAAAGTTGTTTATGTTAAATAGCTTTGTAATAGTTCCGTCCTCCGCCACCTCCCTTCCTTCCCCAATAAAAGCCCTACGGCATGTTTGGCAAAGCCTGTAAACAAAGACGAGGGTTTGGAGACCCAACAAATATTTGGTGAGCCCAGCAGGGAAATAATGTCTTTTTTGAAGGATGTTACAGCCTGAACTCATAATAGCAGGAAGCTAGTGTCCACCCTAGGTAAGGAATTGCCTACTTGCATCCACTGGGCATAAAATACAGATCCCCATGCAGCCAAAAGTCATCACTGGGTGCAGAGGGTTAACCCTGTGATTTCCTCAGCAGTCAAGATGGTGCTGATAGCAGCAAACCTATGTGTTTGCTAATCTCCAAATACTTGAAGTTGTGACGAGTGAGCAGGGAAAGGAGAACACGAAAAGGCAAGAGTGTTTTGAACTCACCTAGGCTAATGAACAGAAGCACAAGGCAATGAAAATCCATTAGCCTGGCTGCTCCCTGCAGAGGAAAACCAGGCACACAAAATCCAATTCATTATTCTCTTTCTTATTTAACGCTAAGTAAGTCATTGAACTTTACTACTTGATCTATCCATTTTCTTTAGTAGTAGGGCTGCAGGAAATCTTTCTCTTCTCAAAGGGGGTTTCAAGTTTCTCACTGATATCATGTAAAAAATACTTGGGAGTGTATGAGTAAAAAATAACTGCATTTCAAAGGGAGCTTGAGCTATGCAGATAATGATAATTTTTCTTCTCTGAAGCACAGAATTGAAGAGTGGAGGCCCCTGGGAAGCTGGGAGTACCACTGTTCTTCTTCCAGGCCATTATCTGGAGACAGGCCCTCAGATAGACTCCGATGAGGCCACGGGAAGGATTATCTGCTCGGAGTGCTAATGGCAGGCACTTGACAACATCAACCATTTAATTTATGAGGTGCCTTGTAACGTAAAGGCAAAGAAATTCATACCATGCAATAGCCCAAACACATCTGGTGCAATTAAAAATTGTCTAATGAAAGCCCAGCCTGCTCTACAACCCCACTTACCTAATTACAGCTACGTAGGAAAGTTCCACCTTTCCAAAGCACCTTACTGGATTTTGTACTGTGATGGCGGCGTTATGTAACGAGAAATATATTAATGGAAACTCTCCAGCACTGAAATCATTCCAGCCTTTTTATCACCACGTTCCCTGCTCCCACGTAAGTGAAGTGTGCAGGAATAAAAGCAGCTAAACATCATTCACCAGCAGACACACATGATGGGGATTGCTCACAAGCCCCTAAGAGCTCAGTGGTGCCCATGAGTGTTGGGATCCATACGTACACTCTGGGCAAACAGAGCTGCTCTTCCTGGAGAATTACTTCACCACTGCCTCTGGCTTGTGGCCATGTCACCCTCTTGCATTTGAGGACAGTTTAGTGCTGTCACCCACCTGAGTTGCTCTTTCAGCTGTCCTGGTCCCAATCTCTGTTGAAAGCTTGTCCCATGCCCCATGCTGTGGTCTTGCAAATAACCATACTTAAATAAATTTTTTTTCTATTGCACAAGTATTTGTAAAAAACCTAAACTTATTTTAACTTTTCACATACAGTGAGAAGCTTAATGGCTTAGTCACTAAGCCTCTGAATAGAATATTCAGAGCAGCCTCTGAAACAGAGGGAAGGTTTGGGTGATGAGTCCTCCCTCTCCAAGAAAGTTCAAGCAAAAAATAGGCTGGAGAGGGCTGGTCTGGGTCTCAGCTTCTGCAGCATCACCACCAGACATGAGACTTGTGATCACAGTGATGGATCTAAATCGGGGCTGCTCCCAAAACAGATGATCCCTAACACATCACTCTGCATCTTCCTATGCCAATTGTTACACGTGTTCGTGTCACCTGCTGGGTCAGCTGAAACAAACCTTGTCTGAAAGGGCTGGTGTTTAGCCACAGAAGCCCACTGCCCGTGCAGTAGCACAGGCAGCAGAGCCAGGCTGGGAAGCAGGACATGTAGTGGGAGTTGAGGGCTGGGGAGGAGAGGGTGCAAGCCCCAGCCCTGGCTCGGACAGGCTGATGCTGACAACCGCAGACAGGCATCTACTATAGCTGGTAACTACCTGGCAGTGAAACAGGAACAAAACCTCTCCCTTGGATGTTCTCAAGGTGGTTTAGAGCATTCCTACAACACCCGTTGTCACCGGCAATTACTGCAGCAGCAGCTGCCTTGTGCTGCATATTAGATAAAAGCTCCAAAACCCCCTGTATTTGACACGAGCTGTTTTGTGAGCAGATCAGGCGCTCCTGTGTCAGATCCAGCCGGGATGCCCTGGTGGTGTGGCTGTCCTAGTCTGGGGACGGGAACCTGCCAGGGTACCAGCGATGCCTCGGTCGAGGCTGTGTGTGAGCAACAGGTCCCGCACCGCCCCTCCTGCCTCCCGTGCCCACAGCGAGGAGAGCTGCCTGCCAGGGAACGCTGCCTGCCAGGGAACGCTGCCTGCCAGCGAACACATCCCACACTGCCCTTCGTGTCCTCAGTGAGCTGACTGAGATTTTATTTGACGGCTCCCAAGTGAGCATTTAGGGGAAGAGCAGACAAACAAACCACCCCTGGCTGAAGGCGGGCGCTGCGAGCGGGCGAGCTGTGAAACAGTGGGAGCTTTGTAGGACATCTCCCAGTTCACCTGCGCCAGTCCAAGAGGAAGCGCTCCTCCCTCCACAGCACGATGAGGGGGTGGCAAGCCTCGGGGGGGACGCGGGCTGACACTCATCTTTGTGTCTCAGGACACCTCTGGGGTCCTCTCCGGTGCTTGGGCAGAGGGAGGTGACTGGAGGCACCGTGAGCTGTCCCTGGGGTGGATGGCATTTGTCCCTCACCACGGCTTGCACAGGGTGTGCAGCGGCATCTGTAACCCTCACGGGACCAGTCCATGCTGGGCTCTTCATCTGCACATGCGAACTTTGGGCCGGAACGCTGTTCTCCCTTCCGCGCTAGGAACTCCCACCAGGGGCTTGTCTCAAGTCCTTCTTCTTAACAAGAGGTCTCTAAATTTTGGCCACAAAGCACTGTTCAAATTTTACCACCTGGAAAAATCTTTTGTCATGAGCTATTGTGCTGTCCCTGCAATTACTTCTTACAGTGGCAGGGTGCCCCTCTGAGGGAGGGCAGCTTGCAGACTTTGAGGGGGCTGCAGCACTCACCTGGCCCTGCAAAATGACTTGTTGGTAGCTGAAATATTTATACACCTAGCAGCTGCTGAGATTTTGGGCTCTTTAGTGTCTCCATTTGCCTCTTTGGTGTATACACTCAGATCTGCCTTTCAAAACATTGTGCCAATGAGCTTAAGACCAATTACCAAAATAATTTTGGTAGGAAGAAGCCAAATATCATGGCTTTGAGAGAGACACTGAGCCAGGCTTGCAAAGGTACATCACTGCCTAGAGACACACAACTCTGGCTAATGGCTAAGGCACTGAACTAGTAGAAAATCCTCATTTAATCTCATTAAGCACAACAAGATTTGGTGCATTACACAGGATCAGATGGGAAAGGTACACCATTACATCTGAGATGCTCTGCTAATCATGGTAATGGCAGAAGTCTGGGTAAGATTCTGTTCTCTCCTTTAGGTTGTGAACTTGGAGGTCAGGACTCAGTTCCTATTTGTCTGGGAATTTTGCACTCTGGTGCAGCCAGTTTTAATAACTCTGAGCATCAATCCTGGAAAGAATGGGTACAACCAAATCCAGACACTGCCCAGCACCTGGTACTATTCATGTCTGGATTCAAAATGCTGCCAGGGCACACACAAAAAAACTTGTGCTGCTGGGTGCTAAGGCCAAGCAGGCAAACATTGCCACGAAAAACCTGGAAGCTGAGTGGGGCAGGGAAGAAAAAAGTTAGCTTGTGAAGCAAATGTAAGTACCAAGCTGCTGGTTTTGGTGAACCAGGAAGCTGAGTGCCAGTTTGCATAACAAACCCAAACTCTCTTCCATTTGCAGCACGGCAGGCCCGATTCTGTGGTCCTGGTTCGCAGGATGGAGGATGATTCAGGGCAGGGGCACGGCCGGCAGCCAGTGCCAGCACGCCTGGACAGCCAGGGCAGCACGGGCACACCCTGCAGCACTGCCACCCCCCGAGGCCACGGGGCACCTCCCGTTTGGCACCAAGCAGGAGGAGGGTGGCTCCAGGCTGGGGAGCAGCTCCAAGTCCAAAGAAACTCAGCTGGAGCCACTTGGAGAGGAGGGGGAGATGCTGAAGGGGTCGCATGTGTCCGCAGCTGGCGAGGGAGCTGCACGGCTTTACATCTGCTGAAAGCTGCTCAGGTGTGCTTTAGTCTGCTGCTGTTATCCAAAAAGAATAAGAAAAACTTCTAGGAATGTTTTGGGCATGTTTCAGCTGCCAGTCCTCTGGTGGCATGGTCCTATATGGAATGTCTCACCTCTCACACTTCTTAACCTGTGTTTCCACAGTACCTCTGCCTGGTGTATCCCCCTCCAAACCAATTACAATTTACCAGTAAAAGGCAACACCTGCATCATGGCCAAAGATACCCCAGTTTTCCTTTTTGCAATGACAATCCTGTGTTTGCTCACCAGCATCACCTTTTTTATCCTTTTCCCATCGCGGTCACTTTTCCCAGCAGAGTTTGAAGTTACTGAATTGCAGGAATAAGTCACCTGCTGTTACCATGGGCGGCTGCTCCTCGCAGATGGGCAGGCATACAAACATCTCAGAGAAGAAGCAGATCGATTTCGTCTGCAACACAGTTGTCACAAATATTGTTGATCTTACATTATGTGTGATTGTTTGTATAAAGAGAACGAATCCTTACTTCCTCCTGGGGCGTTTGGAGATTTGGCAGGGTCTGAAAGCGAGTCAGTGGTGCATAGGGTAATGTTCCTCAGGGAGAGTGTGCTTAGTGCTATTGCAGGAGATCACATTAGTGCTCTTGACACAATCAAACAGAAAGTCCCTGCTGAACAATGAGTTTTTAGGATGAAAAGTGAAACATTAGGAAGGTGTGTACATTGCTGTGAATTTGCTTCATTTTGCTCGTTGATGTGGCAGTAACAGAACTATTTTTAGGTATAATCCTTCAAACAGAACATGACTTCTCCTTTCTGATTAGTACAAAGCTGGCTGCTAGTCAAAGGATAATTATTTCCCAACACATCACCTAACACACACCAGCAAACAAAACACTCATTATTTGAACTATCCAGCACTAACTGTTGTTTAGCAGTTAACATTTGCTCGACAGCTTTAAATAGGACTGATTGGTCCAGCTTCATTAGCAGAGGTCATTTGCTGTTGGTAACAATACTTTTCTGGAGATAGTCTCTCGTATGAGATTAGATTATCAGGTCAAATTCTGCTCCCAGTGGCAATGATACCTGACCGCATTTGGCCTCACGAAAGTCTGCTCTTTTCAATTCATAGCTGCCCAATTTCCAGCCCTGCAGCTGATATATTACATAAAGGAAGTAAGTGCACTCCACCAGACGGGAAATTACAATAAATTAGGAAAGTGTGCAGCACAAGGAAGGTTTGCAAAATAGCCACTTAAAAGTTATTAATAAAACCTCAACCTCAGATAGGGTTTAGAAAAAAAAAACCAAAGCTGATAAAGAAGTTGTCCTTATAGTTGAGAACACATGGATACCCAAGAGGGAAAGCAGCATCTAGTGCATGCAGCAACTCAAACACCCAGCTGATGCTGTCAAATGCACAGTTCAGATCATAAGCCACCTTTTCTGCCCATAGTTTCATGCTGCTTGGAGCTATAGCCAGTGGATGCTGAGGGCTGCAGTCTTAGAGTACAGCGGATTTGCAGGAGGGCTTCTGTACAGCTCTCACTGGTTGGGAGTCCCTCTGCAGAGCCTGCTGCATGTCTGAAACAGCCTCAACTTCCCTGAGCACATGGAAAACTGAATCCAGTCCTTCAACCTGATCTATTCCCATTTAAACACGTGGAGAGAAGCAGCCTTCTTTTCAGAAGTGCTGAGCAAACACTGCACAGAGTGCGGCCGGCGCCTTGGAGAATCAGGCGTCTTCCATGTGGAAGTCTCCAGGCATCCTCGCCAAATAATTTTGGTCCTGGCAGCTGCAGGACATTTTCTCTGAGTGGATTTCTGGTTTACCTGTGTCTCCCTTCCTACAGGCCTGCTGCTCTTTGCTGTTGCTTTCCTGCCCACGTACGTGTGCAGCCGCATGCCTACCACCTTTACTTTCTAACTTGCAGCCCCAACTGCTAAGCCATGTCTGGTTTTCGTCAGAAAAAAAATATTCATCGTGAGTGTTTGACTCATTGCCTCCGGAGTATTTCAGCTGCCCCACAATGTTTCTCAGAGTATCCTTTTTCTCTGCAGAGAACAGCCTGTTCTGAGTGATCCACAGCAGACTGCTCACCAGCAGCCTCCCCTTCCTTGCACACATGTGTGCCATATGTCCTGCTTTGTCCTCGCTGTTACTGTGCCACCGCCTTTTCCATGCCGTGCAAGATGGACTGGCATCTCCTGTGCAGGCTGCCAGTGGGATTACTTCAGCTGTCTACAAAGGGACTCAACGTGTCAGCCTCCAGACTCTTCCAGCAAGTCCTCAACTGGCAAAAATTCAACAGCAGACAAATCCTGACCGCTTTGCTGACACAGCTGGCCCTTCTGAGTTTAGCCCAGTGGGCTAAACTCATCCTACCTCAGTGCCATTACACTTGTCCAGGAGATGCATCACCCAGCACAGTTCTTCAGCAGGGCAAGCAGAGCAAGTTCTGGCCATACATTTCCCACCTAAGCTGGAACCTGTTGAGGCAAAATTGTCACCACTTTTTAAAGTCTAAAGACAGGAGTGTTTGGATAGTTAAAATTGAGTATGTGAACTGATTTATGAGAGGAAGAGCCAAGTCCATTAGGTTGTCCTGCTCCATGCAGTAGTCACTGTGCTTCCCCAGGATCCAGCACCCCGCTGAGGATGAGGGTTTGACAGTCACTTCAGTTCCCAGCCAGCTGCTGGGATCCTGTCCTGCTCTACCCAGCATGACCTGGCCCTGCCCTGGCTCTGTGATCCCGACGTTCACAAGGAGAGCAAGGCAACACTGTCTCCCCATCCCATCTCATCCCATCCCATCCCATCCCATCCCATCCCATCCCATCCCATCCCATCCCTGACATGCACAGCCAACATCTTGCTGCAGTTGCAGTCATCAGACATCACCATGCAGTGCACCCTTTTGGTCCTGTTGTGTTTGCTGTAATAAAAGATAAAACCAGATTTTTTTTTTTTTTAATTCATTTGGTGGCAGAGTGGCAGAGCCCACTTCACTTAGCTCCTGATCTAACATCACCCAGCATTTTAAGGAGCCCATTTCACTGTCATCAAGGAAGACACCGTTAACTGCAGCTCACCTCAAACTCCAGTAACATCAATGGAAAAGCATTATTTACTTCCCAGGTCCCTTTATTTTGTCTTTGCATAAAAAGAGCAACTTTTTTTTCTCCCCTGAAAATACAACATTAGAAATTGCAAAGGACAAATTCCTCAACTTTGAAAACAAAGAAAAACGAACAACTGGTTTCCAAAACAAACCGTGAGCCACCACCCTGAAGAACTAGCTCTGGGAAGTGCTCTTCCTGGGAGCTGATATTTAATCAAACTATACTCCTGAGTTTAATAAAGCTAAAAATGACTTCACTTTTATTCTGCACTGTCTTTTTGTTGCTCTGTCTGCCATGTATTCATTTCAGTAATGAAAAACTTTATGAAATCACAAGGATGGAGCACACCTTCATAAAGCCATAAAGGAAGACAATCAGACCAGGGACACAAAGCTGCAGCACTTCTGTTCACTGTAACTCCTTACTTAGAACAATTAAAAATGTAACATTCAGTTATCATTACCTCCTTGGGGAGGATCAGCTGTCAGCATGAGGTGGACTTACTTCTGGGGTGGCATGTAATGCTTACAGAGATTTCTTTCTACTCAAGACCATTTTAAGCTTTCAAATTAAACGCCCTCTGTAATCTTAAATATTCTGGTCTCCTGACTCCCAGCCATGTACTCCTACAAAAATAACAACAAAAGACAAAAAAAATAAAAAAAAATAAAAAAAAAAGAGAGAAAAAACCCAGAAGAGTATATTCCAGAAAGGAATACTTCAAGAAAATGAGTATTCATTATCAGCATGGAAACACCTTGTCTTTAGCCATTAATTTAGCCATTAATTTTTTCTCGTTAATAAGGGAAGTTAGTGGACCTCAGTGCAACAGGAACACAACCATACTGGGGTTTAAACAGGTTTTTTACAACACTGTGTCAGGAAAAGCCATTAGATCAAGTTGTATTGGCAATCTGAGCCATCTTTGGAGAAAAACAAATGCTGTTCTTCCCATTATAGATAGGTATTGTTTCAAAACCTATAGAGACACGCTTGTGCTGCAATGGTATTTATTGCACATAGACCAATTACTTACACAGTAGTAAATTGCACCAAAGTATAAATATGTTATAAAACACACACAGAGAGGAAAATGGAAATTACACACAAGTGCTAAAATAACAGCAGATTCACGTGGGCATTTGGAAATAAAAATAAAAATAATAAAGTCTCTTAAGATATTTTAATTTATAATACGGATATATTCACAGTACCTTCAAAAAATAATATTAAAAAAGTCACTCTCTCAATAAAACTATAGCAGATCAGACAAAACCAAAAATCAGGTTCAGGGTCGGTGTTACTCAAACCTCCTCTTCCTTTTCAATCTGCATGTGTGTATGCTTGTGCAACTAATATCCTCAAATAACTTTACAACTCTTTAACACTGTGCAAAAAACGACTTAGTCGCCATTTTTAAAAAAATGTGCAGTAAATTTTTGTTGCCAGGATTCTCCCCCCTCCCCCCGTTCATCTGTAATTACAATGAACAAGCTGCAGAAGGTTCCTCGCCCCCCCTCCCCGGCCCTGGTCATAAAACCCTATAGTGGTACGTAAATATGCTGTTTAATATAAACATGGTCCGTTCATTCCCCTGTACAATATGCACAGTTTGAGGTAGAAGTTTCTCAGCCTGACTGCTATTGTCTGGCCGAAGGAGATAAGCACAGAACTCACTGCTTGCTGATGCAGAGGGAATAAACACAAGAGTGTGGGTTGGGTTGTTTTACCCCCTTTCGAAATATACCAGTGCTCCTTATTACTCATTATTTTCTCTCTCGCTACTCTGCAGACGAGGAGAGCACGGCTACTCCGAGCTTAAAACTCATCTTGCCAGCAGGTCTCCGTCTTGCCGGCCGCGCTCTGTGCCCGGAGCACCTGCAGCACCGACCCCGCGCCTCCCAAAATCCCGGTGCCCTGGGAGAGGAGATGAGCCCCGGGGCCAGGCGGGGGTGGCCGGACCCCAGCTGCAGCCGAACTCGGCCGCCAAGGGCCAGCACCACCCGCGGGTTCGGCCACCAGCACGGTCCTGGGACAGTCACCCGAGCGCAGGCGCTGCCGCCACAGTCCCCGCCGACAGCGCGGCTCCTAAGGACAAGGTGGCTGTCTCTGGGATGGGCTGTTTATTTCCTTTGTTCTCCGGTCAGTGGGTTTCCTGTTTTCTGTAGTTTCGGATGAGGTATGTTGCAAACCAGTTCACCTGCTTTTATTCCTAAGTAAACACCCGCACTCCCCCTGCCAAGGCGGGCATCGTTTCGCTTGGCGATAGCATTACCATCAGGCGGCTGCCGGGGATTTCTCTGCTCCTGCGTGTCTCCCAGCCTGCCTTCCCCCCTGTCCCGGCTCCGACGCGGCCCCCCACGTCCCCCCTATACCTTGGACTCCGAGTCGGAGGCTTTGCTATGTCTCTCCTCCAGGCTGGACTCGCTGCCGCCCCGCGTGCCCCCGTTGCAGTCGGACCAGGTCCCGGCCAGGCTGCGCTCGGGGGAGCCCACGGTGCTGATGAAGCCCCCGGGCAGCCGGGCCAGCTCCCCGCCGCCGCCGTGCAGCCACCGGTCGGCTTTCCGGCGGCAGCAGAGCAGCCTCTTGAAGGCCTTACGAAAGTCGGGGCTGCGGCAGTAGATGATGGGGTTGAACGCGGAGTTGGCGTAGCCCAGCCAGTTGAAGAAAACGAAGAGCCAGTCCGGCACCAGGTCCCTGTTGAAGACGTTGACGATGTTCACCAGGAAGAAGGGGAGCCAGCAGAGGGTGAACACTCCCATGATGATGCCCAGAGTCTTGAGGGCCTTCTGCTCCTTCATGGCCATGATGCGGGAGGTCTTTCGCTTGCTGGCTCGGCCGTTGCCGAGGATGGGCTGGTGGTGAGGGTGAGCGGGCAGGGGCGTCTGCGGCTGCTCCTGGCTGCCGTAGAACCGGCCCTCGCACCTATCGATCTTCCTCATCTGCTCCTTGGCCTCTCTGTACACCCGGAGGTACACAAAGATCATGATGAGAAGGGGGATGTAGAAAGAAATGATGGACGAGGCGATGGCATAAGCCCTGTTGGTGACGAAGTCGCAGCAGCCCGGATCCTGGTAGCACTGCAGCGCCTGGGGGTCATCATCCCGCCACCAATGCATCATGATGGGCAAGAAGGAGACCAGGGCAGAGATAGCCCAGACGGTGCAGATGATGCCCTTGGCCCGACCCTTGGTCATGAGGCTCTGGTAGCGGAAAGGCGAGGTGATGGCCAGGTAGCGGTCGATGGCGATGACGCACAAGGTCTCGATGCTGGCCGTCACACAGAGCACGTCCAGGGAGGTCCAGCACTCGCAGAGGAAGGATCCCCAGAGCCAGGTGCCCCGCACCACCAGCGTGGCCCCGAAGGGCACCACCAGCAGCCCCATCACCAGGTCGGCGCAGGCCAGCGAGGTGATAAACAGGTTGGTGAGCGTCTGCAGCCGATGCGTCCTCCCGATGGCCGCGATCACCAGCACGTTCCCGGCCACGATGAGCAGCACCACCAGGGCCATCAGCAGGCTCATGCCCACAGCCCACTGCTGCGACAGCAGCTCGGCGGCGGGCAGCTGCCTGCTCCCGGGCGGCACGGCCGTCACCCCGGCCACGGAGCGGTTCTGGGGGCCGCAGTCCGGAGGCAGCCACCCATCGCCCATGGCTGTGCGGGGCGCTCCGGCCGCCGCTCCGCACCGCGCCGCGGGCAGGAAGGCGGCGCCGCCGCCGCTGCCGCCGCCCCGGGGCTGCCGCATGGCCCCGCGCCGCGCCGGAGGACGGGCCCGCCCCGGTACCGCCCCGGCACCGCCCCGGCACCGCCCCGGCACCGCCCCGGCACCGCCCCGGCACCGCCCCGGCACCGCCCGCCGCCAATCGACACCGAGGGGGCGGGACTGGACCGCCCCGCCCGCCCCGCCCCGCCGGCGCAGCGGCGGTACCGCTGCCCGGATGCCTGCCCCTACTCTTTCCCTATCCCTCCCCTGTCCCTGCCGGTACCCCGCTCGGACCCCCCCCCGGACTCCCGGCTTTGCTCTGGCTACGCTCTGCCTGCCCCGCGGCTGCCGGACACAGAGCCCTCTTCCCGTACGGCAGCGCGGATGTCCCGGGCAAGGGGTGTCCGTGCCCGGCAGACGCAGGGCAGGCAGGGGTACGGGCAGGATGGGCTCCTACCAGCTTCTGGAACAGAAGTTACTTCTCTTTACTCCTGGAAAAGGCAAAGTTCCAGCGCTGTCACCATCATTCTCCTTTGGAAAGTAATTAAATCCCCTCCCATTGGAGGTCCCCGTCGGGGACAAGCCCCACGCTCGCAAGCCCCCTGCCTCCAGCGCCTCCTCTCCCAGCCTCGGCGGCCTCAGAGGCCCCGTGTAAAACCTTCTGGCTTAAGGGATGATGCTGCCAGCTCCGTGCAGGGACTGCAGCTGTAGCCTGTCCCCTGCACCTCTCTCTTGCCAACCTTCTTTCCCCCATCTCCTCCAGCCCTGCCAGACCAAGCCACTGAATGGTTGGGAGGTGGGAGCTCCAGCTCCCCTTTCTGACTTCTCTCTGCTGTATTGAACAGGTCTCTCTGGACTTTTAAAAATGCAGGCAGTAGCTTTTACGCAGTCTGGTCAAACCCACTAAATCTAGGCACTGCTCTAACTATTAATGCTGTGAGTACCGTTATTTGGTAACGAGCAGTAAAGTCCGTGAAACATCAAGAGACTGCAACGCCCAGATAATAGACTGAGCAAATCCCTGTGCAGGTCCCATCTCCTTCTGTGAAACCTGCTGCTAGGAACTTGTTTGGTTAGATTTCCATTTACCTGCTTGTCCCTCTGTTCTGCTCTGAAGCTGTAAGACTGCATTTTACTCCTGTTTTAAACTTCTTAAAATAATGTGGAGCAACCACCGAGTAAATAAAAACAATGTCCCCTCTCTCCTGCTTTTTAAATCATTGGCATGCCTTTACAGCAGCACCAAATGTTCCCCACAGCACTCTGGGAGCAATTGGAAGGCACAGTTATTTTCTTCCCCCTATGTATTTATTCTGCTAAGACTGCTCTACTGTTCCAGCTGGCCCATAAAAATCCGTTCTAGGCTTAGGCTTGATTTACAAGGTCACAACCTGGGAAAAAATTATTTATTTATTTACACACTGTTTATTTAACCCTGACTAAAGGCCACACACCAGCATGGACCTGCTGCTTGGCAAACCATTCCCTCATGTTCCCATGGACTTTGCTTTGCTGCTCGTCATCTGCTGGACCAAAGCATGACCGTGTTTAGTGGGAAAGGAAGGAGGCATGACATCTTCAAGAGCAGAGGGAATGAAAAGCAGAAGGATTGTTTCTAGGAGTATTTTTCCAGGTCTGGCATCTATAATCCTGATCTAAAAAAAAAATTATAATACGCAAACAGGTTTGTGGAGCTGTGGGATAGAAACAATTTTTTCTTTTCCACATTTAGCTGGAACACTTAAAGTAAATACGAGCCCCATGGTGCATCATTGCACCAAAGCCTACACAGCAGAGATGCTTGGATGAATTCTGTGAATGTGTACAGTCCATTTTAGCAAAAAATCAGCTAGAAAAATTCTGATAAAATCTTAAATATTTTTCCCAAGATGACACTGAAGAAATGTTGGGGATACCCTGCAGCTGTTTTACTTGCTATTCCTGGAGCACCATCCATCTGTCATCTGTCCAGACCCATTATTGCTGTAATATCTTTATACAGTTAATAAATACCGTAAACTAATAAAATACCAGCTCTTTGCCTATCAAGCTGTCCTATCAGATCTCCAGCAGGAGGTCTCTTCCCACCGTAAGAGAAGATAAGCTTAAAGGTTGCAGGAATAAAGGGAATTATTAGCAAGTATGCAATAAAGCAGAAGACACATAATTGCGTGTTGCTTCTCCATGTCTTTGTTGGTTTGCCATGCGTCCATCTGGAATGTCAGATCAGAGCTGGAACCAGAATGTCTTTGGGAAACAATGCATCTCCAAAGGAAAAAATAAGCAAGTTTACGAATTCTGTACAGAACATCCCTCTGGCCCTTGCAGCACAGAGCAGCCAAATATTCACTGTAGGCTTAACCTCTTTCAGAGCGTTACCTTTTGCATATCTCGTTTAACTCAAAATGTCCTTGGGGTTTTTTTTGCATTTCAGAGAGGTCTTTAACATGATTTTAATACTGCCTTTTGTTTGCATATTATTTAAGGATGTTATGTTAGGTCAAGAGAAGAGCTTACAGCACTGACAAGGTTTGTTTCTACTTGCTCTCCAGATCATAGAATTTAATGAGCAACTCATTTACTTTTTCCTCTGGAAGTCTTTAAAAAAAACTGAAAAGAAAGCCCAAACTCTCAGTAGTTATTGGGAGACATCAGTCTTACATTGTATAGAGGATAACAGGTAGATCCAATGAGAATCAAAATGTATTGCATTTGAGGAACCCTGTTGGCATGAGCTGTGAAACCTCAGCATTTCAGGAACTGAAGTGGGCTACATGGGTATATTTTTAAACCCAGTCTTTTGAGATGCTTTGCACAGCTTCCAACTTGTCTTCTTGCTTCTCCCTCCATCCAAAATAGATTGCAGGATGAGGGTCCTGCTGAATGGGTTCTGTCCCTATAAGCACAGCGCTGCCCTGGAGAATGTCAGCAGCACCAGCAGTGGGGCAGGAGACTGGGAATGGTGCTGGACACTGGGACTAACCCCTTCCTTCATTGTGGCTGTAGCTTAGGGCAGTGGATTTGCTGTTGCCAGGTCTAACTTGCTGCTGTGGGCCATCCCTGAATCTTCAGGGCTGCTCTGAGCTCTGCATGCCTTGTGATGCCCCTTACGACCCAGAAGGATCTTGTCTTCCTTGCCCAGTCTTGGTCCAGTCATGCCTTCATGAATGAAATTCAGGGACCACCATCATTAACATAATGCCCTCCAAAAATATGAGCTATTTGTTCTCTTAAGGCATAAATCAAAGCCCACTGAAAAGCCTGGAAATCCTCCCATTGACTTCAGTGAGCCTCATGTTGTCATTCCTTCTGCAGAGAAAAAGGACTACGTGAAAGCAAATTAAAAATGCATTTGCTGTCCATTTTTCTTCCTGCTGTCTTCCTAAATCTCTTTGCAGACTTAGCATGCATCTGATAAATCCTTTTGTGTTTGCTACCTGGACAGTTGACTAAAACCTTCAGGAAAGCAGGCGAGAAACCGCTCTGTGAGTCCTCATGTGAAGCGGCCAGGCTTCACCCTCTCTGTGCTGGCCCAGGAAGAAATCGTCACTTGTCTCTGTTCACACTGGGCATTTGTTATTAGAGAAATAGAGACATGATGGAACATTGCCACAAGATCCATGTCTCTTGTTTTTAAAATAAACATGTTGGCTTTGACTTGACGTTTATTTTCCATAAATGCCTCAGCTTCAATTCGGCATTTCAGCAACAGCGGGAGGCTGTTATCCTGTGACAACATGCAATTCCATTGACATTATCTCCTGAGCACATGTGGCAGTGCTCCAAATACCATATGTAGCTGATTTTAGTTAAACAATATCATGAAAATATAATGCAAAGGTATCAAAGAACAGAAGTGGCCCTACTTTCCAGCCCTGTGCTGTGTGTGTAACACCATCATTCCGTGGGGAATGCTGTGTACAAGTGTGAGCTACCTTAGGAAGCATACCCCGAGTTTGACTTTGGGGGTCCAAAGTAGTGAATGCTTGTTAATTCCTGTTCCCTCAAGGGCTGTGGCTGATGTGTTGGTTAGCATGTACAGGACTGAGCACATCAACATTTTGAAAAGCTCCAAACCAATCTGAACACACATAAATAAATCCTGACACTCTGGAGCACCCTGTCACAGCAACCCAGCCCTTGTTTCGAGTATTTTTGTCATCAGGAAACTGTCTTAGAAGCATGCTGATTCATTAATTCCCTTCAAGTGATAAAAGAGATGACTATCTGTTGTTCTGTCTCTCTCACACACTGAGCACAACAGTGCTGAAGAACAGCCAAGTCAAGTTTCTTGTCTCCTGAAATCTGTGTTTCATTGTTGCTAAAAAGTCAAAATTCAGGAAAAGGCTGTTTGACCAACACCAACACATTCAATTCTCCCAGAATTGACTTTATTTGCACTCTATTATCTTTATCTGCAATCTATTATTAGATTATATAATCTACTATTAATAATGGACTATTATTAATCTATAGCAATATTATTAATCTGTAGCTCATTAATTCAAATTACAACCAAGCCTTTAATTGCTCAAGTTGCCAGCTGTCTCTGTCTGCATCCCCCTATACTTTCTTAACTTCCAGACTCCTTCACAGAGACATTGGCATTGTGAGAAAAGGCTGCCTCTTTTTTAAGCATCAGCAATTCCTGTGAGAGGGGTAGCAAAACATTTTTATAGCAAGCCAGAAAACCCTGCAGTGGCCAGAGCCTTTGTTTATACAGACAGATTGTGGTCAGAGATGAGAGCAGAGGAGTAATGACTGAGTCCTCTGAAATTTTACATTAGTCTATTCCTGCTTCAATGCATACTGGCTGCAAGAAGTTGCTTTATTTCTCCATCCTGAAGCTTACCCATCCGTAGGATGACAGTAGCATGCTTTGGGAAACTCCATCTCAGATTTTAACTGGAAAAAAACCCTGATGCTTTAAAAGCACATCTCGAACTGTGGGCTTGATGAAAAAGCACAACAGCAGCGTTTCAGTCCAGCAACATGCTGGGTGGCGAAATGTGGAATTCAGAGACCATTTCTTTCCCCTTCACATCACGGATAACTGGAGCACATAAACAAGTGCCTGGAATGTCCAAAAAGACTCATTCAGTATTTTCAGATGTGTGGGAAATCTGCATTTATGTTCTGAATGGCAAAAGACTGACTGGAGGAGCATGGCTGGGGGTAGCTCCAGCTGGCTGTGATGGTGGGTGACGGTTGCAACTGATTTAGGGGTCTGGTCAGCCCAGTGCTGTTGGCTGAGTGTCTCCAGATGTAGTACTGAGGCCTTGGATTCTGCAGGGAAACGGGTTAGGTCTCCCACTGGGAGAAAATACATTCTGGATTTTTTTTTAAGCCAGAGAAGTCAGTTGTGGTTCATGCTAACTTAGGGCAGTACCATGGGAAAGATCTCTGAAGAGCTAAGATTTTGTCGCAACATGTGAAGAAGTTAAATAGTTGTTCCTTTATTTTGTGGCATTAAGAGTGCCTTTAGGAGCTTTTGAAGGATTCTGAATTGCAAATTTTAATTTTGAAACCCATCTTTTTGGCAGTTTATAATATTCAGTGTCAGGCTTTTTCAGTGACTGCTTTTATTTGGTGCAAATAAATACAGGATTAACTGAAAGAGGAAGAGATAGCAGGATGCATCAGTGTTAGCTGGGGGTCTTGCAGAGCCATGTGAGGCTGCTATCAAGTAGCATATGAAAACACAGATGTTAACAATAATCTTAGAAAAATATATTACAACAACTTTAGTCTAATTATGTCTTGTTCTTTTTTTCCTAACCTAATGCTTTGTACCTCTCTGATAAATGTCTTTGATATCTGCTTCTGGATACTGCTGAAAAAGATTAAACCTCCTTAACCGCAATCTCAAATGTAGTCAATGCTTGTCACTGAGTGAAAACTGCTCAGGTTCAATCATCACAGAATAAATAGTTGACTTGCACCTAGCTCAGATGTGGGTGAGCCCACAATGCACTGCCCTCACTGACTTGCAGACCATCTGAGCCTCAGGCAAGTGGGGAAGGAAAAGTGCTGGAATCTGTGGTACCTCCTCCTAAACACATTCCCAGTGTTTAAAACAATACTTACAGTAACACATCTGCCTCTAATGACCTTTTACTTATTACAAGACGCCTCTGCTGACCATTTCTTGGTGAAACTGGTACTGCTTCTTTGGATTAAGATTTTTGTCACCTCTGCGTCTTTTGCTTTTCAGTAGCTGTGGACCAGGACATGCACCTTTTATATTTATTCAGTCTATCAAAAAATCATCCTAAGATAGTGATAAATTATGTCCCCTTTCACCTGTTTGCTTATCCATTTGTAATTACAAATTAAACTATGATATTCCAGCTCTGCAGGTAACATTTCTGATGGCAAATTCCCTTTTAGGTACCACCTATTGGGAAATATCTCTTTAGTCTGCATTTGGCAACAGACACCTGGTATGGTAAGGTGAAGTGCTCAGCATTGCCATTTCCTAGAGGTAAAGTGGATAAATACATGTTCTGTACTTCTGGAAATCTGGTCAGAATTTAAAGCTATGTATCTACATCTTTCAGTAAAATTATTATGGTTTTAGAATGTAGTTTTAACTAGGAAAAAAGAAGCTGAAGCGACTCTGAGTCTGATTTTGGTCTCAGTGTCTTTCTTTTCATCATGACTTGTCCCAGAGTGTTTTTGGAGCTAAATGACTCTCCTGCATGTAGAGCCCTGTGTTGTGTGGGCATTGGAGTCTGACAATAGTCTGGGTAACAGACCATGATCTGGGTGTCAGTCCAGTGCTGGCAGCTCCAGCCAATCCCTTCACTGTTCCTGACACGCTGTGCTGGTGGTGCCAGGTCACCAAAGGCTTTAGCATGGACAGTGAAGCCACAGCACCAGCAACACTGGCAGAGTGCAGGCTCTGATCCAGCCTGGTAGTGCTGGGTCAGATTCGCAGGGATTTGGGAAGACTGGAGGGGACTCAACCCCTTGCAGGGTGAGGCCATCAGTGAACTTCCCCCACACCCAATAAAGCCTTCCTGTCAGAATCCTCTCTAGTTTTGTTCAATGTCTGATGAAGCAAAGTTATTATTGAGTGTTATCTCAATTTTCATTGTAAGAGCCTAATTTTGAAGTTGGTTTAACCAGACCTCCCTTTCCCGCCCCCTCTTCAATCAGCAAGACATCTAGTAATATACAAATACCTCACTGTGGCTTCAAGCTAAATTCATTTATGACCAAGTAACATAAAGGACACTTGCAAGAAATTCTTGATATGCCTGCTTTTTATATACAATGTTTTTGGACAAAAAAGGAGATTTACCTTTTATTTTTTAAAGTTTTCTCTATTAGCTGTTATACTTAATGCATGTAACTCTCTCATTTCTGAGTAACAAAATCTTGTATCTGCCAACAAATTTGTAAAGCATTTGTAACAAAGCCATAATTGTATCTAATAAATACTCTCTTTGCTCTCACTGGGCTTTTGTGAGTCTGAATAGCTGTGAACCACTTTGCAGTCCTCATCTGAAAGGTCTCCTATAGACAGAATATTATGACTATTTTAAATAGAAGAACTGTTATTGAGGCACCCCTGTGTTCAAGCTGTTCTTGACAGTTACCACAGACTGCAGCCTTGCAATCTGAAACTGCTAAGCTTGTAGTTAGCTTGGCTATTGTCACTCAGCAAACACCTTGTTCCTCATGATTTATTTATCCTTCTATTCTGCAGACTGCCCAAGAATGAGTTTGGGACTTTTTACTCCTTAATTATTTATAATTATTCAGGGAGATTGTTTATGCAAACACATTTCAGGCCACAGGCTCTCTATGAACCCTTTGCCTTCCTGATGTCTTTGCCTATTTGGTGTTCCTCATGTGTTGTCCACAGACCTCATGGACCATTGCAAACCATACCATGTGGCATTGCTTTTATTCCCCAAAGGATGGAGTCTCCAACCCAGGAGAGGCACATCTGGAAGGAACACAGGAAGGCTTCTGATGTGAACATGAGGGCATCTCACTGTTTTCCAGGTCTAGGCAGCTCTCATTCAACTGCTTCTGAAATCACATATTTTTGGAGACTGGGTTGGGCAGCTGGCATTGCTGTCAACTTTTTACTTCTACTACTGGCTGTTGCCCTACAGTGGGGTTGGTAGTTTGGGTGAGATGGGAGAATGACTGAATCTGGCCTGTGGTACAGGAGTGCTCTCCTACAGACTTAATCACATGCATTAGGTCAACATTAGGAGGGAATCAGTGGGTCAGACAGGATAAATGACTTTGCCCAGAAGGAACATTGCAAGGTTGGACTGTAGCTGGCGACTTCAGCATCTCCATTGGTGTTTGGCCTGTGGGATTGGTGCCTCTGATTGCAATGAACTTGTCTTTTCCACTTTATGCCCATTTCCTGCGCTTATTACTCTTGGCACCAGTTATCATACCATGAAAGGACATTCTTGTGGGAGCAGGACTAAGGGGGCAGGGCTGTTGTTTCTCCCTCAGTGAAAAGGTCTGATAATCCTGACATGCTGTAAGGCCTCTGGGGAGTGGTGGCTGTGCTTGCATAATCACCACGAGCTACATGCAAGACATAAAGTAATCCCTCTACTCTATTGAAAATAGAGTAGCAAATAAACACCTGGTATGAGCCTACTGGCAATGCCTGTGTCCAGGTTTAGGTGCCAACTTTTAGAAGTATGTGAGCCTAGTGGCGTGATCCCAAAAGCAAGCAGTGAGAACAACCAGAGTCCTTGATACTGTAGCTGGAGTGGAAAGACTGAAAGAGCTCCGTTTGTTTACTCCAGAGACATCACTAAGGGGACACAATGACAGTGTAAAATGTTCCTGCAAAGAAGAGAGGAATAAACTGTTCTCTGCTGGATACAGGAGAAGAAGGAATGGACACACATTATAGCAAGAGCCATTTAGGCTGCAGTGGAGACAGCTGGACTCAAGTCTGGGATGGCTGGGAAGTAATTTTATGCAATTAAGTGAGGTCTCAGGTTAGAAGCATCACTGAATTTTAGAGTTTAAACTTCTCTTACATGTAGTAAAGAGAAATGTTAGTTCTGGCTGTGCTTCAAATCTCTTTGAAGAAGCTTTTCTCTCTACATTTTCTAATGAGGGAATCCAGCTTCCTACATTAGCCAATTCATTTAAGTGCCTGAAGTTAAATGGGATGAATCTGGGCCTCAGTGACTGGCCTTTAGCCTATGGCTCATCCTCAGACCCTGTGGGTCCTGTGACATGGTCTCCAGTTTCTGCTTTCATCATTGCCTTTCAACTTCTTCGCTGCAGCAAATCTTTGCTTCACAGAAGCTTGAACAACCTTAACATTATACGTATTTTCTGCTCTTCAGGAAAGTTAAGCATTTGTTTACTGTGCCAAATGGTTTAATTATTTGCTCTTTGAATATATAAACATGGTTCTAAAGGCTTTATCAGCTAAACCATTTTCCTTCAAAAATAATTGATAATGAGACATTTTGCCTACTGGGTCATATTCTAGTGTTAAGTGCTAAAAAGCAGATGAGGGAAAAGACGTTTTAGTCTCAGTTTTCAAAGATTCTTTAGAAATACAATCAAGTAGTTAGAAAAAGATGCCATAGCAACCCCATAATACCCTGACTGCCTCACCAGGTCAGAAGATGCAGCACTAACAAAAGTTTTTCTATAAACCCATTTGCTGTGAACTAAGGCATCGTCTTAGTTGTTTAACACCAAACACTGTTTCGTGGCAAAGATGCCCTCCCTAGAAAAATCATACTGGCCTAAAACTCTTGAGGTTTTACATTTAGAATAACAGGTCTTTCTTAAATGCTCTGTATTCTGGTTGGTTTTTTTGCTTGTTTGTTTCCTGGTTGATTTTTTTTTCTCCTTGAGCTTTTGGGCTGTGCTTGCTTTGCTTTTCATGTTGTAAGCCTGCAAGAAAATAAAAGGTGAGTGTCCTCAATGAACTTTCTGGAGCTGAAACTGAAGAAAGCATGGAACTGACATTTAAGACTAGAATCAAAATACTTGCATTGGAAAAGCTTCTGCAGCATGACAGGAGGTCTGTAACATGGCATATCCTATATCCATGCTTCCATAGTCCTTTCATGGCAGGAATGAACGCTGATGGAATGACTGCAAAGCATCATGATGATGATGATCATGATGAGTCATCTAATCTCTCTTCTCAAGTCTTTCCTCCTGTTGTTAAGTTTCAGCCAGGGCTGACAGAGGACAAAAGATCTCCAGTAGAATAAGCTCCTATCAATGTAAATGAAAGTAGTATTTGGGCAGAGTGAAGAAAGTCTACCAGTGCCTCACTCACAGAAAGGCTGCTGCAGAGCTTCTTTCACAGCAGATATCTAAGAACACACATAGCAGAAATATATTTGAAGTTAAGCTCCCCACAGTTTTAATTTTCAGAGGAGTAATTGCTTAAATGATACGTGGTTGGAATTACGGCATTTAGAGGCTCTCAGTTGATCTATTGCCACCTACTCCTCATCCCCCTAGCCCCAAGTACTTTGAACCCCTTTGCTTCCTATCAACAAATTCAAACTGAAGAAAAGTTAAAACACCTCCTGGGAATTACATTTCTCTGCTCTGTGTTTGTTCTCTACAGCCAATCTTTACTTCATACTCACCGCAGTTATTATTACAAATCGGGACTGACTTTTTTATTTTGATTGCCAGCTCAACCAGATCTACTTGATCCCTTAGAATCAAACACTGTTTTTCTTCCAGCTCTATAAACAGTGAAGCTCCTGGGCTCAGCTAGACAGTTGCTACTGCTCTTACACTGCTGTAAAGGCATGAGCTGTATCAGAGCACAGCTTGCTCCTGCAGCTGCCTTGGCTGCAGAGGGGTGTTTGTGTCAGTAAACTAAGCACACATGACTTGGACAAGAGGCAGGCAGGAGCAGATAAGGGGCTGTTTTTGCAGAGTCCGTTCTTTGTCCGTGGCCGTGTTTTGGTGAATGAAATCATCGCAGTGCAGACAGCAGTGTGACTGAGCAGGAAGGGAGCCTGGCTGCCCCTTAGTTACAATCCCCACTTGGTTATGTGCTCCCAGCCTTGGACATTTAACCCTTGTGTGGCTTCTTCTCTGAGCAGTAAAACTTTGTGTAAGAACAGTGGCGTGTTGTCTGGAGGTGGTGAACTTTAATACATTTAATAAAAACATATATACTAAACTGACAGATACTTAGGAAGAAGAAGCAAAAACTTCTCCAGCATTTTCCTCATATGTGTGACAGAGAAGGAAGAAATAACATTTTTTGTGTGCAAGATTTGTCCCTCCAGTATGAGTGGGAAGCCAATAACTGGGATATTTTTAGTCCCAGTGCTGTGAGCTGCTTATGGCACAGTGTAGCTCCAATATAAAAAATGTATGTTGTCCCTCTTCCCTAGATGCAACACAAATCAATCAGTAGTTTCTTAGCTGAGCAGTTCCCACATTTGTTGTTTTGGTAAGTGAAATGGAGATGGTCTGTCTGTGGGTGCTGCCCACCACATGGGGACTTCATGCCCAGCAGGAGCCATTCCCAAGAATCCCAGCTGGTGAACTGCAGTGTGCCCTGCTGGGCTTGCAAGTATGTGTGTCTTCAAGGGAGGACCTGGTTTTGAAATTTTAATTGACTGCATGCATTCTTAATTTCACAGGAAGATGATTGCAGGAAGAAAATGGGCTCAGGTGAGCTGTGAAGGAAAAGAAAATAAGCACTGTGAGACAGATAACAAACCTGGTGTGCTGCTGGAGAGGATTGCTGTGAGCATGGATGGGGAAGAACTTCTGTGCAAGGGAGTGTGTTTAGCAGTGTGTTTAGCAACAGAATGGGAGATGTCCTGAAGAACGACTTTGGACAAGACACTTGAACATAGCTACAGCAGCTGAAGAAGGAGGAATATAAAGAAAAACTTCCTTCTAGTGTGATCTAGTAGGCTGTGGAGCAATCTTAGAGAAGCAGCAGAGATCCTGAACAGATCACAAAGCAGAACACAAGTGTGGTCAGTTGTGCTCAAGCAGAAAGGTACAGTCTACTTCTGCCTTTGGAATTCAACATAGAAGGACTGTCTCCTTTGAGACAGAGAGATGACACTGAGACTAGAAGACACAGGAGACTTTATTTTGTGTAAACAAAACACCCGTGGATGGACTGATCCCCACAGTTCACTAAATATGTTGGGCTGGACTCCATTATTCCTTATTGTTTGATATGTCTTCCCTGGAAGCTCAAAAATAAAGCTCTTCATCAATTAAACAATGCTGGATGGAGTTTTAAAACCTTGCTCAAGAGCCACATCCAGAAACTCAGGCAGCTGGCTCGATCTGAGCTACTGGATTTTGACTTGAAAACAAAGAAAACCTTCCTATGAACTGAGAGATCTGTTATTATCAGTTTGTCTTTTGTCCGAAATGAACCATTATCTGCTTCCTTAGGATCAAAGGAAAATAACTCATGAACACAAGAGAAAAGGAAAAAAAGAATCTTTTAGCAAGATAACTGCACATTTTGAGGCAGCCTGTTGTCAGGTCATGGCATGGTGTTCCTATGTCACTGATCTGAACAGTGACAGAGAAGAAAGGTTTAAACGGGGAAAAAGGTTTTAAAAAATGAATGAGCTCAGAATTTTTTCACAGACACAGCCTTCTTGCAGTGATGAGCACACAGGGTCTTCAAGCTGTGACTGTTGGATTTGTACACTGCCTCTTTAACTCACCCAGCCTGAGTGGACAGAGAGCGCTGTGCCATGGCTCACAATTTAGCACCTGCCCTTATTAGCACTTTTAATATGTTCTCTTCTACATCTTCAATTTTTCACCTCTTTCATAGTCTCAAGGCATTAGACTGTACTGTATGTTTGATCCACAGGTTCATCTTGTACCTTTCTTGGTTGGATGGGTTGAGTGTGGCATAGCAGCCATGAGGAAAAGTCACTTTGCAGGTGTTAGGTCAGGCTGGAACTACTGTCCCTCAATACAGATGGGAAAGTTTGGATCATCTCATCAATAACAAATTATTTGTCTCTAATTATGTTTTAAATTCTGTGCTCCTCAACACAGTGAACTCTCTCAAGTGTTTATTGCTGTCCTGGTTACCTTTCCCTCACTGCATCAGCCATTTATCACACTCATTGTCATGACAACACATTTGTGTGCTGCTGCTTGTCATTTTATAGCTCTAAAGCTGAAGAAACAACACTGCTGTACTTCAACCCTATGAGCCCCAGTACTTTATGCTCCTGTTCTGCCCTGAGCTCTTTCCTAAGCTCATTTAAACTTCTGTTTACTTCCCCTTCTCTAGGGAAAACAGGAGGAAGGGGCCAAACTGTTAAAGCATGGCTGATGTCAGGATGGGCCAAAGGGGGAATGAAGGGAAAACAAGAAGTGAGATTAAAATTGGAGACAAACCTCCTCTGCCATAGCACTGATATATGGGATAGTTCCTCCCATCCTCTCCCCACTTTGGATTCATAAACATGACAATATGTTTAGAAAATCCATTGTCTGCCAGCCTTCCCTTTGCTGCAGAATGTTACAATTTCATGGAAGAAAGGAATCCTATTTTCTGAGTAGCTTTTTTCTTTCTTATCCTCAGATTCTCCATTGGTAACTGAGGAAGGAATTTTAGCCTACTTTAATATGCTGTTTAAGACAGGGATTATGCTTCTATGGGCATGGGTTGTCTTCTAATAATAGGATCCTGGCTAGCACTGTATTCTGGCTGGTGTTCTTCTAAGCACTAAAGACCCCATCTAAATTATAGAAAAATGCCAGTGATTATGTTGATAAATAGGACAATCCCAAAGGGTTTTAAATAGCACTTCACAGCTTTGACAAGCCTGCCTCAAAATTTCCTTGTAAATGAGAAAGTTAACACCTGGCTGGGAAATTTATTAAAATTGCAAACGCTAATTTGCTTCTAGCTTGACTTGGATCACTCATCATCTGCAGGAAAACTGCACACAGAGATTTGACCCAAAACACTGAATTATTTGAAGAACACTTCCATTTCAAGAGTATCCGAATTGGTGAAAATGTTACTGGAATTAATTACATTCTTTAGAGTTTATTGATCAGAGCCTACCTTGATGCTACAGAACACTCCAAAGTGGTCTGATGGATGTCTCCAAGGACTTTACTTGTAATCACCGCACGGAAAGTTCCTGTTACACAATTATACTTTTTATTCTTTCCTGAGAGAACTAGTGCCTCTCCTGGCACTTGAAGTGCCATAGCAAAAAGCACTTGAGACTACCTTCTGTGACAAAATGAAGTTGTGCTTGACACACAATGATGTGTAACTGGACGTGGAGTTATCCCTGGGAAAAGAATATGCAGCCTTAACCTTCCTCCCAAACCACTCTTGACCATAGGACTGTTTTCTGCATTACTAAACAGAACACAGAGATTCCTGTTACTTTATGGCCACTGAAAAGGGACTGAAAAGCTTTTCAGCCCCTGGCAAGTGAAAAGGGAAACATAATAAGATCTGGATACTAAGATAGATGGAGTGTCCTTCCTTTGGCCTGATCCTGTGAGGATATAAATCAGTCATCTCTCTGAGTTTCTTTTACTGATTTGGTACCATCACCAGCACAGCTGCTGGGTTTGGGAGGATCCTGGGGTGCAGTACCTGTAGCTGTCCTCACCTCAGCTATCCTAACTCCCAGTCACTGTGGCTCACCAGGGTGACAGAACGGAGTAAGGCAGGTGGATTTTATCTTGTGGAGAGCTTCTTGCCATCCTTATTTTCTGTAATTTTGTAAAAATGGAACACAGTCTGGCCCAGTACAACTATCTCTGTTGAATTTCCCCAGCCCACCCCAAGTCCTGCCCCTCCTGGTGCATGACCCAATTTGTTCCCATACCCCAGGGACACAGACATCATCCCAGTGGATCTGTTCGGATCTCTCCAGCTCTGTCCCTCTGTTGGGTGAGGCCATTTGGCTTCCAGGACTCACAGATCCTCCCTTTCAGCAGCTGATGTTACTTCAGCATGAGGAGAAAACAAAGTAGGTTAAGCTTGATTTTAATTAAACATTTCCTGCTTTCACAATGAAAGTGGAAAACACATGTGGGTGTCTCCTCACACAGTGTGAAGGACAAAACAATGCTCTATAGGAATGGCGTAGATGTTAAACCCTTTGGCACATCTTGTCCAGCTCACTTTCCTTTGAACTCACACTGGGGGGATGTACTTAAAATGCTTCCATCCTGCATGTGTCACAGAGTCCTGCAGACAATGAGGAGAAATGAAGATTCATGCAAGCTCTTTCAAACAGAAAGGATTCTTCACAAAGACAGTCTGTTTCCCCTACTTCCTAGCCCCATAAGGAATGATAGGATGTGGAATATCATCTGGATTCAGTCTCAGAAAGAGGTGTGATGCTTTGATTTCAGGATGGCTGTAGGGAATCGATTGTTTCCTGTAACTCTGTGTGTACAAGTTGTAAAACTTCTGTCTGGGCAAAACCATTCGTGACTGCAAGATTCCTCTTTTGCCCTCCTTCACTCTTGCCACTTACCAGTATCTGGGACTACATCCAAAGGTGCCTTTGTGGAATAAGGAACTGATTTACAGGGAGACACTTGGGGCAGTCAAATAGCAATCACAGCATGGGACACTTTACAGGCTTGCAAATCTCATGGAAGTGGTAAGGAACTCTTGCATGGAAGTCTGTATTTCCTGGAAGATGTGGAGTTAGTGGTTGCATTTATTGTGTTTTTGGCTTAAGTCCTGTGACTGAACCCAAACTCTTTGCTCATGTGAACTGGCAGTGCTCTGGCACTGGGCTGGAGCGAGCCAGCCCCTGGAGCAGAGGGATTAACCTGTGGCACTGAAGGTTACTCAGGGATGTTTTCCTTGGAGTGTTGCCTTCCTCTTTCTGTTGAGCAGCCCTGTGGGCAATGAATTAAAGTGAAGACACTCTGAGGAAGTACTTGGAAAACACCCTGTTCTCCTGCACAACCCGTGATCCTGCACAGCTTGCATGGACGCAATTGGCTCTAACTCATTTTGGCTCTGAGAACTCAGGCCCAAATTCCATCATGGCAACCATGGAAAGCCCCTGCCCCTCCTCCAGAACAGAAGCAGCTTTGCCTTTGCCATTCTCACCCATTCCCCACTTGTTTTGCAAAATCTTTTGTTGTGCAGATTCTGTGGCATCCTCGAGCAATCTACTGCACTGCTTCCCTACAATTTCAACCAAAAAGTTTTCCCTACTGTCTGGATTTCCCATGTTGCAGCTGATGCTTCAGCTCAAGTGTTCCCAGCCCCATCTGGAGCAGGGTCACTCCACCTGCCTTAGGACCCGAAGTTTCCAGCCTGGGCAGCCCCACCTGCTGTTCACCTTATTGCAAAGGGACAACATTAAACTCAGCCTGTAATTGTTTGTCCCCTTTTCTGCAGTTATGTTTAATTATTTCTGCTCTGCTGTAGTCCCTCCAGAATTATCTTTTTTTCTACACTTGTGGGGTATTTTCCTATTTGCCAAGATATTTTGGCATTTTAATTGTGTTTGATTTGCAGCCCCTCTCAGATTAGTGGCCTCTGTGACTTGAACTTCCCTTGGTGGAATTGCGAGGTTTGAAATCACCTGTATAGCAAAGCTCTGAAACTGGAAGTGGATCTGATATCCAAGTTGTACAGCTCTCCCAGAACCCAAGGGGTTTTGGCTGAACTTTGTCTTTTAATAGCCTGCATTAGCATCAAGGGCTACAATTGTGGCCTGACACAAGGCTATTGTTAGAGATGTTTGCATTTTCCTAATAGAATATAAATGTTCTCAGAAAACAAAGCTCCAGTGAAGCTTCATTAGAGCAGGCTAGTGAAGCTCAGGGGATGCAAAGAGTCACCAAAGGCTTTCAGGTATGAGCTCTTTTTCTTCTCTGCTTGCAGTTTTATTTGAGTGCTCATATTATGATCTTGGCACAGATAAAAACCCCATTTGTGTGTGATCAGGAAGCAATACTTACTACCTCATTTTTGGACTCTGCTGCAGGGGACAAAAGCATATTTCTTTCTTCTGCATACAGATGGATATTCCTGAATAAGTTTGATTATATCCAAATATTAAGGAAACAACTTCCAAGAAGACTTTCTATCCTTCCTGGTACTAATCTTGATTTTACTCTTTCTTTAATTTATAAAGGCTATTTACTATTACTCTGACAAGGTTTGGTGAGATGTGCAGCCCTGCACTATCAGGCAAGAAGAGTTATTGTGACAGCATAAGCTCTAACACCATCCACGCAGCCCATTAATCACGTTTCCCAAAACACCCAATGAAAGCAAGCGGTTATTCTATCCTCTTCCTCACTGTTTTTACTCAAAATAAGCAGAAAATAGATGAGACTTCATGAGGCCATGCAGCCAGAGTCAATGCAGTCCTGACTGCTAACTCCTTGCTATGGAGACAGATGGATTGCAGTGGCAGCTGATGGTGGCGTTACGATGACATTCCTTCCTGTTAACAAAGCACCGCCCTTTCACTCTTGTTCCCTGGGCTCTGCTTTGCCTCTCCAAGGGCAGGGACAAAGATCTGAATTCTCCTCTCACGTTACCCTAATGCCCTATGGGACTCCTTGCCAAGTGGCTGAAGAACCTGACTTGGAAAAAAATTTGTCAGAGCTCTGTTGATTTCTGTAGAGTCAGGATAAATTGTGCCAGCAGAAGCTTTCTCAGGACTCTTAAGAGGAAATAAACTAGAGGATTACTGGGAAAAATGTACTGATATCCACAGAAAGGACTAATCTTGAGCGTGACTGGCTAAAGGAGTTGCTGGCACTGGGGAGTAGCAGAAGTTAAGAGTCTGTCCTGGAGAACAATCTGTCCTGGCACATCTTGCACTGGTTATGTTGAGAGCTGTGGACTGGGGAGATGATGCTGACCCAGTCCAAGGCAGGGCTGACCTGGCTGTGGTTTGGTGCTCTGGAGACAGCACTGAAGGGGTCACCTCAGGAAGCCCTTTGCCCTTTCAGATCAACTTATCTGCTCTCCCTTGAGCAGTCTTCTCTTCTGCAGAAGGCAGCAGCAAGCAGATCAAGGGAGGAGGCAGAGGATAGGTCATGTCTGCAGACATACAGGCCATTGCCCATGGTTCATCAATGGTTTTAGTGAGGCTGAGGAACTGAGTCTGCCGGGAGGCCTTGGGAGGAGAGAACGAGAGCAGAGGAACTCTTGCAGTTTTCATTAGAGTAGGGCCCACTGAGGTCAGTGTAGCACAAACACAGGCAGGGATAGCTATAGCTCCAAATTAAGCTGGAAAAACAATGGCTTAGTAAATGTCCTGAGATACCCCAAGTTCCATCAGAAGTCAGAGGCAAAGCCAGGAAGAGAACTTTTCCAATGATTGATAGTTCTGTTTATTTTTAAAAATTATTAAAATCTCTCCAACTCCCTACCCCACAAGTTTCTGGAATTTGATGTAAAGAAAACATTTCATTTCAGATTCAAGCATTGTAGGGTGTTCTAAAACCTATTTTCTTGAACAAAAGGGAATGAAATTTCTAAATGAAGACCTATTTCCAGCTGGAAACCAAATGTTCTGGCTGGAGTTGCCAAGAGGAAAAATTTCAGCTTTCACCATTTATTGTGGTTTGTTATTCGTGGACAGTTAAATACAACTGAGACAAATTCACAAAACGTTTACGTTTGCTGGCAGGTCTCCTGATACTCTGATGAGCCCCATCATGAGGAGCTCCTTCAGCTGTGGTCTGCCAGGACAACTTGCTTAATCTACTGTTTTCCAGCCTGCACCTGCCTTTCCAATATTGTCACCTGTGGCCTGTATCACTTGACAAAGCAGCAGCAGTAGACAGGAGACCTTGTGTAGCCCTTTCTAGACCTGGGGGCTCTGGAAATCCAAAGGCATGTCTCTTCTGGGTGTGTATTCAGGAGGGGTTGTCGCAGTGTGAGCTTGGGCTGTGGTGTACAACCCATGCCAGCACCTGCCCCAGCTGTGCTACGTGATGGGTGCTACAGCATAAAAATGTGCAGCACTGGAGTGTCTCAGTCAGAGGTTGCTGTTGTGGTCAAAGCTGATTTCTGGCCAGCTGGAACCTGCAACTCAAGAAATCACCAGTTTGCTTGAGTGTGTCATTCCAGGGGCATCTGCAGGTTGGACTAATTACCCACAGGCTAATTTAGCTATGCCACTAATTATTCAATATCCAGTGAATGTTTCCTAGGCATTCAAGAAGTCTTCACCTTCCTAATACAGGGAAATGGGAGATTAAATGTTCATATCTTTATTAGCAATTTCATTATTACCTGATTTTTAAAAGAGAACATGAATCTTTTCATCACAAAAATATCCCCATAGTGCTAACAGAAACTTATTATTCTGGATATTTGAGTAGAAGGAATGTTCAGCAACTCTTTGCAGGTGCATGAGTCTTGATGGAATTTAAAACGACATAAAACTGTCTCCTTTAGACAAATCCTAAAGCTATTTATAGCTACTTATCTATTATGTTGTAGCCCTTCATAGCTGTTTATAGCATCATGTAGGGCACCACTGGGAGTTACCATGGTGCTTGCAGGGAACAGAATACGAGGACGTGGGTTCTGGTACAGTTTCCATTTTGCAGCACACTTGTGCACACACATGCACACACACTTCTAGTGCCAGGTGCTTGCCACTACAAAAGAACAAGCTCCCTGGTGTGCCTAGAACATCACCCCTTCACATCAGCAGGGCATTTGGTCTCTGTGATTTATGCCATGCTGCTGCGGGCAAGTGCTGGTAAGATATCTCCTGCAGACAAGAACGAGAAACCCTGCATGACACACAGCAGCTGCAAGAGGATATAACAAGAGTGCATTAAAGTTTGTATCAAGCTTTCAACAGCTTCAGGGGTGTTCTGTACATGGTCCTGGGCATTTTTGTGTCATAAGGAACATCAGAAAATTGAATGAAACAGAGACCTTCATCTCTGCAGAGAGAACAGAAAATCTTGAAAAAGGGGAAAAGTGGTTAACTTGTATGTCCAACGTTCAAGCTCCCTGTCCAAGAAGAGGGGAAGCACAGACATACTTTTAAACATGGACATTTGATGTGTTAAGATTTCCTTCCTTCCTTCCTTCCTTCCTTCCTTCCTTCCTTCCTTCCTTCCTTCCTTCCTTCCTTCCTTCCTTCCTTCCTTCCTTCCGAATTCCTTCCGAATTCCTTCCGAATTCCTTCCTTCCTTTTTCTCTCTGTAATGCAGAAAGAACTCAAAACAGAGAAACTGAACCTGCTGTGGTGTCCACTGTTGTTTTCCTTCTCTGACCATTTTGGGCAATGACACAGATAAACAGAATCCACTGGAGTCTGGGTTTAAGCTCCTGGCTCATGTTCCCAGGACTGTTGCCAGCTTAATGAACTTTGCCCTGAGTTCTGTTTGGAGTTTTCACCCACGGTTTGACAAAACGTGAAAGGTATTAATGATCTGATGGTTTAGTGTTTTTCATCCAAGCTGCCAATGTTATAACATGAAGGTTCATAAACAAAGGGCCAGATTCTTCTTTATAGTCCAGATGCTTTGTGCACAAGTCAGCTTTCCTTGCACAGGAACTGCATGAAGATTGCTGTCATATTCCTCTGATTCTCCTTCTTGTGTCAGGCTGGTCCACCTGTGCTGCCTTCGAACTGTCAGAGCTGCTCCGTCCTACATTGCCCTTCAAAGGCAATAAAAGGCCAGAAACAATTCAGTCTATGAGCAAGCAGAGGCCACACAGTTCCCATAGCCTCCCACAGAATAGAAATTCTCATTTTACTCCTACACAGCTGGGAGATCATCCTTTCCCTGAAGCGACCCACACAAGGCTGGAGAGTTGTAGCAGCGAGAAACCATGGCTTTGCACAGGAAAATCTAATACTTATTTTCTAGGCTAATTAAAAAATGTACTGATATTATTATTAAAACTCATAGGGCTTAGTTAAGAAATTAGGCTCATTATTTCTTAGCTTTATGGAACAGATTGTACATTTGGTTAACCCAATGAGTACACAATCTTGAGTTTGCATCTCTGAAATGTAGTTTATTTGGGCACTCACAAACTTGATTTCATGGTGGATACCATGGTCATTTGCCACTTGCTAAAAAAATCTCTGTTGACATATTACCAAGAGGGCAAAATCCAGGTATGTTTCTCTTATAAGGGGCACATGTTCTTATTTTCATTGCCCAGTCAAGTAAAGAGCTGACATTGTCCTAAACACTGGTCACAACTACTTGGAAAAATGCTTTTATTCCCAGACATTCCTTGCATATTATTGCTGTAATTCTTAATAATGAAATACTCTCAAAACTTCTTCTGAGAGGTGTAGCACAGGCAAATCCTGCTGTTTGCATTTGTAGATAAACCTAGGACACATGGAGCTAAAGGCTCCCAAATATCTGCAAATTCCCACCACAAAGCCTTTTCCTGGCTTTTGAGTGCAAAGCAATAGGCCCTGCAAAGGTTGGTGCTCTGCTCAGGTCATTCAAATCAAAGAGCCTTGCAGGAATGGCTCTTCCTAGGCAACAGTGGCATTACACTGACCCAGACTTATATTTTTTCCTTTCCTTTAGGGTAAAGATGATTCAAAGATATCCTGGTGTGTGAGAATAATTCAGAGATGTAAAGGGCCGTCTGTGAAATGTCGTGCATGGATGTGAGGAAATTGAGGCTCCTAAAATCAGCAAAATTGGTGTGACACGAAGCCCATGCTCCTGGCAAGGCTTCCAGCAGCTGCAGCAAGCTCTGGGACAGGGACATCCTCACAGAGCCCATGAGGAATGATGCTGTCTGCTGCTGTGGGACACAGCTAGAAAGGGAATTGCTGGGAGCGCTCCATGACAGATCATTGATTTCCTGCTGTATTTCCCAGCTTACCTGTACCTCTGGACTCACTTGTGAGGAGAAAAAGGGGAAAAAATACAGTTGGCACTTTCCATTTTGTTTCACCAGCATTAAAAAAAAAAAAAATCCATATAATCTCAGAACAGCAGAAATGGTATCAGAGAGTTTAGAGACAGAAGGAGCTATCTGTTTTAGGCACCATTACATTTAAGTGGATTCGTTTCCCTAAAGCAATTCATTCTCTACATTTTCTTTAAGTTAGCTCCCAAAGGTGTTTCCCCTCATCAGCACAGGGAGCAGAGGATGCTGAGAGCTCATTAGCCCTAAGTGCTGTGTAGCTCCACATCCATCCGTGTGCCAGGTGCTTTCAGCAGAACACAACTGCAGTGTCAGTCAGGCAAAGGAGAGCTCACCAGAAACTGGCAAATATTTATGAAGATGAAAAGATAAGATGTTAAACTGGGGACTGGAATAGGACATAAATGCTGGCAGATATAAAGAGGCACAACAGAGAATTGTAAAGAAAGATTTGGAAGGTCCTTCCAATTACAAGTCTCCACAGAGCCCAGAACAAAAGGGCCACAAGCCCCAGCTGGAGACTGTCATTGCTAACATAACTCTTGTGCCAAATAAAATACAGGACTTCAAAATTCCTTGTCAATAAGTTATCTCACCTCCATTCACACTGTCTTTACATAAACAGCACTCTATGCAAGCAGAAAAGTGTTGTTTATTAATGATTATGTGGGTGGAGACATTTTTACCAGCACCAAACATCCAAGTCACAAATTCCCCTTCCACAAGAGGCTTTTGCTGCTGGTATCTTGAAATTGTTCTTCACATAATGTTAAGCTTTCAATTTCTTTCATAAACAGATATTACCCAGGTTTATGTAACTTCAGCAATCTCAGGTCTTTGCAAAAGAGCTTGAAAGAGTTTTAAAAACAGGACTTGGAAGAGAGATAAGTTAGATAACCTCCAATTCTACAAACACAGAAATCCTAAGAATGCACATACACAAATGTATTTTCCATTCTCACAGCACTTCCCATCTAATGCTTTTCTGCCTTAAGTAAGATTACAATGAGGAGGAGGAGAATGAACTGAATTCAGCTGTCACTCATAGCAAAGTGTGGCTGGGAACCTTTGGTATTAAGGATCATGACAGTCATTAAAAAAAAAGCAGTCACAGCCCTTCCCCAATAGACCACTTCTGTGACTTTTTGGATTGCAGAGAAATGTAAAAACATCATCTATGAAGACAAAATATAGGGTTTCTAAAAATACATTTTTATTTTACATCAAATCTTTTGATGTGCAGAAAGCGTGAGGGGAAAGGGGAAAGGCAGCACATTTTGTCTGCATGATGTCTGTATACTTACTATGCAATTAGGTTTTTTTTTGTGATAGAATACAAGTCTACTTGGAAACATATTTGTAATTTCTGTTGAATTTGTGAATTGTGCAGTAGAAACTGAGTTACAACAACCTGTAGATTTTTGAAAAGCAGCAAGTGTGTTTTTCCTATCAGGTTCTATTTATAAAAATACCCAGCAGCTGGTGAAAAATGAAGTCTGTGTATCTCACAGTGCCCCAGAAGTTGTGAACAGCAGCTAAATGCAATCCTGACAGGCCACAGAGATGCTGTGAGCCAGAAGCTGCATCTGTTCACTTCTATCCTGTGAAATAGATGAGTATGAAGGCAGGGAGTGGGAAATCTCTTCTGGTCCTCTCTTTACCATTTTTTCCAAGGAAGTGATGGAGGAAAACAAATTTCCTTAAATTAAAGAGCGCATTTTGAAGGTAGGAATGTGACAGGACTGATTCCCTTCTTTCTGGCTGAGGATTTTGAGTCTTTGGTATGGTGCTGCAGCAACACTGAAACAAAATCAGAACATAATTCAGAAGCCTTAATTGGGATCCCAAGGGGCTGTTGCCCACACAGCTTCTTCGAATTAGCCCCTCAGAAGAGCACAGGAACACAAAGCAGTGCAGGAAAGCCCATAAAGTATCAGGAAGACGCCTTTGGTCTTTGCCTCACCTCCTCCCAATGCAAAAAAAAGAAAGTTAATTTGGAGTTTCATTAGCTAGTCACTGTTTGCTACACCTAATCTTTAATTGATGGCATGGATGTTGCATTCTGCAGAGTTAAAATATCACTTATTTCACTAATAACTGACTTTGCAAAGCTTTACAATGTCACTGCCTGCCAATTTAAAAACATACAGGTGTCCTGAGTGCTCCTTCAAAGGGAAATCAGACCGTCTGTGTGGAGTAACAATAATATCCCAATCACGATGTTTAAACTGCAAGACACAAGAAGTTAGAACCAAAACCCGTTGCCCTTCTCCAATTAAAAAAAAAAAAAGTTAATATGAGTTTATAAAAATCTCACATGACTCACTGAAGTGCAGGGCAAAATTTATATCCTGCAGACAGGATATAAGAGAGTTTTTAACATTGCAGTGAGCTATTTTCATCTCAGTGATTCTTCTTGCAACCTGGGCCTCTTTCTGCATTCAAACAGGAACTTGGGAGCGTGGCATGCTGTCACTCCATCTTCCTGGGTCTGCTGCCAGGTCTCCACGGCATCAGGATGTATGGTTAGAAGGCCAATATGATAAATACAAGAAAACTCTTAATAAACCAAAAACCTGTGGCTGACGCTGTGGCCTTGCCATATCGTGCGGTCCTCGTGCCAAATCCCTGGACTACTGTTTGCCTCTCACCCGCTCACCACCCCTTGGATAAGCTTTTTATTAACTCACCTCAGCTCTGGATCTGACATCTGACAACTGCTGTGCCAGCTGCAAAGGTTCCAAAGGCATTTCTGATATCCAGAGCTGGATAGTGCACACAGCACTCACTGTGCTGTGAGCAAACATCGCAAGGAGGTGACAGGAAGCCACTCCTTGCATCAGGGTGGGCTTAGACTGGACATTAGATAGCTTTTCTTTAGAGAGAGGGTGGTCAACCACTGGAATAGGCTTCCCACAGAGGTGGTCGATGCCCCAAGCCTGTCAATGTTTAAGAGGCATTTGGACAATGTCCTTAACACACTTTAATGGTCAGCCCTGAGCAGGTCAGGCAATTGGATCGGGTAATTTTTGTAGGTCCTTTCCAACCGAAACATTTCTATTCTATTCTATTCTATTCTATTCTATTCTATTCTATTCTACTGTTTCTTATGCCTATATGCCAAATGAAACTAAAAAGAGGCTGTGAATGCATGATTAAATATATATGGAAAATGTGTTTGTGCTCATCCACTTATGCTGAATAGAGAAATTTGTTCTCACCCCTGGCTACCTGACATCCAAAGTATTCATTTTCAATTTTCCTTTTGCAACATGGAAAATCCCTTCTCTTTCCTTTAATTGTAGTTGGTCCCATGGTGTCTTTTAGTTACCATTACTCACAACTAAAACCATATGAAGTTGCACAGTGAGATCCTTTAATTCAACATAAACTTTCCACAGCTTGGCCTCCCAAGGATTTATTACTGATGGACTTGTGCTGTGGGATGACTTCTGCTTGCTGAAGACTTGAAGGAACTTCAAGACAGATTTTTGTATGTGCTTCTGACATATTTAATAGTTGAGGATCCATCACCATAAGCTGTAATTCCAGCCAAGGGTGGGATACTGGTCCTGTGTAAAGGTAACACCACCACCTCAGGCTGTACCAGTCCTGTACAACCCTGGGATGCCAGAGGAGCCATCAGCTTTCATGTTGAGTCAGTGTCCCCTCAGGTTGTGCCCCTCCAAGAGGCTTTGCCAGGAACCAGAAGTAACTTCCTTGCAACTTCTGTGTTACTGAAAGACAGTACCAAGTCAGACTGACTGGGTGTTAAGCTTTGGGATTTAAGTCTCCAGTTTACAACTGCACTTGGACTGTTTTACACACACAAATCCCTAGGAAAGAAGATCCAAATCTTCCTCTCCCCCAGTGTAAACCCTGTGCCATCCAAGGTGCCAGAATTCAGTTTTCTTTGGATTGGTACTAGACAAAGCATTATTTGTTCAGTGCTTTTCTTGTCTGAGAGTTATTTCTTTCTCGTGTTTGCTCCATCCATCTCTGGTAAGAGTTTAATACAGTAAACTAAATAACAAAAGAGAAACAGCTGCTGCCCCAAACTACTCTAAACCCACCAAGTTTCCTAATTCCTTCACCATCTCACTTGCAGTTCCCCTTATGGTAATATTAACAAGGGCAAACTCCTAGGGGCTTAAAAGACAATCAGTTTTAACCAATTAAAAGAAAATTAATTTGTCAAGTGGGCTGACAGGGAAGTCAATCCCAGCAGCTCTGTAATCCTACCAGGGCAAGGTCCCAACTCTGTGGCAGCACTAATAATGTTGTATCTGCTGTTTATTACATCTCTGGTATGTCAGACTTAACTAAAGAAGGAAAAGAGAATAGAAATTTATGTTGGCATCTGCCTGCTAAAAAGATCAGCAGTAGAGCTTAGGCATTAAGGAGTAGAAAAGAATAGAAAATAACCCCAAATTGATACTGCCTGGATTGCTCATTATAATTCACTAAGCTCCCTCTGGTCTCCTTAAACCTCTCCATAAAAACCCCTACATTGACACATAAAAAGCAACACACCTTATGGCTACAGATGATATTCTTCTAGTGCTCCAGAGCAGGAAGCAACCAGAGACTGAAGCCTTCTTTGGTATTTAAGCAGGCTTTTAAATCATAATGGGGTTCTCTGCTGATGAACTTCCTGAAGATGCAGCTGAACTTGTTTCTTTAAGGTTCTCTGGACACTTCTTTAGGGAGAAGGTGTCATTAGGGAGTCCTCATGTTATAATCATTTGAATATGTCCTCTAGTTATTCTCTGACCCCTCAGGCAGAGCAGGGTTCTCTTTCTCCTTCAAGGAGAATTAAAGGTGTGGAGGAATGAAGTTACTCCTCTGGATGACCCAAAGAATACATGTAGGAGTAGGAATGGAACTCACAATTCAGCAGTTAGTGCATTGGTCTGGATGTTATTGTTTTTTTCTGGGACATATTTTTTTTTAATAGGGCAGCAGTGAAATCCAAAAGCAGTCCATCCCAAATCAGCTCCATGAGCTGTCTTTGATGAGAAAGAGAGGATCTTTATTTTTGAGATATCTGCCATGCCAGTAACTGGGGTTATTGTCTAGACCTTTTCAATATATGTGCCATAATCTATGATACTGTTTTCAGCCACAGGAGTTTTCCTACCTGAATGAAATATTACCTTGAAGCTGTACAAAATCACACTTCCTACAAATGGCAGAAATTGCTTCATTGATATGAGGACTAGATTGGTTCAACAAGGGTTCTAATATTTCAGCCCTCTGAAAAGTACATCTCGTCTTTAAGAGAGAATTTATAGCAAATTTGTGATTTAGTCCTCCCACAGCATCATATATAACCAGCTGCACATGGGAAAATTCTCCAAAGGGTGACAAATCTTTTCTTGTGGTAACTGAGAAATCTTTAGCTTCTTAGCATTAGAAGCATGGAGAAAAGTTCACACAGAGATTAGCTTACTGCTGAAAATTCAACACCTCCTTGATATTTGATGCAATTTTTTGCCTGTCACCGGGATGTTTTGGATGTGAAAAAAAAAAAATAAAATCACTCCAGAAGCACTACAAAATGGGCATGCAGAAAGAATTTCGGTTTGTGTAGCAGGATGTTTCCTGGATGAAAGCAACATGTGCAATGCTGCAGATGATCTATGAGAAGAAACAGAGCCTAAAGAGAGCTGGAGATAGAAGGCAGAAAGCTTTGGAGGAACAGAAAGGCAGGTATCAAAGCAACTAGCCTGGGAACAGAGAGTCCCATGCTGAACAACTCCTTTGTCTGCTTGGCTGGCGCTGCGGATGCAATCACGCCGGAGTTATACCGACACTGGCAGTGAGCACAGAAAGGCTTGGCATTCCTTTTCCTTCACTGGGAAGGGATATCATGTGGAAATGTGGTAAAAAAATAATACTGTAGGCAGAAAAGAACAAGCCAAATCCTGAAATATTAAAAACACTTTCCTACTGAAATTTAAAAGTGTACCGTAATTGGAAAAAGAAGAAAACAACTTTCAACTGATCCAATGAATGATTGGAAAGAGTACAGAACTGCAGAGATACTATTCATTTTCCTTCTAAGTTTTAAAATATAATTTAAAAATTCATGCATATCTTTAGAATTTGTTACTAAACCAGAACATAAATATATCTGACACTGCAATCTTGCTACTTTTAATCATATTAGAATAAACACAAGGCTTTGATTCTTGGGGGAACAGGGACTTCAAATAATCACAGAATGGTCTGGAGGTCACCTTGTCCAATCCCTCTGCTCAAGTGGAGTACCTGGTGCAGGTTATCCAGGAACATGTCCAGTGTCTGCTTCAAGTGCCATGTGAATTTCTGTGATGGGAATAAATACTTTTCATCCTGTTTCACTTTTGAACCTTCGGGTCCATTTGTGTATAAACTCTGCTGAGATAACCTGATGTTCTAGATCAGCAGAAGGAACAAGAAGGACAATGCAAGTGAATGAAGCTTTAGGACACGAAAGAAAACACAAATCAGCTTTTAAAGTCATTACCTCTGAATTTCCAGCATGTGAAGCAGAGCATGCTAGCCCTCAGATAAGTTGTTAATTTGTTCTTATAAAAGCACACAGAACATTTAATACTGCGTCAGCCAGTCCAACATGCTCCATTTACAGCATCAAAGGGACGTGAACTTGAACCTCAGCTGAAGCAGAGACCATTCTAGATAGTGCCCCAAGATTAAGCAGTGTTTTGAAACCAAGTTCAACGTAAGTCTTCTGCTCTCTGTGGAGCAAGTTATCACTAGTTCTGCAAACAGAAAAAAATATCTTATGTTTCCCAGAGTAAAAAGGGTCTCACAGACTGAGAATCCAGCCAAAATCAGAACAATCTCACTGTATATCATGTTTATTTCAGCTGTATATCTTGGGCTAATGAAGTAATCACTTTTGCATTGGGCAGAAGGACAATATTTGTACAGTTTCAGGCAACCAAGTATTTATGATGTTACTGTAGATACATACATCTTTCAGAAGCAGAAAACATACAGCACACTGAATATTTTCCCCCACTTGGAACAAGATGAAAACTGAAGAGGCTGAAGAGCCATTGTATTTTAAATACCATGAAAAGGATTGGTGCTTTTCACATCTATATTTAGCAACGATAAACATTGCACACACAGATTCATAAACCTAAAGAGGGTACTGAAACCCTCTTGTGCTCTTGCAAGAAATACAGCAATACCTGTTCTCTTAGTAAGGAAAAAATGCAGCAACTGTTTAACATGAAGCAGGAGACGTAACAGTTCCCCAGGAAACTATCTTGTGGTTAATACAGGTATTAAAAGACAGGCTTAATTCATAAATCCTGTTAGAATCCCACACTTCTTTTTTATTCTAAAGGTCATGATATGAGTCAAAATTTCTTAACACTCTTACTCAATTTGAAGATACCAGTTCTCCAAAAATCATAAGCCAGAGGCTCTTCCAAGGAAGAGAGACCCCTGAGCTGCCTGCATCTGACACCTAGCCTGAACCAGATCACTCAAAGTCCTAGACAATGTGTGCCAATCCATATGATGGTGCATTATCTAGCATGCTATAACTCCCACAGACCTCAAAAAATGGGTGTCCAAACACCTTTGTTCTGCCTGGATGCAGACGAGGCACTTCCTTGCATGTCTAAATTGGTTAAAGAAGAACATGGAACCACACAGGTGAATCAGCACTGTGAGGTGTGGTCACTTGTTTTTCACCTGCAAGTATTCAAGTGAATACACAAAAATCTGGACATGCCTCCCAACACTGCTGTCAAAGTAAAGGAGTCGTTCTGAGTAACAGCGTGGAATAAAATCTTTTACTAAATTTAACCATGCATGTTATTTAGTATTCTGGCTGCTTCACCTTTGCCTGTGTACAGAGGTATGACCAATGTGCCTGGTGACTCACACCAAGAGACAAGAATAGCACCAATGAATTACTTGAGTGTTTATAGCAGAACTTGCCAGAAAGGTGCCTCGTTCCCAATTTTAGATAAGACTCCAGCTGCAGTTTGTAATATGATATCCAAGTGCTCTGAAACCTGAAAACCTGTGAGTTTATTAAGCTTGTCTCAGCTAAAAGTTGCTATGTCCCTATCTTACACTATCTGAACATCCACATGGGTCTTATATTATTGCAAGACTGTCAGAAATCTCTCAGCAGAAGCAGCAAATGCCGGTGAACTGTAGAAGCGAACCATCCATTTCTAATAGCATACTGGAGGAGTGTGATAACTTGTTGAGCAGCTTATCTGGAAACTTTCTTACATGATAAATCTCTTTATTCATTCAAAAAGATGGAGAGACTGAAACAGGTCTGGAGAAAACAACTTATGTAATGCAGATATTCCCAGAACCATCAGATGTTTCAGCAGGGTTTTTCCTCTTTATTACCAGAACAGTGCTACAACTCTCCAGAGAAGACTGTGCACACCAGACCTACGAGCAGTGTCACTGTAAAACGAGGGTATAATTTGAAATGTTTTCCACTGTTACAGGTACTGAAATAGCAAGTTTCCTGCAGAGAATATTCTGGTCAGATGCAAAGACCCTTTGATTAGACTTTAATTTGAAAAATGTTTGAAATTAGCTAAGTATGGTGGGAATAATCTTCTAAAAAGGCAATGGACAGAGGGTTATTAAATCTGTGTATATAAGGTTAGGTTTATCATTAGGCTGTTTCTTAGGGAGGTGGCACCTGGATTCCTCTTAGAAGTACAACTACATCCACAGATAAAAAAAACAACTGAATTCCTCTGGAAATCTTCAGAAAAGTGTTAAAATGTCTATCTGACATTCCTGGTGGTTTTAAGACACTCAATGTGCCCTTGTTTTTTTCTTCTCATGGGTTATTGTGAAAAATAAGTCACTTTGAATCACAATGTATATGATAGAAAACTGCAGGAACTGCAAAAAGTCTGCTCTGTGACTCAGTGTTTATAGACATTTTTATTGAGGGATCCCTAATTGCTTTTATAACTACCTGGGAGGAGGTTGTAGTAAGGTGTGCATCAGTCTCTTCTCTGTGTAGCAAAGAAATAGCCTCACGTTGTGCCAGGGGAGGTTTAGATTGGATATTTGGAAAAATTTCTTCACAGAAAGGGTTGTTAAGCCCTGAAACAGGATGCCCAGGGGAGCAGTAGAGTCACCACCCCTGGAAGTCGGAGGTGTGGATGTGTCACTGGAGGACATGGACTTGTGGTGGACGTGGTGGTGGTGCTGGGTTGATGCTGGATGAACTTAAAAGTCTTTTACAACCTTAACAATTCCATGATTCTGTGATTCTACTATTCCCATGCTCCCATGATCTGAATTGCTCTACACAAATATATCTACCAAGAGAAATACTCCCAGGCAGAACTGCACAGGTTTGTCCATGTCTGGCAGGTGTAGCTGAACTCTTCTTTTTCCTTTACCTCTTCTGTTAAGGCCACTGTGGAGCTGCTGTTCCTCATGACCATTGTATGGCTCTTTTGAGGTGGAAGCAAAGCCTACCATCCCTGAGTCTGCTGTGGAACATGTGGTTTCATAACTTAGCAACTTCAAACAGAAACGGGTATGGTCCTGCTCTTCTACCTCCAGCAAAGTAAACAGCAAGTGCCAGAGTGGGCTGTGACTGGGCTGAGACAATCAGGTGTCATGGAAAAAAACAGAGTCCTCTTTGCAGCCTTTCATTTCATTCTTTGCTTTCCCAATCCCATCCACACTTCTGTGTTGTCCAACATCTGATCAGTCCGTTAAACAAAATATTTTAGTTCTTGTGGATAAACAACTCATTGAATATGATTTTAGTACCATGAAGGATAAGAGCATGCAACAACAGACTCACCATTCCTGACATTTCTAGAGTCCTTAGATCCCTCTTTGCTTCCTGTGTTTGTCTGAATATTGGATTTTTTAGTCACTTTAGCAAAGTTAGAACTAAACTCCCCTTGTGCTTTCCAGTACTTTACCACTCTTAAATGCACAATCTCTTTTCTCTCACTTTTCCTGATTTAATTTTCAGTCACCCTGCGAGTGTTGCTGGACCAGTAAAGACCAGAGCCCCCTGCACAGGTACCACACCCTCAGCTTTTAAGCTGTCCCTTTGCTTTGGAGTTCTGACCATCCACATACACAAGGCAGATGAAGGAAAAATGTGGACAAGTGGTGGGCTCTGTGGTATGGTAGGATCATGTATGAATTCAAGTCCTCAGTAGATCCTACTTCTTCTCCCAAAATCCATTTTATTTTATTTTACTTTATTTTATTCATCTTGAAAGACTTCATTCAGCTCTGAAGTTTTCACCTGACTGTAGCTCACTTTGAGTGTCTTTGCACTATGAATTGAACAAGCAGGAAGACCTAACCTGAGCTGAGAGAAAACCTCATCAGTGTCAGTGAATCACACAGACATAATTTGCATTTCAAGCTGACCTGGTGCATTTAGCTGCTTCTTAATGAGAAATTTACTGGAATGATGCTGTATCTGCCTACACAGCCCCCCATGGCAAGGGGCTGATTGCATTGGGGAGCAGGGTGAGCAGCTTTCTGCTGCATGTTGAGATTCTTGCTAGTTAAAAAGAAAAGAAAAAGAAAACAAGTTTGGGCTTTTCATTTTAACTGAAAAAATTGTTGCACAGAGGAAAAGGAGCAGTGTTGCTGGTCCTCCGAGCACATTTTGCCATGATACTTGTTTACCCTTATCCTGCCCCTCCAGCAACAGCGAAGCAGCAGGTGGCTCTAGATACTCCAAGAAGGAAGGCATTTGGTGGCCACAAAGTCACTGCCTATGGGAAACAAGGCTCCCATTTCCCAGAAACTGTGCTGCCAGGGCAGCAGTTTGGATGCCACCCCCTTTCCTTATGGTCAAGAGTTGTTTTCGTCTCAGGGACTGTGCTGGATTTCCATTAATTCTTAATGTCTGTCTGGCTGTGTTACAGAACGTTTTTATCAAACATACACTTTTGCAGAGGAGCTGAAGGAAGAAAGGGCAAGAAAACTGAACTACCCTGACACCTCCTGTTGGCATGGGCAGACAGAGCTACAGAGAGAGGAGAGAGGTTTGGGCTGACAGGTGGTCCCAGCCAGGTCTGACACCACAGAGTTGTGTCTCCAGGGCTGGTAACTCAACACTCTTCCAGCAACTGCAGCCACCCAATTCCCTCCCTTAGGCCACAACCCACGGGGGGTGTGAGACGCTGAATTTGCACATCTGAGCCTCGGTGGCACAGGGAGATGCTGAGTGAGGACAGGACCTTGCCCTGAGTGTGCCAGTGCTTGCAAAGTCTGAGGAGAGAGGGAAAAAGAAGAAATCACATGGGGTGCAGGGATCCAGTCTGTCTTTACTTCTGGTTTACAACTGGGACAGCTATAAAACAGGAGCTGTAATACTTCAGGAGGATGATGGCTGAGGTATCAGACAGTCAGTGTCTATTTCTTCAGCAGATGACTTTCAGGGAGACTGCAACCTGTACTGATTTAGAATTTACCTTACAACTGAAAAAGCTGACCAGGGCTTTTTTACTAAATGTAGACACATTTTCCTTTGACAGTTTTTTAAATAAAATGTTTCCTCTTGGAAATAGTGAAACTTTTTTTTTTTTTTTATGTTTTCCAAATGAAACTCACCCTTTTGAAAAAGCCTACTTTGCTAAAACTGTATTTAAAACTAAACATCTCAAAAGAGAAAATTGAATAAACTCAATTATTCAAAAATAAGTTTAAAGGAATGAGACAAAATGTTTCCATCCCCAAAATATCACTGCTTTATTTTGCCCATGGTTAAACCACTTTCTTTTAACTTTCTTTTGGAATTGGGATACTGGGTGAAAAGACTTCGTATTTAACTACAGAGTAAATGGCACCAATGATGAGTGAATGGAGGTTAAGCTGAGCTGAGACAGATGGCAGCAATAAGCCTTTCCAGAGACTACTGCAAAAGCACACCCTTGCCACTCTTAGATCATTTTGTTTGAGGAAAACAAAGTAAAATGGCTTGGAAAGATGATGTGCTGTGTGTCATTGGCAGTAGGAGCACGCAGGAGGAGATCAGCAATGGAAAATGCTGCTGCAGAAGAGGCTCTGTCTACGAGGGCTTTCTGCTCCTCACAAGCTAAGTGTTAATCAACACAGCCAGTGGTAAGGGCTTCACTCTCTGGGGTTTCATATAGTTGAAAAACTTATTGTAGTTGTGAAGCTGGCTTGATGTAAAGTACAAGGGGAGGAGAGGGATGCAAAAAGCTGTGTGTCGTTTCTAGACTTACTAGCTTGCATCAGAAGGTTTCTCCTAGCTTTAACTGTGTATTCAGTGAGTTAGACCTAAGCAGAATTTGTCTTTTAATTAACCCTCAGCAGCAATAAATAATACGAAGAGAAAACTGCCAGTTCAAGGCAGTGGAGTAGACCTGAGCAGGGCCAGGGAAGTCCTGGGAGTCAGCCAGGCTGGCTGTGCCACAGTCGTTGGCTTGCTGTGCATGTCACATTTTAGTGAGAACAGTAAGTGATAGACCAGGAAATCTAGGCTGCTACTATAATTAATAGCACATGGCTAAAATTAAAAATTAAGCATGGCCAGTGTCCATTATGGTAGGAATATAGATGGTTCAAACTGTTTTTCTTAGCAAAAGAATTAAATCACAGTGAGCTGAACAGTTTGTGGTTACTTTACAATGTGGCTTTCTCCAGCAGAAACCAAAGAAGTCTCTTTTAACTGATGTCTGCTTTGCAGAGAAGAGCATGCACTCTCCTGACTCTTGGATCACACACAGGCCTGAACCAGACCACCAAGCAGCATGAACTTTGGCTGGTGGCTGATATAAGAGCAGACTCAAATCCAGATCTATAAATCCAGGAATAGGTTCCACCTCTGTAATTTGTAAGACTCTAGCAATTTGGGAGTGCACAAGCTCCAAAGCTTGTGAAATTCCATTATTTTCTCTAAAAAGGCTTAACAGGAACCTGGAATTTAAACACTGCTCCATATATACAGGGTAATGCAGGAGTAAACAGATTTCAGGAAGAGATCTCAGACTGATCCTAACTTCTTAATCTTTATATTGACCTTCTTTTCAATTTGCTTTCTGTAATGAAAGAAAATGTAATGAAAGAAAATCTCCTCTTCTGATCTGAGAACTTCTTTAGTATATAAATGGGGGTATAAATGGGGAGATGGGCACAAGTTCATCCTTGCCTGGTTTCTGACATAAATAGTCTGTTCTGCAGATGCTCATCAACATGCAAACTCTCCTGAAATACAATGTCTTCTTGTGAAGGGCAGAAGGGCAGTGGCAGAAGCAGTACAGAAACAGCTCTTCAAAACCAGGTTAATTTCTCACTTGAGCTTGAGCGTGAGTATCACTTGCTTTCAGCCTCAGGTTTTAGAAATGTTATTGCCAGTTATACTTTTTTTTCCCGGACAGAAATGGTGAAGAAAATATGGATGATGATCAGGTGAGCTCTGCAGCTTCAATAACGTGGACTCCTGCCCTAAAGAGAGCAGGTGAGAGCAGGAAGCCCCACATATCTCTGACCAGCAGAGTACCTGCACACAAAGAGGAGTTTTATTTGGCTTCAGAATCCATGCCTGGCTGAGATGGAGTGGGGCAGTTCTCGGGTTTTATTTCTTACTGGCAGAGCTGGAGAAATGCCCTATCAAGCACTCAGTCACTTCAGTGTTTCTAATTGTATAGGGCCTGGGGAGAAGGAACCCGCTCCATTATATTCGGGTTTTCTTTGCAACACTAAAGGATGTAAATAATTACTTCAGTTGGATTCTTCAGAAGCTGATTGAGCCACTGGAGAAACATTGGTAGGGCAGTATCACTTCATCCAACACACACAATGAGTACAAATGCCCAAACAAAAAAGGAACAAAGAGATTGCAGAACTTGCCTAATAAACACAAATACGCATGTTTTATCAGGGTGTTTAGATGCAAAGAAAAGTAAAGAGGAATAAGACCTGGCTTTTCAAAAGGATTTAATTCAGCCTGTAATGGTTTGCAGACATATCCAACAAATCTCCTGATAATTAAGCCTGTCTCTGGCATACCAAAGCAAAATGTTTACATCTTTTTCCCTTTAAAAACACATTATCTGGAATGCTTCCATTGATAGCAGAAGGATGAAGCTCAGAGCTAAAAAATAATTTGTGCAAGACAACACAGTTGTAATGGTCTTTTCCATTCATTTCTGGGAACCTCATCCTTTTCCTTGGACAGGCTGCCAGAGGATCATCAGGCAGTTTTCAGGATGTGCATCACCTACCCCTGCTGCAGCAGCAAGCTGGGGTAAGAAGGGGCAGCAGCAGTGCTCGAAGAGCAACTCAAATGAAAAAGTACTGGCCGATCTCTGCTCTCTCCCTCTGCCTCCTCAGAGCCCTCTAAATGTATTGTCACTTCCACTACTACTGAGAAGAAAACACACAGGGCTTTCCTGCTTATGGAAAATTAATGTATTCCCATCTATCACAAGCCAAGCCAAAATTAGCAAGAACTTCATTTAATACCATGCTGAGAGGCTTGAGAGGGTTGTATTCACTGAGTCTCCTTGACTCAAGACATACTGCTGCCTTAGAGCAGAACTCCCACACATCCTGGTATATTACCAAAGCTCACATTTTATAGGCAATTCTTAATCCTCATGCTATTTTGTTACTCAGACGAATTTATCTAAATCTATCTGCAGATTCTTGCAAATACAGACTGTGCTGTCTGAGGATGGAGGAGTCTGGGACTCACTGCATAAGGGAATACAAAAGTAATGGGTTTTATTTCCTTAGAAGTTGCAGGCCAGGAAAGTCATTAAGCTGCTTGAAAACTCCCTTTGCTGCACTCATGGAGGCAAAGTCTGACAAAATAAGGTCTATGAACCCCACACCAGTTTAATTCTCATGTCAGGAATTGCTCCACATTTATAAAAATGGAACTCCTGGTCTTTCTTCCCTACTGTCACTTTTTAATTATGGAAAGAATCCTTAAAATTCTTTATAACTCAATTTTATTATCTCTAACATGATAGATCAACATGCATCTTTACCCTGTACATTGACCTCCTCAGATGTAGAGCATGTGAATTAGATCTCCCTTTGATAAGTGTGTTGATTTCTGGCTGATTTTCTCAGTTTACCACAGCTGAGGATCTGTCCAAAGAAGTGTCAAAGTTTTTCGTGACAGCTCTTCCTTCACCAGCAATGCATAATTTAGGTGTGTCCTTCTGTTGTGCCTTTAAAAGGTCAAAAATTCTATGCTTCTTTGATTCAGAAGGGTGCAGGAAGGGGGTGTTAAGAACAGATTTGATTTACTAGAGCGCATTTAAAAACTATCTAGAATTTCTTTGGGGTCTATCAGAAAGGTTGAAAACTCCATCAAAGCTTATACAGATGTTTTAAGTGGAAGGCTTTCCAACATACAGATAAATAAACAAATATATAAATAAATAATCAGGGAAGAAAAAGAGAACTAAACCATTGCTTCACATATTTTTCAATGTCATCCTGCAGAGGCTGCTCTGAAATTAATGGATTTGCACCTGCGTGGTTGGAAGTAGAATCTAATTCTCAATCTATAATTTAAAGGGAGATCACACTGTTATCTTGCTATTTTCCACATTTTGGATTGCTCTAAAGTGCATTCTGAATCTTTAATGTGCATCATTGATTCATGGAAAAGACATCATCATTAGAGCAATTTGTTTCAGACAATTCTGTTCACCTGGAAGTTTCTGTTCTTTGTATTCAGTGGAAAGAAGAGAGAAGAAAAAAAAGGAGAGAGTGTCTGGAAAATCAGGGACTTGACTTTAGCCATCACTTAATTATAGTGTGGAAGTAAACTCCCAGCTTTCCATCCCAGGCTCAACAGTGAAGCTGTAGAACAGTGAGAGGAAAAAGGTAGGGTGAAAATATGGATCTATCTTGCAGGTACTGTCTTGCAAAGATGTTCAAAATCAGTTAAGATATGGGTTTGTGTATAATCTATTAAAAACTGCATAGGGGAATCTCAGCTCTAAGTAAATGACAATGCTCTGGGTTTTTAAATTCTCTGAGAATTATTTCTAGGCTTACATGAAAGTAAACATAATTATCATTATTTTTCAAATGTGAGACACAGAGGTTAATCAAATGATACAGCTTTTAATTTTCCTCTTTTAAATCTCTCTACAGTGCTTGTGATTTGCTATTTCTTCCCTAACAATCTGCCCACTGGGAATTGCTGCTGGGTAATGGGAGGTTGAGTTCTCATTTTCAAACTTTGGAGTCACCGAACATGTACACAGAAAAAAAGCTGTAAAAGAAGGAATAATCCATTTCGTGCTGCTGCAGGTTTCCCACTCTATAGAGATGGACCAAGAATAAAATAGCATGTAATAACTAGCCTGAATTTCTTAAAGAAGGAAGAAAGATCATATGAGTGTTGGAACTTCTAAAGCCTTAGGCTGAAATGTGATGAACTAGAAACAATTGAAACAAGTTTAGTTGCAGTGTGATGGAGAAAGAGGAAGCTCTGTCTCCTCTTTTCAAACTCTACTTGCTCTTGTCCATTTTGTTGTTGTTTAGAGAATTGCATTTTAGTCAAAACATCTGATTTTAATCATCCTCTATGACTGCCACAAAGGGTAGCATTTTCCTCATGTGGACTCATACATTTCTGATAAAAAAACTGATAAGACAAAAACATGGAATCAGTTCCTAATTAGTAGATTATCCTCAACTCTTTCATTTGCTGCACGTTGTCCGGTGATGGCAGTGGGGGGAGTGCTCCTTTAGATAGGTCAGCCACTCCCTAAACACAGAGACATGAGCCAAGGAGCCCTGCCTTGGGCACGGGCTCTCCCAGGAAAATCAAAGCTAACTCTGGAAAGTTACAGATGGCTTTAAGATGGAAAACCCATGGGGTGGGTCTCTCCCACTTCCAAAATGGATGTCAGATACCTCTTATAACTGCTGATATTCTGAAATACCACTCCAACCTCCCACCTTCATGGACCATCTGCCTGCTCCTGCAGAAGCCTCGGTGAGCTCAGGGCCACCACCAGGGAGAAGGACCAACCTCACAACTGGAGCACATCAGCTCCCGGCAGTCAAGACAAAGGGGGAGAAAGTATTTATTTACAGCCCTCAATAGACAGAGGGCAGGAATCCTGTGTGTAAACAGGCTTCTGGATGCCGAGCTGGGGATGAGCAGATCAGAAGAGCAAACAGCCCTTGACACAGCTAATGAGTCACTCTGGGCTGTGTAAAGGACAGTGGTTTTGTGGAGCTGCTATTTCACAGCTACTCTACAGAAGATAAGATCTTCATTAAGCTATATTTCTTTTGTTCCAAGAGTCAGGGAAAGAGAAAAATGCAACAATAAAAGGAAGGGCTGGAAAGGAGATAAGGATTCCATTCTGAATTCTGTTAAAATCTTGCGTTTTTTGAGAGTTAATTTCTCCTTCTATAGCTCAGTGCCCGAGGTACCTCCCTCTGAGACAGCTATACCCGTGATACAGATAGAGTTTGATGCATTATATTTGAAGAAATATATAAATAGATTTGAAGGACACATCTGCATATAAACTCAGACATATACACACACCATTACTGCATCGATTATTAGCTTTTGTACACAAAAAGAATAGTATTATTTTGGTTAGTGGGGCTATTCTGTATTTTCACTGTAATAAATAAGATTGAGATTCCATCTTGATTAAGAAATGATTGTAAGAATGAAAGGATAGGGCATCTAATTCTCACTCACTTGGTACAGAGATATAAGGTATGCCTGTAGAATAAGATCACTGCCAGGAAACCTTTCGAATGCATGATTCTGGGAGATTTAAACTTGCCTTTGTAGCCATATGAATGTGTATGGTGTTATTCTTTTGGGGTTTCGTTAGGAACAAAATGTCTATTTTCTATTTCTATACAAATGTTGTTGGTGTTCATGTGACCTGTAGAACTGAAGGTCAAGCCTTAAAGCTGAATTTAAGAAAGCCAATTTCAACTTGGTTTCTACTTCCTCAGAAAGCTGCCTTAGCTGATTTTTCCCTCCAAGAAAAGTTGCAAAGTTCGTATTTTTGGTTTGTTTGTTTCTGCTTCCCTTACTGACATTGAAGGAAATTCGAGAAGAAATCATGGCAAGTTCAAGAAAAGAGGTAAATATTGCTGTCTGGGCTGAAGAACCATGGACTCTTTGGAATTGCTGTCAACAAGCCAGCAAATCCAAAAGCCAGAGAAAGACCAGAAGTTTTACAATTTCTAAGCAGCTCTGAGTATGCCTGGTAATCAGCATTGCCCTCAAATCAGCTGAGGATGGAGAATAGAGGGACCACTCAAGCTACCTTCTGCTGTGCCATTCCTCTCAAGATGGTAATGACCCACAAGCAAGGTGAAGATGTAATATTCCAAATGTTATGAACAAACATCACACAGAGCTTTTTACAGTGCTGGTAAGATCTCTGTGGGGCTCAGGTGAAAAAGGAAAGGGAGCAAACCATCTCTGTAAAACCTTCCTAGGTAATTCTAAACAATGCACTATTAACTTTGATGCGAAGTGACTCCTGAAATGTGGACTGCTAAAATTTAAATCTTCAAAATATACTGTGTTATTCACTGTTTGAAGACCTACCTGGAGAAAAACCCATTTCATTGGTGCCAGAACTCAGCAATGGAAATGAAGTAGATGTCCCTGCATTGATCAGGATCATAGTCTTTTGTATCTTTTCTGATGCTTTGTTTAGCTTCATTTGAGCAAAGTGGTTTTCCACATTACACTCACTTCCATACACCTCAGAAACAAAATACTTTACATTTAAAACCATCTTCCAATGACAGAAAGAAAGAAATGTGCAAGTTTAACAGAAAATGTCTCCAGTGTCTAAAATATTTAAATAAAATGGCTGCATTAGAGAAGTTAGTAAGGTGGTGCCTTCCTGTGTTCCTTGTAATGCAAAATATATTTTTAGGAAAAAAAGAAGGAGAAAGTGAAAAAAAAGGCACAGAGAGAAACAAAAAGCCAAATAGTCATAAAAAAAAAAATCTATAACTGAGCTGGCAAAGCTACATGCCAAGTTTCAGCTAAAGACGCTGAACTTCAGCTGACTGGTTTGTCTAATTTACTGCTTTGTTTTGGACAACAGGTTAAAATGCTTCAAAGGAAAGCTGGACCAATACAGCTATGTCCTGAGTTTTCCAAGTGTGATGAGCTGAGTTTGGAGAAGGAACTGAGTATTTGACGTGACTGTGCACATCTTGGGTTCTCAATTTTCTCTCTTCCTTATTATTTTTTAAAGGGTTATTAAACCGTGTATCTTATCAAGAGAATATTTTTTTCAGGGCAAAGATTTGAAAGCTCAAGGAGGACTTCAGAGAAATGAGGACTTGGCTTAAGGGTGAAATTCAGACTGTGACTGAGGTGCTGTGTAAGTCTGGCCTTGGAGAGCAACCAGATTGCCTGCACCCCCAGTGCCCAGCCCAGAGGAATCTAAACACCGTGTCCAGATTTGACTGCAGAAATATCTTCTTTTATGTTTAGGCACCCACACGTGTTTGTGAGGGCCACGGTACTGACGTGCTGGAGCTGCCCTTCTCGTGGGACAGCAGCACTGGCCCAGCAGCCCAGCCCTGCTTGAGCAGTGGGTCCCACTTAGGTACCACTGACCTTTCCTACAGTTGTATGGAGCTTTGGAAATCAGCAGCCTGGGTTCTTGCCTCTCTGCTGCTCATTCCCTGCCACAGTAGCTGAGATTTTCAGCTTCCAATGGCATGCCCGAGCCATAAAGAGCTGCAGGACCTTGCAGATCAGTGACTCCTCCCTGCAGCTGACGTGCATCCAGCACAGGATGGGCATTGTCAGTCCAACTCCAAGAGCAGAGCACAAAGGCAAATGGAGTTGCTAATTCTTCTGTGGGCATTTGTCCTTAAGTGATAAACAGAAAAACCCGGCTGAAATGTTTTGGAATGCTGCAGCATGACTGAAGTGCTCAGCCCCAAGGATTTCTAGTAACCAAATAGCAAATGATGCTGCAGATGATGACTTAGATGAGCTGGCAGAACAGCCTAAGGTCTGTACACACTGTTGCCTAGCCACGTTTTTAAATCATTCCAGTTACCAAAATAGTCTAGAAAGTCTGCTCTGTCTTTCACCTTCCCAACATAAATAAAGTAATGAAAACGTTGGCTGGATTTAATTTGTGTATCTTTGCTTTCTGCACATTTTTTCTGGTTCGGGATAGAGAGGGACAGTCCTCTCATCCACAGAACAGCCCCAGTTGTGGCAGCAGCTATTCAAGATTAACCAAATCTGGGGATGAAATGTACTGCATAAAAATGTCTGTTATTGTCTTTTCAGCACTATGCTTTAACTCAGTTCTGGAAGGATGTGCTGAAAGGCACTTCTCTTTCCCAACTTCCTCAGTATTTCTCCTTTCTGCAATCAGCCTAATGCCAGTCAGCTGTGATGACATATTCCTGGAGGCTGGCTGCATGACCACTGAGAATAGACTGACACTACCAATAACAGGTATTATATAGCTATGAAGGGGACAATTCTTGTTTGCTCCCTACTTGGGAACCTCCTGGCCAACAAATTTCTGGTTTCTGAATAAGCAGAGTTTTGGTAGATGTAACCCGAGTGAGAATGATATTTGAATGAAACTCACAATATTATCCCTTCCAACTCAAAATATTCTAATATTCTGTGAGTGTTTCTGTCCTCCCAAATGCCACACACTCTCTCAGAAGTCTTGGTTTTACTATTTGTGGACATTGCTGCATATCTGCTGCAAGTTTCCTGCAAACTTTGCTTGTGGTCTTTCACTCAGGAATTGCAAATGTGGTGATTTAATCAACTCCTGAATGTCATGTCCAGTATATATTTTCCCACAGTTTCAATATAGGTCTTTCATAGCTGGATTCTTTATTTGCTTTTTTTATCTGCTGTATAATTGTATCGGTGTCACTTGTTGAAGAAGAAAAGCTGTAAAGGTCAAGCTTTAGCTGGAAAGCAATATACCATTTCTGAGGCACTTGTCATTGTTAGGGGAAGTAATATCAAAGGAGACAGTGAAAATAATTTTTGGATTCCAAGGTGTCTAGAATTTGCAATTCCATTCAGGTGACTTTGTTATTCCTGCCCCTTGAAGCTGTGGCAAACACAAAGTAATCTAAGTTACAGTGGCCTTTGCTGGTGGTTTAGCTGGTGATAACCCTGCTGGTGACACAGGCCACAAAAATGTCCAACTGATCTTTTTAAGTTGCTGTAACTTGACTTAAGGTGTAAGAATTTTTTTTTTTTTCAAAATGCTGTCCTGATGAGCTGTGGGCTCCACTTAAAGCTTGATCCCTGTGACACTGTTTCAGAGATGCTCTCAACACACACCAAAGCTCCCACTGTCACATTCAGCACTTCCGTGAGGGGTGGGGTGACACCAAGACCCACTGCAACATGCATACACCAAACCAGGAGTCCCATGGAAAGGAAATATATATGGACAGACAGATTCTTGATAGCTGTTTCAGAGACTCACCAGGGTGGTGATTTCCAGCAGCCCCTGGCAGTTTGGTGCTCACTGGAAGACATTTCATTACTGTCTGTGCCCGTTAGTTTTAGTCTGAGCTCTTCAAAGATCCCCCACAAACTGCTGACCTATGGATGTGAAAAACTACAGCCATATCCATTCTGGAAAATATTGTCCTGGGTCTGTAAGCAGATTTAAGAAAATCACTGACAATAAATCTCCAGTATTTCCTTTGTGTATAAGGTGGTATCTCCATTTCCCATTTTCCCTCATACATTTTATTCTGTGATTTATACCCCATGCAGAAGAAAAGCTTTTTAAAATATAGAAGACCTGACAATTGCCAGCTGTTATAAAGGGTTTGGAGTCAAATTGTTGCCTCAGTTTATAGATAGCAGAAGATGAACAGCCATCCTTTGTAAATGAGATCTTTTGAGGAAACACTAAGTTGGGAATTCCAGAATTGAGTGCTTAAGTGCTTAAGCCACTTAAAAATATTTAGAACAGAGAGCTCACCTGACAATCTGGGAGCACTAAAGTGCTCACAGGATTTGCATGGATGAAAGACTTTATGGTAGACTAGCACTGCATTGCCAGATTCCTGCTTGATACATAATTTAATTTTGAACTTAAAGCTGCTTAGGTTATTTGATTTTTTGATTCTGTTTATTGAGGATTTGCTCTGTGAAAATGTTCACAGATTTTAAAATCAAAGGAAAAGAAGGATTCCAGGAGATTAAAGATGAGAGTGTGTTAACCCCTGAGATTTAGGATGACAGAGCATTGTACAGCAGACAGTATCTTGCTTACAGGATGGAGATGTGTACTACCAAACTGGCATGCATAAAAAATCTGACAATCAGCATTAACCACCTGGCCATACCACTGAAAGAATCTGTTTTAAGAAGTTGTGTAAATAAACTTTGATAGTTTGCATAACAACATATTCTTATCATCTCTGAAGCTGATGAGTTCAAACAGCAGGACACAGAGATTAGCAACAGGAGCCCTTCTTTGGAAGTGAGATCCAAATTCAAATGTTCTTTGAGCAGACTGGAACATTTTTTGCCACGATGAGAAGCTCTCATAGGCTCATTATAGATCTTTTTCCTCCATTTTTTCTGTGTTTATTTTGTAGGATAAACGGTACCTACATGCTTAGTTCAGGGCTTTTGATTCCTTTTTCACACTGCAGAAGGTTTTCATTAACAACACAGAAAATGCAGTGCAACCTTTCAAATATCAGGTTAAGAAGAAAAAAATCTAGGAAATGCTTTTTATGACAGGGCTATTTAAATATAATCACATATCTGTCATCATACAGGCCTGCTTATAACAGGCTGTCAGTTCTCTTGGAGAGGGGGTGATCTGCAGTCAAAGGTTTTAAATAAGGAAGTGCAGAATTTTTAAAACTTCTATAATGGGCATCCAAGAAAGAATATAGATATTCTGGGGCAGGGGAAAGACAAGTATACTAGATAGTAGTATATTAGTAACCCAGTATCAACTGGACAGTGCTTATTTATGGTTGAGAGGGGTAGGAAACTGATATATAATCACAGAGAACTGAATATTCTCATCTCCCACTGCCGTAAAGGACAAGACCTGACTTGGGCTCTGTTGTGTTTTATGACAGCTTTGGTTATGCAGCCTTACATTCTTGACTAGAATATTAGTTGCACTAATTATAGGGGTTTCTTTTTAATCTTGAAAGGTATATATGTGACTCCCTTCAGACTGTAAAATAAATAAACCAAAGTTAGGGAATCTGGAAAAAAAATTAAGGTCCTAAGATAATATCTTAATTTTTGTTGCTGAATTTTATGGGTCTTCGGTGCATATTTCCCAAGTTAGTGTCATGTATTAGGTGCTTTAGACTTCAAGCCCCTCCATTTTACAGAAAAGGAAAAAGAACACATTGTTTCTCCCAATATTTGCCTTAGATACTCTATTACCTTAATAGAAAAATCAACTAGGGGAAGGTGTGAAAGAGTTAAAAAGGCAGCTTTTAGTGAAGAGCTGAGCTCAGGATTCCACACATACTGGAAAGAGGCTTTGCAAGTTAGTTCTAATAAAACATCAGAAAACAAGGTTAGAATATCAGACAAGAATTCTTCAGGATTAAAGGTAAAAATAAACCAGACCAGGCCAGAAGATTTATGCATGATTGCAGAACTTCCCCAAAAAAAGGGCTCCTGACCATCCATCTGTCTGGGTGGTTACACTGCAGCCAGAATGCTCCATGATTCCTCACTGACACGGAGGGATCACCCAGCTCCATCTCAGGGCAAGGCTTTCCACCTCTCACTGACCAGGAGACATCAAACCTGGCAGATTGCTGCTCTCAGTTATAAATGCCTTCGTTTCCTGCTGCCTGGGCTGCAGCCCTGCAATACTGGAAGTGAAATCATCACTTATTCCATGAGCTGCAGTTCATGTCCCAGCGGTGACAGCAGCAAATGAGAGGTCACCACATCTTCCTTCTCTGCTGATTCAGGCTTCCCACGGAATAGTGCCCTCTAACTGGTGCTACCAGGGCTTTGACTGCTGCCTTTTCTCAGAACAACCAACCTGCGGTCCAAACTGCCGAAAGCCCCTCCCTGGCAGAGGGAGCTGAGAGCCTGGACCACTCTGCAGGAGCAGTGGGAGCACACACAGCAAAGGTTATGGGAATGATGGGAAGCAGCTTCTGATGCTGAGTGTGGAGAGGTATGAAAAAACCAGCTTATACAGAAGAGAAGGTCTGTGGCTGAGGAGATTGAATCCTTCTGCCCCAAACTTAATCCTTCAAACTAAATCCAGGGAATTGTTCATGACCTTCCAGACGCTCGGTGCCAAAAGGTCGGGTAGGTGTTAAGAAAGAGCATCGATCAGTCACTCAGATCCCCACACAAGGGTAACAACCAGCAGTGCAGGGGACAGCCTGGTGGCTTTTCCAAAGCCACGGATGGTACTTCAATGGGAATTAAACACAGCCACAAAACTCACCTCCCAAAGACTCTGCAAACACGCCCTTTGCAGCAGCCCACAATGGGAAGGCCCATCCCTTCCCTCACGTGTGTAGGATCTGCTGTGTTTTGGAGGAAGCCAGAGGTCACAGTGCAGGATCAAACCCCATCTGCAACACTCCTGTGTTTTTTATCTGTTTCAATCGTCTCCTTATCCACTAGAGGAGAAGAAAAAGCCCAAAAATACCATGAAGGCAGATGCATCTCTAGCCAACTTCAACATTTTTTCAGTATGTGATTAAACATCCCTATAAAAGCATGATAAAATCTTTGGATCCTTCAGGATTTGAACCTGGACAGACATCCAGCTCAGCTGAACTCCATGTGCCCTTCTGGAATTCCTGGACTAAGGACATAATTCCCACAGTTCAGGAAAGTTTTTTAAAATTTATTTTCCTACACATTGCTTAAGCTTCAGTGGGACAAGCAATGTCTATAAACAGGTAGGCAAATCAAGACACTGGAATGATGGAAGCAGAAATTAAAATTTTGTACAAGTCACCTATCTTATTCTTCTGGCTCCCAAATCAATTTTAAAAGCTGTTTTGCTAAGATTAAGCACTGCCAGGGAAATAAACCTGTCATACCAACTCTTATTACCATTTATATTACCACAGTTCTCAGGAAAAACTCCATGGCACTGAGTGCTGTGTAAACACATGGGGAGAAGAAAGTCCCATGTCCACGGAGAGCTTACACTGGGATTTTACAACTGATGGACAACACCAGGCAGCAAATGGCACAGCACAGCCAACAGCCAGAGTCTGACAGCAAACAATGAGATATTATTGGTGTAGGAGTGAGTGATCTTAGTCCAGGAGAGCCTAAAAGTTGATGACATTTCAGTGTTGTAAGAAAGGCTTTGCCAGTGTTGATGAGGAAATCCTTTTGAAAAATTAAGGGAAGCCTCAGAGCTTAGCTGTGCAATAGTTGCAAGAATAATAGTGGATAATGGTGCAGAAAGATTAAAAAACCCCAGAGGCTGGAGTTGTATCTTGCAAATTAATAGAATGTCACAAATAGGAAATGACCAGGCTCTGAGGCACAGTGAAATATGTGAAGGTGCAGCATGTGACCGATACCAGCAAGCAGGGAGAGCTGGCACTTGGATTCTAGAAAGTCATGTTTCAGTCACCACCCTTTGGGCTATGAAATCAACACCTGAGAGAGTCACATTTGGGACAGGTAAGAGCAGGCCAAGATTCTGTAACTAACACAGTATATTGTAGAAACTGAGACATGAGGTAGAAAACCTCAAACAAGTGTTCAGATAAGACAGAGCAGAGCAAAGATGGAAAAAACCAGCAAAAACTCAGATACTGTCCAAATGTAAGGACCCAGTGAGCTGCTGAAACGGAATGAATGCTGGATTTCTAAGGCTTGTCTGTAATCAGAATAATAAACATTCTGTAGTCACATAATTGTAATCAAGCAAAAGATTTCTTGCAAAAGGAAGGGAGTAACATGAAGGAGTAATGAACAGATGATTAGGAGTTTTCAGGTGTATTTACATTTTATAAAGTCAAAGGAAGATAAATGGTGACACTTCTTTAGTAGAAAGAGACCATTCTTTAGGAGAGAGGGAGGAGGACTCTGACTCCTCAGCACAGGTGGTTGAGGAACTTGGTACCATCCAGAGACAGTGTGCAAAGGGAGCAGGGAAGGGAGGTGGCAGTTCACAGGAATTCCCATCAAAAACTGGAGATGGGAAACAGAGGACTGTTCAACCGAGGACATAATGAAGGAGCAGTGTCCAAGGCACGCAGAGAGTTGGAATAAAGGGAAGTACAGAGGCAAACAAAATGAAAATTTCAAAACTAAAAGACAGTTTGTGTACATCGAAGGCAACTGGCAGGCCAAGAAGACTGAAGATGGTTAGCAATGGATAATTAGAAACCTTGCTGAGGGCAATTTCAGAGGTCAGCATGAGGACAGCCACATTAGTGGGATGTGGTATAGAGGTGAAATAGAGGAAACAGAACCTCTTGCTAATAACACATCTCAGGAGAGTAAGAAGAAAAGGGAAAGGGATGTACAGGGTAGTAGTAATTTTTTTCGAGTACAAGAGAAAGTAAATTGCTTTTCTTTCGAGAGAAAGGAGCTACAAGCAGATAGTTACTGTGCTGCAAGCCTTGGGAGAACTAATTACAGAGATGAATTGAGAATGAAAAGGATCACGTGATGGTCATTAAGAAAAAGCTCAGCAGAGATTAATGAGAGGAGCACAGCAATGCAGGCAAATGCCTCTATTTGCTGCCTGAGAGAAATGTATAAACTCCACTGCCCAGTTAGAAGCAGGAAAATTTATTCCACTTGAGGATTCAGCCTTCATGAGGTTTATATCATAGAGTCAAACTTACCACTGAATTGAGTCTCTTCCCAAACTGAGGAGAACTCGGTAGCCTTTAATGCTGCGATGTGCTATTAAAGTGCAGTGCTGGAACATAATTCTAACGGATTTTCCTCATTAATTTCTTTAGCTGACAAAACCAAAAAAACCCCAAACAAAACCCCAACAACAACCAGAAAGGAGAGGGTCATAGAACCATAGAACCACTTGGGTTGCAAGAGACTTTAAAGATTATCTCGTTCCAGCCCCCCTGCCATGGGCAAGGACACCTTCCACCAGTTTGGATCATTGCTTACTGTAGTCCTCACACTGTTAAAGTGGCAAGTCAGAATTGCTTTGGGATAACTTGATTCCTCTTTCTTTGCTTGACTGCAAGCATTTCTGAGTTTAAAACATACAATTTTTCTAGGTTAACTTGTTGGGATTTTCTGCAACAGCAAATTATCTCTTTCCTGGGAGCACTTTAATTGTAAATACAACTTTCCTGTGAGACTGTGAGAAGCTTGAGCATGGATTAAATCCTGGTTATTTTTTGCTTGTCACTGTACAAGGTACTCCATAAGCTTTCTGCATGTTAGGAGAAGGTGGAAAACAATCACTCTGAAAGGTTCATCTGAGCCAGGCTGTTCTTGGAAAACAGATGCATGCCTGCTGTCAGGTGCCTGTAGCAAGGTAGTCTCTCTTATTGTCAAGAAAAAAGCTGTGATATGCAGAGTCCCAGAGGGTGTCAGGGTGATCAGGCTACCACTGTATGTGAAAGCAGGAAAGACCCTCTACCAGGTGTATAAGAAAAACATATAATCTGGTAATTACTGGTGATGCATTCACATAGACCAGAAACAGGTCTCAAAGTTGCTGAGATCTCCATCCATTACGTATTTTTTTAAATCAGCAAGTTTGCTATATATTGGAAAAAAGACATACTTCTATATAAAATATACCATCCATCCTATTTCACTTCTTTTGGCTAAGTTCTGTATTTTTTCTCTATTTCATGTACTTCCATGCAATCTAAGCCTCCTGTAAAGAGAATCGTTCAGTTGAGCAGCCTCAAGTAAATAAAAATTTTAATCCCCTGCTAGTTTAAATTCATAACTAATCCTGTTATGATTCAGTAAATGTTTCATTTTACACTTAGCAGTGCATTTGTGAGGCAAATTTTTGTCACTGTCTGCTAGAGACTCCATTACACCCTCTGCATCTTCCTCATAAGGTCTCAGAAGTTCTGCCACATGCACATCTGATTTGAGTCTATGATAACAGCACTTTGTAGCACTTTCGCTGCAAAGAGCATGGCAAAAATGCAAATTAAATCCATCTTCCTCACTCCACTGCATAAAGGAAAGAAAAATTTAAATGATGGGTTTCTCAGTAGCCCCCAGCAAGTTTCCTTTGGATTTAACTGCCACTTAGGCATTGATGCTCCTACGTACTGCTTGGTGCATTTCAATGCTGTATTTTCTCCTGCGGTTCCACTTGCTGAATGCATTAAGATTCTGAAAAAATGGTTACATCTCTCATTCTTGGTGATCTCTGTGTCTCAGTATCAACCCCAGATAACTTGGAAAACATCACAGCTTTAGTCAAGTGTGTCAGCATGCACAAGGAGGGGGAGGGAAGGCGCACAGACCTTGATGCAAAGACTGCTTACGCTCGCTGCTGACACACATCAATGCTTTCATTAATGATAAATCGTTGTATCAATAAAAACATCATTAAACTGCTGACTCTGCTTTGCTCTGATTAAAACACATCGCACTTTATGTGCTGTCACCTCAGAACCTCACAGGTTCACTTCACTATGGAAACCATGTGTTTGTCCAAGCCCTGTTATCTAATGTAGATATTAAACCTGATGTGCTGCCTTCTTGTTAGAAAATAAAGATGGTGTTAGAAAAACTATTTGTTTCTCAAGGACAATAATCGCAATGATAGCTTCAAAAATAACACTGCAGTTCCATGGTGAATAGATTTCAAACATTATACAGCACAAGGGTAACTTCAATTAAGTATTTACTTTTAGTGAAACAAAATCTTCATTAATATCTAATTACTCCTTAATATTAGAGCTTTGTTCAGTGTTTGGGAAATATACCCACAATTTACAGCCTGAGCTCTTGCCAGGAGCTCTGAGCACTGGCATTCCCATATACTCTGCTTAAGGGAATGTCTGAGACAGTAAAATTACGGAGAGATTTAGCTAAGGGTTATAACTTGCTAATGCTTTTCCAAAAAAAAAGAATCAGTATGTGCTGCTGTAGCAACACTTTAGAAAGCTAAAACTGTCTAAAACTTTACACGCAAAGGCTGAAATCCTCACCTCTGCTTTGATTTCTGTGCTTAAAGCAGAGGGCAAAGAAGCACAAACCCGCTCCAGAAAGCCCAGTTACAGCAAGGGTGGAACTTTGCTATCCACACTAGCACATAAAATAGCCATCAGGTATTGTTTTCAGTTCCTGGTGGGATTGTGTGCACAAAATACCAGGGTGACAGGCAGAAAAGATAAAATTCAGATGAGGCAGCAGTCATGAGTTTGAACAGCCACAGGAAACTACTTCAGATGGGAAGGACAGGGCAGGGAGAGGAGCTGTTTAAAGCCCCATTTACCCAATCTCCAGATAAGTTGCTCTTGGCAGGAGATTGCAGAATCCCTTGCAATAACAAGAAAATATCTTGGCCCTGTTAGTGATTTTAACATGAAAGGCTCCTTTCCCTTGCTTTTAGAAGCAAGTTAATTAATAGTTTCCTAGAGCAGTGACTTTGTGACCGCAGAAATCTGCACTGGGCAGTGCCTCCCTGGGTTCTGGCAAAATGCACCAGCCCAGCTCAGTGCCACAGATGCCATTAGATACAAAAACATCATAGATTTGTTTGCATGTAGAACGTACAGGTCTGTGTTCGCACAGGATTTCTGTTTTAAGAACACTCAGAAGTTGGGGGTGAAGGTGTCATTTCAGAGATGACGACTGAAAGCCAGCCAAGGTTCAGCTTTGTGATCTGTGGCAAATGCTCACTAAGATGCTGAGAGATTGTGTGACCTGGCCTAAACTAGCTGAGTTGAGCTTGGCAGAAGCTTTTGATGAACTTTTTAGTAAAACAGAGAAATTACAACCAAATTTGTTTGACTGTCAAATCCAGACTTGCTGCATCAGGCTAAGCTGAATATATTGCATCTACATGGAAATCAAAGAAAGCTGAGTTTTATAAGTGGTGTGTATAAATATTTTAAATATTTGAATAGATGAATAAACATGAGGAAAAATCTTTAATGGGGTGGGGGGAATGACACAAATTCAACATAGTTACAGTACAATTTATGGGGCTCACCTATAGATATTCCAGAATTTTTGTCACACAATGCTTTCATTAATGAGAAATAATGGTATCAATAAAAATATGATGAGCAGCACAAATAAGGGATTATCTTTGTAGGCATGTTGGTGTCCATCTCCAGTTGTACTGGAGCACATGAGAGCCTGCATTACTGCCCTATACCTACAGGTTCTTGGTCAAAGCTGCAAAACTGTTTTCTGAGTAAAACAATTATTTTTAGACGCTGCTGCTAAAACACAGTTCAACCATAATTATAATTAAACAGGCACCCACATGCTGCAAAGTGTAGCACAGTCTAACCACAGCCACAAGCATTACCTCAAGTGGAGCTCCATGCAGAGGGATCTGTTCCCATAGCTAAATTTGCTCTGGGATATCTGCAATAAACTGCAGGCTACAATCAGGCAGCCTGTGACTCATGCAGTGCACCATTTTTAATGTCTCTTATGTGCAGAAATGAAAATAAAAGCAGATCTCTTGTTCCCAGACTCCTGGAGGGGGCAGTCCTACAACTCACACTGTTTTATAGACCTTTGGTCACTGAAGGGCTGACTGACACCCACGGCTGAGGAGCCTGTGGCAAAGGCAGTGGGAAACAAACAGTACTTCTTAATTGAAGTGTTTTATCCAAGCTGCAGCCCCTCACAGCAGACACATTTCATAACTTCTATATCTATGTTCACACAAAGATTGATAGACAAACCCAGCCTTGAAAGAACACAAAATTTTTTAATGTTTATTTTTCCATGGAAAAGCTTTACAAGGAGAAAGAGGCAGCACAGGAGAAAGCATACATTCTTTAATCACTGTTTATCTGTTGGTTTGATAGCCAAGGCTGACATGTCTTCTACAGCGTATTTATTTGTTCTCACAATATTACAGGACATTTACCTTTTATTTAAAAAGGATCATCATCTATGAATATTGTTAAGAACACTGTTAGGCAACACTGTCAGTGAAGAATTTATATAACCTACATCAGCTGTAGATGATGTGCTTTCAATTCTTCTCATATTTTGTAACAACAAATGTAAATCACATTTTTTAAGTGTTCAGATATATGAAAGGCTTTGCATCAAATGTAATGGAGAAACAAAGGTTTAGTATCTCAAAGAGCAGACAAAAATATTCCAATGTCCACAAAGCAACACTGACATTCTCAAGGAAGAAAATAAAATTCCTGTCTTTCCCCTTAAATCACCTGGAGACATTTATTAAGGTGTTAAGTGCTCAAATGTGACTTTCCTCACTAGCATTGTACTGCTGGGATTTTTAGATATCCCAGCAGCAGAACCTAAATGAAGTTACATGTTTTCGCAGTGAGATAACCTGACCCTTCCTGACTGCCCCTACACACCACCTTTTGCTGTGTAAAGAATCTTTGCTGATCTATAGAACAGATGAAAACAACTCCAAAACAAAGACCAACCCTCCACCCCTCAAATACCAAGAGGTGTCACCTTTGCCCCTTTAGATCAGTGCATGCTTTGCCTTCCATCTCACTCAAACCACAATTTCAGCAAGCTGTTTGAAGTCCCCCTGCCATGTTTGTTCTGAAGTGTACAAAAGAGGTTACAATAGTTTCAGAAGTAAGCTCACAAGACTGAGAAATAACTGCATTTTGTAAGAAAAGGAGTTTGACAAATAAGCACCGTAATTTCAAATTAATTCAATAACATGACAGAGAAGGAAAACTCTTCACAGTTTCAGAATTAGTAGAATTAAATCCCTCTGAAGCTTGCAAACCATGAAGGTCAAATACCTTATTCCAATCAGTACTTCAGTATTTCTGTAAAGAAACACTTTCAAGTATTGTTACAAAAGGCACTGATTTTTTCCTTCAGCCATCAAGACGTAATAAAACCACAAAGTTTCTGTCACATTGGGCCAAACTCCTGGCCCTAAAGATATTTGCCACTAACCTTGGAGCACCTGGATTTCACCCAGTCACTGTTTAACAACTACCTTCTTTTTCTTTATTGATTTTCTTACAAAATCACATAGATCCATCACAGGTTTTAATGATACAAAGATTAATGGTACATTAATAGTAACAACAGAGAGGAGAACATTTTAGTTGTTTTAATTATATTTTAAAAGTGAAATTGGACACTTCTGAAATTAAATATTCAATAGATAAAACATTTAGCAATTTTTTTCTCCACTTTACTATCAATTCATTTTTAAAATCTGGAAACCAGATTTGGAAATCTGATTCAGGCAACTCTCAGGACAGATCCCCCGAACATATGGTTCAAACCCAGTATTTCAGTTTAATCAAAAGCTTGGAAAATAGGCTCTTATTTAAAAAAAAAAAAAAAAAAAAAAAAAAAAAAAAAAAAAAGGAAAATCAAATTAGGAATTGCTGTTTTGCTTTCTATGCAGTCTGACAATGGCCAGATGGGTTGAATTTCTCAATCCTTAGTCAAAATGGGAAAGAATACAGTGTGGAATATCTCTCTTCTGAGGCATGTTGAGTACAGAACATTAAATTAAGGCAGATGTATGAACAGGTTTTCTTCAAACGGGATTTCTTTAGCTCAAAATTGTCAATGTTTCAAAGGAACCAGGCAAGACTTTAAAAATACTTGCAATTCTTTTGCGTAGCCCTAGAGCCTACTATTGGACAGAGTTCCCTCATATGCTTGAAAGCAATGGACCACCAAAGAGGTAAAATAAGCAATATTTAATTATAGCTACACAAACATTCCTCAACTCACACCCAAGGCTTCCAGCTTCTCATCTGCAGCAGGAGTGCATTACCTGACAATAATTAAACAACCTGCAACAAGACAGCAAATTACATAATAGCTAAAATATTTAACCTATAGCAGCTAAAGTATTTCACCTCCGGCATCAAAGTTTCCTGAAACTAAGAGCCATCAGAATCCCTGCAGAGGCTACTCAAGTTTGAAGGGATGTTCTGGGACACCTAGAAACAACTTCAGGACCTCACTGGACAGGGCCAGAGGTAAAGGTAAAACTTCTGACAGTAGCTGCATCAGTGCAAAGCTTGATGAAGCCGACCTGAGGACATCACCTTATTCTAATGCCATCTAGAATTACTTGCTATTTACATCCCATCCCTGAAGCAGGGGAGGGGCAAGGAGCTGGTGGAGGGAATTATCCTTCCTACGTGGATCCCTCCATGGTAACAACATACGGGCTGCGTTTCATTGTGGGGAACTACACAAAGGAGGAAAGGACAGACCCAAAAACCTAACCAAAATCCCCCATAATAGCATGACAAAGAAACCAAGATAAACTTGGAAACTAAATCATAGGTGTGATGAATTCTGAGCAGGAATGAATCCTAATCCTAAATGAGAGTAGTGATTTTACTTGTCAGAGTACAAAAATTATAAAATATGTATCAGCTGCTTCTGATGGAAGACAGTAGTGAAACTTGGTTATATGAATATAATGGAATGTAAAATATTAGAAATATTGTTTCTAAATGAATGATCTGTTGTTGAATGCAAAAACAGATGTTGTGATTTAATTAAAAAATAACCAGGTCTCACATTTTCAAAAATTATCTCCAATTACTTGTCACCATCCTTATGGGACAGAGAAACTCCTCTAATCCCTGACAAACCAATTGCAAGGAAAATTGTAATGATAAATTCTGAATACTAAATATTTGCTAACATAAACCAGTAATATTAATTGATTATATGAGTAAGTGACCTGGCAGATTTGAGTGCAGAGTTACTGGGGGTGACTGAGGAGCTGCTGTGCATGGGAAGTTCTCCTTAGGTAGCACAACCGCAGCCTGGAGAACACAATGTGCCACAGCAAATCTCACACATTCTACAACAAAGAAAACTTAATTTTGAGTTCACACTTCTGTGGGAGTGTAGCCTCAACGTGTCTTTGAGGTAAGTCTTAATGAATACCAGTGACTTTAAAAAATTACACATCTTAAGAATGTACATAAATCTCTGCTATTGTCTGCTAAACTATAAACCATTTAAAACTAGATCTATCACTCATAACTCTACAGAGTCAGACATTTAAAGCTTCCATGTATGTAGAAAACCTTGTTAGGAATCAAAAGTTCAAGACAATTTGTGGTCAATAGTGCCTCTCTCTTTGCTAAAATAAATAGTCAATAATTAAAGGAACAAAAGGACATGGCCCTACATAAGAAGGAAAGTCTCTTCATTTTCATCATCCCCCTTCTCTGAGCAAGAGGTAAGGAATATATTTTTCCTGATTTTCTCTCAACAAAACAGTTTTACCCATGGTTTCAGCTACAATATTTTCCTACTGAAATAAAACCAGTGCATTAAGAATATATACAATATATTGGAAGCCACATGCACCTGTTCTCAGGATAAGCAGCTAAGGCATTTACCTGATGCTATAAAACTGCTTCTCATGTATCACTCATCTGGTCTGCACTTGCTTGGTACCACACTACCACAGCATTATACAAACAAAATGCTCTACAGATGGAAGATATGAGAAGCCAAACACAAACTAGAAGAAAGTAAGAAAAAGCATTCAATAGAAAAGCCAAAAATGATGTAAGAATCTAACACAAAAAGAAATCAACCAAAAATGTATGCATAAAATACGTGCCCATCAATAGGTTTACATAGTCATCATCCCTACCCTTCCTTCAACAGAAGGGAGCAAACTACAGAAAGATATTACTGAATTCAAACAACATGAAAGAGCTATTAAAACAAATTATGCTCCCTCTTCAAAACCACATTATCTTTTTTCTAGTCTAATAAAAAATATTATACTGCAATTAAATAAAATTACTAAAAACATCTCATGGAACTATTAATACATCCATTCAAAACCAAAAAGCTGTCCCAGAAGTGCAAACACTACAACTAAAATCTTAAAATGCCATTGAACTCGTTTCCATTATACAAATCAACCATGACCAATACTCTTTAGAGACTTGCTAAAGTCATTTAGTGCTTTATTAAGGTTTGAAGCAAAACCTGTTTAAAGCCAGTAGAAAGTCATGTTTGGAAAATACCTTGAATTAAATACTTTTACTGTGAGACACAAATCTGGGAGTGCTGAGCCATTCCAATTTGCTTGGAATTTTTATATCAGGAAACACCAAAAAACTAAGTTCCCATACAAAGAGGTAGCAGTCATCAATATATCCGATTTTTCAGTACTTAGACAGAATAGTAACATTTCCTATTTTTCTGCATCATATTTGGAAGATGCTTTCTGGTACTTAAATAAATTTCTGTAGCTTGTACCTGCTATTCTGTTTGCCTGTCTGGTGGAATTTATGGCACTTGTTGCTTTACTGTAAGAGCATCTTGTAAACCCTGGAGGAAGAAATGGAAATAGCATCCCTAAATATCATAAGCTCTCAAAAAATCTGTGCTTTTCTAATCACAGAACATTTGAATGACTGTACGTGACAAGCGAAACACAAGGAGTGACTCTGGGAATGTGCATCCTTATCCCTTGGACAAACAAAACTTGTTGTTAGACTACATGATTAAAGGTCAATCACAGTGAACACACAGATTGAGCAAGGAGAGAACACTGAAATAGAAAATATAACTACGATACTGTAATTAAACATTATACACTCTAGTTAAATAAAGTGAGGAATAAACCCTTTCCCATACAGCAATACATTAATTAAAAGTGTCAGTAACAAAACAGATTTTTGAGGTTTTTCTTTAATATTGGCATACAGGCAGAATTTGATGACCTGATCCAATTGAAATAGAAAAATATAATGTCATCTTAGCTGAAAATTTGAGCTGGGGCTGTTCAGCCTGGAGAAGACTGGAGAGACCTTATAGCACTTTCCAGTACCTGAAGGAGTTACAAGAGCTGGACACAGACTTTTGACAAGAGCATGTAGGGATAGAACAAGGGGGAATGGCTTCAAACTGAAAGAAGGCAGATTTAGATTAGATATTGGAAAGAAATTTTTTACTGTGAGGGTGGTCGGACACTGGCACAGGTTGCCCAGAGAAGCTGTGGATGCCAGATCCCTGAAAGTATTCACAATCAGGCTGGATGCAGCTGGGGGTAACCAGCTCTAGTGGAAGGTGTCCCTGTCCATGCAGGGGGTTGGAACTAGATGGTCTCTCAGGCCCCTTCCAACCCAAACCATTCTATGATGGGACAAAATGAGAGAAAAAAGATCTATCTGATGAATTACATGTTCAAGATAACTGTAGCAGTTTGGTTCATTATTCTGAACTTCTGAACCTAATGCTTGTTTTTTTCAGAGAGCAACAGAAAACCTGCAGGCTATCTAGAAGCTGTTCTAAGGTTTCCTGGCTACTATCCAAAGGTAAACAGACAAACAAAAAATGGTGAAAGACTGAGTTTTACTAAAGTGTAAAAAATAGTAAATGCCCAAATCAGTTTCTTTATCTTCAATCTCCCAACAGCATTTGCCATCTGTGAACAAAGCTTTTTCACTCTTCAAAATTGCATGTGAGAATTGAGAGGCTTACCCAAAGGAGCTGAAACACTGAATTAGAAAAGTTGCTTAAAAACCAAACATAAGAAAAATAATATTTCAGCCCTTACTTTGCTGACAGGTGAGATAACAACCATTTCTGGTGCCACAAAGAACTCTCAGATAAACTGGCATTTCAATGGAAGGAAGAACCACACCAATCCATATGGTTCCCTTAAAACAAAAGCCTCTCGGGTTCATGACCAACATTTCTGTCAGCTTTCAAGTAAGAAAAAGCAACAACAACTGATGCTGGGGATTTACTGAAAAGTGTCAGGAATAATTGTTTTAGAAAAGACTATTAAAAAATTCTTTCACTACTGCACTTCATAATATGTGTGACAATACTATCTTTCAACTTAAAACAAAATCATCTCAGAACTGATTATCATGACCAGAGCACAGAGCCTAACCTAATTACCACTTAAGCACGGTGGAAACTCTTCCAGTTCAAGCAATAAATTTGCACCACCACTATCACCCCGCCCCTACTTACTACGGCAAATTGAGGGAATTTTACTTGCAAAACATTTAAACCCCAAGGGCAGAGTTTTGCAACAGAGTTTTAAAGCGTCCTACTCAAAGATTAGGTTACCAGTGTTCTAGCAAAAGATCAGAAGCTCTAAAGATGAACGTAAATAATCCATTATCAAATATACAATTCTGGTTCAGTGGCCACTATTACAAATCCAGGGACTAACAGTGACTTCAAAGGACTCTGAATCAGACTTCAAGAGTGCAATATTCTTCATAATATTATGTATATGCAAGACAGAAGTCTTCAGACAAGTCTTTGCAGAGAAATCATAAAAATGGGAGTGAATCACCCTGCTTGAAATGGTTGACATTTAATTTTTGCAGTGTAGATATTCAACCATTACCTACCACTTTCTATAAAACGTAGATTGGTATGTATCAGAAAAGCTCCAGCATAGCTTTGTGGTGGCTATTACATATATATATATAAACACATTGCAGAGAGGCACATTTTTTGTTAAAAATCAGCATGAAATTCTTCTGCAGGAACTTGAACACTTCCCCTTTCACAGAAAATTTTCCATGAACCTTTGCTCTTCATGTAAGGAGGTCATGTTGAGTTAAAGCAAAATACTCAATTTGCATAAAACTAGAGCTGCATCTAGTTTAAGATGTACTTTCAAAATACATGCGTTGTAAGTGTCATTACAGAAGAATAAGCAAAATACCTCTTTTACAGACTGGAGAAAGAAACTTCCTTTTGACATTCTATTAAAATGTAATAAGGGCACAAAAGGAATTTTGAAGTGTTAGTCCAAAATGATCTACTCTAACAGTATGTACAGTGCAAAGATCTTACAGTAACATCAGAAAGTAACACCAGCTCTTTCAAATGGATTCTAAAAATTGTTGTTCATTTCTGAAGACTGGCAGACCTCCAGTATGTTCACAATTGGCAACAGAGTCTACAGTATTACAAAGTTATTGCTGCTACTGTAATGCAAAGAAATGAGGTTGTGATGATAAATTTTCCCATTAGGCTGTAGAGAAAACTACTTAATTTAACCAAGCATATTATTTCTTAGCTTTGTCATAAGCTCTAGGAAAAAACAGAGCAAAGTTATCTATTTGTACTTTCTCCCACAGAAATGGTGGATAGCAAAACAAAGTGTGAAATCAGCTGGCTTTGTGTTAGTTGGTTACAAAGGTGTGTGTGAGCTCCACTTGAGCCGAGCTGCCTCGGGCTGTGCCAGCAACCTGCAAGGGCTGGCTGAACGAGACTCCTGCCATCATACAGGCACTGCTACCTTTGCTGCAGTAGTAGAGGCACGCTTTGATGGCCAGGGTGGCTTCAGCTGACACACAGCTCCCAGGTAACTGAAAGGGAATGACAGTTTGACAGGAAACATCCTTTATTTCTCCTGTCAGACACTGTCCTTGCAGCAACCAGGCATTATCTGTAAAAGAAGAACAGATTTTATCATTAGGGTATTTAACACCACATCTGAAAGCTACAGAAAACACTAATTCTACCTATAGGACAACAAAGACTTTCCACATGCAAACATTAAAGGAAATTTCCTTCCTGATTTTTCCAATTGTGAACACAACAAAAAAAAAAAAAAGAAAAAAAAAAGGAGAAGTAATTTACAAATGCTTTTTTTATCAGTCATTTAGAGATGGAGAGATCCATAGCACTATAGGAGTATAAACAGTACATCTAATTTAAATGCAATGGAACTGCAATTTCTCCTATACACTCTTAAAAGGATATTAAAATTTATTCTGATAAGCACAAGCAAAACTTCTTAAATTAATGGCTACCATACATTTGTATCAGAGATCTATGACACCAGGTAAGATATCTGCCATAAATGCATTAAACTGCAGGTAAAATGATGGCATTTACTGCTAGAATGAAACTTGAGTTTCACATTTATTTAAATATTTGACAGTACATGAACTGAAAAATGATCTGCACACTACATACACCTAACTCACTGCATTGCATTGAACCATAATGCAGCATGTATTAATTCAAACGAAGAGTGGTCTACCAGGTGTTTGGCTTTTTTCAATCTTTGCACTCCAGCTGTTAAATGCATCAACTCTAAATATCATGTATTGCATCACAAGGTCAAACAGGAACACAGGACAGGGAGGGATATCTTGATTCATCAGATTGAGATCCCCTGCACTGCAGGATGTGCTGCTTTAATCCACTTCCCATCCTAACCAGAGACTTTACCTTCTGCTGTGATAAACCAGGCACTGGGAGCTTCTTCATTTAGTTTTGAATCCGGAGGAAGAGTCAACTTTAATAAAAACTGGATTGTCTGGCCAGGAGCTACAGTTAATGAAGGAAGTTGAACCTTTGGTGCAGATTTAGGCAGTCTTGGAAGGTTTGTTATTTTATTCTTTTGTACAGGCAGGTTATCTGGAACATCACATGCTTCTGGCTTCAGGATAGGCAACTATCAGTAGAAATCAAACAAAATGCTTATTTTATTAGTACTGAAGATAAATGGGCTTTCACAACACAGTCACAGTTTCAAAGTGACATATTATGGCTATTGGCCTAAAACTTTCTGACAGAGTGCAACAATACTATGATAAAAAAGAAAAAGGGAAGGACAAAATGTTTCCTTAAAATTAAAAAACCTTGATTAATCCAAATAAAAGCAATATTTACTCTTAAAACCATAAAACCCACAGCTACTTTACAGAATCCCTTAACTAAAATTTTTTACAGTTGGAATACATTTTTGCTTTAAATAAAATGTAAATGTATTTCCTTCTAATTCCAGTATTAAATTGCATGCTTCAGTAATAAAATCCAGGATTTTAACTGTGCACATTGCACAGTAAAATAGAGGAAAATTTCCAGAAAAGCCACCAACATGTTAAATGATATGAAAATTTAAACACATACTAAGACTGTGTACTATTAAATGCAAGAAACATATGAGAAGACATCAGGACCATTATGTCATAAATATAGGTATATATATATTTGAAAAAATCATTAAGACATAGTGGCGTTGTGAGGTGGACATGAGCACAGATTTGTTTACAATCAAATAAAACTCAATTATGACAGTGGTTTTGATTTGACAACTTGAAAGCCCATTATATATCTTGCTGTAAGTCACTACCTCCCAAAATCATCTCTTACAGCTTAATTACAGGGCTTGGTAATTGATTTCACTTCCCTTTTTTACAAAGTGTTCATGAAATGCTTTTCATGCTGAAAAACTGGGCTGTACCTTTTAATGACTCACATTTCTGTATTAACCTTTTCTAGAGGGTTGTCACTTTCTGTTTTCATGCAAAAGTTGTCTTTCTGAAGACTGAGGCTTTCAACAACTGTGCTAACAGGCAATGTTTACTTGCCTGATCATCACAAAACATCCTGTGAATACAGCTACTGTACCCAAAGTCAGCTGTATCATTTTTATAACAATTGCTGAAGTCTGTAATAGTAATTTATATCAAAAGACACCACTATCAGCCTGTTTAACAAGTATTACTTGCCATGGAAAGAATTTTTGTTTCCAGATCCAGCACTTTAATCTGATGATTATTTGTGTCTGCAACATACATCAGGCGGCCGTTTTCTTCAACACACAAACCTCCTGGTTCATTGAAAGCTGACTGTGTAAAGCTGGAACCAACAACATTGCCTGCTTCTCCTGTGCCTGCCAGGGTAGCACAGTTCTTCATCTTGGGATCCACAACCTTAATCTAAGACAAACAAAGACAATAAAAGCTGCTCTGAGAAAACCCAGCAGGATTTAGATGTTCTGTATTATCTCATATCCCACATTTCCAGTAGTCAGCACTGCTTTTTGAGTAGCTCAGATACCAGGTGTGCATCCTAGAGGCTGTGTTATCACTCTTTACCAAGGAACACGTCCTGTCTTCCCCCATCCGGACCCCCTCATGGACTTCACTTCTTCCTTTGGTCTTCACTCAGGGCTCCCTCCCATAACTTTGAAAGTACCTATCCCTCTGCTATAAAAGTATGCTGGATGACTTGTTTTTCTAATGTTTGCTGGCTTTCTAGAAACATTGCAAAACAGTGAGAGCATAACAAAATTGGCAGGCTAACTTGTAGATTATTTTTCTTCTACAAATAGATGGGTTTCTTTTCAAAGTAATAGCAAAATAGTTTATAATGTTTTATACAAGATCTGAAACAAAATATAATTTGCCTTAAAATGTAAATTAGCATTTAGTGTAATATACCTTACTCTTCAAACCAGATTACTTCTCTTTTAGTGCATGTAGTCAGTGTACAGTTAAAAACCTTCTAGACATGAATGCTTATATAACATCACATAAGAACGATCATGCAAAACAATGTCTCTTATCCCAGAGTTCCATGGAGGCAACCCCCAATACTTCTCAAAACTTGGATGGCTTTTTTAAGGGAACAGCAAGTCCTCTTGCCCTCTCAGTTTTATCAAACCTACAGTATATTCCTGACTAAGCACTCCTAAGCTCTTTCATTGTAGTTCAGCATCTTTGGGAAGGTACATGGAAAGTCTTCAGTCTGAACTGTAACTTGGCACTTTGAATTCACCTTCCCCAAGAGACCATTGTATCAACACAGAAGAATGTGACAGCAAAACAATAGTAAAGAGAAGGATCCATAAGGGAAGGAAGAAAGGAAGGAAGGAAAGAAAAAGAACCCACAAAGGAACTCGTGTAATTCATTTCCTCGGCTTAACAGAACTAACCACAGTCTTTGTACATTACTAAAATAATTCTCGGTAGTAATAAAAATTTCCAACTCTGTATATAACAAGTTACTATATGCTTACCTTATGGTTATAGGAATCTGCCACATAGAGCAGCTTTCTTTTCTTGTCCCATGTTACTCCTAAGGGATGCTGCAGCTTTGCATTTATGCCTGCTCCATCCACATCACCAAAGGCAAACAGATTCTGAAAAATTATTTTATTTAATTGATACATTTGATTATTCAATGTGGTCATGAATTTAAATGACTGTAATTAAATGGAAATTCACTAACTTAAAAAAAGAATCAAGACAATTTCAAAACAAGGATACTGAAACTTGGAAGTGTGGATGCTAACCACAGAAATGGAAACTCTCACAGCTAAGTTATAAATATGAATCCAGCTGATTTAATGACCACACAATGCTGAATCAAATTGGCTGTCTTAAGAATAAGTGAAGTAATTTCTTATCTAAGGAGCAACAGCCTGCACTACCATCTGAGCGTCACAACTGCCACACATTTGCATTCCAAGCAGTGAAGTTAAGAAATTGACGGCCATGGAAACTGATTTACCCTCTCACCCCAAAAGTGGTTCCTCCAGGTCAGGCTTGAGAAATATTAGTAGGGCAGTGTGGGGAAGTTTGAAGTGATTACCAATGGGTCTCTCTCTCCTCCTACAAGGTGCTTCACTGCCCCGTCCTTGAGTGAGATGGTTCGCACGGTGCTGCTCTCGCTGTCGGCCACGAACAGGCAGTTCCAGGGCTCCTCAGGGGCCAGGGAGAGCCCCGAGGGCTGGGCAAATCCTGCCTTGTGTGGGTAAGCGTTGTTCCTGTTCTCCTCATTCCCACTCCCAGCAAAGCGAAGGCAGACTCCTTTCTTTAAGTCACTAAAGGCAAATAGCACCCGATTTCAACCATGAGCTTGAAATAGCTCAGACAAGATGAATAAACAGAAGCTACAGAACAGGCACTTGTGAGTTATAAAACCAACTGGAATGCAGCAATGAGGAATTGCTCAATGCCTTGTGCTAACTTTTATATCACTTCAGTACATTATTCATTACTAGTTACCTCAGCAAATGCAAGGAAAAGTAACACTCAATTATATGAATGTATCTTACCAAGGCATAGCTGTATAGCTAAGGTAACATCTTTCATTTCATCTAACAGATGTGGGAAAAGGAGACAGACTTTTAAGCATACAAGCCTTTAAACTAAATTATTTTCAGTTTAATTTGATTACCTCTCTCTTTGGGCTCTGAAAGCTGTTTATCAAGACAAGCAGCAACTTCACATTTCTCTTAGTAAGTTGCTTACCTTCCCTTTGGTAGTTTTCCACCTTCCAACATCAGTGCCCATATCTGATGAATGCCTGCCATTGCTATCCATAACACATCATCTTCCTGCGTTCCTGAAACTTTTAGAAAGGGACACAAAAAATCAGATGAAAAAACCCCATTCTGGAAATGTTTTACAGAACAAAGAAATCATCAAACCAACTCTGCTGACCCCCCTTACTTCAGCTTATCTTCCCTATGGGGGAAAAAATAAAACACAACCAAAAAAACAGAGCAAAAGGAAGAGAGAGATAGAGAGAGAGAGAGAGAGAGAGAGAGAGAGAGAGAGAGAGTCTTTAATCTACCAAAACTTGCTATTTTTCTTCTTTTCTTCTTGGTATTTTATTCCCAGGGGTTTACAAATGGTGTGTTTAATATTCCTACCTGACAAAGGCAACGTTTCAAGTGGGATTTGCTCTTCGCAACATTCTGCTATTGTGTCTGTTTCACCTGTACTTTTTGATTCATACCAGTCAACAAGTACATACATATCTTTGCTAAGCATGATTTTGGGGTATGCAATCTTGATTTTTTTTTTTTTTTTTTTTACTACACTAGTGACAAAATTTGATACTCCAAAAAACTACTGGGTGTTGTTTACAGGTTTTGAAAGAAATAACCGTGGCAGTACCATTGTACATTATACACAGAGGACATCATGTTTGAAGCTAAGGGTCACTGATGCTCGCTCTGCAGAGCATCAACTGCAGTTTATTTAAACAGTAAATGTGATGTGGGCATTTCCTAATTTCCCCCTGAAGTGACCACCCAGTGTCCAAGTTGTTCTCCCTATGCACATGTAAACGTGGTGTCACAAATGCAAGATGCAGACCTGTGGAACAGCGACTTTCTGATCAAGAAATGTTCAAGTATGTGTCAAGCATCTATTTTTTTCAACTTGAAGTATAAAACTACTATTCAGCAATCCAAGTCTATAAATAACTACACAAAGTTTGCCCAGATAATACTTCACAAAGAAAACTATACAAGGGAAAATTGAAGAACATAAATGTGCTCTATAGCTTTAAATGTAATCACATTACAGCAGTAAAAAATGCATGAAGAAAGATTGTGAAAAACAATGAAAAAAACTCCCAACAACCCAAAAGCAAAATAAATTTACTTATTTTAGTCTTTCCTGAAAATCTTAAGGAACACAAAGTTGACATTCAAAAACTGCTTTAAAATGGGGACAGTATTATCTTTTTAACACCGTCCCATATAGTTATAAACAACATGAACAAATTTTTTCTAAATAAATGTAGAAGGTATTGGAACAACCATCAGCCACTCAACAGAAAAATACCTTCAAATTGCTCACAGAAACTTTTTGTTCACATGAACTTATAAAGCATTGTGCATCTCAGAGCTGTTCCTGAAAACAATCTCATGGATAATTCCCCTCCCTCCGCCAAAAATATTCTGGAGTTTCAAAATAAAAGCAATGTTATGTGAAACGCTTGCAAACATTTTAAATCTGGCAAGGGAGTCCAAAAAATGAAATTACCACCATTGCCCCAACAGAGATTCTGCTGTTCTTCTTCTAATCCTAAATCTTTTCTACACTATGCACCACAAGAGGGGAAAAAAGGCATCCTTCTCTCTCCAGAATTAACTTCTTTATACTGTGAGCTCTCTTCAGAACAGTACTGGTATGATTTTAACAGAGCTTATCACCAGCATTTTCTGTTTCTTGGATCAATATACAAGTTCCCAAGACTATCATCAAAGTAATTCTGGTAACTCTTTTCTGCACTTCCGTGCGGCTCCATGTTTTTACATAAACTAGAGCACCAAAAATGAAAGTCAAACTTGCAAAGTACCTAAAAGCTTTTTCTTGATCAAAAAACGTTTGCAAAATGAGTTGCAAAGCACACATTTTATAAATTACCAGAAATGCTATCAAAGCTCCAACAATGCCAAAAACACTCCAGTATAAAAACCGAAAACAACACCTCCCCGTCCCAAGGTCTCACTTTTTGATTAGAGCTCATTTCTAAGAGATTTAAATTGAGAAAATAGGTTATGAAATCATTTCTCTACTTCCTATATAGTAACTGCTCAGCCTCAGAATTTTCTATTTCCATTATGCATATCTTGCACTTTCATATGTTACTATTCTAAGTATTCCAGAATGAAAACTGTTAAAATCACTGGTCTATTCAGAAAGTGAGCTTTTTCATCTTGCTATGCTTTGCAATTCATTCTGAGTGATCTCAGAAAGTTCTGTTAATTATTTAATATTCACTTTATCCACCAATTAAATGAAAGAGTCAGACTTGAACTGAGCACTGTTGAAAAATCTGTTCTGTTCATCTATCCAATTCTCTAACACCACATACTGAAAACTCCCCTGTAACAGCTAGACGTTGAAAAATTGAAAAGGCTTCTTACTCTAATTCTGCATACAGCAAGACTTATGAAATATGAGAAAAAAGTATCAATATTAAATTCAAATTTTAGTGACTATGGAAGATTGATAGAGAGAAGATCTCTTCTTCAACTAGAGAATAAGGCTGTAAAAATAAGTAAGAGCTCCATAACTGCCATAAATTTTAACACAAATATTTTCTACAGGATGGCCATTAGAACAAAGAGAATGGATGCAAGCATGGAAACAGCACACAGTCTTTGTGGAATTGTGGAAAATACATCAGAGCTTTAATAAAAAAAAATTACTCAAACCCAGAAGATTAATGCTACACAGCTAAGGTATTCTATCACACAATGGTCCTCACAATGATTTAATGTTTTATGTTCTGAAAAAAAAGGCAGAAAAACTTTTTCTTTCATGACAGAACAGTTTAAGGACATCACTATTGTTATTCCCATACATTTCTTGCAGGAGAAGGGGGACAGGGAGAGCCAGAATGCTAAAATTATGGTAATGCCATTATTACAAAAACTCCTTATCATGAATGGAAAGAATTTATTTCTAAAGAATTTATTATAAAACAACATAAGAGAACAAAGCAATTCTCTTACATTTATTCAATTAAGCACCACATTCCAACCCATCTTGAGCTGTTTTAAAAATGCAGTGTAGTTTCTCCTTATTAGGGTATGTGCTTTCTTATCTGTAGTGTGCCTGTATCCAAGCGAGGTATGGCTTGCAAATGGGATACACTTGCGTTATAAACATTCACTAATAGTGAACTACAGCTCTGAGTACACAAACATTCCCCAGTGTATGATGCCTCAGTTATTGTACAATGCTGGAGCTCCTGAATCTGCCTCTGCTAGACCTGTGTGTTAAAAATTCACAGTCCTGTCTGTTCACAGGCACATCTTCAAACAGTCACTAACACTGCTGACCATTACTGGTGAGTCAATCTGAATGCACAGAAATTACTTTGTTTGGCACCAATCAAGAGTAGTATCTGTTTGAAGGGATTCCATTCCCAGGACTATCCACACTTCCAGCTTTCCCTGTCTGGGACTGCATGCTTCCAGCCTGGGAATAAAAAGCCTGGGAATCAAAGTTATATTTTGTGGCTGGCATCACTGACATTTTCTAAATAGAGTGAAGTCTGAAAATATTATTCCTGTCTACTAATTTTATCTTTGAAGAAACAAAAAGAACCTAGGAAGAAGTCTGTTGGTACACTCATCCTCTGGAAATTCACAAGGAGCAAAAGGGGCTACACAACACACCCTGCAGTTCACAGATAGGCACGAGCACAGTGAATGCATGTCTCACCTGCTCTTCAGTCAGTGGAAGTTCAGAAAATTAAATGCAAATCTGACAGAAAAATAGAGAACCAGTGTTCTTCAGTGAGAGACACACAGCAAAGCTCCAAAGGAATACTTTGGCAGTGAAGTCTGGACTTTTTAAAGTACACATCATCCTTTTTGGATGACTAAAAATCAGTGTTCTTCTTTTCTTTCTCTGCTACCTGGCACTCTTTCACACAGTGTTGCATCATGCAAACAGCACAACCCTCTATGAAACAAAATGCTTCTGAAATTTTCCTCCTTAGTTAACATACCTTCCCTCTCATTAAGGGAAATCCTTGATCTTAGATACCAAGGGGTGTCTGACAATGGGAGATAATAGCTAAAAATGATGACTGTAAGGAAGTACTTCTTATTTTTTTCCCAAGTTTTCTAACTCAGGCCTTCTAACTGTAATAGCAGTAAATATTTCCAAAAAATCCCAAGCAGAAGAGATAGAATTTGCAAACATAAAAGAACTAATTTGGATTATTTAGTGTTGGGATACATCACTATAACTACAGAAGGAGCTAAGTCTGGGTATGTGTTTTACTCATTCCTAATTAAGCACAGCAAACACACACACACTTGAGGGTACTTCAGCACCACAGTCTCCCTTGACTTCCAACACCTGCATTCCATATTCAAAAGCACATTCAGCCTCAAACAGTTACAGTTAAAAAAGTGTCTCCTTCTGACCCCAGCATGCCTGACAAAGCCTCTCTAACACTTGTGTGTTTTCAGCAGTTTTGCATCTGAAATTAAGAATTGATACACCAACTAGTCTTTAGAAATCTCATGTTTAATTTAAGCTTCTTTATCATGAACATAGATTTAATTCACAGAATGAGACTATAGACTGTGGAACCATCACTATAGAGAATGAGAACCATCACTCCAGGTACAAACACGACACTGTTTTTTACAGAAGGCAGTTTCAAGTCAAGGACTTCAAAAAGATTCTAAATTTGACAGCTGCTAGGATGTCAACCCTACTAATCCAAATGCTTCTTTTCTACTGCAGAAAGTAATCATTGTCATTATGCATTTCGTCAAGACATAGAGAAGTCCAACTTAGAAAAGCAGTCTGTCAAACTCAATTGAGTAAGATTACTGTTGAATATTCAGTCACTACACTCCCATTATATCCTTACATCAAGACTTCAGTCTTTGAATGTCACAGGCATGTTTATACTAAAATACTGACATAAGTCCCTCATTTCTTGACCTGTTTCTATAATGAACATGTGAAATACTAATAAGTTTTGTTACTACTACTATTCAGCAATACTTATAAACCCAAAGCAAGACGGGGTAAGGTCCTGCTTCACTGCACTCCTACCCTGTAACTACTTAATTTTCTATTTCTCAAAAGACGTTTTCAACTAAAGCAGTTCTTACACAGGAATAAAACCTCATTATATATCTTTCACTTTACTTCACCCCTCTCTTTAATGAAGTTACTTCTTCTTTGAAATTCCAAGAATCTAAAATAAAAAATAATTGCTATTTACAAGTAATTTAGGATCCAGCTCAACAAGGAAAGACGGACAATGTAGTTTTTTGTCAGTGATGTCTCTTAACATGATTTTCTGTGGAACTAAATTTGTATAAGGGCAAAGCCAAATGGGGTATCTTTAAGCTTGTACTTTGCACAGGAAACTGCTAAAGAGATGGGCAGGCCTTTTGCATTCCAAATAAATCCACATTGCTACATCATGCACTCATGTCATATATGCATGTATCTTTGGAAGAATTCAAGCTTTAATTTGTCCAGAAAAATGGTTCCAAATTAATGCCTGATGATAGCAAAAGCAGCTTTTTCATTTTCAGCTATAACTCAGGAAAATTCCTTTCACAGGACAGTGATGGCCAGAGCCTCAATGACAGAATGAGACCAGACTAGGAGGAAAAAGGGTGACACGTAGAAGAAAGCATCCCCTCAAGATACAGACAGTTCAGACATAAACACCTCATGTATAATCTGAGCTCAAGCAGGAAGTGCTAATTGCTTACTGGTTAAGTGATTTTTAAAATTTTTTTTACATTAGGAAAGAATCACCATGAGTAATACAGGAAAAAAAAAAGGGTTTGCTGTGGAATGCAGTGGTACCAAATAACCCTCTAGCAGAAACACAGAGAAGGATGAAAAATATCTTACATACTTTTGCCTTTTAAGGGCTATAAAAATTGCACCAGTATGGTAAGGTACTGTACTTTCATTTAAATCAGATCTACATAATACTTAAATTAGGTAAAAATTTCCAACAAGTTTACTGAAAGCATGGTCAATACTGTACTTGGGACTTTCTATAAATAGATTACAATCATGCAGTTTAAAACCAGATTTTGGAATGTGAAACACATGGTTATGTCACCAAGCACAGGTCATTGTCCTGCTCCTTCCAGCTAGAATGCAGCTATCAAGAACATTTCACGCTCAAATCAACTGTGCATTAAAGTATCACTTGCTTTCAACACCCACTAAATATAAATAGAAGGGCACAACAGAGAAAGCTAAAAAAGCACACAGTAATTTTGTAACGTATTTTTAAGCCTCTGTCCCTTCCCTTCTATTTCCCACACAATCCATACCAATGCAAATTTCAGCACCAACCTCAGCAAAGCCAGAATTTAAGCCATGGAGTTCATTCAAGAATTTTCAGAACACAAGCTCAGTGGCCACAGAGAAAGAAATAAAAAAGATCACAAGGAAGAATACTCCGTCTGAATCCTACCATATGTTTTGTCTCCATTAACTCCCCTGCCTCAAAGGAAGACATTTGTGCCAAATTTCATTTAAATGGTGTTTCACACTCACTTAATCTCTGTCTCAGACTTTGACATCTGTATAGAACAGGGCAACAAAAGTCTACTTATGAAAATACTATGTGGATACTTAAAAGAACGTTACATACTATCAGTTCTGAATATTAGCTTATCCATGTCCTCAAACTTTTTCTCAGTATTTTCCATTTCTCAACCACCTATATATTAAGGTTTTAAACAAAAAATTAATTCTTTCAATTGATCAATACATACTCTAAACTCTATGTAGGAGTGAACTCAAGAGATGTCAATGATGGAGGCAATCTTTCCTCTTTGAGACTTTGAAAAAGGTCAGAATAAGCTTTTTAATAACCTGCTTAAACATTTAAACTTCCTTTTTCTGCTTAAACATTTAAACTTCCTTTTTCTCCCTTTCATGTTCTGACTAGCATGGCTTTGGACACTAAAAGGAAACTTCCAGAAATAGCACTTGTTTAAAAATTATAAAATCCATATTTAAAAAAACAACTAAAAATCTATCTTCTGAAACTGCACAGAGTTTGTGCTACATAGATCTAAGGAAGATGGGAAAGTGTGGTGTTAGCTACCACATGACACACCAGTTAACACAAAACTCAAACTTTTAAAACTTGCAATAATGAACCTACGTTGTTGAAGTACATGTTACCTCCTGCAACTTGCACAGAGAGATACAAGCATATGTAAAACAAGGACACTGCTGTGTGGATGTAAACAAAAGTAATTTTTAAAACTCTCATAAATTACCTCACCCATCCAGATGCCTAAAGACACTGGCACATGAGTTTTCAAATTCTGACAACAGGGTATGAACTTGTAGGACAGCACTCTGAGAGGCACGAGTGCACTCTATGTTATACTGCAGAGTAACAGAAGATCCCACTATGCTCAAGCAAGTTGCAGCTCAGCAACTTGCAACTCAACAATACAACCTTGGCAAACTCTGCTGCATTGCTGGCAAACTATTTTGATGTCTGGTAGCAAACTTTAAAAAGTCACTGCAGCTTATGATGGCAAAAAATACTTGTTAGACTTGCACTGCAGTCCTGGTTCCTCATGCTCTAGGACAGATTCCTGTTCACATTCCACTCAATATAACTGCTCATTTTTACAACTCTCTCTGGTTATTATAATTCTCTAAAGAATTTTAGAATTTACTGCTATTACAGTAATGTATATTTTCCCCCATTTTATCTATTAGGCTTATTACCCTCTCAAAAAAAAAAAGAATTCAAATTGATTTAATATCTGCTTAACTGACAGCTTGTATTATATTTTGTAGCAATCTAAACAGGCAACTGACTAGTAGGTTCTAACTGAATATGAAAAAAATCGGCACCGGTCTGAACAAAGTGCTTTCAGAAGATCTGATTTCTATGCAAATACTTATTAAAATTCAGCAGTCAATGCTGAGCAGTACAGATGACTAATCCTCTACAGGTGACTAACTCAGTAAATACTATGTTCATGTTGATAAAAATTATCATATCAATTAATATTTAACAAGCAGAGCTCTCAAAACTAAAAAAAATCATCATATTTAACTACTGACAGAAGCATAAAAAAGCATCATGAAAAATTAAAATTATAGGATACTTTGAATAGCTCTGTCAACCAGCTCAAGTTTCTGAAGTAGTAATCAGTTATTAGTCTCCTCTTTGCTGATCTGTGAAACAGCTCTGCAATAACATCCCACAGGGATCAGCTTTCTGGTTCAAGATCTCTTGAAAACTACACCATCTAGCCACACAAGTCTCCCAGTTCACAAAAGGAAAAGCAGATTGTACAAAATTCAGTAAAAGTCATGCCTGCATTAGTAGCAGCCCACATCCAGTGAGATTCTCTTCCAGGTGTTCCTCCTTGATCTTCCAAGTAGGATTCCATATGCTTACCACAGATTGTAAGGGTTGCTGACCAGACCTTTGAGAAAAGGCTTTTTTTTTTTTTTTACAAGACATTTTAATAGAACTGTTAAATCTGAAAACATATCCCAGTTGCTTCCCCAAGTACTCAAGGCTGCTGGTGGTACTCTGTCTATACTGACAATGTCTTTGTACCAGAAGATTCTACACTGTCAGCATTTCTGAATCAGCCTCAATGATCTGTTGGACCAAGGCCAGAGGAGGCCACAAGGATGATCCGAGAGCTGGAGCAGCAGCTCTGCTACGGAGACAGGCTGAGAGAGTTGGAGTTGTTCAGCCTGGAGAAGACTCTGGGGAGCCCTTAGAGCAGTACCTAAAGGGGTTAAAAAAGAACTGGAGAGGGATTTTTGATAAGGGCATGCAGTGGTAGGACATGGGGGAATGGCTACAAACTGACAGAGGGCAAATTTACATTAGAAATTAGGAAGAAATTCTTGACTGTGAGGATGGTGAGGAACTGGGACAGGTTGCCCAGAAAAGCTGTGGATGCCCCGTCCCTGGAATTGCTCAAGACCAGGCTGGATGAGGCTTTGACCAACCTGGACTAGTGGAAGATGTCCCTGCCCATGGCAGGAAGGTTGGAAAAATGGTCTTTGAAGTCCCCTCCAACCCAAACCATTCTGTGATTCTATGTTCTCTTATACTTGAGTGTGTTTTCCTCCCTCATAACTGACACAAGATTTTAACAAATGCTTCCACATCAGTAAAATGTTATAATTTACTAAACTTGCAAAGCACCTCTAATTTTAAGATATTAGAGGTAAATCATGCTACTTCCCCACCCTGTTCACCTGCAGATTAAAGAAATCCCAATACTGGAAGTCAATTTTTCATGTCTGAAATACCAACCTATGGGTTTTATGTCACGTCAAAGCATTGTTCTGTCATGGTTAATAAACTGGCATCTGCAACTTCTAAATTACACTGAAATGGAAACATAAGAAAATTGTGTTTCAACTCACAGTCAGTAACGGCTGAAAACGTGGCAGTTTTGAGATGCCAGGCTCAGGTGTGTGTTCAAAGTGAACTGGGAAAGAAAGCTACTTAAGTCCTCAGAAGGTGATCCTTGCATCCTATTATGCAAAGATTTATTTCACCTCCTGACATTTGCAAGGTTTGTGCTGAGGTATTCCTCTCCTATCTGACTGACTCTATCGTGATCTTGAGACTAAGGATTTTATGTCACCTAAACAGGAATAAACAAAGGTCCCCAAATAAAATTATTTTTATTTCCTAAACTCAAATATTTACAAGTGGTCAGGCACGCCTGTATAGTCAAGGAAAGGAACTTCTAGACAATGCTCACTTCCTGTAAAATCTACCTGCTGATCTACTAAAAAAAAAAAAATCTACCCTCAGATCTACAGATCCTGGCTTAAAGCACTGGCCTAAAAAAAGCAATCATGATTTCCTTCTGTGTTTGGATGCAGTAACTACAGAACTTGATGAAAAAGAATTTTTCTTCCATCAAGTAACATTTCGTGATCCAAAGCAGAACTGCAGTTACCATTTGCAATTGAAATTATTGTGTTTTGGACTCAGTTTTATATTACATCTTTACCTTTTCTATCTCAGATTAATACCAAAACAGTAAAAAATTTAGCCAACAGTCACATGTGTAAATATGAGATGTTAAAGCTCAACTGATACAGTACTTGAATTTCCAAAGACCACATCCCACGGAGAGCTGATAGGCTGTTCTTCTCCTTTTGCTCCTCCTTCCTTATCAACACCTTGTACCCCAATGCCTGCTACAGTGGTCACCATCTGCGACTCCAGGTCAATCTGTGTGAAGGAAAATGACACATTAAATGAATGTATGAAATTCACTTGACTGAAGTTACAGATAATTTGAGCTAAGTGTCAAAACCAGAGAAATCCTAACAAATATCAGGCATTTGTTTATGTAAGAAAACAATTCATTTTACCACAGTGCTTGTTGATGGACAGGGAGTATGGGGGTGGGGCAGCAGCAGGCAGCAAGAAAACAATGTACCTGGAACTCTATTCCACGTGCAACAAAAATTAACACTGCTCTGCCAGCATTTGCTCAATGGCTGTACAAGAAAGCATCACAAATTTCTGGATAAATACATAGATAAACTGATGTGGATGTTTTATTTTGAAGTTATATACGAATATGACATAAAAACTCAGATACTGTAACAGTATTTCCCATCGCCACATAAAATAATCTGTACAAAGGCACTTCAGATGGATTAAGGGTGCACCTCCTCTGATCACAAATGGGATATTGGTGAGGACCCGAGTCCGAGATCTTCTGAGATGCACAGAGTACTTTAGATAACAAAGCAATATTATATTCCATCACCAAACTTAACTTCTGATTATCCTATATTTGACCTAACCTAATGCAAGATCCAATATTTGACCTAACCTAATGTAAGATCCAATTCCTACATACTAAAACGTTGCAAGTTCTTAATCAGAGAGAACACACATGCAGCCAGTTCTGATATCAGGGCAGTTACCTGTGTTTTAGAAACCCAAACAGCCAACGGAAGTTTGGATATTCACTGCACCACAGCAGTACAATAACTTTAGATAAGAATCTGATACTACTGGAAGTGAAACAAAACCAGTTTTTGCTTCCAGGACTAAGAATAGATGTTTCTCAAAACAGGAAAGTAAGAGTGACTAGGGAAAAAAACCAAACCAAAACCAAAACCCTGTTATGCTATAATAAGTAGCCAACCTCATCTCCATTAGCAAGGAAACACAAAAGAATACGTTCAAAAACCCTGCTCAACAGCATTTCTTTATAAGATAGTGGACCAAATCTCCTTTCTGATGTTATTTGGAGAGTAATTCGTGTGGCGTAACTTTCACCTGTGTAAGTAGAATAAAGTGTAAGAGATTAAACTTTGAATTTCCTTATGGAAAATTTACCTTTCTAATTAGGTGATTTTCTGTATCAGCTACATAAATAATATTATTTTTTATAGTGATCCCTTGTGGTGAGTTGAAAGCTGCCTCTGAAAATCCTCCATCTCTCCTTCCACTGTTTGGACCTGTAAATAAACCACAGCAAACTCAAAAGTAATTTTTGAAAAAAGTCACCTTAAAAACAAAGTGCATACATTTAAACCTCTAGGATAATTACATATTCCAAGAGCTGCTTTCACAGCACCTTGTACATTTTACACTATTACTATTTGGTGTAGTCTCATTTTAGCCTCTTATAAAAATAGCCTGGTGCTATTAAGTTCCTAACTCATTCTGCGTAAGTTCTCTGCTTAAGCTCATATTTTAAAGAGATGTCTTAATAGGGTTCTAAAATGTTCTAGAGGAGTCCTAATAGGGTTCTAAATTGCACTAAAGGACAACAGCAACAATGGAAAACAAAAATAAAAAACTACAGCTTTTTTTTTAGTCTTGACTACATCAAAGCAAGCCAGGAAGAAAAAAAGTCCAAAGCTCAACTCCATTTCATTGGTCTAGGTTTTGTTGTAAACACAAATGAAACTAATACTTGATTAGCAACATTTTCTCATTAAGAACACTAATTAGGAAAAAGGTGATATGGAACTAATTACACAAAAGAACAGTAAGAATGATGGAGTGGCAGACCTCTGCATAGAACAGTCAGGAAATAGAAAGGAACATAACAGTGTGAAGGTAAGCACCGTATTTCAGAAGAGGTAGCATTTAAAGTGCATTAGCAGGATGTGTCAGCAGAAGACATTTAGGTATGAGTTATGTGTGTACTATGATTTATGATGCAAATAACAATTTCAACCTTTGTGCATGCCCACATTTATTACTACATTATCAACTTCATTACATTATTTTCTGCCCACTGAATCATTTAACTGAGTCACTGAAATACACAAACTTTTACAACCTCCAGTCAGAAATCAATTTAGACCTTGTCAGACACAAAGGACTGAAATACTGGTGTGTCAGATTCCAGTAGTTCCCGTGTGAGTGAGAGGGTGCACATCCCCATGGAAGGGATTAGCACACCATGCCACAGGAAGCAGGGTGCCAGTTTGGAGCTTAGGACAACTCCTTCTGAATTCCTGTTTAATTACTGTCCCAGAACACTAAAGGGTAACTTGTAGCCGGAAAATTCATCTCACATATCAAGCAGATACCAAATTCTCTCATTTTTGTCATAAGAAATTCTCTTTGCACATCCTACAGGAGAAAAGTATTTAGACTAATGCCTTAATGATAAATCAGATTAACTTGAATAAATAGCCTGTCTAGCCAATGCAGTGTTACTTCAAATAGCAAAGAGAATTTTTCTTCCCTTCCTTAAACAGCAGAGTCACTGGTATTCTTATGAGATTTGTAGGATCCTGCCCTGGGGCAGGCATTAGTCAATTCCAGACTAAGTAATACAGGACACATCAGCACACAGGTCCTGATTCTGAGACATAAACAAACCATTGTTTTCAATAACTTGAGGATACAATCACTTCTTAAATCTGTCCATTATGGTTGTCCTAACAGTTACTGTGGTGGTGCAAGTGGCTGCAGCCACCCTGACCCCTGAGGGTAAAACCAAGACCAACTTACAGTGGTCAGGCACCGAGGTTCAACAACTCACTCTGCAGTTAGGATGAAAACCCATAACGCCCCCTGTTCTGTGATCTACATGTTCCTATATGATTGGTTCATGTTTTCCACTCCCTATTTTATAAATTAATTATATATATTAATCTTATATATTAATTATATGTTAATATTAATTTCCCTTAGTTAATATGCATAAGTTCCAGAAGCATCTGTGTTACTCGACACCCCATTGGTTCCTTCCCTAAGTCCCTCCTCTGTGTTAATCCCATTGGCTCCCTCACTGTACACCCCGCCTCCTTTGCCCCATCCCATTGCCTGTATCCCTTATCCCCGCCTTTCCCCTCCCCACTATAAAATCCCTGGACACGCTCAGATTTTCGGCTCTTCGTCCCTGTCCCTTCACCTGAATAAGTTTCTGCGTGGAACCTGTACGAGGAGTCCCCTCCCTTCTTCTTTGTCTCTGCCTGCGTGTCGTCCATGCAGCCCAGGAGTAGCTCCATCGGGTGAGGAGCTCACTCTCTGTCTGAACCCTTTCTGTGTTCAGTGCCACCTTGTACAGGGCAGTGCAGCTAGACCTCCGGGCTCCTTCTCTTCTGGCTAGCATGCAACCCATCAGGTTATGTACTCGGTGGACTAAGATGTAACTTTGACCATTTTAATAGGTTTTAAAAAAACCCCAACGCTGAATGTTTCATTTGTGAAACAGTAAAGCGTACAAAGAGTGTGCAAATTGTCTTCATTTGCATTGTAAAGCAGATTGTTACTTCACAGAGGCAACTATGGATGTTTGTTTTCTAAAGCTGAAATGTTACTAATACAAACATTGTAATAAATGTAACGAAATTTAAAATACTTTCACTATTTTCATAACTTGTTCATACATTATTATCTCAGTTTTGATGAGAACACAGGTCTTTTTACACGTACTAAGGCAACTACATTTTCAGGTGCCTGTGTTCTTACTGGAATGCCACTGTTCTTAGTAATTCTCCTCTGCTTTTGAAACCAGAGGAGATCCTATACAGGAATGCTCTTCCACTGAAAAAACTCAATAACCAAACAAAAAAAAAAAAACAACACGAAAAACCTTTCCTCACAACACCACCACAACAATTCAACATTCACTTCTATTGGAAAAGGAGGCATTACAGTCTCTTGTCTTTTCCCTACCTTGCTGCTTGACGTAGATGTACATCCTTTATATCTAAAACCATTTGAAACTCCTTCAGAGGAATACAAAATGCATTTTTATAATTCATATTGGACAGCACATGAAAATATGAACTTTAGTCAATGAAGCAATGAAAAACAATTAGGCATCTCCAACAACTGCATTAATGGTCTCTCACATCATGGTCTTACACCCTATTCCCCCAAATCCAGTAAAAACAATTTTAGCACAAAACAGAACTCTGGCAATGCTTACAAACTGCCAGGTCCTCTATGGTGATCTGTTTACTCACTGCTTTTCTTATCCCATATTATTCCCCACTGCTTTCCCCTGCCCCTAGTCCTGGCCAATCCCTCGGGTTCTCCCTATTGGTTCCTGTACCCCAACCCCGCCCATGTACCGCCCCCGGGCCCCTGAGAAAATCCCCCTGCTCCGTGACCACCAGGTCTCTCTCAGGCACTCTGCCTCTGGGAGCCAGTGAACCAACATGAAAAAACAGAGATTCCCACTGGAGAGACCCTTCTTGCCTCCTTTGCCATCACTGTGTTGTAGAGCTCAGCTGGCCAGAGCAGAAGCTCAGGGCTGTCCAAAAAGGACTACGGGAGGACAGAAAGGCTGCCCTGCCCTAAGCAGCCCAGCTGTGCTCTCCAGGAAAGCTGCAGCTTGCTAAACCAAACCTAGCACTGCAACAGTCCTCTTCTAAGAAAAGAGTCAGCCCAGGAGGCACAGCAAACATACTCTACTCAGGAACTGAAATTGCTATAATAAACTTACATATATATCCTTACCTCCAATAGTGTGTAGAATTTGTCCATTTTTACGAGTAACCAAAATCCTGTGATGTCCAGTGTCTGCTATGACCAGCCTTTCTCCTGAATCATCTACAGTCACTTTGCCAGGAAACAGCAGAGGAGAAGGTGGAAGGGAGTCTCTGTACAGCTTTATTCCAATGTTGTTATCTTTGATTTGTCCTCTTTCCTTGTAGAATTTCAGTGTTATAGAAGTAAATAAAAACAATTTCTCTCTGTGTCCCTCTCCAACAAGAGAAAACAGCATATTTCCACGAGGCCCAAGAATGACCAGAGTTGGCCAGCAGGACACTTCTAGTTCATGCCACAGTGTTGCATCTGCATCATTTACTACAGGGTGGACAATGTTGTATCTCAGAATGGCACTTTTAATGTTATCCAGAACTTTTTCATTTGGGAATTTTGCTGAATGAACACCAACAATAACAAGACCATCTGCAAAGAAAAATGAAGTCGTGCATTGAAACGTATTTGAATAATAAAAAAAAAATTAAGGAAAAACAAACCATGGTTATGTCATAATGTGACTGACTGCTTCCCAGAATGAGAGAGGATTTGAACAGAGAGCAATTACATCTCATTAGGAATATAGATAGTTATATATAGAAAATACTGACACTCAGAAATAACACTCAGGTAAAATTACCAAGTTTTAGGACCATTACTTCCCCAGTTGGTTGACACAAACTCTTCTTAGTTCCTGAACCTCTACATACTAAGCTAGAAATACTTTCAAAATAGTTGTGGGTAAGTTGTAGCTGTTCAACTGATACTTTGGGGTTTTTTAAAGATACTTAGGACAGACACTTCTTTGCCTTCTGATTTCTATATACAACTATGGTGTTTTAGACAGTTAACCAGAAACCACAAAGCTAACACCAAAGTGTGGAATTCTAGCATCACTTGGACATACCTTCCTCTAGATAAACAGTAAAACATATAATGCATAGGCCTCTGAAATCAATACAGTATTCTCTATTTCAAATAAAATGGCAGCACTGACAAGTATGACAAAATGACAACACTTGTTATAAACAAGGCAAGCTTGAATATAACAATTTCACAATTAAAAAATTAAAAAGTCACTATAACTGATACGGTCTTATCAACTCTACTGGAGCAGAATGCTGCAGTATCAGACAGCTGAAGTTATAGTATCATTAACTGTTGAAATCCAAGCAGCAGGTCACACATTTTATCTATAAAGGGATCAGAACCAACACTTACATTTGTCCTTCAAAAACATCATTAAAGCTAGAAAGACAATTCTATAGTGAACACCTGAACAGCATAAGTAAGGTACAACATCCCCTCATGAGGAAAACTCCTGTGGAAATGATGGATGCTATGCTGAGAAATAACAATATGCACTCCCTTTGAAACACTTTGTTTGAAGGATTACAGCAGAGCACAACACTGGATTTATGCCAAGCTATTTCTGAATATTAAAAAGTACTTCCTCTTATAGAAGTAATTTCTGGACTGCTGATAACATGAACTGAATATGCACTGGGGTTTAAAATAACCTTCTGAATGCCACTTGAAATACAGAAATAGCACCACTGAAGATAGCAATGAGAGCATATCAGATAAAGATGCCGGGCGACATTCAATCCTATGGAAAGCAGTCTTCATTCTGAAACGGGTCTCCTGAAGTTCCAGACAATAGAACTATGGCACATGTACTGGAATATTTATAATGATTTAGGATCACCCTAACATTACAGCCTCCTGTGTTTAAACTTCTCCTGTCTGGTGATCACACAGCTGAAGTTTCAACATGCACCATGTAAGAAGGCATTTGAATCACATTAAAAAAAATCATTAGGGTGTGTATGTATACAGTACGTATGTACACAATGTACAGTCAATTATATCAGTACTGAGGTTTGTTCGTTCTTGTAACTAAGAAAAAATAGGCAATATACCTTCAAGTGTTCAAACAAGAGATTAAAGATCCAAATGCATTGTGAGACAGATGCCTTGCCCAAGCAAGATGTTTTGTTCTTCCAGCTTTTATCTTTCTCAAGCTTCTCAAGTCAACAACTCTCCCTTCACCTTTCTCCTAGTGATTAGTAAATCTCGTTTGCCTTAGGTGAAGAAGATGTACACTGATAGAAGACCATGTACTGAAATAGTTTTCTATGGCTTAAAAACCCACAACCCTTACTGCCTTGGTATATTTATACATATTACTGTAATATGAAGATTTAGACACTTAGCACAGCAAAGAGATTCAGTAATCCTGAAGGCCTGAAAATCAAAACATGAAAACAGCAGAAAAGAACCAAAAGGAAGATCTGTAGTGAAAAAAACCCCAACGTATTTTTCTTTTTGTTTGAACTATCAAGCACCTTAATCTCTTCCTGAATCCAGCTGCTATCCTCTGCTTCCTAACGGACTAAATTTAAGATTAATGTTCCATAAACCTGCTCTTCTTCCCTTTTACCTACAGTTTCACCCCAAGCATATTTTTTCTCACTCTGATTCCTGCAGAAACAGGATAGCTGAAATCCAAAGAACACTTACAAGGGTAGTTCAAATACAAAAATCATTTATCACCCATCAGCAAAGTGCTTTCCTCAAGTACTAACTGCTGTGACAGGAAGTTTAACTCAAGTCAAAGGAAAAAATAGGTCTTCAGGTGGACCTTTACTTCAGAGTGCTGAAGCCTCTTCTACACCAGTATAGAGATGTTCAAACACTTCTAGGAGAAAGCGTGTGTGGAGAGGTTGTTAAAATGAATATTTTGTTATCAGCTGATTTAACACCTTAGCCTTAAAAAACAGATTAAGAATATGACAGCTATATTAATACACTCACAGTGTACTATAAAATAGTTATAATTTAAATATATTATTCATTTTATGATCAATATAATCTTCCTAACTCTCTATCTAGACCTTATTCCCAACATGCCTGATACCCACAACAGTCCACTTATCACTTGCCAGTCACCTTCCTCTTAAAACTGACTCACCCCCCAAAAAAAAAGCCATGAAGGTTTTTCCTTATAAGACAAAGTTCCTAATATTTGAAACATTACACTGCATCTCAAATTTCTCCAAAGCAAACATCTAAGCTTTCCAAGGTAGAAAAATTAGTTTGAATCTTCTGTGAAGTGCTATGGAAACCCATCTAAAGCACTGTGTAAATTTCAAATAAATTGCAATTTCTTTTTGTAGTGAAAAAGCTAACACATGAAAATAAACACTGACAAAATTAAAACCAATCAGAAACAGCAATGGAGAATCAGACAAACATTATAATGTTATTTACTACATATATAGTGTATTTACTACAATATTTTTAGGACTGAAAGTAACACTGTTCTTCATCTCACTGTTCAGCCTATTAAAATATCCCACATAAGTGAGTAGCTGACACACTCCGTGTAAGACTACAGATTATCTCTGACAAGCCATCATGATAACAAGACACTGCATTCTAAATAGAAATTTTATTCAGTCAGAGTGAGAGACAGATCTCATTTCAGACGTGACTTTAAGGACCATAATTCCCTCTCCAGAATACAGGGCTATTAATGGTATCCAACACGATGCCAATACCAAAACAATTCTACATCAAGCTTAGATACTTTGTTATTTCAGTTCCACTGGAAAAAAAAAGTAATCTATATCTTATTCTACCATCTATCTACATCTACTCTACCACCTCTGCTATATTCTTCTTAGAGCTGGATCCTCAGTCAAGTGTAGAGAGTTACCTACTTATATTAACTTTGAGCCTGTATCTCACATTCTTCAGTAGCTTTTTGAAAGTTGCCTTATTTATAGATATCAGATTTGGGCTTTAAGCATATATCCTGTTTGTCTAATTACATAGACACAACAGATACTTTATTTAACCCCCTTCAAAAATGTGATGGAAGTACACACAGTCACCTTTCTTAGGCTACTTAAAAGATTAGAAGACATTTTTAGACACCCCTGAAATATTGCCAGCAGTTTAGTAACCAGCAACAAAGTGACTCAGCTACTCAGCCTGCAACAGTGCCAGGAAATTCTATTCCAAGAGAGCCAAAGCACTTTTACCTTTATCAGAGTACTGGTGCTCTAAGGCGTGGAGGTCAGGCAGCAGGTGCAAGCAATTGATGCAGCAGTAAGTGAAGAAATCCAACACCACAACTTTTCCACAAAGGTCTTTGTGAAGAGAAATAGGACCTTCAGTGTTTAACCACTGTAGATCTGGAATTCAGAGAACAGTGACAGCCAGTTAAGGGAAGGGTAGGGAAAGGCACCAATACCACACAATGCTCCTGGTGCTTTTAACTTAAAAAAAAAAAAAAGGTAGAAAAGCAAACAAAAAGTATTTTATTTATCCAACTCATCCTTACGTTCCACAATTCTTCATAATTAGTAAATCAAAATATTATTAATAAGACTCACTGTAATAGGAAAGTGTAGTTTATATCTTTACATAGGCACTTTTTAATTGAAAGAACATGCAAGCCTCAGAACAAATTTCATATATTTTGAAACATGATCTACATTATTCAACCCCCAGTGTCATTTGGGTAACAATCAATTATTTAAAACTCACATAAAGGCTACTAAAAGTTTGAAAGCATTAAACTCTTAATGTTTTTTTCCAACAGTTTTGTAAAGAACTGATTTCAGAGATCACTGAAATATTTTTGTGCTTATAGATTTGATCTTGATTTTCAAAATTTGAAATGACAAGTATAAATTAATTCTGTCACATGGGAAGAAATACAACTTTTTCAGATATGCACAACAGTACTCCTGGTCATTTGTTTAAAGCACTTGACATGAGACATGAAAACATTCTTTCCTCCCTGGTAACTGAAAGTCCTCTGATCCCATTAGAACCTGGTATCAAGATAAGGAATAAATATTCTAGAATGTGGTCAGCCATTATTAACTCTTAAAAATTATTTAAAATCATAGTGGGGAAAGACAGTTGTCAGACAATGCAAAGCTGAATTAAATTTTTGAAGGCCTTTTTTTAAAAAATTGTAGGTTGACTGATCTAAAAATCCTCAAAACTTCCACTCTGACAGTTTCAGCAAGTGAGATCTGCTCCAGGAAAAGTTATTCCTACTCAAGTCAGAAGGAGGCTTGGTTTCTGTTTCACGAAGAGGAGTGATCTCTAGCTCCATATATTTATAAACAAAAATGGATGCATCACATTTAGCTTTGGTGACAATAATGAGAATAATTCATCAGTATATGCATTATTTCCACAGTATAACAGCTTTGCTGTTCACTTTTCAAAAGAAAAGGGTAGTTTATATACTTTATGGCATTTCTCCCCTTTTCACTAGAACTAAAATACCTTTCATAGATATTGGCTACTTATTTGAGCCCTTTTTAGAGGAGAAAATAAGCCTTGACAGAACACTGAAACAATATTAATGGTAAAAACTAAAATTTAATTCAAGGGCCCAAATCTAGACAGAGCAAGGACTCCCTTTGCTCTACTAGTTAAAAGTCCTAATTCATTCCCGTGATACGTGTGATTTTAACCCTGAATTTCACCCCCTGAGGTCTTTGTCTCGCAGTATGATGTGAGCTCCCATAGCTGCAGGGAGCCTCCCAAAGGTTAAAAGGACCCTGAGCAGGACTTGCGAGACCTTTTAAGGCTGAACCTTTGACTTCGCCCTGAGCACATGGAGAGACAGAGAAATGTGTGAAAGGGGCAAACCACCGCAGGAGGATGAATGACATCTCCAGCACAGTTTGTGTTATCAGGGACACGAAAACTGGGGAGAGAGAGCTGGGGAATATCCTAAGGGATGCTCCGGGAAACGAGGGGAGCTCAGGAGAGCGCAGGGAGAGTTAGCAAGGTTCTCACTATGACCAGAGGTGACAGATATAAATACACAGTACAGATGGGAAGAGATTTAGAAGAGAGATTTTACAAACGTGTTTTTGCAGCCAGTACCAGGGAGAGCATGTGTAAAGGGCGTCTTTTTCCTTGCCCTTCGCTCCTGCTGCTTCCAGGATTGACATTTCCTGTAGCTACAAGTGCCATTTAAACAGCGGCTCACGGGGCCGTCCTTGCCCGGTCCTCGAAGGCAGCAGCACCTCCAGGCAAACCCCGCACGGGGACAGCCGGGGCTCCGCCGCCTCTCCCAGGGAGACCCCCGGCCCCGCCCGGGCCGCGCCACCCACCTCCGCCGAGCTCGGGCACCGTCAGGTCCCGCTCGCGGCTGTCCATTTTCTTCAGGTACTGGTAGACCAGGTTCTCCTTCTCCTGGGCAGTGTCGGCGTCGAGCAGCGCGTACTCGAGCTGTGTCTGGGCGGGCAGCAGCCCCGCCAGCCCGCCCGCCGCCATCGCCTCACCCGGGCGCTGTTTACCGGCCTGGCGCTTCACCGCCGCACATTCGGCACCGCCCGCGGCGCCAGGGCGGAAAACCGCGATTGAAAAAGAAAATAAAGCACAAAGCACAGACAGGCGGTAACTCGTCTGTCTTAAAGCGGGACGTCCTCACTTATCCCCTGTTTTTACGTATCCTTGGTATCCACAGCAGCACATTCCTGCCGGGAGCCCACGGTGGAGATTCCCGCGCAGCAGTTTCAGCACCGCCCAGCAGATTCAGCACAGCCCGTGTTTCCCGCCCGGCTGCTTTAGTGTTTGTAAGACGTAAAAATTGAGCAGCACCGGACAAAGTACAAACCAGGCTCCAGTAATTTAAACGGTGGGACTTGAGGTTTTTTTTGGCGGCACACTATGGGAGATGCGGAGAAGTTGAGCGACAGCCGCAGTGACGAACCTGCGGAAGCGAATGCGCGGCCGCGGCGGGGAACGGGCGAGGAGGCGAGCGCCCGCCCGCCACCCGCGGAACCGGCGGGACACGGGACATCCCAGGGAACATCCCGGGACGCTCGAGACACGGGACATCCCAGGGAACATCCCGGGACACTCGGGGCACCGGGACATCCAACGGAACATCCCGGACACTCGGGGGCACCGCGACATCCCCCGATCATCCCGGACACTTGAGGCTACTGAGACACACCGGGGAACAGGACCGGCACACTCCGGAGGAGCATCACAGGACACTCCGGGGGGAACACTCCGGAGGAGCATCCCGGGACACCTTGACAACGACCCCCTAGCTGAACTCTTCCTCGTTTTGTTTCAAAATCTTCCTGCTCGGGCAGGAATCTTTAAAATCTTCCTGTCCCCGCTGAGGCCGGGTGGTGCTTGCGAGGTGGGGGTGGAAGCTGAAGGGAATGGCTCACCCTGGAAGGCCTTGCAGAGTCGGGCCCTGTGTAAGAGGAGAAATTGCAAATCTACAAAGAGGGACTCATTAAATTATTCTTGGGACAGGATCCACCATGCTCCTGTCCTATCACGAGCTGCTGCTTGGTTTGTGGCCCAGTGTTGCTTTTTTAACATGGGCTTCTGGAGCTTTTCTTCAGGTAGTGAAGAGCAAATATATTAGTGGGAGGAAAGGCAGGTTTGTGAACTGTTGCTTAAAAGAAAGGGGAATATTTCATGTGTTGTCATGTCTGAAGATGCTTTATTGGAAGAGGACATTTGGGAGTACAAATCCATTAGGAAACGAAAGCATCAGAGTAATTCACAGAGCATCTCTACTCCTGTAGAGGAAGTCAGTGATGGCAAGGGCAGGCCAAAAAGAAAGGGAAATAGGAAAAAGAAATCTGTAAAAACAACTGATACACCTCCGAAAACCAAGCAGAGCTCACGGCCAGACCAGGATGTGGATCGATGTAAAGATGACAGTAGCGTGCACTCCCAGGAAAGCGTGAGTAGCTCGGCAGAACAGGGCTCACAAAATGCAAAGCCCGTTCACGATGGATACTGTCCCAGCTGCCAGATGCCTTTCTCTTTGCTCTTGGTCCAGACACCTCAGTGGCACGTCTATGAATGTTTGGAAACTCCAGGACCCATTGAAAAAGGTATGGCTAGCGTAAGAAAAAAGCCTTCAGAGAAAACTTACAGACTTCTCATTAAATGTTGCTGTAAACCTTGTTTTTTATATTAAGCTCAAAATCGGAAATGGTAGCTGGTATGATTTTTATCATGTTTTATTATGTTTTTACTGATCAGTCCTATTTTTGCATGAAATTTTTGCTTCTTTGTGAAGAACGTGGAAATCTGACATGAAAATCTCATTTCAGAATCTAACCTCAAAACTCTGAGAAACATTCGTGGTTGTTTATCAAGTTTCAGTATTTCATTGAACAAACTGAAGGTGCATATTTAAAATAATGAAACCTATTACAATTACTAAGTCAGAAAAGAACCTTCAGGCACAAAGGTGCTACTTTTGACATCAAGTTTCTTTCTCCTTAGATACAGATTTCATTATCCTGTATCCATGTTGATATGTGATTTGTTCAGTTGTCTACGGACATTTGGAAGCTGAAATAGGCCAATTTACTTGAAATGTTAACTTGTGGGCCCCCATGGTTTAGAAATTTTATATAGAAATCGAGATTAACATTCCTGTATCATGAAACAACGGGTTTGTTTTGAGCTCGGTACAAGAGGAACAAAACTAACACATTCCAAATTCTACTTTCATGGGGAAATACCATATCTGAACAGATTCAGGTATCCATCTTATGTCCTTAATACACCTCAGAACTTTTGTAAAACAGAAAGCATACAGGAAACTTGAGTAAAGGCTATTTCAAATAATACAACCACTCTCCTTTTTATATTTTCATAACTTTCCTTGAGTTTCTTCTTCAGAACAATGAAATGTAAGTAATTTCATGCTGATTTTGGCAGTGAATTTAATTTAAGGCAGGTGTTTTAACACCTCATTTCCGTCTTACTCCCATAATTAACAGGTGAAAAATCCTGATTGATTTATGCATTCACCTTAAAAGCCTGAAAAGTTAAGCTAGTGAACTCTCAGTGGGAAGGGCTTAGGAAAGAGCTATGGGGTTTTTTTCCTAACATTTCAATGCTAAATGTTTTCTTTGTATAAGTAAATACATAACCCTTTTTTTCCCTCCTTATTAATATGTAATTGCAGAAAATTTGAAATGGAGTATTAGGTTAATTCAGAATTTGGTTTATTTATTGCTTATATTTGAAATGTACTGCCTGTTTTTGGTGCTACTTCTCTGAGCTTTGAAAGTGAGACAATTCTAAACTAGAAACCATGTGATTACAGGAGCACAGCATTGAAACAGGGTCAAGTACTCTTGTTAATGGGCTGTATAATTCAGGCATAGTGCTGTATGAGCAGCAGCTGTTTGGTTTTAGGCTGGAAGCAGTCTCATTTCTCAGCTCAGAGAAGAGGCCTTGGTAGCTTGAAAATTACTTTTTACTTGTGCCTTCTGTCCTCCAGTAGCTGTATTTATAAGAAAGAACTCCTAAATCTTGTGTCACATGTGATTTTTATTTTAACTATGCCAACTATACTTGCCAAGGTATTAACATTACACCTCTGTATGACTCTTTCCATAGAGTGTCCTGATGGTTTACTCTGCACCTCCACCATTCCATCCCACTACAAGCGTTACAGCCATTTTCTACTTGCAGCAAACAGGGCAGGAGATTATCTTGTAAACTCTTCAGGAAGCACTGTGGAGACGAAGATGACCGGTTCTACTGCTGCAAAGCCCAGCTGTTCCCCAAGTCATGCAGGGGAAACCTCACAGAATGAGAAACCCTCTAATGAAATAAAGCATGTTCCAAATGATGACTGTGCATCGATGGTATGGAATTCACCACAAATGAAGTCTCTAAATAGAATCAGTGAAAGTACTTCCTTTTTTGCAGGTGTTCAAAAACCTCAACAGACACTTCAGCTTCCACAGACCGCAGATGATAGTTGTAAATTTGAATTTTTTGATTTTGCATCCTCTCAAGAAAGTGAAACAGGAAAAGATCTGTGTATTGAGAAAGATACATGTCAGCCAAGTCTGCTACAGTCAAGAGTGGATTTCAATGACTGTGAAATTTCTTACTCTCCACTAAGTACATTTGAGGAAAGTGAAGAGGAAGACGAGAAGAAAGTAAAAGAATCACAGAATAAATTATTTGAAGTGCAGAACTCAGAAGAAGAAGAAGACTCTAATTCTGTGGAGTTGAAAACATTTGCTGAACTCTTATGGAGGAAGCCTCAGTATGAGCATAGGAAAATGGGAAATTTCATAATTAAAAAAACCCTCTGTGAGGAAGTAAATACACTGCACCATCTAGATCCTCAGCAAGGCATGGTAGTCAGTGGATCCTCTTCTGCTTCTAGTTACAAGGAGGCTGAACAGCCAGAACTGATTTCCTCTGCTGCCAAACCAGGAACCACAGAGTCCAGAGATGCTGGTGCTTGTGCTCTGGATTCTGCATACATGAGTTTTACTGAGACATCATCACTGCTGGACAGAGAAGATGCTGCCTCTCTTCTGACACAGAAGAGTAATATTTTGAGGGAGCCAAGTAACATTTTAACTCATACAGATAAAATGACTGCTAGTGCCATTGAAAAAACAGCTCTCCAGGAGAGTTTGCAGACAGCAGTAGAGAAAAAAGGAAATCTCGGTACAGCTGCTGTGTGCTTTCCCAGCCCCATCTCTTCTAAATCAGTACCATCTCTTTCATTAGCAGCTATGAACACTAAAACCAGTCCTGCCAAAGAACTTAAACAAATGGACATTGGTGTTTTCTTTGGGTTAAAACCCAAAGCAAAGGAGGAACACAAAGGAGAAGCGTGTTTGAGTGAGAAAAAGCAGATACCAAGTTCAGTATCTCCTAATGGAAAGAGGCCTAGACAGCAAAAAAGGAAGGCTGAGGGATCTGTGGAAGATGTAGAAGCACTTACAGAAAACTCAAGTAAAAATGGAGCTGTTGCAGATGTACCTTCTGGTGGCCAACGAAGGTGGAGAAAGAAATTTAAAGAATTACCTACTACTGGTGAAGAGCCAAGAAAAAAACAATGCCCTTTCTATAAGAAAATACCAGGTGAGAGGAAACTTGGTTTTTGTAGAGGTTAATCAATTTTGGCTGGAGTGTTGTGTTTTTGTCCTAAAACTGAAGTTACATGTTTTATTGTTATTAGATTTCAATCTATGTGAACTTTAAAGCATACCAGTAGAATGCAGATAAATGTATCTTATTTGCTTAACCAGTTGCCATCTGTGCAGGATGGCAGCTGAGCAGCATATTTGAGATGCCTTTGAAAGTATTTGTGTATGAACATTTTGTGAAATTTTTATTTTAATAAGTGAAAATCTTTTTGCAACTGTTGACTAATACACAAAACATGTTAATCTTTAAATGGCTCCTTCAGCTGTATGCAGAGTAACTATTACCTTCTAATTGGGAAGAAGCAAAGAGAAAACAAAACCAATATCTAATTAGAGTCTGGTTCTGAACTGTGCGTGTTTAGTGACTGGCTTCTCTTCCCTTTTTGCTGTAGGAACTGGTTTTACAGTTGATGCCTTCCAGTATGGAGAAATTGAAGGCTGCACAGCTTATTTCCTTACGCATTTTCACTCTGACCATTTCTGTGGACTAACAAAAAACTTCAGGTTTCCAATCTACTGTAACAAGGTAAGGTTTTTCAAGGTTGCTAGGTATCATCACATCCATATACAGCTGTAATCAGTTTTGTACTGGTGGAAGTAAGTAGGCGATCAGTGGTTCCATTGTTGGGTCAGTGGATATGTACAGGGGAATGTGCATTTTGCTTGTGAGAAATCCTTACCCTGATTTGACTGCTCAAGAGGGTTAGTGAAACTTCCCTGACTAGATACTATGAAAAAAATCAGGTTTAAAAAGGATCTCTAGAGGTCACATAGACTGATCTCCTGCACAATGTGGGTTTACCTTCAAAGTTAGATCAGACTGCAGGGAGTCTTCTGTCAGTCAAATTTTGAACATAGGCCAGATTTTACTATGTCTCTTCACAACCTGTTGCAGGGCTTACCCACTCTGGGTTTTATTTCCCCTAATAATACATTTAAAATCTCTGGTTTTGCAACTTGACATTGTAGCTTGGCTTTTTATTGTGTGCATCATGAAGAATCTGGCCCCATTTTCTCTGTAACTGTTCCAGTGATGCAAGTGTGAAATAGATTCTGCATAAGCCATCTCTTCTCCATGCTAAGCAAGTGGCATTTGTGTCCTGTACTTCAGGCTGCTGAAAGGCCACGACTGCCCTTAGCTGTTGTACGTCCAACCAGCTCTTCTTTACTTGTAACATGCTAGGGCACCTTGCCTAATCAACACATCCAGAGCTTGCATCAGAAAAACTATTTATGATTAAATTTCCTGGAATGCTTTACTCCTGTGTTGCCCTTGCAGTTAGAGTTACTGCAGTCCTCCATGATAAGATCCAGGGGCCTGTTACCTGGAAACTTCTTCACTCATTTAGAGAAGGCTTTACCCATCTCTTCTTCTTGACCTGATAGTCTGCAACAGATGTTCTTCCCTCTTGTTTGTCTCCTGTCTGATTCCAATGCATAACCTGTTGACAGGCTTTTAAAGGTTTGCTTTCTTAAGACAGCTTTTCTCAATTTGCTTTTTGAGAAGTGAAATGCTACTGAAAGGCTTGATTTATACCCAGGACCTTGTAGTTTGTCTCTAAGCCAAACTGTCTGGCTTTGAGAGCTTTTGTTTCTAAAATGAACAATGCTTCTTCTAGATTTTGGTCCTATTTTTAAATCCTTTCTGTGTTCCAGATAACTGGCAATCTGGTGAAGAGCAAACTTCGAGTCCAGGAGCAGTATGTCCACGTGCTGCCGATGGACACAGAGTGTGTGGTCAATGGGATCAAAGTGCTGTTGCTCGATGCCAATCAGTAGGTATCACTGCATTTGTGGTGTAAAATTTCTTGCAAATAGTTAGCTTTTGAAATAGGTGAGTTATCTTCAAAAGTGAAACTTTTTTGAATTTTAGTTTAACTTTGCTTTGAGTACATTGTGTTAACCGTGTGTAGCTCCATAATTTTCATGCTTGTTGAGAGGTTGAATGATTTTTCTAGTGATCTGGACACTTCCTGGTTTTTGGTGTCGAGTTGGGAACATGGTAAATTTGATTCTCAGATACATTAGGTTTCTGTAACTTCAGCTGATGATAGGGAAATCCTGAGCTAAAGAAAAATGTGGTACTTTGGATCCTGTGAGAGACATAACTTAGTCAACGTTTTGAAAATTGGAACTTCAAGTAAGATGCTGTTGAAATCTGGACAAGACTTCTACTGAATTTGGTGATAAAGGGTGAGGTTTTTGTCAGACTAGCACGGTGTGGTAATGCTGGATTTAAAGTGCAGTAGCACCTCACTTCCAGCCCTGTGCTCTTGATGTTCTGCATCTTGGTATCTTATTTGGCCATGGCTAGAGGAAGAGACCTTCCCTGCAGTACATACATTGAAATGCAGGACTGTGTCACAGCTGGTTTGAATATTGCTTAGTGTAGGATGTGTTTATACTTGGAGAGACAAGACTCCATTAAGTCCTCTGAGAATCTCTAGGAATGCAGCAAGCCTTGTTGCTTATGTAATTTGTACACTTCTCATTTTTCTTGCTTATCTCTCTGATCCTCTGCTCCAATTTAAAAGCCATACATACCTTAGCTACAAAGTTCAGCTTCTTGAAGAGTTCACCAATTCTGTCATTTTATTTATGATTCATGCCAGTTTTACCTTTTTTGAGTTTCATTTACTCTTTGCAGACGATTGATATCTAAAATAGTCCCACTCAGATTTTCCAGTCTGAACTCTTGCCCTTCAGAAAGCTTTGGCAAGCAACTGCAGAAAGTGCAGTGGATGCACTGTCACCAGGAAGGGAGTTGTATTTATAACCAGGGAGTTCTGGATCTAGGGCAACATTTAAAATCTGCAAATAGAATTTAAAAGAAAATGCTCCAGTAAGTCCTGCAGGAAGGAAGATGAATCTGCAGTAGTACAATTTTATTTCTCCTGAACAAGAATGCTGCTTCACTTTGGTGAGCTGTTTCCCCTTCGAGTAAAGTAATAGAATGATTGCAACTGAGGCAGCATCTTTGTCATGCCTAGAAGGTGGGGCATTCCAAAAACACAGTTAATGATGTGGGGTTTTTGTTTCTTCTTCCCATCTCAGTGGAGAACTCAGGTCAAGCTTGTTTATGGCCATAGAATTGGCTGCAGAAATCCTTCAGAAATCAGGAATTCCTAGCTAAATTAGTCTGCATAGTAGCTATGATTTAAAAATGCTGTTCTGCACACCCTCCTGCTGCTGAAGGGTGGTCTGTCTCTTAAGGCAGTTTAACAGTATAGAGAGTTGACATACCTTTTTTTTGTGGGGTTTTTTGTTTGTTTGTTTCAGTTGTCCAGGTGCAACAATGATCCTTTTCTACCTGCCAAGTGGGACTGTTATTCTGCACACAGGGGACTTCAGGGCAGACCCTTCCATGGAGCGCTACCCTGCTCTGATGGCTCAACAAGTCCACACCCTTTACCTCGATACTACGTAAGTTGTCTGGAAATGGGAACTTTTTTTCAGCTTACTCTTACTCTTTTCAGTTTAGGAAGACTTTATATGAATCAAATAAATATGTCTAAATGCCATTGCTGTGATAACACTTGTTAGCTCTATTTAGTGTTGAGTAAAAGCAGATATTTATTAAAAGCCCATGTATGTACAGCTTGTTCATTGGTTATGCTGTTACATGAGAGAATGAAAGTGGGTGGTGGAAAAGGTGCTGAAGTACTTGCTGAGATAACCTTTATATGTATTATAAGCTATTTATAAGTAGTATTAAATTCTGGATGTCAAAGCTCATACATTTAAGTGTTCAGCTCTGAAGCAAGAGGTTTATGGAACACTAGTTTTCAGTGGATTCAACTCTGTTATGAAAAGAGGTGTGGAAGATTCAAAGGTGAAAGGACGCCAAATGGTTGAATCAGTTTTGGGGATTTTCATGAGACCTTTCTCTGACTCATGTATACAAAATTGTTTTTGTGTGAATGATGACTAATGCCCAGCTGCAGACTTTCATTTCTGTTCCATATGTTTCTGTGAATGAGTAATGTCTTATATTTTATTTGTGTGTATGACAAAAAATAGACATAAGAATATAATTAGGATGTAATACAAATAACTAGCTTGCAAGAGCATTCGGTATTGATGAAGAAGAAAATGTAGAATTCAGTGCCAGAGAGTGAATAGCTGTAGAGGAAACACTGATATGCTCAATATAAGTTTTGTTGCAACAATTTCATCTGGGCACCTCAGTGTTTCTAATAGACTGAAGTGATATGGAAGAATAATGTTGTTTTCACTTATTGTGTACATGCAGTTTTGAGGGCCTTTTTTGGTAATTTCAGATGTCTTATTTTTTGTAACAAAGTGGTATATTTTGTTTCCATGCCCCAGATACTGTAGTCCTGAGTACACTTTCCCCTCACAACAAGAGGTTATCCAGTTTGCTGTCAACATTGCCTTTGAGACAGTGACTTTAAACCCACGAACTCTAGTTGTCTGTGGCACTTACTCCATTGGAAAAGAAAAAGTCTTTTTAGGTATGTATAAGAAGTGTACTGGATCAAATATCTAAATAAATATCTAGTTTAGTTTTAGAAGATTGCTTTCTTGAAGGTATAAAAAGTTGTTTAGTCTGAATGTTCAGATATTGTGTAAAGAAATTAAATATATTTAATAATCGTCCTGCTATTTTTTAGTTTTCTAATCAATAAGTTTTAACTTTCTGAAAGAAATAGTGTTCTGCCATGTTTATAACCCCCCTGCCCCGAATATACAGGTGGCCAGTTTGGATATTAAATGTATGAACCTAATTAATTAATTGTGGTGAGAAAATTGCTAAAGGCAATTAATAAAATAAATAGATTAGGTCTTTATGACATTTTTGTTGCTAACAAGTTCCTGTTGTCAGGAAAAAGCAAAGGGATGTTATTCATAGGCTTCTGTTCCGAGTTTTTTTCTTCCAGGTTTGTATTATTTATCTTTTCTGAGTAAATGAAGACCTTGTGTGCTCTTCTTTGCTCAGTTACTGCACCAGGAACCAACATGATTGCCCAAACGTCTGCTTTAGAGCAGGCAGTTGTGTACCAGTTGTGCTTTGTGTATATTTAAGGTCATCAATACAAGACTTAGGTGCACTGAAATTCAGTCTGTCTTCAATGTTGGCTGTTTGTCACATATTCTAAAACCTGCATGTTTCTGGCTACTTTGGAATAAATACCAGTTCACCTCAGTAACATTCTGCCAAAGAAATGTGACTTGGAATTTATGAAGGTACTTTTCCTTCTCTTTCCGGTTGTCATACAAAATTTTGCTGCTAAAATGGTGGGGACAAAGGTTTTTAACAGCCATTATAGGTTTCTCTTCTTAATGTTAGATTATGAAACATTATAACCTGTTGAATATGGATTTCTTTCCTAATAGTAAAAATTATCTTGTACAATAATCAGGACTATCTACAAAACAAGCCAAAAAAGAACTCTTACATTTTTCTTTCTCCGATTTCTTCCTTCCTCCGAATCCTAAAGCAATTGCTGAAGTTCTGGGCTCAAAAGCAAGTATGTCCCGTGACAAGTACAAAACCCTGCAGTGCTTGGAGTCACCAGCTGTTAATTCCCTCATCAGTGTGGACTGGAAGGGTACTTTGCTTCATGTTCTTCCCATGATGCAAATTAATTTTAAGGTAAGTTCAGAAAAAGGACTCTGTTGATGAACCTGCTGCTCAAATTCTCTGGTCTCCTTCCAGCCAGTGCTGTGTTTGGTGCTTTGTAACCTCTTGTCGGATCACATTTATTTAGTGGAGCTTTGACATGTAGCAATACATTGAAAATGAAATGCAATTAAACATTAATAACTTCTCCGAACATGATGTGGAGCTTGTACAAGATAAGGTGAGGCTTGTTCAAAGACCCTCTCTTTGCGGGCCTTTTTGAAGTAGATTTATGTAATGACTGCCTGATCTGTCCTATTAGCAATTAATATATTGTGACATGAAGTCCCTGTTTTCAGCCTTTTACCTGGTCCAGTGTAGGAAAAGACTAAAAGGACTTTCTGCCTGTGAGCCTCTGTTTTGAGGCAGCCTATGAACATGGCCAACTACCAGTCAGGTGTCTGATTTCCAATGTATTTATAGCCATATTTTCATCTTTTAAAAGAATATTCACTCTCTGGGCTGATGATTTACACTGGAGATAAGGTTACTTGAAAATCAGTGAAAATTGCACATAAACCAATGCATGCTCTGAGTGAACTGTGGGTCACCTCATATGTACACATGCTTTAGTTTTTCCACACACATTTTTCTCTAATACTTGTAGCAAAATCACATAAACCAGTTAATTTAAAAATGTTATTTAATCTAATTCGATTTCAAATGCACATTTGGTTGATATTTGAAACACCAACTTTTTGTTGTTGAACGTTTTTTCTGGGAATTTCTTAGTTTGGAAATGTGACTAATTCCTAGGCTATACTAAATAGACTACAAAGTACTGAAGGGCAGTAAGGTAAAGCAGCAGGCTGTAGATTAAAGGTAACCTGGAAGCAAGAGAAAAACATTGGTTGTTTATGCCTTACAGACTTGGATCCATTTTCCTGTTTTGCTTCAGGCCTGCTGTGCCATCTCAAGCAAATCCTTCAGAGCAAGATGGTATTTAGCTGCAGGACTAGTCAAGGTCAGAGTTGACCTAAAAAGGAATAAAAAAGTCTATATGATTTGGATGGAGCTGCAGGAGTTGGAACTTAGTATCTTAATGCTTTAACTTTGTTCCATGATGTTTCCACATCAGAGAGGAGCAGAAAATGAGTAATGGAAATATGTATGGATTTATTTTTATTGTGTTGTGTTGTCTTAAACAGTAATTTATTTTAGTTTCTTCTGCAGATTTCTGGGTTGCTAAGTCGCCTTGTCCCAGCATGCATGGATACTCGCATAGCTGGACTTTCAGGGTGTGATTGTACCCTCAAGGACAGCTTTACTTCTCAGAGGGAGGCAGTTGTATCATGCAGGGTGTCACCTCTAGACAAATCTACAGTGTGACAGAAGCCGTGCCTGGACCCTGAAAAGGGCTGGGAAAGATGAAAGGCACAGTGATTTTGTGGATGAGAGTCCTGGTCTGACAGCAGGGCCCTCTGTACTGGGGCTGTGCCCTCAGGTGTGAAGTTGAGTGTGGTCTCATGCCATCATTAGTAATGTCATGTCCATGTAAGCTGGGCACGCCGGGGAGACTCCCAGAGTGCCCAGCTGCCAATTAGGCCTGCAGCTAGAGCAATGTATGGTCAGTAAAATGTGGAGAATTTTAAATGCTTAAAGATGAGTTCATGTGATCATTTATCTTACTTTTGGATTTGATATGTATTAAGAAAATATAAAAAAAAAAAAAAAAATCAGAGGTGTGGTACTTCACTGCAGTATTTGGTTTTACCCCAGTAAAATACAGGGATTGCCGTATGTACTGACAAATGGCTGTTCTTGAATAAGCCAGATGAGTTTAAGTGGTGTTAGGGCTGGTGGTAAATTACATATTAAATCATGTTTGAGTCTTTCCCTACCTTATGGAATCTATTTGTGTACACTGCTGACTCTAGTGACTCTCTGAATAACAGGCTGTCATGGTGATTGAAGGAGGTTGGCGTAGCAGTGAAATATATTTTCCATTTCAAAAGGATGAAGGTTTAGAACAGTCTTGGTTAAAGCAATAAACGAAGAAAATGGAATGTGTATTTAAAATGGACTTGTTATGAGTAAACACTGTAGTAATTTGTTTTGGGGAAAATGGCCATTTTTTCCAAAATGCGTGCATGGTTCTTTTGCAACAAACAATTTTTTGTAACTCAAAAATTGAGGCCTTTGCCACTTGACAATGCAGTGGAAAATTTCCAGGGAACTGGGCTCTGTGGGTCTATGAATCTCTTTCATGTTGTTTAACTCAGCAAGGTCTTGTACTGGCATTGAGGTGAGCCTTTCAGAAGTGCTTGTGATTGAAATGCACAAATAATTTTTTTTATAAGATTGAAATTGCATCCTTAATGTGAATGTTGCATACTTGATTTATAACAAAATTGAAAAGCAGATTAGCATTGTTAATATAATAATCATTGCATTTGAAGTACTATATTTAGATTTCATTAGAGCAAGGGGAGCAAATATGTGAATAATTACCTTAAGCTATGTTAATCCTCCCAAAATGAAGTGTGAAGGAGAATTAGACTGCTACAGTTATACTTTCAATCAAGTGAAGACTGAACATTCCCAGTGTATTCACAGTCACAGCAGTGAGCCATAATTCCTGTTGCTGAATGAAATGTGTGCTGTGGTGGGGTTTTAAAAATTTTTTTTATGTACCTGGTTTGATGGATTCTGTATTTTGCTACTGGAGATTGTACTGAAGGTTGTACTGATTGTTCAATGTGGCAGTCTCACAGGAAGCTTTCTGCTGCCCTGTTTTATAGTTGTCAAATATCTGACAGGTTGGTTAATGTTCTATCACAGCCCTTCTATCCCACTCTGCCTCCCTTTTTTAATCAGTCTTTATTTTGTATTCCTCTCTCTCCTGCTAATATAAACTTTATGATTTTGTAATCAGTAACCTTGTAGGGCTTTCAAATTAGGAATTTGCCTGTAAGATTTTATACAGGACACATGAAATTGATTTTCTATTTTTAACTTGAAGCAATACTGACTTCACTTTATCCAGGAATAGGATTGTACATTCCTTATACTTGGAAACTTCTTCAAGGTAATTTTTTTTAAGAGTGAGAAGATGAGAGGTGGTTTCCTTCCTGTCTTGGAGAGGTGGTTAAACCTGGTTTAGTGCTCAGAGCAATACTCAGCTCATGCACTGGCTTGCTGTAATTTTTTTGGGGTAGTTTAACTAACTCTGGTTACTTCTGGGCATAAGCAGGTGTCATGATCTCTGTAGCACTGTATATTAACCAGATAATTTTGCACTGAAGCAGCATTTCACCATCTGACTTCCAGCTTAGAGGAGGAAATGAATGATTTGTGGAGCAAGATTTACAAGAAGGTGTGATTATTCCTTATGTGTTCTAATCTGTAATGCATAGCTGTTTGTGTGTGCTTAATTCAGGTGAAGGAACTGAGATCCTAAGGGACAAGTTGTTTTGCAAATGTCCATATTTATCATTAATAATTTCAAGGTAGATGAGACTTAAAAAAGCACATGACAATAAAATATAGTCTGAAGCCTCTCCATCATGAAATGGCCAGCCTTTAGTCTAATTAGCTATTTAATGGGATTAAGTATATTCTATTTTTTTTCACAGGGCTTGCAAGATCACTTGAATAAGTTTTCTGAGAATTTTGATCAAGTTCTGGCTTTCAAACCTACAGGGTGGACCTACTCTGATTCATGCCTTTCTCTGGAGGATATCAAGCCTCAAACAAGAGGAAAAATCACTATATATGGTATAAGAGTGGCAAAGATTGAGTGCATTTAGCTTTGTGTGGATGCTCTTCTTATTTTTATTCTGGAAACTCCTACTGATTTTGGTAACTGTTGCTTTTTCTGGTAACTCATTGAGAAACTGAACCGAGCTCTTCAGGAGAGATCTGTGAAATGAGTAATTGAGAACACCATAAATACAGATTTTTACAGACATTTTGCACCTGTCCTCCTGGTGCAAATAAAGGCTTTCAGCTGATACAGGGAGAGACTTCAGGGATGGAGTCTTGGCCTGACCAATGCTGGTGGCAGTGCAGTTCCAGAGCTGAGATTTCATTCCATGTCTTACTTGTGTCTGAGAGACTGTGTCTTCCTCTCAGTTGTTATTGACGGGTTGAGCTAAATCCCTTAAACCATTCCTTTAACCAGGTCACTGATGTTGCTTAGTTTGACCTGATGAATGACTTGGTGACTTAATGCAAGGTAGTTTTCCTTGAAGGAAAATTGGTGGGAAGGGTTGTTTTACCTTAGCTATAAACTTTGGGTCCCAAATAGGAATTGAAAAAACCTTTTTATCTAAAGTACTTCATAGCTGGAAGGCTTGGAGGAAGCTAAGTAGACTGACCAGGTGCCTGTGATTTGTTTTTATTTCAGGGATTCCTTACAGTGAACACAGCAGTTACCTGGAAATGAAGCGTTTTGTTCAGTGGTTGAAGCCACAGAAAATCATCCCCACTGTAAATGTTGGTGACTGGAGATACAGAAGCTTGATGGAAAAGCATTTTAGAGACTGGATGACGGAGGGCAATAGGCATAAGTAAATCTAAGGAAGAATGTATATTTCAAAGGAGGTAGGGTGGAGTGGGAATTGAGTTCCTGTGAGTTTTATTTATCTCCTTTTTCCACTGAGCTTTCTTTAGGGAGGACTAAACTGCCATTCTTTAAGGAAAGAGAAATTTGGGGAAAGAAAAAAGGCACCTTGCTTTCTTTTGTATTTACTACATTTTTTCCCCCCGTAGCTTACCATTTTTGCAAGTTCATATCTCAGGTTATTTTTATCTCACTCCTTTTCCTCTGTTCTTAATTTTTCTCAGGTTGTGGACATGCTCAGATGTGTAATGCTGGGGATTAAACAGTCTCCAGGGTAATTTCTGGAAATAAATTTATGTAATAAATGAGGCAATACTAAGCTTATGTCACATGCTGTCAACTCAGGCTTCAGAGAAGCTCATTTCATGAGGCACAATTGACTATTGTGGTTTAAATCTTGTAAAAAAAAAAAAAATCAAAAACTTGTGAGAGAGGATTGACTTGGGCTCCTGCAGCATAGGTACTTCAGAGGATTGTTTACAAAAGACATTTCTACCTACAGTCTGTTCAAGATTTTCAGCTTTTTTTTTAGTTATCTTTTTTAAAATAAAGAAGGTATGTTATGCCTGTGTGTTCTTTCTGAGCAAATTGCTTTTCCTTTCAGTGCCAGAGTTGCTAACCTGAGCAACCTGTCTGCAGTCTTTGGTAAATGTGCTGTGTATGTTGCTTGTCTGAGGTTGCTCTTGTGTCCTGGTAGTGCCAGTTCTCAGCACATGCTCAGAGCACAGAAGTGGTTCCTCATCACATAATCCCCATTGGGGTTTGCAGGGTTGTTTATATACAGGTTTGTCACCTGAATTCTGGAAAAACAAGAAAGACAAATGCTAGTAGTGGCAGCAGGAAAGTATATGTCACTTTGCATTTTTTGCCCTGATCCTACCAGATTATCCAGTGCTGCTTTTTCTGTATCTGCCTGGTGTTTATGTACTGAAGTATCTGGGTGCATGCAGGCACACTAGTAAAATTTTAATCACTAAAATAAAAACTGTTCCAAACTTCCAGGATTGAATCACATGTAAAGAATGATCCCCCAGCCCCTCAGAGTAGCTTGTCTGGAATCTTCAATGCCATTTTATGTTGTAAAACATTTTTGCAATGATCAGTGTGAATGTAAACAGATCCTTGTCTCTGAGTGACGAGCTCTGTAATGTGAAGTCGCTTGTTTTATTTCTGTCTTGTGAGAGAAATAACTGAGAAATTGATGGAAAAAAGATTCTTTGTACTAAAAGAATTGTGAATCAGTATTTCACTGACATCTGGCATTGTTAAGTGCTGCAGTTTAAGCAGTTAAAGGAATTGGAAGTTTTTGTCTTACATCATGCATAGTGCTAGCTGGCTGTCACAAGAACTTGGACTGGAGTGCTCATTCCTAGGATTCCACTCCTTTTTGGAGGTGTATGAAGAGGTATCTTTTATGGCTCTTGCAAATACCAAACCTGAATCAATGCCTTGTACAAATCAGAGCAAATTTGGGGATTCTATTTGGCAGGCAGTTGCTTTTACCATTTGAATTGTTAAGGAATTATGCATGGGTTTTTTGGCCCTCAGGGTCTTTTTCCTGACTAATTTTTGCACCAAGTATGAAAGGCTGGAATAAGCACCCCAAAGTCAAATCTTAGTCACGACTCAGACATCTTCTTGCTTCCCTAGTTGCATTTTCAAGAATGACTGTTCCTACAGAGAATGAGTGTGTGTGTGGGCTCACAGGCTCAAACAGGCTGATGCTGTTCCTGGTTTTGCAGTTCCCTCAGTTTGTGCCAGTGGTGACTCAGAACCCAAACAATTCAATTTCCAGTGCAGCCTTATGAGTGTGAGACACCTGTTACCTCTCTGTGGCTCCTTACCTCCTGCTGTCAGTTTCTAGCCTGTTACCCAGAATGAAGGGTTGGGTCTTTTTTCTTTTAAAAGCAAATGTACTTCTGAAACTAACCACAAAAATGGTGTATCTTGGAAGACACTGATACTGGCATCTGCTGGACTGACACAGTTAATCCTGCCCTGATGTGGAGCAGATGGGGATGGACTTATTTTGGTCAGCAAAGCAGAAGGGCTCTAGTGCTGGGGTCTGTTTCCAGTTGCCTGCTCTGCTGTAGGTATTCCTGCACTGGCCCACTGGCTGCTTTCATTCCTCCCTTGCTCTGGTTTGTATTAGCACTTCTACCAGCTGCTTTTTGTGTGTAGATGAATTCTGGGGCATTTCATCCACCTTCATGGTAGGAGATCTCCATGTTACCCAGTTACTTGGCCTCCTTTGTATGGAAAAAAGTATTTTCAGAATCCAAACTCAGGAATAAATTATTTTTGTTCTCTTTACAATAAAGAAGATTAATAACAGGATTAGACTGAGTAGGAGGACGTACAAGCAGATGTGGAAAACAAAATATAACTAACAAGAATTTTGTGGGAAGATGTGTGGCAGGACTTTTTCCCTTGTCTTGGTGGTTCCAAGGGCTATCTCTCTGATCTCAGCAGTTGAAGTCCTTTGGGGAGTGCAGACCTGGGATAAAGCCAATTTCAGTGTGATTGTACAGGTGTCATTAATTAGGACTTGGACTCTAGCTCTACTTTTCCTAATGAAGAAGTGATTTTTTTTTTTTCAGTCTTTGAGCAGTGCTGGCATTAGAGATGGATGAATGAAAGCATTCATGATTTTAATTGAGGGTAGAGGTTCTGACTACAGCAGAGGTGCCACCTTTTCACAGTCAGTGGATGGGGACTTTGACCTCTGTGGTGCTATAGAAACCCTAGCCCAGGGTCCACTGGACAGTGGGGTGGAGGAGTCAGTCTGTGTCCTGAACCTCACATCAAATGCCCATCCTGTACTGACACAAATACCAGATTTCACTAAAGCAAGATGGGCCTGTGAACATCCCAGAGGCTCTTCCTGTTTGTCTGGTGCTGACAGGCTCAGGGCAGAAGGCAAAGAAAATGAAAGGGGCAGCTGTAACACTCGCTTCATCGGTGCCCAGAGCAGCTTTCAAAGCCAACCCCTCTAAAGAATCACTTTGTATTTCCCATCAGGACTCCTGCTCTGATTACATATCACCCAATAGGCAGATAAATGAGCTAAAAGCAACTCTGTTGGAAAAGGGTAGCAGGAGGGGAGAGGGGAGATGAGGAGAGCAGCTCCTGGCTGCGCTGTCTCAGGCACTGGGTTTCAGGCTGGCTGTGATAAATGAAAGCACCCACAGCCTGTGGCCGCTGCTGGGAGGGCATGTGTGAAGCAATGCAGAATAAAAGCATATGGACAGCTAAAGGGAACTTCAAGGTGCCAGTATCTCTTTAAACCTTGATGTGAAATAACAATTGATAGCACCTTGGAGTGGAGAAAGGAACTGAGATGCCATTGGCATGGTTAAAGCATTTCTCTTATTTGATCAAACCTGTCTGCTCACATGAGCTTCGTAAAGGTTGTTAAGATAAATTGCCGTTTAAGTTTGTTTTCTTTTTAAGAAAGTGTGACTTCAAATACATCCTTCATGCAATTAGGGGTTGATTTTGACTGAACATGAATTTTGAATTTGAACACTGCTTTGGGGGGATTGTGGGAAACTTGTTTCCATGTCAGGGTAAAGATGCAGTTATTGCCTTGATGTGTTTTCAGTGTCTGAATAATTTTTGGTGAGTTTTCTTTGGTAGAGGACAAAAAGCAGCAGGTAAGTTTTGAGAACAAGAGAATGCAGCCCAAACATTCCCATGCTCCCTTAGCTACAGAAAACCAGCTGTTTCTCATTTCAGAACCAAAACAAGAGCATCACTTTTGAGGGTGGGTCACAGGCTGCTTTATGTGTTTAGGGTTTATAGTGAAATGATGAGATTTGAAATTTTACTCAATAGCCACCATTCCAAACCAAGTATGTTTGCAAAACATTCAGTATTAATATTTTAGAACACACAGTATCTAGTGGGAAACATGACAGGGATGAATGAAATTCACAGGAAATATTGAAAGCTTGTCAGTACCAATATTAAAAATTGAAGCTCTTGTCTTTAGTTTCACATCTTGGTACAAATTATAAATGTGCATTTGGAATGCTGAATTTAATGTTCTCCCCAGCAGTGCAGAGAAGGTAGAATGAGATTCCAGCCTTCTAACAGGAATGAAGGGACAAGACAGTCTGTCACTCTTTGCAGAGAAGGAAAACAGCACAGGAGAGCTGACTGCTGCCTTCCCACTGAATCTAACCAGCTCTACCTGCTGTCTGCAGGCAGGAGGTTTGGTGGAGGAGATGCAGCCCACAAAGGCAGAGCCCTGTACCGCCTGGAGGCCTCTTCTCTTTCTCCTTTCTGCTCTGGACCTTTACCCAGTGTTGTACAATGGCACCTTGTTATCAAATCTCCAGCAAATACTTTGGCAGGGATGAGGCTTTTCCACTCTGTCACATCTGCTGTGCTATCTCAGAGCAGATAGGCACTCGTTTGTGCCAGTTTCCAATAGGTTCTTATATAAACCAAACAGTTTTAAAAACCTCTAAGCTTTCCCATTTGGCTTTTGAGTTAAACTTGGTTCACCTTTCCTTCTGTACGTTGCCTTGCTTGTTAAGGATGGAAGAGGAAAAAGTTCACCACCTCAGGGAAAAAGACACCAGCAATGCACCCGAGGAAAAGGTGACATGAGGACACAGATGCCAACAAGGGTGACTTTGGAGCAGAGTTCAGCATGACCAGAGCTGGCTGGGGAGTTCTACATGTGCTGCCTCCTGCTGCTGCCCACCCCTCCTGCCTGTCCACCACTATCCTCCTCCCTGCAGAGGCCATGATTTCAGTGAACTCTGTTGTGAGAAGCAAAGTTAATTTTTTCTGACCACTCCAGTCATTTGTCAGCTCCTAGCAGATGCGACACTGCCAGCAGCAGGATCTGACCCACTTTCAGCTCCTGTTTCAGAGAAGTGATGGATTGGAGCATTTATCTCAGCAGGGCTTCAATCAGAGAAAGGCAGGCTGGATTTCTCTTGTTACTGAGGTCTTGTTATTTGCTTGGCTCTCTGCCCTGCTCTTGGTCACATCTATTGCCTGAACAGGGGAGGTAAAGCTGAATTCTGTTCTTTGTGCTGCTACCCAGCGACCATCTGACGAACTGAGCTCTGCAGCACAGCAGGAGCCTGGTTTTTCTCTAACACCTTCATGGTCACAGCTCTTGCAGCTCATCTGTGGGGCCAACAGCCAGGCAGGGGTGATTGGCATCCCACAGAATCGCTGGGGCAGGGACTGACAGCCTTGGGGGCAATGGGCCATGGCAGAGCTGTCATGGAGTATTGGTGCCCTCAGGGCATGACAAACATTTCCAGTAGTGTGTGAAGGTTCCTCATCTTCTGCCATATAAACCCAAAGTATTCTGTATTTGACAAAGTGGCAGGGAGAGGGATGAACGCAGCAGGACAGTGGTACAGTTAGTGACAGCTCATTAGGAAATTATTTACTACCCGACTGCTCTAACAGGTTAGTGGGGTGGGGGCAGCAGGGATGCCCTGTGGGCTCATTAGGCAAAGGATGGCTCTCAACACAGGAGAAGTCAGGCTGTGGACAGCAGGGTGGGAGGTAAGGATGGCACGACTCTGGAACTGCTGTCAGCGGGAGCTGGGGCTCTGCATCCTTCCTGCCCACACCAGCACCACCTGCAGACCCCCGCCACCACTTCAGCCGGAGTTACTCAGGGGAATGTTCTCTTCCTAAACATTTCTAAACCTCCTTGCTGAGCACCATTCCCTGACAGTGTCCTGGCTTTGTCCCACCTGGAGGATCAGGGCAGGAACCTGCCATGAACTTCCCCTGCACCAGAGAGGTTCGGTTCAAGACGCGGCAGCAGCTCTTGAGTCCGTGAGCTCTTTGAGGGCTCTGAGTAGGGCAGTGCAGGAAATCTGTTGGCTTTCATTCACCCGGTTTTCACACCAAACACAACCAGAGGGACAGCTGACATCACCACATGGTGCCACAGCCCACCGACAGGTGTGGGTCCCCTGTGGGGATGACAGCAGTGACCACCCCCTCCTGCAGGCACAGACATCCTCCTGTCTTCTGGCTGCAATGCCAAAACACCCCTGCACTATTCCAAGCCTTGTGATCATCAGCAATTGTGCCATTGGCAGAATTTAAAAAGACAAATGGATGGAAAGGTCGCAGGGTGATCAGACCACAGTGCAGGGGATGTTTCATCCAGGTGCCGGAGAGACTGGACACATATATACTCTGAGTTACTTCAATGTTTTAGCTGATCTTGAGGGCAGGTGCTGCTTATTGCCACTTGTCTGATGCTAGGAAATAACCTGAAGCGAGCTTTAAGATTTTTTTTAAAACACCAAGTATTACAAAAATGTACTTACAGCAGAGAACTGTTTTACCATCTTTGACATACTTTATTTCCTACCCACAGCCCCTCTTGCTGTTTATAGTTGTTCCTCATGACTGACTTTTCCTTCCTGTCTGTTCTCCCCCCCAGCTACTTTTCCACTACTGGGGATTTCTCAGAAATGTTATGCTGCCAGAATTCACTTTTGTTCTTAGAAATTGGAGCACAAGGGCAATTGCTTGGAAGCAAAATGACATCTGTGAAGAATGACTTTGGACATTGAATAAAATAGAAGAGACGCAAATTGGAGGACAGAAGGCCAGAATTCCTGTAGGGCACTTAGTTAATTTAAGGACATTTAGCATATAAATGAGGTTATTTTGGCAAAATGTGTCCTGGTGTAGAATATGTGACTGATCAGCAGGGGCTGCTGAGGAGCAAGTACTCGAAAACATTGGCTTCTCCTGGTTAAAAAAATCGTGCAACCCTTGTCACTGATGGAGGTAGTATCCTTCCAACAGCCTTGAGGCATAAACCATGGCTTTATGCTGTGTTTTATAGGCACAGACAGAAACAGAAACAGATTTCTTGGGAAAACTTACAGAGGCAGGAAATTAAAAAAGGATGTAGCTCAGTAATGTCCCTACTGATGAACATCACAAACATCCAACATTTTAAAAGAAGATTAGCACCACTGATAGCCTTGGTCTTAGTGCTCCCACCAACACTTTACCCGCCACTGCTGGGTTATAAACAAAACAAATTCTCAGGCACAGATCAACCCAGGCACGCCAGGATGAAAAACTGAACATGGCCAGACACTTTCTGTGGCAAGTCCAGTCCTGCTGCTAGCACAGCAGCTTGGTGCCCTCCAAAGTGCTGGTCCTGCTGTAAGATGGAGTTACCAAAGAGGTGTCAGCAGCAAGCAAAGGGCTCCTGGTTGCTGAGGGTCCTCGTAGTGGAGGTGTGGTCTCATTTATGGTGATTTTCCTGAATGAAAGACTTGTATCTACCTTGTCTGGCTTCTCTGCTTCTTTAAGGGGTGCAATAAATTAGAAGGTGGTAAGGTGATTCAAAATTCCAGTGGCATTTCTAGGAATTGCCTGGCATGGTGCAAGTTCCTCGCAGTGACTTGCTGGCCAGCCTGCAGGAGGGAAGTGGCTGGCCACGACAAGGCTCGTACGTGGACCAAGTATTCGTCCCTAGGAAACAAACCTAAAAAGCCCTTAGAGCATCTCAGATTACCTTGTCAGCTCTGCAGACCCACAGGTAGACAGTCAGTACATGCTCTGACAAAGCAAGCAAGGAAGCACCTTTGTAAATATTAATGTGTCCCCCAATGGGCCTGGAGTACTGGGTGAATCCATGTGACTGAGATTTCCACAGTCCCTGCTGGTTCAGCTTTCCAGAAGCAGCACAGATGTTGTGAGCCAGTTCCTTGCAGGGAAGTGGGAACATCACCTGACATTCCCTCATGACAGCACGGCTGAAGGGGCCCAGGTAAGCCAGTTTCTGCAGGACATTAGGGATGGCTTCTCCCTTAGCATGGAACGGGCACATCAGCATCTCCCCACAGCACGGGGCCTCGATGAAGCAGCCCTCATGCCTGTAACATACAGGTCTGATGGAGGCTTTTCCAGCAATGTTCTGGGAGCTAAAGCAATTCCTAGTATTGAATGTGATGCTGGAGATCACATTCATGGTGAGACAACATGATGCAAATGTGTCTGAAGTAACTTCTTGAATTTTACTCTGTGTGTATGAGGAAATGGCTCTTCTGAGGTCCCCAGAAAACATGGGGCAAAACACAGATTAAGCACCTGGTGTCCCCAGCTCACCACACATGCAGTCTCTGCAGTGTGCAGGGTGACATCACTCTCCTTCATTGCAGTTGCTCCTCTTTGAATCCCTTTGCAGAAATTCCAGCCATGCTGAAGTATGTCTGGCTGTTATTTAGATATCCCTATTAAATACATAGGTATTTATTTAGATATCCCTCTAATCTCCCGGGTTGGAGGGACTCTGATAAGCAAGACACTACATTACACAGAGCTCCTCTCTGGCTCAGTTCAGGGTGGAGACTGCACTTATGAGACTGCACTTATACTTTCCTGGCTGGACTTGTTCTCCTGCAGGACTTGGGCTCTCTTGATCAGTTTATGACTCCAACCCCAGTTCTCAGGAGTGTTGCCCTTGAGAGGAAGTTTGGGGGTTGTGTGGTCTGGTTTGTGCTTTCTGTTCAATGGGCTTTTTATTTTTCTTAACTTCAGTGACCTCACACCAACACGGAGACTTCCCTTACCATCACTTTCTCTCTCTTCCAGGACTTGCTTTTCTCCTGGACAATTGCCATCTTCCCGCTGAAGGGCTAGAAAGAGCATGATTCATGTTTGGGAATTCAAGGGGAAATATTTGCTGCTGCTAATGAGTGAGTGCAGCACAGGAATGTGCCACAAATTAACAGCCAGGGAAACAACCTAAATCTTTATTTAAGTGTAGCTTTTTTGAAAAGGGCTGTTTGGTGACTCATCTGCAGATTACTGGGAAGTTACAGGTAATCTCTGCAGGACAAGGAGGGGCCATGTTAGGATAAAATGAGGTGTTTTTCAGCATACAATGTGTTGTAAAGTGTTAACACATTTATTAATCATATGTGGGCAGACAACTTCACACACTCTACCAGAATTTACAGTACCCATGTGATTTTTATATTGTGTGTCTGTAAGTGTTATGAATCAGCCAATATGTGACATTAATTATCTGCATTTAGCATTGTGCAAACTGGCATAATGATCAATTATGGAGTAACAGATCTGTAACTGTTTACTGAAGTACAGAAGTAATTCCCCAGTTTTCTAAAATATTCTGGAATTATTCTGTACACACTATATCTAACCAAATCCTGTTTTTGTCCAAAAGTAACATTCTTCCGTGGCTGAGAGGTGCAGCATGCAGTGCTCAATATCTGCTTCAGCAGCAGGTTCCATGGAGGTGGCTCTTCTCCCACCACCATGCGAGATCTTCTTCACTAATTCACCTCTTTTGAGAAATGTTTCTCTATGAAATGCTAGGAAATTGCTTCATGGCTTTGAATTTCTTTTTGATGAAATTATTTGAATTTCAATTTCTCACCTCCTTTGTTCATAACTGGAAACACAAGGTATTTGTCTCACAGTTAAGTGCCATATGATCATTTTCAGGAACTGTTTGAAAAAATGATGGAAGAATGCAGGGTGTTTGGTCTAAGAAAAAGAGAAGAGAGAACAGGTAGAAAAAATACCTTCCATAATGAAGATTTGTCTGGAGACAGTGGCAATCCAAATATTCCCTATGCCCACTGAAAGCAGGGCAAGAAAAAATTGTGTTAATTTTCTGAAAAAAATTTCTAGGATAAACACTAGAAAAAAAATTCCTAATTTTACAGAGAGATGAGTCTTGGAACAACATAGGAAAATTTGGACTTTCCTTTTCCAAAGTTCAGAAGAAGAGTTGAGGCAAACCTTGGCCAGGAAAGGCTGAGGACAACGTCCTAAGTAGATGCTCTTGAAGTAGGTGATCTGTGATTTTAGGATTCAGGCCATGAGGACTGTCCTTGCAGACTGACAGAGTTACAGGGCTGGAAGAAGCCCTGTATAGTGACAGCCATCCCCCCCATCCCTCAGGGGCTCCTTAGGCAGAAATGGATTTGCTGTGCTCAAAGCAGCTGTGCAGAGCAAAGGAGTCCCATAGCAGCTTTGGAAAAGAGCTCCCAAGAAATGTTTCTTCCATTTTCAGCCTCTGTAGTTCCAGAACTGGGAGTTTCCTCTGTATTTATGCAGAATTCAGCACAAACAGGCCTTTGAACACCACTGAAACAGAAAAATCAAAATGTGCTCCTTTCCCACCTTGAGAAACAAGCACGTCCCAAACACTCTTACCTCAAAAGCAGAAGAGACAGGCTCTGAATGTGGAAACATTGAGTCTGGAAATTAATCTCTTGAACAGGAGCTGAGTCTGAACAGACTATATAAATATTTGTGTTTGCCTGTTTTGAGTTACTTGATGTTGTTTTCATCTTCAGCTGAATAAAATTTTATAACGATTTTTTTAAAAGTCCAGCACATTTGTCAAATTTACTACTGCAGTAAAAGGCACCAATGCTGATTTTTAGTGAGTTTAGTTCCTTACTGTAGTAGCCAACTTAGCCTTATTCAATTGGAAGCTGGACAAATACCTCCTTTGAGCCAAATCCACCTTAATCAAAGCTTATATAAATCTCTTAATATGAGTAATCCTGTGCCTGCTAAACCCAGTAGTTATTTTGGTTCTATCTGGCAAGACAAAACTATCAGTACTCAAACCCCATGATTCTGTTTGTTGCCACATCCCTGTATATTGACACTATCTATTTTATGGCAATATGTGTGTGTAAAAAATCCCCACACAAAGTGTCCATGCTCATACAGGGCACAGGTATGTGCTCTGCCACATCACACCATGGTGCTGTGAGCAACAGAGGCCACTCTGGGACAGGACAAAGCTCCCTTTCCTCATCCACTGAAGCATCCCTGAAGGCAGTTTCATATCAATCTGCTTTTGGTGTGGTGTCAGCTGAAAATTGGTCATGTTTCTATGGCAGCAATGCAAGGAAGCCATATCCACAAATAAATATTTACAGGAAATATCCTTGTTTGGGAAAAAAATAAGCACTTGCTCTGGAAATGCTGCTGCACCAGTGACATCCCTGTGGTAGTACTTGGTAGATCAAAACACTCTCAGTGAACTCTGCATTGGGATGAGAGCACATGCTTTCAGATACATCATTTCTCTCTGTGGTTTTCCCAGCTGTTTTTACCAGGAACACTGTCACAGAGAAGGCCAGCCCTTCTCTCTCCCAAATCCATTCATTCCTTTTCACTTAGGGCTTATTTTGGACGTCTGTGAACCCAAAGGTGCCCCAGACACACTCCTTTTCTCCAACCAGCTCTTCTTCCTGTCCTCCCTTGGATGTATTTTTGTGGCTGTAACTTAAGAGGGGCACAACACAAAAGGAGGTCTCACTGAACCACTACACAACATTTTATTTACCACTCTTCCCTCCAACACTGCAGCTCTCAGCTTGCTTGTAACTTTCTGTAGCTAAGGGGAATGCAGGGAAAATATGGCTTTAGTCCAAATGCTGGTTGTTTGCCCACCCTTAACTGATTACAAGTTCAGTATAAATCAGTGTAACTCGGTGTAAAGCAGTGAGCAGAGGCATGAACCAGTGCTTTCTGCTGAAATGCAAAGTATACACAGCGCAAAGGTCACGTAAATTATCTGACCCTCATTTTCTTCCATGTAACAGAAATATATGCCAACATGAAATATAAGCCAAATACATGCCATTCACGCCACAAAATAAGTTATTAAGACATAAAATGAAATCTACATTCTCCATTCTTTGTACTTCAGCAACAAAAGATGTCTGGCAGCTCAAGAAGATGATCTCTCTACACCATATATCAGCTTCTCCTCCCCAGTCTTTTCCATTGAGTTTTGGCACTTACTTAATCACTGAGGTCTTTTTTTTTCAGGAACATGAGCAGCCTTTAGCATGGAAGATATCTGAATGTGGAATCCTACATACAGTAAGTTTAACCTTAAAAAAGAAAAAAAAAAAGGGACATTTTTATAGCTTGTTATATCTGATCAACATTTGTGCAACTATCTGACTTGTATTTGAACTAGCTAAATAAAAATTCCCCATTAAGAGAGATGAGTAGTTTTTTTTCCTTGCTGAGACTGGTTTCCTTTCTTTAGATGGCAACAGCATCTCATGACCTCAACCTTCTCAGCAGAATTCAAATATGAATGTGTTTGGATATGGGTCATGAACCTGGATACTGAAATATGAGTTCAGAAACACATGTAATAGGTCACAGTGGGGTTAAAGAACATCTTAGAAATCTCCCACTCTCTTCAAAAAACACAGTCTCACACAAAGAGATGTGTAGTGTTTGATAAGCAATAGGAGGTAGGCATCCAGGGCTCTGCCCTCAATACCCAAAACCACTATAAACAACTAGGCATCCACTGAAGGCAATGGTTTACTTATAAATTTGCAATTTATATGCATTAGCCAAAAAATAAAAATCACAAGTAACTGCAGTTTATGGTTGCCCAGTCAAATCTCTTGGGGTTGCTCAACCTCTTTCAGATCAAGTCCTCAAACACTGCAGTGCTGACCTTGCATTCCCCACATAGCTCAGGATTATGAGATGCCCCATCAGAATGATGCTGAGGAGCTGTTTGGTTCTGGAGTTATTCATGCCAAACTTAGACCAGAGTAAAATGGTTTGAACTGAGCCTCTTGAAATGCAAAAAGGAAATTGCTTTCTCATTTGGCTCGAGACAGTTGAGCCAAGGTTAGTCAAGCTTACCTCCTTTCTTGCAGACCTGCTGATGAAGAAGTAAGCCTCCTCCACACCCTGGGGCTGCAGATCATTCACAGCCACCACGTGGTCTCCGTGGTTAAACAAACACCCCAGTCTGTGAGGACCAGTCCACTGTGAAACGCTGTGGAGGGCAGACAGTAAATGAAACATACAGGATATCCAGTCACTGCAGTGGCTGGACAGGACTGCAGTTATGGGGCTGCCCTCTGGAAACGACACAAGCGTTCAATGACTTCCTAACTTTTTAAATCTGGTTCTGGCTGAAAGAATCACTAATTATTACAGAGCATGCTGGATTCTATAGAGACCTTTACAACAGCAGTTGAAATACGAACTCAAGTACACAAAGAATCTGAGAGAGCAGAAGGAATCACTGAAGCACCGACAAGCACTGCCCCTGCCCTGTTCTGTCCTGCCAGAACTGCACGTGAGTGTCCAGAGTTGTACATTTCTGTGCCTGTCACTTATACCCATCTCTCAGGCACTGTCACAAGACATCCAGACTTACCATATTCGTCCTGCTGCTTCAGTAAGTTTTAGGTAATTGTTAATATCAGCCAGGGGTACGAAAATATCCAATTTCTGCAGCTGCATCTCATCTGTAACTTGACTGTGAGAGAAAAACATCAGAGACCACAGAATCATAGAACAGCTCAAACTGGAAGGGACCCATAAGGATTATTGAGTCTAACTCCCTGCTCCTTGCAGACTCCCTAAAACTAAATGCTATGAGTAAGAGCATCATCCAGATACCTCTGGAATGCTGACAGGCTTGGCAAGCTGAAACCCATGAACATGTCTGTCTTCTGTGCAACTAGCTGGAGAAGACACTTACCTGAGCAGTATAGATAAGTGAACCACTGAGAGAGGTAATGAGTTTTGCCTTCTCTGAAGGGTTGGCTGCAGGCTGGTGCTGCCTTCTGGGAATTTTGTGTCTCTGTTTGCTTCCAAGTCTCTTGGACATGCACCGTTGTTCTGGCATTTGGGAGGGGATGGGAGCCCATCACGTCTGCACGTGAGCTGGCATCTCTCATCCAGCAGCTTACTGAAGAGAAAAGATGATAAAAAATTTAGGGGGTTGACAATTCCAGGCACTCTAGCTGTGTTTGAAGCTGGATCAAGCAGCCATCAGTAAAGCAAAGAATAACAAGTTCTTGTAGGATATCCAGTGGACAAAATAAAATTGAAGTAAAATAAACAGCCCTTCTAAAAATGGATCATAAATCTCAAAATAAACATTTTCAGTATGTAAAAACTACTTACTAAGCCTGAAAACATTCCAGCTAACAGCACGCCTTGACAAAGAAACTGAGTACAGATTGTTGGCCTTGTCTGTACTGGATTCTGCAGGGATGTAAAGCTGTCCCTTGGGAGATGTGATAACTCAGAAGTACTTGAACTCCTTTTAGTTTTATTTGATAAGCCTTTTATTGCCTGGAGCTGAGTCCCCATCATGCCCCAAACAAGACTGGGGTTAGTAGCAAAAGCTGCTCTTGGTTTATTTTAACTCAGATGGCATAACCTTGTGAGGTTTTTATAGTAACTCCCTCTGGGGGAGTCCCGAAGGCACAGATGAGCTTGAATTAATCTATTGGGACAAACTGGTTAGTGGGTCTGCATTTCCAGTAGCCTCCCTCCATGTGGCCTAAGATCTGACACCTACAGACAGTCAGATCTTAGGCCTTTCTTTGGGACGTGGCAAACACTGTACCTTCAAAACACACAGCAACAGAGCTGTTCTTTGGATGGGAAAATGAAGTGAGAATGTGACCTAACTCACACAACTTCCTAATGGAAAAGTTGGGAGCTAATGCCCCATCACTGCCTTTCTCTTTCAACCTCTAGATAATGCTGCCTGATCTGGGAACATCTGTCTGAAAGGTTGTTGGAGTTTGGCTGCAGTGACTCAGTAAAGTGGTGAGCTGTTGTGTCATAAAAACCCAGAAAATGTATGAGTCAACAAAAAGTGCTGCATCCTATAGTCAGAGCCTATATACAGTCAGAGCCTGTATATAGTCAGAGCCTGTGTAAGAGCAGGAGTCTGCAATGTGAGCTTAAATTTCATGTTAATGAGTTTGAATTTGACTCCAGTGTTCCCATGAGTGCTGAACTTTGTGAACCAAGACCCAACAAGGACTCATTCAAACAAGATGCAGCCTCTAGACCTTGTTATGCAAATACCAGAGATGTCAGCTTTATCTCTATTGCTCTGTCACTTTTAATTTGCAAAACCTTAATGAAGTTGTTACTTACAGTGATTTCATTGACATATAAATGTTCTCCTTTACTGGAGTGTTCTGCACTGGCTTCTCTTGCACAGGGACATCAGACTCAGCTGTAGGGTCAGGTTTTGACACTTCAGTAGTGCACTGTCAGAAATACATAACAGTGTAAGACATTAATGTCATTGCCCTGCCTACAGAAGAACCCCCCCATTAATTTCCTTATTTTGTTCAGTGCTTACGCTGTTTAAACACATTGGTTAATACAGCCTGGCTTTCCTCAAATCAGTCAGTTCCCAGGAACTGGGAGCTAGAAAGGTGCTTGAAACTTAAAAGTTAATGCTGGAATTATTGGCACTGCCAGACTGGGGTGTGAGAAGCCATATTCTAGAGTGCTACCAGAAAAAAATTGTTGCCTTTTAATTTAAGCAGGCTGTAAAAGGAGACTTGTTCTTTGGGTATGCTTAACTTGGAGTACTTAGATTATATGACCAAATCACATTGTTAATGTCCTTCAGTCAGATGTACAGCCTGTGACTTCTGCAGAAAACTGACCACTTATCTTCTCCTGACCACTGATTTCATGGGAAGCCTAGAGAAATTAGCCTCCCAAATTGGGTGTCAACATTTGTATAAAATTACGAGCATGATTTCTCCTGCTGCCTTGTTTCGCCGTGAAATGTGGACACCAAAATGTACCACAGTGTTTTAACAGAACTGCTTTAATGCAGCTTACTGGTGCTTCAACAGAATTACATTTCAAAATATATAAAACTAATGTACTGTTACATTCTCTAAATGAAGTTTTCACGTTCAGAAGAAAAAAAACCAACCCTATCCTATTATACAACAGGCAAAAGCCATTTACAATGAAAGTCAGTTTGGGGAGTTTCACCGAAATTGGCAATGTTTTTGTCAAAATGCCACTTTGCACCAGAAAGATCCTTTGAATGAATCTAGTGTGTTTTTTCTTGTATAAATGAAAGCTCTATTACCTACTGCTTTATCTTTGTATTCCTTTTGCAAGGTACAAGTGGTTCCTCCTACCAGTTCCTCTTTGGCTCATTAAATGTCTCTTGTGTCCTTGGAGCTGTTAACAAACCATTAGAACTCACAGCTGATAAACTACCTTTGCTAAAATGCTGCTGGGAGTTTGGTAATAATCTTCTTCATCCTTTTTGATGTTTTCCTCTGGATCTGACAACAGCAGATTTTCCTCACTTCTTCCCAGAATTTTTTCCTTCTGAAAGAACGGGTTTGTATTTAACAGGCTCAGTTATACAGATTAACATGCACTTTTCCATTTATGTGGAGAAGTAATAGAATCAGCAAATATTCACAAAAAAACATGGGAAGATACAGTTCTCCTTGAAGTGAGATATGCTCAGAGTCAGCTTATTTTAGAAACAAGGTTTCTATATCTGTACTCCTGACTGTATTTTTGAAATTCAGTGCACACAGACAAAACCAGACACTGTATTAGTATTTCTCATAGATGGATTGCTGGTAACCAGGCTGTTGCCATTGATTGCATGATCACAACCTGTTATTTTGTTTAAAAATCAAGTGTTTTAAACACTTTTTTGTATGAATCTGCATGAATTTAGGGTCACTTGTATGGAGAAGTTTTTCTCTTTGCATTCAGTTCTGAAGCCCTTACATTAGGAAGAAAATCTGTAGGAAATATAGGGGTTAATTTGGATATATTTGTCCTTTTTAAGCAGCTTTTAACTGCTATCAAGTAGAGAATGAATTTGGGATTCCCCTGACTAATGAGAAATTTATTTTCTCTTACTTCTCTGTGAGCAAAAAGATACTCCAGAAGACTGGAGATCTGACATAGAATCCTCTGTGTCCCGAGTGATATTCTGCCTTCATAAATACCTGAAACATTAAGTTTGAGGCAATTTGGTAAGTCAAGGAGAAATTAATCCCTCCACCAAGTTTACCTTTTCAAGTTGCAAAGAGAAATTATTTATTTTTATGTCTCCTTGTTGACTTCACTACAGTGAAGAGTATGGTAATTAGTATTTAGCTGCCTCCCAGTTCAATTCTCTGTGCCATGTTTGTGATGTGTTTTTTATCTCTACACTTACATCCTTGGTTTCCATGGTGATTGTTTTAATAATTGCTAAATATGCCACGAATATATTACTGTTTTCAAGGTAAAGTAAATTAAACTAATTACTTTCTTACACATAACAAGAAGAAACTGGCAATGAATATTAATTAAGGATGATTACTGTATTTTTTTTCCTTGTTGGTATAAATGGCATTAAAATCAACTCATGCCATGGGAGTCAGAACAAACTTCAAGTGTCTGTTGAACCATAATATTGGATTTACATCCAATTTTATGTCCATTTACATTGGAAAGAAAGTAGACTATGGAGAAAATTGGCTATGTAGCACAAGATAGAAATGACACCTGGAGAACAATTGAGTCACTGATACCCATAAGCTCCTTAAGGAAATGTAGGTGTTGCCCTTAGACAAAGGAACCTCTTTAAAAAAATCGGGTGTGTGGCAGATCCCAACAAGAGTGCTTTGGTGCCTGCAATACAGTAATGCCCAGCACAGGGTGATGCAAGTCAGGGCTCCTCATTTTGATGTATTTCAGATCTTGAAAGCTGTGTATCAAAATAGCTGATACTGAATTGCTGAGTCAGATGAGGTTTGGTAGCTCCAGAAGATGGGTTGAAAAGGAGCCAGGTCCCCAGATCCCTCCAGGGTCTCTGCCAGCATGACTAGACTCACTGACATGGAGAATCCTGTTTGCATGAGTGACAACTACTTAACAAAGTGTTTTCAAGGTCTGGGCCTGGGTGAGGGAACCACGGATAAAAAGCAGAACACATCAGAAGCTTGAAATGGGGAGTCACACTGCTAAAAGGAAGTAAATACCAGGGATTAGGTAGAAAGCCAGTTGTCTAGATGTCACTGAGCAGAGAATAGGTCCAGAGATGTTAGCAGATGTTAAGCTTATGAGTCAAGAGAAATATTTTTATCGAGTGAACAAACGTTGTTGTTTCTTGTTCTCTGTACAGCAAGGTTATTTATTTTCACACATGCCGAAGCAGAAACATGAGCTTTGTGCTATTCCCTCTGCTTCAGGCTAAAAAGCTAAAATCCAAATTCCTTATCTTTTAACCCTCGTGGTCAGTCTGTCCCAGCCTGAACAGCTGCATGTAATACCTGCTCTCTGAGGCATTGTAAGTATGAGAAGAATTAATGAATAAGACAGAAAAGGTATGCACAAGGAAGAGACACAAAGAAATTCTTGACATACATCCAGAGCAGGACTGGTTAAATTCAGGCCAAGAGTTAACTCAGTGCATTTCAGAGCTCAGACTCACAATTGAATTACTGCAGCTTTATAAAGTACTGTGCATCAGCTGAGCTATGCTGACTGCCTGTCGCATTGCAATGTAGTTTCAACTATTCACTTCTTTCCACTAAATTTAGCTGTATTATCTCATAGCTGCTCTCAGCCTATATACAAGGATGGTGATTGCAGCATGTGATTTACCACCCTGCTAGCAGATTCTTTGCCCTGTATCTCAGCCACTCCAGGTCATAGGTCAGTGCATAAACTGTCAATAAAGATAGGTTTAAGCTTCAGAGTGGTGTGGTAGAGCCTTGGCTGTGCCTTCTTGTCCTTTTGACTCTGCTGCAAAGGCAGCAATCCACGGCAGAGGAAAACTGCTGCAGGCACTAGTTCAGGGAACACAGGTCAGAACACTTAGCCAGTAATACATGATAACATTCATCTTTTTATCTTTCCAAATCACTCCTGCTAGATGTGGAAGTGAAATTACTTGAAGACATATTAATGCTGACAGAAGGTCAGTTCTGAGATGTGCCTCAATTTAACAAGCTCTTGTTCTGTAATTTAGTTACATTGACTCGATTGCTACTGGCAAAGGCTGAAGAAATAAACCATTTAGGAACAACTGTGGCACAGCTGAGAAATGTGCAGGGAGGGACAAATCCTCAATCAGTGCAACTGCGGGGCTTTCTCATCAAGTTTCTGAGAGCTGCTACAAGTAGCAGTTGCTGCGTAGAAGCTGAGGACCTGACTCCAAAAGCCCCAAACAAACACAGGTATTTCAAGCAAGTTTTTAGAAGATTATTTTCAATGGTAAACAAGAAAACAGACTAAATATTTAGGAAACTTTCCACAAATCAACTCAGTGTGCTGGGAAAGTAGGTGGATAATCTATAGTCACAGACACCCAGGTGAGATAAAAGCCAATATTCACTTCTGCAGATGGAACAAGGAAGGAGCTGTTTGATTTGTTCTGCTCACCAGGCTTGGCAAAACTCCTCTTGGTGAGTCACACTGAGCCTCATGAGGGCCAGGATCCGAATAAGGCCTGTTCTTGTCTTCTGAGGAACCATTCTCCTGTTATACAAAGAAAAAAGATTGACTCCTCATAAAGATACACTGGAGGTGCTTCACCCACATTCATTTTCCTCTCGCTGGGCCATTTGCACAGAGCTTTGTGACTACAGAAACCCAGCAATTCCTTGGCTGCTATTTCACCCTGCTACCTGCACTGCAATTGCTGTGGGATGGCAGCAATGCTTTCCCTCCTTTCTATTTAAATATTGAGGGGCAAGTTTGTAAGGCACAGAGGAATTGGATCTGAGCTCTCCTCTAAGCTTTACAGCCTAAAAAGAGAGAGATAAAGCACAACCACACATCAGGAGGAATGTGGCTAGCAGCTGCCAAAACAATCATCACATGCCTCTGCCAGGGCATGTCAAAGCAAATCTTCAGGAGTTTACCTAATGCCCACTAATATTTGCCAGCCAGTTGAGACAACCAGTGAGTATTTTCTCTCATGTGCCTTTACTTATATGCAGACTTGCCTCAAAAGTATTTCCCTTGTGGGGTCTGTGGTGTTACCATCCAGGTGCTACTCAGGAGCCCCACCAGAACAGACCACCCAGGTATCCACTGCAGAAACTCTGAACAACATTTGATGGAAAAGAGCAACTATACAAATGAAATTTCACAGTCATGCCTAGGCACAGACTTGTTATTAAGGATGGTTAATCAGTTTACCTTCTGGTAGCTTTGCCTGTCCGGAAAGCTGGTCGTTTCTATAGAATTCGAGAACAGTGGCAAAGAGGAGGGCCGGCTTCTGACTTCTGGATTTGGAATATCTTGGTTCTAGAAGTAAGGGAACAGCAGTCTAAGAAAACAGGACACCTGTTGGGTGTGGGCTAAAATGTACCAATGCACCCCACTAGAGCAAATTTTACTTCTAATGGCTCAGAGGCATTCTCTACATGGCATTTTTCAGGCAGACATAAATTTGCCCTGCTTGCACTTTGAGCTGTCTGGAAGCTGCAGGGATGTGAGTACTTAGTGCTGAGTCTAAACTGGTGGGCCTGGCTGGCTGACAAGGTGCAGAAACTTGGGCCTGAGCTTGAACTACTTCCAGGGCTTCCAGCTGCTTCGTAACTTTGACAGACTGATGTAAAACAATGTGTAAATGTAACCAAAATGCACCCGCTAAGTATAACACACAAGTTTTCATTCTGATGCATCAAAGGTGCAGTTCATTGCAGCATAATATCAATCATCCCCTCGTTTCCATTTGGCTTCCTCTTCAAAGATATTCCTTCACTGTAAAATCAATCCCAGTGCAGACAGACTGTGCAATGCCTGCTTGATGCATAAAGCCAGGGTACAGGACTTATAAGAAAATTAATTTCTGAATAACCAAGGTCAGAGGCAACTTGCAAGGCAAAAATCAGGAAAATTCCTTTGGACAGTTTTCTAATGAAAATAGAAACATCTTTTTTCTAAAATCAAGTATAGTAACATGTCACCTGAGGGCAGCATCCACCTCTTTTGTCCTCCCTGCAGATGGAAGATATCAGAGTGACCCAGTCGTCTGTTTCCTGCCTGTAGGTTGGAACAATGGGAATGAAAACTTACTGACAAGTAACACAAGGGCAATCCGTTTGCCTACCCACTTCTTCCTATGGGGCCCAAAACAAAATTCCCAAGATCAGTGGGAAAACTCTGCTCCTTCCTTTCAGGAAAGAGTGCTCAGCAGGTCATGGCCAGATGGCAAAGTCTGACTCAGAGAGCTAACAAGACTTGGGAGTGCACTTGGGCCATCAGGATGAGAAACAAGCCATGAAAGAATGGTTGAAGCTGTTTTTCATGCTTGCAGTGGGTTTAGTTGGATTAATTCTGGAATGTTTTCCACTGAGTGTGGGCTGTGAGAGCCGTGCCCCGGGGGAAGGCGTTGGGTGGCACGCTCAAGTAGCACTCAGGTATGTGTTTTTCTTCTGTGCTTATCAGAATTTCACACATCAGCTGCTCTTCTGCAAAAAGGCAAAAAATCCCCTGACACGCTTGTAACTGGGAAACTGAAGAGGAGACACTGGGAACCAGCAGCAGAGCAGCACAAACATCCTCCCTCACCTAAATGAGCTCTGGCTGATCACGTCCACAGAAACAGTTTCTGGACTCAATTCCAGCCTGAAAAAGCACCACCCTGCTGCACCAAAGCCCCCAGTCTGTACGTTTGGGATCTGTTTTCCCTCAGGAGAATTTTTGTGTTCAATCTGCTTCCCTTGATTAATAACCTACTTTGCAGGCAATATTACTCCCTGGGGTTTACCCATAAGAAGCCGAAGCTTTTCTAACCCCCAGGAGCTGCTGGGTGAGAAGGCAAAGGTCTTCGCTCTTCCTTGACCCCTAACCAGCACAGTTTGAAATGGCACTGCCATGCTGAGGTACTGCCACTGCCATCCCCACTCCCAGGCCCGTGCTCCCACTGCTTTCACATGTTGGATGCTGTAACAGGGTGGCTGCAGGGAAGATGAGCTCACCTGCCTGAACCAGCAAAAAATTAACCCAGCCATGAGCAGGAGGGCGGCGGGGGGCAGGAAATGACATAGAAAAGAGCTGTTTTCCATTGGACCAGCCAGCTGAATCACCTCAGCCCAGAGCTGTGCCATCAGTAGCTGAGACACAGGAAGGGAAGGGAGCGGCTGTGAAGGAGCAGGACCCTGCCTTGGGGCAGCAGCAGCTTAGTGCTACATCAGTTTAACAGCACTGTCACACTGCTTTTGCACATCTTGCTATGCCCACCTGCTGTTCCCGATGAGGTAGTAACATCTGTTTCCAGTGCTGATGGACATCACCTGCTCGGGAAGGCATTTAAACATCTTCCTCACTGTTTCCATAATTTCAGCATTACTTATGCCAACTTCAACACTCATGATTCTGTGAAGAAAACCATATGAGACATCCTATATCACTCCACATAGTTACATACAAATAGACACACATATATATATGTGTGTATGTCCATATTTTACTCTAAGCACAGCCTAATATGATGACATCTGCAAGGGAAAAGTTAAACATTTTTCCACAGAAAAAAAAAGTGCTCAAGAAAATAATTGCACACATTCAAAGAGGTGGTCTTTCAGTGAAGAAAACCTCCAGGCAAAAATATAAAATTAACTTTTGCAAAGTGTCCAGACAATGGATCCTCATTTATGGAAAAAGGGTCCGTTGGTTTAATTCAGAATCTTGAAAAGAGGCGACAGTATGAAAAATTTCTTGTGGAAGTTTTTTAACCACTATAAAACAATAGATTTGATTTGAAACTAATTGTATATTAATAGTGTTTTAATAGAGGGGAAGAAGAACAGAAGTGCTCTTAATGGGTACTTGAAGCACTTGAAGTACTACTTCCATTAACTTCCAAGAAGCCAAATTAATAAAAATAATAACAACAATAATTATGGTAATAATGTAACCACAGACCACTGAGCAAGCTGCAGTATTTTTGAAAGCTCCACAATGTAAATCCTTTTAATGGAAGAAGCACAACAGCAATGTGGTGAGTGATCTCCAAGCCTAACAATTCCAGGAGACTGGAGTATTAACATCTAGATCTGACAGGTAAAATCTTTACATTTCCCATTACATTTTCTGTTTCCCTTGCAAGTATCTCATACCACCTGTGACATGGTAAAGGGTGCCAATACAAAGCCAAAGATACCCAGTCTTGCTGCAGTAGCACTGTGCTGACAGGAATGAAATGACCAACCCCAATGAGCCAAGCAGAGCAATTTCACGGCAGAGTAAGAGGGAGAGAGCAACCAGAATCAGCCCAAGGGGTTATATGAAAGTCAGGAGACCTTTGCACAAACTTGCAAAGCACTTTGTGAAGCTGTAAACTGGGAAAGGGTGTGTGCCACAGCTGAGAGTGGTTTAACCGTCCTTATTCACATGTGAATGAATGCACAGCACTGTCCTCACAGGGGGGTAAAATGTGTTCCACTACAGGAACACAGCCTGCGGGATCATGGAGCCAAGCAAGGTACCTCGTTTGCAGATACATCACAACAATCACTCACACTAAAGTAAATTACAATAAAGCAAGTCAGGATTTTCACTTTAACATACATCATAGTTGCACCCAAAGCCTACAAATCCCAAGGGACACTTCTCTGGACTTCGCTGGGTTTGAATCAAACCTCAGTCAGGAACAAGTGCCTGTACAATCAGTGGCCATTGGAGAGTGCTGATACATGATTTAAAATAAAAAAGATGATGCATTGCAGTTACATACTGATCAACAGCTATGGAGCCTTTTACATGTTGGCCTTTTAGATACTTCAGGATGTAATTCCCCTTCCTGGATTTGGACAGGACAAAAAGACGCCTTTTCCAGGAATTCTGCCAAAGAGAAAGCAATTTGTCTCTCATTAGAATTCAGGAGAACTGAAATGAGGGATTGCTGAAATATGACTAATCTGTGCTAGTATACCTGTGAGCTGAAAAACTGAAGAGGTGGTGATTTGATGAAGAATCCATGCTTGCAGACATCACCTTCAGGGCAAAATGTATTTTGAATTGTGACTAATCAAAGAGAAATGAACAGCACCATTACTTAACTTGCTGCCAATTAATCTCTTAAAAAAGATCAATTTCCAGTTCAGGAAATTGTTGCTTAACACTGTTTTTTTGTGCTTAAATAGCCATAAGACAAACACAAATCAAGGCTATAAAATATAGAGACAGGCGCTGCTTCCCTGATGTTAATGCTGACAACTGGCCCAAATTGTAAACTAATGGTAGTGAAAATGTAGGGGCTCAGAAGGCATCATGAGCTGCTGTCTTATTTGACTGATCTTACTTAACTTTTAGGGTCTGGTCTTATTTATCTTCATAATTAGTGATCTGAAATGCACCCCAATGAAATTCATAGGTGGCATTCACTCAGCTAAGGATAACAACTTTACTAGTAAAAAATTTTAGTACAAGAAATTTTGTACCTGCAGAATTTCTTTTGCTTGTAGAAGCCATCCTGATTGTTTCTTCCACCCAGATAACAAAAATGTTGAAGCTAATTCCTTTCAGTTTGCTTGCTGCTGAGCAGCATTTCACTGCACACACAATTGCTGTTGAGAAAATAACAAAAATCTTACAACTGTTAATTTTCATACTGATGATCAAAATACATAAAATAGCCATAATAACTATTAATTTAAATATATTCTAAAATAATTTTATAGCATATTAAAATACACACTATATTTGTTATTTTATAATACGATCATAAAATTACAAATAACAAATATTACCCATTTTTATCGGCCAAAAAGATGATTTGCCTAGAAGTGAGAGCTGCCAAAAGAACTTCATTTTGCCCTTTCTTCTGCGCTAGTCACAACACCTGTAACCTAGGAATACTGCAACCATGTATGTTTCTGACACTGCTTTGCCAGTATGATCAGTCCTGTATAAAATCAGCATAACTTGGCCTAAAGAGTTTAAAATACGTGTGGAAAATACAGTTAAAATGCTACGACAATTTTAATAATTTGCAAGTCTGTAGTATTCTTAATACAATGCCTTTTCAGAAGTTTGCCTTACCTCAAAACTCTCATTCCCTGCAAAATCAGATCTTGGCTGGAAGTTGTTTGTTACCTACGAGGAGGTTACACAGACCCTCTTGTACCACCTGAAGCCACACAGCCTCTCCCGGGAAAATCTGAAGGATTACAAGTGCTGTTCTCTGGTTCTTTGCTGAGAACCCTGGCTGGAGTGAGAGCTTCAAGGGCTTTCCTTTGTTTGTGTTTCTTCAGTGATTTACTCCACGGTGATGAAAGTAAACATGGCACAGTGAGGAGTGGGGTGGTCAGAAATGGGGCGGGTTACACACGGAATTTTACCCCGAAACACAATTAAAGCTATAGGCTTTCATTCCTCCTGCTCCAGGCTGTAAGTGGGAATGACCCACTGCAAACTTAGGTTCATCAGAGATTTCTGAACAACATTTCTGTCTGTATATTTTTTGAGTTTTTTATGGAAACCATCGCAATTTTTGCCTTTTGGGGAAGAAAGATTTGTTGTACAAATGCTGTGATAAACTGTTACAAAATTTGCTTCTAGAGTTTTCATCTGTTGCCTACCAAAAAAATAAAAGGACAAAAAAGCAATTTCCAAAACTAAAAATGACTGCACACAAAGCCAATAGTAGGGGCACACACCTGGGGTTGCAAGGAAAGGCAACGTATTATTCTGTTCAATGTGACTGACAGAGTCACCTCAACCTGCAAACAATGCAATTACTACAAAACAATGTTCCAAGAGCCTATGACAGGAGAAAAGTCTCTTCTGGATGTCAGTAAAAGTCAAGATTTGCACGTGGGAAGACAAATACCCGTGAGATTAGTTGTGCTTTCTCACTCTGCCTTTTGGGAAAAAGTTTTTATTGGTTACATTTAATTGTCTTTTCAACAGAAAGCAACACTGTAAATAGGTTATGTCTAATTCAAAATTGAAAATGCCAATTCCGTGATTATACTCCCTCAGATTTTTGTATGCCAGGCATTAAGGGATTTGATTGCTTCAAACCTTTTGAAATGCAATGAGACACTTCAGTCAAAACGCAAATAAAATGTTTCAAATATTTAAGATGTAAGCTACAATGAAACCTCAAAAATTTCCAAGATAAAGAAAACAAAGTATGTTAATACTTACAAACAGAATGTCTTCATGGTGAAGAAGGTTTTAGAGAAATATACCTTCAAGTAAATCCAGATTCCCTGTATTGCCTCCTTCAGCAAACATGATGTGGCCTTGAGCTGCATTGTGACTGCCTTCTTATAGTCCATCGATAAATACAAACACCCTGAAATATGACCCACAAGGAAATTCCTGTTTCTGCATGGGAAGCAAACTAAAGACTGCTCTGGAAAGGGGAAATCCAGAAGATTAATATTCACTCAGAAGCAATGAAAAATATGCACATTTGAGGCAGTGATAAATGTCTCCTATACAGGGAAAAAAGCCTGGAGACAGCGTGTTTTTGTTGGTCCAGGTCTCTGTACTGTCCCTTCATTTCCTGAGCTTTTTCTAAAGCATAATATCCACCCATGACTGGAAGATAAAGCAACATAAAGAACCCTAAAAGATCATAAAGTAAAGGCAGTTTCAGATTTAAACAGCATTTAGTTAAACATACAATGGTGAAGCAGGATTTCTTATGCTGTCTATGCCATGACAAGGTAATTTCAGTGTCTGTCTTGGCTGTAAGTGAATTTTTGGGATCCTCTCCAGACACAGTCAGTGTATTATTAATGATAAGTGGCTTTACACACTAAACCATCTGGCTAATCTTGCTGATGGCAAGGGAATTGCTTTCCAATAGAAAATAGTCATAAATTTGATCAGGGAAAAAGCTAAAACACCCTGCAGGTTTTAAATCACTATTCAACAACCTGGCTCTGCTTGAGTGAAAGGGTCAAGCTTCCTCATTCCGAGTGGGTCCCTCCAGGCTCATGGGCTGGCACAGCTCTCAGCCATGTCAGTATCACCACTCAGGGGTGATGTGTGTTGGTACAAAATTTTCTTCTGAAATAATATTAATGTTCTTTGGACATGATCTAAAGTAATGCTCATCTAGCAGAGACACTGGTCCTGACACAAGGGGATGTCTTTCTGTCTTTCACTACTACTCTATTATCTTCCCATGTTACTTTCCTCTCTAGCAGAGTATTCAGGTATTTTATGCTGATCTTTCTATATCTCATATAACTAGAACTGGCATGAAGGATAGCTCTGGAGACAGGGGAATATTGTTCACAGAAATTTAAAAACAGGGCAAACCTCAAGAAAATAAAGACTAATCATCTATAAAAACATGAAAGAGCTTCCAGAGAAGTTACAAATACTGAAATGTTGGCTGGACATGGTAAACCAGGAATATCCTTAATGCCAGAATACAGCTTAAAATGGAGCTATTTGGCAGAAACAACAAGGAGAACACTTTCCTATGCACTGCTAGAGCACTGTACAATTTACTGAATAAAGGGCAAGATCAAGCACTGGTAGATCAGGATATTTCCAATAAAATATTTCCATTAACTTTGGTTTTCTCCAAGAGAGGACATGGCCTGTTCAACCCAAGTCACCCAATGCCAAATTACTTTTCTAATCTACCTTTCCACTGACAATGTAAACCTCCTCCTGAAAAAATACCAGAGACCACCTGCATGCTTTAAAGAAAAGGGGACTGGGATAAATCTTGGTTGGTTTTTACTTCAAGAGATGGAGTGACAAACATGCAGATACACAAAGGGAATTTTTTTAAAAAAAGGTATTTATTGATATCATGCTCAATACATCTGTAAAACAACCATTTATTTAATTCAAACAACTGTAAATCTGACTTATGAAAAAATATATGTCTCACTATGTCACAGTATTTGTAAGAAAATAAACTCAACAATTTGGTAACTTGGCTTTAATGCTATGCACTTATTTCCTCAGAAGATTGCAAAAGAGTATAGAGTACATTAACTGGGAAAAGGGTGAACAACTAATCCTTTATCATCAGTTTAATCAAATCATTAAACTTACTTTCTTGAGCTAGCTACCAACTAAAGTGAATATAAAAAGTAGAAACATAAACATCACCAACATAACTCTAAAACACAAAATCAAGACCATACAGTATCTAAGAAGGCACTTCTGGTTTCTGATTCAAGTAAGCATTTCCAATTTTGGCAAAACTCCTCACAAATAGAAGTTAAATCTAAACATACATTTGTTACTGGAACATAGAATTCTATCTTTTCAACTTTAAGTTTTCGTGTTTTATGATAAAGCCTTGTCATTAACTTTCTGATGGTTCAAAAGTTCTGAATCAACAAGCAGACATTTTTATTTCTGCAAGCAGAACTGCAATACCACTATTTCAGGTTTTTCTGTCAGCCAACTGTCAGTTGCAAGGCACAAAATCTCTACAATGGTACTCTAATACGGTATCATCCAAGTAAAACCTGCCAATCTTTTACAATTTTAATTTTGATTGTTCTATTTGTTACATTTCCATACTGTTCAGGTAAATAATTAAAAAATATGGATTTTTTTATACATTCATCTTACGCTAGAATGATGATTAAGTAAACTGACTTCCATATTAAGCACAGAGCAACCATTAGCCTTCATTAATAATGTTCATTAGAAGGAAATGAATATATTAGACTAAGAAACACCCTTTTAAATAGCTACAAACTCTTTTTATCACTGGACATACCCATAATATGATGGTCTTTGGAAATTTCCAAGGAAGTTACAGTTCCATGAGCTAGCAGTAAATGAGAAGGGGTCTCAAGATTTTTTGGTTTTATTCTTAATTTCTGGGAGAAACCTTTATGGGCCAGGTAGCTGACTCATCTTCAGCAGCCATAAATCATCACAGCCACACTAAGGGAAACTGAGATACAATAATTAGTGATAGCTGCCAGGCTGGCCCACAGCTTCTTTAAAATATTGCATATTGTCCATCCATCAGATACCCCAGCTTATACAACATAAAGATCTAGTGTTATTACACTTCTTTTATTAAAAATGTGTTACTCCTGTTTATAATCACATCTCCACCCAAAACCATACCCTGATCTTTCACCACTGGCTGTGTTACAATGCACTTTCAGAAGTAAAGTTCCTTAGTGAGCATGGAGACCACGCAGGGAATCTGCTTCTTCTCACTGAAGCGGGGATCGTCTGACTGGGATTCGAAATTCGTAGCCACCACGTAGTTGACCCGTGTGAGGATCTGCATGATCTCAAGCTGCTTTCCATGCTCATTTAGCACAGAGCACAAAGACTGCACAAACCAGGAACCTCTTCCAGGATTTCTCCAGGAGTAATAACCTGACAGGAAAGACAACAAAGAAAATATGTGGGATTATTTTTGCTCTTTTGTGTGAAAGATTCTGGGAAAAGATTAACAGTGCACACACAGAAAGCTGAACTCCTAACATTGTGTCACATATCCTACTTCATTAAAGTTGAGGATAATGTGTATTAGCTCTCCAAACCTCACATTAGTAAGGTACCGTTCCACATTTTGGCATTTGGGAAACTGCAAGAAGTAAGATGTCACAGGTTTCCCCTCTGAGAATAAGTTTTGTGCTGTAACTGTTCCTCTTCCTGCCTTCATCACACATTCAACACACTGGGACGTGGAAGGGCAGAATTCCCAGAAAACAGTACTGCCTTTGCCATCTGTAACCCCCCTTTTCCTCTACAGCCAGTGTAGACAGGGTGGGTACCCAGTGTACACTGGGCCTTTGTGTTTTGTCCATCAAAGTACAATGTATCACCAGTGAGGGTCCATCTATATTCCAGTCAATATGGATGGTTGAGTTTTCAGGCTTCTACCCCCACCCTGACCCTCTTTTCCTTACCTGGCACCGTGGAATACGCAAACAGAAAATCTGCTTCCACTGGGATTTTGTATCTCGGGTTGGCATCTGTTTCCAGGGTGTCATTGGCAGGTCCAGAGTCAGTTTGTATACCTTCATCAAATTCAGAGCCTCTGCAGGCCTGAAAGCAGAGAAGATAAATAGAATTTGTCCAATAAGGAGGAACAAGGTACTACAACAATTGGTATTCATCAACATTTTTAATGGATTCAGTTCTAAGCAGTACTTCACATGTATTAGAAGCAGAGATGCAATTCTGAGGGATATCTAATCGTTCAGTGATAAAGTTACTAGCTTACCCATTTTAAATATACATCCTGTAAGTAAAGGGAGGTAAAGGTGTTGAGGTTGTGCATCTCAGTTGTTTGTCAACAAGTGCCATGTCAGTGTTAGTTTATTTTAACCATGATAAATTTTACCAGTTTAGAGTCATCCTCAGCACTCAATTATTACATAATGCCTTCATAAGTGCAGTGTGACTTCTGGACAATTTCTTTGCACTTGACTTCACAGGTGGAGACTCTACAGTGTGGGCAACCTGTTCTAGTGTTTGACCACCTATTACAAGTTTATTGCAATTTTAATATTTTTCTGTTTATCTCTTTGATTCTTAATTTTCTCTTAATCATGGGTTTAGCTAAAGGGCACACTGGGACAATGGTCTGGGTGGGTAATTTTCAGCTCTTGATCAGTAGCTTTGACTGAGTTCTTGCAAAAGAACAAGTCCGACTGGCTTATATAACAGGGCTTGTTGCCTTTATTAAGATAATTTTAAAGTCTATAAAGTAACCATTTCAAAAGTGTAATTAGAAGAAACATCACTTTAGTAGTATGAAGAGTCTAAAACAGACTCAGTTTTCACTTTGAGGATGAGAATTAATTGATGGAACAGCCTAGGGAAAACCAGATCTGCTGCAACTCTTATACGTAAATAATACTATGTATTATGTAAAAAGGAGAATTCAGACCCATGGTATGTCAGGTAATACTGCTTGAAACAGCTCTCTTTAAAAGTTTAACTAACATAGAATTAATTACATGCTAATTTAAAAATGCAATATAAATTTTTAGGCTACTGAGGAAGAGAAAAATGTTTCTTTTAGCAGAATACAGTAATTTGTAGAGGCAGCCTTAATAAAAAGAGACCTGGACAGTATTATTCCTATTGAAAATCATGTCATGTCTGCAGAAAAATGAGTTTATCTTTCTGCTTTGAAGTTCATATATTACCAAGAGAAACCATGTAGAAAATTACAATGATAATATTCTCATATATAAATTTTCTTTTAAAAACAAACAATACATTTTTCCCCCAGACAACTTCTCTCAACACATTTTTCATAAAACCTCCAGCAACATTCTGTAAGTCAAGCTACAGGGTTTTTCTAGAGCAACCAACAGAGCAAGTTTTCCCCACTGCAGCAGTAGGATACTGTATTTACCTTAGGGCTATTACCTGAATGAAAAACAGTTTGGGTTTGCCTATAAGGCTTTTACACTTGTCTCCTCTGAACAGTGCAGTCAAACTCTTGATAGCCATGGGTCCATCTGTGCCATAGATGAGCCCTTCTTCCCCATGGCTTAGGAGGATACAGGCAAAACAAGCAGCATCACTGTGGTTCTCCTCAGCAGCTACAAGGCAAATAGTTCTTAGTCAAAAGGAGGCAACCTTTTGAATTGAAATTATATTTAGCAAACACATTTTTCTGAGGCTAAATATATACTGGGGTTCTACTGTCAGGAATAAGAAGGAGTGGATCACTTTTTACAATGTGATGAGTACCTTGAGTACAGGGATGCATCCTTCACTTGACTGAGTTTAGCACACTGGAATCAACAGGCTGAGCTCCTTATCTAACATGTCAAGGCTCTTCACCCAATACACAGGACAAGTGCTTCACAAGAACACTGTACATTTCTGAATTGATGCTGGGGGATGAGGTGGGGAATTAAGCCCAGTCCATTCAGAAAACAAATCCTTCCATATAGAAAATTGCATGTGTGGGGCCTAAACAATCTGTTCTACTTTAACCTGCAAAGAGTAGATTCAATGACTCCCAGAGGTCTGTTCCACTCTAAATTATTCTACGATTCTGAATTTTTACCTTGCTTCAATAATTTTTCCATATCATCACGGCTTCGGTCATTGTATGTATAAACCTCAAACCCTAAGTTTTTAAAACTCTTAGCAAGATCTCCAGCATCTTTATCGGTGCCATTGCGTGTGCCCATTCCTGCCAGAAAACAAAGAACATGGTTGACTGCACATTACACCACTCAAAATGATTCACGTGTTCAAAGGCAAACTTTTAAGTTTCTAATTGATAAACAATGTCTTGGTGACATGTTTTTAAAACAATCCTCCAACAGCATTGAGAACAAATTGTGAGATTTTAAAAATAATGCAATGTTCAGTTTTAACACACATCTTGTCCTGAAAAATGCTGGCATGCCTCCAGCACCTTGCAACACAGGACCTCTAGGGCTGATTCATCTCCTTTTGGTTATGCAGGGAAACACAGGCACAAAGCACCCCATGGAAAACCTGTTGGAAAATTCCCCTGTTATACCCAGTAAAAGGAACTGATACACAATCTTTGGGGAAAACAAGTTGCTGTGTTTGCCAAATGTATAGGAAAAGTCCTACAAACCTCATTAGAACACAAGTATCTGCCTACCTTGAAACCCCATGTGGTCTGGAAAGTTAAATGCAGGAGTGTGAAAAGAGCACAGCTACAGCTATTAGCTTTTGTAGCTCATAGCTGTAGCTCAGGGACAGAGAATTTATAACATGCGTTGCAGATGCCAAAGTTCAAATTTTAACAACATAGTTTAAAACTCTGGAACAAAGGTTTGGTTTGATGTTGGTACAACAAGGAGACATGGTCTTTGAGACATATACTCAAAAGATGTTGAAAAGAGCCACTCTAATGTAAGTGTTAGAGAACAGCAAAAGTTTAAGGAACAACTATTTATCAAAAAAGGATAAACACATTCATTAAAATTCCATGTCCTAAAAATAAAATGCTTATTGATTAAAGAAAGTATAAAAATTCTATGGTCTGTAATGAGTATCAACAAAGGAAGAACGTTACCTGTTTTGTCTTCAAAATTTTTGTTGTTTATAATAATACATTTGCCAACTTTCTTGTAATCCATATTATACTGGAATGTGGGTGTAACAATTCGGTATTGATTACTGAGAGAGGGCTTTGGCTGTTCTTCTTCTCCATTCTTCTTTTTTCTAGGTGAACCACATGAAATTATTGTTAGTGACCAGTCACATGCATGGCCTATTTATTGTAACTCAAACCATTCGTGCAGCCCTGCCCAATGTTTTTCCTTCTCTAATGTTTTCTTCCTCCACACTTCGGATCGAGGCATAAAGATCTTGTGATTTCCATGAAAGGATTATTGTGTGTGGTTGGATTCTGACGAGGCAAAATAACTCTGGAGTGAACTGCAGCCAACAGCAGGACACACAGATCCTGACCCAGAGATAAAACTAATGGCCTACATGAAGTGAGGCTGGCAGTAACCTTCTGCAAACTGCTTCTGGACATATTTTAGTTTTACTGTAAGTAATTATTGAAACAACAGACAGATTTCTCTTAATAGCTATTCCAGGAACATGAAGACATGCAGTTTACCCAACTGTGTGATGAGATTTGTTTACTGAATCACCATCATCCCTAAATTCTGTGAAGATTAAGACTAAGTAGTAGGCAGTTTCTGCTGATGAAGGTTATAGATGTGAACAGGTCGTGTGTTAATTTGGTCTGCCAAAGAGCAGCCTGAACCCACGCAAAACCTGAAGCACATTTTAATGTAATCATTGATACCTGAACTATACATCAAATAAAACCCAAGAAAAAACAAATCAAACTATTATATTAATTAATAGGTTATATTAATAAATGTTCTCTGGTTATATGGCTGTGTACTCATTTTTTGCTATGTACAGGAGTCTTAGATTGGATTAGAAAGAGATGCCAAGGGATGGCACAGACATTGCTCACAGATTTAATCTAAATGAAGTATCAACACCACATCCATTACAGCCAGCATGCACCTGACACACAAACATGAGGAACTCAGCAGTGCTTGCTTTTAGAGGTGGGCTTTTTGGTCCAAGCAGGTGGCTTCAGGTGTAGTTAAGATTTCCTCATGCAGAAATGAAGCCAGTAAGAGCCTATAAAGAGTCTGATTCAACCTCAGAATTATAAGCAAGCTTTGGAGCCAGCCCAGTTAGAAACAATGCTCAGGAAAGGGCAGAATAAGCTACTGGCACCTCTCTTATTTATTTGTTCCAGCATCCAGCTTCCAATAGTGTTTATTGCTGATGACTGAGAGGAAAACATAACCTACTTTCACAGCACAAAAAACTGTATAATACACTTTGGTTATAGCAAAATTAGATTTTTCCTATAATGTCAATTAATTTAAGTACTTTCACTATTCTCATTCTGACATCTTCCTAAAGAATTATTAAGCTATTTGCTTCAATAATAACCTGTAGACATGAGATTGCTATGAATAGATTAAATATTGTTTAGGTAATCTACTTTCTTACCTGCCTGATTTAACAATGGTTGTCTTTTAGCTTTAAGTGTCCTCTTTTTTATTACTAAAGGACAAGATTAATTGGAATCTATAATAAACCTTTAAATGATTCATCACGTATAAATGCTACTGCAATTCAATTTCAAAACAGCTTCTTCTTATCTTGGAGTGTCGTCATGTTCTATTACAAAGGGCCAAATTAAATAGCTGCACCTGGCAGGCTTTCATTATGCCCTTTTTTCATGTGACCATCTTAATATCATGTCCCCTTTTAGATTTCCCTTAGAGGCTAAAAAACAAGATATTGAGGATTATGTCTGATGTTCTGGAAATACAGGGTTTTTTTCTGACAAATTGTAAGTATGGGTATTCTCCTTGCATATCCTTCTCAAGGTCTCTGGAAGCAATAATTAAATATAGTTTGAGTCAAGAAAGTTGAGAAATGGTTCTTAACCATTTTAAAGAATTATTCGGAGATGTATGATGCTAATATTACATTTGACTTTCAAAAATATCTTGGATTCTTATTTTAACCTAATATTCCCCCTGGTCTTCCATCACCGGACAGTTGTTTGTCAAAGAGAGAAAAACAAATTTCAGAACAACAAATTCAGGTCCATGAAGGGGCATTTCCTCAGCCCACAGATTCAAGTTTCTACAGGTTTATCTGGCTTCAGTGATTTCCTGAAAAAGTTGTACAACCAACAGCGGCTGTTACAGACTAGAGGATATTTTCAAGGGGACTGTGCACACATTTATGTCCAACCCATGAACAGCTGTGAACACTTGGGACAGACCCATTTGAACAGTATCAAGTTTGCACTGTCTGCTCTCCAAAAATGCTGGAAGTGATCTATCTCTAGCCCAGAAATCAGGCAGCCACGTTACCCCACAAAAAGCCTCACTGAAAATAGCAGCAGGGGTTAAGTGGCATAGCGATGTGGCCACGCAACTTCTCTGAAACCACTTCATTCCCAAGTTCAATAGTTTGCACTCATTCATGCAGAAATACTCATGAGTTTAAGGGATGTAATTCCTGATGCCGGAATTCTCAAAAGCAGCCAGAAGCTCTATGCCAGTCAATGGCAAACGCCACACACAAGCCTTGGCAGCACATTTACCCATTCCTTTACAGAGGTTTTTGGTTTTATTTCACATGGTTTTGCTCTAATGATTCCTCTCAAGCCAAACAGGTTAATGAGATACTAAAAAAACCACAGCATGGTTACGCCTACCACTTCTTTACTGGCAGACAACAAAAAGTTCCAGAAATCTTTTGGTACCAGTCCAAACTGAATGAATAAGGAAGCAAAGGTTGTGGATTATACTTAGCCTGGGCCTGCACTCCAGACAGAAATTCTTTTTTTGAAGATTCTGGTTCCTGTGCCAACACAGCACAATATGGGAACTGCCTGCCTGGACTAAACTGACAGCATAATGTCCAACTTTCCAGATTCAACAAGCTAAATCAGACCTTGTAATGATAACTAATAGTTATAAATTTGTAATAATCAGTCCTTAAGGGAAATGTCCTTTCAGTGACAGGCTGGCTTATGATTGAAAGCCTAAATCCTTATTTTCTGATCTTTGAACTGGACACCTGTTAATATAAATGTTTACTGCTGTTCTTACTAAGCTTCCTAATCACTCTGTAAAGGGTTTCCACAGGTTAGTTATATGCTGTTATAAAATGTTTTAAACTATGTGCCCTCTATTTTATTTCTTTCTGCTTCTCTGGCATCTAGTTTCCCTCTTTGAGGATTCAAACTTGCCTGGACTAAATAGAAAGTTGAATTTCCTGACTGTTTACTCATTCTTCAGGTCTTAATTACAACTGTGCCATTACTCCTCACTCCACTAGTGGTCACTGATCCTTCCCTTACACAGAAATATTCTTCCCATTGGTGCCGTCACATATTTCATGTTCTTTCCCTTTGGTCAAGAGTTCAGCAAAACTAAAGCTCTACTCTGGCACTTGCACATTTTCACCCTCACTGTGTCCCTAAATCCAGGCCTTAGGCTTGACAACAGCATCTTTGGGAATGTGATTTCATCAGGTCTAGAGTCAGTTGGTATCAACCCTGTGAAAATCATTATTATCAATTTCTCACTTTTCAAATATAAAACTAAAGTTATCTGTACCATTTATCATTTTATTACTGAACTTTTAAATAGTAGTAGTCAAGTGTTTTATCATCATGAGTGGCTAAAATTCTGTCAAAGTCAATGGAGATACCTCACTTGCATGAGTAGTGGACTTGTTCATCTAAAGGACTCCTACTTACCAGAACAAACCTTCTTTTCTCTTATACTTGGAGGAAATTACTATTTCAATATGGTTCAAGATTTAAGGATAAAAACATCACTGTCAAGATTTAACTATACCTAAAGATTATTTAAAAAAAATAAAGCAGTGTCTCTTAGCAGCTGAGATTTCCTCTCCTTTGGCTTCCTTTCTACTGGCACCTCCCTCAATTCCTTTTGCTACCACACATTAGTATGACATACCAAGGTATTAAGAATCCATGTGCAGGACAAAGTCTTCCTTAAGCATTGTCTTTATTCGTCTAATATTCATCTAATCCTCCACCTGGCTATTTAAGTGACTGTTCTTTCCCAGGCAGAGTTGTTGAAAATAAACTCTAAAAATGGTATTACAGAGGGATAGCTAGGTTTTAAAAAAACTATAGTCCCCTTCTCTCCCAGGAAAATTAGGGCCTTTTGTTGCTGTGCTGCAAAATGTAAGCAGAGAGACAAAAATTCTACAATTCTGATATTATTCAAGGGAGCTGACATTCCAGCTTGGGTGGAATTCTACACTTATTCCATTCATTTTTATTTGAAGTACACACACAAAAGGAGAGAACTCGTACTCTGCTCTATGCAGTTCAGTAAACTTGGGCTTTCCTGGATAAGGAATATCTCAGAATATGATGACAGTTTTACTCTGGCATACTTCTTTCATACAATGTGCAATTATGTATCATTTTTGAATGACTGACAACATGTTTCTGTTAAAAAGGAAATTTGCCTTTTAAAACATGGTGTCTTTGCAAAACACATCACTTGAGTCCTTCTGGAGTCCAAATGCTTTTTGGCATTGGAGAATAGTTTTAGTCTAGTTTCCGTCACATTCTCAGCCTTTCTGTTGAGTCCAGGCAAGATTACAGCAGTGGTACAGTGACAAAGCCCACAGTACAAATATTCTCAGGTAATCCATCCACACCCACCAGAACCTTCATACACTTAATTGTTGTGGGATGCAAGGTGTCTTAAACTGCAATGCTCTTTTGTCTTTTACAAACAACTGAGACGTTTCCCTTAGGACTTTGACATTTGGGGACCTCTTTACAGGTTTCATTTGAATAAGTTCCCCATTAATTTACAATACTGTGGAGTGCATGGGACAGCACATTAGTTCTAAGGCCTGTGAAAAAACTTAACGTAGCCTATATTGCTGATTTATTTTTATACAGTTTGTGCGGCCCTATGCTGCTTTTTCTGTCTAAGGAACTTCACTCCTTCCACTGTTGCATGCACAGTATAAATTATGTTTGTGACTACTGCTCATTGCAAATGCTGTTTGCTCACCTAGGGAAAAATCCTGGACTGGACTTAATTTATTTAAAAAGATAGCAAAAGGATAGGCAGAAAACCATGAAAATGCAAAGAAGATTGTGTTTGAATTCACAAGGCATCACTAAGCTTTGTGTAGTAAAACTGAGTGTGCTGGAGACCAATTTAGAGTTACTCTTCCAAAAAAATTGAACAGAAAACAGAATTTATAAATTAGACAAAACAACATTCAATATTTTGCTATATTTTTCTACCTTGGCCTCAACAACTAATGATCTGATACAGTCTCCATAATTTGTATGTCTCATGCTTTCTGATAATCAAGCATTAATATCTCTTACTTCTACATAACCTTCTCTTCAAGCCACCAGCTTTAATACTTTTATCCAGGTTTAATACTTTTATCCAGTCTAATTTCACTGTACTTAGTATACCTCTAATTACTGTACACTCCCCCCACTCTGAATTTTTTTTAATCTTGAAACCTGTTGTCAATAACAAGCAAAAGACACTTGTTAAACCTGACTAAAGCTTTTTAGATCTTAAGTTCTTTAAGTCAGACTCTTTGTTCTTTGTCAGATCCGTTTGGGTAGTGTCACACAGATTTAGAGCTGCATGCAAATAATAGATTATCCTGTTGCCTTTTTCCATTAATATTGCATCAGGTTGGCAGAGCAGCAACATTTATGGACAAGAAGAATGTGTCACTACTTGAATTGTTTTTTGTAAAAATGAATATTCCTTTACTGTTAAAAATCATAAAGCATAAGTTATTATGGGATAAAGACTGAACCACAACGTTTAGACCAAATATTAAAACTGTATTATAGTGCATTCAAAGGTTTGCAAATTATGTGCCAGCAAAGAAACCGGAAAAAAAGCCTTAGCAGTTGAAACAAAATTCTCCTGAGGAAAAAGGGGCAATACTAATTGTATAAGAGGAAGTTCAAGTAAGCATTGCATATTTTCAATTTCCCTATTAGCAGTTGTTAGCAAATGACTGCTGACTTTGATAGATGAGCACTAACAAAATAACCAGTCCTTAGAAGGCTATTTTAAAATATAATCCAGATAGATGTCAAAAGAAAACTGAAAAAATTTCTAATATTAAAATCAAGATATTGTCCCACAATAGAAAGTCTTCATTCAGCAGAAAGAAGAAAAGTGGCCTTACAAAACTGCACATAAAAGTTCCCCAAAAAGCATCTAAACATTATCTCATCTATATTGCTTACCATGGCAAGCAGATGTCTTACACAAAAGGCATGAAAACTGACAGCTGCAATTCAGAATAGCAAACATAAACAACACAATAGCACACACACATACACATACACAAAAACCAGTGCTCCTGGATTTCTGTTCCCTGTCAGGATCTTGTTTCATCTGCTAAAGAAATTCAAAACTGCAGTGAAACATGCTAGACTGGTAATACTGAAGTCTGAAGCTCGTATTTATTGATGATATATAAAGTCCGTGCTGTCCTTGCATATTTATACATTGCTTTGCTGAAATGCCTAAACTTTGAAAGTCATTTTTGGGAAAGGGCAGAATAAAGGGAAATGGCCAGTGTGCTTCCTGGAACACCACAGCCCACGATGAACACACTCCACTTTCCTCCCCAGAGCAACAGGACTGCTCAGGCAATAAAATAATGACTAAATGTTCTCAAGAACAGGGCCATAGGAATCAATTAGCCTTCAGTTTCTTTTTGAACTGCCAATTACTTCAGGACTTCTTAAGGGCATCTTTGGAATCAGATTGTCAGCTGACTAAACAGAGACAGTTCAAAAGTCAACAGAGACAAAGCCTTTTGCTTGAAGGAACCTGAAGTTAGGAACCTACTAGGACAGTACCTCTTGTTCATTTGGAAATGCATGCCACAGGCCCTTCAAATAACTGTAAACACAGTAATTTTGAACAGAAAATATTGCTGTAGCAGTCTCGAAAGAAAGAAGTTAGGTAAACAACGAGATTATTTCCTTGAACTTATCAAGATAATACTAGAGCTGGGAAGGACCTAAGGTATCATTAAAAAATTCTTTCCAAAACTGGATTGAGTTCATTCATCCAAAAAACCAGTGTCATACTAAAAATATTCTTGATGTGATGTACGTAGCAGTACTGATACAGATTTCACAGAAAATCTGCAAATTTATTTAAAGAAATCCTGGCATTTTCCTAAGTTTCCTAATATCATATCTGAGAGTACAACACAGAATAAAATATATTCATTAAGACCATATGCTAGCTATGCTTTGCCCAATTAATTTGATGAAAGGTATTAAACAAACCTAAAGGAATTGTGCTTCTGCTGTCGTATAACTTCGGGAAAGCAACTCCGTATCTCTGGGTCTTAGTTTTTCCATTACAAAATGAAGCCTAAATAAACTTATTTCATAAAGCAATTGCAGATCATGTGGCTTGTTTCCAGGGGGATGGTCGTGCAGAAACTGAATGCCCCATGCTCTAACCAATGGATCCAATCTCAGTGCCAATCCTGTGCCATGTGCTCTGGGATAACCCTGCTCGAGCAGGGACGTTGGACCAGATGACCCATTGTGGTCCCTTCCAATCTGAGCCACTCTGGGATCCTGTGATTCTGTACAGTAAAGTAGAGAATAATTTTAAAATCCACTATTTTGTGCATCTGTGCAATGTTTATGCTCGGAGTGTGTGGGTTAGCTTACTGACAGGTGCCTCCTGGAAAGAAAATGCATGAAACAAAGGCATTCTTGCTGCCCGCTTTGGAGGTTTGCAGTGGATCTCAGTCCAGAAACAAATTCCTATCTTTGATTACTGCACATTAGTTTCCCTGAAGAGAGGAAGCTGCTAATGCCTGTGTATGACTATTTAACATCAACTGAAACTAAATACATTTTAAGTACCTCATTATAAGACATTTTTCAGACCCTAAGCTACTCTTGTAGCTTTTTTATTCCATTTTAGTTTCAGATGCATCTCCAATTAGGAGAGAGAATCTTCTCTAAAAACCTGGAAAACTGAGAAACTCAGTCCAAGACAACTGAAAACTCACTGTGTAATGAAAGAGTTGAGCTGTTTGAAAGAACAAGCCTCAGACTGCAACTTCTGGCATACTTTGTAAATGTCTTTTGAAGTTCTGATAGTTGCATCTAAATATGTCCTCCTGTCTTTTAAACTATGTGTTAGTGATGGCCTTAACTAATTCAAATCAAAACTATGACTGCAATTTCATTTATTATATGCAAATGAAGCAGACCAAGTGCATTGGGACTTGAGCCAGCTGCACTTTGTACAAAAAGTTTCAACAGACTAATACCTAATATTATCCACGTTTCACAACAGTTAAAAAAAGACAAAAGTAAAAAGAAAAGAAACAGGTAGCAGTGTCCTAGTTTCGTGCACTTAATATTTTAAGGATCACTTACCACCCACATGACACGACAGTTTTGTGGCGTGATGCCTGCAAAACAGAGTTCTAAAGTCTCAATGATCACTTTGTAATTGAGATTCAGATTCCCAATTAGCTGCGTGGTATCTGCCATGCAGGCCTCACAATATTGAATGCAACATAATAGCCAAATAACATCCAAAAGGTAAATTTTTACAAATAAAGAATTTTGCTTGCTGAAAGGCTTTCTGCTCATTTCTAGAAATCCAGCACATCCATACCTTCCATGGGTGTTCTGGAAACTGGAATCTTGCATGATCATACCCTAGGTAGTATAATGTACATAGACAACTGACAATTATATGCAAAAATACCCCATGAAGCTGCTTTTACCTTTCATAGGTACTAAGAGCAACTAACAGGTACATATGGATTGCTTGGAAAATGACTCAAAATAAAGCAAGCCCTCCAAACACTGATTCTCAGAGAACACTCTGGCAAGAATTAGCAATTGCAAAATGCCAGTGGAGCCACAATTAGCTTGCAATAACCATTGAAACTAAACTGTTTTAGGGTATAAACTCATGATTTTTCCAAGCAGGTGGCAGAGAAGGAAGGAGGCAAATAACATTCTACAGTACCTTGGCTCATCATCAAATGGTACTCCACACTGCATCTGAAAACAGCTTCAGCTTGTCCTCCAGAGCAAGTCTGATCTTCTCTGCTAATGCTAGGAGCCCACCATGCTCAGGGTTACATTGCAGAGAGAAACAGGATGCTCTGTGTGCTCAGGCCCCAACATTTGCCTGTGTCAGCAGTGGGTCACGCTGGACTGTTCTGTGGGGCTATTCAAACCCCCGTAGCCATCACCCTGCGAGCTGAGGTCATGCAGGCCTGATCTACCTCTGCTGACAAGCGGAAAACACGCTCCCATCACTCATTCCATCTCTGCTCCTATGTAAGAGTACAGGAAAACAGATTCTGAGATGGAGGTGGGACAGCAGACTTCACTTTGTGATATGTTCCTCTTCCTTCTGTCAAAACCTGATCCACCAGTACTACAATATTTACAAAATGAATGTTTCCAGCAAAATAATACAAGTCAACATGCATAGTTTACAAAGCCTCTCTGTACTTTAACCAGTACACCTATTTCCTACATATTTACCCTCAAACAGTCTTTGTTTATTATAAATTTGTCTTAAATTTGTTTGGATTGCTTTGAAAGCTTAAACGCCACACTACATATTAACTGTCCTCCAAATTCTGTATGATACAGCCCAGAGTTTGTTGTAATGAACGAAATAAATTACTGCACTAAAAAGTAATTAGGATACTTGACTGTGATTACTGCAGATACAGTTCCTGGATAATCCAGTGTTTGCTGTGCTTCACAATATGAAGTCTCTAAGGAGACTGGAAACAAATATTGACCATGAATTAATGAGTTCTTATAATATAGTACTAATTCAAGATACTTGGGCTTTTCCTGTGTGGTACATTCAGCAAGCATCCAAGAGGAAAGCACAAGCACTGACCACAGTTTCCACTCATTGTTAAATACTCCTGCAGTGTTCTCCAGAAGTTGAGTTCCAGATCTAACAAAAACTGCTTTAACAAAACAACAACAAAACTCCCCCAAAAACCACATACAAGAAAAACCCACCAAAAAACCCCACAAACAACAAAAAACCAAACAAAAAACCCAAACCCCATCTGACTTAAAAAACAGTAATAAAAATGAAATATCCCTGCTGTTCCATGTTACAGTCTCTTTATTGTCTTTGTAGGAACTTTACCAAACTATAGATTATTTCTGAAATTTTATGTTTGGCGCTTTGGGGTGAACATAAACAATAGATATTTACCTTGTGCTAAGCAGAACAAACAAACTCCAAACAAAATTTAAATTATATTGTGGTAGGCTTTGGAGCTGTGACAGTAAAAGGAAAGATCATCACCCCTTTACAGGACAGACTAAGGCACACAGGGACTTCCTTAGAGACATTAAGGAAACATGAGGCTGAGACAGGAGGTCAACTCAGACATCTGAGTTGCAGCCCAGAACATAACTTCAGATAATGATTCATCAGCTGTTATTTGCTTTAAAGTAGCTGGCTATTTTTAGTCTAAGGATAAAAGAGATACTTTTTTTAGCAGTATTTACTTTAAAAGGTCTGTAATATTCTGATACTGAAAAATGTGTAACAGAATGGACAGCTCTGGAAAGCATATGCATCTGTATCACTGTGAAGCTGTTCTTCATAAAAGTTCTACCTGAAAAGCAGCTTCTTTTACAAATCAATATAAAAAAAAAGCTGTTGGTAATCCCCACACAGGACACTTATAAGCTGGACTTGATCCTTGTGGATGCCTTCCAACTCAGAACGTGATACTGTGAGAAGTGGATGGAAAATAGCTCCCCAGAAGACAGAGGAACAACAGAAAAGCAGAGCTGAAACAAAGACAACTTTCCACACCTGTTACAACTCCAAACCTGAGGTTCAGCTGAGGATGAATCTCAAAAACGAATATTTATTCTTTGAAGGACAAGGCTATTTATTTTGAGAAATATGGCTATACTGAGACAAGGGTCATGAAGTTAAAATAGACAGCCTTTGGTAACATCTGTGCTTCCCCACTTTCATGTCCTGTAACCCCAAAAAAACACTGTACACATGAAAAGAAAAGAAGCTCATATATCCATGAATCTTTTTCATCTAAATACTGATTTACAAACCGGGTAGATATCTTAACAATATAACTATCACAACCATCGAACTGCAGAAGGCTTGATGCGCACTGACATTTCCAGGAAAGTTTCAAATTAATCAAAAGTCTCAAATTTTATAGTGGTGTGACTTGACGGAAATAAATTTCTTACAGATATTTTGGGTTTGCAGTGTTAAACAACTAAAATAGTCTTGGTGACTATATGCCCCACAAAACCTCTCAAATTCCTCAGTGGGATTTTCTTACAATCCACTTCATGTGTCTGCATTGAGGGCATTACAGAATCACACACTTTCAATTGTAACTAAGTATTTGTAAGAATTTTTAAATAGATATTTAAACTGTGGTTTTGTTTCCAGATGAGAACGGGAATATTGACTGTAAAACAAGACAGTAGGGCTGAAGCAGATAAAAGTAACCAGAAGAAATACGGTTCTGTACCATTAAATTAGGATAAAACTGTACCTAGATACTACTAACAACCACCTTCTGCACTGTTTCTTCACTGAAGCCCACAAGCAGTCAGGATTTTTGACAGTGCAAGTGCAAGTCTACCAATCCTTGGGAATTTTTGGATGCAGCTTTTCAAAAAACCCAACTTTTATTAGGATTAAGAGAAATCTTAGCTCTACTTAACACAGTGGAACTGCAGTTTTATTCCATTTCATATTACATTAACTTTGCTGGATGCAAAAATGTGCTTGCTGCTATAAATCTCCAAATGTAGGTCCCCAATAAAACACAAAAGATACTAAATGAAGATATTAAATCATCTTGTGGAGAAGCAAGACTATATTTAAAGCCTTAAAAGCGTAAAAGGAGCACACACAGCATACAAAGAAAAGACTTATATGGGAAAAAATTCTATTAGCTAGATAAAAAAATAAAATACACATTTGAAATCCTTAGCTCAATCTTTGTTTAAACACATTTTTTCGGTGTGCAGCCTTGCCAGAATGTGTCCTGATACTTTTGCTTTCTGAAACAACTTTTTGCTCAACTGCAACACAGCCCAATTTTTGTCCTTCCGGCAGCACACAAAATTAATGCCCTCCTGCCATCTAGTGGTTAAAAAAACCCGGAGCCAAACACCGCTGGCGGATTTAATCCAAAACTTCCTCCAACTCTTTTCCCCCACCCAACAGTTTTTCCTCACCGACACGAACTAAGCATTAGCACTTTTCCAAAGAGAAGGAAATACATAGAAGATAATACCCCAAAACTGTTGAGCTGTCAGAAGAATCTGCCCAGCCTGGCTTGTTCTGAGCCTTGTGGCCTCCTTGGTAAAGCAGCCTCACAGACTTCTCAGAAAGAAGTGAGTAAGATTTAACTTACTTCTAGTTACTTCTCTTACAAGGTAATCTCCAGTCACAGCCAGAGAGTGGCAAATTGCAGCTGTGAAGCTACAGGAAACAGCTGGTCTGTCTACACAGCTTTGAATTTAGCTTCTCAGTGCTCTGTTCTCTCAAATTAAAATTAATGTGCTTATTTAACATCACAAGTTGCTTGTTTTCCTATTGAACTTACATATGTTAAGCAATGGGACATGAAATGCAGTGAAGAATTTCATTGAAAGTATACACAGCTGGTGAAGACTGGGTTGATGAAAGAAACAAAAAAAGGGACAATAAAACTGTAGTCACTCTAAAGCTTTCTAGACACCTTATCTAAGATGTACTCATGTTGCCAAAATGAAGCTTTGGCAATCAAGACAGAAAGCCACACTGGTTCAGGTAAAAGTAGATCTAGCCTGGTATTGGGTACTGACTAATAATGAGTCTGAAGAAAATAAACTGGATGCCAAACATACTCTCACGGAGACCTGACTTAGGATCAACTTTACCAAAGATCTTAATATCAATGTCCCACTGGACCTTTCTTCCACACATACGTCTGATCTCTTCTGAACTTACCTAAAATCTTCATATCTGCATATCTCCTGGCTTTAAGTTCTACAGTGATTATCTGCACTACGTTAAAATTACGTCTTAACACTTGTTTTAAACCTACTGCATGAACCTTTCATTGGATGTCCCCTAGATTCCCTGTGAGGCACAAAGAATGATCCTTCTCTCTTCACTTTCTCCTTTATTACAATCATAGTTTTAGCTCATATCCCATCTTCCTTTATCCTCTCACACTCCTGTCCTATCTTCCTTCAGGCCAAAGAGTTTTAGTTTCTGTAGGACAAAGATCTTGTCTCCATGCTTCGATTTTTAAGACCTTAATTTTTGAGTACCTTATTCCTCTTTAAGCAATCACTACTTTCTTCAGGAAGCTCTGTTAGATTTCTCAAACATATTTTTTTCTACAAAATCTAAGTTGAATTCTCTTAATTACCTCATATTTAATCTGAGCAATTTTTTACTTCTGAAGAAAAATGTTGCAAATTGCATCTTCAAGGAGTTCCCAAAAGACAAATGCCTCAAACTGATGAATAGCCAAATTATTTGAAAAATTTCTTACAGAAAAAAGTCACAGAAATGCTGATTATTGCCTTTTCTTTGGAAATTATTAACTTTGAGTTGCATAATTTAATTATAGTATTAGCACATCACCTCTTATAAAGAAGACCAAATCAAATATCAAAACACACATTTTATAAAGTTGAAAAGAAACCTTTGAAAAATATTTGACAAGATTTAGAAACAAATGATACATTTGTATATTCGTTAAAATTAATAATACACATGCACATCATTAAATATATTTGAGGAGTGATAAAATGAGACAGAGAAAGTATAGTGGTTTTCTTAACAGCACATCAAAAGTCTTCTAAAACTAAAGCATCTTCACTTCTCTCACAATTTTTTTACCCCTGTTAAACTCATAGAATAAACAGCAAAAATAAAAGTATATTAGCCATGTACTTTCTCTGAATTATACTGCTCACTTTAATGTAAATGTCCAACAGCAAAAAAAATCAAAACCTCTCTGTAAATGCATTAGCTTTTGTATTAAGCATGTCTTAAAAAAATCTCACTAAATCCAATGTGAAGTAGCCATCCGCTGACATTCAACAGCCATTTATAAACTTTGCATGTTCATTTTCCATCTTTTGCACTTCCAATCAGATTTATCCAGTGTTTTCAGGAGTACAAACAGCAAATAGTGCTTGCTTCCTACTGATTTAACAAAAGTAAGCTTCAGTGAGACTACTATGCTTTAAAATGAAAGGCTTTTAATGTGTTCTGTAAAGGGCTACATCTCTAGACTTGTGAGGCTCCTTTGTGCTGCACCCGAGATGGCACATCCAAGCTTTAAAGTAACTTAGACACTCAGCAGGGGATTCCAGTGATGCTGGAGATTAGCTGAGTTGAGTGCAGTAAAATAGGTAATTAATGGCATATTCAATTCCCAGCTCCACCAAAGGTCGATGTTTAAGATGTGGGGCTATAATTGATGCTAAATGAAGTTGGTGGTCTCTTAGTTGCCCAGTAAAACCTACGGGAGATATTACAGGTTTTCCTATAGGGAGATCCTATAAAGAAATGCTTTAAGGTACAGACCAGATACATTAAATTCATACAATATAAACCACCTTTCTATTAAGACCATCTATAACATTGTGGACATGGCAAACTGAACACCAAATCAAGCCTTTTTACATTTCTATTATTAGAAGGGTACCACAGCAGCTGATACAATAAGAACAGGGGTACAAGTAGTAACTTACTTTCCAAAAAGTGAGAACCTGCTGCTTCTGTCTGGCCTTGCATCAACTACATCATGGCCATCGTCATCACCTCCCTCTCCAGTAGGGAGGTCATCACGCTGATCCTCTGACATCTACAAGTAAAAGTACAAGAATGTAAGTGTCCTTCAGTGAGCACTGACATTTTAGAAATACTTCTGTAAACCAGACTGTTTATGGTCTGATTTATAGAAGATACATGTGAGGGTTTTAGTCAGTTTTATTGTATAATATTTCCTCAAGAAAGAGTGGCTAGAGATTTCTGGTCCTGAACTGCTGTGGCGTTGCACATGTTCAGCCACCTCTATCATTTTGTGACAGTTACCAAAAGGAACTTGTCTAATACCACTCTCAAAAATGCAGATTAGAATAAAATTAAAAATAATTTTATGGTGAGAGATCACAGAATCACAGAATACAATCATAAAACAGAATCAGAATATTCTGAGTTGTAAGGGACCCACCAGGATCATCAAAGTCCAACTCCCGGCCTACACAGTGTAGTGCCAAGAATCACACAGTGTGCCTGAGTGCGCTGTCCACATCACAGAAATAATTCCCAGAAAGTTTATCATGGTCTGGAGAGAAGTATATTGGGATGAAACCAAGGGCAACTAACATCAAAATATTTGTATCTGCAATTCTGTCCAGTCCTAAAACACCCAGAGAGCTCCTGTTTCTTTATTTGCATATACACAGTCAAATGCATGTAAGAGAAAAAACCCTGTGTATTTTCTACGGGTGGTTTTAACTTAATCCAGATCATTAAGCAGTTGGGAAACTACAAGAAGAAAGGGCAGCACAATGATCTGCACCAGCTCAGCGCGGCGAGAGAAGCGCAGGGCAGACGCTCCACTCAGGGTGGGATGCACTGAAACATCTCGTCTCTGGTTCCAGATTTTCATGAGGAAATTAGCAGTGATTCCTGCCCCTTCCCCATAGTTAGGCAGACTAAATTTGCTTTTATCGTCCATTCACACGTTTGCATAGAGCTTGAAACCCCGGACCCCTGGCAACAGCAGCAGCAGCTCAGAGGCCACCAGCGGCTCCACGGCTGCCCAAGCTGGCCGGGGAGCGGGGCTCTGGCTGAGGTTTGGGAGCTCCCCGAGAGTAGCAGCAGCTCCCAAAGCTGGGTCTAGCCTGGGCTTTGACAAACACGCACAAAGCAGGAAGAGAAGCGCGCAGGCCGCGGGCGGCAGTGCCGAGGAGCAGCGCGGGGGCCGCCCGGGGAAGCGGATCCGCAGCGAGGAGCGCGCACCCCGAGGGGAGGAGGGCAGGGCAGGGCGCCGGGGACAGGGGCAGGGGGGAGGCAGGGGGCAGGGGGGAGGCAGGGGGCAGGGAAGGGCTGGGAAGGGACGGAGCTTGCCTTCCTCCTGGGTCCGGCCGGGCGGGAGCGAAAACTAAAACTCAAATCGAAACTTAAAGCGAAAGCAGCGGGCGGTGCCCCCGGGGCGGCGCCGGGGCGGGGCGGGCTCCCCTGGCGTGTCCCCGTCCCCATCCCTGACCCTTGTCCCCGTCCCCATCCCTGAGCCCATCCCTGTCCCTGGCCCCGTCCGTCCCCCCGTCAGGGTCTCGGGCGCAGCCCCCGGGCCCTCCTCGCTCCCCAGGTAATGACGGCCACATCACAGCGAAACCGAAATTACCACTTTTTAATAGCTGTGCTCTGTCACACCCCCGTGAAAGAAGAGCCTAAAGTTTCATGGTGACACGAGATTGTCTAGATCTAAGGAAAATTTTCCCCTTATATAAACTTCAGTGGCATTTCCTTATCCTCCCAATTATTCTGCGTGTTGCATCTCTGCTAATTATGATATCCCGCTGCGTAGCCGTAGCATCAGGCCCAGCAGTCCAGTACATGGACTGAAGATTGGCACAGTCTTGCTAATTACTCCTGGATGCAGGCTCCGATCCTGCAAAATCATACACCTACCCAGCAGTGCGTGGTGTTTAACATTCACTACCTGAAGAGATTTACATCAAAGAGACATTTTTCAGTGTAACTGCCTCCTAATTGGCACAAAACACAGGCATGGTAACAAACAGGCTTTGCTCCCCGACAGGTCAGTGCCTCGATGTGATGGAGGAGCACTTGCCGTGTATCTGCACGCTGCTGCTGGGACCACTCCCCGCTTCCTGGGATTATGCCTGTGGCTCCTGGTTGGATGCATAGCCAAAGTTTTCTCTTGAAAATCAAACTAATAGAATCTTATAGTTCCTCTCATGCCATCTGTTAGCTGTTTCTTTTCAAGAAGACAGCATCACTTCCAAATCCATAATGGATCACCATGGACAACAGAGACACTGGAAATGTATAGATTGTGGTGGAGAGGAGAGGAGAGGAGAGGAGAGGAGAGGAGAGGAGAGGAGAGGAGAGGAGAGGAGAGGAGAGGAGAGGAGAGGAGAGGGGAGGGGAGGGGAGGGGAGGGGAGGAGAGGAGAGGGGAGGGGAGGAGAGGAGAGAGGAGAGGAGGGGAGGGGAGGAGAGGAGAGAGGAGAGGAGAGGGGAGGAGAGAGGAGAGGAGAGGAGGGGAGGGGAGAGAGGAGAGGAGAGGGGAGGAGAGAGGAGAGGAGAGGAGAGGAGAGGAGAGGAGAGGAGAGGAGAGGAGAGGAGAGGAGAGGAGAGGAGAGGAGAGGAGAGGAGAGGAGAGGAGAGGAGAGGAGAGGAGAGGAGAGGAGGAGAGAGGAGAGGAGGAGAGAGGAGAGGAGGAGAGAGGAGAGGAGACTGTAATCACCAGCAGTGACTGGCAGTGGCACCTGAAATTCAGAACATCAAAATATGCTTTTCTGATGATGTGTATGGGTGTTACCCAGGAAATCCAGACTCTGCTTGCTTCTATATTTTGATGGAAGTGTTTATCCATTGCCATCTCGCCAGCACAGCCAAATTTGCAGACCTAGCAACACCTTTGTTCTAAGGGTCATTGTATTGCTATCAAAGAAGTGCTTGCCGATTTCCAAAAGTTTACTATTAGAATTGGTTATGGGGAATTTCTGACTCCAACAGTTGATGAAACTTCTGTTTCTATGTTCTTTTCACGTTAGTTGCTGGCATTCACAAAGAGAAAATTTGATTCCTCAGTGTGCCGCAATGCCTTTTTAGAATAAATGTTTATTTTAATGCAGTATATGGTGCTAGACTTTTTTTCCAGAAAATCTTGCTTTTTTTTTCAGTATGGAGTAAGGGAAAAATTAGAAGGATAGTTGAAGTAGAAGGAAGTATCTTGCTTCAGCGCATGGAGTGATTGCCACCTAGGAAGGGTCGGGAAGGAAAAACTTTCTCATGTAGGATATGGCACAACCGGTTGTATGCGTTACTGGGCAGGGGGAAGAGCCAGCAATGTGATACCTATAGCATCACCATTCCTCTCCTTTGCCCTAGAGACTCCTCTCCTCCTTAAAAACATTAAAAATGAAGCCTTTGACTGGATATTTGCATTGGGGAAAATAAGTGTTTAACCACTGTAAGCAGCTGCAGGATGACGGTGGAGCGTGCCTTTGGGAAATTGAAAGGTGGATGACAGGTACAAACTATTCAGAGGCAAGCGAATAGTACCTGCCTGGAATAATAACTGTGTCCTGTGTTCTGCACAACATCTATGAAAACAAGGATGGGGTTTTGCTGAGACCTGGGAGGCAAGTGTGGGAATACTTTTAGGATGGAGGATTTGAGTGACTCACAAGGTGTTCCCTCCTAAATTGCATTGTGAGATTTTTATATATTTTGCAAGAAAGGATGGATAGTTTTGATACGCTGGGGGAATATGGGGGCAGTGCAGTGTGATTTGGCACACCACAGCTTTAGGGAATTCTCTAGAATAATGCATCTGAGTCATCATGGTGCATGTGTTTTGGTGGGATTTCTCCATAGTCAGGCAAAGATGATCTGTTGCAGATGCCTTATTTTATGAATTTTAAATTTGGGTCTTCTTTATGTTTTGATACATGACAAATGGGCATATTTGGACACTGGTGGTCATGTGGGCTATGCTGTGCATGCTGTTCACGTTTTTCTTCAAGCTTTTAGCTTAAGTTGTAGCACATCCTCACCAGTCCTTTCTCTGCTCTATAATCTTCTTGGCCTCTTGGTTCTCTTTTCGATTTCTCTCTTACTTTATCTTGCTCTGTTAGAAACATTTGCAAAATCCCTACACTCTTAGGTTTTGCTAACACTGCCAACAAGGGGAAAGTGTAAGCATAAACCCTTTAATCAGGAACTATAAACAGTTGTTGGTTGGTTTCCAAAGCAGCAAAAATGTAAAAAGCAACTATACAAGTTTAGAAGGTTGTTCTTTACAGGTTTTTATTCACGTCTTGGGAGATTTTGATAAATCTTTTCCAGCTTTCTTTCAGTATTTTTCTAAGCTGAATTTGCTACTATGCTAAGTTTGATTAGCATGGAGAGACTGCATGAGGAAAAAGGCCCTGAGCCCAGGTAACTAATTAGCCACAGGGTTCACAGAAGGTGAACATAGACAAGGGTGGTATAGTGCTTGAAATTTTACAGGCAGCTTTTAACACTGGATAACACTCCCACTTTGTGTAGTGAGCCAGCGCCTTTGGGGTTTTTTTGCAAACAGAGGGAAGATAGGGTTGCCATAATTTGTGGTGTCTGGCTTCCTGCTCTTCATGTGTTTGGAAGGGCACAGCTGCAATTCAGGAGTAACAGAGGAGGTGACCCTGACTTGAATGTCTCTTTAGAGGTTACCTTGTGTAACTAATATGTGCTTTTTTTACAATCAGATTGAGGGTGCAGAGGTGCTCCACGTTTTCTAAGCAGTTAATGCGGTGAATTTAAGGAGGCTGGAGAGGTAACAATGTTTCTTCCTACTAATTTGCACTTTCAAGGCACTGTCTCCTTGTACTTTACATGTAACCACAGTACTTCTAAACCACATTGATTAAGGTTCTACTGTTAAGTAAAGCCTTTTAGGATTTTCATTGATATCAAAAGGGCTTTATGAGGCCTTACTAAAGGAGGAAAAAAGCCACAATGAGCTTTTAACTGAAGAGAAAATGTCTTGCTAAGATTTGTCAAGATAACAAACTTGCACTGGTTTTGTGATTTAATTCCTTGCATGATCAAAATGAAGTGCATGCTTTGTAACGAGACCATTCAATCTTTATTTTTCAATAAACTCCCTTTTCTGTTAGCAACTCATCTTTAATCCAGGGTGGTGAAGAACAGAACAGTTTTGGGGTCCTCAGAAACAGGGAAATTTTTAAGAGACTCCAGCAGAACTGGTGCACAGTGGATGTGAGGGAAGTAGTGTGGATGGGAATGGCAGTAGCTGTAGAGGACATTCTGTCTTACCACACTTCTCCTCTTGTACGTGCCGTAACTTGGGAGAAGCAGGAGAACTTGGAAAATGCATTTGCTGACTTCCAGCCAAGCTGGTAGTATCTGCCACTGTGAAAAAACAGGCTTTGTATATCTTGAAATGAAGTAGGATTTATCTGTAAAATAAAGAGCTTTATCAGTCAGAGAGGCCTTTTGGAAGGAGCTCATGGCCTCATTCCCTTCAGGGCCCTCTGTAAGCTCTCTGGGTGCACAGTGCATGTGGGCTGCATGAAGATCCATGCTGGAGTCCTGTCCAGATGGTCAGTGTTCAGGTGACTCCTGGATGAATTACTCGTTCTATAACTGCCAAGTCTTTATGTTTTTGTGTGGTTTGGGGTGTCCTGTTTCAGCACCTCTCCAAACTCATTTCAGAAGGGTCTTCAGCTATGCAGGGACAGGAGCAAGGACAGGAGCAGGGAGAGGAGCAGGTCACGCACCTTTATTCTTGCTGAAGTGTGAGACAAGGGCTTCAGCATGGATTCAGACAGCATGAAGACAACCAGGACTGTCTAGAAAATATACAACATGGTGACCCTTGGAGGAGACGAACACAAAGAGGTGGCAACTGGTAGTGTGCCAAGTGCTAAATAAGGAGGGGACAGCCTGGCCACTGTGACCCTAACAGAGGTCACTTGCATAAACAGAATGGCAGTCTGGAACAAGATGCAAGGCTGTATGAGAGGGGAACTGGAAGCTTTCCAAATTAATTTGGTTCACAGGTGTGAGCGGGATAAATATTATTGTGATGTAACTTGGTCAACATAAATCGCTCTTGATCCCAAAAAATAATAACATGAGGTACCTCAGCAGTTATTTTAATACAAGAAATTATGTTCTGGGGACATTTTTTAAAAAATGAAAATGCATCTGTTTATATACTGATATTAGTTACTTTGAAAGGCTTCGAGTGTTTTCAGGACTTTGTGCCACTGCTCTTCAGATTAGAGACTCTATTTTCAGCACACCAGTTGCTGACAGTACATTGTGCCAGTACATTGTCAGCATTCAGTAAAAGTAGCAATAATAAGTTAAGCAGAACTGTATATCTCAATAAAGAGACGAATAAGAGAGTCTCCTAGCATACCCAGAAGGCTTAGACAGAAATTATTTTGATGGAATTGTTTGCAATTTATAGAAAGGGAAAGTGCTTAGCAATATCCCAGGACTGCTGCAGGCACAGGAAGTGGGGCAGATGCATGGATGACTACAAAAACTTTTACTCAAATTGGGATAACTCTTAGCTGTGTCCCAGGGTTATGGAGCCCTGCAGCTGGAGGTATTATGATTAGGTGAGATGTAAATTTTAAATCCTGACCATTTGTAGCTGGTAGAATTTAATAACTTCTTTTGTTCAGAGCAGACTTCACAACCCTAATATCTTGCTTGAATCCTAATATCAGACATAATAATTCCTTATCATTTTTTGGTGAGGGAATTTTTATATTCTGATCTATTCCAGTCTACTCTTGGTTAACACTGTTAAATAGCTGCTTTGTTCATTGTATTCAAAAGTAAATGGTTCCTTTCTGAAGTTTTTCCTGTAGCAGATAGAAGTTTGGTTTTGTACCCGTCATGTTTAGGACTCTTTGAGATAAGAGGCTCTGCCTGTTTCACAGTCCATCCTCCTACACCTGGAGATGGAGTGACAGGTGGATGAAACAGGAAGATATGAGAGATGAGTGTGCTCTGCTCTGCTGACCATAATATACAAGGCGAAACTGAGCTGGCACCGAGGGAAAAAATTAATGACTTGTCTGGGACAATGGCAGTGAACTTCTTCTACATCCACCCAAGGGCCAGGAAGCTTCAAACCCATCTCTGGCCTGTATCTCTGGTGGTACCTCCTTCTGCTATGAGGCTGCTCCTAAATACAATAGGAGCAATAGTCCTCCATGGGGTCACTTGTTTATCAGGGTGAGAAGAAACTATGGTAAATTGCTGCTGCTGTATGTACTTTTCTCTTCATCCTGGGCTTATGACAGCAAAACTGAAATACGAAATGATCGGGCTCTAACATTCACATGGACGTGATCAGTTTCTGTGAGTTCATTCTTCTATTTAGAGAAAGATATTGCTACCCTCCCTTCTGCACTGACACAGTTGCCAAAATAACCGCTCTTACTAACTGGCAGCTTTAAAAGCCAGCCTGCAGCTGACTTTGAAACAGAAGGTCAGCAAAGGGAGCAACAGACTTCAATTCAGAGCTTTAATGGGAGCCATTGACCACAGCAAAAGGCCTTGACTGGAGTGTCTAGAGTGTGCTTTGCACAGGCCAAAAAGTCACTTTCATACTCTTTGAACCTTTTGTATAAACCTATATATTTTTCACTCTGTGGATTTCAAGATGAATGTGCAGCCGTGTGCTAGATGTGGCTATGGGGTTTACCCTGCTGAGAAGATTAACTGTATAGATCAGGTCAGTTCTCTTTCTTTATCATTTTGGACTATAATAAATGTACAGATTGGCACTTCTAACACTGTGCAAATCTCTCGGTTCCAAAAGTTTTTTACTCATAACTGGGTTCAGAACTGAAAAGAATTAATAACACGTATCTATCAGAAGAAAAAAATCGCCAAATTCATTAAATGAATGGTAAGGATCAATACTGAGATTTTAAATTTAGCAGATTAATAATGAAATACAAATCATATCTGTTTGGTTTCTCTTTTGTGGCATTTCCAGACATGGCATAAAGCCTGTTTTCACTGTGAAGTATGCAAGATGATGTTAACAGTAAACAACTTTGTTAGCCATGAGAAAAAGCCTTACTGTCAAGCGTAAGTGTATTTCCTTTTCTTCCTTCCTTTATTTTCTAAAGCAAAGGTTTAATTGACCTAGTCATTTTAATATAATAGAAGATCACCATTTGGACTCAGCCTGTCCCACGTGTGATGTGAAATTAGGTATTGTCAGTGCCTTCATGCATATCTTTGGATTTACATGAACCACAAATGATGGGAATCTCTTTTTAGCATGCATAAAGCTTCCTCATTTGGCCAGTGTGTTAAAAGATAACAAATTAAGGTCCATTTCAGTATTGTAGGAAGAAATTAAAACCAACCACAAAATTCAGTGCTTTCCAAATCAGTGGTTAAGAGTTAAAAAGGTTGAGCTAATCATAAGGAAAATGTATAAAATGCAGATTTTGGAGTTGGTTTGTTCTAGGAAGTTTTTATTTTCTAATGATCAATTCCTGTCAAATTTGTCAGCAGAAAAAGGAGAGATGACAGTTGTTTTTTATTCTATTATTCTCTTTTGTTATTAGAAACACAGCATTGATATGACGATCATTAAAATTAATTTTGCTCTAGGCACCTACTCCATACAATAATAACTTGAATGAAATCTAAGATCTTTGTGTGAGTGGGGGGAAAGTTGTGCATAGAGGGGTGGAGGATGGTATTGTGTATTTGAGTGCTCAAAGAGAACCTTTCTGGTGGGGGGTCTGGTATATTCCTAATATCCTTTATGCTTTCCCTTTTTTAGGCACAATCCAAAAAACAATGCATTCACAAGTGTATTTGACACACCAATAAATATGAATGCAAAAAAACTGTCTGAAGTGGTAAGTGAGGTAAGAAGCTTGAGGGTCAAATGTGTTTGTTCTGGATTTTGATAACATATTTATGTCTCTTGCTTTGTAAGTATAAATATGGGCTTTTTACTTACCCTCCTGTGTTCTTTTGTATCAGTAAGATCTCAGCTGGGTTTGAATCATAATTTTTTTCAATGCAATTACTCACGTGAAAGAAAGCTTAAATCTGAATTTGCCTCTGCTCTCAGAAGGAAAAGTTGATTGGAGCTCCTCACCTGTATATCTGATAAGCTAAACGGAAGCACAGGTCACCTAAACTGCCCAGAGCTGTGTAAACTTAGTGACTAAGGGGGTTTGCACAACCTTTGGAAGCAAGAACTGACTTGCTTTGTGATCTCATCGGAAACTGATATGAAACAACAGATAAATTTTATTAGGTGGGACACAGGCAAAAGTTCCCGTAAATACTTTGTCGAGCATTTCCGCCAACCCCGAGATGGGAAAACACCAGGTCTGGGGAGCTTAGCAGGGTTTTGCGGGGGGTGTTTTTTGGGGATGGAGGCACATCCACCCTGCAGGCGCTGCCGTGCCCCGGCCGGCCGCCAGGGGCGCTCAGGGCCCGCCGTCGTTCCCAGCGCCATCCCTGGGTATCCCGCATTGTTTCCCTCCAGGCACCTCCTTTTCAAACCTGCAGTTCTAAGAGTCTGGCGGAATAAAAAAGACAGGAACACCCAGTGATCGACGGCTATCGCATCTCCCTGCCTAATGCTGTTTTCTTGAATGTCACGTCTTTCTATATTCTAAGATAGCTTTACCCATGTGAATGTATTTCATAGGAAAAGCAATGTTTTGATGTGATTAGCCATCACTAAAATAAACAAAGAAAGTTGTATTTCTTAGAATATAGCTTGCTAAATTCATTCTGATGTCCTATATTAGCTGTACAAACTTGATGCACATGAATAGCCTTCATCAGACACTGTATCAATTATAATTTTGTACAGCATACTTATGCCTCAGTTTTTGCAGTATCATGGGCTGTAACTGTTTAAGCAGTGACTATCACACTTAAAACTGTGTGTGACGGATCTGCTCAGGAATGAGTTTGGGATTACTGCAGGTTCTATTTCTGGTTTTAGGCAGTGATATGAGACTGATACTTCCAGTACATGTGAGTACACAAGCCAGACAAATTATAGCTCAAAGATCACTTTCCCTTGTTTTATACACCTAAAACACCTTCTGTCCTTTTCAATCACATAATAAGGTTCTGTTACAGAGAGAAAATTGCTAGGGGTAGTAAGGAAGCTGATTCTGCAGTGCCTGCTTAAAGGGAGATAACTTCTGTAAAAATTTTGGGAGCAGGAAAGGTTTTTGCTAGTAAATGTATGAAATGATGATAACTTGGGAAAAGATTTCACTTGCTACTGTGGAAGTTTGTTGGCATTTTCACATAGGTTATTTCTGATGCAGAAAATAGAATGTTTCTTCAATTCCAACATGATGTTCTCACATAAGTCTTGTGCTGAGACGTCAACTGGAATGCAGAGAAAAAATTTAGGTCTCTCTCTACAGAATTTCTGTGTTATCAGGCAAATCATTCAGCTCTCAGCACCTCTGTGCTTAATTTATAAATGGGAATAATGGTACAAGTGCTCAGTAACATTTCTGTCCAGTCAGTTTAAACTTTCTGCTCTGGGTTTTTACATCTGAAGAGTGAGTTGTATAACAGAGCTATGATTTCAGTTGGATTTCTACATGCTATCATGATAAAAGTAGCAGTAGGAAAATAATGACCCAGGGCTAAATATAGTAGTCATTTACATATTCACAGTGAGGATATGATACATTGTGGACAGTGTGCAGGGAAATAGGAGAGTAGAATATTGTTCACTTGGTAATAGTTTTTTTTGTCAAATGCTGCATTGACATGTCCTGCTTGAAATTTCTCAGGGATTTCAATTTTCATCAATTATTTCCCCCAAAAGTATTATCTAAAGATCAAATTATTCATTCAGAATGTCATGCCAGGTTTCAGGTGTTGTATGCTGCTCCTTTACAGATGTGCAGCTCTATACTGGCAGAAATCTTAGGTAGAAGCTGGATGTGGACTAGAAAGCAGAGTTTTGGGCTTAGGGCTAAATGCAATCATCACCTTGTTTGTCTCTCTTCTTATTCTTCTCCAAATGTGGGGTGTGTTAGTATGTATTAACAAACTATTAGAATGAGTTATTGTCTTTTTTTCTTTTTAGATAAAATATCGAGAAGCAAGTGAACAATTCAAATCGGTCTTTCAGTGGGATGAAAGGTCCAGAGAAATTGAAAGTGTCTATAAAGCCCAACAGCTGGCTACTCAGGTAAGAAATATCCCTTGAGTTTCCAAGCCAGCAGCCTGCAGGAGACCAAGGATTGGCCCTGGCAGTCCTGAATGTTAGGGGTTTAATCACAGCACTTCAATGCTAAAAAAAGCCTTTGCTCCTCCTTTGACTAAACTTTTCAAGGCAAAATAGCTCAATTATAGCTTAGGCTAGAAGAATCAGAATGTGAGGGAGGAAGAGTGTGTCTACAGTCAGCTGTTGGGGCTGCTGCATGTACAGCCATACTCTGTGTCTTCTCTCTACTGGCACTGGAGCTTCACAGCAGGCGATCTGATTCCCAGGGGGTGTTATTTGAGTCGCACTCCAGGATCCTAGATCCTGTCATCTTGATGTCAGTTCTTGTTATACAAGTTCTGCCTTGGCATTCTGAAGGGATGTGGAATGTAGGCCTTGTGCTGCAGAGAGTGAATTTCACTTCCACAACACTGTGCTGTTTCCTTTTTTTTCTGTCAGATCAGCTGTTCGAGTGTTAAAACAAGGGTGAAGGTAGCTAGTTATTTAGTTTTTGTTTTGTAGAATGCTTACTATGCTGCCTATGAGGAAGGAAAATCTTGGTACCCAGGAACAATCCCAGATCCTGAAATGGTGAAGATAACACAGGCACAGAAGGCTCTGAGTGATGTAAGTGGACTGATGTTTGACTTTATTCTCATGGTCTATCATATTCTGAAGATGGACAAATGCATCAAAGTCGACCTTTGGTAAGATGTCACCTCCAGGCTTTGCAGGAAGAATATCTGAAGGGTTTGTCTGCACTCTGATCTTTGTTAAGATGTTGCCAAAGGTGAGACTGACGCGTTTATTTCTGTCAAAACAACACTTAGTCATGTAAGTGATTAAAGTCATGTAATGGTTCTATTGCCATCATATATTTATATATTTATGTAACTGAGAAGCCCTTCAACTGCTGACCAAACTGAGGTGATCTGATCTAGCAGGCAGTGCTGTCTCTCTCAGGAGAGCAGAACCCATGATGGTAAATGTGTCATATTTTCCACAGACCAGACTTTTCATTGACTGTATTTCCATGACTGGTCAAAATCACTTCTGAAATATGATCAACTGTCTGTGTCCATACAATGGGTTAGTGACCCGATCAACACAGGCAATTAACAGTGGGTAATTGATACGAATGAGAAATGTTTTCTGTTATATGGAGGAAATTGTTTTACCTAATCAACTTATAAGTTCTTTATTCTGTTATCTTTTAAATAAAGCAATACATACCTTTAGGAAGCAGGCATGAAAAGAGGAATCACATTAAACTACAGTGGGTTCTTCTGTAACACACATATTCATTTTCTAGTTTCAATATACAGAAGAATATGAGCCACGAAGAGGCAAAGGCAGCTTCCCTGCTATGATCACTCCAGGTTATCAGGTTGCCAAGAGAGCCACCCAACTAAGCAGCAATGTAAGTCACAGGGGTTTTTAATTATATTTTAGACTTTGGAATTTGGATAGTCCTGGGTTCAGGCCACTCACTTGATATTTGCTATGGTGACTATTTGTTGTACTGTTATAAAGTGAGAAAATTTTAACAGGATTCAGAAAACAGGATTGGTAAACTTTTGGCCTGGGAAGACAATCATATGGGATATTTCCTGTGAAATGTAGCAACTTTTGCAGTAATTTGTCACAACCTGAAAAAGATTGTGACTCACACTGAAATGTTAATTTAATTCATTACCTTTGCTTTAACATTATGGCTTTATTCATCTAATTATTTACATTTGATATTTTTCACTTTCTTATTTGAAATCAAATTAATTGAAATAAATTAATATACAAGCTGCTTTAAATTTATGCACAGAAAATTGCTTATTTATAAAAAGAACAACTCACATGAAAAAGATAGGTAAAAATAAATCCCATAAAAATTATTTTAAAGTATTGCATTGTTTTCTGCAAATACTATATGCGTTGTCATTGCAGTATGATATTGGGACAGTAATGACTATTCTCATGGTATTTTAATCAAATGTATGGCTCACATAAATCAAGTATTCTTTGAAAATTTGATTATCTGGGTCCATTTCTGTCTGCTTCTGGTATTCAGTTTAAGGAAGTTGGGCCTTAAATGTATGGATAGCTTGACTGTACAGTGGAAAATGTCACAAATGCTGTTGCTCATTTTCTCTTGAAGCCTTCTGACAGGAAATATATTTCTGCTGCTTATTGTTTGTAATATGGATATGTATATTTTTCCTCTTCAGGTAGAATATAAGCGTGGACATGAAGAGAGAGTTTCAAAGTTCACCTCTGTTGTAGACACTCCAGATATACTTCATGCAAAGGCTGGAGCACAGCTTGCCAGTGATGTAAGTGAAACAAAATAGATTGACCTGTTTTTGGCTCTGCAAGTGGTTCTTAGGGTATTTATAAATCACTTTAGAATATGAACACAAAGAAAAGTGAAAAATTAAAGTTTTAAAGGCAGATTCATTTAGTCATTAAGTATTTAATACTTCAGTTACTAAGCCCATGTTCAGTTCGAGGCCATTTTAGGCTGTCAGAACTGAAGGTAGAGAACCATTCTGTTCCATACCCAGCAAGTGGGTGCCATGCAAAATCAGGAAAGAAGCTGCCTGACCCTCATAAATAGAGCAGGCATCTTGCAGACACCTTCAGTATTTTCTTTAAACAGCTGTTTTCATCCTACACCCTGAAGGAGACAAAGGGGCCATGCAGAAGATGTGTGATCGTGTAGTTAAAGACCAAATTGCAAAGATTCAGACTTCATGGTTCATCTTCCTTTTGGCACATGACAGCCATTGAACACCTGACTTTGCTACTTTAGGGATTGATTATGTGTGCAATCAAGATACATTTGATCTCATTGCTCCCAAACTGTCTTGAAATTTTACAGTTGAAATACACGGAAGACTTTGAAGAACGGAAGGGAAAAGGAAGCTTTCCTGCTATGGTCACTCCAGCTTATCAAATAGCCAAGAGAGCCAATGAATTAGCCAGTGATGTAAGTGTTCAAAGCAAGGTCTATTTTGGTAATGAAAATATTAAATTGTCACACAAATTTTGAATGAAAACATTTACTGGCAGAAATTCCATGAGCATGACATACTGACCTTTATTGCCTTTCTTTTCCTTTCCAAACATAACAAAATAACAACTCCCCTGTACTCTTTAATAAGCACCATAAAAGGACATTAGTATTGCTTCAAAATATACAATTAATTGTCCTTTGTTATTGGAAACTGAAAGAAAAGCTCTTTTTGTTGGAGAAGAGGACATATGGAAGAACATAAACTCAATGGAAGTCAATTTAAGACACTATTAAGAGTCACTGAGGAAAATAAGAGATCTGTAATTTTGAAGGCAAAAGCAGTTGACTCTAAAACAATTACATGTTTTTGTTTGCCTTTGATCTGTGGAAAACCCTTCACTTTTGTCAGCAAACACACATGGTGATTAAAGGGCAGCATCAGGTTACAGGCATTGTTTTGACTTTAGCAAATGTAGTGCAAATCTTGGTCTAAACTTGAAGGCTGATTGCCTAAAATTCCCTTTATCACTGGGGAGATCAGCATCTTTCAGAAACAGACCCATTTATTGATGGGGTTCAGGTGACCCTGTGGTAAAAAAGTGCTCTGTGGTAACCACGAATTTGAATTACAGTCAGTTTTAATTTTTTAAACTGCTGGAGCATCAGGGATTAGCCACTGTCAAGCAGGTGGTGCTGAACACACTGACGTAATGGTTTGGGTTAAAATGGCAAGTGCCGTGTTCCTGGTGCATTATTAAAAAGTACACCACTGGTTCTGTTTTTACATCTTCAAGTGGCATATTTGACTTGTGCAGGTTGGTGGCAATGGGAATTTTGACAATCCTTTATTGACAACATGTGCATGTCATTGGTTGTTATTTATTGTGCAGCATCTGTGTACCAGACTAAACTCACCCGGATTATTTGTTTCCTTTTTTCCTGTTAGGTAAAGTATCATCAAAGATACGAAAAAGAGATCAAGGGAAAAGCCAGCCATACAGCTGGAACAGATGTTGCTTTTGCAAGAGAGAATGTAGATCAATATGGACAGGTATGCAACATCCAAGTGATAGCCCTGCTGATGTTGATCATTACTACAGCTGATTGCTCAAGGCTTTAGAAACTGGTGACACCTATTTTCACTTTGTTTTCCTGTGTGAGAAAACAAGGTGTCAATGGAAAGGATGGCATGCAAACAGCACAGTGCTCCTAATGTGTAATGTGTCTGGCATTGGCACTTAAAGGTGTGACAACAAGGTGTCTGCGCTGTCACTGCATGACCCTTATGGTAGGGCCATTCCTAAAGGTAAACACTGACCTTGGCAAATTCTGTCTGGGTGCATGTATGCATTCTACATTTCTGTTATGGTGTTGTAAGGTATCACACTGGAATGTGTTCTCTTGAGAAAATGCTCCCATTCCATGAATAAGGAAAAAAGCAAAAGGGTTGTGAAATGGTAGAAAGTTGGCAGATAGTTAGGCGTCCTTTCTCTGCTGGTATTTTTACAAATCTTAGGAGCTTTGCAGTTCTAAATATGTGAGAACAGCACTGAATCTCTTAGGTACACAATCTCTTGGATTTCAGCTCTCCTACAAAAGGGGTATTATAAGCCTGACAAGCTGTAGTTCTGTATTTGTGGAACCAAATAGGCTTTAGTTCTGTTTTGGTCGGTGGCATTCGTTTTGCTTATGTTTCATTTTCAAGGGAATACAATTGGTTTTGTGGTCTCCCAAAATGCACCCAAAGCTCTATTCCAATTAAGTTAGGGAAATAGCACAGATAAATAGAACTGAATGCAGCTGAAGGGAATTTGAAAGGAATTGAATAGTGTTCTTGTATAAAGAAAACGATATGGTTAATCTTGGGGGCTTTTGTCCTGCTCCTCAGTAGGTCCATATACTTTGGAGAAATGGAGGAACAGGGACTGCAGTTTCCTAAAACCTTTGGTATTTTACGTTTCTTCACTTTGTCTGTCCAAATCTACATCTAGTATTCTGTGGAAAAGCAAACCATCCTTGAAGAATATAAGTTTAGAATTGTAGCAATGAAGCCTTCAATTAGTTTCTGTCTTTTTAACTGCTACAAATTTTAATAGGAATAAACAAATAAAATGAATTTGAAAAAGCACTAATTACATTTCCAAGCATTAGAATGCTTCTGTTTTAGAATTAATTTAAGTCTTTTTTCTTTGAAAATATGTTTGAAACTTCAATCACAGACTTCAAATTCAATTTGAGTTTTAATCTTTATAGATTGGATACTGATATTATTAGTCAAATAACACAGAGTTGCTGAAATTAATGGATCTTTCTGAGTAAATTGTGACTTAACATGGGTAAAGGGATTAAATTTCTGACTGTTGAGATCATCAACAGTGAGTTGAGCGTGCATCATATATATATAGGTATACATATATAGATATACATATATATGTGCATATTTATATATAAAACATGAGACAATTTAAGAAATCTTACTGTAAGATTCCTGTGCTGAACACCTGTTTTGTTCATGGTTAAAAACCTCAAGAGTGGCTAAAATAGTTTTCTGAAACTTTGAATATACGCACAACATTAGAAATTATATTAAAATGCATTTAAGAAAGTTAGAAGCAAAAGAACAGGTTGGTCTGGAGAATTCAGACTCATTAATGGTATTTTAAGAAACTAACTCAGCTGATTAATCAAACATATTTTTTCTTTCCTATGCCTGTTTAATGCCATTGTAACTATGGCATCATATTGTTCACAAACTTACAGTGTGACCTATTTACCATGTGACACTGGTGGTACACAAGAAGACCTGCAATGGATGGTTTTGCCTTGAGAACACACAAAAGAGATATCCCAGATATTTGTAGTCCTTCCTATCTGTGCTATCCATGGCATTCTTGACATGCATTCTATTCATGGCACCTTCTATTTTCACTCAAACTGCCTCTTTACTACGGAGGATTTACAAAGTACTGCAGAGAAGACACATTACACTATGTCTCACTTGTTTTTATCCTTGTTTGTACACCATATTCTCTCCAGATCTCGCCATAGATGTCTTTGGATGATTATTGTGCATTACCATTTAAAGAAAAAGCTCCAGTGTTTTGCTGTTAAACTATCAAAATGGCTTTCAAATTGTCAAATATTTACACATAAACTTATCTACAGATAGACTTAAGGGTGTTACTTCCACAACAATTGGGCTTTTTTTAATCAGGAAAATGGAATTTTGTGATTTTGTTCACTAGGGAGTTTGCCATTTTGATATCTAGATATTTCTGCTTCATTTATTAATCCGTCTTCAAAATACATCACTGCACAAGAGAAGTATTATTTCTGGTCAATTGTGGTGTGAAAAATGACCATGGAAAGATCAAGCAGCTTCTGTAACACCACAGTGTAAGGCTGATCCTATGTTAAACTTGTTAGCCTTAAGCAAGTCTCCTGGCTACCCAAACCATAAGCTATTTTTATAATATTCCAGGGAAACATGTATTGATAACGAGAGAGGCAAGCAGATATCATCTCTGTAAGAAATGGGGTGTGATCTGAAGGCTGTATATCATTGTACACTTGAGTGCTATCTTGACCACAGCTAATAGCTATCTAAATTTCTCTTGGAGCACAGGCAGTTTCACAGGCATAGGTAATTTAACAGGTCAATTTATTCTTATATTTTGGTCTTTTTTTTAATTTAAAAAAAAATTCATAGAAGTCATGAACCTTCCTACTAACAAGGACTGTGGGACTTTGTAAAATATCCCATGGCCCCATCTGCTCATGTGTGATGAGTAAACACTCTGAATTTTCTTCAGGGATATATGGACGAGTTTGAGGAACGCAGAGGGAAAGGAAGCTTTCCTGCTATGATCACTCCAGCTTATCAAAATGCCAAGAAAGCAAATGAATTGGCAAGTGATGTAAGTATGAAACCTGAATCAATACAATTCATAAACAATTGAAAACAGCAGTTTGTCAGAGCAGTGCCTGGGAGGAGAATGCTAAAATTGCACTTGAGAAGTAAACAAAAGTGACATTTTTCTGCGTTGCTGGGAACTGGATGGCTCAGGGGATTAATAATATCCATTAATAGAAGGGGGCACAGCTCCAACTTACATGAGGGAGGAGATGGATGTAGCAACTAATGGGGATCCCTACTGTTAGGTTAACCCTCCTGGCAAATCTGCACCTGTATTATTAATGAAACCTTCAACTGCCTTAATCATCCTGTGGACTACTGTGGTATTCCCAGTAGTGCATAAATGGAGGATGAATGAACTGTACTGGTTTTGATATTTTGATGTATCATGCCTCTAGCACAAAGCCAGTCATATGGAGGAAAAGAAACATAGAGTATGACACTGTCACTTTACAAAAGTGGGCTTATTTCTGGATTGGGATTTTTGGGTTTGGTAAACTAAAGAATTGGCAAAGAGGTGGTGGTGTGTGATTCCTTCATCCAGCCCATCCATTAAAGAGCCCCACTCCTGTCTGAGGAGGCCACTTCTGGCAGTGACAAGAAATAGGTCAGTCTGTGGGTCAGTACCCTGTGGCTGCTCTGAAGGGTTCCTGTGAGTGACAACCTTTGTAGTGTGGACACTTGTCCCCGACAGAGCTATCTGAGCTGATGAGCTCAGTCTGTCTTCTGGGGAGCTAACAGATGGTTGAGTCTTTCAGCTTGTATTAGCCTGAACTAGACATGAGCAGTAAACTGGAGTGAAAGGATCAGTCATGTTCTGTTACCTGAGCTTATCACAGAGAATATAAAAAACCTCAAATCCTCTCTGACCAATCCCACTTTGATGACAAACTCAGTGATCCCCTGTTTAAACATGAAATATTTAACCTTTCCAGACAAAGATCACAGTTTCATGGGTTTTGAAAGCTAATGGTCAGTAGTTTCCTTATTAATTTATAATACATAAAGAAGAGGATTAGTTCATGCAGTATCATTTGCACACTTCAGTGTGCAACCTGCCTTATAGTTTTAAATTCTGAGGAACTGTGTGTAGATTTGGAAAATAAAAAAACCCAAACATTTTGCATTTCACTTCATGTAAAATAATTTATTTTGCACATTATGTTACTGGTTTTTGAACACGTATAAAACGAGCAGTTCTTGGATGCAAGATATATTGAAACATATTCCCAACAGGGGTTTTGCTGGACAAAGTTTGGCAAAAGGCCAGTATGAGTATTATCTCTCTTTGCCCATCCAAGCCCAATTTATGTCAATAACCTAATGTCTAAATTAAATTTAGAAACCCCTTATTTCAATCTTGCTTTGGTAGAGAAATATAATTCCTTCAAACACCCTGAAAGTACAAAAAGATACAACTTTTAAAAAAAGCTTTTGTAAGGAAAAGTTTACAGTGATGACTAGATATATAGATGACTATCTGTAATTCTCTGACTAAAATTAAAGTACTGAGGATTAACTTCAGTAACAGAAGAGCACACAAGCTCCAAGCAGTCACCAGCCAAGAATCTGCTAGTAATCTGCTCAAGCTATGAACAACAACCAGTGCTGTTCCATGTATGTCAAAAATGGATTAAAAAATGCTGTCTGGTGAAATGTCTTGAGAGGGACTGTGAAGGGCTATGGGGCTATATTTGGGTTATTCAAGGAAGTAAATACAGTGTTTCAACCTGTCAAGTTCCATTTACCTATCAAAACAAGCCCAGGGAAGATATTATCCTGACTCATGAAGCCAGTCTAAACAGTAGTGATGAAAAGGTGCACATCTATTTTATAATTCTCCCTACTTTTTTTCAGATAAAATACAAGAAAGATCTTTCCAAGATGAAAGGTGCAGCTCACTTTCACTCCCTAACAGCTGAAGACAACTTGGTCCTTAAACAAGCCCAAAGTGTTAACAAGCTTGTCAGCGAGGTAAGGGCTTGAATCGATCTCTTAACAAGTTTGGGAGCAGCTCATACAAACATTTTTGTTTGATGAGTAAGGACTGCAAGTGAAAAAGAGATGTTGTTCTTACTGCATTGTACATAACAAAAATCATCTGTGTGTAGCACAGCAACTGGAGAGAAAAGATCAAGAACACATCTTCAGGTGCTGTGTTCTGGCCCTTCCAATCATCTGTATGAAAGTGTGGGAAATTAACCCCAGGAGAATTATTCTAGTTCTGGCCACATGAAGAACAGAAATCTGGAAAAAATCCACCCCAAACCTGAACTGTGCTTTTAATTTGATATTAAGGAATAATCACAAATCACAAAAAAATGAATTGGGTCTGTACCTTAGAATGTCTCAAAGGTTATTCTAATAATGAAAAAATAACATCAACAGAGCCAAAATTTATGCCATTCTGATTATGCAGATTTCTGTTTTCTTCCATCATGTGAAAGACTATGAGTCACTAATAATTGATTCTTTTTCTGCTTGGCAAAGGAAGATTTTTAGAGAATTCTCAGTAGATTCTGAATTATTAATTTATTTATAGTGTCATATCAGCTATAAAACTATTAATAAATGTGAGTTTCTAGAACTTCCCCATGGCAGTTTAAAAACTTATACTCTTGAGATGTCAAAGTATAAAACCTTCAATAATGAAAAACCCCTGGAAGTAGGGCTGGAAGGGGCCTCCTGGGCCAACGATTCCTGGCTCCTGCTGGTTCGACACAGCATCATATAATCCTCCTATTCCAGTTCCTAGCCTATATTTATTCCTGTCCACTTTATTACCACAGTGTTTTGTGCTAGTGTTGCCCTTTAGTTTAAAAAGTTCTTCTCCCTGCATGGTTACTTTTTTGAGAGGTTTACAAATCTATCATTTTCTTGTCTCTGCCTTTGATTTCCTCGACTAAGCAAGCTGAGTTCTTCTCCTCTCTCAGTCTTTTACTGCAGTTGTTACAGGCTGAGTACATGTTCCTTAAACAGGAATGACTGTAAGAGTACAAAAGCTCTTGCTGAGGCCTTGCTGGAACCTGGTACATGGCACATTTGTGCATGTTCATTTGTTCCACACTGACCTTAGAATTCCTTTTTATATCATTGTTTTTGTTAATAATTTTCCTCCTGTCACTGTCTCATATACTTTGCAGAGGATGAAATTGTGTTTCTTTTGCCTGTAAAATGAGAAATGAGCATCTGAAAATTCTCTTCATATTAATTTTCATCATATGCCATCTGATGAAAACCACATATCAAAATCTCTGAACAGTGGGTCTGCCTAATAAAAACTGTGTGAAGGAACTTGATACAGCAGATTAAAGTTTTACCATAGCTTCCCATTGTGCATTTTTTGTCAGGTGGAGTACAAGAAGGATCTTGGAAACAACAAAGGCTACAGCATGAACTACTGTGATACTCCACAATTCAAGAATGTGAGCAAGATCTCAAAATTCACCAGTGATGTAAGTTTTCAGTACCTCGAGTGTGGCTTGCTTGCCCTGGTAGCTGCTGGGATCACAGGTCAACTGTGTATGTGTGTGTCAGATAAATGTGTGCTGGAAATGTGATTATAACTGATTTTAGCCTGTGTCTGTACAACACCTATCCTAGTGTGTCCTGATGTATAGCTGGGGCTCATTTTATATAGGATTATGAAAAGAACTATTATGGTATTTGGAAGAGAGGTTACTTACCATGGACTGCTTATCAAGAGAAGTAGCAGTTAGTTGTTACTGTTGTCTGCCATAATTATTACTTATTTCATTGTGCATGTTCATTTCCTGACTGGACAGTTAGGCAGAAGATACCTCACCAGAATTCATGCCAGAGAGGAACATAATTCTTGTGTGAAAATCATCAGTGTTAATAATTATACCACTTGCATCTCATGAAATATAATTTTGTTTCATACTGCCTCTTACCATTCTCTGAAATCCCAGAGGAGTAAATATTTTGCCATACAGTTGAGATGGTAGAATGATCAACTTTTCTTGTCAAATCCCTCACTCTGGGATTGGTGAAAGATGCACCAAAACCATCCAATTTTGTTCATTTCTTAGTGTACAAATATTGTCTCCCTGGAGCTTTGTTCTAGGGTTTGTTTCTGATAAAACACAGATGTATCTTCATTGTAGGGCATTCAGATGATATAAAGAGCAAGTAAATGATATCTTGTAGAACAAGAAACTCATGGAGGGTTTTAGCTGTTATTTTTTAAAGTACCAAGGTTGTTTTGGACTAATGAATTCCTGTATTGGAGTAACACTAGTAGACCACAGCTGTAACAATTTATCTCCCTGCTGTAAAATATGGAAACTCTGAAAAGCTGAAACTCTTCAGTAGAAAAGTTGACTATATTTTCTCAGAGTATTTATATCTTTTTTTTTTTGTACAGCTTAAATACAAAGAAACCTACCAGAATGAAATGAAGGGTCACTATGTGGGTATGGGCATGGACAAAAGGATGCTCCATGCCATGAAAGTTGGCAGTTTGGCAAGCAATGTGAGTCCCTTTTAATCACTCTTCTATGGTTGTTGCCTACTTGTCTTTCAGTTTTTCTAAAATTAAGTTGATAGAAAACTTTAGATCATACTGTACTGGGGATCTGACAGATAGGTATGTTGAGAAGAAGGGAAATTCTGGAAACCCTTTTGTACTCTTTTATAGCTTACTGTGTGGAAGAAGTTAAAATAAGAAATTTCAGTGATCTGGCAACATACTGAGATCCTTCAGTTTTCTTTGACATCAGTAGGATGCTGAAGGTTGTTTGCCACCACCCCCAGGGTCAGACCTTTGCTGGAAAAAACAGTCTTTAATGAAGATTTCTGCATTCCAATTTAATTTACTGGGTTAGTCAAGAAGCTATTTCATTACATACCATTCCTTCAAGTACATTATTTACAAATCTGTAAGAAGCTTGAGAACTAAGCAGAAAGATAAAAGAGATGTGTCATAGGTGGAAGTTAAGTTAATGCTCCCACTGTTGGCATTGGATTAATTGAGAAGCTGAAAAAGAATCAATTAGTGGCTAAACTATGCAAATAATTTCATTTTCTTTGTCACTCATGACATTGAACTTACTTTGTTTCTTGCATTTAATATTAATATTATTGTTTCTCCTTTCCTCTTGACTGATAATTATTCAAACAAATGACAGGTGAAAAAAAAAGGAATGATTTTTTTTTTTTGTTCTCCTTGTGTTTCAGATAGCCTATAAGTCTGATTACAAGCACGATGGTGTTGACTACAATTACCCAGCTACTCTCACTCCTTCATACCAGACAACAAGAAAGCTGGTCCCTTTGAAAGATGTAAATAATTTTATGTTGTTTTTTTTTCCCCCTATGATTTGCATAGCCCATCATCTCACTGTAGGAGAGATTGTGATAGATTGCATGTGTCAAATGATGATTTAATTATAGGAGCAAACAGCCAGTGCCAAAAGAGTTAAAGCAAAAAAGTGCAGCGTCAAGAGGTCAGAGCAGTAGAAAGAGGTGCCATGTCCTGTTGTTGGCTTCAGTTCAGCATAGATTGTAGAGTGATGTGAAATCAGTGACTTCTGCCCTATCCCAGCTCTGTGCTGTGAAAGTCTCACCATCCTGGGGCAGCTTCAACAGCAGCATCAAGCACTGAAGGCACTGAAAGGACAGGGAGACTGAAACAGCCCTCTCATCCTTGGTGAAATCCCTGAGGATTGGTGCTGCCCTTTGAAGGGGAACTGATTGGTCACATAACCTTCCTCCAGCCTGTGGTCCATGCCAAAGAGCTGCCCTCTGTGCCTGGGCTTGAGTTACTGGTGGAGCAATGTCAGGAGGTTTGTGTACTGCTGTGGCTATCTGTCCTTCAGATAAATGAAGGATGACAGACTGTACAGCTGACTATACTTTCACCTCCCACAAGCATTAAAAACTGATCTCATCTACCACTGGCAGCTTAACCTGTGCCTTAGTTAGGAGCACAGTCACCAGGCGTGGCTTATAAAATTGACAGGGAGAGAGCAGCAGCTCTGCAGGGCATTTCTGGCTACCTAAGGTGTATATACCCTGCCTTTACATTGGAGTTGCAGTAAACCAGGAGCAACATGCCTTAGAGAGGTCATTAACATTATGTGACATTTATCTGGGGCTAAACACCTTTTCCAAAAAAAAGATGGTAGCACGAAGAGCTAGAATTGAGAACCCTGATGTTTTTGAGGAAGTATTGGATATACTTCAACTCTAAGATGAACTATTGCCTCTACAGCAGTAATGTCAGCTTTGCCTTTGTAAAAGCTGAAACCAGTAAAATTCAGTGTTTGATTGCTTACAGTGTGAGAGAGCTGTGTTTTTAAAGAGTAATGTAAAAAAACATTTCAGCAATTCCAGTGACTCTACAATTCATAGGGTTTGAAACACACAATTCCACTGGCCACAGAGACTCAGATGCACCAGTCCTGATCTGGGATTTTGAATTAGTCCCAGGACTTGTCTGCTCCCAAACAACACGCTTACTCTGAACTCTTTTAGGAGTACAACTCTCTCATACACTAAACAATCACAAGTAGCAATAAATACACAATTTCAGTTAAAAAGAAAGGATCTCTTTCCATGGAATTATAATTCTCTCTGTCTCTGAGGAAGCAAATACACTGTTTTAAATACCTTGATCACTTTGGACCTTTGAGATAATTCGGGCCTTTTTTCCTAGCTTTTGTCATTCTGGCAGAATGAGCAAGTTTATGCGAGGATACCTGAGATAAGAAGGTTTGCACTGAAATTGTTTCAGTAACTCAAAGTCTCTAGAAATATGCTCCACTTTACAGGCAAGGAGGTTCTTAAGAAAATAGTTTTAAGCAATGTGATTTGCAATGTTCGCAAAATGATGATTATTAATGGTGAATATTAATGAGGGCCTACAAAATCATAATTTTTTTCTGTAGCATAGCAATGAGTTCTTTTGCAGCAACAGGTTTGAAAGGAAGCTTCACTATGATTTTTTTTATCATGCATAGTCTGTGCTTTAACATATTTATTTTATAACTTGTTGTTGTTACTACCATATTAATGTGTTAGTAATTTAGTGGGCTCCAGTCCTCTTGATGGCTGACATTGAAATTACTTTTTTTTGTGCTGTAAGCACATATTTTTCTTTTTTCATCATCCACACAAAACTGTGACCACACAGGGAAATTCTGTGGTTAATTATTACATTAAAACTCAGTAAAGACAAAGCATAAGAGAGTTCATTTGCTTTATGCAGTGTTACACTGGACAGACCTCTTCATAGACAGTTACCAAGTTCCTTGTCTGATAAAGATAAGAAAGGATGAGGTGATGGTTAAGAATATCAATTTTATACCAACTATTTGGGGGATTTTATAGCAATGTTTTGCAGCTGATACTGCATCTTTTTAAGAATTTGTGTGTTTGACAGGAAGGGGTTATAAATTAAGCCATTTTCAGAGCGGGATGAAAACTGTGACCTTAGACAAGGAAGTTTTGAGAGCATTAACTCAGATTTCATCCAAGAGATCCTGGCATTTTTTCCTCAGCTCAATTTATTATGTTTTAAGCAATGCTTTATCCAGAGTATTAGCTAACAAACTTTGTCTATTCAATCTCTCCTTTTCTGGTCTGACCATTTCTTCCTTTACTAAATTTTTTTTGGTTGTTGTTTTTTAATTTTATCTCAAATTAGGTAAACTACAGGCAAAGCATAGACAAGCTGAAGTACAGCTCTGTTGCCAGCACTCCACAAATTGCTCAAGCCAAAATAAATGCGCAGCAGCTCAGCGATGTAAGTTCTGCCAACATTAGGCACTGTTGTTTATTGGAATTATGAGATTATTTCATTTCATAGCGTTGGTAGCCTTAAGTGTTTTTATTCTTGGTGGTTCTTTAGCAGATTTATGGTCAAAACAAGAATATATATTAAATGAAATCACTTTCAAAAATGTGGCAAGCATGCCAGTAGAGCTAATATTTAACTCCACTTTTAAGATTTGTATCAGTGTGCTTTGTTAGGAATTTATCTTCTGTGTATTTAAGGAAAGTTTTTTAATTATATCTTTTGTACTCAATCAGTAGCTTTTCTATGAGTAGAATAAATTTCTCTTTCCTAGTACCTAAGTAAAAGTTATAATTGCCTTATTGCCTTCATATTTACATCAGCCATATCTATGAGTGGATCTATAATGTATGACACCAATAACCTGAAATTTAACAGCAAGCAATCAGTCTAGTGGTTATACTTTAATTAAGTTAAAAATAACTGAGTGTCTTGCTGACTTTTTCAATATATGCAGTTGAACTACCGAGCCCAGTATGAGAAGACAAAAACAAATTACACTCTACCTCAGGATGTACCTCAGTTAGTGAAAGCAAAAGCCAATGCTGAGTTGTACAGCGAGGTAAGTCAAGCCTTGTGGAAATGCTGGCATTCATGGTGCTGTTAATAGATAGAAATTAATATAAAGATGATAACACTCTTTCTGGAAGCACTTACCATTTATCATTTGGCTTTGTACTAAACAACATGAAATATGGTGCCCAGAATAGACAGAGATCCAATTTCAAGGACAGCGAAACCTCTAGACTTCTTTTTTCCAAGACATTTTCAGATTATCTGAATTTCTTTAAATAAGTAAATCAGTATTCACTTCACAAAACTAGCTGCTTCTGAGGTGGTATTTTTATGAAGAACCAACATTTGCACAGTTCTAGTAATCAAAGTCCGCTGAAGTCAATGGAAAGAAACAGTGAATTCAGCAAACTTGGATCAAGCACACTGTTGCTCCATTCATACTTCCTGACAATATATAGTGATTCACTTAGAGTCTCGTGTGTTAAAACCAAATGGTTGCAGGAAAAGTTGAATTTCTATTTAATTTTTAAAGTATTTTTCAGGCCTCCATTGTCATAGACAGTTTTGGAGAGAAAAAAGCCCAAGGCAAATAAGTGCAAAATGAGAAAAAAACCTTCAGATATTACTGGTGTGACTTTTATTTTTTAAACAGTTTCATGATTTTTCATGGTTGTGAGTTGGCATTACTGCAAGTTTTTTGCATCTTGTGTTCTTCCCCTAAGTTTTTTTGGAGTTGTTTTGGTGCAGTGCTGTGGAGGAACATTCTTTGCGACTGTACTGGGTTGGGATGCATGCTCATTGTTAGATACTGGTAAAATACAGACATGCAAAAGCCAAATCCAGAAACTGGGGCTTCCTGAAAACCTTCTGCCTTCATTAGGTGCACGCATAACATGAATGAAGCCATACTTGACCTTGCTTTAATGGAATTTCAAGTGGAATCTTGAAAAAGAACTTAAAAAACTATTACTTTAAGTTCCACTAACTTTCGAAAGTTAAGGATGTGATTCTCCTGCATTTCATCTGTGTTTGTGAGATAGTGTGGCTCACGAGTGTGCTTTTGAAGACAATCTGACCATAAGGGCTGCTTCACTGACCTGTGCTTCACGTTGTGGGGTGGTCTCAGAGCACATGAGCTGGATTCCTTTTGAATGCCCTCCAACAGCTCATGTAAAGAACTGCAGCTTCAAATTCAGTGCATGGGACTTGACTGGTTGTAGTTTGGGGGTGGGAAAGAAAAATTCTGAGATGAGTGGTGTGATGTCTGGTTCTTAGCTAGCTGTTCTGCCTATAGATCAGCTCCTATAGATCTCTACTATTTGCATAAGTAGACATAACCAGAGGCACTTTTGAAAAACCCTCCCTCCTCCATATCTGTCTGAAAATGAGAGTTATTAGTGGTTGTTCTGGGACATTAAGTGCCTGTGAACTCCAAGAATAAAATTTTGACTCAATCCTAGACAATTAATTAGCTCAAAATTACAATGAACTGTGACTTAAGAAGGTCCCAGTTTGTGGACTGAGCATATTTATACTTCTGCTTTTCTCTGAGCCATTTCCATGTTTGTTTGAAAATCCTGTGTTTATGTGTCTGTGACATGTTGTTGTTTTTCCTTTCTCAGATTAAGTACAAAGAAGGCTGGGAGAAGAGTAAGGGCCAGGGCTTTGAAATGAAACTTGATTCTCTGCCTTTACTTGCTGCCAAAGCATCAAGAGATCTTGCCAGTGATGTATGTGACATTTAGTTACCTGGGAATTATTCTTTATAGAAGTAGCTGTAGCACAGGGAAATAAAGCTTAGTTCTCTTCATCTGGATTTTTAATCCAGATGCATTTGGCTGTCCACCTTTCTCGATGGCTAATGAACAGTTGGAAAATTTCTCAGATTCTGCTGTGAAATTTCACTCTTCAAAAAAAATTTTTTTTAAATCATTTGTACAGAGTGAAGCAAAATTTTCACAATAAACCCATAGTGAAATTCAGTGTTTTGAATTGTTTATAGCCTCAAAAATAGTGTTATCATCTACTACAAAGGGAATTCATATTTCTTTAGTCTGCTTCCTTAACATAAACACATGTATATAAAAAAATTGCAAACAAAATCTTTCTAAACAACTTATATCAAGATTTTTAACCTGTGGAGAGGCAGAAAAGGGAGACACATTTTCTGCAGCTGGAAAGTGTTCAGCAGTGGTGGGGATTCTGAAATCCCACCTCATTAAGAAAATCAAATCTTGAATTCCTTGCTTGGATTGATTTCTTATCTTTGCCTCTAAGAACGAGATAATTTAGCTAATCAGAAGAATTAAACTTTATAAGCATATTCACCTCAGAGGGCTGAGCCTTAAAGAATGAGGTTAGAGACCTCATAAATGAGACTGACCTTGCATCTTTGGAATTTCTGAGAAAATCTGGGAAATTTGAAGTGACAATGATAGAATCAGACTAAGCTCTTCTAAATTTTGACTATCCAAACCACCAGTGTAAAACATATTGCTTATCTCATGGGTAATTGGAAATATTCTTAGATTTACGTCTCTTTTGGGTTTTTTTTGACAGATTAAATATAAAGAAGAATATGAAAAAACAAAAGGAAAAGCAACTGCAACCAAGGATTCAAGACTTTTGCACTCTCTGAAGGTGGCCAAGATGAGTAGTGAGGTAGATTATTTCTCTTACTCAAAAGACGTTTTTCATAATTAGAAAACTTTCAGCAACACTATGCAATCTACCACTGTTACTGCTCTCACTGTAAGAGATTCTTGGAAGCATTTAACAAAATTGGTTTTCCTTCCTCCATCTGTTAATCTGCAATGGTTGCACAGCAGGGGATTTTGGGCAATGGTGTCCTTATTTTGGGGCAGGGAAATAACATCCTATTAAAACCTCAATATGAATAAAATATCATCAGATTAAAACCTCAATATAAAAACTTCTACACAGAACTTTCAAGTCTGTAAAGGTATGTTTAAAAGTAAGGTGCACTGTAATAGAGAAAATGTCTCTAGTATCTGGAAAATTTAGCCTGGCATCTGTTTTGTCCTTTATAGGGCCTGATTTCTACATGTGTTTGGAGTTTTTTTGCCTAATCTACATAAGGACCCAAACAAGAGGAGTGATTTAAAATAGCTTTGCAATATCTGATACAGACAGTCTGTTTTCATTGCTTCTCTTTCTAGATTGCCTACAAAAAAGGGTTTGAGGAGAGCAAGGCCCATTTCCATCTGCCCATGGATATGATAAACCTGAGGCATGCTAAGAAGGCTCAGGCTCTTGCTAGTGACTTGGATTATAGAACAAGACTCCATGAGTACACTGTGCTTCCAGAAGATATGAGGACCAAGTGGGCAAAGAAGGCCTATGATCTCCAGAGTGATGTAAGATGATGTACACCCAGCTTAACTGTTAAAAACAGTATAAGTGATTATAGACTTTTTCCATTTGATCTTAATTCTCATTTCATATCAGCACTGTCTGATTGTACTATGGCTTTTTAAAATGTCTTTGCAGTGGCTTTGAAACTGGAGAGGGTGCACATGTTACTTGCAAACATTATACTTGTGTTCCCTGTGCCAATAAATGTAATTTTCCTCTGCAGCTCCAATATAGGGCAGATCTGACATGGATGAAAGGAGCTGGATGTATCACAGAAGGAAGTCTTAATATACAACAAGCCAAAAAGGCAGGAGATTTAGTCAGTGAGGTAAGCAAAGTGCTCAGGTATCTGCATGTTGTTTGTTCAAAGGTTTATGCACACTTATTCCATTACATTATGTGGAATAGGTAAGGAATTCCTAACAAGGAATATCTGAGAAATGGAAAAACTGATGGATATAATTTAGTTATTCAATAGTTTAGAAGGTCCTGTGTTAGAGATTAAAATTCTTTTATATAATTATCAAAATAATCTGTGCGGTAGAAATCCTCATAGTTGTGCTTCCACCTCTTTTCATTCACCTGCCCATTTTGCAGAGCAGCATTGAATTTCCATTGAGTTTCTTGTGCTACGTGAAGCACAGAGAGGCTTTAAGGAGCAGTATTGAAAAATTAGATATTTGTTAGCCATGTTTGAAAATTTCCTTGCTCCTTGGCAAGTAGGGGCTGTGACTTTACTGTCAGCTTCAGCTTTTCCTGCTTTGCTTTGCTTTTGCTTTATTAATTTGTGGCTTTGCACTGCCAATAAGCTGATGGAAGTAAACTTCCTCAGCTTCTCAGCTATGGCTGAGCAGGCTCACTAGTGCTAGGAAAACTAGAGAACAGTGAGAAAAATAAATTAGGGGAAGTTTGACGGGAAGGATAAAATCCCACTTAGTTCTGGAAGGAGGAACAGAAGCCAGCTAGTTACTGGTGATCACACTCTGGCACCTTGGGTATCTGACATCCTCTCACTACTCCTACAAGGGGGAAAAAATACATCTTAGAAACAAAAGAAGAGCAGCTACCTCAGATCTGGCGTCTTGCTAGGGATAGACTGACATCTGCTTCTGGGGTGTGCTGTAGTAATAATCACTTCCACAAATATTTAATCCATAATGATCTGCCTTTGCATTCCAGTGCTGTGCAAGGCCACGAGATGGCTGACAGTCACTTAAACTGGAGACTGGTGGATATTATTTTAGAGATCTCTGTTGCCATACAAAGCCTGGCGTTTTGTCATTTCTTTGCAGGATGTCACTACATTGTGTTCCATGCAATGTGACAAAACATGCTGTTTTTAATCTGCCTCCCTCCCTTCCAGGTTTCTAAAATAAAGCGATGAGCACCTCTTTGAAGTGCTGCATGCTTTTTTAACTTCTGTTTTGTGTTCCCCTAGCAGAGACACAGTGTAAACTGATCTGTTCACCCATCAGTTCAAACAGAAGAATTTCTCTCCTGAAATGCCAGATTATGAAAAAAAAAGCATTTACACCCTTTCTAGGTGGAATGCCCCACTTCATGACTGAACTGGTAGAATAAAAATTCAATTAACGTATACTAGAAGTGTTTGCTTGGTCTACCCTGTTACACTGTGGTCTTGAAACAGAGTCCCACATTTCCTTGCACTATCTCAAAGAAAGAAAGTATGCTTAGCTCGCTCTCAAATGAGTGGTGCAAAAGGCTGAGGCAAAGACATTAATTTGAAACAGGCCTGTTCTGAAGCCTGATGAAGTCAGTTAAAGTTTTCCATTCACTTCAGTGTGTTCCAGATGTAAAACAAAAAGTAAAATGGAATGAAACTATGGACAGTCTTATTTATCAAACTAAAAATATTAGTCTCTATGCACATTTGTCTGTTCAAATGGATTTTATATAAGTACTGGCACCAGAGGATGAAAAATATTGTTCATTTTTTTCTATATCTGAGACTTTAGCCTTTTGGAGGCCTGTCACAGCTGTTCATCCTAGAAAGGCTTGACTGCAGTGTCTGTGCTGAGCTCTGCTTTGAAAAGAGGAAGATTTTGAGAGGAAGGGGAAGATTTTGGATTCAAGTTACTTCCAGGACTCTGAAATTGCTCACTCTAATTTAATTATAATCTTAATAATTTAAAAATATCTCAGTAACATGCATTCAGTTATTTGAACCACCCATGCATATGCTTGAATAGTCTCTTATAAGGAAATGAGATAGTAACACTGTGTGGCTTATCAGCTCTCTTGGGTCCTGACTTAAGTCATACCCAGGTTGTGAGCACCACTCACTGGCTGGTGTGCAACCTTGGTCCTGTAAGACATGTAGACAGTACATCTGGCACCAAAGATATCCATGCCTGCAGTGTCAGCAACAGTGCCCTTGGCACACACTTGCACTGCCCTCCTCTCCTCAAAATACCAGCAGTGGGTAGTACTTGGAAGGTTATTTTATTGACACCTGTGCTAAAACTGTCTTGGGAATTTACGGGGCACTTTTGGCTCTATCAGTTGTTTTTTTACAAACTGATACATTTTTGGGGGAGGGCAAGTACTGTAGAAAATTTTGTATAACTTGGTTTAATTTGCTGTAGACAAAGTACAGGCAGAAGGCTGATGCTCTGAAGTTCACCAGTGTGGCTGACAGTTCTCAGATCAAGCATGCCAAGAAAAGCCAGGAACTTCAAAGTGATGTGAGTCCTTGACTGAATTTGTCTCTTTGCAAGTAGCTTAGGCATAGTGTGGTCATTCCTGACATATGTACACCAGTGTGACGGTGAGAGAGCCCCCAGTCATGAAACCTTTCAATATATAAAGTTTCTTCAGATTCATTCTAAGGGGGTTTATTTGTTTATTTGATTAGTTCTGTCCTTGAATTCTTTGAACTAGAACAACAGCAACAAAAAAGCACCACTGAGAATGAGCTCCTGACTCCTGTTACTTCTCTGTTGTGTGCTGGACAAGCTGCCTTTCTGTGTGTGCTGAAATCAGAAGAGTAACCATAGGTTTAGAGCTTTATAGGAGGGACTTGCTTTTCTATGGGATGTAAGAAATGTAACAATCTGTGAAATGGGGCATATTTTCATAGTTTTTCAACAGCTCCTCCAAGAACTTCGTGGGCTAAAGCAGAGCAGTTAATTTCTCTGCTGTTGTAGCCCTGGGATATAAAATGGGGGTGATTGCTACTTGGATCATAAAAGGTCCTTGATGTTTTCAGTCAAAGTTGGAATGTTAGTCCTCACTGGAGTATTGTGTCAGCTGTTACATCTAGGTCACAAATATTGCCTGCAGATTCAATTGCTTGGTGTTCTTCATTTCATGCCTAGAATTCTCTGTTTCTATGTCCTATTAAAAACTTCCATTCTATCCAAGAAGTAGCAACAGTTTAACATTGGGTGAAATATGTTCTTGCATGCATTCTGTATAGAGTATGAATTGCTGTCAGCTTTATAGCTAGCTAAGTAGCTAACTTTGGGAAAGAGAATTAAAGTATCCTAATATGTGTGTTGCTTCACAGCTTCCTTGAAATTTAACTGTAACTAGTTTGGTCAACCTGACTCTGTAGGTCAGTTTTTAAATCCATATTTAACAAAAAAAATTCAAGATGCTAAAGAAAACCTCTCCAAAAAAGTTAACCCTAACAAACCCTTGAATATTTGGGTGTTTTAACCAGTACTCCTTCAACATTAAATGTGGACTACTGCTTTTATTGACCATGCTTTGCTTCCTGTGGACAGGTTGCCTACAGGTCAGGGAAAGAGCAATTTCTTCATCAGTACACCATCAGCAAAGATGACCCTGTCTTCATGCTGGCCAAAGCAAATGCTGCCAATATCAGTGAGGTACTGTGTGATTCCCTCACTCCTGTGGATAGTTACAGCTGCTGTGAAATACTTGTTCTGTAGGTAACACTTATGTTCTTTCTCTGAGAAGGTCCTCATGTTTTAGGTGTAAAAACTTGAAATTTAATTACATGCTCCTAATAAACAGTAGTCACATCTGCTGTTCTGAAGACTTGCCACTTTTAGAGTTTGAAGCTGTGTGTTTTTCACATGCTTCCAGGTGAGTGACACACTGGCAGTTTCACTGGAACCAGTGAGATATTGGGGTTGCAGTAACTGCAGTATCCACAGTTACAGGATGTGAGGGAAGACACCAGGATCTGATCCACAGCCATGTGGTTTCTGGGCAGAGAGTGTAGGAGGGACTCATTACTTGAGTTTTCACTGTGACTATAGAACAAATAGAGTGGATTGATAGTAATAAAGAAATTGTGTTGTTGTCATCTCTTTAGAAACTCTACAGGAGTAGCTGGGAGAAGCAGAAGGAAAAAGGATTTGTGCTTCGTCTGGATGCTTTGTCATTCTTGACAGCTAAGGCAAAGAGGGATCTGGCAAGTGATGTGAGTATGGACTCCATCAGCCTTCTTTATTCTTAGGACAGCTGACAGTCCAGGCTGCTGCTAGTGTTGGGGATGTGTCACATACGTCTCAGTGCCCTGAGCCACCCTCACTCAATTCATGCTAGGGAGCGATGGAGGAGTTGTCTGGGTGATTGGCATTCTGTAATTAGTCAGAAGGTTTGCTCTGAGCAATTCAGAGCTTTTCTCCACATGCTAGCTGTGTTTTCCTATTCTCATTTTGACCCGAGGGTGAATTCTAGAACTCAAAATGAAGTGGAAATCTCCTGCAAAACATCATAACTCAATACATCTATGTCTGGCCAGAAAATTCCTGAAAGAACCTTCTGACCTCAGTGCTTGAAAAATGTTGTTTCTCCTAGAGAAAAACAAAAACAAAGTATTTCTTGTAGGTTTTTGTGAACATATTATTGTCAAGAAAGGGCTTTTCTTTATAAACACTAATTTCTAAGACATTCCATTTCTCTTTTGCAAATGATCTTCTTTCTTGCTTGTATCGAGGACCCAGCATGCCACAACACTGACAGACCATTGCTTTACTACTAGTAGAGCTGTCAGTTTGGCAGCTTAGATTATTTACTCTTGGTCTATTTGTTTTCTTCACAGGTTAAATATAAGGAAGGTTATGAGAAGATGAAGGGTAAGCTCATTGGAGTAAAAGCTGTGGAGGAAGATTCGCAGATGGCTCATTCCCTGCAAATGTCAAAGCTGCAGAGTGATCTGGAGTACAAGAAGGCCTTTGAGGGCACAAAGAGTCAGTTCCAGATCCCCATGGATATGGTTAACCTTGTCCATGCCAAAAAGGCTCAGAATTTGGCCACAGATATAGGATACAAGACATCTCTCCATCAGTACACAGCCCTGCCTACCGACAGGAAAGTGGCATGGGCCAAGTGGGCCTACGGATTGCAAAGTGATGTAAGTCCAGACCTTCATGTACATCCATACCCTTCCATCCAGCCCATTCTCAGCCCCACTTAGGGCTGACTTTCTTCAGACATTTATGCTTTTAATGCCATGACACCTTTATGCACCTAAGTTTTCAGCTATTTCTGTTTTTTCAGCTATTTCAGTGAATAGCTATTTTTCAGCTATTAAACAGTGAATATTAACACAGTAAATATTAACCACTTACTTCCTCAAGAGATATATTTAAGTTGTGCAGTGTTTTTGAGGAGAGTTATAACTCCGTTTATGAGCATGGCTTCTTCAAAGCCTACTTAAATGTTAATAAAACTCTAGGATTCCTATATGATGTACATTTATTTTTGTTTCCTAATGTGCAGGGAGGTTAAATAATGTATGGTGATAAAATTGGTGATAAAATTCCATATGGAGACCACATGTTCAGCTGTAACCATCAGATGAACTGTTTGATACTGTAAACAGTTACTTTAAGTTAGACTTTCCATTCTGAGGTTTTAACTGAGAACTTTTCAAGGAGACTGAGGTAGAAATGTGTACAGGCCTTGTTGAGATATGGCTGCTGAAACATTTCTGGCATCTTTGAGAAACCTGACTTACAGTCAACATTTGAAATTCAGGTAGGAGAGATTTTGTGAGGAAAGTGAGAAATACTCCTGTACTTTCCTCCTTAAAAGACACGTGGGAAAACAAACAAAACACAATGCTTTCTCTCCAGTAAAACAAAAGGGTATGGTTTGGGAAACGCTAAGTATCATTTTCTTATAATTGCAAGTCATGGATGATCTTTTAAAGAGTGCTCTATACAAATAAAAATGAAGTTAGAGAAAAACTGCAAACATCAGTGAGGTGTAGACCACTTTTAAAAATTACCTTGCAAAGTATATTGCACAAGTACTGGTGAGTCCTCATTCTTCTATTTCATTCTGTATTTTTTTTTGCTTTCCTTGCAAATATGCAATAGTGAATAAAACAAATGCAGGCACTAATTTGACTTCATTGTTGTTCCTGAGATGTCTGAATCCTTTAATGGCATTTTAAGTGTATGAACACGAACAATAGGACTTTTTTTTTCCTTTGTCAGAACCGATACAGAGCGGATTTGAACTGGATGAAAGGAGCTGGATGGATAGCCACTGGGTCATTAAATGTGGAACAGGCTAAGAAGGCAGGAGAACTCATTAGTGAGGTGAGATTTCATGACAGCATGTAACAGAATTTGCTGCATAATGCGTGCAAAATGTCTGTATAAAATTAAAATAATTTCCACTCAAAGGGGAAAGAAAAAGGCATACCACATGAAAGCCCTCAAAACCAGGGATAGGACTGGTAATTAGAGGGAAACCAGATACCAAACACATACCAGTAGGAGTCCATATAGCCTTTGCAAAAACAAAGTAGGTGACAAACGATATTATGAATAATAATGGCAATCAAACAGTGCTCAATTGCTAACCACTCGCCTACCTTTTTAATGAAGAAAAACAGGAGAGATGATGAAAACGTGGAGTCATTTGACCCAGAACCTTCTTTTATAATAGATACACGTTTCCTTCTTGCTCATTTTTCATATACATTCATGCTAGCTATTGAAATTCATATAGATATCTCTGTCTGTAGCTATCTGTCAGCCCAAGTAGTTTTCATCCTTATTTCTCCGTATAACCAATATCACTTACAGGGGAAAGCATACTCTAGAATACTTTGTGCCTGTCCCATGAGGCCTTCAAATGAAGTTCTGGCGAAAATAGTTAAAAGGTTCATGGTATTCTGCTTCTCTTGTTTCAGAGAGAGTCCTACTGGCCAAATCTGTTGCTGTAAGAGTTTGAATCCTGTGATTTTTCAATAACTATGGTGCAGGAATCATGTGTCCATTCATGCTGCAGGGTCTCAGAAAAATACAGTTATCCTTTCACAACTGATTGCTAACACTATTTTTTTCCCATGTAATTATCTATTGTGAAGAAGGATGATATTTTAGACACAATAAATGAGATCTTCAGCTAGCGTCAAGCAAGGTAGTTTCATAAAAGCTGGTACAGTAATGCCATCTGGAATAGTAACTGTGGATGTGTATAGGTATTCCATTGGGTTGTTACAGTTGTGAAAACTGATGAGTAGAAATTTGACCTCCTAGGTTGTCCATCTCAACCTTTTTGTGAGTACTAAGCAATGTTAGGTTGATATGAGCCTTGTCCTTTCTTACACATACACGTGACTAGCCCTTCTAACACTGCTAAAAAACAATTGCCAGAATATAATTTCTAGCAATTTAATGCAGAGATGCTCTGGTCAACTCCACTTTTACTCCAAATCTGATCAAGACAAGGTATAAACCACTTTTGTCCCCAGTTAAAATTAGTACAATTACTCATTTTTAAGATATTACTTTCAGAACTCAAAACATTACTTATAAGCTTATAATACTTTTAAGTGCTTATGTGTTTTACTTTGGTATTTTTAGTCTTCAAAGGGTCAAAATGTTGCTTCAAATAAACTTCTTTTGGTCAGAGCTCAGTTTAAAAGAAGATGACAAGCCACAAGTTCATCTTGTGCATTTGGAAAATTTAGTATGTGCTATTTGGAGAAGTGATAAGGGTACTGATGGATTTAAGACAACTTCTGCAGGAAGGGAAGCTTTTAGTGACAGGGCCAGATGGAAAAAGTGTCATTTTTCCATTGAACTGCCCACACCTTATATATGTATATATAAGACCTCTCAGAAATTACTATGGGTCCTTAACAACAAGTAAAATTAATGTCATTATCTAGAAGATATGCCATAACGATTAGGTACAGTGTCAATGGTTGCATAGATTTGCTGCAGGTCTCAGGAGGTAACCTAAACCGCTTAACAATAAGTTAATTAATTGCCAGTATTAACACACCACAATTGTATATAATTTCTTGCTTGAAGGAACTATAAGTTAAAAATACAGTCAATCATGCTCTATTTGAAGTAATATAAAAAAGATTTTAAAATCCGAAGTTCTGGAGTATTTAGGTAAGCAGAACTTGATTTTGAAATATTTTTCTTAAATTTAAAGATTAATATTAATTGGCAAAATGTTATTGTTAAATTGAAACAAATATTAATCTGAAAGTACCTAGGACATAAAGATGAGGAAAGAGGAATAATAATTATGTTCACAAATTCACTCTAATCTCCAGCAACCTATGATTTTTCTCTTTCAAATAGCATGAAAGAGCAGCACAAAATTCACAGCTTTGATCTTTTTCTGCTCAACAGAAGAAGTACCGTCAGCATCCATATGCTTTGAAGTTTACCAGTATTAAAGACACTCCTGAGATGATCCAGGCTAGAATTAGTTATAACCAGGCTGTGGATGTAAGTTATAATGTATATACATTATGATTATAAGAGTGGTATCCTCTTTGAACGACCTGATTGAAGCACTGGCTTTCTCTCTCTTTCTTTCTCTGAGATTATCCTTGGGAACCATGAAACTTCTGTATTCTTGTGTGGTGCATCCCACAAAGAGCATGTTTCTAACTTGGATTGGGAAGCCATAGAGATCCCACTGAAGTGAATGGGATTTTCATACAGAAAGTGCTTTCTGTCCCATTTATTTTCAGAAGTAAAATTTAGGACTAAGACTGACTTTGACCTTTAAAAAATTTTGGCCTTTTGATATTCACTGAGGAAGAACACATTTGGAGTTCTTTCCCCTTTTCAAACATCTTTCAAATTTCAGTTTCTGCATGTTCTTTGGAAATAAAATGTAAGGCAGAATGACAAGGAAGAAAAAATAAATTATTTCAAGCTGTCATCCTGCTGAGAGAGAAATCCAGGAGGGGGAACCTTAAAGGGAAGAATTGAGGCTGTTTGGTGTTTAAACATGTTTATTTTTAATAGAAGAGCGATTTAAAAATATTGTAGACTTAACTGGGATAATACAGAAGTGAATAATAAGCAAAAGTCACTCAAAAAAGACAAGTTTCAAACATGAGAGGATGTTTTATGGTGAAAATAGAAATTTTTAAAGTGAAGGAGAAGATGAAAGACTTTGTGTAAAACACATGCTATTGTAATACTTTTGGTGTCTGTGCCTTTGGTTTAATTAATAAGATCCAAAAGGCTTACATCTCAGGCAGGATAAATATAAGTCATTTTGTTCCACTGAGCCACAGTCAAAATCAGTCTGGTGCTCTACTTCTTCACACATGGAGTGCTCATTAATTTTCCTCTTATGGAGCTGCAATGCAAGTGGGCCCAGCTGCTGAAAAAAGTGTCAAATAGGTGGAATGGAGGGGTCTATTCTAATCTAGAGGGTCTTGAATGCTCCTGCAGAAATAATAGCCTGGGAAAGGCAAGTCAGGTGCTCCAGACATGGGTCTTATCTAAGGCAAAAAGGTGTCTGTCTGCACCCATCTGAAAATTATGGTGTCAATGTAAGAAGAAAACTAGGCTAGGAAAGAAAATATTTTAGAAGGAGAACTCTGCAGAGCCATTGCAGGGGAAGTTCCAGTTGCAGTTAACTGCACAGAACTCCTCTTACCTGTCTGCAGACATCTAAATGTTATCTGGTCCTGGGCCAGCCCTGTGCTCTTCCTCCAAGGGCTGATTCTAGAGGCACACACAGACACCCCTTTTATGACGGAATAAGTCACCCTCTGAGGTTTTTAAATCTTATCCCATTGACTATTGAGAACCCTCTTGCAACTAAGTCGGGAAATAAATTTGGAGTGATGTGCACAGATAATTGCCATCCCATTTATCTGCTAAAATTGAACACCTTTGGAGAGAGGTGTTTGGGGAACTTCAACTCCCTGGATTTCTGTGTAATTTCAGTGTTGGTGGGCCACTCATTGCTGCACATCCTTAATGACTACTGTTTATTCTTCTTCCCTCCACTCACATATGTTAGAAGTTTTATCAAATTAATATTCAAATATCTGAATTTTCATATACATTGATTTACACACTCAAAACTTCAAGGAGCTCCTCTCTAGCATACTCTAGCTGATAAGTGTATCAGACTCCCAAAGCCTTTCGAATCCTTTTTGACTGATACAATTACCTGTATTTATTAATGCCTCTGTTGCTTTTCTGTAGTGTTTGCTTTCCATAAACCTAATTGTTAATGTTTCTGTTTGAACTAATGATTGAACATGTAGTGAGTACTTGCTACTGAAATTCATCTCTGTTTGCAGAGGCTGTACAAGGAGCATGGAGAGAGTATAAAGCATCAGTATACACCAACGACAGATCTTCCTGAAATCCTTCAGGCCAAATTAAATGCTATGAATATCAGTGAGGTATAAACCTGGCCTTTAATATTTTAAAGGAAAGTGGAAATGTTGATAGTGCTTTGATGTTTGTCCTAAACAGGAAATCATACTAAATTTCTTTCCTTTCTCCAGTATATGATCATTCTATGGTCTAAATATTTCTGAAGTGATATAGGAAATCAAACTTCTTGTCCAAATTCACCTACATTAGAAACATTAAGAATGAACAAACAAACAGTCTTTTATGATGTACATTTGTCTTGCGATAATTCCTGTTGTGCATTGATAGTTTCATTTGTGATTGACCTCTGCATTAGAATAGAATGAAACTCATGTGGTAACGTAGGATCTCAAAAATGCTGCAATGTCAACCCTCTGAACAGCAACTCTTCTTTATTTCTGTTCCATATTTCCTAGACTCATTACAAAGAGTCCTGGAGAAGGATGAAGGATGGTGGCTATCAACTGAAACTGGATGCCATCCCCTTCCAGGCAGCAAAGGCTTCGGGTGAAATCATAAGTGATGTATGTGAACTTATGGCTGATATTGTCTAGTAGGACATACAGGCTGTATCTGCCCTGCTGAGGGACTCTTGATGGAAGCAGCATGTTCAGCCAGCTCTACACCTGGGAGACATTTGGCCTCGGACTAGTTAGTTGTGCTTTTGGAGGTGCAGCCACAATGAGGTGTTACTGGTAAATAAGCAAAGGCAGGTTTGTGAAAGCAGAGCTGAGAAGTGACTGGACAATCACAGGGACTGCAGTTGGGTGAGGTCTTCCTAGAACCCACTAAGGCTTCATTCAGATTTATTATTGTACTGAGTATGGTCAGAATTTACTGTATTATGAAACCCCTTTTATTCAGGTTTTAACAGCTGGACTAACACTTCTCTTCACTGCTATCCACATTTCTATTCTTACTTCCTTTTTAGCACAAATATAAGGAAGCATTTCAGAAAATGAAGGGGCAGATGGCTGGTTCATGTGGCCTGGATGGTGACATTCGTATTGCTCATTCAGTCCATGCAACATCGCTGCAGAGTGATGTAAGTACAAGAAAGAAGATGGGCATTCTTGGTTTCCTAACAGCGAGTCGTTCCTCAAGGAAGATGCACTTAGCTGTGGACTAGCTGTGGAATAGCCTACTTATTTATAACTTAGGGCTTTCTGTCCCACTTTCCAGATATGTAAATATAATCGTGATATTCTTGCCATTCTGCTATGTTATTTACAGTAACATTAATTTGACAGTAAAAGGAGCCTGTGTTCTAGCACACTCTCCTGCTTCAAACCACTGCTGCCTATCACAGAACATTTCACTCTGTGAAAGCATCACTCAGAGGCAGGTCTAATTGAGAATCAGCACTGGTCTTTGTACAGAAGTAAATTAAATTAGTTATTCAGTGTTTATTTTCAATTTATTGTTTTTCTGAAAGACAAAAGGATGAACGAGTTTATGGAATTTCAAGCTGGGCTTTTTTGGTTGGGGAATGGTTCCCACCTCATCTTGAGATGTGCCAAGAATCACATCATTTTTGTTTGCTTGTAAGGATTGTAACATTTCAGTGCATTTTGAAGTTTGTGGCTTGATCCAGAAAACAGTGAAATATATGGGAGGGTGTTCATGGTTCTCAGAAGTGCTGGTCTTGTACTGATGGCAAGCTTAGACATACAGGTAATAGCAAGTGCCTGAAGAATTCATCCATCTGTCAGGTTACTCTAAGTCATTTGATGGCCATCAATAGTTCTGGATGTTCATTATCCCAATGAACAGCCTGAACATCTCGAATTTGTATAATCTGATAGGGAAATGTCATGTGAAAAAAGTTTTTTGAAGATTTCTACACCTTTCTTCTCCTGGACAGAGATAAAAAGTTAAAAAAACCAACCCAGCACTAAATATCGCTTTAAAACTATGAAACAAAACTGGCCAAATCAACAAATATTTTGACCGAGGATTTGTTCTTCTAATATAAATAAGGCTGTTTGCATGTTTTATTCAGGCAGTAGCTGCCCCTTTTTGTGGCACTTTCTAAAAATGCAGTGAATTAGGACTTGTCTTGCCAGTTTGGTTAATTTTATAGATTCAATGTATCAAGTTATAACAAAAAACTAACAAACAAAATAATCTCAGTTTAATTGAATATAATATAGATGGCTACTTTTTTGATGAAGAATAGGCTGTCACATATTCTAATTATAACTATTGGTCTTTCACAGTATGGTGAAACAAGTTATGGAACTTGTTTTAAAAAGAATAATTTATACTGCAAAATGGAAGAAATACGAGGAATGTCTCCTCTGATCAAAACCTGAATTTTAATTACGTTGCTGTGATATCTTTGTGATCTGTTTCTCATTTGATAGGTGAAATATAAGCAAGGTTTTCAGGATACAAAGTCTCACTTCCACCTGCCACTGGATATGATACACTTGGTCCATGCCAGGAAAGCCCAGGCTTTGGTCAGTGATCAGGAATACAGGCAGCTGCTCCACCAGTACACAGCTCTGACTGACGATGTGAGGCTGCGGTGTGCCAAGAACGCCTACAAACTGCAGAGTGAGGTGATTTCAAAGTGTCCCAGGGATATTTCCCTGTTGGTTCTGGTGTGACATAATTCTGCTCCAACTCCCGACAGCTGAGAGCGTGTGTTTGAGCAGCAGCTGAGGGATAAAAAATGGCTGTTCCCCCTTGATTGCATGTAGGAATGAGGCTTTTATCTTATGGAACAATGTGTGTGACTTTTATCTTATGGAACAATGTGTGTGATCATACTACACTGAGAGATAAAGTTTGAGTAGTCTTTGATGATTGGGTAGAAAAGTGTTTGCAAATGAGGATGATTGGACTGTTGGCAAAAATACTCTTTTTAAGGTCTTGCTAACTACGCAAACCCTGTACCAACTAGTATTTACAACTTGGTTTGCATCTGGGTGGAATTCACGTGTACTTTCACAACAAAGATCTGATTTGTAAGACACTTATAAGCTCTGGCCCAAGACATAGCCACTGAAATTTTAAGAAGGACGAGCTTAACTCCCTACGTATTTTTGAGTAAAATTAACTGGGTAATGACTTACAAATCTGTAGGCACAGCCTTGATCAAAGGGCTTTTCATAGATTACATTGCCCCTGCAGACCTCAGGAGGGGCTGTATCTTTCAAACATGTCTGGCCACAAAATGCTGCTGTAGATCAGTTCGACACTTCCAGCCAACAGAGTTGGAGATGGCAGACCATGTCCAAACAAGTGTAACGTCAGATTCCAGTTGTGCTGCCCTAATTTGGGTGAAACACACATAATCAGAGATTCTGAGGCAAGTTTCCATCCATCCTACTCCTCATCCTCCTCATTATCAAATGAAATAATATTGTATTTTTCAGTAGCCTATTGGTAACTTTTTTAAAATTAGTATTTACAGCGAGTCACTGCTAGGTTTGGTGGTCTGGAAAACACGTTAATGAAGTGTATGCAGTGGCTCAGTGCTATTTTTCTTTGTGTTCCTTGCTTATATTATGACCATTCAGAACTGTTAAAAATCAAGGCTATTTTGTCTACAGTTTCTCTTACTTAAAAGCTACTATCCTTTATTTAAGGATATTGTCTTAGGGTTTTATAAACTGGTCTTATTTTATGTATATTTATAAATCATTAATGTCTACCTGTGATGTATATATTATATATGGAGAAAATTCATGTACCTAGAAAAGGTTTTTTCAAGGTCACAAATAGAAGCTAGGAGTTGAGGCATCATTTGATGTTCACGAGGCTCAGTAGCCCTCAGAATCCTGCATTGTGCTGTAGATCTGTCAGGGCTGTATTCACACAGATACATTCATAAACACAAGATCTTAGGGCAATGTGTATGAACTATCTGCGGTAGATACTAATTTTAATGGATCTATTGTGTATTTTTGGGTGAATAAATATAGGGCATCTCAAATGCAAACTCCTAATTACTTCTGCTTGGTTTTCCTTAGAATTTATATCGGTCTGACATGAACTTTATGCGAGGCGTTGGATGTATTACTCCAGGGGCCCTGGAGATTGAAGGAAAGAAGAAAGCTTCTGAACTCATCAGTGAGGTAACAAAAGAGGGTTTTGATTTCTCCACTACGAACAAGAGTTTGCCAGATGTCTTTCTATTAGACTGGGTTGGCAAAGTGACTCAGTGGATAATGCCAGACTCCCTCCCCTCACGTTTGATCATTCCACTCGTGTCCTGAGTGCAGATGGGTGAACCTGATGGAATTCTAGCCTTTGCAAACTTTGCTAACTTCTTTTGCAAATGTTTTCTCCTGTGTTTCAGACCCAGGAGGTGGTTATTTTATGTTATTTATTTTAGAATTTAAATGGGCTTTTTCAACTAAAAAGAAGGCTGTGCCTATCTGTAATAAGTACCTTGTAGTGTTTCTCCAAAATTAGAATGAGCTGTGCAGTACCCAGTACATCACATGGTCCTCAGCTCTTCTCCTGCTTTACAGTCAGTGTGTTTTTCACCTGCTGCTTTTGTGTTCTATTGTTTTTCTCCCCCTGTAACCAGACTTTTATTTCCTCTGTTGTGTTCTCTCAGTACAGTCTCTCCTGGTTTCAAATCTTGCGTCTTTTGCCCATATTCAAGTAGATGTGAAATGAGGAAAAATATAGAGTTGTGTTCTAGGGAACAGATCAGCGCTTGCAGTGATCTTGCAGTTGTTTTCTTCACAATTCTGATGTAGGGTCACAGGCCAGGTGGAACCTTGTTTTTCCTCACAAAAAAGTTCAGTGGGCTTGTGCAGCTCCTTCTCTCTCTGGGCTGGATTGCCTTTGCTGTAATTCCACTACCCAGCGTTAATGACACCAAGGGGTGAAATAACCTCATTACTGTTTTCAGCATATTCAGCACAGCAGCACATTTTTTTTCCCCTTTCACGCCTTATTCCTTATTTACTTTTCATTTCCCCTGTGAGACTTGAATGCACCTAACTCAGAATAGCAAAAAGTAAATTAGACTAAGGATTAATAGACAAACTGGAGTTTTAAGCATAAGAAGCAGTACTAGGCCGCTGGAATTGGAAAAAGTCTCTTATCTGACAAGACAATTTACCTATTCTGTTCATTTTTCTTTGTGTGTGAACTCAGAGTAAATATCGTCAGCAGCCACATTCCTTCAAGTACACATCGGTGACAGACTCTCCTGGCCTCCTTCATGCAAAATTCAGCAATATGATTGCTAATGAGGTAGGCTCTCCTAATGTGAATCAAAAAATATGCTTTTCAAAATGCAGCAAGCTGGGGATGGAGAAGTGGGAAAGAGACAACCCTGTTCTGAAAGCAAAATGCATCAAAAAAAGCGCAAGCATCACAGATTTGTGCTTTTTCACAGTTAGATCACTTTTTTTTTTTGTTTCCAAACATTTAATACAATTTTCAATTCAATCTCTTTCAAAAAGATCACATTGTATCCATACAACAGAGTTCCATTGTTAGGTTTTTTTTGCATGAAGCAGAGACTAAAAAATCAGGGCTGCAAGGCGTTCTAGAGTGAGCTCATTTGCATAGTATGATCCACCTTTGAGGGCTCCTAAAAAAAGAATCACTTTTTTAAATTATGAAAAAAACAAGACAAAACCTATAGAAAAATTACCAAAATCATATATAATAATTTGAAGAAAAAATTCGAGCTAGAAAATATGCCCAGTCTACCAGAAATGCTTGTCCTTTTATTTAACACATATTCATGATGCCCTTAACATTCTTAGTTCTACTTTTGCCCTGCTAGGAATATAACAATGCAAGGCTAAGAATGTAGGTGTTTGGCATCAACATATATTTATAAAGCTTAATGTAAATGTTCTTTATGCCCAGCAAAAGCCCCCCATCTTTATGCCCAGAAAAAGTGATACACTCTTATCTATTTTCAGTGATGGCTGACTATAGCTGTCACAATCATTAACAACTTAAGTACTGCTATTGTATCACTGAAACAGGAGAGAAAATTAATTTCAGTTGTCTCTTTGATCTCTTTCCTAGCGCCTCTATAAAGCAGCAGGAGAGGACAGTCGGCATCACTACACACCAACACTGGGTCTGCCGGAGTTTACACGGGCAAGAATAAATGCAGCCAACCTCAGCGATGTAAGAATTTGTTCTGTATTTCTTGCACTTATTTCAGATGCAGGATGAATTGTGCAGTGGCAAGGAAGATGGATAAGTAGAGGAAATTTGAGGTCTATTCTATGTATGCTTTCCCTGATTTGATAATAATGATATTTATCTCCATTAGCATATATAAGGTTGTGAGTAAATTAAATCTACATAAAGAACGAGACATGTTTTGTCTGAGTTAGTAGGATTTCCCAAAGATAATTTAAAAAAAATCCTTTGATTATAAAGAATGAGACTGTAACACAGAATAACAAATGAAAGATGGTTCCTTTGTTTGTTCCTTTGTGCATTTAAAAGTGAAACAGAAGTCTACATGTGCCTTTCCTACTTTAGGCAAAATACAGAGAATCTTGGCATAATCTACGTGCTCAAGGCTACAAGCTGACAATGGAAGCACTCCCATTCCAGACTGCCAGGGCCTCCAGAGAAATTGCCAGTGATGTGAGTTGAATGATTCAACCTCCCTTCTTGCCTAATTTCTGTTAACTTCATGTAGAACAATGTATAAGGCAGATTTTGCTGAATTAAAGCAACTCCATAACCATGTGAGACAAGTGTGAGACAGAATATATTACTTATGAATGAGATTCTTTGTGTGAATTAGGAAAAAAAAGAAGAGGAAGAATCGCTGCTAATCAGGAACCAAGCCAGGTTAAACATCTTCCAGTGGGAAATAGCAAATGAATTAAAGAATTTGCAAACAGCAAAAACAGGGATTCTGCTCTTTTTCAGGCTTTCAGCTCCTCATATTATGAAGTGCCCACTACCTCTGTCCACTCTGCTTTGAGCTGACATTTGGAAGTGTCTGGTTAGGAAGTAAAAATCAGTGCAAATTCCTGGAAATACATGTCCCCTTAAATTCTGAAATAGAGGAAATAAATAATCTTATCCTTATAAATATCCTATTGTTTGGATTGTTGTATGCAAAACCCTCAGACATGGTGGAATCCATTTCTCAGAAAGCCTAGGTTCATCCCTCCTTCACAAGATATTTAATAAATTCTAGGAAGATGGAAAAAGTATTCATTTTGTGGTAGTATTTAGTTACATACTTTATCTCTAATGTGATAAAATATGAATATATTTCACCTGTGTTTGTTTAATGAAGCAACCATTCCTAGCTGTAATTTATAATATATACTTAACCATATTTTGCAGAGTGCTTTTTGTTGCAGCTTCAGATCTGCTCTAGAGGGTACAAGTCCATAATAGAATTACATCCACTTACAACAGATCTGAATTTGGCCCTTCATCTTGGAAGCACTTTATAAACATTAGATGCTGTAATTTAATCCCCACAACTCTCTTGTGTGGTAGATAAGTGTTATTATCCCATTTACACTACATTATGAACTCTTCAGGGCCCAGGCCTTCCCTTTAAAGTTCTAAGCACCCTGTTGATGCTGTATAAATAAGCATTATCATCATCATCACTATTTCACAGAGAGGATAAATGCAAGATCACAGGGAGGGTCATAGTCACAGCTAAGATGAGAATGAGGGGTTGCTGGTTCTTATTCTTTCCAGGAAAACTGAATTTACTCTTTAAAATAGCTGGGTGGCATTTGCAAATCTGAAGGCTACAGAGTGCACGGTGTTTCGCTTTTGTATAGATTTTTTTTCTTCTGTCTTTTGTTTGTTTCTCTTACATTCTTATTCCTGGTGATAGGAATAAAATTCTCAGAGACATAATAAAAATACATGATTTGAGGTTAAACATGATCAATGCTTTGGGCATATTCAGAAAATGCATTGAGATGTGCTTAACTTTAATGTTGCAGTTCCCGTGGTATTTAAATTTGAGAGCAACGAGATATTCAAACAATTGCTTTCTCATGCTACGTACCTTGACTGGTTCTACAGAAAACAGATACTTCAGTAATTTATCTTAAGTTAGTTACCTGGAATAGCCAGTCTAAGTTTGGCACATTTTCACTTTTACCCTTTTGTTTTAATTTTTAGTACCAATATAAACACAATTTTGTGATGGAGAGAGGAAAACACATTGGTGCCAGAAGTGTTCTGGATGACACCAGGTTGCTACACTGCTTGCATGCTGCCAAATTACAGAGTGAAAAAGAGTACAAGAAAGGATCCCAAGAAGTGTGGTCTCAGTTTCATCTGCCCATGGACATGGTGAACCTTGTCCATGCCAGGAAAGCCCAGGCCTTAGCGAGTGATCAAGATTACAGAGAGAGACTCCATGAATTTACAGCACTCCCAGAAGACATGAAGATGAAGTGGGCCAAAAGAGCCCACATGCTACAGAGTGAGGTAAAATCTTTATTTCAGACCCTACCCTAGGTACTCCTGAGCTTGCCTACAGAGGAACAGGATAGGATGTGAGGGAGAACCTCAGCGCTTGGCTCTTGCCTTTAGAACCCCAAGTCAGGAGCCAGGACAAGTGGTGATGATGATGGTTTTGCCTGATACCCTCACTGCCTAGTAGAGTAATGTACAGTACACTTGAGTTAATTGATTGTCATGTCCTGTCACATATAGGGCAGAACAAAAAAATGAAAAAAATGGATGATTGGATTAAAGTCCCACAGTGAGACACCATGACTCTGAAGTGAAGTCAGGATTGTGGGGATTGCGGGTACTTTGCTGACTTTCACTTTTTATTGGGTCTGCCTGATTTTCTTTAATAGATTAGGAGGTAAAAGCAAGCCTTTAATGTGAGTAAAGGAAGAGTAATGTGTCCTCCTCGAAATGCGGTTAACGAGGAACCATGAACCAGATAAAATAATTAGTATTCCTGACTTGAACTCACCTCATAAAATTATTTCAAAAGAGGTTCTTTTACGCCCAGTACAAACAGGTTATTACTTACTGCTTTGAGCCATACTAATTCACTCGTGGGGCCTTCTCTTGTAACTTGCATATGATACATTATTTAATTCCTGGTGGAACGAACAAATGCAAACAGTTTGGCTTTACGATCTGATATGTGCATGGCAAATGAAAAACCTCAAAATGTGAATATGAACCAGGGAGTTTTTTAAAAAACCTTAATAGCTGTGGATACAAAACTGATAGCTAACGATTTTCATTTTTAACAGCATCGCTATAAATCAGACCTGAACTTCATGAAAGGAGTTGGTTGGATGGCTCTGAGATCTCCGCAGATAGAGAGTGTAAAGAAGGCTGGAGAGCTCATCAGTGAGGTAACTGATAAATCTTTCATGGGATAGCAAGTCTGTAGGAATTGTTTACCATCAAGGCTCCTCGTTACATGACACTTACGAATGTAGCTTATCATTTCCTTTTGATGTGGGAGCCTGTTTATACAAGGTGTAAGTTACCAAGAAGCAGTACAGGAGACACAAGTCCACTGTGTGACACCTGCTGAATATTTTCCATTCCAAATGAAACACAAGAGCATAAGCAAAACATGTAGCAATAAATTAATGCAGGAAACTCCATTATGAAATTCTCAGCAGGTGGTTATGGAAGTTATATAGAAAGATACAGCACTGACAACCACACCGAAGGGGCATTTGCCTGTTCAGTATCATGCATTAATAGAGAAAAATTATGAGCTGTCAAAAGTGTAATGTTCAAAAGCTTTTTGCATGTGAATTTTCAGTGTGAAATCCTTCTTGCACACACACACAAAGACACACACAACAAAAAGTTTGGTGCCTGATACAAAGGCATCCCCAGTCCCTAGCTGAAAGAGCTACTGAGGCTAAAGCAGAACAGTGGCTTCAGGAAAATGTCTTTTATGTTTTACCCCAGTCATCACACTCTGGGAGTTTTCGTATATCATTAACAGAAACATCTCGTGGTTTTTTTCCCTTTGTTTGTTTTTGTTGCCTGCTCCCCCTCTCAGGTAAAGTACCGTCAGAAGCCAGAAAGTCTGAAGTTCACTGCCGTGGTCGACTCTCCGAATTTGATTCATGCCAAAAACAGCTACCTCCAGTGCAATGAGGTAGGTTTCATTCTAATGTATGAGTGATCTTAACTTTTGCTGTACTATACTGCATAAAAGAATTGATCTTGACATTGCTTCCGGTGTCAGTTGCATTCAATGACTTTTGGCCCCACAGAGACTGTACAAGGCTGGAGGTTTCGAAGGCAGGCACAGGTACACCCTACCTCCTGATCATCCGGATTTTATCCGAGCCCGCCAGAATGCACTTTACATCAGTGATGTAAGTAAACCTTCTCCTTTGGGGAGCTGACTTGGTAAACTTGTTCGGGAAAAAAAACTTCCATGTATGTAGAAGGCAGGTTCTCCAAGCCTGATCAAAACTAAAAAAAAGCCAGAGGCAGTGAACAGCCAACATGTTGCTAGGTTTGGGCTCGATGAATCAGGAAAAGTCTGCTAATTTTCCTTCTGAGCATTCATTCAACTTTCATAGTAAGCTATTACTAAGGATTTCAAACCTTCAACATAGACATGGTTAGTTACAAATTAAAATCTTTCGATTTTGTTTGAGGGAGGAGGGAGAATCCTCTTTCCTTGACTATATAATCTACCTTTCTGAAGCTGCAACACTGTGTTGAAATGATCCCTTAGGCATAGTAGTCATCAATCTGGATGTAACTGAATCAGTGTGTGGAATTAGTGTAAAGAGAATTTGTTTCCACATTATCTCATACAGAGGAACTCGGTCTTTTCCTAATGTCCTGTTCCCTGATTAAATAGCTCTTGTCTTTACCTGTAGCATCAGAATGACCTTAGTTTGTAAGGAGCTTTGAGATAGGTGAAAGAAACAAGTAGAAATTACATTTTTTGAAGCAATAGAGGAAACTGTAAAAAGGCAAATATTGTGTGCAAGGATTGCAGACAAATGAAAGGTCAGCCCTATACCTGTTAGCAGGCTGTATAGTGATGCTTGCATTGCTTCTGCCCTGGCTGTCTTGCAGGATTTCTGGCATCTCGGTTTACTGTCAAATTTAGCAGCACCTACCACTACATTCACCAGTGAAACAGAAGATTATCTTAAAATGTGGAGTGAATTTTGTGCTTCTTTTCATATGGTCACAAACCCCAGAAGGGATGAATCACAGACTTACAGAAAGCAAATAAATAAAATAAATAAGGGACAGCCAAAAGTGTCATGGCCATGTAGCAGAACCTGCAGACTGGAAGCTATTTTAAGAAAGCTACTGATGGAAGAAGACCCAAATCTAGAGCAATTTCTCTTCAGGATGTAAATGTGATTCACATCCTCAAAGTCACATTAAATATGTTAGAACCGGCTGTTATTCCACATGAGTTAATGAAGCCACATGTGGCTGGGGATAGAGACGAGGATCATTTGAAAAGCTTGAAATAACTGATATTGAAATTATGATGCCAGGAAACCCAAGACACTGCGAGTGGATGCATCAAAAGAGAGAATAAGGGCAATATCAATGCAATATTGATGTGACTGATGCATCACAGTTTCTAATAGAAATTAAATCACATCAAAAACAACCACATTCAAGTACAAAAGGAAACCCTGGTGGCACTTTTCAGATGAGGCATTTTATCATTATGGTGAATAGAAAAGAAGTTGAAGCGCTATAGATCTGGATCAAAACCTTGGAGATGGTGCTGATGACTCCTGATACAAATAAGCCCAGTAGGATAAAACATTTATTATTGCAGTTATGGGACTGCGTTTAAGAAACTGCAGGGGGAAATGACTGTTTTGTTCTTTTCTTCTCAACACAGAAATTGTATAAAACATCTTGGGAACAGACAAGGGCATCTGGCTATGATTTTAGGATTGACGCCATCCCATTCCAGACAGCAAAGGCTTCAAGAGAGATTGCTAGTGATGTAAGAATTGTTCTGTTTCAAACACTTCCCAACCCTCTTCCCATGCCACCCCATCCTGTAAAAATGGGTGAATTCTGACATGAGTGGACTTTGTTCTGGTGTGGAATACTGGTGATCCAATGAAACCAAGTACTGGTTAAATGCAAAGATTTCCAGCTGAAGGCTACCATTAATAATGTCCAATACCAGGCTGTTCCATTTTATGTCCCAAGAGTTTTTCTTGGGAAGAAGACATATTATGATTTAATCAAATAAAATAGGTATTAGGCTATGAATAGTTAAAGCATGGTCTAGGATAAAGTGGGTCATCTTTGAGCACAGAAGACCACAGTTGGCAAGAAAGCTAAAGGTAGAGGAGCTTCATTGCTTGAGCTGTGTATTGTGTATCCAAGAGTGTAACAGTAGGAGGATCTCTGATTACTTTTGAGAGATGAGCATTTTGGGCTGCCTAAGTCTTTCCACTCCTTTAAAAATGAGCACAAAGGTCATTCTTCTAAAGTGTCTTGTTAGATTAGCAGATGTAGATTGGTATCAAACAAACCCTTGGTCTTTGTGCACTACAAGAAACATGATTGATGGCTAGGGGAGAATAAGTTATTTCATAACAGAATTTGAAGGTAATTTGAATGTGAAAATGAGCTTTTCCTCTGCACTTCCTGCAGTACAAATACAGAGAAGCCTTCCTGAGAGACAGAGGCCAGCAGATTGGATTCCTCAGTGCAAATGATGATCCCAAAATCAGACATGTCCTCCGAGTGGGGAAACTCCAGAGCGACATCCAATACAGGAGTGATTATGCCCTAAACAGGGCACAGTTCCAGAGTCACCTCAACCAGCCAGGATTCCTCCATGCCAAGAGAAGCCAGCAGCTTGCAAGCAATGTTAACTACAGGCAGCCCTTGCACCAATACACTTGTGACCCTGAGCAGCTAAATGTGAAACATGCAAAGCAGGCCTATAAGCTGCAGAGTGATGTAAGTGCGGCTGGGCAATATGGTCCTTCCCTGGTTTCGGGGCTGTCTGTGCAATCTCTTTGGCAAACCTTACCTGCCAACAAAATCACCTTCTTGAAAGAACCACAGTTTGCTTGCTAAAAATGAATAATTTTATTTTTGACTTTGCTGTTCTTTATATGCTCTCTCTTGAATACCCAGGCCCCAACAAAATAATACATCCTGGTGAATGTTTCTTTCTCTCAGGTAAAATACAAGTCTGACTTGAACTGGCTCCGAGGCATTGGCTGGACCCCCCCAGGTTCTCACAAGGTTGAAATGGCAAGAAGAGCTGCTGAGCTGGCATACCTTCGGGAAATGGGATTGCTGGGTGCTTCTGCTCTGCACAGACCTGGGGCTGTAAGTAAACAATTCTTCTCACAAATCCCAACTGCTCTGCTCCTTACCTGCACACATCCTGTCTAATACTTTTGAATGCTCCCTGGAGTCTACAGTTCTCCCTGTTATCTGAACAGCATGCTTAGTGTACATCTTAATTTGAAGGAAGCATTGAAGGGAATTCAGCAGTGTCAGTGTCAGGATGTGTTTTCCTCAGCTTGGGGATGACTTCAGATCTCCAAATGTCCTGTGGAAAGCAGAAGCAGAGATGGAAGGGACTCCCTGTGCAACTCCTGTTCTCTTTTCCTAATTTCAGCAGGAACCACGTGTTGCCATGTAATTCTGTGTTGCCATATAATCTCCACTGGCAACTGTATCGACAGGCTGGTGTAGGCTCCCAACAGTGTAATGTGTGCTGGGAGAGGCTTTGTGCAAAGGGGCAGTGCTCCAGCCTCCTCTGCCTCTGTCCAGCTCAAGGTTAAATATACTACAAGCAGGGATCTTCCAGGCTTTCCTTCTGCCTGCCTCCACAGGGATGACTCCCAGCCTACAGTGTCCTAGCACAGGAGAGCAGAAGTCCAAACAGGAATCTCACAGCCCTTACAGTTAGGAAGCATTCAGCTACAATAAAAGAGAAGCACTGCACTTCAAACACTTTGATCATTTAATTGTTAACTTTGGTAAGAAGTCAAACAATAATCCAGACCAAAAGAAACAGTACATATCCATGATTTACATTCCCATATGAAAAGTTACTCAGGAAATAAGTGAGAACTATGGTTGGGTGAAGCACGTAGTGGGAACTACAGGCAATATCTTCTTAAGTAAAAGGTATGAGAGTGATCTGATGGTCCCAGGGAAACCCACAGGTGTGCAATCCATGTGGAACTCAGGTGTTTGTTGGTTTGCTTTTTGTTTAGGGTTCAAAATAGAAACTAGGACTTGAGCACATTTAGTCCTTTGGTATGTGAGGTATCTAACTTACATGAACAGGTCTGTTTTTTGTACTTCTCCACTGAAGAAATACGCTCAGTGCAGAGCAGTGATTTAGATTTTCCTCATTTTTTTTGCCAGTTGTGTAATTTTGAGTACGAAAATATTGTTACAGAATAATAGTTAGAACCCTCTCCTGTCCACTGGCTGGTTTCACAATTTATTTGGGTGTGATTTTACAGGACCAGTTGGTGACAGAAGGATCTCAGCAAGTCGGAGTCAACCCCGATGCTTCAGAAATTCTGCAAGTCAAGAGAAGGCAAATGCAGCTCTATCAGAAGTAAACAGAAACATGACATAACACAAATAGATTTTCATCTTGTCCTGCAAATCCTGTAGCTTTTCCAGTTTTCTGGGAAGCATAATAGATGGCATTTAAGAATTTTTGTTTCAAAAAGTAACACTAAACATTGCAATTTATAACTGATGATTTTAATTTTGTGTGGATACTTTGTGATTTACCACTGAATGTATTACAGATTCTGCTATTTATTTAAAGCTGTAAATGAAATTAGTACTAGATGACTGGCAGGCTCAGCTTTGTACCACGGATGGTAGAATATGAAAGAATTTGTAATTAATAAATCAGGTGACTCTTATTCCATGTTTGTAATTTTTGGAGTTCCTGGATTATTGGCACCATTGACCTAAGAGAATACATAAGTATGATTCAGTGGTTTAAGAGATGAACGAGTCAAAGGCCAGTGGGAGCAAAATTATCACTGATGAGCCAAAGACAGGTTTTCTAGCAGATGTCAGGCAGTCTGCTCTAGACTATCAGAATGTATTCAGGACACAATTAGTTCTTCAGTCTTTTTAAAACCTTCCAAAGTAAAAAATCAGGATTACTCTTTGCAGTGGGGGTAGCTATTGACAGATTAGGTAGCTGCTTAGAGAAGGTTGTAAATCCTGGAATTCAACTGAGAGTGACATTACTAGTTTAAGGAATTGACTCTTCACAAACAAGTCTATTCTTTATATCCTGATTTAATACCTTGTTTTTCAAATTTCTGTGCAGAATCACTTGGCAAAAGTTACACAATTTGACATGTACATCTTATGAGAAGCCCAAGACTATGCAATGGCTTTAGACACAGATTTTTTAATGGCATTTAATACTAACTAGGTCTCACTGGTATTGTTAAGCATGTACAAACCATTGTAGATCTGGAGTAAACAAGTAATTATCCTCTAATCAGGAATAAAGTGGATAATTCTAATACTTAAAGTGTTTTTTGTTTTTCAATCTGGAATGCACAGCCAATGGAATTTGTAGCTATTTACCCACAGAAGTGGTTTTAAAAAATAATTGTCCTGCCTGATCCTCTCTCCTCAAGAAATTCCAATGGTTGCAATCTTGCAAACTCAGCCACATGGTGATTCTTGAGTATGTGAAAAATGGTACTGGCTGTAAGAGCACACACAATAACTTTGAGGTATCAGGGTGCAATGAGTGCAGAAAAAACACACCTTTGACAGGAGCATGAGGGGAAGACGAAATGTCTGGCAGCACCTGAGCTTGGTGAAGGTTCATGACTTGAAAAGCAGGTCTAGAAACATTGATATCAGTGCCTTTGATTTTTTTGGGGAAGAAATAGAGTAGCTTTACTTTCTGATCTGTTAGGCTACAAAATGTGGGCTTATTTCAAAGCCCACAACAGAAAAACTATCACTGACATTCTAACTAACATTCTAAAGGCTATTTTCAAGATGGTGATGAAGGATGCCCCATGTAGGCCGTGAGAAAATATCAGTAATATTTTTGATCAAAGAGGAGGCATTTGGAGAATTGCTGAAAATAGTAAATCTCTCAATCTTACCGTTTGTCATTCCAAATCTCTCTCCTAATAATGTGATCTCGATGAAGACTGAATTACAGATGTAATCCAACTGGCGAATTTTGTCACCTGGGTATAAACTCCTGGCTTGTTTTTTAACCCACACCCATCACCCCAGCTCACAAGGCCGTATACGTAGTAGGAGCCGTTTTCTACACAAGTCAGTGGGCCTCCAGAGTCTCCCTGATGAAGGAAAGCACACATGTTCAAAGCATGAAGCAAAATATTAACCAAAATCAGAATGGTTCTCTCTCATCACAAGACTTTGAAGCTGCAATGGTGGTTTTTTCCTATGGCATCTACCATCAGATGCTGCTTAGCCCCTGAGTAGGCTTGCAGTTCTGTGACCAGATCAAATGATATCAGACATTTTGGATGCATGTTTTCATTTTTTTCCAGTCTGTGACATATATCTGACAAGATCACATGAAATTTCCCAGGCGTGAAAGTACCAGGAACTCAGAGTCTGAACTCAGAAAGATAGAGATGTGATCCCTGGCACAAATGAAAACTTAAGATGTCTCACACTCCTCAAAATAGCCTTATTCTGAGTTGGTTGGTCTCATTTTTTGTTTTATTTCTGATTTCTATTGCAAAATAAAGTCTACAGTGGTAATTTTCACCTTAGGAAGTATTGTTCAATCTCTTCCCTACCTTTCAATGGTATAAGTACGAACCTATTTCACATTTGTGGTATCTGGAATGAAAAGAAACATCAATACTGACTCCCTGCGACTCTTAGCTCTGATAGTGAAAATCGGATTAGAATTGACACTCAAGGTAGAGGCCATTAAAAAGCTGAGGTAAAAAAAGAGCAAGTTTTCAGGTTATTTTGACAAACTGCCTCAGAAGCCAAGCTTTCCAGGCTGGTCTCTTGATTCCATAGATCTGCCTGTAGGTGACAGTGGCAATATTAGCTCTAAGGATGTACAACTCAAAGTGTACTGCAGAAAGGCTGTTGAAATACACTGATGTGAGAACAGATACATATGCAGCATGCTGCCAGAGCTCTGCACAGCCTGACTCTTTACACAAAAAATTAGTGTTCAAATAAAAAAAAAAGCAACAGACCTCACAAGAATCGATTCCAGGTTTCCGAAGCTTTCCTGCACAAAGCATGCTATCATCCAGTCTGTTATCATGTAGTTTGGGTTCATTGCATTTCCTCTGTGAAATCAGCTTGACATTGGCATCTAACAGCTGATGGGATTGTTCATCTATGGGATGTGCACCAAAAAAGTGGAGTCACCTTCCTCCATTCCTGTTACATGTTGTCTTTTATTCAAAACATGATCTTGCTTACCATATAAACGGGATGGGGGAAGAGCAGGGGGGATGCATGTGCTAGCCTGGGGAGAAAAGAACTATCTGGCTGAAATGGTAAGTTTCCAGTGAGTTGGAGACTGAAGTTTCACTCAGGACACTGAGTTGTTGCCTGAATAAAAGCGGAGTCAGCTATTTAGAATTTGGTTCCAATCAGCTCTCTCCATGTAATCCTGCTTTTCCAAGGTGCAGCTCCCAGAGGTCCCCATGGGACTTTGAGCTGCTCAGCACTTCTCAGGCTGGTACTATTAGATGCTTTCACATGCAAGCTAATGAAACAGATGAAAACTGAAAATCATACAATATTTAAGGGCAATGATTAATTACAGCAAATCTAAAGACATAACTTGACATCTAAAGGCAATAGCCAGAGTTTCAAAGTACTACATCTGTAGATAATTAAAGGTGGTTTATAAGTTTGGTTCTGCTTGAGTTGCAGGAAATATTCCATTTCTTCAGTGATTTCCTGAAATGCTAATAATGGCTCTGCTCAAAGAAGGAGCCATCTAGGTTGAACACGTACAGGGTACTTGATATTCTTTGTTGGGGAAAAAAACCCATAAAATCCCTTTTACCCTTTTTAAGGGAGACTTTTATTTGGAACTTTTAAAAATGTCCATTAGATTCTGTTGGTGCATTCTGATCAAATGAGCAGACTCCTCTCTTGTGAACTTCAATGGGAGTTAAATCAGAAGGGAGAATTCCATCCTGTGTATCATATCAGGCTGTATCAGCCACAAAGCACTAGGACACCTACTGCAGCCTCAGTGACACGTTTTCCTTCTGCTGCTTTACAGCAACACATCAATCAGAACATAAGAAAATGCATTTTTCAGAAAATTGCCATTATCATTTTTTAAGCATAATAATTTCTCCCCTTAGGATTTACCATGGGCAAGAAAGGTTTTTGGATAGAGCTGGTTGAACTTGAAAAGCTTGGGATTTTTTTTATTTTTCAGTACATCTGAAGGTCCAGATGCTGCTTCTGAAAAGCTTTATCTGACCCAATGGGCTGGAAAACCATGTGAAAATTCCTGTCTTTCTTGGAGCTGTCTTGAAACACACAAGATATACAATAGCCTCTCTTGATACTTCCTTGGTTCTGCCGCTGGCTTCAGATGAAACCATGACATAGAGAGTCAGATGGCAGGCAAAAGAATGCATCAGGCATTTTATCAGAACTCTGAAAGGTTTGGTTGATTAAGCAGTTGGAGATTTCTGCTAAAGAGTAATTTGCAAGGCATGTTTTAGCTGATCTTACTTTTGAATTCCATGTCTTGGTTTCACTAGTGCCTAGGTCCTCATTTGGGTCTGGCAACTGTTACTGAAAGTACCAGCCCACCTGGCCACTGAAGTACCCACCAAAATCCAGTTAGCCCACGAGTACCTGTCTCCGTCTCGCCCCATCCAGAAATGAAGCAGGAGGCCCCAACAGGAAGGAAGAAGTCAGGGACACATGCTGTTTTCACATACTTTGTTTCCACTGCACAGTAACCGTCAACAGGCTGCAGTTTAAGTAGTGCTGGAGAGGAGATAAACAATAACAAAAAGTATTTGGAGCTAATTTTGATCCCTAACCATTGTTACCAGTGTGTGATACAAACCCATGCAAAGCTGTATAAACCCAACATTCCATTTGTCCCCCTGTGCTGGACCTGTTCCCATTGTTTGGCTCCTCCTGTGCAGTGACTTCTGCCTGCCCATCACAAGTTACATCCCAAAGATTCAAATGGGTCCAGATCACAATTTGGCCTGATTATTTCCAGAGCATAGTCTCAATGAGAATTTTACATTGACTTTAGTCAGTTAGGAGAGAGGCAAAGGTTGGAGGTGAGCCACGTGAGTATCAAATAAAGGATTTACCAATATCATTGTACAGGACACCACCCTTCTCTCTGTATTCACCATGTAAAATTATTTGCACTGCATCAAATACTTGCTCATGATTCTCTTTCGTCTTGAGGTTTTGCTTTCCAAGGGCTACTTGGATCTTTGTTTCTGGGTTTCTGGGAAAAAAAAAAAGATTTATATGCAGACATTTTCTATCGGTGGCAGTGAAAACCTGCACTTTTAGTATCAAGAAGTCAAGATATTCCTTCCTGTTGTAAAGCCCGTCCAGAAGATTTCCTAAAATCATTATAGGAAGGCTTAGATAGGAAAGCAGTGGTGGAAAATACATGTGCTCTTAAATTGTTGCAATCATGATATAAAGTGATTTAAAGCTGCATGTATGTGATTTTCTCTGCATTTTAGGGCAGAGTAGCAGTGTGCACATGATCTGTTCCTGTGGCAGTGATGACAAGTGGCAGCTCATGTAGCCATGGGAGTACAGTTGCTTGCCGTTGTCAGAGCATATTTAAAATCATCTGTGTTGGAATGATTTCCAGTGTGTAATTTACCTGTTTCCTAGGGTGGTGGCTTCCAACTAATTCAATACAAATGTTGGAGGAAGTGTAATATTCTATGCTAGTTGACACAGAAAAAAATTAAAGCTAAGTGCATATTTTGACTGTTTCAAAGAACTTAATTCTGATGTAATACGTGATGTTGCTTATGACATCCCAATATCCCCTGAGTTTTTCATAGTTCTTCTTTCATATTTCACAAAATCTTGTTACTTTCCTCCTTTTTCCCTCTACACAACTTCTTTAGCTCATTTTATTTGAGTGGGGCCTAAGTTTTTTATTCCAGCAAGCACATTTTCAAGTATATAAACATTTTTATGTATGTGTCCATTTTTTTTTTACATATATGTTTTCCTTTCAGTTTGACTCCCAGCAATCATTTTGATTGCAGATAATTTGGATACCAAGCTGCCTTTACTAACCATCCTGATTATTATACATTTATCTACCCTAATCATAAGACTTGCACCTACTCAAGGCAGTGTGCAGCAGTAAGAACCCAGCATGATTTAATTAGCACTCCACCACAGAAATGTTCATTCCCATCTGGAGTCTGTCTCTGCAGAGATGCCATCCAGGGATGTTGTCCAGGTGTAGCCTTGGATCCACCATAGATCCTCTTGCGTGTTCTACGAACTTCTGGTTGTCCACAGGTTTGGAATATTTCAGGGGGGTCTGTTGGGGGTTCTGTTGGGGTCTCTTCAGCTGCATTGGAAGACAGCAGATGTATAATGCAGAGATATCATCAGACTGGAAGAGTTAAGCAACCTGCTGCTCGAGACCACCTGCTGCCAAATCACTCTCTTCTGATTCTTTACCTGAGCAGGGTGAAACATTGCAGTATTCCCAATCTACTTTCTTATTTTTTCTGGTGTAGCACCAAGGTTTTTCATCCTCATCAGGATTCCTGAGGAGAACAGTTGAGAGAATCAGTCATTGGGAAGGGGGACATCTCCATGAAACCAGTGAAGGAGCTGAGGATTCTTAAGTAGCAGCCTCATGCTCCCATATGGGAGATGAACTTCCAGAGATAATACTTCATAAGATTTGACAAAGAAGAGGCCTGAGTGAGGCATACAATACTGCCTTATTACTATTCCCATACCTATCTTAGCCACAAGAGAAATGTGGGACTGATTCGAATATAGAGGGCAGCTTCTGGAAGCCTCACATCAGCATGGTTAGAGAAGGCATCTCTAACATTCTGGTGTTTTATGGGCAGGCGGTATCTAGAAAGATGTGAGAGCTTAACACCACCAGTTTCTCAAATTTGTGAGCAGTTTGTCCTCAGGGATCTCTTTTATCCAGACCTCTACAAATGTTTCTTCAAAATATTACCTGCAGAAGTTGTGTTCACCAATGCCATATGAGTCAGCATCCTCCATAAAAGCATTAAAAGGGTGGTCCAAGAGATGGTGGGAATTCCAGTGCAGACAGGTCCTGCCATTTTCTGCTTGGTTCACTGTTCCTCTGTATGTAGAGGAGTCCTCTTCATAACAATCCTCCGGTCCTGTAGAAAGACAATGCTCATATAAAAATTATTTTGGTGTTGCTCCTTGCTCAAAGTGGTTCCTCTTCCTTCCGTTCCTTGTCCTACATTCATTTTATGGAGGATCAGAAGAACCTGCTGGGCCAAGTAATTATGTTCCTTATTGTACACAGGCCAGAAATTAGAATAATGTCCCAACATATATCCACCTTCTAGCTTGATTGACCTCAAAGGCCACTCCCCTCAGCCTGGGGAGTCACAGGCAACTGAACAGGCGTCTTCACTACATCAGATTTTGAGTGTTTAAGGAAAACTCAACACTTCTTCCCTTTGTGACATGTGACCTCTGGGAAATGTGTGCTCACTCATTATATACACCAGTGGGACCTTGCCAAAGCACACTTAGAAAACACCCTGATGGCAACTGTTTCAAGCCCCTTTGCCAGCAGTGCCTGCAGAAGTCAGCCTCTTCCTCTGACCCTCTCTCCAAAGGGGCTGGTGCCCCAGTGTAGTCAGGCTCTTGGAGCAGTGACAGGAAGTCACCACAGGATGCTACAGCAGTAGCATCAGTTAGTGTGGCTGCAGGGGGAAGCCAGCCCCTGGCTGTCTGGAGGTTCACCCCTACCTCTGTCCTGGGACTGTGACGTACCGATCTCGCAGAATCTCCCTCTGAAAGGTTCAGGGCACTTGCAGGTGAATTTTGACCTGTATCTGTTCCGTATGCAGATACCTCCATTTTTGCAAGGGTTTGGACTGCACTGTTTGGATGCTGCCAATGTGGAAAACACAGAACCATCTCGTCAATGTGCTGAACACTATACAGCCACTCGCATGCCCAGTGGAAACTGGAGAGAGCTCCCACTCAGACTGTTGGCTTTGAGTTCTCACAAAATCTTGAGAAATGCGTATCTCTGGGGGTTTTACCAGTGACTGAACCACTACCCCTCAAATCAAGCATAATTCATCACTGGCTGGGGCCATGGATGGGAGATGCAGCATGACTAGGGCAGGATCACCCTCTGCAGTGGGTGAGTTCCCACTGCAGATCAGCCATGGTGCTGTCCCCACCACAATTTGTGCTCACCATATTGGCAGGAGGGTCTCTTGTAGGGAGGCTTGCAGCTGCACTTAAAATAAGGTGGAGTTAATATAATCAGGCAGTCACCATGGTTGCAGTTCTTCTCCAGACACATGTCCTCCACTGTGGAAAACAGGGACACAAAGCACATCATCAGCATTTGTGTGTGCACAAGAGCTGTGCTCTTGCAGGGATCATGGGAAGATGTCTTCTCTTGACTTCAAGGAAGCTTTCATTTGGCAGGTGTGGACTTGGGATATCACTCCTCATTTACAGTATCTGTGGCCAAAAATCTGTGGTACCAGTGAACATCTCCCCACTGCGCCCCTTGCAGAGCATAGAGGAGCACTCCCTGCACTCCTGAGATCTATTTTACTCGATGCTATTTAGACAGGCTTTGGCCTGGATGAGATCCTAAGAACTATGGACATGACTGCTGTGGGCTGTCAGAACACTCAGCTCAGCAACCTGTGGGTTTATAAGTTGCAACAGTAGCATTAACTGTCAAAATAAGGAGTGTAAATTAGCAAAAGAGCAATTACCTTTTTCACATGTAGTCCCACCGTATGGCTCAGGGCAGTGACAGCTGAAGTCTCTTCCTTTGGCTTCACATGTACCACCATTCTTGCAGGGGTTGGAGAAGCATCCATCTGCAGAGGTAAGGATGGAGATCTTTCAGCCTCTCAACCTTCATCACCTGCTTTTTCTTCTTGCATTTTGTGGCTGCAGGAGTCAGCAGGCACAGCACCTGTGTAACAATTGCTGTGCTTATGCATCAGCTCAGCAGCCACAGGAGTGGTTCAAGTTGCTGCAGAGTTTATTCCAAGCTGCAGTGGGTCTTGGCTTTGGGTCTGGGGCTGCGCTACTCCCTTTGCCCTGTCTATTACAGAGCTGTAATGGGGCAAGTCCCTTCCTTTGATTGGAGGTAGATTTGCCTCTGTGGCATTGCTTCTGGCTGTCTGCCTTCATGCACTTAGTCTGGAGTGATGTGGATTTGGCATTGTCCTGTTTGGAACACAGCATTAAATCTCCCATGGATCAGCCATCCATTAGACTATTACCGTACCCCTGGGTGGCTGTTACCTCAAGGGAGCTGGCACTTGATGAAAGTCACTTGTGTGCTGCTCTTTACACTGTGCTCAACATCTCCACTGCAGACCAGGCTGCCAGGAGCAATTGGTATTGGAGACAGACAAAAGTCAGCTCTGCTTGTTTTGTACCAGGGGATAACTTGGGGAATGTTACAGGCAACTTCCCTGCCTCTCTTTTTGAGTCCCCTGAGCAATCTCAAGGATCCATTCCTGTTTTCCTGAAGTTCAGCAAAACAAAAAAAGAAAAGGAAATAAAACCCCTGCAACTGATAAAAGAAGAAGAAGAAGAAAAAAAGAAACCTGCTCTACATTTGATTCCTATCATAAATACAGAACATATATTCCATGAAAACAGCAATTACATCTTACAGTGTCTATAGACAAATAAGCCTATGCTTTTTTGTAGTAGCAATCAGAAATGTTCTGCATGATCAGAATCCATCCTGTGAAACCTGGAGATAAAACACAGGATCCTTACAAGAGAAATACAAAGAAGAACACTGCAAACGATCCTCCTAACTCATCCCTTTGATGCAGGCATTTCGAGAGCAGGCTGGCAGCCAGGCCTGCCATGCTCACGCTTCAAGCACAGGGTTGGGATTTTACCCCTTCCTTCCCTGCCCACCCCTGAGAGGTACCTTTCATGTCAAAGCTGTCACCTAAAGATGTCTCAAACCAGCTAATTTCTTCCCAGGGCTCCTGCTGGAGGTTGGTGTCCTGATCCGGTTCTGTGTAGTCGTAGTAGTTCTCATTGTCATCAGCCTCATCTGCAGGGAGGGGTGAGAAGAGAGTGAAAGAACAGAGGAATTAAAACTGGAATGAGAAAACTTACAAAAGAAGTTAATCCCTGAGATGGACAGTCCTTTTTCCTTTCCGCTCATTTGGGATGTCAGTGGGTTTAGAGACCATCTTGAGGACCAAAGGTGCTGTTCAGCTCTTCCTTGGCATAGGCAGAGCTCACCTAGTGCCCAGCATGGCCACCCTGAGCACAGCTGGCCCCAGTGCTGCCCTCGAGGATGCTCCTGAAGGGCACTGGGGCTCTGGCTGCCCAGCCATCTCCTGTGGTAACAGTCAGGATGCCCCAGAGGGGATGCAGGCCAGGGCTATCCAGGCAAATCCCCATGTGGCACCACAGCCGGGGCAGACGCTGAGGCAGGTACCAGCACAGTGACAAAAGGAGATTCAGTTTCCTATAAGAAGAAGGGGTTTTCTTTGTCCAACTGCTTTGCTGACCATCACCACTGCTGTTGCAGAATGAGGCAGGGCCCTCCCCAGCTCAGGGGCCCTGCTGTGTGTGGGAGCACAGAGTCCCATCTCGGGGGCAATCAGGGGACAGAGGCCCTGACACACCTGCAGGTCTGCATGACTTCTCACCCACAAAGAGCCTTCGAGGAATGAGAGCCTGGCACTGCAGACACGTGCTGAGAAGCCCACCCCTGCCTCTGCCAGCCCGTGGCTTACAGGAGCCAGTGTCCTCCCCTGCCAGGAGCCAGTGTCCTCACGGGGCCCGCGGGGACCCGCGGCTTCGCCAGCCACGCTGGGGGGGTTGTTTGATTAAAGTGGGCTGGCGGCTCCTTGCACAGGTACAGCTCTTGCCAGTGGAAGCCACTGCAGTGTTTCAAAGACAAGCTATGGTAATGAGCAAAGCTAAGCTACGTACAGAGACATTTTAAAAAGCTCTCCCCTAGGGCTGGACCAATGGCCCCATGGATAATGCTCTGCCTTGAACTGATTATCGACTGCATTATCTTAGTTTTCTCTCCTCATTCATTCGCTTGCAGCCTTTATCTTTATTCTTTCTTTGCTTCTGAAAAAAAGAAAGAAATTCCACGTTTGTACAATGGGTGTTTTATATTTCATATTAAAATAGAACCGTCTTTTTTCTTCTTTTTTTTTTTTCCTACATGCCAACTCTCGTTTCTCACAAAAAAAAAAAAAAAATAGAGGAAAGTTTCACCTAATTTATTGCTATGTCAAGTCAAGACTCCTTTTCCTCAGCTCATTATTTCCACAGGAGCCGAATCTCGACTATGTGCAAGTGTTGCAGAAGTGTATGCCTTGCTGGGGAACAGAAGGATCTTGCTGAAAGATAAGGACATTGTCTACACTGTACAAAATTAAATTTAATGTGATGTAGTTAAGGTAGAAAAACAAAAAGGAAGTTTTGCCTGAAATGCAGCCTCCAAGTTCACTTTGTTGGAGAGGAGATTTTGCAAATGACTTGAGGTTGAAGGAACTGTCTGAAGTAGTCTGATTTTGTATCCCCTGTTTGTTTTCAGAATCTTAGAGGGGCACGTTGGCTTTTATTCTGCAGATGCTTTCTGAAGGATGGGGTATCCCTTTTTATGGAAAAAATATACCTGCTAAAAGTTATGAAGGATGAATAGGGGACTGATGGCTGCAAAGGCAGACTGCAAACATGCCAGCGTGCTTTACAGAGGCTGGTGAGGACTCTGCTGAATCAACAGAGGAAAAATAAGTGCCCCGAATGAGCACAAATAGCTAAGCTGTTGTAGAATCATCTACCCTGGTTTTTAAACCAACTGCTTAGTGTGAGTTGTTAAGAAATGAAGCTACTGTCACTTGATTTTTGTTTGGCATGATTTCTCAGCCACAGATTAATCATTTATTAGTAACACCTATGTAATTACTTGATATGTTATGAACTATTTCTAAGTGCATCTCTTCTGTAAACAAGTTGGCCAAGATGTAATTCACGTTTTGCAAGATGTGCTTCTGGCTGCTCTGAGTGGCTGGGGAGCACCACGTGCACTGATGGGGCAATTTTGGGACAGGCTGTTGCACACCTGAAGCCAGTTTGGCACCCAGCAGCCCTCAAAGATAGCAACTTCAGGTAGCCAGGGCTGAGGTAAAGCAGGCAACACTGACCAACCCCCTTAAAGGCTGGCAATTACCATTTCAAGGAATTTAATGGCCAAAGCATGGAGTTAAGGGCACATATGGAAAAGGCTCAGAAAACATCAGCAAGCCCTTTTGGTTACCCTGGCCCCATTGTGGATATGGGAGTCAGGAAGCTGAGGTTACTGTCCAGGAGACCAGGCAAGGTGATGTAAGAGTGCAGCAGATCTGAGAAATGACCAGTGTCCCTGCTTTCCCCATTGCCATCCCTCTTTGTAAAACTGAGAAACAGACATAGCTCCTACAGGTCACATGAGTGATGTTTCCCATCTCCCAGCTAGTCCATGTCATCTCCAGCTGCATGAAACAGTGGAAAACAAAGACCAGAAAACCCTGGCTGGGGCATATGATACCAAAATAAAAGGTGTCTTCTTATTTATCACTGCTTTGACACTAAATAACTATTTGCCTTCCACATCTCTTATTTAAGAAGTGCTCCCATTCCAATTTTTTAAATTATTCATAACAAGCCATAGGTGTAGTAAAGCAAAAACAACACTTTTTAAAATCTGAGCACATAATTAAAGCACAAAGTCTGATACACTGGTTGATTTAAACATATTACTAAATCAGAGTGTTCATTCTTTGTAAGTGCTGGAAAACCTTAACATGCTTAAAAAAAAGCAGTGATCTGACATTTGTCACTGAAATGTGACTATTACATGAAATTAAATTAGACATCCTGCATGCAAATTTTCAAAGAATAACTTTCCTCTGTGTAGTACAAAAAATCCCCCCATAATTGATAGACAGAGATTGACTTTTAAAGCTTCAAATCAGCTTTGAGGTCTGGGTGATCTTTTAAACTGTGCAAGCTTTCATCTGCAGTTTTTCACATTGCCAAGAGCTGTCAATCAAGCAATGGATTTCTGATCAATATCCCCTTGTTCATTAGCTTACACGGGCTCTCTGTTACAGAGAGAACAGATATCCCAATGCCGACAGTCACACTGTTTTCAAAACCTTCCCTGGATCAAGTGATGACTAATGTTCCAAGTGGGAAAGTGATGCATTAGGATGCCATCGGGTGACCTGAATTGCGAGGTAACTTTGTTGGACTGCAGTTGTCAAGATGAGTGATGTGCAGAGTTAAAGCCTATTGCCAACACACATCAAGAGCGCCAGAAAGTACCCAGCATTTATTCAAGCTCTCTGAACCTCTGGAGACTGACTGAAATCTGGCCCAATTTAAGCAGGATGAGTTTTCCTACCACCCCCCTAAATACTTTTTGTCCCCAGCTCTGAGATTATTGTAGTGTTATTTTTATGAGGCTGAAATCCTGACTGTATTTTAAATAATGAGATATTCCCCATTTACTTCTGCAGAGATGAGACCTCACAGTATTTCCTCCCTTCCAAGCGGGCTGTGGCTGGGAGTATCTGCAGCTTCAGAAAGAAGGGAGACCAGCTAACAACAAAGCCAGAAAGCCTTTCAAATAGTTTTGTGGCTGTTACTTAAAAGCAGTTTTGCAGCATTTTTTCCCTCAGAGGGATGGATGTGGGGAGAAGGGGGACCATGATGGTGAAGGAGTGGAGACTTGCAGGGGGATGGGGAGTAGGAGAGTGGAAGGACAGACGGAAGGACCATACACCACAAGGCAGGGAATGAATTAAAAAATTGTGAAAGGGATACTCTACCATCAAAAGGCAGATCAACCAGTCTGCACAAGGCTGTGTAAACAGGTGTGCAAACCCTGAATCAAGTGCATGGCTGTGGCCAAATATTTGCAGAACCCGAATACTGAGCTCAGACACAAAAATTATTTGGAAATTTGTTTTCTACACACATGTTGTTAGAACAGCAACATTGATTTGGCTGGTGCTGTATGAGTGCCAAGATTTCTGGTTTGACCTGAAAGCTGAAATTCCACTGAAATGAACAGAAATGCAGATGAATAATGAGTGCATACTAAAACCCACCCTATTTTTTTGCAGGAAAATGAGCAAAATTATTGTATTATTTCATTAGCTATGCATTAGAAACTCAAATCTAGGAGCCATTGAAATCAAGAAAAGAAAAAACAGGGTTTACCTGCAAAAATACTAAATTATTCAATAAAACCATAATCTTCTACTTGGACCATGTAGGCTGTGAAAGGATATACAAATCCTCACACATCCTACACATCCTCACACAATATTCATCACAGCTTTTCCCTTATCAACATCTTAATGCGATGCAGCCTTTAATGATTTTTTACTTGCATGGGCTTGTTTTTGAACCTTCTTGCGCTTGGGACAAAACCTTGCAGAAATAAGTTCCACAGTTAGTTGCATGCTGCAAGGGAAAGTCAGCTTTCATTTATTTGACCTAAAGTTTTCATCCCCTTCTAGGCTCTTTGCTTATCCTTCTGTGAGGTTTGCAGCCCAGGACCATGACCTCTCCTCCAGACCATGGCCCACTGCATCACCCATGGGTCCCCAAAGTACATGAAGGCAGAGAGTGACAGAAAAGTCCTGGCTTAGGATGGAACTGAGAGTTCCAGGCGTGGTCGAGGAGAACCCTGTGATCAGCTGCACATTGGTACTGCTGCTGTACTTCTGGTTTTGGCTCCAGTGTGCCAGACACACTCCTGGCTGGGATATGATGCAGCATTGTCTCCTGCACTGATGTACAGCACCTGTGGAGGTCTGAATGCACTCACCATATTATTTGTCTGAAGTCAAACAGACTTTTTACTTGATGATAGACCTTATTTTAAGCAAGGCTCTGCATGAAGTTAATATAATTCAGCACTGGGGACTAGTGAAGGGTCTTGATGAACCAGGTTGCCAGACTTTCAGTTTTGTGGCAGGCAGAAGTTAAGATGAAGAAAGTGAAACCACTTACCTTCCATCATGTTGGCCCAGAAGGAAAAATGGGAAGCCTGCATGAGATAATAAAGGTCAGAGAGTCAGTTTCTGAAAAAACAAAAGCCAGCGCAGAGCTTTGCTTACAGTACAAAGATTCTGTTTGCCTCTAGTGCCAGACATCCAGATAAGGCTGTTACCCACTTTGGAGCTAACTGGCCTAGATTTCAAGAGCTCTTTGAAAAGAGTAACAAAAAGTCAACAGTCTGTGGGAGAGGTCTGCCTTTTCCAAGCATACAGCCTAAGCTGCTGGGCTGGTCTGATTTGGAGCAAACCTGACCTGAACGAGTTAAATTGTCTCTTTGCTTATGAGGTGATGGCACATTGGCTACTTGTCAAGCTTCTCTGAGATGCTGACAGAGGCCACACTCCAGCTGGCTACCAAAGCCGGAGGCTGGGAGTTGCCTGGGCACGGCAGAGTGTATGTTGGGCAGTGCAGCATGGCCCAGGTCCTTACCTCCAGTGCACCCAGTGGGATCTGGACCCCTGACCTGGAAGGCTGTCAACAATGTCTGGATACAGGAGAATATTTCTGGCACTTTCTGGGAGGAAATGCCGTGTGTCCCACCTGCAATGTGGGGCTCCAACCTTTCCTGTTTGGCTCATGATCAAGGGCAAACAAAAAAAGGGAACAGAAGAAGATGGAAAACAGCTCTCAGCCTTTGAAGAGTGTGAGTGAGGTTTGTCTGAAAGGAAAGGCACTGACTCTACACCAGGACACATCCCCAGTGTGACAATTTCCGTTTGGCTTTCCCTCTTGCTCTAAATCCCAGCTGCAGACAGGATTACCTGCCTGCAGTGAGGATACACATGATAACGGTGGGTGTAAAGGAGATTTGAAGCAGCTGTTCTTCATCCCTCACATGTTTTTAGGGAATAAAATGTATTTCCAAACAATTTAACACACATGGTAAGGACAGCACACATACACACACAATTATTATGTGCACCTATGCATTGCTACAGATACAATTAACTGTAAATATATGCCCTGTTTAGTCACACATTATAGAAGAAAGACATTCTCAGATAACACTGGTTGCGACTAAGAACAAGTGAATCAGAAGCAATGAATAAAAAACAGGACAAAATAAAAAAGCTCAGGATTCACGTTTGTGAATATTATCTGGAATATATAAATGAGTTTTTGCTTCAGGCACGTTTGCGTCCCTCTTGTGTTTGAGCCAGGGAGAACAGACACTCCAGCTCTCCCCTTCCCCACTGACATTAATGAGAGCAATATCCCCTGAACCACTCAGCAGAGCTCCTTCCCAGGTGCATTTGAGTGAGCCACACACACAGAGAACTAAATCCTTTGCAGCTGGAAGGACACACATCCTCACACAATTGCCCCTCCTGAATCAGTGTGGAGATGATGGTAAATGAGAAGGCTGTAAAAGCTCTGTCCTTGGTGTACACGTTTCCTGAGTGCAGGTACAACGTTCTTCAGATCCTTTGCCAGACCCCAATGGAGACTGTATAAAGCAAAGGTCTAATTGCTCCATTTACAATTAGTGATAGCGTTCATCCATAAACACAGACCAAAACAAACCCTGCAAGTGTACTTATTTCTTTTGGAGGAACAGATGAAACAAAGAACAAGGAAGCAGCATTGGGAGCAGTATGATGCAAGAAACATTTCACGTCCCTCTCCAGCTCTCTGTGCTGCCCTGTTGTGCTCTTTGCCTTATGGGGTGGAAAGGGTTTGGGTCGGAAATGTTTGTCTTAGTGAGTTTTCCCCTGCACTTGGGGCAGCCCTTGGCACCCCAGGGAATGCTGGAGGGCTTCAGCCCAGGCTGAGCGAGGTGCACCAAGCTGTTCTGTGCCTCAGTTTCCCCAGCTGTAGGGTGGAGATGACATTCTCACAATGTTCACACTCCACGAAAATAGGAAAGATGAGAGACGTAACATTGCACTACACTACATTCTTTTCCAGCTTATCCACCTGTCCCTCTGTCCAAACACAGGCAGAACTGACCACAAAGGGGCAGGTACCCTAAACTCCCTCTGGCAATGAACTGGTGCCCTCGACAGTGCAGGTTTACACTATCATCCTTCAGAGCCGGCACAGGCTTGGTGGCTGGTGACTGAGTCCCAGATTTTGATTGCTGCTTTTGGATGAAAGCCTCTGTCTGCTGCCACAGTATAAATGTTACTGGGAACAAAAGCTTCTGGAGCACCCAGCACAGAGAGTCCAGGAGTTAAACACAGTCTTTACTGTAAGGCTCCTGTATCTCATTTTGTACTGAGGCTTTCCCTCCCTGTGAGCCTGTCACAAGCTGCAGCAGCAGAGCCACAGGAGACAAAACCTCTGGCAGAGCTGACTTCTCAGCACGGAGAGTTTTCTCCTCCCTCCTGAGGTCCACTGGACCACTCACCAGACCACACTGGTTTTGAAGCATTTTCTCCCCTGCTAGCCAGCACAGGGCCAAATTTTACCATCTGGATTCATGGTGTGAAGCTTGCCATGGTGGTGTGCAGCAGAGGAGGAGGAAGAGTTCACTCCTTCCCTCCTGTCTGCTGGAGCTCTCCCCTTCCTCCACTCCAGGAGAGGATGTGGGATGCAGGATGTGGGATGCAGGATGTTGGATATGGGATGCAGGATGTTGGATATGGGATGCAGAAGGAGGCTGTCAGGAGGGGTGCATAGGGTGGGGGTCCGGGAGGCGGCTGCAGGAGGGAGTGCAGGCAGGGGCAGTGAAGGCAGGGCCTCCTGCCTGCGGTGCCGTATTGCTCGTGGCCAGCAGAGGAGGATCTTGTCCTTCCGACGAGGTGCAACACTGAGCCCAACGAGGAGCAGGATTCGAACAAAAGGAACGGGGGCGGGGGGAGAAGAAATTAGACTATGGGGCTGGTTTCACCAAACAGTCTCCTTGCTGCAGCTCCACACCGATACTTTGTGTGCTCTGTCAAGAGGGAATAAAATCGCTGGATTCTGTTCATAGCAGATCTGCAGTGATGAGGGACAAAGCTGGAAGAATTTGCAGAAAGCAATTTTAAATTTTATTACTTTAGGCTCATAAAAAAGGAACCCTAAAAAAAAAAAAAAAAAAAAAAAAAAAAAAGCTAGGAGGGACATTTTATACGGGTACCGGTGCACTGCTGGCTATGGAGCCAACTACATTTATAGGGCTCCTAGAAAAAAATTGTGAAATTCAAAATATCCTAATTTCACCTGACCTTTGTTGTCTTTTGTTACTGTAATGATTAGCACTTCACTAAAACTTTAGCTTCATTCCTCCAAAGAACCTTCAAAATTTTGCTAAATAGATTTTGTACTAATATTAAACATTGCAGATACATGATACACTCAATTTTTCCGTTTCAACTCCTTAAGAAAGAGAGACTAATGAAATGTAATAGATTTCAAACAGAAATGACAGAACCATGAACTTTCCTCATCTCAGGATGGAATCCTGCGGCTCTTTCTCAGACAAAAATGTCCAGTTAATCTCTAGCAATTCTTTCTGCATAAACCCAGGAAGATTTGACCCCAAATCCAAGGGAAATTATTTACAGCTGCCAAGGGCATTCTGCAATTGAACTGTTTATTGTGACTTGGGTACATTGCTACCCCTTATTACAACAAAAAATGAATCACTAAAACACAAAAGCAGGTGGAGAAAGAGAGCATAAAGGTGACAGCCCAGGGTTATGCTGTGAATTCACGAGTGCAAAACAGACTTCCAGAGAAAACATTGTAATTACTCAAGCTTGCATGGCAGAGTAGCAAGAGAGATGAAAACTAGCTCTATACATACACACACACTGCAACAAAGCACTACAGGAATTCCAGTATTAAACTGCACTGCTAGGAATTGGCTTAGTCACTTAATTGCATTAAGTCCTGCAAATTCTCCTGCAACTTGTCACAAAGTGGCCTCCATGGCAGAAAAACAAAGATTATGCTTTCATTTGTTCATCTGTGCAGTCACAGCTTTGCAGCCAAGAAGCTGGGATGGGGTTGAACTGGAGAATGAAGATGGATATTTGATCAACTTCCATCCACAAGTGACACGAGCCATGAAGGAGCCATGAGGGCAGACACAGCTACTGCCTTCTCGTAGTGAACCCCTTGATCCTGCTGACAGCTCTCAGTAGGAACCTTTGTCTGGGCTGCTTGCCAAAGGAGGAGGGAATTGACAGTTCTGATGCTCTTACAATTGGCCAGATTTTTGCCTGCAACCATCTTGGATCGTGACAGTCTTTGAACTTCAAGGGAAAGTGGCTTTTCCAGCAATGACATTGTATTTCTCAGCCAAGGCCATGGTTGCAGTATAATGAAAGCAGGGCATATTATCATCTGTAGCACACATGCAACACATGTTGTGTTTTTAGCCTGGGAAACCATTCTCTGAAAGGATTCCACCAAAACCTCTGAGTTCTTCACTTCTCTACTAACAAGACATCTCCTGCCTCCACACTGAATTGCAATTTGAGCATCAGAGTAAATGTTGTGCTCCTGGTCGACCAGTCCCAGAGAACCCAGAGAAGTTCACACTTAAAATCATTATTTTGCTGAGTATTTCTTAGTGAACCTTTCCCATGGTAGCACCTGATACAAAACCTAAAGGGATCCAGGGAAAAAGCAAGGTCCTTCAGATGTGCTGCTGAAATCGGCTTGGTTCTCTGCTCAGGAGTTACCTGCTCCTGTTTTCCAAGAAATCAAAATTTCCAAATTAATCTCTGCACTGTAAGATGCAGCCTGGTAGCAGCTGGGTGTTTTTAAAGCTGCTCACTGGTGGATGAGGTGTGCTTGTGCTCCCAGGTGGAAAATAGGGTCAGCCTTGGATGCCACAGCAAGGGGAAGCTACAAAATGTGTTTCAGGGGGCTGCAGGAGCCAGCTAGTCACACTACCACAAGTGCCTGTGCTATGAAACACTCCTACAGCCAGTGCTGGGAATGCAGGTTATACTGCTAGACTTAAAGCTTATGCAAAGTCATTAAGTCCCTTTAGTTACACAGGATATCAACCTGCACGCTGCAGGGCATAAGCTGATTGCCTTCAGGGGTCAGCAGGCAACGCTTCCCTCTCTGAGAGCACGGTGCAAAATTAGCTGGGAGCGCTCCCAGGGCTTTGTTGCTTTCCTGCTGCATCAGGCAAATTTAGGCGAGCATTGCAAAAGGGTATTACACCCGATGGACCACAAATCCAGGCGGGCTTGGCAGCATTCACTTCTCTCTGCGGTGATTGGTTTGCAACACAGTGGAGCGTGAAACCCTTGTGTGCATGATGAAGCCCTGGAGTGAGGGCGAGGGGAGTAGAAATGGGAGTTTGCTACAGGAATGGATCTGTTGGGCATTAGAAAAAGATGTCAGACAGAGTTGACTTTAGAACATCCTAAAATGTTGGTCTCCAAGCACCTGAGGCAAGGAAAGACACGTACCGCTGCCAACAGCATCCTACTTGCTGTGCGCCAAGAGGGAGATAGGCCCTTATGATAAGGGGCTCATTTTTGCAATTGTTTGATCTTAATGTGATACTTTTATCCTTCGCTTTCCACTACTAAGTGCACTTGATTATTGGATTGGGCAAGGCTAGTGATTTTGAAACACTTTCCACCACAACTAAGAGGATATCAATTTTTTGAAGTGCCGAAATATTCAGTGAAGAGCCACCTCTTCTAGTCTGACCCTTGCAAATCTTCCTCCCTGCTGCCAGGGAAGTTGAGTTTGCAGGCAAATTTGATACAAGGAAAAGGACTGATCTGAACACCTGTAGATTTAAAAATAACTTTTTTTCCCTGCGAACATGTGCTGAATCACTTTAGAGCACTGTTAATTGGGAGCTGCAGCCTGGTGTACAGGCAGGGGCAGCACTGGAGTGTTGTGGGATCCAACTTTGTATTGTCCTGTTCCAGATTTCTCTAGCCCAACTCAAGCATACCATTTAAATCTGAGTGTATTCCAGGAAGTTTGCTTCAGAACAAGTCTGGATAAGTGAGGATACACAGCTCGGTTGCAGCAGAGTTCTTTGGCTTTCTCTTTGGCTAATTAAGGAATACTTAATCATAAAATATCTTGATGGCAGGCACATTGCTACTACAGTATCTTGCTGGCAGAAGTGAAATGAAAAGCAGGGGGAAAAAAACCCCAAACCTGAGAACTCCCGCCACGTCTGAAGACAATCTTTGGTGCAGTTGCACCATACATGCTAAAGTAAAGGATCAAATTCTGACCTCACCATGCAGCTTTATGCTTTTTATGGAAATAGTTTGGATTCATGCAGATGGCATCAGTTTCTCTTCAGGTAGTATGAAAGAACTGAATGAAAATTTTTGCCTTAGGGTTCTGCTCCAAACCTGCCAGATCCATGAATGTCCAAGTATTTTATTGTTCCATTGTGACTGACTGAGCACGAACTACTGCTTAAACCCATGTTTGACTTCTGCTATATTTCACCAATAATATTTGTTAATCAACTTATTACTTATAAAAACTTCTAAAACCAGATTCAAATAAAAATGATGAAGATAGTTCTAGAAAAGGTTGAAAATAGGAATTTAAGGGTGTTTTCTGTGGTTTCAGCAAAGTGCATCATCTATTATTTTTTCATTCAAACTATTTTAGTGCAACTTTTTCTTCAGGACAAATCATTAAGACAAAAATATCCTCTCATAACTTGTTTGTCATGCAATGGTCACATCATGGCAACTCATTCCCCTCTTTTTTTTTTCTGGGATCCATGCCAAGTGCTAAGCCAGAAAACCTTGTTATAGTAATTATGAAGAAAAAGCATGTTTTATTAAAAACTAGCCTGCTGAATATTCTGTCGTGCTGCTTTTCAATGACAGCAGAATTGCTTTTGCATTTTAGCAATGTTAATGAATTTTCAGGGGCGGGGAGAGATATAGCCTACATTTTCCATTGCAATTTTTAAAGCAACATCAGATTAGGACTGCCAAAGGTATTGAATCAATCTAACACTTAGGACTAGTTAGAAAAAATCTGGGCAAGACTTCATGTTGTCTAAGACTGGTCCCACATCTTCCTCACTGAGCATGAATTAACACTGCCAAATGCGTTATGAGCTTATTTGTATGAGGTGGCGTTCCCACAAAGTCTGTAAAACTGGCATTGAAGTATCCTAGAGCTGATCCCCTCAGTAAGAGGCTACATGTACTACTGGAACAAGTGTGACATTGGTCCTGGTGATACGCTAATTAATCATTACTCTATTGAGTTGTAAAAATCACTGATCTCAAATTCCAGACTTCTTAAAAATATCTATGCCCCATTAAACCCCCTCACTATATATCTTTCTCGAAGAATTAAATTTAAACATATCAGCATCTGAATTTTTGAAATGCATTTCAGTAAATATGAACCTGCACACATAGGAAATGTCACTAAGAAAGCAGATGTTTTAAAGAACCTCAGATTCCTTCATGAGAAAATCTACTTGATTGCTTGGAAGAACAAAAGAATTTTTTTTTAAACTGACTTTTAACTTTCCTTTGATTACAAGTCATTCTTCCAGTCTTCTTTAAAGAGGAGATGAATAGATGTAGGAAAGAATATCAAGCTCTACCATGGCAGAGTTCTGGTCACCCTTAGCTGTGTTGAATATTTTGCCATTAACCTTCTTCCCATGTTAGCAACAATGATAATTCAGTCATTCAAAACATGTGGCTGGGGGAATTTTATCTTTTACAGAAGAGTTTGCAAAAGTCCCAAGGCAGTGCCTACCTGACCTGTTTAATCCAGTATTTAGTCCCTTCAGAATGAAGACTGGAAATAAGGAAGAAACTATTTACAGTGAGGTTGGTGAGTCACTGGCACTCAGGGAGATGGTGGACACCCCGTCCATAGAAACATTCAAGGCCAGACTGGATGGAGCTTTGAGCAACCTGGTCTAGTGGAAGATGTCCCTGCCCACGGCAAGAGGGTTGGAACTTGATGATCTTTAAGGTGCCTTCCAACCCAAAACATTCTATGGTTTTAAGATGAGCTGCCCATGCTGCAACCTGGTGTTCTGGGACATTTCTTAGTGCCCAGAGGGCACTAAGAAGTGCTAGAAGAGGGACTATGCTCCCCACCACAGACCACTGGGAGTGGGGTGGCCACTGAGTGTACCCAGAAGAGCCATTCCTTGACACTGTAGATGTCTGCTCCAAAAAAAAACCACTGGGCTTCTCTCTTATGCTGCATTAACTTGGTCACCTCAGTGGCCTGAAATGCAGATACAGCAGAGCTGGCACATGGAAAGAAAAGGAGGATAAAAACATACTCACACACAAACATGTGGTCCCTAGGAGAATAACCAGTGGAAGAACCTGAAGGGTCAAAGCACTGCTAACCATCCTCATCTTTTTCTTGAAATTAGCTTTTTCCTCTTGCCTATGTTTTTTCAGACAAACCACAATCTTTCGAGGTCGAGCTAATTCAGTGCAAATAATTAACCATGCTTCAAATATTGTTTAATGTTCAACAGATTGCCCTGATCAAATAAAAGCATCCTGTCCAGATAATCACTGCATTGACCACTGGCAAGTGTTCCAAATCAGTAAGTATCAAAGATGGGAACAGTATAAATTAACAATAAAAACAAGCATTGACCTTGTATTAGAAATATCTTTCGACTATTATTATCAATTGGAAAAAAAGTATGAAGCATACTTACCTCTCTCCCTGAGGTAAAATTACTGAGATCTAGTTACATAATATAGGATTTTAAGAATATCAAAGTGTGGGGTTTCTATTATTTTCTAAATTTCAGACATGAAACAAAGTTCATGTTCTCAAGCTTTTGTCCACTAATGTGAGAATCGGGATTCATTTTTTTTTAACAGAAATTTAAATTCTTGATAACCTCTATTCTCCTGAGGCTGAAGCATTTGTAACAACAGTAACAATGCAGGAAAAGAGTATTATTGCAAGATAAACAACCCTCTATTGCAGAAATGCTGACAAACTCTTGCTGATCAGAAATTGTTTGTACTACATGTTACAGAAACAAATGAAGTGACCATTCTTTCTCTGAGACAGTTTCGAACCTGAAAAGGAAGGACGTGATAGAAATGGTGTCCACATGTTGAAATATGAGGAGGAAAACAGTGAAATCCCAAGGGCTTCATAATTTCCCATCCTGAATGTGAATTTTGTGGGGAAAGAAACAGTTGTGAGCACTTGATTACAGTGACAGGTGCTGAAATTTGGATGCCAGAGAACCTTGTTTCTGATGATTCCTTACTGTGGAGCATGAACAATCCTAAAGGAGATTTCATACACCAGAAAATACACAAAGAATTTCGGCATCCTGACTATGCCACATGTGCATACCTTAAGCAGGTGCCTATTAGCAATAGATAGATGTTTGAGACTTAGTGTGTTGGTGGCCAGCCACAAATACAAGTTTATGAAATTCCAGATTCTTTAACTAGTAGAAAGACAGCAAGATAAAAGGAGTTAGATAACACGCGACTTTATGTAATGTGTCCTTGAGTAAGCTGATTTGCACTGAATTTTAATAGAGCCCTGATTCATCAAATCTCAAACAGAATTAAGGTATGGACTGGATCCTAATAACATCATGCTTTATATCCATGAAAGATAAATTAAAGGATGCAAAACTGCTATTGACAAACATTGATTATATGTACTTTGATGGACTTTGAAGTTGTGCCAGATGCGTCTTGTCAGCCTCCAAAGTTTTCTTTTAAATCTCATTGCATAAGGCTTTTACTTTTTAATTATTTTTTCCCTCAGCCTCTTTGATCAAGAAAAAAATGTGGATCATATTTGTGTGATGCTATTTCCTATGCATTTTACTTAGATATGCCCTTGTGCACAGCTCATGATATGTAAAAAATGTTACATGGCACCTACTGATCTTACCGTGTTATCCTGGGTGCTATTTAATACTTGATTGACCTTCTCAAGCTGCTGAGTGAAATCCTGCTATGTGCAGAGAGCTAGCACAATGCTCATGGTCTTTTTATACCACATAAATCTACACAATAAGATGCAAGAGACAAGGTTGCTGGTCTCTCTTTGTTCCCAGGAGGATTTTGACCAGTGAGAATGTCCAGTGGATCCATTTCATTCCACCCCCTGACCATGGCAAAGTGGTCCTCATGTCAGACCCAATGGGAAGGCAAACCTCTCTGCAACTTCTTCTGGTTTTAGGAGATGGACTGACGTTTATACCAGAATTTTAAACAAGTGGAAGTCCTTCTTTCACTTTCCTATATATGAAAATATTTTGTCAGCAGGAAGCTTCAAGAAACTGAAAAGAGGTTTTGGAACCATTTTGATAATTTTGAAGTTGTGAGCCCTCATGCACCATCTTGCTTTCCTTGTCCGTGAGAATATGGCCAACCCCCTCTGGGCATGGGAATGCACAAAGTATATTGCTGTGCATGGGAAAAGGCTTCAAAGGTGGTGCAGGACTTGGGTACAGGTGTTCTCTTTTTTGGGAATTGACCATACCCTACACATCCAAGCCCATCCTAGTGATCATGGCTTGCACATCAGACATGAAACATCTCTCTGTGACAATTCAAGTGTCTTCAAACAATAAACACAGAGGAAAAAAGAGTAGATAAATGCCATCAAATCCTTTTAAATTGAGAATAAATAGATGAAAACAAAAATTTCAAGTACTGGATCAGAACTGTGGTGGGCTGGGGGTTTTCTGCATCACTGTCAATACTGCCTTGAACAAATCATTTACTCTCAATATTCCTCCATTCCCATCACAACAGTGTGGCTAGTAACTGCTCTGCTTTCACTGTGTCCTGTCTGTTTAGATAATAAACTCTTCTGGTTCACTATTTTTTCCTATATTAATGAGCAGCTCCAGGCAAAAGACATGCCCTGTCCTAGCTGTGATGTCTATTATAAAGGAAGGAAAAGAATAACCTAAAAGACTGTATTCTCAAATGATTTATTTGGAATTACTACTAAGTATTATACTCTATAATGCTTGACCAGCTTTGGTTGCCAAAATAAACAGCAGAAACACTACTTTGTCCTTTTTTTTCCCCTGAAATGGCAATTTCCACTGAAAAAATATTACACTTGGATATTTTTCTGCCACTGTACAGATGACTTGAATTCTGATTCTGGGAAGCATTTTGAGCCCTTCCTGGATGATAACTCTTCTCCATCCTCCAACACAAATGAATATTCTGTGCTGGATCTACCCCTATCTGTCTAGTGTGTGTGGATTATTATGCTGTTGGACACACTAACTGCAGATCTAGTTATTAACACCAGAATAAACAAATCACCACAGCTGTGGGGGAAGAGAGACAATTCCAAAGGTAAAAGCAAGATAAAAACATCTACTGTGTGACTCTAACAAAGGCAGAAGTTCTAGAAATACTTGCTGGCATCAGCCCACAAGAGCACAAGCCAGGCCCTTCAAGGGTAAGAACATCTTCAGAGTCAATAGCAATGCCATGGAATATGCATGGATGCTTTGACTTTGGTCTTTTCCATGGCTACCATTTTGTGGCTTTCTTTAATCAACCTAACAACTGAAAAACCCTACACATGTTCGTGCTTCCTCTTAATGTTCCCTCTACTTCCATTTAATACAAGCCCTCTTCAAACGGCAAATGAAAATGAGAAAGCAGAAACCCTATTATTCCTCTTTATACAGAAGGGCTGGAGTTGTGAGAGAGTATAGGGAATTGACTTTAATATAAAATCTGGGAAGTGGAGGAGGGGTAGTCTCTATGAGAAATTCATCTTGGTGCAGAAAGCCAGCATGAGGTCTAGACATGCCTTAAATCAACATTTAAAGTGTTGTGGTTGCATTTTGTTTCATAATTCTCTCTAGCAGCACATTCCCAGTGATGGTTTCAATTCTTGGGCTCAGATCAAAAGCACAGTAAAAAATTTCAAGACAATCAAACAAACAAAAAACAGAATAAGTGCAGGCAGCAGAAAGTTCTGTTGGACATGCAAGAGTGCTCTTCCCTCATCCACCCTTCTGCAACCCAGAAGTAACTCATCAAAGGCTTTATGCAAGCTCAAAGCTGGTGCAAGAAGCTGAGCTGATTGGAGAGAGAGGCAATGCCACCTCAGGGATGCACACCAGGACCAGCAGCCCCTCTCTGACACTGATTTGGTACCAAACTCTTCCTCTAAAGGTGCATAAACACCACCTTGAAGACCAACCTGCCACGGTGGAGCTTTGTCCAAGTGCTCAGTCAAAGACTGACAGACACCTGGCTAAAAGATTTTCGGTCCTCTTCTGGCCTTTTGGGTGTTCTTTTATATCTTTCCTACAACAGTTCCAGATATTCTTGTTAGCTGTGCTGCTTTCTGAGCCCATTTCTGTGTCTTGGAGCTGCCTGCTAAAAGCATTAAAATTGTAAAGTGGTGGATGAAGGAAGACAGTTTTGCTTTCAAGCTGAAAAACATGCATCAAAGCCCCTGTAGTAAATTTACAGAGTATTAAAAGCAAACAAAATCTGACCGTAGGGTAACATCATTTGAGGAAAGTTGTGATGGCCTACCTCAAAGTCTGCATTTAATGTGCACAGCTCTCACTTAACCTGCCTAGGCTATAAATCCCAAGGGCCAAATTCTGTCCTACCATCCTAAAACAGAGATATTTTTAGACTGCAGAGGTAGAGTTAATATAGTCTCTCTGCTCCAGTTGCCAAACACCTCCTCCACAGGCCCCGTTGGTCGTTTTCCAGACAAAGTGGAGAGCAGGAGCATTAATCCGAGGGAACTCGCACAAACAAAGATGTAATAAAATAAGACCCCCATGATATTTTGCATGCATTTAGAGGCAATCACAAATTAGGAAACACCTGATTTAAAGAAACCCCAAGACATGCCTCCAAAATGCATAATTAAATAATAATTACTGCAATTTTAAAAATTATTTTTTCTTCCCATTTGCTGTTATGTTATTACTTTAAAGAGGAGTCACACATTTTTCATTGAGTCATCATTTGTTTTCAGGAGAGGAATCCAACAGGTGATCATACAGTAATACACATACCAAATATCTGGCAGTTCTTTGGCAGAATGATTTAGTATGTTGTTCAATTATTTGTCTGAATGACTGAAATAACAGAGACAAGTACATTCAGGTGCAATGATGCACAAGTGTTATGAGCACAGCTATGCAGTTCTGACAGAGCCAAAGAATCTTACTTCAGTAAGAACTATACAAATATTCCATTCTCCTAAAATGTTTACATTTCCTTGAGCAACACACTAAATAATTATATAAAACAGATTTTAAATTTTCATTTATTGTCTAATGGTCATTACGGCATATTGACGGAATTGTTCATCTGAATGGCCAGCTGAAAGGATGTTCATGGTGGTAGACCCTGCCTTAGCCTCTTGTTCTCCTGTGTGGAAGTGGTGACATGAGTAGCCTTATGTCATATTTACCTTGAACATTAAGATGTTGACTAATTTCAATCTCAGCTTCCCCAGGTCAAAATTCCTCTTTATGTTCCATCATCTCAGATCTATACTTTGACCTGGATTTTCTTTCTGAAAAGCAAATTTTTTGTAGATACTGTTCCATTATTCAAGCTCATTTTTAACATAGCTGGAGTAAACCAAATATTTTTAAAATATCAGATTCTGAAACTTGTAACAGAAGCAACACAGCATGGTTTGTACTTTTCTGCATGTAGCAGTGGCAACCACAAGTAAAACTGATTATGGTTTTTATCAGACTTTTTGGGATGAGAAAGTTTTGTCTGGAACAGCAATGGTAAATGTGAGTACCACATCAATAACTGTGGTGCTAATAGCTTGTAAGTTAGTCACTGGAACTGTGAGCAGATCCTAAGGGATTTTGTGTCCTGTTTCCACTTAACTCATCCTTACCTTCATTCAGCACTGTTTTTCTGCTTCCCTCTAGTCCTCTTCAACCAGTTCTTTTTTTGACCAAGAGCCTACCAAATCTCTTTTTTTCCCTTTTCCACTCTGTAATTTCTGTTCTCATTGCAATCAAACCTTGATGTTCCTATGAAACGTTTCACAAGAAGGATATCAGTGAATCCTTTCGGCTGTTGTTAAAAAGAACTTTTTGGGAAAAAGTCGATATTTTGTGTGCAAAGCAGCACTTTTCATACAGTAGGTTTAGAGAGGCCCCTAAGCTTTCACTGCAAATTTTGAATGTGGAGGTGCTGGTATGGGTAATTACAGTGATGTTATAATCACTCCTAAGCCAGGCATTGCAAAACAGAATAATTTATTGTTAAACTTAATACAAATGTGCTCCAAAGTGGAACTGATTCCTAAACAGCCTGATCTCAGCTCTTTAGTGACATGTTGAAGACAGTGAAGCAATAGGATTACATTATTTTAAAGTCTGTGGTCTGCTGTAACAGTACATGGTTTTTTAAATGTGTATTTATTTCACCTTTTCCCTTTACCATGGTGCCTGAGTGGGACCCCAAAAACTGAAGCAAAAAACCCCCTTGAGGGAAGGAACTTTCACACCATGTACAAAATGCTTTGGAAAAATAGGCTTCAGGCAGGAGAAGAAGCTGGAAAACCCATTTTCCCTGGCCCCTGAAGCTGCTCCTTAATGGATGTTCCCATGCTGGAGCTGCCCAGCTCCTGACATTGCATCCAGAAAGGGGGTCTGACAGAGAGATGCTGCACATAAATCCCCTTTGCTCTGTACATTTTTGGGTCCATCCTTCCAGCAACCTGCCCCATATACTGCATGCTCAAGTAAATTCCAGAGGAAGGAAAAAACACATCTGAAGTTACCCCTTCCCCTTCCTTCTCTGCCCTTTCCTCCCCAAGCAGATGTACCCCCTCCACAGCCCATATTTCCAAACTTTTTTGCTTCTTTGAGTGATTTTCATACCCTGAAACAGCATCATTGGATTTTGCTTAGTTAAGGCAAGACAGCTCATGTCAGAAAATGTTTGCTAGATTGGGTCTCATTTTGTAACATTTCCCCTCAAAGGATGATTCAATGATGCATCTTAGAATCAGATTCCAGAGAGGGAACTAAAAGAAACATCAATAAAAAAAGAAACTGTGAGGAAACTAAATATAGAACAGGCCAATATGAATTAAACAACATGCTAGAAATCTTCACACAATAATTGATTTGCTCATTTGTACTTCTTTCTATTCTTTAATCTTTCAGCAGGGCTTCAATCCTCCCCCCATTGCTTTTTTAATATTCTCTGTTCATCTGTTGTCTACAATATTGTTTCTGATCTCTCTCATCCCATCAATCATCTATAAAAAGAGACTAGTCCACACACTCTGGTCTCCAATCCTAATGACTGCAAAGAACTAATCACCTAAACTGAGTGATGTTCATTGTTGTAAGTGTCTCTTTGATTTATTAAACATCTCTGTATAAATTCCTGCATGTTTTGCAAGTTGTTTCCTAGAACCTGTATGAAGGCACTTTGAAATCCTAAAACTGTCTGCTTATGGGATTTTTTGGTTCACCTAATAAATGGATTCTTGGCATGAAAAATGAGCTTTTACTTAACTGAAAGGACCACTCAATTCCAAATTCAGGTCAGAGCCTCAGTTTGAGCTTCCCTTGAATATACAGCAAACTTAAAAAGGCCACTCATATACACTTTATATTAATTTGAAAACACTGTGTGCATTGCTTTGGGGTGTCTGCCTGCTGATGGAGAGCCATAGACACTATGGAAATACTCCTAATGATGGCATTTTCCATAGCTGTCTCTTTCACATGCTGTTGCAAGCTCTTCAGTTGTGCAAGCGGACTTTAAATCTGATTAATTAAAGCTTAAGGACTGAATATTTTCACAACCTGTCCTTGTCAAAGCAACATTTTCAGCGCCGTGCCATCAGTGTGCGACCGCCCTGCACAGTGACAGGGTGGGATTCAAGGGCTGAACTCAGGGCCTTTTACACCACGCATCAATGGTGAGGCCCCTCAGTGTCCACCAAGGAATCTGGGTGTCACCAAGGTTGGGGATTCTCAAAAGGTTTTGGGAACTGCCTCCCCATCTAACCTGGTCTCACTTGAAAGGAAAAGAGATGCTAAGTACAGAGCAGAACTCAACATGAGCGAGGTGTGTCTGAAGACTGTGTGAGGCTTTTGAAAGAACTCAACATTATATTCTCGTAATTGCCAAAAATGGGGACTAGACAAAGCATTAAACGGGCACAGCTGTTGGTAGAACCACACTCAGGGGACAACACTAAAAACAGAGGACCAGTTTCACCAAAAAACCCTCTCTGCGCTTTTCATGCTTTTTCACCAGCACCTTAGGGTGCAGGACTAGAAAGAAAAGGTATAAAGTGTTTGAATGAGGCCATTCTGGGAAGGATTCTTTGCCAATGAGAAATCCACTCCCCCTTCTCATGCTGGATTTACACAGAATATCGAGTGCCTGCTAAAAATAAAGGCATGCTCCTTAATGTTCACCCCAGTCTTTACAGCAGTCCCTGGCTAATGAACCAGCCACTGTTACAGGTGGGTGAGTTTCATGCATTGATTGCCTTAGTGCCCCATACGAAGTAAAAAAGATGTTAATGATCTTATTATTACAGAAACATCATGAAACTCATAAATATAGATTCAACAGATAACATCACAAATCTGTGAAAACCCTTCTTTCAGCACAGTATGGGCAGAGTTATGCTGTCAGAAAAAAAGAAGTGGGGAAAAAGTGTGTAGAAATTATTCTATAGAATTGCCCACTTTTTATGTTTACAAAACTAATACTTTACAGATATTGTGCTCTTTAACCATTAGCAAAACAGTTTCCTACAGCCCTCTGGTAAGGGTGCATTGAGGCAGGCTGGTAAATCTTGGTTTCGTGTATATAGCTCATATGGGTTTCCTTTTCACTGTCGGGTTAGCAGATCAAGTGTTACTCTTAGAATGAGCTTTTGTTTCCTTGCATTTCATTTAGCATTCCAGATTTGCTTTCTGCCTGTATCTCAGGATCTCAAGCAAACATCAGTGTTTTGTGATTGCAGTTGTCACCTAGAGTAGCCACAGAAAGTGATTATCTTCCCCACAAGTGCCCAGGCTCGGAAAGGGCTGCAACATAAAAACACAGCAGAAGAGGGATCTTTTCTCTCTCTCTCTAAATATATATTTTTAAAGGAAAATGTGGCAATGATGTTTTGTGGGAAAATTTATATTTTCTTCCCCCAAATAACTGAAAAACAAATACAGATAGAGTAGATTTAAATTTCTGTTCAAGCGAATATTCGAGGAACTGATTAGTGAAGTTTATAATGTTCCCATTATCTGTACTCACATGCATATAAACATATATAGTTGCTGTGAAATATATTTCTATTAATATTAGGTGAGAGCACTCCATTACCCTTTTACAAGAACATAAATAAGTAATAGCCAGCCGCAATACTGGTGTCAGCATCTTTATCACAGGCGCTGATTTGGGCTAGATGATTTCCAAACTCTCAGGAAGGAGAGACTCATTTCTATTCTGAGAAGCTCCCACGCAGGGGACCATCACACAAATGGACAGAGACTAGGGACAACTGAAAATTTCTACCAGTGTGAACTCCCTGCACCACAGAAAGGCTCGCAGGAAGAAATGTTTCTGAAGAGCTTCAGAAGTAAAGAGCAGGCAGGGGAGAGCTTTTGCGTTGTGAGAAAAAGATCACCAACAGGAGAGCTGAAAGCTCACAAAGAATTTAGCCCCCTAGCAAGTTTAACCAAAACATTTGCTCAGAGTCATACCATACCATGCTGCAGTTGGATCACCTAAACTAATACTGTATCCTTAAAATATTTACTGATGATAGACTCCATCAACAAATTTAGTAGCGGTAGTTTCACTGAAAAATGATATTTGATTTTCCTCTGTACAACAACACTGGCAATTTCAAATCTATTATCTCACAACCTACCTCAATGTTAGAAGTTTGTTGTGTTTTTTTCTTTTTTGTCAAACAAATGCTTCCCAAATCTCTTTGGGATACATACATTGATGATTTAATATGCTTTGCAATCCACTGAGCTTTAAACATGTCAGCTCACCTAGGAATGGATATATTTACATCCCTGGTTTGGGAGAAAATCCTACATCTTGAAGAAAAGAAACAAAGACTTTCATTTTCTGATTTGTGTGCCTGTTGTTTGGGTTTTATTTTCTTTTGTTTTGTTTTTCCCATAAAGATGGTTGCTGCTTGAGAGGCACCAAGCAGTAAAGAAGACTGAAAGTAGTTAGCCTTGGAGGAGGTGAACTGTATGGTTAGAGGGCAGAAAAGGAGGTCAGAGGTATATATGATCAATACAATATTGCACAGGAACTGCCACAGAGGACACCTCATGCCTACTTTGTGTGAGCACTTATAAATACCTGTCTGTATCGCCAATCCCTGGCTCCGCTGAAAAAGGTTCTGTATCTTTGACGTGAGGCAAGAAGATCTCCATCCCCGCAGTTCTACTGAGATTACTCAGCTGTGAACAGATAACTCGATACAAAGAAGAGGAAGAAAAAGCAAGGAAAAAAGTAGAAGCAGACAATTTCATAGAGCCCAAACCAGACAAGACTCTCTCTGATGACCAAGGGAAAAGCTTTGATAAACGGTAGGGCAGCTCCTCAAATCCAGGTCTCTGAAAGTGGGGGTGGAACACTGCAGGAAATAATATGAGAGTCCCTGCTGTGGGAGTCAAGGGAGACAGGGAAAATAGTTCAGGTAATAAAAAAAATGTTAATATTACAAGAGTGGAATGCATCTGAGTATAATTCCAGACTTTTAAGTTCAGTTTTCAAATCTCGGAGAAAGAAAGAGGCAGCCTGCTGCCATCTCACTAGTTTGTCTCTTTGGGCTTAAGGTGTGGAATAAATCAAAACTTTTTTTTTTGGAACGTGGTACAAAGAAATGCATTAATAATACATTAAAAAAATGTTCATCACGTTGGTGTGCATCAGTGGAAACACTATTTTAAAGAAACTATGAGCAACACATGAAAAGACTTGACCTAGGTTTCACTTCTGATGTGCCAGGGTGGGAGGAAGGCAAGCATTTCTCTTACCTACTGATGTGTTGCATCTGTGACTTCCCACTTGGGTAGAGAAGTTGGGTTCCCAATGCAGGGATGCTTTTTTTTTCCCTACAAGCAAGCAAGGAAGTTTGAATCCTCTGAGCCATCCCCTCTAAGTGTGTCCAAGAGGAATAGAGAGAGAAATAAAACAAAACCACCCAGTTAGCTGGTAGCTGCCATGCCTTTTCTTCCTCTGCATGCTGAATGTTTGAATGTCTAAAGACTCTGATGTTTACTGAGAACAGCAGTCGTATTTGTGCTCAGCTCAGCACTAGTGCAGACATGGAACACATGCACGTGCCTACATCCTGTGCCTTTCTAAATGCTTGAGATTTCCTGCCCTTTAGCTTCCAGATACACGCTTTAAAAAAAAAATCAAAAATTTTTCTGATTAAAAGTATACCATTTCTATTTGTGGAAGAGCATAGCTGCAATAAATATTTGTTTCTAAGCTAGCTGAATCTATCAGCAATCACAGTGTGGAAAAGATCAAAGGGAAGGCAAGATAAACACAAAAATGTTGTTTGTGATTTGGACTGTGGTAGAGCCCAAGTGCTCCACACAAAAATGGGACCTCCTGCAGTCAGTGGTGTACAGGCAAAAAGTGGAATTTTCTTGTCTTGTGAATCACCAGCAGTCTCAACAGGCAAATTGAACCCAAGGGAGATGAAAACAGATTATTTCTGTTAGTGACCAGAATAAGGAAATGCTCCTTTTGGCACGGCATCTCTGGTTCCCTTGGTTTGCAAGAGGCGTGGGCACCCTCTCTCCAGCTGGTCACAAGAGGTACCTGGGTTCTGCCACCTCTATGGGGCTCTCTGTCCAAGGGGGAACCCTTTGGAAACCTTGTGCTTCAGGAATATAAGTGCTTTGGTTCCACCAGCTCTTCCATGAGCTCCCGGGCCTCTCAGGACTGGTCAAGCATCATCAGACCAGACAATTTCCTGCACTTAGTGGCCACTTGGTGGACAGAGAGAGTGAACAATGAATGTGACTGTGCTGCCCCACTGACAATCTGTCATGCCCCACCCTCCAACTCAAGCTGGAGGACACCTCAGCTGTGCCTGGACAAGCAGAGGGAAGGTGAGTGCTCTGCATCCTACTCTGCATGTCCTGCCAGGTGGGGGAACCACATCTGACAGCCCTCACAGGGCTCTTTGCATGCATTTCATTCCTCTCTCCCAACACACTGCCACTCCATCACCCTCCTCGACCCAGATGCTCAGGTGAAGAGTATGAGAAGGGGGGAATTCACTACTCCAGCAGACAGTCATTGCTCTCCCTATACATGCCTTCAGCCTGTTGTCACCATCTTCATTTGTAGTTTTGTGAACTACTTTTAACTTATTTAATAGACTATCACAATAGGAAAAAAGGCCCTAAGGAAAGAGAATAAAAGTTGTTACTTTGCTAAGACCTTGCCTGGCAAATTTCAACTCAAAAACCCCAGAGAATGCAGAAGAGATTAATGAAAATGCTGAGAATCACCATAATAATTCCAACTACCAGCACCAGTGTCAGCAGGCTCAGCAGGGCCTGTCATTAGAAAGCCCCCTTTTAAATGGGTGTCCCTCCTATTAGTTAAATTATCTACACTGTGGCGAAGAATATTCCAAGGTGACAGAAAGCAGAACAGTACAGACTGCTAAAAATGAAAATCAGATAATTGCTCATAAATTACTTCTGGGGTCTTTCAAGATCTTTTGGTCTTGCTGACTGAAAGGCAAGTCATTTGGAATGCAATAATTAAAATAAAAGCTGCAACATACAGGAAATGTGGTTGGAAGGAAGATATTAAGAGATGTATTGTACCTGCATTAATTATCATCAGGTTTTTGATAGCATCCTGAGTTCACTCTTACTCGCCTTAAAAAGCAAGTAGAGATGAGAACCTTGGCATGGAGAGCAGCTCTGGCTCTGGTCTCCAGTCTCTTCCCTAGATCTTCACACATATTCCAGCCAGGAGTAAATAGGATCTGGATATTATTGTCCTTTCTCACACTTTTTCCCCAGTGTTGTGTCTGTCTAATGCTCAGTGACACCCACCCCTGACACCAGGGATCTTCAAGGGTGGCACAGCAGCCCTCAGCTTCCCTCATGACTTCAGCCCCTTCAGAGAATGGGGACCTCCCTGTTCACATGAATTGAAGGGAAAACCCCAAATTTCCTCCCTTGGGATGGGACCTCAAGACTTAACCAGGAAATATTTTAAACAGAAAGCCTTTTCTCCTAATTTACCACATCTGAGAGTAGAATTAATGTCACTTGGTGTTCAGCAAAGCCATCTCTAGATTAGTTTTTTCAGTAGTTTTAGATGAAAGTTGCTGAGCGACAGAAGGGCTGCTCTGATGAGCTGAAGGTCAAGACATTGTCACCTTTTCAGCTGTATTCTCTCTTTTTCTGATCATGCCACACAGCTACCAGCTGTTTGGAGGAGGATAGCCATGCAACTCCAGAAAATGTCTGTTAAAAATCCATTTGACACTCATTTACTGCTGATCACGTTTGGTCTAAAAACATTAAGAAACTATTTCACCCCTCTTGGCATTTATTGGACTACATGGAGATGTTTTTTCAGACTTTACTTGTTGTTTTTTTTTAAAGCCAGACTGTATTTTGTTAGTTGCCCAGAGGATTTCATGCATGGGCTAATCTATAAATAAGACTTATTATTCCCCAGTGACAAATGCAGTTTCTTTCTCAGAGGTTCTGTAATAGCTCATGTGGGATAAACAGGAGTTTTCTGATGGTGTTAAGTTTCACATTTAAACTGGACATACTTCCTGCTACAAGAGGGATAGATAACCAGTTTTTAAACCACCTTTTAATTGCTGAGGCCAACAAATCTTCTGCCCATGAGTTACAGCTGGGTAGTGAGAACAGGATGACATCAGTCACCAACTGTGATCCTCTATGGTTCCCCAGAAAAAAAAATTTGGTTCCCCCAATCCAATTTATAGCTAGGAGGAGGTAGGGAAAGCTGTAAAATCTATCAGGCTAGCATAACAGGCTGGCACTGTTATCCTGATCTCAGTAAAGCCAAGGGACTGTATGAGCAGCTGAAATTCCCTGTGGTGCTCGAGACAAGGCAGGAGAAATTCTGCAGGACAACGACTGCGGCATGGACAACACCGTCTGTTTCTGGGAAGGAAAATACAGGATTTTTATCTTCAGGGCTGCTTCTCTGCACTTTTTGCCAAAACGAAATTAACCCCATGAACATAGAACAAATGTACATATATTACAGGGCTTCTTTCATGAATAAAGGATGCCAGGTCAGCTAACCTCCATCCAAGTGAGCGGCGCAGGAAGGGTGAGAGGAGAAGTGAAGCTAATTTGATGTTACAGCAGGGAGGAGACAGACGTTTATGCATAGCTGAATCATCCAACAGCCCTATCTGCCAGAAAATAGCAAATATCACACAAATTCACATGCTTTTCATCAATCTGTCCCCTGCCCTAGCACTGCTGGAATGTCCTCTGGCTGGATCTCAGAGAAGTTTCACAGTGGAAACATCCCAGCCCCCTGGCACAGCCCCTTCCAGCACTGATCTCGCTGCAAGGCTGGACCTCAGCACAAAGGAAGGGACAGGGATGACATCACTTCCCCACAAATAATGCTTTTCTCCAGTCCCATCACCTAAACCTCCCTCAACACCTGGTAGTTTAACACATATTGAAAATTTCCATTGCAGTGAGTCTTTACAATTCTTCCTGCTTTTTAGGCTCAGAAAATACTTTGCGTAGGATTCAGGGCATGCAGGTAGGAGTGTTCCTGCAGCCTGACCTTTCTATAATCTGTAATTCTCTGTGGCCATGGCTTCACCTTTATCTGGAAATTTATAGGAAAAAATCTCTTTTGGAACAATGAGAAAAAGGCTGATTAAATAACTGCCTATCACCTTCTGGGATGGTTATCCCTCAGTGAATGCCTGAAATCAGCAGTCGAGAACAAATAAAGAGCTCATACTCCTATTTTATGACTAGATCTCAGCATTACACTGAAATGAAGCCAGTTATCCTGAGTGGCACCTGGGCCCTTTGGAGTTTGACACAAAAGGCACCACGGATCTGGTGCTCAGAGGCACCACTGAGGTGCGTGTCTGCAACACGTGGGCTCCTCTCAGCCACGTTTAGGGGTCAGAGTTCCTATGTTTAGGGGCAGGGCTCCCAGCTGAATGCACTGAGATGGACTGTGTGCTGGCAGTATGTATGAAGTATGTGTGTGCAGCCCAGAGGAGATCAGATTTGTTTGTAGACAGGGGAACTTTGAAGCCTCCCTGTGTGGGCATCCACTAGAGAGCAGATGGAGATCAGGCTGTGGAGTTGGTATTTCATGATAGGTCTCAGTTCCTGCATTGCCAGTTTCACATGCTCCTCCCAAATTTCCCTGCTCCTTTACCACTCTGCTTCTATATACTTGCTGTTGAAAAATATTTACATGAAAAAGGGAGAGAGGTTAGCAAAACTGTCAACCGGGCTAAAAATATTAAGCAAATCTTTTTCAGCCTCATGAAGTAATAGATTTCTAGTGCTGCTTACTCAGGACTTCTAGCAGGCTGCTGTACTCACAGGAGGGTGCTTTCTTAGCTTATTTTATGCATAAGTTTCATGTAGAATATTTGTTTGCTTCTGTGAGTGAAAAACATATTTTCTGATGGAGATTGCTTACCTCAAGGAAAAACAAAATGTAGATCTTCAGCCTTGAGAACATCACCTTTTTGTCCAATTTAGCTAGCAAATCGCAGAATCATAGAATCATAAATGCCATGATGGAAGGGGACATTAAGGACCTGGTTCAACCTTGCTTGGCAAAAGCACAGTCTAGACAACATGCCTGGGCATCCCTTCCAGCTGAATCTTAAAGTGCCCCAACATTGGGGAATCCACATGTAAAACCAGATCTACACCTGAGGAATTTCTTCAAGCTGGACCAGACACATCCTCAAAAAAGACTGTAAAAATGTGTTGACTTTGAGTCTGAGCTCAAATCTTGGTAGTTGAACATATATTAGTCCAGGTCTGAGGGCTCCATTCCCGTGCCTTTTTTTAGTGGTAGACCTTTATATTCTTCTCTCTCTCCTTGGCCACAACTTTGTTTTCCTCCACCAAGAGCAGGATATCTGCCTTTTCAGATAAGCATCCAGTCACCTAAACCTCTGTATCTGAGACAGACAGAGTCTGTCCCAGTAAAAGTGGGACTGCATTGGCAGCTCTCCCACAAGTTGTTGCTATGGTTTTTGACCTATACTGCTTCTGCCTAACTGATCAGGGCTCACTCCTGCACCTGAAAGAACTGGTCCCTATTTTTGGTGAAGAAACAGGGAAGATAGAAGAATGAGTGCCCTGCTGTGCTGGCTGACAGAGGACAGAAGGAATAGAGGGAAGAGGGAGGGAGTCAAGCTGCCAAATGCAGCTGCAGTGTGTGACATTGGGACAGACAGCATAGAGGGGACAAGTACACATGGATGGAGCAAATGATGCAGTTTGTTTACTCTGCAGTGATGAAAGAGAAAGGTCAGTTTCTATACACCCTGGCTCATAGGCTGGCATATATGATTCATATATATGTATTTAAAGTCTTCTATATCTCTCTGGCTCAGGCTGCCACTCATTTCTAGTCTTCTAACAAGCAGGCTTTTGAACAGCATTCACGCTCACTTTTTAAGTTTCGAAAGAAGCATCTCTCGCTGTAGAGGCTGCTGCTAATGAGAGATGAGGCAGAGTGAGGAGACAGCACTACTCCAGGTTGTCTCTGTGTTGTGCCATCCTGTGCTGTGTGAGCAGATGATAGCAATGCTCTCCACCACTCTGGCTGCACCGTATGGGTCAGAGTCTGTGTTAGCACACAAGTAACCATTAACCTGGTCTTTGCAACTGGCATCCAAAACCATCTCTGAGCACTCACCTTTTGTTCTGTCTATAACAGTTGCATTCAAGAAAATGTCAGTGAGCAACAAGACAGGGTTCCCTAGGACAGGAGTCACAGAAAAGCAAAGTCATGGCAACATGGAATTCACCCCAATACAGACAAATAAAGAAACTCACTGCCTTGTCTGTGCCGAGGGGGCTGCATTTCAACTCAGTCACAGCATGGGGCTGTGGCCACAAAGTCCCTCAGCTGTTCCCACCTGGGTAGGTGGGAAGAGCACACAGGCACACACCTGACATCTGTGTGGCAGGAACTGCAGGTTTCTTGGGTCTGCAGTGGGAAGACCTACTGAAACAGGTGCTCAGCATCTCTTAGCCCTCGGTCCTTTGGGATTTTATTCACAAAGCAGAGGAGTAACTCCTCTCTCCAGCCACATCTGCTTCAGACTCAATGCTAGAGGTACTTGAAATATTGAAGTCTGAGAAGAAGGTATCCTAGTACATACCTGAAAGGTACCATTTAATGATTCACAAAATACAAGCTTGAGAACTATATGTGCCTGATGTTATATTAATAATGCAGCTGAGCTGCCTGACCAGATGTGTTGGATGGTCCCAGTAGAAGTTTTGCCTGCTCCTGTGACCCCATCTGCTCTGCTCTGCCCTTTTCAAAGACCAAATACATTTCTTTTTAACATGGCTGGAAAAGTTGGGAAAGTAGGCAGAAGTAGCACCTACCTCCAAGTCATGGCTGCTGTCATATAAGGGTGTCTCTAAACCTGCCTCAGTTCCACTGACACATAGTTTCTGACCAGTAAGAAACCCACAGAAACACAGAGAGTCTCAGTGCCTCTTCTCCTCCTTTTTTTGGAAAAACATCTTTATAAGAAACTTCCCCACACTTGGAACATCAGTTCGGTATCAGCAGAAGATAAAACCAGTGATTCAAAAACACCTTCGTGGGAGACTCCCACACCTTTGGAGGGCATCAGAGGAAAAACTCTACCCAGACCTGGTATGGCTTTGATTTTCTGTGTCCCTGAAAATAAGTAGTGATATCTACATAGTCTCACAGAGACATGAAAAGTGGAAGGAAAGATGGCTCTTGCTCCGTTAATTTTTTTTTAAAACCTGCAAGTGCTCTCCACCAGCTGTCTCTTTCTCAGCACAAGGCTTCAGGGGCTGGGCAGAGCACTGCTCAGTGAAATGGATATACTAAACATTAAGCAAAAGCCCTTCTCATTTACAGCTGTCCTACCTTCAGCAGAATTACATCAGGGATCTGTTCTATCTGCAGTACAGAGCTGTGCAATTTATACACCCTCTTCTGCCTTAAAATTCCCAAGCTGCACTGTACAAGCAAGGAAGCAATAAAAGACATGGTGCACAGACAAGGCTTACAGTCTGCACTCAAGCTCTGATGCTGTAAAAAATGCCTAGCTGAAACAAAGATCTAAGTTTCACATCATTTATTTAACTTTCAAACATCATATCCTAGGTTTTACAGTGATGGGCACTACAGAAAACACAATGAGAAATAGATGGGTAATTACAGTGGTGGTTTTGACTTTTACCATCATCCAAAACTGTAGTAAAGTCAGAAGACACAGGTTTATACTTCTTGAGATACGTGTTTAAATCGAGTTTGTGTCATAAGTGATCTGAATGTAATGGTCACAGCTTGACTCCTAACCAGTCTTAGATAAGTGACTGCGATTTAGAATTAGGTGCAATTTTCTGTATCAGAGCACGTGTTCTGCACGGTTTGGTACAAATCAGTGTGACTGGCAGCACACTCGGGACTAGGAGAGAACAAGAAACTTAATTTCTGAAAGTTGTGATGTGTGTGGGATGCTCCCATGGCAGCTGCCCACAGCCTGCCTGCTCCTGAGCCTGCAGCCCCGGCACCGAGCGCTGCATGCAGCTTGAGAGAGGCACTGATCGGTTTGGGAGGAGAGGAAGGGGCACACAAAAGCAGCTGGTGGAAAAAAAAAAATGAGAACAAAACAGACATGAAAGATGTTTTAAATGGCACGTATGTATAGATCACAGGGGAACTTTGAAATGCTCGATTAAGTACTGAAGTAGCCATCACACAGTCCATAACCCCTGACTGTTGCAGAAGCCCCATGCAGGCAGGTACCGCTCGGGCTGCAGCATCCTTTGATGTCCAGGTACACGACAAGAGCGTGAGTCACCGCGCGGCGAGGGACCGGACACAGCGACCCGGTCCTGGAACGGGGTCAGCGCCGAGCAACCCCGCCGGCTGCGATGTCGGGCCGTGCTTCTCCCCGGGAAGGCTTGCGTCCTCCAGCGTGGGTGGCCCTGGCTCCGCAGCGGTGTGACCCGGGACACACGGACCTGCGTGGGGTGACGGCTCACCCCCACCAGCCTGTGTGGCCCCACAGGGGACGTTCCAAGGCGGCGATGTGCCCCAGGGCTGCCGGAGAGCGCTGGCGCAGCCTGAAGGCGCAGCGGGGTGGGAGGGAGGGGGTGGCAGGAGGGTGCCTGCGGGGCAGCCCTGGGTGGCGATGTCCCCGCGTGGGGCCGCCTGTCCCCTGCGTCCCCGAGCCACGAGAGGGCACTGAAACACAACCCAAGCGACGCAGCGCGCCCGGCTCCTGCGCCCGACGGGGGTCTCCGGTGTGCCACCGCCTTCCCGCTCATTATATCTTTAGATAAAATTCCAGAACAAAGGAGCAACACGAGGATTTGCTCATTGCGGAGCCTTCCAACTGCCCCTTACCGGGTCTGAAACAAAACCGGGGCGGGTAAACACCCGGCAATGGAACGCTTTGTGCACCGGGAGCTCGTGAGATGAAATGAGACTTTCGGGTGCAGTTTGTTCGTCAGACTAAAATAATAATTGTATCGAAATTCATTTTTAATTAAACTGTTTGGTGTGTTCTGGGAATCTGCATTGGCATGTATGGAGTGCCCATCATAGCTGTATCGGTGGGCTTTATCTGCACAATCAGTTAAGCTCAGTATATTTTAATTGAAATTCTTTCAGTCTTTCAGCTGTTACTTCCCCCTTCAGATTATCATTCATATTATAGCTGCATTTCATGCTTATCCTATCCTGAGTGATTAAAAGAATTATTCTGACAATTTTTTTAATGCTTCCCTCACTTCCACAATCTCTTTTTATAATAAACTCTTGCTGTTATGAGGGAATTTGGTGCAAATCAGTTCACACCTTTTCGTTAACTATAAACCAGATGTAAGAAACTCCAGCATTAAAAATGTGCAGAACTGACTGTCATTCTTGATAACTGAAAATATGCCACTAAGATAATATGAAATATTTTAAAACATAACAGGAATATGCAAGATGTAAGTACTGAAATAATTGTAGCAAAATATACCGTTAAAATTTCCAAGAGACAACCAAAAATCAAAAAAAAGGAATGAAAAGAGAGCCTGTTACTTCCGTTTTTTTACACAATACATTTTATTTTACTTCATGTAAATTAAGTTTCTTTTTAAATTTTTGTTGAGCATTCTTAGCTCATCTTACTGTGAGGAAAAAGAAAACTATGAGATTCACAGGTTTACTGTATGAAAGAAAAAGAGTAAAATTGAAGTAATTTTAGGAAGAGAGATCTTGATTTGCATTTCTCTAATAAATCAAAATATTAAATAAGTTAAAAAATAATTTCTGCAGTTAGTTGTATCAATTAATACTCTCTTAGGATTGCATTTTTTACTGAAACACCTGAAAATGTGTTTTTTAATCTCTATTTGATATTCATTGTCTCTCACCTCACTGGTAAGGCACTGTTTTCATATTTTCTTGGTGCTGAAAGCTGCAATCCCGAACAGCCTGCATTCCCAACCTCTGTCAGAAACAAAAGAGACAGGATGTAGAGGGAAGTTCAGAGAAAGGAATAACACTGGAGCTTGATTTTACTTCAGTGGGAAGCATGACATAAGTGAGAAGAATTAGTGTGAGTACAGTTTTGGAGGACAGCAGTCCACATCCAGCGCTGACAAGGGAGAGGACTTAACCTAGCAGTTTGTTTCCATACCTCATGGTCACGAGCCTCAGTAACATCCACCACACTCTGCCTGAATGAGGCATTTATTTCAGTTTCTGACAGCTAAATTGTTACCAGTCATAACAGCATTGTCCTGGCACTCAGTGTGGACCTGCACCTTCTATTAGGAGCTGCAAGGGCCCTGGGAGTGAAGCTGTGCTGAGTAACCCATGGTCACCTGCTCGACAGGATTACAGGGAACTTTGCCACTTGTTTGTCAACATTTAGACCTCAGGAGCTTTTATCTAAATCCAGATCACTTATGTGAGTCTGTCTATTCCAGTATGGTGAGGGGGGAAAAAAACTTTCTCTAAGAATATGTATTGCCTGGTGATGGTTTCCTAAGGAAGAAGCAGGTTTTCCTCTTGTGCTGTATTTCAGAAAGCTTGTACCAAGGGACACCTTTGTGGCTTACATGTAGGCTCTGGCAATTTTTTTCATGTGCTTCCAAACAACTGATTTGCATCCACAGTGTGTCTCAAAATATAGAAGAAATGCTTAAACAGATGGGGAAAATACTTGCATATGTCAGAGCAGAATATATTCTATATGATTCTATTATATATCTGAGTGTGTATGCATGCATGGAAATTCTGCATACTGCAGAGAGGGAACAACACAGTGAAAATGCACCCCAGTTTAGTTTAGTTAATTCATGGTTGCTCTGCTTAAGGGGAGTACAAGGCTTGTCTGGCTCCTGGGCAGAGGACCGGTCTGTAACACACTCTGTATTTTCCAGCTTTGAACCCCATGACCCTTAAAGTCTTTGCAAATATTTCCTATTGTTCAGTGCAGCGCCTCATGATGCAGGGAGAGCTGATCTCCTGAGCGATTTCCTGCCACCGGACTGCCCAGAGAAAGAAACCTGACATCAGCACCCCCATCTAGACTCTCTTCTCTCCTGCAGCACTGGGAAACACATAGAGCAATCCTCTGCCTGCTGGGAGCTAACGCCAGCCCAGCAGTGCTCCAGACACGCTCTCCTTCGGGGAGGGGGGCAGAAAAATGTCTTTTCAAATTCGCAAGGAAAATTTGACTTCCTCCCCCACGTTCCTTTTTTTCCCCCCACTCTTTTAAATGTCAGAGTCTTACACAATTTCTTTGAAAGTTCAAACAGTTAGACCAGTCTGGAAGCAAAACAAATCACAGCACATTTCACCTTTTGCAGAACTTTCCAGGAAACAACATGCATTTCAGAGTAGTGATGATTCAGTGTTTAGCTCTCTGGGGTTGGGGTGTAGACCTAAAAGTTCAAAACATTTTTTTGTACATCTGTGTTGAATTAGAGCTTATTTCTGATTAAGGTGGCTGAATTTTTAATATTAAATTCTTTTCTAAATTGATCACTTGTATTTAGGGACATCAGATGGAAATGTAGTTCTGCTCTAACACTGTTCACTCTGCTTAGGATACAAGTTAGCTGGGCTGGAAGGTTTCTGATTTTTCCTTCAGCTGTGTTTTGCCCCAGGTACAGCCTGTGACAACAGAGCATAGGCTCTTTGACCTACTCGTGGCATTTTCTTTCACTGCACATGAAAGACAGAGCATCACTGGGAGATGCTTAGGCTGCTGCTCTTTCCCTTGTCCTGGTGCTTGATGGGAAGTTCATCTCCTCTCCCTCTCCTGCTTGTGGGAGGCTGGGTGCTGGAGCATCTCAGGCTGATGGCACATGAGGCACAGCTGAGATAGGCTTCCCAGGCAATAAAGTGCTATGGGAGATACTGGTCTGGTTTTGAACCCTGACTTTTGAAGGGGAGTTTCTTCTGCTCTATCTTGCACTGAAAACTGAGCCAGAACAACAAGATCACCACATAAATACTGGGAAAAGTAGTGAATGCAGTGCAATCACCCCCAGCACATTTTGCGGGCAGTCCATAAGCAGCCAGACACACCCAAACACGGGGCATAAATAAAGGGGGACAGAGGAGAGAAGAAAGTTTGAGTTTTTAGTGCTCCTGGTAATGAGAGTGGCTTGTATTTCTCTGTCCTTCATTCCCAAGAGCAGCATCAAGCTGGGGCTGAGCTAGCAGTTAGTGGTCTACCAAAATCATCTCTGGTGAGCACTGGTTTTGTGTGTGTGTCATCACCCCGGCAGCATCAGCCAGGAGGGTCCCTGACATTTTGGGGGTGCACAGGTGGACACTGTTGTGCTAAAGAAAGAGACCTAATGAGCAGCAGTGGATCTGAAGGGCCCAGATAATGATGCACGGCTGAGGCAGACAAGGCTGCTGGCTTGCACATCATACACACAGGCTGTGGGAAGTGCACAGCATGATGCTCCAAGCACAGTTTTCTAACTGCTAAATGTGGGTTAGCCTGTTTATACCATATCCAGGAACCAGCAGGATGCTGTCCAGGCAGCAGGCAGGGCAGCAGGCTCACACAGTCCACACCAGGAAAGAGAGGGAGGGCAGTAACTGTGTGTCCAGGGGAGTGCATAGGGCAGAAAGAAGTCCTGCCTCCCGAGACAGGTGAAACCACTCAATTTATAACTGAAGAAGGCTCGACAATGCTTTGGATTCCGCAGGATTTGTCACTGAACAAAGTGACTCCCATTGCCCTGGATCAGGGCTGCCACAACAGCTGGCTGAGAAAGCAGGGTGGGGGAGCAGGAGCACCACTGTCCCTCTGTGGGACCTTCACAGCCAGGGTGGTTGCGGCTGGAGTTTATGAGACATTTTTTTAGATGTGCTGTGCCAAGATGAACTGTGCTCATACCAAGTTTCAACTCAGCTTATGGCTGGGAGCTGAGGGCATGGGAGGCTGGCAGCAGACAGACAGCATGCTGGAGAGAAAAGCTGCCTTCTGGCAGTACCACTCGGATTGTCTGGGATGGTGGGATGGTGGGAGATGTGTGACAGGGACGTAAGTCACATCTGCACAACACTGGTGATCATGATATACCACAAGTCATCTCTGGCAGCTCTGTTTGCCTGGAGATGGCAGCTGAGTCCACCTCCACAGTATTTTCAGACTGTTTCATGTCTGCTGTTTGTATGCTCTGTGGTAACAAAGAATTTTAATATTTAGGTTTTTTAAAGGAATATGCATCATAAACCTTAACAACCTAAAAAATATTGTGGTTTCTCTGCCTGGGGCAACTGGATTTACCCACCCCACGTCAAACCTTATTCCCCATCATCATCCACCAGGCAAGAGGAATGGTCAAGGACACCCTTTTCTTAGCCCCCAAGCCTAATTCTGTGACAGCCAAACATTTTGCCTTAATTCCTAGCTCTCCAACCAGAATCCCCTCAGCTCTGAATTAAAGAGATGACAGAAGCACTAAAAAGAAGGTTCCTTCTGTAACAACCGTGACTTCAGAATAAGTGGTCTCTCCTCAATATTAGCAACACGGAAACACTCCTGTTACCAGGCTCAACTCTGTGTACAGTCTGTGTATAACCTTTTAAACAGCTTTTGCTGTAAAACACAAGTCTGTGTTTGCTGTAACAGGAGCATTTCATTCCTCACAGTAGAATAAAAGAGTTTGCTGAAAGAGAAAGGGCATTGCAAGTCCCTGCTTTGTGCTCTGAATTCTTTTCCAGCATCTTCCTTTTAATACATCGCAAAAGGGGGGAGAGAAGAAAAAAAACACACATTAAAAAAATAAAAAAGTGTTTTAGAGTGTTTTCCCAGGAAATATCACACAGTGAATTGAAACACCTTATCTACAAGGAGGTCCTGGTGGCAAGTGTAGAAGCAACACAGGAAAAAAATCAATACAGCCTGCAGAGATTAAAAACATACTGGAAAAACATAAGGAAAATGTAACAATTAATGCCAGTTGTACATATAATACGTGAAAACAAAGCAGAGAGGCATTAGTCTCTACACACAGATCTATTGGATAGGTAATGCTTTTATCTCAACTTGAAAATGGAAGCTTTATTAGACTGCTTCCCATCAGGAGGCATCATACCAAGAACAGTGTAAGGCTCTAACTAGCTGAAAGCCTCTTCCCCCCACACTTTCCATCCCAATCACTTTGCATACCCGTGAAATTCAAATGGCTCAGCTTCAGACTGAGGTGGTGTCAAACCAGGGTTCAGATTCACCAGCCTGGATGAAACCATCCACTCCCCCTCCAGTGGAAGGCATGAAGCAGCTGACCAAGATGCCTTGCAATAGGTAGGAGTTTTTTGTCTGCAATTTTAAAAGCCCCTCCATGAAGTTGCAGCTAGAGATTGTCTTATCCTTACATTGTATCATGCTGTAACACCTATTAATATATGCCTGACTTGAATAAAATGTCCTAGACAAGTTTTAACTGTGGGGGATTTTGTAATTAGGATGCTCAGGCACAAAAATCAGGCAGATATTTAAGGTGTGGCTCAGTTGAATGGTTCCTCAAAACTCTCTTCAGTAGCTTTTCATTCCTACAATAATTAGACCAAATGTTATCATTTTATCCAGTATCTTGAGTGTAAACCTCAAGAAAAGGCATTAAACAGCTCCTTCTTACTCCAGCCCCTAATGTTAAAATACATTTTGAAGTCTAAGCAGAATATTTGCATCCTCAGTTTTCTGGATCACAGACAATAAAGAGGAATACCCCCCTCCTCATAAAACTTACCATAACACAAATTTTGATAAAATTACACAAGACTCACAACAGTACTACAGATAAGGGTAAGCATCTGATAGCTGACAATACCTTCCTTCTGCTGCCTTCACATCAAAATAAATCAAGGTTTAGAAGTTTAGTTTTAAACCCCAGAAACCATGGGATTTAAAACTAAACTTACTGCTTACTCATCCTCTTTCTGATGCCAGCGAGTAGAGAGGCAGGTACAGGGTCACACAGGCACTGGTGGGTTGGGCACCTGGTGCTAATTCAAGGCAGTAAAAGAGCTAAGCTGACTAAACCATCTGAGAATCCTCCCAGTGAAGGAACTTTAAGGACTATGAGACCAAAAAACATCCAGGCCTCTGGCTCATGTTTTGCACAATTTACATCCAAATACTCCCACCATACTCCCAGCATTGCACAGAGGTCAGCAATGCAGCAGCATCTTTAATGGCAGTCTGTGCTAGACAGACACAAACAGGAACAGGCAAAGGGAGAGATTTCACAGAGTTGGGAGCTGTGTTTCGCAGAGCTTTCATGAACGGCTCTCGGAGCTAAGCTTGCTTTTTGTGGCCGGGGCACCTCATGCTTTGGCCAGGCTCCCATTTTAGCATCGTATAAATCCAAATGGATAAAGAACATACTTGGGCACTGGTGTTCCCACTACAGACAGGCTGCTTGCCAGCGTGGATAAACAAAAGTACTTTTCATTTATTAGTTACTGGTTTTCATTCAAACTCCCAGAGTGCTGATTCTTTTACTTTGGACCACATCCCATGCTTCCACTGAAGCCAGTTTAAGATTCTCCTGACCACATTGAGAGCAGATTCATTTGGAAACCGTTTGAAAGGCTCAGCTCTGCCATTCTCACAAAGAAGTTGTAAAGTGACTTCAACGGGTAACTCCTGAGGATGACTTTGCACAAGCCAAATTTGCAAGGTTTTAATGAGCTTTGGATAAGAGCAATAGCTTTTTTTCAGTAATGCTGTCCACTCTCAGCAATAAGTAATAAACATTCCCAACACCCCATGAGGCAAGAAGTCAGAGCTGGGGTTACTTTAAGACACATAAACTGCAGAAAACCTATTAAGGCTTCATCGCAAGCCAATGACCCAGCCAATGCTTGGAGTGAAGGCAGCCCTGGCTTTTAATGCACATATGAACCTGTTAGTGCTAAGGTTCAACTTTTTCCTGTCAGTCGTCTTGAGTGTTTACTAAATCCAGATGGCCTGAGGAAATAAATGAGATTAAAAAGAGGCTGTTTCATTCTCACACTTCCCAAAGCCCTCTGCGAAAGTTGAGTTGCTTCAGATAACACATGTACGTGCAGGCAATGGTGCAACCACTACAGACATGCTGGGGACTTCTTTTACCTTGTCCTCAGCAGAGCTTAAAAGCCTTTAACACTTCTACACCCGTTGAAAAAAGGAACATGACATTCTGCCTTTGTTCCTATGGACAAATGCTGCCTAATCTCTGATTTTCCACTGTACAGCAGCTGTGAAACATTTTCACTGGCCTCTCCACAAGTCCCTGGTGGCATTTCCCAAATGGGAAGGATGAAGGGATCCTAACCTCTTTGGGGGTACAGGAAGGACACACGTGGAACATGGACTCTGTAGTGATGGAGATGTGGCAAGTGGAAGCACTTGGGTTCTGAGAATACCCACCCACACCAGAGGCAACATACCCATGGATTTGGTTAGTCTAGAACTAAAGAAAAAGGCAGAGAGGGCAAAATCTTTAACATATAAATGGCTGTTATGAAAGAGGAATGAGTAACAACCCTCTGTGTTTCACAGAGATGTAAAGATATGTTGAGCCTGGGCCACCAGCCCCCTGGAGCACCAGGAAGCTGTAGTGTGCCCTTGTTAAGCTGTTAAGGAAGATAGCAGAAAGGAATTAGGAGTTGCTCAAGCCCATCTCAGTGGGGAAGAAGGATTGATCCAGCTCCTGAGGCTGGCCTAAAGAGGAAGTGCAGAGATGATATGAGCCCAGCGGCTCTTTATATGGGGTGCAGAAGGAGAGATAAGGGTCTTTGCAGCCCCAGTCAGTAAACCAACACCTGGCCATGCTCCACACTGGCCCACAGGAGAATGGCATTCAGGTGTGTATCCTTCAGCAGAAAGCTGACCACAGAGGACTGAGTGCTGCCGTGCTTCAGAGCACAGCTGAATGGGATGCATAAACACCAGGAAGGCACCCAGGGCACTGGAAGAGCGAGGAAGATGATGCAGTCAACTCATTTCATTTCCCACATGGTGTTTGTGGGCACGGGCTGGACAAGCAAGTCATCTTTGTATGAAAGACTGGTGAGATCTTGATTTTTTGCTTTTAATAGCTACTCTTTACTAGTAAGTCCTTCTCAGATCTCCTTACCTATGACTCTCATCCTTCTTCATTTTAATCTGATGAAACATTTCTCTTTGTGTGAGGAAAAAGCATCAGGTGGAGAGCTTCATATAGAATGAGAAGAGGGAATGGTGCTTGGGGTAAGGGGTTGCGTCTCGGGGAAGCCCAGATCACCGCTACCAGAGGCTGGGATGGGTCTCCTGCTTGCTCCCCACTTCAGCTCTACACTTGCAAGTCAAAGATAACAGACTTCTTTTCTTTCAGCCATTTGTCTGGGAAGATTTGGGGTTACTACACATCCAGCCAGAGGTGGCCCAGGCCTCAGCAGAGATGCTGGCGCTTTACCATTGTACAAACAATAGCACCTCTGAGAAGCAAGCCCTTGCTTTGTATATTTACTTCGTTTCTTGTTCAAGCTTTGTTAGGGAACCAAGGCACTTAGGCTGGTTACTAAAATAAAGAAGTGCTATAAAAAGAGATCAGCTCTTGCAAGGAAATCCAAGCTGCAGAAACATGAACAAAGATCCGTTGAAAGGCAGTGTTAAATAAATACAAATTAATTTTGCATAGTTCCAAAGTCCTTCAGTCAATAAATGCCCATTCTCATTATTATTCAGTAACATTTAGCTAATATATTTGGATTTGCAAGGCAAACATTTTCAAACATTTTTCTAAATTAGCACAAATCTTCTCCTTCGTCTTTTCTTCATCTACTGTCAGCGGAGCAAATAATCAGAAAACAAATAGTACTCCACTTATAAATTCCTCTTGCCAAAGACTCGACCTCTAGAGACTTGACTTCACATTTGCTTTTCTGTAGAATTTAACAAAATTAGTCAAGCACAATTTGTTGCGTGTTTGTCTCTTTTCAAAAGCTCAGAAATGTCTAGCTCCGGTGATTAAAGGAAGAAGCAAGATTTTACTAATAATGTTTAAGTGAAAGGATATTAGAATGCAAGAAATATTTATTAATATCTACCTGTAGTTAAAAGCTTATAAAATTTCATCTTCTGTCAAGGCTGAGGTCATTCCCACTTACTGCCACAAAGTCAAAGAATAGGGAACAAATTCTAGCCTCAGATACCACTGCATCTTCCTGCCTGGGCTGTGGGTAGGATAGGCCAAATATTAAATTTCATAACAGAATAGCGCACAAAACACCTGCACGATATGGCCCTACCCCGAGGCACAGACAACTCGAGATGATTATGTGTTATCAAAAGCTCATCCTTTCCCCTCTTTCTCATTAGAGCCAGAGGAACTTACTCTGGCTGAACCATTTGCTGCATTGGGTGCAAGAAGGAGGCATCTGCATTTCAATAGGGCACTTGTCAAGGTTGACAGCAACTGGAGAGCTGCTTGTTATAACGCTGTGTACTCCAGTTGCCACTGCCTACCGTATGTGTCTTTTTACTGAAAGCACACTCTCTTGTCATTTGGAGGCCTTTAAAGCATGTGAGTCCCCTCATATGGGCTCAAACACCTCAGGAAAGGAGGAGCAGCAGAAGCCGTGGCCAGCTTCTTGAAAAAGGTTGTGCCTTCATTTTTATGAATCAGACTTTCTGGTCTTGAATGATAATAAATGGGGATTTGGAGATCAAAGGTAATTTGATTTCTGAAAGAGAGCTGTGATCTGTGATAAACATGCTACCTGGGTTTGTCTTAAGACAGAAACATCAAGAAAGGTATACAGTTATTACACTGTTGCTTCCCCTGTAAAAACAATAAGAAGTCAGAAACTGGCAGGAGGAGCTTAGGAGGGGCTGTCCCAACCATCACACACTGGCCAAAGTCAGCACAGCAATAAGGAGAATGTTTGGGAAGAGTCCTGACTGTCAACATCCAGCAAGAAGTGGCAGACACTGACCAAGTGAAAGAACTATTCGGTTCAATGGAACAAAAGAGATTTTTGTGTAGGAAATTCATACCTTTTCCAGATCTGGCCTTCTATACTCTTCATGGTCCTATCAAGAACTGTGTATAATCGTAAGTATTACTCCCCAACCCAACTAGACTGACGTTTGCAACCAACTCTGTTGGGCCACATCTAAACCAAACATGATTCAGCCACTATTTTGGCAGTTCCAAAAGAGAAGGTCACCATGGAAGCATAGTTAGCCTCTCTTTTTGTTGGCCTTTGACCTAGTGCTAAAAGGAGCTCCTGCTGGCGTTTGATGACACCCCGTAGGAGTGAACCCTCTGAATTTCACTGGAATCGGAATCAGCACAATGGACAACACCACTGTTCACTGCCAGATTAGAGCCTAGGGGGATCGCATTCCATTTTTCTCTATGGAACTCTAAAATGCTTCCTCCAAACCAGCATTAGCACTTGTATTGGGTGAAACCAGTGCCTGAAAAGAGTGTCCAAGCCAATAACTACTGTCAGTTGCTCTCTGTACAATTGGAGCAGGACAGCTAATAAAATATTCTCTGGAGGCTCATCCCAGAACCAATCACTTAGTACCAGCTGCTTCACTATGCCTTTTTCTCTCCCTTTCAATTTCTTCCATTTTTCCATCCACTCATCTCTTCTAAATTTCTTATGCCCTGGATTTCCTCTTATCCCTTGCTTTTGTGTTACTTTTCCATCACCACCTTTCAACATTCAGCTTATTCTCTTCCAGTTCCGCTCAGGGAAAAATTAAAGTTCATGAACAACATGCCTACAGGCTCCTTCAAATATGGCTTATCTCAAGTGGTCCATTTACCCCTTGGCCATTAAGCAATACCTTCAGAAACACAGCAAGTTCATTCTCTGAAAGATATATGAGGCAAGAATAGAGATACTGCCTGCCTAGTACATGTGCACATTTATGGGCAATAAACTCAACAGGGAAGGTTGCCCTGTGGGTAAGTTCACCAAGGCAGGGTAAAGATGGCAATCAGCTTTGCTTTTTTCACTTTTTCCCTTCATATGCCTGACTAATGTCCTTGCACTGTGCAGCTTTTCAGCAACGGTATCTATAGGTGACCATTTCACCATGCTTCCATTTGACATCCACCCTTCTTTCTTTATGGAAGAGTTTTTAGTTTCCCAAAATTTTGTAAAGAAACAACCCCTCCGCTTCTCAAAACATGTGGGTAAAAGAGATTTCTTGTTCTTTTCACCAGGCAGTGCTGAGCTGCTGAAGGGGCAAGCAGTTGGGGTCAGCATTACCCACGTGGTTAACAACAAAGCTGGCAAAAAATTGTGTCTTTTTACACTCTAGCAGGACAAGCATCTTGTCTGAGCAGACTTCTGCATTTAAGAGACAAACTGTGGAAGCATCTGATCTTGTGCCATTCAGAGATATTCCGAGATTATTACATAATTATTGTAATCAGTTTACTAAGACCACCGGTAAGTCAAAAAACATTCTTCTGAAAGACAGAGAAAAAGACACACTTCCACGGTGAACTAGGATAGGCCAAACATTTTATCCATGTTCTGGTGTGCTTTCTAGCCAGGAGTCAAGACAGGTTAGTTGAACTCCATTTCACACTCTTCAAACACACAAGTGATTGGAGCAGCGCAGCTGGGCTCCCAGGTACCACAGCTTGTGTCATTCCCATGACCAGCAGTGTCCCTGCATGCTGGCACACACAGGAACGCTGCTGGAAGGTGAAAAACAAATATGGCAGGTGAATGGTGGCTTCACTGATGCACTGTGACCCTGGAAAAACTTATAAAAAAAAGGATATGCAACAGGGATCTTATAATCATCCAACAATCTAGTTCCTCAGTGCATACAGGGCTTTTTCAAACATATCTGGATGTCTCTGAGACACCACTGGTGGGCTCTCCTTAGTCTCTCCGTGAGAAAGTCTGGAATTCAGCAGCTGCCATGCTCTAAAAAAACTTGTAGGTTGGTTTAGACCCGCATTTTGCTGGGTTAAGACCTAAATAATTGGGTGTCCAAGCAAATCCATCAACCTCCCTCTGGGTATGCTCCCACAAATGGCAGCCCTGCAAAGCACATCCCTTCTGGCCTTCCCAGATGATCTGATGTTCAAACCATCATGTGCTTCGATGGATGGAAACACACAACAACTCCTGGCTAAAAAACACATCAGAACACAGATAAAATGTTCAAAAAACATTTCAATGGCCTTCTGCAGCTGGAAGCCTAATTCACATTAGTACTTTCAAAAACTTCACCCTGTGTTTCAGGCAAATTCAAAAGATATTGGGTCTAGTCATAATCAAAACCAAAACTTTGAAACTGGGCCTATTTCCACTGGCCTCAGCAGGACTTGGATCAGGCTGCCACTTATGTTTGAAATAATGTATTTGAGAGCCTGCACTAAGCAAGCCTGTTCTAAATATTACCTCAATCATGTTTATATGGAATTATTGTGCTCCTGTAACTTCACAGAGTATTATATATGACCAAAATAGCCACTCCTTTATGATTCCAGTTGTCCAACTACCCATGGCAGCTAGAGGTACCTCTCAGCCTAAGGGGCAGCTGCAGATGACTCAGAAAAGATTGAACTGTTTTAAATGTTTTTCTTTCAAGGATGAAAATAATTTGTCCTCATTCTTCTAAACACAAGCCTTTTAGTTTTGGGCAGGATTTTTTTGTTTGTAGGGTATTTTTCTTTGTTTTAATGTCACAACTCGCCTTCTTCATTCTTATGGGAAAAAAAAATGTTGGGAACCAAACCAAGACAAAATAACCTGCTGCAAGCTTCACCAAGTATAAAAACCACCAGAGGATTAGTCAGCTGCTCGCAAGGAGTTAAAATTGCTGGGAGTAATTACTAAGCACCTTCCAAAATAAACAAATAATAAAAATAAACAAAGAAAAGTTTGTCTGTCTTAATCTACTGTGTTATCACTTTGTTTGCCCAGAAAGCTTCTGTAATTTTAATAATGTGAAAAATCATTTCTTTGTCCTTATGGACAAAAAGCCTTTTGCAGCTCATTGTACATTGCAAAATCTTGACTGTAAGGTGCTTTGTAATTTAGTTCTGATATACACCTTGGCTAACAGGTGTAATTAAAAACCCATTATAATCATCCAACAAGCAAATCAGAGCAGTCCCGAGAGGAGCTGAGCTGTGAGAGTCTCTATTTATAAAATCATATTTAATGTAGTCTTATCTCTACACTGAAAAAACCATCTGTTTACCACACTGTAAACAAAAATATTAACGTTCCCTGGCCTTTTTGTCAGAATGACTCATGACGGGATCTGCCACATATGCAATTAAGGTGTAGCAGAAAAACTGCCTAATTTCTAAGGAAACAGCTACAAAAATATCGTATGTTTGCTCCTGGTTGATACTTCCAGCTCAGGAGTGAGAAAACAAGGACTGACATAGGGGGAGCTCGGGGGATTTAAGAGAGGCTTGGTCAACAATGTGCAGCCTCTTTGTTTTTATGCCTCAGCCCAGGCATAATAGAGGTGGCAACAATCTTCTTTCCTATGATTTTGTCTTCAGATTGCAGGAAAAATACATATTGCCTCAAGTGTTAATGAGCTCAAATTAAAAATAAACCAAAGACAAAACAAGCATAAACAAACACCACCAGCACCATAACAGAGCAATAAGCATATTTGCATAATCCACTCTCTCCCATGCATTTGTAGATAACCACATCTCATATCCAGAAGATGAGTTGCAGTTTGTGCTACCATGAGGATAAAAATGGGAATATAAGCACTTTATGGTTTAAGAAGTTCAACTAAAATAACACAATGAGACCAACAGAAATTGGCCATCAACCATTGTCATTCTAGGAAAGTCAATCATGAAGTCAAATCTTTTCCACTGCCCCTGTGAAATCATGCCCCCCACCAGTATATTGAATCTAAAACTGGTGGATAGACACCAAGCTGAGCACCAGGATCAAGATGGACACTGGTGAGTGGTGCTGTGCTTTGTTACTGCTCTCCCTGGGAGCAGGACACCTCCAAACAATGCCACAGTGTGGAAAACCCAAGGTGTTCAACTCAACATTGGGAAACCCACTAACATTACCAATGGTGCTGCACAGTAAGATCTCCTGGGGAGCTTCATGGACCAGCATGAGATATCACACCTGAATTCTTGTGTGCATCAAAACCAGAATAATGACAAGTGCTGGAGCTGGAAATGCTCTGAGCAGGTAGAGTCTGGAGCCCAGCACTGCCCATGCAGTCACAGGCAGGGGTAGCTGGAGCTCTGCTGGGAACCTGGGCACCCAGAATCACCCACTGCTTTATGCCAGCCCGGGCCAGCTGCCATCCAAACCTGGCATGTGGGCCTTTCTTCCAGCCCACATGTACTGATTATCATCCTCTTGCTTCATTTTTGTCCCTTTGTTAGTTCACAGAGTCTCATTCCAACTACACTGCTAGAATGAAGCTAGAAGCTTCTCTTCAGAGATAAAACTCTATTTCCCTAGTTTATTTTGGCCAGGCTTTTATAAATGTATCAATAATTATATTTTTGAGAAAACAGATAATTGCCTATAATTAAATGTTGATAAAGCACATGACACAGATGAGCAGCGTCCCAAGAACCTGAGGAAATTAGATCAGAAAAGTTTTCACAGCAAGGACAAGGAACTGAACCATCCTACACCGCCTGGTTCATTTACTTCCACTTTTCATATGGAGAAAGCATCAGGGTGTCTATATGTTTTCCACTTTCCAAAGACAGGTTTTTATTTTTGGTGTGTTAACATGTCAATATGCAGTTGGGGAGCCTCATATGTGAAGTCCAGAAGGAAACAATCAGATGGCACTTTTGGTTCCTTCAGAAGTGCCCATGTATGGAATATGTGTAAAGCACACAATTGCTTGCCTGGGCAAAAAGGTATCCTTGAGCTCCAGGTTCCAAAGTCATGAAATACTGTGATAAATTACCAGAATGGGAAAGAAAACCAACACATGGTGAGGCAATAACATGCACAAGTTCACTGGAAAAATGTCCAACTGTCTCGTTCCCCAAACCTGAAGGCAGTAGGTGTGCTTTGCTACCAGATGTCTTCATAAAAAACCCTTGCTGTGTGTGCTCCAAGCCATGGCCAACACTCTGTGGCTGCTGAAGTCAATGAATAACTTCTGACACCCAAAATGGCAACAGGATCCTGTCCTGTGTGACAAACCTGTGCTAATGGTCCCCCGTCCAGGCATGTGTGGCTAACTTTCAGCGTCTGCTCTTCTTGTGAACTGGAGCAGAGGGTATCTTAATTCAGACAGAAGCGATTGATAACGATTGTCTCCGGAGCTCTCATGGCTGAGCCACCTACAGCAGCAGAATTACCTGCTGCGTGTTCATTTCCAAGCGGATCAGCTGATAAACAGATGGTATGTGGCTTGCTTGGGATTACATGATTACAGTTAACAGCAAAATATACCTGGTTAAGAGAAATCACAGGACAATCCAGTTTTCAAGTGCTGTTTTTCCTTTGAAAACACTTCCAACTGACTCCAGCTACATAGCTGAGCCATTTCTCTGCTTTTCTCAATAGCACAGTTGAGTAAAAAGGGAAGGATTTCCTCTGATGTTCACTTGAGCCAAAAAACCAAAACAACCTCAGAGCTGAATTTACCACTCTTCCATAACCACCAAGTATCAGAAGGGACTGTCTGAGATCACAACCGACACACAAAGAAATTAATTTGGTGTTGACACTTCACGGTGCTTTGAGACTGTAAATCAGAGGCTGCTTGGCAGGTAACAAACACCACCTTTCTTAAACACAAGAACACAGCAGCTGAGGAGACCTTTCTGAGTCATCAGGCACAGTCCCCCACTATCATGGATTGCAGCAGCTAATATCCCTGTTTCCTTAATAACCCTCATTATCACAGCAGCTAAGCATCTGGCAAAGTACACAACACTGGCAGTGTCTCTCCACAATGATCTGAGCCTGTGTGTGTGCTAAGAGGGAAGAGATATGATTTGTACATTTTGATAGACTTGTGAACTTCTGAAAACAGACAACAGTCGCTTAGAGCCCAAAGGAAACCTGGGCAGGAAAGATCTTTGAAATATCTCTCAGACAAAAACAGATATAAAGCAAATTATTCTGTCCCACTGTATACCGGAAAGGATCACATTATATTTAGGCAACACATTCCTTCCATCCAAAGGTTTAGTCCCAGACATTAAAAAGAACAAATAAATCTTTCTAGTTTTAAAAAAGTCTATGTACTCAGCTTAGACAGGCACACAGCAGTGTCAAGTGAAGTGTGTATTCCCTGTGATAATAAATCTCATAACGGAAATCAAAGCCAAGTCGAACTGCATGTTAGGCATTAAGTGTGTCCCAAACTGCTCATCTTGCTAAACCTTCATAATAAAATAACATTACAGTCTGTAATTACATGGTACAATGATGCCACAGGAGTAAAGCCTAAAGAAAGGCTTAATTTTCCAGGATTTGCAACAAGTGCGAATTGGCATGGGACTTAAAAGGCATTCACAGTCTGGACCCAAGCCTAGGTGCAAATAGGACAACTGTATGTGACATAAACCAGGCAAATGGTGTGAGTTTGTGCTCAGAGCTGCCAAGCAAGCACCAGGAAGGGAAGCTCCCAAAGCCACCTAGATTTATTAGAGCTGCCTGTTGCTCCTACGGTGCTGTTTCTGGCACACCTGAACAGAGGGATCTGGAAAGGTTTGGAGACTTTTTGCACTGTTGTTTCTGACCAACTGTTAAACAATGGCAGCTAAAACAAGGAAATGAAGAAAGATGTCAAAAATGCAAATAGTACTCCTAACAGTAACCTCCATTCCTGTGGAGAAAGGTAGTACAGGTTCAACTGCTTCAGCACAAGGCAAACCATCTCCTGGAAGGGCCTGTCTGTGCAGGGTCTGCAGAGGCACCCTGGAAGACCTTGGGTGAGATTCACAGCTTTCAGATTGTTAAAGTTTGGTTCAATCAGTCCTCTTGCTCAGCTTTTCCACTACCTTCTCATGGAACTTGTAACCCATGGGATACTTTTTCAATAGAAAATTATGAAATATCATCCAAAAGTTCATGGAACAAATTGTTTGGGAACAAGCGCAGCCAGAAGTACTAAAAAGAAAATTTCAATATCTGACTAAAAGAACATTTTTGGGATTATGTCAACATTTAATTTTTCTTCTTTCGGTGACCTGAAATATTTCATTTTGAACCAAGCTGTGCCAAAATCAAAAGAAAAATAGATCAGTGTTATACTAAGGTGAAATAAAATGACATATTTAGACTCTGCAGAGAGAGCCAACATTTAGTCATTTTGATTTTGTAATACCATCACCTTCCCATTAAAATTATCTTCAGAATTCTCTACCAAGCCCTACAACTGTGTGACACATTCGAGCTTCACACAATTCTGCAGATTTTTACTTATATTATACTTACGGATCAGAATTTAACCCTTAAGTTACACTTGAAATGAAGTACCTGTATTTTAGTACCCCATCTCAGTCTCAGCCATTTATTTTTTTCAGCAGTCTTGCTCAAAAAAATTCTGTTACAAATACAGACTCCATTTTACTGAGCTAAAAATATAAAATTTTATGCATATATTTATACAATAGAATAGAATCTATTAATTAGATTCTTATTATCTAGGACTTCTTATTAGATCCTTACTTATCTAGGACTTAAGAGCACAGGAATTGTGCATAAAAAACTTGATCTCATTTGTCATTTCTCTGTGTATTCTGTACCTTTTTTATGCACCAAATTTGTGTTTGAGGAGCTGATGCAGAGTAAGCAACCGATCCAAAGGATGTCTGTTGCAGATCAGAGGGAACAATTTCAGCCTGCACTTCCTAGGATGATGAAAAATCCCCACAGTAAAGAGTAGAACATCAGAACTAAAAGTTGTGGGCTTGAACCCAGGCTGTGGGGTTGGAGGAGCCATTCCTGACTTTCTCCCCAGCAAAAGCAGGGCAGTATTACTCATCTGTGTCCCTCGATCTGCTCCAGAGTTGTATCAGCAAAAAGGAAGTATTATTAATTTACAGGCATGCAAGGCCCATAAGGGTCACATGAATAGCAATAGGGGAGTGAAGAGGTGGTGGTTCTTCAACAAAAACTATCCAGCACCAGGCACAGGGCAGTAGGTCAGTCATGGGGTCCCCTGAACCGTGTGGGAGCTGCATCTAGGTGTCTGGACAGCCTCCTTACAAACTCCAGCTGGGCTGGAGAAATTACTCATTATAACATCTCTAGAAATGCTTTTGTATAATAGGATGACTATGAGAAGTCTCCCTACAGACTTCCCTGATACATTCTTCCCTTACCCACTCTTCAGATGCTTTTGGCAAACACTAGTGAATACAGACTCTTGAGGTGTGGGGTTAATTGTTCTCCCTTTTCTGTATGCATAAATATTCTGCAGACAGAGAATTGCTATTTCCAGAAATACACAAATCAAGTTAAAGTTTCATATCCCCAACTCATGGATAATTTCAGAGCCTGAATCATCTGGTTTGCAGCAATTAAAACAAAAGACGCTTGTTCTAACGCATTGTTTTCACACTAGAAAGCCCAGTCTGCCTTCAGCTGTCTTAACCAACTAGGAATTCAAGAAGAAAGAAGCTATTAAAGTTTTCTCTACCCAGTTTAAATGTGGCACAACACACATTCCTGGCCAACTTTTCAGACTAAACATCTTAGTAAATTCTTCCTGACAATAGTTAGTGACAAGCATGTCAAAACCAACAAACTCAGTCACATACAAGGCTTATCAATAATTTAGGCTTTTCCCCCCACGAGAGACTGTGTGTTTTGCAATAATGAAATATATGATTTTAAAAATAAATAATAGGCTGTTGTCAGCCCGATTGTAGCTAGAAGTTATGAATTTGATTGATTGAACATTTGAGTTCATTCTCTCTAGCAAGATCAAAGCGAAACTCTTCCATTTGCCCAAGGCCACTTGCAATTTATTTAGAGATTGTGTTCATATCCCAGCAGGTAGCAATATTGGACTGAGGTACACAGAAAATCAGCTCTTTGAGGTTTTTTCTGAGTCCAAGGGATGCAACAAATGAGATTTTTTTTAGTTCATTAAATCATTAACCACTTAATCACTAAAAAACACAACATCAGTAGCATTTTCCCTTAGCTAGGTATAGCAAGGAAGCAGTCATGGTATCAAAAACCTCTGTTTTAACACTGATGCCTTTGTCACATATGACAAGTCTGTAGTTTTTATTTGTATGGTTATTTTCCCCCTCTCCCTTTTTGGTTTAATTATCATGGCAGAAGGTAATGACACCCAAAAGGGACAAAAATATGAATGGCAACAGGAAATCCTTTTAAGAACAACATGGAAAATAACACATGTGCATGAAAGCATGTTTGTATAGCAGATATTGCAAGCACCCTGGTGAGAAAGAACTCCAAACAAATCAGCCCAGACTAATGTGAAACCTTCAGCCACCCTGAGACACAGCCAAGATGAGCTGTTTTCCCTCCTCCCCAGATAGCATTCACATGCTGACTATAGAGGTTTGCAAGGCTCTCTCGCCAAAAAAAGAATCATTCTTTAGCTGTCCTGTATTTGTCCTACATAAGATTTGGGGATTAGCAGCATTAAAAGGAACAAAATCCAAGCCAACGCGAGCAGGGTCAGTGCAGGCGGCCGAGCAGCAGCTTGGCTGGCAGCGATGCACTCACATGCAAATCAGCAGCGCTGCGCCGGACCTGGCGGGGCTGCCAGCAGCACAGAGCCAGCGGCCCAGAAAGCCTGCACAGACAGAAAGATAAGGATGAGCTGGGAGCAGGGAAGGAGGACTTCCAGGAGTCGGATGAACCCACCTTGGAACACGAGAGAGGGTTTGCAGGAAGCATAGCAGGTCCAAGCCGGGCGATCAGTGGCCGGGAAGAGGACAGGCAGCGCTGCCTGGTCTGGGCACCTGGTTCAAGTTCACAGATCGTGCCACTTGTGGCCTTCACACCTTTTGCCAACAGGCAAGACCTGTATCTCCCAGTCAAGTGGATGAAAGACATCTCTTGGTCTGATGACAACTTGGATGAGGTCTAGATTCGAGGCTGTGGTTAAGTGCAGCTTCAAAGGGCTTTGTCTCCGCTAGTGAAAGCATGGACTGGGAGCAGACCCATCCATCCATGGGTCAATGAGCAGCAGTGGTAGGGTCTTCTCCAGAGGGGTTGGCACTATCATGCTGAAAAGCAAAGGCAATGGGTGTCTTGTTCTTTCTCTGCAAGAGTGCTCCTTGGATCTCTGAACCCCAGCGAACAGAAGCAGAAACCAGGAATTAGGGACCCAAGGGGTTTAAGAAAAAAAAGCATTAAAAAAATTAAAGATCTACTTGTACAAGTTATCTCACAGTAAGGGCTGGGAACAGAACCAAGCAGTCCCAATCCTCCTGTTCCCAGTTCTCCTGCTCATTAAGGAGAACAAGGTTACTCCAGTTGTGGAGAAACACAATTAGAAACACAATTAGACTGGTTGCAGAGGTGCTGCTCCAGACTGGGGGAAAACATGGCACTGAAGGTTGTTAGGGAAAAGTGACAGCTATCATCTGCTCATGTTATCTGAAAAAAAAGAGAGAAGGAAAAGCTGAGCAAACACAGCAGTGTCAGAGGGGTTTCTCACATACAGTATCTTCAACCTAAATGCAGAATTAAAGGGTGAGTGTTTTCTCAAAAAAATCCAAACTTCATTAAAGTTTCCCATAACAGACCAGCTGGCCAACAGTCCAGCTAAGTAACTCTTCAAGACAGACATACAAGATGTTTATCAAATAACACACAGGCTGTACCCAAAAAACAGCTCCTCACAGTGATCACCAGTCACTAGAGGGCATTTATGTCCATGAAGATGTCAGACCCAATTTTTTCAACAAAGGTATGATTAGTTAATGAGGCTTGACTATTCCTAGAGTTCAGCTAGACAGCTGAACATGATCATGGGGAAGAAAACACATAAGCACAATTAGCAGAGTTCTTCACAGACTTTCAGAGATGTTGACAGCGAGTTACAAGATCAAGCCTGGTTCATTTTCTTTGTGGTACAGCCTGAAGGACAGAAAAAGCAAAATGCTTCAAGGTCCCAAGGCAGAATTAGTGAAGATTTAGGTCCCTCAGGATGAAGGGATAAGAGCGGAGATTCAATCTGCCTGCAAAAATGACCTGAAGGGGTGACCAGATTCTCACTCAGAAACAGGAACATAATATGAAGAATGGAAACAGTATTTTGGATCTCAACAGGTACAAAATGGTCAGTCTGGGCATCTCATCAGGTAGGACCTTAATCAGGAGCTTACATGTATGTTTCATGGTGTCATAGCTTGGATATAAATGCTTCCTGTATGAATCAGATTTTATTTAATAAGAAACTAGAAAGGTAAAGCTGCAGGTAAAACAAATCGAAGCTGAAGAACTGCCTTGAATAACATAAAGGAGACATGAGAGAAACATGCCAAGGTTACTACTTCTTAAAATTTTATTTCCACTACATCCAATCTTAAAGATTTTTTTCATAAGTGCCAGTGCCCAGGTGATTAAGATACAAAAAGAAATCAAACTAGGCCAGTGGTACTCTCTGGAACATATGAAGAAACTAGATATATTTAGAATAATTGATGGAAAGCTGGATAATAACATTATTTTGCCATCAAAAACCTTTTCTCTAAACACTGTCTACCCACCATTGACATAGACCCATTTGGTTCTAAACACTCTTCTGATTTCCGGGGCAGATTGCCAAAAGTTGTGAAACGTGGGCTGATCTTCTGTGCTAATACAGAAAGTGAATTGAGTATTTTAAGTCAGAGCCTAAGACACAGAACTTCAGTGATTATTTCAGAAAGTGAGCCTTAAGGCTGTGGGCAGAGCAGGTGTTATCCTTTAAAGAGAGGAAAACTATTGGTCTGGCATTAGAGAAAGTGATGGAGTGGCTCAGCACATTGCTATGGAAGACTCCACCATTTTTGCCTTTTGTGCTGGAAATACAATTGCTTAAGTTAACAGAAACATTAAACAAAATGAATTCTGAATATACCAACAGTTTTGAATCAATGGTTTAAATCAGCTTTCCCTTTTCTCAAACTCGCTCATCCATTATTTGTTCAACCATGACTAAATATTCCATGTAAGGAGAAAAACATTAATCACTGAATATTGGAGCAAATCTGAGCAAAAACCCTGTAGCCTCCAAAATCACCTGCTAGTTAATGAACAAAAAAACTAAAGTCTTGCTAATGACAAAAGATTAACATCATTGTAGTCCTGCTAGTCTAAAAATACAAGCAAAACAGAAGCAGTAAGGAAGAAGTTACCTTATATTAAGCCAAATGGCATTGCCTCTTCTTGTAGCCCTTGCTTAGATACTTTAATAATTATGGCTAGAGCATGGAAGGTAAAGTTCACCATTTATACAGGAGACTACCAATATTTCCACTTTCACCATCTTTCTAGCTGGTTTAGTCCCACAAACTCTGCCTCATTATTAACACAATGTGATCTTCCCCAAATGGATATTTTTGCTCCCTTTCAATCCAGCTGTCTGCCCACATATCCCATGGCTAAGACAAAGGAAGGAAGGTTTCGGGTTTTTTTACTGTCTTCTGAAAAAAAAAAATCCAGTGCAGAGAAGAGAAGGTTTTACCATCATCTAAGAACAGCTGAAACTACAGAAAGGCTGATCAGCATTCAGTGTATGAGAAGGTGCAAGCAAGTGTAAAACAGAACTTAAATCAATGAGACACAACTTCAATCCAGGAAAAAAATTGCAGGCTTAAGGCCTGGTGAAAGTTCCTGTTTCCAAAGATAATTGGAAGTTTTGTAACTGAGAAAAAAGAAAGAAAAGTCACATTTCACATCAATGAGGTGGAAGAAAGTTCTGGTTATCTACCTTGGCAGGGAAATGGTAATTAATGAAAATCTCTCACATTCTCTGGCCACTGCCAGCAATGGTTGACAAGCTAAAACTGGCACATAATGATAGGCTAAAAACTGCTGCATATATTGGCAGCTCTTCCTTTTCCTCTTGGTATCCCCCAGCTGCAGGATTTATTTTTAGTTTGTTTAGAGATTTTGGATTCCTCCACAGGTGCCTTGTTCTTGCTTTCGTACCACAGCATGGTGGGGTCCTAGCATAAGTTCCCAGACATTTAAGAAAATAAAAAATAAACCAGTTGTAGCTGTAGCGGGAGGTCTAATCCATAGTAGCTATTTGTGTTTATCATGTGACAACAGATAGACTTGTTTAATCAGTAATCTTAGACAAGGTGAAACAACTTGGAGCTGTCTCCAAAATGCAAATTGAGTCCTGGACCTGCAACTTCTAAATTCGTAACCATCTCATGAAGGCAGAAGTCCAGAGTTAAGCCTGAAGAGAACCATAACCAGCTGAAAGCATGAACCACAAAATTCGGGGCTGAGATCATGAACCAATGGCAAGTGCTAAGGAAAGATATGGGAGTCCTTTGTAGTACCAATAAGGTGCAGCAAGCATTTCAGAGGAACACTTCACCTGTAAGCTACTGAAGCAGGAGCTTCTTGCCAGGCTTGTTTACCCTTCCCATCCTCACACTCAGTATTTTTCCATTCTTACCCCACATATTGGTAAAGTTTGCTTTCTATGTCACACAGAAACTGGAGGCTCCTCCTAAGAGCATGATGATGTGATAATATGAAATTCCATTAATTGTTTCAAATCAGAGCCACAAATACAGCATCCTTTCAGAAAGGTCTGTATGTGTAACAGAGCCAAATTTACCCCTTAACATCTACAAAATGCCCTGGAACATTCAAATAGAAGGCTTTAGAGAAGTTGACAGAGTAATAATTAAAGCTGACTGCTCCTATTTCAGCTGAAGAAACCCTGACCTTCAGTTCAGGCATGGAAAAGCTGATAGTGAAAGCATACCTAGATGGGTGCTGTGCTGACTGTGAAGCTGCATTAGAGCCTCCAGTGGAATTCCAGGGTTTTTCCTTCCAGTACATTGTGCAGTGTAAAGGAAAACCAGCCACCGTGCTTGTGCTGAAGACCTAAAAGGTCAGTGACAAATCACCACGTAGGATACGGATCCTGTTTCTCCACTTTTGTTTTGTTTTCCCGAGCACACTGAAAAGGAATCAGTGAACCTACAAATGTGCTGCTCTGACCTCTAACATTGTTCTCTTGGGCTCAGACAGCAGTGCTGCTCTGAAGCAGCTCCAAGCTGGCATGGCATTGTGGCATTGACATGCAAATGAGCAAAACCCATGGAATATCTTCCAGTCCTTATGAATGCTCGATTTTTTTTTTTTTGTGGTTTGTTTTTTTTTATAGGCTGTATTTACTTTTTGATGCTTTCATAGTCTCCCAGAATAACTTAGATGTATTCCTGCTTCAACTGCTACTTTTTTTTTCCCCAGCAGACTTCGAGCCTTAGTATGTGTTTGTTTATATATACATATAGATGTGTGTAAATTCAGCTTACTTTAGGAACAGGAATATTTGAAGCATTTCAACTACAAGAAAAAGCATATGATGATTCTTTGAAATTCCTCAGTGTAAAACAACTGCAGCTGCCCCTGTCTTGCTTTAAAATCATCAGAAAATCTGAGACCTAACACCCAGCAATGATTATTCAGCTTGCATGAACTGGCAGCCTGTGAAGCATCCAGGAGGGAAAAAAAGAAATACATTTCCCCCTTCCTCTTTTGGCTCATCAGGGATGAGCCAAAAACTAAACAAGTAAAACTTGACTGAAACTTTTACTGCAAAATTGTTCCAGAAATGTACTTTTTGCATAGTTTAATTTGGTTTAGATCCCCCAGAGTCAAAAACAACTCCCCCGACCCCTTCTAGCAGCTTTCTAAAAGAAAAACACTGAAATCTTCAGGGGGCTCAACTTGCAGTAAAGGTACAGGGCAGGCTTTACCCAATCTTCCAAATGCTTCATTCCAAAGTTCTGGGTGATGTCTGAGAAGACACTGAAGTTCTGTGCAGAGTTTACTTTGGAGATGCACATGGGGCAGCTGCACCTTTTGTGTACGGGCTGCAGGAGAATGGGAACACATTCATCTATGTGTTCATCATTGGTTGAGTCAAAAAACTTGAGCATATTTTTTCTCCCTGCATTAGACATCAGGGGACATTATTAACAATGAAAGCAGTGGCAAAGCTCTTCTGCTCAAAGAGCTCACTGGTTTCAGACACCGTGGAGATGTAGGTTGCTGTAAAAGGTGCTGAATGCTGTTGTGTGCTGTTTCAAAGAGAAATGACATTTGTACCCTCCCAGATGCTTGCTGAGTGCCATTTCTACTTTCTTCTACCTATTCCTCCACAAATTGTAACTTTTTTACATTTGTCCCAATTATCAAAAGTGAAACTTGACAAACATAGTAATGAACCCCAGGCCAGGTTTCTCATGTGATCTACCACTATGTGCAAAGACAAGAAAGAATTTTTAGAATCTGACCAGCAAAAGGACCTCTATACTAAGACATGTATTTTAAGGCTTCTCTGTGTGTTTTTGTCGGCTTTTTTTTTTTATGTATATAGCAATAGATATTAAAGCACTCAGAATAGCTGAAAATTCTAACATTGCTTAATAATAGCATTTATTTTAGCATCCTTGGCTATATATAGGATCTTGAGGTTCACGTCCAGAGGGAGGGTTTGTTTTGTTTGAACCACAGACCTGTGGTGCAATGGCCCAGACAGTCTTAATTTTATTTAGCTTAGGAAAAAACTGAGACAAAATGTTTATATCTCCAAGTATCTCCAATAAATCCATGGCTTATTGCAAATACCAGACCTCTGTGAATCTCACCCCAGGCCCAGTATTGCCATTGATTACCCTGAGGTTTTCAGCAAGCTGCCAGTCCATCAATCCTCCAGAGGATGAGAACAGACTAAAATAAGTGGGTGGGGTAAAGAGGAAGGGGATGTTTCAATTCAGAGGATGCTCTACGAAGCATAAGTTGGCTTGAAAGGACAGGAACGTAAACAACACACCACCCTTGGCAATGACCAAGTTAGCAAACAAAAATATCCCAGGACTATTTGTAATGGTGCCTGATAAATATCAAAACAGTCCTAGATTTCATTTAAATGTTAAAACTGAATTTGGATCTGAAAACAAAGGATAAACATATTTCTTCTGACATTTAGTGATGTCTGATGACATGCAATTTCATTGCTTTTTCTTTATGATGCAATTTTTGTAAGTGATACCAGTTGTCATCAAACATCATAAAAGCCAGGCTTGCCTCAAATCATCAATATTTATTGTTCTCCTCCAAGAGAGGCTGTTTCGAGTTTGGTGTGCATGGCTTTAATTGTTTAACGGAAGAGTTAAGCCCAACCTTCCCTAGCATAAAACACCAGGCTGAGATGGATCTGCTGACATGATGCAATTGAGATCTTCTGGCAGCTGGTGCAGCAAATGCCCTTTAAAGGAAAAAAATTAAAAAGAGGGGCGAGATGGGGATCTATCTGGATGCTGGATTAGTAACAGGATACTGAGCTGTTTGCTTCTGGGTCAGTCATTCGAGTCCTCCCTGGGCTGGAGCAGCCAACACCTCCTGCCACTGCAGGGTCACTGGGTCCCCACAGACCAGGGGCAGGTGTCCCCAGCATTCCACATGGCATTAATTAATGCCGTGGTTCTCTGGAGAAGCCAGGAGAGAGCAGTGGTAAACAAACCTGCCCTGAAGGGCAAATATGTCGAGGCAGACCAATCTGAGCCCCTACTATGCCTACCCTGGTCAAGGAGACACATCCAGCAGTACCTGGAAAGACTTCTGCTCCTTCAGCCTCTATTTTGGGCCTCAAATCCTATATGTTATGGGATCATGGGGAACAAAACCAACAAAAAACCCCAAACAAACCAGATCCCACACTCTCTCTTCTCTACCGCTTGTTCTTCCACTGTTGTCCAAACCCTACCTGTTATAGGAAATCGTGGCACCTCCCTCAGAGGCACTGTGAGGGATGCTCATCTGGAGGGACATCTTAACCCACGGACACCCATAGCATCAGCCTCTCACAGACCCATCCTGCCAGTTTATTCTCTCCTTTCAGGAGATTTCCAAGTCTCCATGCCCCTCTTCTTTTGTAAAGGGAAGCAGTTTAACTTCATGAGTGTTTCAGGTCTGATGGGAAGAAAAACTTTTGGCTGCATACAGCTGCTAAAGCACAAAAATGAACAGGAAAGGCCCACTTAAAAGAGCTGGGGACTGGAGCAGTGAAGTTTGACAAGGAGAGGGATGCAACAAAGACAAAAAAGATGACATTTTGGGACGAAGCTCTCTAAGCTTGAGCCTCTCTGGAGAGCTGCATAAAATTCACTGGAGCAACTGAAAGCAAGGAATAAAATTCACCTGACTTGTCAGGAGAACATTGTTCACAAAACCCTGATAATTTGGCTTTTAAAGCACACAGACTAACTCACATATGAGGAGGCACTTCTGATTGCTTGCCACATTTCGTTTAACTGGGTGGGTTTTTTTGTTTTTTTTTTCTTTTTGTCCACACAGCTGGTAGAGGGAGCCTGTACAGCTTCAGTTCACATTTGTCTTTGTGAATATTTTATGCTACCACCCAGGATATCAGGACTAGATCACCAAACCTCAGCACAGCACAGGTGCTGTACAGCTCAGATGTGCCTAGGATTAGACAGCCTAAAAATCTCACGCCAAAAAAAAAGGAAGTTTAAATTTCCAGACTTTACTTACAGTTTTAATTGGTTTTCCAAATCTCCTCACACATGGCATGAGGCAGACTGCATTTTGCTCACAGGCCTGCAACACAGGGAGGTTTGGTCAGGATCTTTTAAAACCTGTTTTCATCTCATGCTTGACTTCCTTTAGCAGTGCTCCGAGACTCCATGGTTTTCTTTATTTGTAATTTTGCATTTATCAAACCCAGGGTCCTTCATGCACATTCATTAAGGAGATCTCACAGCTTGCCTGTGAAGTGGGTTGCTGCTTCTGCTCGTTGCATTTCATATAAAGTAAAACCAAGCTGAGCAACAGCTTTGTGTGCCTCCAAGGGGGACAACAGGACACGGTGAGGAGTCCAGCCCTTTAGAGGAGGCTTTTGGGAGAACACTGCCCTAGGTGCCACTTTCCTAACTGTGCTCAGGGTGCTACCATGCCAGCAGGAATGAATTCAACCACTGTGCTTATTGTCACATTTCTCTGTGGCTGTAAATCCCAGTGGGGTGTGGTGGAGCAGGTTTGTCTTGACCTGACATGGGGACCACAGAGAGGGACCCCTGCCACCAGCCACCCACTGGAAAGGACATGGGGCTGAGCCAGGATGCCCGTGTGCTCATGGGCTGCAGGGCAGGCAGTGCCTGACTCAAACAGAACCAGCCTGCTGGCTTCTGCTGGTGCAGACATATGCAGACCAGCTGCTTTCATCAACACAGGCTGCTCTGTGCATGGGGAGGGAAGCCCAGAGCCCCAGAGAATGGAAGTGGGGTTGCCAGGCTGATTACCTAAAGTATCAGAGGTGGTTGCCCATCTCTACACCTGCATTGACACCTGATGGGGTTTTGGTAGCCAGCAGTGGTCTCTGCTCCAGTCTCACAAAGGCTGCCAGCTCAAGGCAGGGAGCACCAAGGCTCTGCTCCCTTAGCAAGGTTCCTGCACAGCAGGAGCAGCAGGACAAGTCCAGCAGAAGAAGGATAAAATGTGCTCTGCTTTAGACCATGCACCAGTACCTCATCTGGGGAACTCCCCTTCCTTGCCCAGTATGAGGCAAGATCCCAGCTCAAGATCCAAGACCACCAGCTCAGGATACAGCCTAGCATGTTTTCAGCAAAGTCTGCACTGGGAAATCCAAAGCCCCAAGCCATTGAGACCAACATTTCTTACCCTCAGAAGTGATGCTCTTTGAAGCCTTCCTCCAGCAGCAGCTCAGCTTCCTGCCAGGCTCTCTCAAATGCGTTCTCTGGAGCTGTACCACATCCTATATGACAACCTCTGCCTGAGGATGTCATCCTGCTGCCTGGTGGTGCATCAGGAGATGGCCCAGGGGAACCTGCTGGACATCGGGGTGGTCTTTGATCATTTCTGTTTGTTTTATGCTACGTATGTTATGCTGCTGGGGAAAAATATCTTTCTCCATCCATGCCCTGCCTCTATGACAAGGGTTTGGCTCCAAGAAATTTGCAGGCAGCTGAGAACTGAGTGCAGAGGTGGTGATACTCTCACTTTTCAGGCTCTAAGCTATCATACAGCTTTGCTCATCTTGAAGCCTAGGAGCAGTAAACTTGCATTTGCTCTCAAAAACCATAAAATAGTCCTTCAAACTACTCTCATTTTCAAATTTCGATAAAGAGGTCAGTTCGGTTTTTCTTTTTCACTAAGAAATCCCCCTGCAGAAGGTAATGTAAAATATGTATTTAGGTTCTTGGCATATCAGGTCTTTTTTAACAGAAAGAGAAAGGACTGAGTAAAGAACACAGCCTTTGCTAGATCACCCAGTCCAGAAGACAGTGTAGCAACATTCTTCTTAAATGTTAGAAACCTTAAATATAGTTCCCAGAAGGAATTACTTTTTTGCTACAAATTATTTTAATTTTGGCTGAATTTTTCAATTTTCTGTTTCATTGCCAAACAGAATTTCCACTCTCCTAGAGGGAGAGAAAAATGACCCCTTTCTGGTGCATAAGACTTTTTGGCAAATTTTCAAACTCTAGTGCAGCTCTGTTATCTTGGAGAATGCTTTCTCCATGCATTTCTGGAGGATAGCCCATGGAGAAATTACTTCATAAATATCATGGAAGAGACTGAATAAAGAGTTGTAAACATGCAGGATGGCCTTAAATGTAAGTTTGAAGAAAAGCACGAAATACAGGACCATGTGCATACTGCCTGCTCTTTAACACAGTGCATGGGTCTCTCCTAATGCCACCATTCAGACTGGTTCCCGCTCAGTACTTCCAGTGGTGAAAGGTCATTATGCAGATTTCTGGTAGCTACTGAAGCATCATCCAGTAGAGGCAATATATGGTGATCTCTCACTTGCTATAAAGCTCTGGGAGTACTAATCTTTACAGAAGAGCACATTGAATTTTGGGTGAGTGTTATGTGATGTGAGGATTAATAGCGCAGACACTGAGAAATTGTGGAGCACACAGGGAAGAAAACTACATAGACTGCTTTATTTGACAGTGGGTATCAATGTTTTGCTTCCAGTTAAGAAGGTGTGGGAGTGGAGGCCATGTAAGGAGATGTTATAAATGTATCCTGCACCCCCAACAGGTGTGCTCAGCCATTTGGAGTGAGCATGTGTGGCAAATCTGTTCTCTGTAAGAAGAGAGGAAGAAAATTCACACCCTTCAACAAAACACCTCCTGGTAGGTATGAAGAAACCTGTTTTCAAATAGGTCTTCATCTCTTGAAGCAGCGTTAGCTGTCGCCTGTTTGTGAAGAGACAGGTTGCCGTGTCCATCGGGAGCTGATGAAATGGCTTGGGATAATAACTGGCCTTTACAAGAGCCTTTACTTAAAAAATTTGTTTACCAATGTCAGTTTAACATTCCTTGCTTAAGAGTGCCTGGGTATCACCAAAGACAGTGGTGTTTAGTTGGGTTAAAGAGCTGTTCAAACACACTTGTGACTGGAGTACAGTACAACGGGAGCAGCCAGCATGGGGCAGGCAGTGTTAAGAAGCAAACAGCCCCTTCTGTTGCACACCTGCAGTCTGGGGCTGAACGGGGGCTCCCTTAGCTCCTGATCCAGCAGTGCTTTTAAAACTGGGTTCTGTGGGCTAATTCCCAACTGAACACTGGAAAGTTTAGTTTGTATTGGCAGATGCTGACTCCAAAAGGTAAACTGCATGCCCTGCCTGTTTTAACAAAACAGACCTGTCTGTAGGCACGTAACCCTCCCAGCTTCTTCAGGCCCTTTCAGCTCTTTGGATGATGCTGGCTGAATGCCAGACCTTCACTGCCCAAACAGCACGTGGCTAAACCCACAGGAGAGGCTGGAGCACCTCACATTGTTTATAAAGGCAATTCTGCTGAAACGCCCAGAATTTTATCTTAATCCAAAACGTCATTGAGCTGGGCCAAAAATACCGTTAACTCTTTCATACTTATCCCTCATGTTCGCACAATGGAAAAAAAAAGTTAAAAAAAGTTTTGGGTTTTTTGCAGACGTAAGAAAATGATTGCTCTGGGAAAGGCTCATTCTTGTTGTCATATCCATCTTCTGTTTTGAGGACTTGATCCTACAGAGCTCCTGGCTCCACCTCTGACTGTTAAGAATTACATAATGAAATGGGAAAAAAAAAAAAAATCCCAGTTTTTCCTTAACCTTAACCTTAAAGCCATTGATAACATGCAGTTACACATTCCCTTTGGAAAGACATGAGCTTGGGTGCTCCAGTGCTGGCCTGTAAATGTTACTCTGTCCAAGACAGGCAGTGTGAGTGGAAGTGAGCACTGTGGCCTGTCAAAAAGGCTGCAGGACAGAGTTTACAATATGGATCCAGGAGCAAGTGATTTACCATTATCCATTAATAATCTCCTTTGTTCCTCCACCCAAAGGGGTGGAGTGTTCCAGCTGAATAAACTTCATGGCACTATCCACCTTGGACCAACAATGTGCAGTGTAGTGTTCCTGTAAACTCCTTGGCCAAATAATCACTGGGATTCTTGTCAGTGGTCTGAAGAGGGGGAAAAAGGTCTGTCATGGAGACAATTAGGAGCCACTGACCTTCATGCAAATATTTCTTTCTTGTACTTCCTTTCTCCTCTCTTATTTTACAACAATGTGACTGTTTTAGATGGCCAGGAAAGGAGCTGTTTGGGAATGGAGGTGCTGCATTTTGGTTTCTGGGTATTTTTTTTCTCGTTTATTTGGTTGATTTTTTTTTTTTTAAAGTGTATGTAATTTCACAATTAGCCTACAGCAAAAATTAGCCCTTCATGTAGATTCACACACAAAAAAATAGACTTTTCGCTGGGACTGTAGTAAACATTTTAAAACAGATGTAGCCTGAGGTGAAGCTATTCTTGGTTTTGTGCTTAGAAAGTAAAGGATAAAAAAATTGTGAAATGGATCATTCCTGAGTGGATTAAAACTGTAAATGCCTGTTAAAAACACAATCTCCAATCATATGGGCAGATGGTGCCTCCTACTATATAATAATGTCTCTACCTGGAAAAAAGAAGGGCAATTTAATTGACAGACATTTTAAAATCCACAATAATATACCTTACAATGAGTAAGTCAGAGTTTGATGCTGTAGCCCCTATTCTTGGCAGTAATCTTTGCTCACCAGAGCAGTCTATTGGTTTCACCTTTTACCAGCACTAAACTGGGGGGAAAATAAAGAATATCCATGGATAAGTTTTTATCTTTGTTAAGATGACACATTCTCTTCAACCATTCAAGAAATATCATCCTTTCTTATCACCCTCTCAAGGTCTTCAACTACCTACATGGGGAAGAGGTTTCTGATGGAAGAAGAGTCTTTAATCTAGCAGAAAAAGGCATAATGAGATCCAGTGATTGAAAGCTGAAGTTAGACAAATTCAAACTATCTTATCTAGGAACTTGGTAGATTCCCCATCACTTTTGAAGTCTTTAAGAAGATATCCAGTCTTGATGTAAAAGATATGCTCTAGATCAAACAGAAGTTATGGGTTTGATGCGAAAATTATTGGGTGAGGTTCTGCAGTCTGTGTTATGCAGGAGGTCAGGCAAGGGAATCATAATAGTCCCTTCTGGCTTTAAAATCTGTGAAGCCCAAACACGACTTCAATAAGGAAAAAGCAAGCCACCCTGACGACCTCTTCTGCCCACAGAACTTTAATTTTGGAAACAGAAGCTGGTTAAAGCAGTTCATCAGCCTTACCTGGACTCTTCTTAACAGACTATTCGTAACACCTTGGGTTCTTTCAAAGAAAGAAATTTAAAAACAGTCTAGTTTCTCTTTAATAAAAGTAGTTGGAAAGCACTGACTGGTTTCCCAACCAGCATACAGCTATCTCTTTTCAAACTATAACAAATTTATTTTAAATTTTCACTGCAAGCGTTTTATGTTGTTTGTCATAATCGTCAACATCTATTTATTTGATACTCCTTATGACATATTCCTGCAAATGGAAAGGAGTAGAACTAATTAGGTAGGATTCCTACATTTAGTAGCATTTATATAGCTGTTAAATAGGGAATAAATAATGTCGTTTAATCATATTATTTTTATTGCCTTTCTACTATGTAGCTAAGTTATGAAACAGCTTTCAAATCAAGTCCCAACAATACCAGCTTTCACAGTTTTATCTCGAGTCCTGGATAATTTTCCTTAAATTGCCAGACCCAGCAGTCATGTGAATGTATGAAAACCTTGACAATTCTTTTTTTTTTTTAAAAAATCATTCACAGTGGTTGCCAGTAAAGTTTGAAAACATGATACTCACTCCTCAAAGGACCCAAGCAAAGAGCTAAGCAAATAAACACCCCCATTTCCTTTTTCATCCTATAATTTTAAAGCAAATCTCCTGATTCTGGAGTTTAAACATTTGAGGTTGGCAGTTCCCAGGTGTATTGAGACTTAACTTCTCCCATGGGGAAGGAAAATCTGACTGGGCTAGAAAGGGCCACCACAGTTTAACTGACCAGGCTCAAAAATACTTATTAGTTTTCATAAATAAACAACATTCCAGAAAAATCAAAGACCTGAACACAAAGTGAAACCTTTGAGAAGCTGATGGCTTAGTCCAGACCAGGGACTTGGTGGAGCTTCTCCGACAGCACCTTTCCCTCTGGTTTGGTTTGGAGGGCAGCCACTCAGTTGGCCCTTTGAGCCATGATGACTATTTGGGCAAGGATGCAGCAACCCACACCACAGCCCTGCCCCATTCCAGGTGCCCAGGTGTGTGTGAGGCACTTCAGAGTGTGCCCACGAAGTCTTGGGGGTCATCACTGGATGGGGAGGGGTCTGTGGAAAACAGGAGAGGCTGTAGGTTGCAGGAGAGGGTGGTAATGGGACTGTCTCCCCACATCAGGGCTACAGACACTATCACAGGATTTAGGCTATCAGATCTTTGTTTGAAGGGTAACAGCATGGATCAGCAGCAAGGTGGGCAGAAACTCAGGGCTTAAACACCTTCAATGGCCACGTGAACCTGCTCACACTGGCAGCAGCAGGGCCCCCGAATGGGCTGTGGTGCAGAAGGCATGTGAAAAATGGCAATAAATGTAAAAGGCTCTTTAAAATCTCCAGTCATAAAAGAGGCATGGACACCCTGCCAGCTCTCCAGCTCTTTTCTGTTGTCATCTCACTCCAAACTGTCACAAGATGTCAGTGTTTTCAGATACTCCTGCTATGGCTGAGCAAACAGCCGCTCCACACTGCCTGGCTGACTTTCAATGGCATAAAATTCATCCATAAAATTGAGCCATAAGGTTCTCAGCAGAGTGGCAGTGCCACAAAGAAACTTGGCGTAGGGACCACATCAGCCTCTGACAGTGGGATCAAGATGCAGCTGCAGTTTACCCTTGTCCCTGGGGTAGCTGAAAGGCACTTGGGTGCCCAGGCTGAGGTGGGTGATGCTTATTAGGGTCATTGAGATTAATGCAGCCCTGGTTTTGAACCAGAACTCTTTTTTTTCCTCCCCTTGAAAAATTCTTTTGTCATCTTCTGGGATGAGAAGTTTATTTTAGCTGGTAAATTCCTTAATCCCAGGTTTCCCTGCACAACACACCAGTCATGATGTCCTCTGGTGGGTAGTTCAAAATCCTGCCTATTGGCATTTTCCAAGTTCCTTTTACATCCAAAAACATTAATACAGACCCCCTCTCTTCACCCCTATATACATAGAAGGATTTTCAAGGACCCCAGGTCATCTACTCTTCCCAGAAAATATAGGATATGCAATTTCTTATCTACTGCTGACCCTGCTACTCTAAGGCAGGGGAGTTATAAAAAATAGTGAAGGTTTGTGTTGAGAGCCCTGGGCCTTATCCTCCCAGTGACTTGTTATTCCTACTACTGTTAAAAGTCCACTTGTAAAATTTAAGAGAAGTCCTTTAACATGAAAGGCATCCACAATTACAGTCCTGTCCCTGTAAAACCAACGCATGGGTTATAAAATAAGTATGGGATCCTGCTTCGGAAGCTTTGAATTACCCTTTCAAGGAGTCATTCATTGCCATCATCTAAATAAGAATATTCCACTAGGCAACAGAGAGACTCCACCAGCTGGATAGCACTAATGTCCCCTTGGCACACCAGACCTTCCTGGCAGTATCTAGTGATCCCTGCAATGGGGACAAATGGTGCTGTATAAGAATTTTTTTCCCATCTTCTTTATGGGAGCTTTGTCCTTTTCAAGACCCAGAGTTTGCTTGGTTTTTTTTAAGAGGCCTTTGTGGAGATTGCCTGTGAGGCCATGAAATTCAGCATAATTTCAGGTGGGGGAGCGTTACAGGGGAGAAAAGCATTGCAGAGAAAACTCCTAGGAAAAATGAATGGGTTACAGTAATGTTTGCAGCTCAAACAGATCCATCTGAGTCGAGCCTTTTGTGTTAATACCAAGGTGCATATTTCAGAGAGATGCTCTAGGTAGGCTGTCTCTGTATGAGACAGCTGATTTATGCCGTGATTGTTTGCCACCAGCGGTCCTGCTGCCTCGCAAGCCACACCCTTTGCTGCCATCCCGAGGTTTGGATTTGATTTCCCTTGAGAAAGAAGCTTGTGTTCACATTCCCATCCACCTGTGTTGCCTCAATACAGCATTATATGTTTCCTGCTTTTTTTACCCTCCCCTCCCCACCCCTGTGAATTTTCTCTCATTGAGTGGCATGAAGAAAAATAAAAATAAAAAAAACCCCACCTCCTACTAAGAGGACTAAGACCTGGGGAGCCAGCGAAGAGGAGAGGCCGTTGCCTCTAAAGTTCAGAAATAAAAAAAAATGACTTGTTCTTTTGAGCTTGCTGTTCCCTGATGTGACACTGTGATCAGTATCAAATGCTTGGTGGCAAGGATTTTTGTCAAGCTTTCCCAGCTAAAATAGATTTAACCTACCAGTTGCTCTTTGTGGGTTTAACAATGCGTGTGACAATAAAGAGCTGCTGCCGCTGCATTGTTAATACATGAATAGTCCCGGTTCTCTGTATTTACTATTGTGCACTGCAGATTTCCAGGAAGGAGTGTTTGGCTCTGGCTATTGATACATGTCCTGTTTTGCAGAAGGAGCTGAATCAGCCCCTCGGTGATTAGTTGATGTGAAAGGGCAGTTAGGATTTAATTGAAATTAAGGAAAGCACCCGATCGCCTTTGAACTGCTCTCTGGGCTTTCTCCCCTGCTCAGAGGTGATGTGCCTGGGTTTCACACTTTGCTGTCACTGCCTCTGCATGTGAGGAGTTCACCCTGTGGGCAGGAAACTTGCAAAATGCCAAAATCAAGGAAGAAATCTATTCCTTGATAGCAGTTTGTAGTTTGTTCTTGGCTAGGGCTGGCCAGCAGTGCTTTGGACAAGAGGAAGAGGCAACAAGAAAGAAACTGATACACTCTGTTCCTCCAGAAAAAGCACTGGCAGACAGGTCTCAGTGAGAGGGAAGCTGCAAGAACCCCCATGGATGCTTCTGGTGACTCCCATGCATGCAGCTTACTCTCATTTTATGTCACCCAGCACCACAAGCACCCAGCTGGGGCTGGGCTGCCTGGGTTGGAGAAGAATGGTGAAGGCAGGAGGGCTGTGTGAGATGAAGCAGGATGCTGGCAGCATCCCAGTGTGTCCGTCATGGGGTCACTGACTCCTGCACAATGGTGGGGGTGTGTTCCCACCACTGTGCCCTTCTTCAATCACCTGAAATACCTTCACAGTCACTACAGGGCAAGGGAACTGCCTGTGAACCCTGGCCAGCCCCATGAATACCCCACCAGGAGCAAATCTCAGCAATGCCTTTTCTCCATCCAGCCTAAGGGAGCCCTTGTGGGCAGTGCCCTCGATGGGAGCCACATCTGGCTCTCCCCTGGATGACAAGAGCCAGATGCAGTCTCAGATGCAGGTGACCCCGAGTCAACCCTGGGCAGGAAAGGAAAGTTGCTCTCAGGTGCAGAGAAAAAAAAGGAAAATCCCCACAGGGTGAAACATCTCTCCATCCTGGAAGTGATCTTTGCCGGTGTTTCTCTCGGTTTCATTTCCGTAACAATCAGCCACTTATTATTAAATCAATGCTGCTGGGGAAATGGAGTTAAATTAAGGGAGATCAGAGGCAGGAACGGAAGCGACGTCTATATAAATATCTGCCTATATTATATAGAGTACTGTAGTTAATCAATCCTGAGAACAAAGAGCTTGGCTTGAGCTAAGGAACAGCCCCAGCCAAGTGAAGGAGCCCTGCTGCGGTAAGCAAGCAAACAGCACTATCGACAAGGAAAATGTTTATAAAGACTTCTCTCCCACTGAAGGAGTTGAAAAACAAGGGTTTTCAGCCCCTGGGGCAAGCACTGGTCCCCTGGCTCTTTGGGCGAGCGCTCCTCTGAAGGTTAGTGAGCGCAGGAGCCAGATGAGGGGACAGCAGCTTCTCTTAACTGAGGCAAAAATCTTATTGATTATACGTTCAATAAAAGGTCAAAACTCCCTTTGAGGGTCACCACAGTTGCAGTAAAGCTCTTCCCAGCCCCAGCCGCTCTCCCTGTCTGAGGAGTGTTTTGTGCCAGTCTCTCCAGGTGGACACCTGGGGTAAAAGTGAGCTGCAAATGAGCTAATCATCATTAATGTGTCGGTAGAACCTGCCAGCCTGACATCCCTCCTAATGGCTGACAAATGTCAGGGTGACTTGTATGCTTTTTTTGTTAATTGAATTGGTTAATTAGGTCCCAGAGGCCTGGCTGCTAATTGTGAGCTGCAGTGAATATGGGTTTAAAAAAATGCCACAACAACAAAAAACCAAAAAAACCCCATAAAATCCGATGCAAGGAAGTTAAAACAAAAGGGAGTGATGGGGGGAAAAATAGCACCCCCCACTCACTCACTCACTCACATGCACACACAAAACCTCCTTTGTGTTCTTTACAATCTGTACAGTTACCTTCGCTTAATTTCTGACCTGCCACATGCTACTGCCTTCTTGATGTGTTTTTAAAAGGAGGGTTAGAGAAATTCCAAATCTGCCTTTTTTGACGAGAGCATCTGCTCAGTCAGAAACACAGTCATTAATTTTCTGCCAATTAGCAAAAAGAAAAAGAGAGAGAGAGGAAAAAAAAAAAAAGAAGAGGGGAAAAAACCCCTCCAGATTTGCATCTTAATTTGTTACTTTGTAAAGATGTTGGTTTTTTTAAAAGTTAAATACTCCCTCCGGTTTGCCAGCCATAGAAAGTGAAGAGATGATAGCAACTTCCCACCAAGAAAAGGCAATTAATCATTATATTTTGCACTTCTGTAGCAGCTTTCATCCCCTGATCTCAAAGCGCTTTGTGAAATTATTGTATTAAGTCTCCTGCCAAGCCCCGGTGAGGGTGGCAGTGTACCAGCAAACTCCTTGGGGCCAAGGTGGTCTTAATCTGCGTCTGCTGAAATGTGCCAAGGACACTAATAAACTTTATAACAAATAATGACTAGTGGACCTGTTTCAGTGAGGTTTAAGCAGAAGCTCGGGGAGCACTTGGGGGCTTCCTGGAGCAATACAACCTTGAGCTGGAGGGAACATCTTGAACCACCTTCCTCTAGTCTCAGCATTCCCACTCCTTCTTTATTAACAGCCTCAACTGGCAGCTACAGGCAGAAAGATCTCTGGCATTGCAGGCATTAAAAGTATTAGAGCTAGAGCTGTTCAGGAACCAGCTTCTCCACCGAGTAGAATACCCCACAGACCATGAAAACTGAGTCCACTCTGTTCTGAAACAAAAAACTTTGGAATTCAACCGTTTCCTTCCAGGCAAAAGTTAAAAAACTAATGTCCAATCACTTAAAATAGTTTTTTATAAATGATACCTCTTTGCACCATGTCTCAGCCTTGAAAACTTCTCTTTTCCTTTCCACCTTGCTGAAAGAAAATGTATTGTGTTTCAAAAATCAAAGCTATTTTTTCTGAATGAATGAAATGAGGGTATTGTTGTTCATGGTATTTGTTTTGTTTTTGATCAGATGCTTCCCTCCATAACTGGTTTGTGCAATTTTAAAGCAACATGTCAAAATCCATAAATTTCTACAGAAAAGGAAAAAGGGTCTTGTGGGATATGCCCAGCCACTGCCCTGGAGGGATGTCTGCTGAGATAAGAGATTTCGCAATCACCCAGCAGGACTCCCTGGAAAGGAAAGGACTTTTGAGTCATGGTGAGGAAAAGTAGACCCACAATCCTTTGGGAGACCCTATGCAGATCATTCTGTAACCCATTGGTCTATCCCAGACCCTCTGTAACCCATTGGTCCCCTTGCTGATCCCCTGTATCCCTATAAAAGAAGACAAGTTCGCCTCTGTGGTAGGGAGAGCTCGTCACTGGCCTTCCCTTCGCCGGAGGGAACCACCAATAAAGCTACCTTCGTGCGGAACCAGCCATACGGGTCTTCTCGTCTCTCTCTCTCTGGTCTGGTTTGGCCTTAGAGGCAGCCCTGCAGAGCTGAGCTGAAATCACGAGCTGATAATCACTAAAGAGCTGATAGCTTCTGCAAGGGCTCCTCTGCCAGCAGCTGAGAGGAAGATACCAGACTTCGGGCAGGCGATTCCTTTCGGGACCATCTCCCCGGACCGGTCATATCTTCCTGGGTCGCAGCCACGGACCCCACCACCAGCTGTAATAGGGTCTATTTATCATTGAATGATGATTGCTTCTACAATAGCCTTTTCCTGAGCCAGTACTGACATGGGAAACTTAGCTCTTTGCCTGTTTCCATGTGTCTTTCGGATTTCTGGGTATTTTTCTTCCTTCACACAACAGAGGGATCCCATTGACCCAGAAAATGGGAAACCAGGTGGTTTATCCCCGGTGCTATTCCCTGTGCAGACTTGTTGCAGCAGCACAAGTCAGTTTGCCTCAGTTTCCCCATTTCCCCCTTGGTCAGGGCTGGATGGTGTCCCCAGGTGCCTCCTCAGCCAGCGAGGCACATTCCCTTACTCGCCTCTCCCTCCTCACCCCAGACTCCCACGGGCACCTCAGGGCTCTCAGGAGGAGCAATTTGTGGATGCTGGCAGTGGACTCGCAGCCCTCAGGTGAAGATAAAATACAACGATTATCCTGCTCGCTTCCCCACCCCCCTTCCTGTCGGATGGCAAAGTTGCCTTACGAGTTAAAATAAATTGCCTCACGCTCCCCACTGAAAGCATTTTGACTTTGTCTTGAATCGCGTATTCCAGTAGTCATTATACTTCAGCTCCTTCTTCTTCTTCTTCTTAGCATATGACATACATAGCAGTTCAAAAGTTGCAGCGAGCTGCTGCCAGGTCACATTCAAAGGAAAGTATCTGGGAAGCTGGCAGCTAAAAGTATCTGATAAGTTGGCACTGTTACTGCTCAGCAGGAGGAGGGAGAAGTGAAGGAAGGAAGGGGAGGGGGAGCCAGGCATGGGGGAGCAGGGAAGGGGAGAGATTCAAAGGGCTTTTGTTTCTGGATCAGATTCTTCCAGACTCAGAAACTTTTGCAGAGATGTATGTGCCAGGGATTTTTTTTTTCCCCTTCTCTTCCTCCTCTCCATAGTTTAATGCATTAAAATAACCTATTAAAAGGCCTATATTTGCTTTCAAGCAGACTCTGAAAGGCGCTCAAGATGTCACTATTAAAACCGGCGCTGTGCTTTGCAGGCGAAGGTCTGTGGTGAGGAGAATAAAGCAGAATTGATTAGCTGCTCCGACTTTGCCAGCCTTACAAAGCCTGCGGTGTGCCACAAGTTGCTAGAGAACAGATCAGCAGCTTCTAACCAGCCCACCTGTACACAAGGGTGCATCACTTTGAAATCCAGCTTGGTTCTGCAAAGCCTGACGCTGCCCCGGCATTCCCACAGTGTCCCCACATTTCCCACTTCCTAATGTCCTATTTCCCCCCTTTTGTGAATCATTTGGGAAGAGTCCAAATTAAACCATCATGGCATTGCCTCTGAACTCGGAGAACAAAATACTCTCCTGGGAGGCTGTGGAGGGTGTTCGATCCGAGGAAGCCACAGGATCCCAGTGCAAACACTGCGGCTGTTGCCCCAAGAGGCTTGTTCCTGGCTACTTAATTGACAATGAATATTAGAACAAACAGACTGGAAAATGTTGGAAAATGCTGCAAATGGCCAAAAGCATAAAGCCAAGGCACAAAGGTAACGAGGGGATCGGAGCCCTTGCGTTCTGCATAGGAATGATCTACTCCGCACCTTTGAAATTAGGGAATGGTGTTCATGTCATGCCGTGCATCAATCTGACAATCCACCCCTGAGTAGTCGTTGTCATTATACCACGGGTCACATTTGTTACAACTCTATTAATGTGTATGAAGTTACTTCTAGTCTAACACTGGTCTAAGAAAATCAGGCTTAATTAGATTCTCCTTGTAATTAAATGCAATTTATTCTTATGCTTTGTGTTATGCTTCTGGCTTGCCTGTGCTATTGTCTGCTGATTATCAGAAACGTACTTATGAAAGGTGTAACAACTGTGTAAGAGCTGTGTTTATAGCAAACATGCAATTAGCTTTGCTTGTACCATCCCCAGCACAGCAGGGCCTTGGCCCCTGAATACAGCTGGTGTTGGGAGTACTGTGCAAATGAAGAGAAGGCACAGGCAAGCCTGATCTCATTTGCCTTTTTGGTAGGTTAAGGTTGTATCAGATAAAATCAGGCTGAGGCTCTGTGTTCCCTGTCTAGGCCTATAACTTTTCCCAAGGAAAGCATTCACTAGCCCTGACTAGCAACTGAGTAACTTCAGCTCTGCTTTTTCAGAGGGTTGCACACGATTGACCTGGCCTGTTAAAAAAGCCAAAAGCTGCCTGTACAAGCAGGACCGGTCCAAGGAGATACAAGGCTGCAGAAGCAGGTTCACATCAAGAGCTGCTCTTTCCATGCATCCCCTGACCAAAAATTGCCAGCCATTTGGGTTTTCATTCTTTGTTTTCAGGGAAGCTTTTGCTGAATGGTCCTTCCATGCCTACTGAAGCCAATAGAGTAAGTTGAAAATAATCCAATACCTTCAGTCATTTCCATTTAAATCAATGGTAAACTAGGTGAAGAGATCAAGCCAGGTTTCCCTTGCTGCTACTTAAAATAGTTTAATAGAGGGGTAACACCTTTGCAGGTGAGCTGGTTCAGGGAGAGTGAGTCTGAAGCAGATTGTGGGAACAGTTATTTCCCCACCATCACCTATGTTCTCAAATAACCCGATTATTCTCATTAGCGCTGCATTCGGATGGCTGCAAACGAATAAAAGAAAGCAGGGGCGGGAGCGGGGAGTAAATCCTCGATATATGAATATGATGAGGAGTTTAGGCAGCTCCCTCCCACTCCTGCTAAAAAAAGTTTTAATCTTGGCCACTCCATGCATATTGACTGGCTGCATATTGACACGCCACCTGCTGAGGCTGCTTCAGCTATTGATAACCAATGCCATCACGCCTAGAGTTCAAACACCGACCAGCAGCTTTCATGTTTGTAAACAGTATTGATCTGCATAAATCAGCTTGCCATTAGACTGCTGGATTAAACAAGGACGAAGACAGAACATTTGTGAGATTAAATCCGGAAACAGTTAATTAAAAGCTGAGCAATAAACCCAAGCTGTAAACAGCAGGCAATTAATTCAGGCATCTGTAGATCTGTGCGCACAGTGCTTTGCCACGTTCCTGGCTGTGCCCCACACTGGTCCCCTGTCACCCACCACCTGTCCCCAGCAGCAGCATCCTGCCTCCTACACCCATCACCAAGGCCCATGCTGGGGTGCTCCCTCACCACACTGCTGCAGAAGGGGCTCTGAAAAGTAATCTTGAGATGTAGGGGCATTTTTTTGTGAGGAGGGGGAGAGGGAAGCCCTCTAGGCTTTCCTTGTGCACAGTGTAGTTTTGTTGCAGTAGAAAACCTCACATAGCTGCCTTGTGAGCAGCGATGGTCTAGGCCTGGGAGAGGAGCCAGGGATTCCTCTGATCTAAATATCTTTTCTGACACTGACCTCCACCATGTGGCCTCAGTGTCATCACTCTGGTGTTTCACTTCAGTTTTCCCAGCTGCGATGAAGAAGACAAGGCCTTGGCCTCTTCAATTCAGCTACACTTTCCAGTGACAAACAACCCATTTAATGAAACAGAAATTTGTGGCATTTACATACTATTCATTTTTGAAACAAACAAAACAAAAAAACCCCCATCCCAATTAGCAAACCCAAAAGTTTGAAGATTTTCAGATTTTCACTCTTCCCTATTGATTTTCATCCCCTTCTTTGCTCTTTCTAATGAAAAAATGAGAAAGAGAAAAAAAGGAGAGAATAAGGCAGCTCAAAGGAGGAAGGAAAAGTTCACTTAACTAAAAGTGAACAAGTAGATTTGGAAAAAAATGAATGCAAAGATTACTTTTAAATGTCCCTTAAAAAGTTTCCCACATTTTCTAGCCAGTTCTGTTAGTTACATGTCCTCAATCCACGCCTTATAGACTTACAGTTAAGTTGGCTTCATTACAGATGATTTAATGGTTGTTTTATACTGCATGTGGAGAACTTGTAGGCTCTAAAAACAGTGCAGTGTGACTGCGTCTATAACTCTGTGGGATTTATACGGCCATACCACTCACAACATCCAAAAGGGATGTGCATTCCCCCACCAACTTTTCTTTCAGAAGTGGGGAATTAGGGCATAGAAATATTATGGAAAACTGGGAAACGAACCCGGACCTCTGAAAACCTTGTCCAACAGCATGACCAATGAGCTAGCACTAGCAGCAAGCAGTGTGAACTGTCAGCAGATCTGCACTAGCCCCAGGGGCTGTTCCGCTGGGCTTTTCCTGTCCTGATGCTTCCTACACAGTCTCATGCTGATTTTATAGAGGGGAATTGAATCCTGTTACTCATAGAAGGACAGATGAATGTTTCTTACAGGGGCTAGCTATACTCCTGCAAATGGCCCCAGTGGATTGTAACTGACAATTGTGGATGACAGAAACACCTTACTTCTCCACAGGTGGATTTGTGATGGCATCAAAGCCAAGGCTTCCACCAGCTATGGCTCCAGGAACATGGTGTGCTCTTCTAGGAGAAATACCTGTATCTTAGAACCCCCCTCCATTTTCCAGGCATAATCTAAATCACAGCAAACTACTCCCGTTGAGACTTCCCATTTACATAATTTTCTCTCTCATGGGAAGAGAGCAAGAAAAAATACCTAATGAGCAGCCCTTGAAAGTAAATGTCTTTTACTCAACTTTTTGCAATGGTGTTCTGAGATCATGTCCCAGGTCTTCTTCTCTGGACCATGGCAAGAAAATAGTAGACAAAATATTCTTTGTGCCAGCACTTTGTAGGGATTTCAGTTGACTATCAAGTGTGTATGCAAATAACGTGCAAAAGGAAGATTGCACAGAAGGGTGAGTGAGAATTCTTTCTCTGATACCCAGCATCAGGAATTGGTATCATCACATCAGTAATTTTAAAATGGTGAACAGGCTTCAAGGGCATAGTGGATATTATTTTTATAATAAATGTAAGATTTTCCCAGCCTGCAGAAATCACCTCACTTTAGTAAGCAATGCCTGTGCTACCAACATCTCACTAGGTTTCATGATAGGGACAAAAACCAACCCAACCCAACCCAACCCAAAAACCAGGAAAAAACCCAGAAACCAACACAAAAAAAAAATTCCTTCATTTTGAAAAGTTTAGAGTTGCTAACTGCAAAAACCCAGCTCGCAGCACACTGCCAGGATGCTTCATTGGTTAGTTGGAGAGCTGTGAGCAGGAAGGAGAGAAATGGTGCCGTGAAAAGCACAGAGTAATTCTGGTGGGGGAACAGGTAATGACTTCAACATTTTGAATATGAGTTTTGCTACTACTGATAGTTTGTGTGATGCCATAGCTGCTGCCCTAAACCTCTGGATATCAGCATTTATGTTCAGCAGGGACAGCAGTAACTCCAGGGGACAATGTTACAAGGCACAGCACTCTGGAGCAATTATCAAAGCTAATGGCAAATGAACAGTAAAAAACATGTGACTTTTCTTACCATTTGAATTTGGTCTTTTTGATTTCCCCATTTTCCAGAAAGTATCTGGAGTTCTTATAAATCCTTCTCCACAATGACTCAGAGAATCAGTGATGGGAGCAGGCTGGCCAGTACAAAGGATGTGTTAGTTCTGCTCCACGGAGAGCAAAGCTCACCTGGAAGAACCTCGCTGGAAGTCAGAGGTTCAGCCAGCAGTGACTCCTTCCTTCAGTCAGCCCCCTGAAGGGTGTGTCCAGGCCATGCAGGAGTGTGAATCATTTGTTTAATGGACAGAAAACCCTGTGCTGGGAAATTAACTTTTACAAGTCGATGTGTTGACAAATGCAGTACAAATTGCTGTTGTCAGCAGTGATCAGTTCCTCTTGAGTGGCCCTGCCCAAGGCCTTCAGCTGAAGGGAAAAAACAGGTCAGGGCTGTGTTTGAGACCTAATAGGCCTCAGCCAGTCACTGGCTCTCCTTTTGGCACCCCTGACATGAGCAGCACTAGGGAAATGCAAGTATAATGCTAAATCATCAGATGATTTTAAAACAAACTCTGAAAGTCCTCAAACCAGTGACGAGACCTGGCACTGCTCTGGATGGTCAGAAGGACGTTGTACTAGGCAGGAGGGAAAGGTGTAGGGGCTCAGCAAGGCACAGACCTTTCTCCCTCCTCATCCCATCCCCAGGTGCTGTGACCACACACTAAGCAAGAGCCTTGTTTCTTTGACACCTCTCCACTTCACTTAGGGTTGAAGACCATGTACAGTTCAGGATCAATAGTAGCAGGGGGCAGCCCAGCCTTTGAAGATCCTTCTACTTGGCCTCCCTCCAAGGTTTTATTACTATTTGTTACCTCATGATGTTATTACTGGCATTTAATGATATTATTTTGGCACTATAGTTGTATGTCAGACATCTGTCCTGAACCAGAACCTGAGTGTATGAGATGCTGTACAAGTCCATGGGAAAAATAAATGCAGCACTTGTCCCCAGAGCTCACAGACTAAATAGAGTTCAGCATTACAGCCTTTTGCCTTCATTAGAAGCCTTGTTTTTATCCTCTGGATTCAGCTTGCAAATCCAGGTGCAAGGACTGGGTTTTTCTTATAAGGACTCAAGTACCACCAGTGATGTCCAGGAATGATTTTGCTGGTATTAACAGCCTGCTGCCTGCAATGTGCAGTGGAGCTCAGCCATGTTCACCCACAGCAGAGCAGGACCTCTGAAATCAATAGGTGTTCTTACCTGGGTAGGGTCAGGCTCAGGATAAGACAGTTCAGGGAAACTTCAGACACCAGGTGTTGGAGGAGACAGCAGAGAGTTAAGGATGCTGCTGCTCCCCAAAGGCCATGAGTAAATGAATTCCTCTCCAGCTGAAGACTCTTATAAATGGCCTTCAGTCCAAAGAACCAGATCTATTTAAGCTACAATGTATGTGTCACAGTATGTAAGAACGTGCTCAAATCATATGGAAATAACTATTCCTGGAACACCCAGGTCTCCTGACATCACTTCCTTGAGAAATAGATCAAATTAATTCCACTGAGACACCAAGAAAATGGATGGGGAAAAGGAGGAAAGGAAAAGAAAAGCCCTGTCAGTGGATGGTCAGAGATGTCTGCAGGTGGAGACCTTCTTTTTCTTTTTTCTTTCTTTTTTTATTTTCTTTTTTTCTTTCTTTTTTTTTTTTTCCCTTTTCAGAATTGTTTCAACTCTTCAGCATAGAGGAAGGAAGGATGGTCTGGTGGATAAAGGTAGAAGAACTGTTGACAGTTCAGAGCTGGCCCCTGTTCCACTCTGCTGCAGACATCCTGTGCAACCCTGAACAAGATATCACCTCCCAGTGCCCTTCCTCCTCCCCTCCAAAATGGGTTAGAACCATGTTTACTTGTTTCTGGGAAGGACACATGGCTTGGGGCTTCTTCCTCTCAAAGTTTGGAAGGGTCTTGCAGAGAGGGGAGGCAAAAAGCACCAGGATCCAAACTGACAGCCAGCAAATGTTGGAGCTGCCTTGTGCCCTGCAAGGGAAGGAGATCTGAGGAGCTGAGCTCGCTCTTTCAACCCCATATCCTGATGTTCAGCCTGCTCTAGGGGTGCTTGTGAGCAGAGGCAATGCAACGTGACTTTGCTTTTGGTAGTTGTATTCAGCAAGATAAAAGATGGATTAAGACAAAATTTGTTCAGCAAAAACTGTATGCCTGAGCAGCATCTGGGCACAAAACTTTCTGAGCAAGACAGGATTCTGCGTACCTCTCCACAAAGTAAATACTACCATATGTGCATTAAAAGCCTCCCATTATTTACAGAGTGCTGACATGAAACCCCCTGAAAGAGTTAGTATTTTGTTAGGTAAACGTTTTTCCCTCTGAGCATTTTCCTCTTGTCCCTCTCCCCTCCCCCTCACCCAATAACTTACAGATGTTAGAACAATAAATTGAATGAATAGTTTCCCACACTGGAATGCCTGCATGCTGAAGAATGCAGAAATGATTTCTGGCCAGTTTCTGACACTGATCTACAACTACACTGCATATATTCTGTTGCTCTTGTATCAAGTCTTGAGCTGCTCCCTGCCAAGAATTAAGTGCTTGTTCCATAAACCTGGTGTAGATTATCACTTAGCTGTATAGATGTATCTAATAGAATTAAATAGTTTGGCTCCTGACCAGTAACAGATGTGCTACATATAATGCAATAATAATGAGACTGAAAGCACCGTGTTATGCCAAGGGAACATTGTGAGATAGCTCACATTTCTTCTGTTGCCCAGTCCAAGCTCTGTGAAAAGTAAATCGAAAGTCCCATGTTTATAAGAACAAACAAGCTTTGGCTTTCCTTCTTTTTTCATTTTAATCTTACAATGGGTTTGTTATCCAGCCCATGCACAAAGGTAAGCGAGGGGTCAACTTTCATTTCGATGGAGCAATGGATTTGCTTTACCATAGTTTTATTTTTCACTGAGGTTCTCCTGTAACTTAAATGGTTATAATAAAATAACACTGAATCAAGACATAACTATCTGCCTGGGACATGTGAGCCCATATAACTCGATCCACTGGGGACAGAACAGGCTGGGTAGGAGGAAGAAGAGCTCAGCTGACTTTTTATTTTCTAAAATAAAACTAAAAAATTAATTAACAAGTCCGACCATAATCCTGGGATGACCTGTGTGTTTCCTACAAAGCACCCGAATTCATTCTGATTGCTATTGCAAGGGAGGTTCTGGGTACTCCAGCAATGAGATTCTTCCTGTCTTCTGCAGGGAAGGCAAGGGAGGAAATGCCCTGGAGGCCAAGTGCACATGTGGAGAGCCTTGCCAGAACACAGCAGGGGGGCCATGGCCACATCCACCTTCCCACACCGCCACTGCTGCCTTGCAGGTCGTGGCAGAGGCTCAAAGACGAGCAGTGGCACTGGTGGCAGGGATGTGACCTGCCCACCAGCTGAAATGAACTTGCATTGTCCACCACAGCTTTTGATCAGCATTGCAGATACCTGGTGGCAGGGCTGAAGGAAGAAACTGCCCCACCTGAAACCGTGACAGGGTGGGTGGAAGATATCTCTGGAAAGTGCAGAGAAGGTGCCAAACAAGCTATTGCTGGATGCTGGTGATGGGGCTGTGTTGTTTCTGTTCTTCAAGTGTGGGCATGGTTAATGAGAAAGTTGTGAAGGGAAGCAAATTCCCCGAGTGCCTGACTGTTTCAGCCTTTCTTGACCCGTGTCGGTCTGGGTACAGACAGAGTAGAGCACAGAGACTGCACTGCACGGGCAGTCCAGGTTACAGATGAATATCAGGGCTCCAAGATGTTATTGTTAGATCTATCAGCTGTCTTTGATGCCCTGAGGTATTGTTGAGTTGCTTTTGATCCTCGGCAAGAATAGATGGGACTGTGCTCTGCTCACTTTTCCCTTAGCTTTCAGAGAGATCTCAGAAGGTAATTTTGGATAACTGCCCCAGTTTATTGACCTTCAGGGAACACTGCCTGATGTTTCATCAGTAATGTACACAAAAACAGTGGGGGTGATTAATGAATTGATACTTTTTTTGTAATTCTCTTGGACAGACAGAGCTATTATTAGCACTGGACAAGTACCTCTGATTATATTCTGTGGCCATCCATTCAAATGCAACATGGAAAGGCCAGGCTATCATGGCGGTATTCAGACAAAACCAGTCTCTCCAGCTTCAGTGGCAAGACCACATAGGAGAGTGTTAAGAGGGCTGGTGCTGTAACAGAGACGAGCTGGACCCTTGGGAGAAGAAGCTGAGTTGGCATTCGCTTATTGCTGGAGCCTGTATTCAAGCCCTGGAGATGATGATCCAGATGAACAGATGTAACTGCTCTTTCTCCCTGCTTTCCCCCTTTGAAGGGAAACACTCTGGGTGACAGAAACATGACTGTGACTACTTTTTAAAGAAACAGTTATAGAAAATTCATGCAAAACTGGATCCCCAGAGTTATGACTGACAGCAACAGTGGGGCTGGGGCCATGAGACTCCACTGCATGCCTGATTAAAGTGAAACCACCCTGCTTGATTTTTCAGGATCAAATGGCTGTAATGCATTGTACAGACCAAGAACCAATATTCTGTGATGAGAAATTCTGGACCAAGCATCAGACTCAAACTATGATAGTTCCAAGGGACAAGAAGCAGCAGGAGCAGCAGCAACTAAATTTGGCAAATAAATTATTCACCCAGCTCCATTAAAAGCAAAAGAAAGGGATAGAAAATAGCCATCTGGCAAGCAAGGAAAAGCTCAAGATAATTATCCTCCTCACTGTATATCATCCTTGCAATCATACTCAGGGAGAATGTGACAATTGATTAAAACTAATTGGAGGTTAAATTAAATGATAATTAGCATTAATCAATAGTAGTGTTGGCATGCCAGTGCATCCCTCCTTTAGGCAATTCACCTCCTGTCCCCAACACACCAATAAGGCTGGTGATCTGCGAGCCCAGCATGAGCTCTTGCCATCAGTAAAGAAGCAAGTCCCAGCAGCATTGACCTGGAGGGTTGGAGGGAAGAGAGCATTTCAGTGAAAGGCAGCCTTGCCAGGACCAGGGATGGTGCCGCACCTCTCCCGCAGCTAATTGCAGGCAACATCAAAGGCTAGGGTGCCCTCAAATGATGGAGGCTGGTAACGACAGCTCAATGCAAGCCTGCTTTCAAACAGCGCATCACAAAGAGCCTTGCCTTAGCATATTATTATGTTTTTGTTAAGAAAGCTCATTTCTCTTCCTCTCTCCACTTACGTGGGGGTTTTTTTGTGCTATATCATTGTGTGGCCAGTGCACAAGGAACAACCTTGACTTTACAGCCCCCAGTGAGGCAGTGCTGCCTCCTCGCAAAGGGCTGGGTGAGCTGGGAGCTTGGGGAGGTTTCTCCAGGGGTGGTGTCATGTGCACACGAGTCAGTGAACTTTTTGTTCTGTTTTTAATGTTAAGTCACAATTTGTGGTTGTGTTTAAGGGGAGAGGAAGAGCCATTTTGTCGTCTGCCCAGCACCGTCATCAGCTTGAATAAATAAAATGCAGGCACCTTTTAGGAGCACTTGAACAGCCTGTGCACCCATGAGCCTGTGTACTCAATGCCCACCAGCTCTCAGGAACCCGGCTGGCAACAGATGGTAGAGACTTCCAATCTGAGGCAGGAGACTTTAGGACCACGTCACATGCCCACTGAACTTCCACCTGCCTCTTACCCAAGGGCTGCCAGTTTCCACCTCAGTGTTGAAAATAAATCCCTCTCAGGAGGCTTTGAGCAAGGATTTGTCTAAACACTGTCAACATTTTGATGCCAAATTAAACGGTTCTTGGGAGACTTTTTGGCCTCTCATGTTTCCCCAGGTATCTCCAGTTCAGACCCTGGAAGCACACAGTTATGCCGAGTGGACCCTTGCAGGAAAATGAAAGAGGAAAGTGTTTTAATGCTGCTCACATCTCATGCAGGGCTTTGGGGTGAGCAAAGGGAAAGAAAGCACAACTGCTTCCTCTGCCTTTCCATGACTTGTCCCTGCCAGGAGCAGGTCTGGAGGGCAACAGCCCATGCAGAGCCTCCAGAGAATATCTCCACTATCAGCTACCTTTATTTTCTCACATAAACAGTGAACAAAGAACATCCATCTGAGCTCAACTAGCTTCTTGTCTCCATCCCCAAAGCACGGGAACCAGGAGAATGAAAGAAAAGCTTACCTGCCTTTCAAAGTTTCATCAGCACAGCTCATGGAAATGTAGTTTTGTACCCAGTGCAAGAAATGCCAATATCAGCATTTTTATGCCAATGCTGGGGAATTTTGTTGATTTCATATTGCAAAACTTTTGTTCAGGATGTTTGCCAATCCAGATGATGTAAGGTGGGAAAAAATCCTAATTTTAGCTGATTCCACTATGCTGTGAGAAATCCTGATGCTACTTAGTAATGGAACATGCTATCCTGCTGGCAGGTGTGGCTCATTCCTACACTTCTAGTCCTTGCATATCTGTCAGCTACTCAGCTTTCCTGTAGACCACCACATGGTCCTGTCCTTGAGTAGTCACCCCAAAGAACTGCACACATGACTGTGCCATGGTTTTGGGGACCATCTTTAGCCCACCTGCCCCAGTTTGGGGACTGTTGGGAATGGATATGCTATGTCATCAGAAGAATGCTGTTGCCTGTAAAAAGACCATTTACCCTAGGTGGAATTGCCAGTGCAATGGTCCTAATATTAGCTTTTAGGTGCACTTAAATATGAAGACATTTATGGCTATAACCCTTGGCTGTAACCCTTGTCCTCTCCTTGTGTCATGCACGCTGTTGCTCAACGTCTCCCAAATGAAGGCCATAAACTTTCATTTTCTGGTGTGTTGTGGAATGAATCAGATGTTGGAATGCATCTCTAGGCAGCACGCCTTGGCAAACTCTTCCCAAGGCCTGAATGCCTGGAGGAACCAATTCTGCTCCAAAAGCTGGGCATCTACTTTACCACACAGCAATCCTTGAGCCAGTAAGTCACCTGATGAGAACAGATTTACCAGCTCCAGAGAAGTCCTGTGTTACACACTTCCAGTTCAGAACTGTCCTGCACCTGAGCTGCTCACCACACACACACAGCAAGTGTAAATTTCTCTGCAAAATGCAGTGGTCGACCTACAGAGACAGCAATCTCAGCTCTACTGCTCCATCAGCATGAAAAGGAAGGGGCTGTGTAAGTAACCAGATATTTAGATTGCACTCAAGATAATGGGAAGAGGACAAAGAGAAACATCTCTCCAGCCTAGAGGAAATCATGGCTTTCTTTGCACTGACCACACACGTTAAGCATCTTTGATCAGGGGAAAAGCAGGTGGTAAAAGACAGTATATAAAAAGCTTGGTCATGCCTAACACATCCCTTTGCAGATCAATATGTACTTGTGAAGATATAATCTTCCTGCTGTAATGCTGACAGGTTAATGACAGCATGAGTTATCCACTATCTAAATGCCTGAATCAGTACCTGAGTTAGATTAACCCCCGACAGACTTAAGTGCTTGTGCATGCAACTCCATAGCCTGTCATCACAACACCCTCACCTGTGACTTTTCCTGCCTTTTACTTATTAAACCATCATGTTGCAGGCCCTCACCTCTCCTGTCTGTGTGTTGACAGGTGATGAGGGTGGCCATCTCCTCTGAGCTGCAGGCTGGGCAGGTCTGTCTGTAAGATGACTGTCTCCAGCAAGGACATTGCCAGTGTAGGCAAACCCCCACGTGGGAAGGACCCTCTTTGCCATGGGGAGGAATGGAAAAGTGGAGATACCTGCTCTGTCAGTGCATCTGAGATGTGGAATAAGAAGCTGAGACCTGTTCCTATAATATCCCCAGCATGTGGATCTTGTAAATTTGAGTGGATCTTTTATTTAAAAAATTAAGACTCAAATTTCTGTCTGTGTATTTTACTGGGTTTGGGTTTCAAGTACAATCCAGTCCTTCTCTCCCCCCCCCAAGAACTCCAGACAGCATGCTGTAACATTGCAGCAGGTTGGAAGAGACATAGCTGGGCAGCATCCCCAGGATCCTGCCCTGGCTTTAGCCCAGAATTTGCAAAGTGGATTACTATAACACATAGCTGGGGTCAGGATCCAGTAACCTTTGCAATGAGTGGTCTGCACTGTTGCTGGCTTGGGACTCAGGGGATTTAGGCTTTAATCCTGCTTCTGGTCTTGACCTCCTGGATAATGTGGGAGAGAAAGGCAGAAGGTGCAAAGATTTAACAAGGTAATTGAAATCTATTGGTTTAAATCTCATTGGAATAGCCCTGCCTCACTCTCATCAGCTGCAAGAGAAATGCCACTGTTAACTTCCAAATTGCCTCATGCTCCATTTATAAAGCAGAGGCAAATGTAGCGAGCTCCTGGCTGCTGGAGCTCTGGACCTGAGCGTGCCCATCACACTCCTACACCCCAAAAAGACAAAGAGGGCAAGCTGGGATGAGCAGGGTGCAAACATCTGCTCCACCCACCTGCCGTGTTTGGGCTGGAAAGCTTTTGCACTCTTGCCTGGGAATATTGGTAGTCCAACACGTAACTGAATTAGCAGTGAGAGAAAACAAATCACATGTGACTGAGTCTTCTGACAGAAGCAGCTTTGATGTCCTTCTGGTCGGGCTCGCCTGCTTCTGAGCCCAGCCACCCCCCACCTGCACCCCACCCCACCCCGTCAATAAACTGTTTGTTTAGCCTTGCACAGATTATTCATTTCTTGGCACGGAGATCTCAGCTCCAAAGAATTAACATTTGGATTGTATTTGCTGGCTAGTAAAATGCCAGCAATACAGCTGGGATTCATTGCACAAACTATTTTTATGGGGGAAATCAATGACAAACTGAGAAGAGGAGGATCAAACCGCGAACCCTTTTGCAATCCTTGTTTGAAAACATCATGTTGATATTTGGAGTTTCTAAATGTGGAGTGGGTGGCAAATAGGGTGTGGCAACCTTCTGCCAGGTCATCTTGCTGACTCCCACATGCAACAAACTGACCCCAGCCCGGTCCTAGAATAGAATAATCACAGGATATTTCATTTTAAACCCAAGCTCATAAGTTTTTTTTCCTACAGAAGAGGACACTCTCTGAATGTTTATTGCTGTTTTGCTGGAATTTCTTTTTTGGTCAGAGAGGGATTTGAAAACTAAATACATTTCCTGTTGGAGGCCAAGGGCTGTGAGCTGCGAGGAGAAGCAAGCCAAAGGCTATAAGGCTTTTCAGCAGTAAATAATCACTTGTGTTCCAAAAAGTCATTCATATTGGCAAGGGCTCCCAGCACCTGCAGATAGAAGTGCCGGGGGCAAGTCCAAGCACTTCATTTAGATTGTCCCTTATTATGATCTATCAGACCCCATTCCTTGTAGCCACAGGAAATTCTAGGCTTAACACACATGCGTTTTAAAATTAAAAAGGTGGAAAGATGTGCAGTTAAAGACACAGAAAAAGATATGGGAACCGAGGAGTGGTTTTCTATGTTTGCATGAGAAACTTTCTTTTTTTACTTCAACTCTCCATGTGAATTGTAAGCACACAAAACCTTCATCTTGTCAGTATTTTGAGCTTTGGAGAAGTCTAGTAGTTTGCCTTCATTCCCATTCTACCTTTATGTTTTTTGTGTCACCTTGTTTTCCATAACACAGGCACAGAGAGGATATTTTATCTCTTCGTCTTCCTACTTTTTTCTGTTAAACTTTTGATGCTGCCTGGGTTAGCCCTTTTGGCAAGTTCTCAGTACAAGTGGTGTCAGAGCCCACCAGGCAGTGTGTTTGACCCTAACTTTCTGGTGAAAGGCTAACACAGCAGGACTATGCTTTACTGGGGAAAAAATAGTTAAAAACCAAATAGTTAAAACCAACAAACAAAACAAAAAAAAAATCAAACAGCTGAAGTCCTTTATATCTCAAACCTACAGCAGTACACTGACTGACTTCTCCTCAGGATCAGGACCTGACAGCAAATGTGTGAGATGTATGTGTGTGGATTACTGCACGAGCGGGGTTGGGGGTCACATCTGGCTGCGCTCAGGATACTCTCCCACTTCCTCGCATCCGAACGGAATTCAGTTTCACACAATGTATTTCCTAGCCCAGGTGTCACAAAACAGTAAGTGCTGCCAGCAGTCACTTTGGGCTCTGCTATAGCTCCTTCTAATTTCAAAGCTGGTGCCAGAAGAGACAGTATTTTTTGAGGCAACAGAGTGAATTTTTTGCATGAAAAGCCCTGGAGTTTTCACCACTGCAAGTCTGAACCATCTTCTTCTCCTGGCCACAGTGCTGCAGAGTGCAAACTGGGTGTGGGCTGCTCTCTGTCACAGATGGAGCTCTGACCAGCCCAGGAGCTTTCAGTTCTGGCTGTGCCAGGGACACTTGGTGCATCCTGGTGCTATTTTTACCAGTACTAGGAACACCGAGTTCAGGCTTGCCCTGGCACCAGCCAAAGCAGAGCTGGCAACACCTTTGGGAATGTGACTCAAAGTACCTATCTCAGCACTGTGGTGTCCCTGAGTGCCAAAATAGCCGTGGATGCAGGAACACCCCAGGCAGAGATGGGGGGGGGGGGGGGGGGGGGGGCCTGTGACTCGCTGAGATCACACAGTGTGAGGTTGCTTCGCTGTACAGAGACAGTTCACAGCATGACGAAGCAGCATCTGCTCCTCCCCACTCCAGAGATGCTAAAGGTTTGTAGCCCAGGGACTCCAGCCTCGCTGAATCTGCTGCTGGATTTCCTACTAATGCAAACCTGTCACTGCCCGGTTGTGCATGTACTGCATCACAGCAGAAGTTCCCTTCAGCAGGCTGCTGCAGGCAATTACTGTGGAGCAAAGCTCAGCCTCCGCCTGAAACGCAATGAAAACACCGGAAAGGCAGCGCTGGGTCCCACTTGGGCAGACTCCACAGGTTCTTCTTTAACCAAAGCCACGTAAGTGGAGGCTGCCACCACCCCTGCTGCTCTGTGGTTGTCGGGGGCACTGTCCATCAAAGCAACACCTGAAGAACAGCCCTGTGTCAGCGCCAGCTGCCAGGACAAGGCAAACTCTCGTCCGCTGCTCAACAATACAAAGGGCTTCTTTCCTCCTCCTCCACTAAGTAAACTGTTAAAGACCATGACCCCTGGAAAACATAACAAGAGCAGAGGAATTTACAGTCGCATGTTACAGGTCAAGGCACCGAGCATTTCACAACCTTGTGATTCTAGCTAAAAGCTCCTCTGTCTGTCTGCTCTGTGCAGAGGCAACTCCCATCCCCACAGACACACATACATACGGATCCACATGGTAAAAAGAGTAAAGGAAGGCCCAGATTTTATTTTTTAAACTTCCTGCCATAATAAACAGTGGCAAAGACATGAACAGCAGGACAACTTCTTCACAGAGACCTGAAAAACATCTAGTGAGTATTTGCAGCTGTGAACATGCATGTCCCATCATATAGAAAGATGAGGTATTTGCAACACTGTGAGAGCAAAACAGTGAATTGCAAATCTCCCCTTGAAGGAATAAAACCTTGTTATCTTTCTATGCAGTGAAAAAAAGAAAAATACTTAACATATCAATTAAAAAATATGTATATATAAAGTAAGTCCTACTCGCTGACCTTCTAGGGTTCCTCTAGAGTGCTGCTGTATGATCTTGTCAAACCATTGTGGAAATCTTGTAGCGAAATTGAATATTTAAGACACGGTTATGTTTGGATTTCAGACTGAGAACTGGACTCAGGTACATCTAGGTGAGCAGGGATATGTTTATAATATATTTATTTTGTATTTATATTTGTTATAGTTATAGGAGTGTGCAGATGACTAAACGTAACATAAGATTTGATGTATAGGCCCAAGGATGCACAAACCAGGATCAACAGATTCTTAAATCCAAATTAGCCAACTCCCTTTGCTCAGGCCTCTCACAACAAATAAATGCAGGCTGGCAGCAGGAGCCCATGTTTTCATCCTTCTTACATCTCCAACTTCTCCATCCAACAGTTACTAGTAATAACAATTCTAGCCACAGCCAAACAAGAGGCCATTGCTGACATAAAGCAAAGAGGAAGCAGAGCCTGTTCTCACAGTACAGAGTCTGCAGCAACATTTGCCAAAGGCCTCACAGGAAATGGGCTGGCAGCATTTCAAGGGCAGAAAACACCTCCACGTTGTACCTGCTTCCCACCTTCCCTGCAGGCACTTTCACACACACAGAGCTGGAAAGAAAGAGGCAGATTTAAAGGGAACTGAAAACCTCCAATTTTTTAAACATTTTTTATGTAACTGCCCAATGCCTTGGAATATCTTTGGATACCTTCTACTTTGGGATCCCAGAATTCAGTGAGGAACACACCACCCGAAAAATCACTAGTGCAAACTCAGCATTATATCCCAGCTATAAGACAAAACTCCCTTCTCAGTATTTGTTAAAGTTTGCCTCCAGATTGAATTTTCCTCTAATTTCACCCACTCCTTGCCCCAAACCTTTTAACATGAGATGTAACCCAAAACCCAACAGAAGAAGAGAGAGCCAGAAGCAACCTTCTGGATGGTGAGAGGTGTCATGTTTGATTTTTCCAGCTAACAGGAAAGTGAAATATTTAACGGTCCCTTTTGGATCCTTTTCTCGGTTTCTCTGCCTTTATAAAACACTGCTACGTGGGGAAGAGGCCAAAAGAAGAAAATCAATTGTCTTTCTCAGTGCAGAGACCTTTTCAAAAATGGTGCCCTGTTCTGCAGGAGCCCGAATGTTTTTTTCAAATGCTTCTGGCAGAAGAGCACAGAATCCTTCCAGGACTGCGCTTTGTCTGGTGAGATGGCTGTCTGTGGGGTTGGGGCAGGGAAGGCTGCTGTTAAAGTTTCTTCTTTTCTTTCCTTTTCTATGACTTTTCTACAAGAGAAATAGCTACGGGGGGAAAAAGAGAAAGAAACAAAATACTGCTCCAAAACAAAAAAGTGAGAGCATGCTGTAATGCAATCATGGGATTCCTGCTCTAAAACTTTCTGGAGGTCTTCCTCTTCCAGGCCACTTTGGAATGCAGTTGGAACTACCTCTATGAATTTTCAAAGAGTTTTGGTGCAACAGGGTTTTTCCCTCCCTATAGAAAAGAATTAACTAGTCTCTTCATGAAATTGTCTAAGAAACAAAGAAAAAAATCTGAGAAGGATACTTCTGGCAATATATTACAAGCAAGGTCTGTCACAGGCCCTTGGTCTCCCAGTGATAGTTCTGCCATTATAAATAACACAGGTTTCTGTTTTATGGTTAGGTATTTTCAAGGCAATTCAGGTGATTTGATTTTACTCTCAACACAGGCTACAGCTGCAGCTGCATTTTTAGGTCAATCCAGGGCAGTCTGCCACTAAAAGAAGCAATCCTGCTCTTACTCCTGCTGTTTTCTTCAAGAATGATCTGATGCCAGTAAATAAAAACGAATCCTCCATGAGAAATTACTGTTTTCTGATGGATCACAAGCTGCAGGACAGTGTTGTGTTTTCCCCCATGCAGTTGTGCATATGGAGCTGCTGCAGGTGGGTGGCCCTGAGGCCGTGGCCTGTCAGGGGACTTGTCACCTGCTGTGGGATGACATGGCAGAGAACTGCACCTTGGACATCTACACCGCAGATTGTGTCTGCGAGCACTGAGATTTTCAGCTTAAATTGCTGACGTGTCTTTAAACGTCCTTTTGTCAGCCTGAGAGATTTTATTCATTGGTGGTCTTCATTTATAGGGCAGGCTAGCAGTGGTGTGGGACTCGAGTGTGGAGAGAAGAGAAGAGCAAGGGGAAGCTCTTCCAACTCCAAAAGATTCTCCTCTTTGGTTTAGGGTGAACAGAGGCCAACGTGAGTCTTTCTCTGGATTTCAGGGAGCTTTGGATCAAGCCCAAGGTGCCTCATTATCCCATGACAGAATAAAGACACATACTCATTTTTATGAGTGAAAACTATTCTTTCTCTCCAGTGAATGGCTGAGATCTGAACACAGCTGCTATTTTGCTCTGTGCACTGAATCACTTCTGATTCTTAAGTATTGAAACAGTGACATGCATTCTCCCCCCCCAACACGGGACCTTTCTCCATTATTGTACCATGAGAAGAATATAGTAATTCATGCTGCCTTTATTTTTTAGCTTTATTATTGCTGGGACTCCTTTCACTTCAGGCTGAAAAAGCAGGCAACTGGGGCATAGAAGAATGCTGACGTTATGTCAAAATATGAAATTTCTGAGAATGGGAGATCTCCAAAACTACTGGATTATTCAAGCATCTCAGCACTTAAGCAGGAAATGCAGGAGTGGTTTTATGTGAACTAACACAGATATATGGAAAAAGCCATCCACTTTTTATTAATTGTGGTAGGTTTTGCTCTAAGGATAAGTTTGGGTGTTTTTCTGGCACAAGGGGCTGTGCAGAGGAGCCTTCATCCTCCTCCTCTCTCTGGCACATGCCAGGGATTTGAGAGCATCTACCTGGTAATTCTTAATATCACACTGCAAGAAGGGAGTGTGGCAACTGTAAAGCATTTAGGAGAGATAAACAGGAGTGATCAGAGACCTGGGCAACAGAAGATATGAGGAGAGACAGAAAGAATGAAGCTTTTTCTGTCTAGGGAACAGGAAGTTTACAGGAGACAACCACAGAAAAATAAGGCTAAGGGGGATCTTTGGAGGTCATCCAATCCATTCCTCTCCCCTGAAACAATCTCAGCAATATCTAAATCACTGCTGATAGGCATTGCTTTGACCTGTTCATAGAGATCTCCAGTGGTGCACAGTCTACAAGCTCCCAAGACAGCCTGGTTTACTGCTTCATGAGTGACACTACTAAAGTATTTTCTTATCAGCTCATTCTGAATCGTTCTTTCTTCAGTTTAAGGCCTATCATTTTATCAGCTATTGTCAATTCCTAAACAAAATCAAACTTTCATTTCTGTGCACCACTCCTGTGTAAAAGGAAATAAGATTACATGATTTTTTCTTGACAAACCCACACTGTCTGTTATTCTTCTTTTCCCAGATGCGTCCAAACAACTAAATTGCTTGATATTTGCTGGAGCTGAAAATATAGATGAGCTGGTCTGTAATTCCCATGTTCCTCTGTTTTCCCTTCCTCTCTATGAAGATAGGCTTGCCCTTTTCCAGTTTTCTGGTATCTTACTTAGCTTTTCCTGGCTTCTCAAAGATAACCACAGGTATCTAAGATCTTTTCAGTCCACTTTCAAAATATTTTAGGATGAAGATCATCAGGTTCAGCCAATTATAAAACATGAAGCTTATCTAATTTTCTCACTTCTTTCGTTATTCTGTGATGAACTCCCATCCTTTTCCAATTCATTTTCCAATCCTGTTAGCCTCCTGCTCTCAACTGATCTTTTAAATGAACACTGATACAAAAAAAGGCTTTAAACACTTCACCCCCTTGGTATCATCTGGAGATACCTTTCTCTTTTCGTCTTATGATAAATGTATTTGTAGAACAATTTCTTGGTACTCACTCTTCATATATGTAAAAGATCTCTGCAAAGAGAAAAGGAACATGCTATTCCTCACAGCCACCAAGGACAGGACAAGAAATAATGATCTTCAAGCAAAGGTTAGACATTAGGGAGAGTATTTTACCTGTTAAAACAGAAAAGGCCAGGAATGCATTATCTTGGGAGCTTGCTAAATTTCATATCATAGGCAGTCTTTAAGCACAGGTTTCACAATTAATTTGTAGCCTTTTGCAGTCTGTGAACTCCTAACATTGCATCTCACAGGGCTTCACATACAGTTGGCACAGCCCAGTGTTAATGGGATTTCTCATGTTTTGGTTTGCCTGAGACACCCCCACATGCACCTTCTCCTGGAAATGCTCTACAGAAGAACAAGAATCTGTGGGTTGCACTTTAGGAATCCATGGATTAGATAAACTTTTGTCGTGAGCTGGGTCAAGGATTCCTGCCCATCTGCTTTTCTACAATTCAGCGATCCCAAAAATCCCAGGTATTATAACTGCATGATTTGTGATGTCTCAGAAGTGAAACAAATGTTTGCAGTTTCATTGGTTCCCTTCACTGAACAGAAGCTCTGAAGTGGACTGTACTTTTTTAAAAAGTCGATTATAATTGTTTTATCTGACTTACAGATGAGTTAATTGGTGACCATCAATGTCCAGCCTATTAAATCCACTTTATAGTGCTGCAGGTCACAGAATGATGCTGTAGCAGAGCAGAGACAGATCTTCTGAACTGCCTTCTCATCCTCCAATCTCCAGATAATTTTCTTTAAATCTCATTCTTTCATATAACTGAACTAATGTTTGGATAATTTGCATACGTAAATCTGAACGAAAGAGAAGCTCTCACAGCTGCTGTAGAGAGGCGCCTGTTAAATGTTGTAAATTGAAATGCTTTCCTCCCCAAGCTAAAATAAAAAGTGCCCTGGACAGTAAATTTCTGAAGGGTTTGTGACTAACCTGATTAGTCACTCTAAATTGTGATAGATGGAAGGAAAAAGCAGTTGTCAAACAAGGAGGAAATTCCAATAGAAGAGTAAATTTCAGGATGACAGTGATGATAAATTCTTACAAGCCTTAGAAATGATCAGCCTTTTATGTAGCTCTCATAAGGACCATTGAGTACTCGCTATATAATGGACTGCTGTTTGGATAACTGTGGGAATATGGTGGTGATTGGTTTTAAAAAGAAAAAGAGCACCTCAAGTCCAGGCTAATCTGCATTTTAAGGCACCTGTAACTAGATTTGTAAGAGCTCCCCTTCCTTGCTGCTCTTGCAGGTGAGCTTGACACTGCTAGGCCAGGGGATGTGCTGCAAGAAAGGATAGTGTTCAGGATTAAATAATTTCAGATGAAAGCCAGGTATACATTTTTATCTGTCAGTATTGGGAAAACTCAGCAAAGTTTCTGATTCATTTTTTGTCAGTAATCATTTCTAAATGTGAGTCAGACGTTTTCTAGTGGATGTGTTCTATTTGCAATGGGAACTGGATATGTGAAGAACAGAGAAGATTGAACAGTGAACTCTTCTAGGTTGATTATTGCTACATGCTTTCTTCCTTTCTGAAATAAATAAAAAATTATCATCTTAAAACCAATATAAATAGGCAACCAGTTTTCTGTTCCACTCTGAACAAAATCCATCCTCTGGAATTAGTTTAACAGGACATGGAAGAAAGGAAAACAAAATATTTCCCCTCCTCTGTCCAGAAATACCTAGTAATTTTTTAGCTGGCTGAAAACTAAAGGGAAAACACCAATAAATTTCATTGACTTTTTTCCAGCATTTCAAATTTTTAAGTATTGCTAAAACTTAACAATTCCAGCCAATTCTCAGATCAATATCACATGGTGAATAGAAGGGTCTGATATTGCTAGAGTTGATAGCAATCAATTAGTTTGGGACATATATACAGAAGAATTGCATGGAGAATTGATCTGTTCTGTTTTCCAATTAATTTAGTTGCTTCAGCATTTAAATTCTTACCAGTACATGCACATTAATAGCACCCAGGAGCTTCAGTCACGGGACAGAACAGCGTTGTGCTAAGATTATACATTACAAAAAGGCAGCCCATGAGCCTGCCTGGCTGTCACTCAACTTGGCACCAACCCTTAATGGATCTGCCTAGTTCCTGGCCAAGAATTATGTGAAGTTTCAGCCACAGAAAGCCTGAAGTTTTCTTCAGTCACAAGTCTTTCCCTCAGCACTTGAACTCTATATCTTTAGCAATGTGATCATTTCTAATCAGTGAGGTCAGAAGTAGTGACTTCTCCCATCCATGACAATGAGTTTTATTTTGTGCAAGCCATGGTTTCTTTTTGGGGGACGTAAAGATTTCAAACTGTGGAAGTGAAATTTTAGTAAGATCATAAATGAATGATGCTGTTCCAGGACTTGGAGTTTGTGTTTCCCAGCACCTGAACACCTCAACCACCTGCTGTTCCCTCAATTGGGCTTTTTCCCTGTTTTGGGAAAAAAACCGTATCGTTCTATACTATAAAACTGCTACAGTGTGCTCAACACACAAAAGTTGTGGACACTTGTCATGATGGGCAAAATGCTTCAAGCACCTCTTTGAAGATCAGGAACACCACTACAGCCCAAACACAAGGATTCTCTATCATCTTGCTGACTTAGTCTGAAGCAGGAAGCAGATCAAATGTCACAAGAAAAGCCTGGTTTTGTGAGATTTCAAGCAAAAAAAAGCATTTTTGATAGGTATGTGTGTGTTCAGTTCCACTTTCTATTATGCTCACCACAATTTCAGCCATTGGCTGGATAAACTGACAATTCTAGAGGGTTCTTTCTGCTAAGCCTGGCTCCTGGTTAGATGGGATAAGTGCTCTATTCCTGCTATGCATGTATATTTTTGAGCAGAGAATTAAAACAGCATGAATTTCACTCCGTCCAAGGCTTGGCACAATCCCTCCAGAACAGTAGATTTAATCAGGATTTCCCAGACTTCCGGCTAGATGTATCCTTCTCTAATAAAAGCTCTTTTTATATGTTTATTGCTTTAGCTCATTTCCACGAAGAAAACGTTGCTTTTGCCTAACCATAAATCTTTCAGGACTGCAGTCTGAGGATCCTATCTATACACTGATAGACTATAGGAGAGAATTTTCTCACATTTTCTGTGGTAACATTTAACACAAATTATAAAACTGAATCCATGGGATTTCCTCTAACTTTCAAGGACTTACTGTATGTGTCTTTTCCCAAGAATAATTCCCACTGAAGAAAAAAAAATAGCAAGAAAACAAATGAAAGCCAATGGCATCTTGGTTTATGTGAGAACTATGGTATCAGATACAGGGGTGGCCATCCTGGGTAAAACCTCATTGCAGATGTTATCTGTAAAAATGTGTATAGATCTCACCATCAGCATATGCTTTTTGTTGCTTCTGAACTGAATGGCCAGGAAAATTTCCAAGTGGTGTTTACTTTAGAAGGAGGAAGAACCAACAAAGTTTGAAGAACATTTAGAATCCCAGTCCTCTAAAGAGAAGGGGTATTAAAAGAACAAATGGTAGCTCATGAATTCAAAAGCAAGCCCTTTTTGTCATCATCTGACCTGAAAACTCTTGATATTTGTGTTGTGAATAGGTGAAGTTATTGGCACCACTGGGTTTCTTTCTGATTCTTGTTCTCCAATGCAGACATGCTCCTCTCCACTATGGACTGGTCAGTGAATTTTTCACCCCCCTGATTCAAATACCTGTGCAGCAGCAAAAAATCCCCGGTTTTGGCTGAATTCCTGTTGTTTCCACTGGTCCACAAGTGACTTTTTTCAGCTCTGTGAGTGGAGTGGTGCTGGTTGCATTCTGCAGAAAACGTTCTGAGGTGTGACCCATCTAGTGATAATATCAATTATTTCCCCATCTAGTTATATTTCCCATTACTCCAAGGGCATGACAAAGTTTGTCATGTAGTCACGTAAAGTCATGTGGAGTTTCACTACTGATGAATGCAGTGCCAGGCACAGTGGGAGGCATCCTTCCAGCTCCTCACGTACATGGCTGGTTTCTAAATTAACTGTGACCACTTTGGAAGATGACCAGGGCATCACTGCACGAAGTTAAGTGGAAACTTCTGCTCCCTGTACAGGAGAGAGAAGAAAATGCACTCTTTACAAATAGAAGCCATGAATTCTTAACATGTAAACACATGACAAAATTGTCAACAGGGAAATTCAGGTGTTTCAGGCTTGCTGGATTAGCAACCATGTTTTTTTAATCACGGAATACCCCTCTCAACTTTCATGCATCTTTTCTAAGCTATGAAACATCCTCCTCCCAGAAGAGTAGAGCATGGATTGAACATGATGGCAGACAAAACAGCAGTAATCATGTCTTTGGTAAGTGCCCAGAATATTCCCATCTGTTCTCAAAAGTCAGAATCTTGCTTTTGCTAAATGCCTTGATTCCAACATGTTTGTAAGCCATTCCCTGGAAGATAATTGGACATGGACAGGGAGGATTGCTGCATGTGCTGACCTCAGGGGTTCCCGCAGTCAGACCTAAGACCTCTGGATAGATCTTTGACAAAAAATTCATCGTCCTTACTGAGCGTGCAGAAGAGATGATACATTCTTAAACAGCACTTTGTTACAACAGCGTGTCACAAGAGCTAATACTGCCTTTAGCAGTGCATGCATTAGAAGTACAATAGTTGATATGCTAAGTGATTTTTTTTAGTAGACCTTGTTAAACGTGCTAGCTTCAGACACCTCAAGCTATCTGTCACTAGGGTGAGCCTTTTTTTTTTTTGTCTTTTCTTAGCAAAGTGAGCTAATTTTTTCCTGTAGATTTTCCCTACACATTTATTTTCAATAATACCAGGCTCTCCAAGAGGATGTCCTCCCCACAGCCCTCCTCTGCATGGCAGTGGGAACTGCCAAACACATCACCTGCAATTGTAACTGCAGCCATGAAGGGAGGTGTGGCAATGGATGGAAGGTGCCAGCTTAATTAGGGAAACTAAACCTAGGAAATAACAAGAAAATTCAGAGAGGTAGGAGTCTTCCAGCAGCTGGAACAACTGAAAGAGGAAAATGCAGTCTGCTTTCCATCTTGTGGGTGAATAACACCACCTCCTTCACCATTCATGCCTTGGTTTAAAGACTCCTTTAGTGTCTCTTAAGAGCACACCACTCTACCAAGGCTGCAGCTCACCCCTACAAGGATCAGCACAGGCTGGGAATATGCCTGTCCTGCCCACTTCCAAAGCTGGCAGTGTTGCTGGAAGCATGGTGGGGTGAGTGAAATTGTATTTACACTGAGGTTTACAACTAAACTCAACATTGAATTCCGGTGTGGACAAGTTCTGAGACAGTAGAAGACTCTTCATAAGGGGAGGAGGTAGCCAAGAAATTCAGGATACTTCTTCTCAAGGGGCAGCTGCATTGGCGGTGTCTAGGGCAAACCAGCCCCTAAAGTAAAGGATTTCTGGCTTTTCTAGCAATAAGCCAAAGCAAAGGACTTAGAAACAGAAGTGGGAACTGTCTTTAAAGCAAACAAATAGCCTGGATCCCAGTACAAAGGGTCAGGAAAGAGGGTTTACTTCTTGTCTCTGGAAATGACAAAATACCCTGAAACTACATCATGAAATGAGAGGAAAAGATACCATTTCCCTGTTGCTACTGACACACAATTAATATAAAATAAGGAGGCTGTTTGGTGTTGGTTCGCAGTGATCCATCCCCACCGACACAATGAGGGCTAATGAACTAAATCTGAAAGCATCAGCATAAGATTTTGACAAATGCGTTGTTTGCCTATTGAGAGGGTGGAAAATGATTATAAATGACAAGCTGGGCTTGTTTTCAGGCATGGACACTCCAGGAGCAGCAGCATTATGGCCTCAGTTGGCTGTTCTCTGTGTAAATGATTTCACACTTCTACTACTGAATCAATTGGGTGTTTCTCCATTTAAGAATTGCCAAAATAAAATATCTCCTGCTCCACAGTCAAGGCATGTTCTTGGCCCCCAGGGAGGAAGAAGAGTTTTAACATATCTGGATTTTTTGTTTAAAAATAAAGTGTTAGTCACAATGCAGTGCACTCTCACTGCTCAAGATTCATGGGGATATTGAAAATTTGAAGCAATTATTAACAAACATGGTGGAAACACAGAACATTATACTACAAAGTTGAGTAGAAAGTCATATTTCATGTCTTTTTGTTCTGGAAGAAAAAGAGTGGATGTATACTTAAATATTTTAGCTACAATAATTCCAGACATCAAACTAAAGCAAGGGCTCTGGTACAAACCATGGATCATATAATAATCAAGTGTAATTTAAATTCTAAAATCTCTTATTCCAGCATTTCTCTAAAAGAAGATAATGACCTGCATAGATATCTCTCAACCTAACTTTGCTTCTTGTTTCTCTGGTCTGCCAGTTCTTGGGCAGAAACTCTGTAACAGCTAAAATTCCCCAATGAGGTAGAAAATGTTATAGAAAGAGCAAGAATGAGAAGAGTTTTGGCTGATTTACTACTCCCCATTGCTCAGTTCTGCACACATCTGTGCCATTATAAACATAATGAATAATAAATCCAAGCTCATTTTTAGGTCTGCATCCATTGCAAGTATAAATACACAAAGGCAAAGGATTTCTCCTTGGAAAGTCAGCGAGAGGGAGTTTTATGTAATTCTTATGAGACTTAATGAAACCATGAAGATGAAACAATTTCCATTTTGCCTTCATGGGAGCAGACTTAAGTGAAATGGTACCTTTCATTCCTCTTTACAGAAGGAGGTTCAGAGCATCAGCAGGTGGGCAGGTTTAAATCAGCAAAGTGCAAACCTCGCAAAGACTGGTGTCTAGGCTCAGTGCAGGGAGCCACATGAATTTTGGATGTTCTGAATTGCCTATCATGAAGCAAGGAGGTGTCCTACATGCTTGGCCAACCTCCAGACTCCCAGAGGCCGGATTCCAGTGTGGGGACTCTGGCTTGTGCTGACTCAGCGAAGCCAACCCACAGCTCTAACCCCAGGCATGGGGTTGTTGCATTTGTGGTCTCAAAGCAGTCTGCTCATTAAGGTTATCAGCACTATTCTTCATGCAAGGAAGCAGAGCAGAGACCCAAGAAGTAGAGATCCACTTTTTCTGAACCCCAGTCCTGATTTCTGCTGAATTCTTCTGCCCACTGATTTCCCATCACTGGCAACTCTTGCCATCTGCTTATCAAGAAGACTTGTCACTGCAGCTACTCTTCCCTAATTTCCCACCAGGGAATGCATTTCCAAAACTTCTGTACCTGTTTGCTCAGGGTTAGGTTAAACAGAAACAGGCAGGGCTTTACTGGCTATTGTACAGGGGGAGGAGGGTCTTTGGAAGAGGAAGTCCATGTGATGTTGAAGGCATCCAATGATGGCTACCAAATGCTCATTCACACTTGGAAAAATCTCTCTCAAAAAACCTTCCTAATTAATTGTGCACTCTGCAAGCCACAGGTGAAGCAGGCCTGGGGAAGAGGTGTGCTGATCCTTCCTCCAGCAGTCCCTCTAAATCAGGATGCTGAGTTGCATAAGGAACATCCTTCTTCACATTTCTACTTGGCACTCTGTTTCTGGCAAACTCAGTTTGTTTCCCTGAACCAGCACACAGTAACACCCAACATGCAAACTAAAAAGTACTGGCTTTGCTTAACTTTAGGTAGTGCAAATCCATAGTTACTACTATGCCATTTGTGGAAGAATTAGGAGCATAACCTACTAAAAGAGTTTGTCAGGACATTTGCACATTCCAGGAATCCAGTGAGGTTGAAATGAGTTCTCCTCCTCCCTGCAGTGTGTTCTCGAAGCACTGGTGTCACCCAGAAGAGCAGAGGTGGAAACCTCTTGGCTTGACCCTCAGGCATAATCCTACAGTCCCCAGGCCAAACTCTATCCTGACAAAGATAAAATGGAGGAAAGAATTTTTTCCTACAAACTTCAGGCTGTTTCCAACTGTTGTCTATTGTCTCAGGTTCTGACACAGAGTCCATTTTCTTACCCCCTCTTTCAGCCATGCAAATCAGGCAAAGCAGAACGCACAATGGAACTTTAGCATCTTTTCAGATCAGTGGTTCTGAGCCCCCTTGAGAAATCCATAAAGGCCCTCCCTGGAGTATTTAGCAGATAATGCTCCCTCTTTCCGCCTGCAGTGTTTTGAAAAATGTAGCCCATAAAATGTGTCTGACATTGTACAGCAAGCCCAGCTTCCCTGCGAATGCCGCGGCCTCCTCGGGACGAACACGGTTCCCATTGTTAGCCCTGACTTGCTGAATGCAGCGAGGCCAGGGGAGATTTCTATGCCTTGCACAGCAATAGCACATGACTTGGAAGGAAACTTCTCAAGGAAAGTATATTTGATCAGTCATAAAAACCTTCCCAGAGATGCATGCTGAACTCTGTGTGTGTGTATTATAGCTGGCACTGTTAACAGCACCTATTGCTAAGCTTGCATGAGATTTTTCCACACAAGACCTGGTTTGGTTGCTTATAACCTACTTGGTCAGGCTTTAACAGTTTGGACTGATTTTTTTTCCATGCAGAATAGTTGCTTCAGGAAGAATATATATTGGAAATTTCTGCCAAGACAGACTGGTCTTTTTTTCAGAGTGAGTTTGCAGCAAAATACATTATTTTTGCCCCTGTTAAATCTTACAAAGATTTTATTGAAAAAAAACTTTTTCTACCTCATTTCTTTGGTATTTGTAGGGAAGGTTTCTATTCTCAAGATATTATTGTTAACCCTCTCTTCTTCCCTGTTATACTTGGGTCAAACTGGGAGCTTACTAAAAAAGAGCAATCTCTTCAGACATGCTAGAGATTGGTAAAGGGTATCTCAGAGGCTGGACAGGATTTTACCTATAAATATATTGCCTGAGGTGTTCCTGCACACTGAAACAGAGAGTTGGGAAGAACAAAGTTCCTCTTTCTGCTGCCCAGGCAAGGACAGTGCCCAAAGAAGAGCTGGAGAGGTGCTTCGGGAAGAAACTGCAGGTTTCACTCAAAGAAATCCTCCTCTGAGATGGAGTATGTCCACCTCCACACACAACACCTCCCCTCACCCATCCCCAATTCTCAAACAGAACACGCAGGAGCATAAGATGAGCTCAGGAGGGTCAGGGATAGGCTTCTTTTCACATCCCATCCATTACTTTGCCTCCTCCATATCCCAAGTCCATAACCTTTATCAACCACGGAACAAATCGCATGAGAACATGCAGGGGGTGGCAGGAACATCTGGGCCGCATACTGCACATGCCACTGCAAGTTAACCTCTCGCACGCTGTCGGATGCTGTGCGAAAGTATGTGAGGAACACAGCTGTGCTTCACACGCACAGCTCAGCGGGCAGGACCCACCTCAGGGTGGAAAGGAGAAGAGGAAAGAGAGAGAAAATGAAGAAAAAGATGGGGATGGGAGATGGAAGATGGGAGGAAGGCAAGGCAAGGCATGGCATGATGAATCTTTTTGGCTAAGGGGCGGTACATCACGGCCAAGCAATGCAGCAAATCCTTGGAGAAACACCTCTTGCACACCCTGCAAGTGTAGTGCACCAGCAGCGTTCTGCATGAGCCAGATGTGGTTTAAATGGAGGCAAAAGGGGCAAGATGCAGTGGAAAACAGGAAGGAGGGAAGGGAAGGTGCAAAGGGAAAGCAACTCTCAGAGCACTGAGTTTTTGCAGGCTCTCCTCGACCCAGATAATCAGCAGAGCTCAAGCTGACAGCAGGGGATTTAAACACTTATAGGGGGAGCTCAGCTGGATGTCTCAAGGGAAAAAGGGTTGGGAAATGCAGTTCTGTAGAAAAGACAGAGAGAAAGAAAAGAGCTGTTAAGCAGTGAGAGAGACATCTGTAGCATAGCTGTTCGTTTTGGTTACTCTCTGCTCTGAGCTGGCAATGGGAATGCATGAGAAAACACCTTCAGCATTCTGATTCTTTTGAGAAGAGGCAAAGGAAAGGGCCCATGCAGAAAGCCACGTTGGACAGGCATCAGCAGCCCAAGTCCTGGGCTAATCTTAGGTAGCAGAGATGACACCTTGTAGCAACTGGCCTCCCAAGCTCTGCAAACTGATTAAAGATGCTGCCCGCAGGCCATTGTCCCTGCTTTATTCTTCCATACCCATATGGGCCAACGTGCATGGCCAGGAGGGGTACAGAGGGGTAAAATCCAGGGCACAGTGCCTTAGGAGGAACTCTTAAACAAGCCTCTTGTGAAATAAGTTCATCACTAGGATGAGAAATGGTCCTTCTTCCAGCCACCATCTGACGAGAGGGCTTTCAGTGGCAGAGCTCCATAATGAAAGTCATGTAAATTTGGACAGTTAAATGGTTGTTTACTTAGAGATGGGATTAATGTCCTAATTGACTAATAGGCATACAGACATGTTCTGAGCAGACATGTTCTGAACAATGTCTGCAAGGAAGAGAGAATACTTGCAGAACCTCTGAAGGCTGTTTACCCTCTGAAACTGAACCCTGGTGAGAGGAAATTCTCTGTTCTCTTGGTAGCAATGGCAATGGGGGATTTTCATCCTGCTCCCGCCCTGCCCACTACCATTTATGTACTACTGAATATCCTCAGATGTCTTCTGGAATCATTTATTTTGCAAAAATCAATGGGGTTGAAGAACAGGTTTAAAATAGAGACACCAATCCTAGGATATTTTTTGAAACAACCAACTTTGTATTTCAAAAAGACTTTGGGTTTTAGGGACCCTCAGTCTTTTAAAACTATGTATCACTTAGAACATATTAAAAGATTTTTAGGTATTTTATTACCTCCTGAAGCATATCTTAAAAAGCATATGGCCTTACAAGAATACAGGTTTATATATCTGGCATTCAGGATGTGCTATGCAAGTGGATCCAGATACAGGATTTTTCTGACACTTCTCTGCTGCAACAATAATATACAACTCAGATATGCTCTAAAGACAAACTTTGCAGAAGCACTAGACAAAGGCAGCACCAGAAGACTTTACACACACACATGCACAGTTAATTTTCTGCTTATAAAGCAAATGAATACTTTATTACTTGTCTTTTCTCTAGGTCAAATTACCCCACAATGCTCATTAAAATGGACTTTTTCTACCTAGAGTGTTTTAAGGAAGCCAAACAAAAACACATAGTGACCACAGTCTGTTAGAGAGTTACAGAAGCATTTGGAAACAGCAGCTGAGATTTGCAGAAGAGTTGCTGGGCACACAGGGGCTACGGCATCCCAAACTCTTTCCAGTTTTCCAGGATTGAAGCCTGCAGTAGGGGTGAGGTTCCTCTCCACCCCTGCAGCCTGCTTTCTCTGAAGGGTGTGTGGCTCACCCTCAGGGCTTGTGGGACACCCTGTAAATGTGACCTACAGTGCTGTTCTTTAAAGACGCATTTATAAAGTACAAATTTGCCTAAATGCTTTTGCAAACAAGACTTCCACCTGCCCAAAGTGCCATGGATCAGGCCTCACTCTCCTCCCAACACCAGCTGTGACCTAGCCCAGCCTTTGCTGGCTACCTGTTAGGCTCAGTCACTCACTACCACTGTAAATGTGTTTTGCCTGTCAGTGGGGTCAGCCAGTTTTCATGCCACAAGAAGGGAAGTAATCCATTTAGCAAAAGCAACACATTTTTATAGCTTCTGGAAACACTTCTGTTGCAAAAACAATAAGGTGAAGGAGCAGGACGGGGCAGTTTTAAGACATTTTTCAAACAATGGGCCTGTTCTTTTAATAGGCGTTTACAGAACCCCACTCTTTCAACACTGTGTATCCCAAAATGTATTAAAATGCATTGCATTGCAGCTAGTTAGGATTTATAATTTCTATTTGCTTAAGTTATTTACACTGGTGCCTATCGATACAATGTGAATGCGTCAGGTGCTCCATTCCCCATCCCCAAAAGGCCTTGGCACTGCTCTTCCCTGCTCAGTTCCTTTTCAAGGACTAGGTTTGGTTGGGGTAATATCATGCAGATTACCTTCTTGGCTTAAGAATTATTTTATATTATAATGATTGAGGCAATATGTCCCTTGGACTCTGGTGTCCATCTAAGGCTTCTCCTGGCTATACTCCATGTAGGCATGGCAGCATCCATGCCAGCAGTGAGTGAGCTACAAAGTGCGTTTTGCCAAATAGTTTAAACCAGATTAAACACATATTGCCCAATCCTACAATAAAGGATTACCACTATTCCTCTTACCACTGACTTTAAAACCTTTTACTCTAAAACTGCACTATCTAGGGTAGCAGATTTGGAAAAACACACTCTTATTTTGGAATATAAGAGCACAGACACAAGGAATTAATTCATCAGTAGTTAATCTGGAATGATGTCATGTGTAGACAACTCCCATTTCCAGGACTGTGACAAATATGGGGAAGAGGGGAGAAGAGACTGTGAAGTATCTTTAGTTCCTTTCTCTCCTGCTCCCTGTGTCCTGCAGCAGCCCTATCCCATCCTTCACTCAAGTGAAAGGGAGCTTTAACCACAGCTGTTTCCTCCAGCACCCAACGTGTTCTGCAAAAAGGACAAACCAAATTGTCTGACAATCTGGGGACAAGGAGGAGGAGGGTTAATGTGGGGGTCTTGCAGGGAAAACCCTGCAGTGAGTGGGGAGGTTGAAGGGCAACCTTTGTAAGAAGCTTGCTCAAGGGCCACTTTCCACTGCTGGAGTGCTCCAGGGAGGGCTCCAGAGCAACCAAGAGCTGCCTCTGACTCTCCAGGCGAGTGGTGAAATGGCCACTGAAGCCAGGAACAAGCCAGTTGTTAAAGGGAGAGTTTTTTCTAGTGTTTGAAGCATGCTGGGTTCATCTGCTCCTGGATAGTGGTGCTTGGGAGAGTGGTTTTATTCCTCCCCTGCCCTGTGTGCTTTGGAAGAGCCCCAGGAAGAAACAAAACTGCTGGTGTGGAGGCAGCTGGCTCTATCTCTGTTTACAAGTCGAGGGGGACTTTTGTGCACAGCTACCTACCTCCCTGCAAGGGAAGGCTGCTCACACAATGGGGACCTAACAGACTGCATCTGTTTTGTCTTAGTCTAAAGCATTCCTTTCTGGTACTAACTGGGAACAATTTAGCTGGAATTTCCAACTGAAACGAGCTTTTTAACTTCTATATTGACAATTTAAGTTCTTCTCAGGCAGAGGATCTCCCGTGTATTTTACAAATAGGCCAAACCAAATTTCAGTATTTTTACAAGTTTTTACTCAGACCAAATCTACTTTTCTAAAGTACTGTTCTTTTACTCAAATATGGATTTCAATGCATTGCCACAGAGGGCACCCAGTAACAGCCCATCCTGCAGGATTTTAGATTTCAATCAACTTGAAGAGATTGAGGAGGTGGGTAAAGGAATAGTCCTGGAAAATCCTTCTTGAGGAAAATTTTTAGATGCACCTGCAGTTACGTGCAACACGCCTACACAAAGGCAGAATTTTACTTTCATTTATGTAAGAACAACCAGACTAAAGGTCCAGCACTGTGTCTAGCAAGGAGTCTCATTCTCTGGGAAAGCATGAGTGTAACAGGGCAGGATTTCTCCTATCATTTCTCCTATCCTCTCTGGTCTTTTCCAAAAGTCACTGATTGTGGCATGTCTAGGCATTGGATCCTTCTCCTAAAATGTCTTAATCTCATCCCCTTTTCCAACCCATCTCACCTCACCACACCCTACAGAAGATGCTTGTGTACCCCACCATATGGCCCACCACCCAAAGACCTTTCCATCCCAAATCCCAGGGACTTGCAGGGCTGCATTGCAGGGATCTAACTGGGGTGGAGCAGAGGGAAGACCCCTCTGAACATTGCCTATTCCTGTCATCTCAGGAGAGAAACAAACACTGCAGAACACCGCATCTTCTTTGAGCCTCTCTGCAGAATCAGTGAGAGAACACTGGCCTTGGAGATGAATTGAGGCAAAATATGTTTTGAAAATTATAGACAATTACTGAACTTTGCTGATGATGTAAGTTCAGTAAACTTCTTTAAAATTAGGCAAGCCAGTAAGCCTTGGCAGGTGGATGGCTAAGAATATGGGCCAATTTTTTTGTGACAAACAAGGAATGCACACAGCAAAAGGAAGCCATGCTGGTGGCTAGGGCACCGCTGAGATACAATTTGACCCACATCTCCTAAACTCCCTCCCAAGCTTAAAGTGATCTGTGATGCTTCAGTCTGGGTAAAAAAGAGATATAGCAGTCTTGTAAGAATACATATGTCAAAGAAATAGAGGTGCTTGGGGACAGGTGACTTAGAAAAATAATATGAGCACAGAAGAAAAGATAAAAGCTCCTGTGCAGTAGAGGAACAAAAGGAGAAAATTGACTATAGAGACAAGGGGAATAAAGAGTAAGGGGGAGGGAGGTCTTCCATTAACTGATTCATAAAACTTTGGAGGTCCCTCCTGACATGGAGCCTGCAGGTGCAAGTCTAGTCTTCCTCCTGGAGCAGGATCTGATGACACTCTAAAAAGTCTTTGCTTGTTCATTAAGGGTCCCTTTGTCCAGGACTTGGTAAAGCTGTTCCTCAAAAGCAGAGAAATCAAATATCTTGAACTGCTTCCTTCTCCCTGCTCTGCAGCATTTATCTGTCCATGTAAATATCTTTATTGATGATCTGGATGAGGGGATTGAGTGTCCCCTCAGCAAGTCCAAAGACGACACCCAGCTGGGTGGGAGTGTTGATCTGTTGGAGGACAGGAAAGCTCTGCAGAGCTGGATTGATGGGATGGGGCCACTTGTATGGGGCTCATCAAGACGGGCTGAAGCCACTTGTATGGGACTCAACACAGCCAAGTGGGTCCTGCACTTGGGACACAGCAGTGAAGTGCTGCAGGCTGGGCGCAGAGTGGCTGGAAGGTGATCCACCAGAAAAGGACCTGTATTGGCAGTGGCTGAACATGAGCCAGGTGTGCCCAGATAGGCAAGACGGTCAACGGCACCTGGCCTGGATCAGCAGCCATGTGGCCAGCAGGACCAGGGAAGTGACTGCCCCCCATACTCTACCCTAAGCAGGCCACACCTTGAATCATGTGTAGTTTTGGGTCCCTCACTACAGGAAAGACATTAAGGTGGTGGAGCATGTCCAGAGAAGGGCAAGGGAGCTGGGGAAGGGTCTGGAGCACAAACCTTATGAAGAACGGCTTAAGGGAACTGGAGCAGTTTAGCCTGGAGAAAAAGAGGCTCAGGAGGACCTTATTGCTCTCTACAACTACCTGAAAAGAGCTTGTAGCTAGGTGGGGGTTTAGATTGGATATTAGGATCCATTTTGTCCTCACTGAAAGGGTTGCCACACATTGGAATGGGCTGCCCAGGAAAGCAGTGGAGTCACCGCCCTGGTAGTGTTCAAAAGGCGTGTGGATGTGGCACTCAGGGACGTGGTTTAGTAGTGCTGGGTCAATGGCTGGACTCGATTGTATTAAAAGTCCTTCACCACCTAAATGATTCTATGATTCTCTGAAACTTACAGATCTCTCCTCCCTGTTTTCAGGCTGACTTTGCTACACAAGGAACACGGCTGCTGCTCTGCCACTGCCTGCCCTGCCTTCAGTGCAGAATGTTTGCAGTTGGGATCTCTGCTTAAAACCGGTGGGCCTGAAGGGTCATGTTCCCCTCAAGTCTTGCACTGGGACCTCGCTCCAATGTATTCTGCAGCTGTGCCAGAGAGTCCCAGGCTCCTGCCTAATTCACTACCCACATGTGCAGGGAGAAAAAAATGAACTACTTCCCCTTGCCAAAAAAATTAAATAAGTCATAGGCATCAATCACTCCCTAACATGCACATTTTTATTCTCAAACAGCTTCATTTAGAGTGTTTTAATATAGAACAGCCTGACAGAAACAATGCCTCCTAAATAGCTGTATGGGACTCTTTAGTCAATAGTACATACAGTAAATATTTATTATAACGTAACACAGGTTCTGTTTGTTTCTGCTTGTTTTTGCTTTTTATACTTTGCATTTGATGTGAGTGGGAGACACACCACATATTGTAAATATTTATAAAGTATTCAGATTTGATATTATTTGCTCAGGTACAAATGGCTCCAGTTACTAGACTGTCACAAATGAGAAAACCACAAATACAGAGCAATACTGAATGAAAACACAGTGGAAACACGACATAACCACATCTACGGACTGCAGTAAACATTCCTCACAAGGTGGAACTAAATAAAGGTGCAAATATCTTTTTAAAGAGCTGTTTTGGCAGACATTTTAGAGACATCAGCTTAGTGACAGGGGTTTTGTTTCTCACCTTCTGAGTGTCACTAAAATATCTTAAGTCTGAACTTACATGCAGTTAGCTTTTGGCTATTTTGTTTTTAAAGAAAACCTCACCCTGGAGAGTGTAGATAGATGGATGAGGTGGGGCTCTTTTTTTAAGACATTCAGTCTTGCTTTGCAAAATAAACATACCCGTAGATAAGTTGCCTGAGGAGCCTTGAAGTTTTGGGGTTTTTTGTATGACAGATGATCTGGAGGGTCACAGACCTGCTGCCATTCCCAATTCAGTTGTGGGGACACTACTAGACACATCCTATTAGTCAACATGTTATGGCTATCTTAGCGACTTAGTCCATCTCCGATGCCTGTAAATCTTCTACCATTTCAGCTGAAACCTCCTTAGGCTGGGGATGAATCAAGGACCTGGCACTCAGCTGTCTTGTGCAACGGCAGTTTAGCCATGCCAGGAGGGATCCCTCTCCAATGTCCTTGGAGCCAGCACAGCATTGTTGCCTCCTGGCCCTCCCCAGCTTCCCAGCACTGGGCTCCAAGCACGCTGACCCCAGCAAAGGTGAGGCCCTTGTCCCTCCCCATATGACAGGACACAGCAGGTTCACGCGGGCGTTTCACCGCCCCGCTCCGGCTGAGGGGATTCCAACTGTTGGGGTCTTGGTTTCCCAATCCATCACAATTATTTGTGTCTACAGTTTTTATCAACCATGATTCAGAATGATTTTTCTAAGGCTGGTTGGTCTCAGTTATAACCAAGGATCGGAACTGCAGACAAAATTTCTGGCTGGTTTATGTTTTATCCTGAGCTATTTCCCCAGTGCTACTTTGTCTTTTATACTTGCACAATCAATAATTTTCCTCACTGATCATACTTAGTATATAATTTATTTCTGTTGAATAACCCCTCTGGATAAGGCATGATGAAGTAAATACCGGAGACAAACACAGAAAACATCTGGAATATGTTTTTCTCTCCAGCCGATTCATCATTTCAAAATGTACTGTAGGCTGAACTGGTAGCTCAAACAAGACTAGGTATTGATAATATTTTTCTGCCATTTTTATTATTCTTTATTGTAATAAAGTTCTGTTTTTCCCCCTCACTGGGAGCTCTTCTCCTGTTTTACAGTTTTTCCCATGGTATAGTAGCAGTAATGTATTATTGGCATGGCCTGTAGTTCAAGGTCTTTGACATTTCTTTTTTCAGATGTATCCCTTACAAGGGCCAAAAAAGAAGTTCATAAAAGCATTAAAACCACCTGTGAATGGTCATTTAAATGCCACATTTAAATTAACGATAAGTAATCTACACCTTCAAAAAATCCTGACTGACATGTAGGTTTGCTTTCTCCCCTTCCAAACTATGGACTAAGTACTAAAAATAAAGTGAAATAGCACTCAGGTGCTAAACAGATTATGACTCACAGCTGGAGGCAAAGAAATTGCAACTCTATCCCAATTACACTAATTTAATTGGGTGTTAAAAAAATGCTGGGTTCCCAACAGTAGTAGTCAAGGCAAGGTTGTAGGCATCTAACAGGTAAGGGAGCCATCAATTTTTTGTTTTGTTTTGAATGGTTCTTCCAGTGCTGGCAGAAAGGCATGTCCAGGCAGGAATTTTTTCATGTGAAAATAGAATATAGCAATAATGCTTGTGTGAGCAGCAGAGCAATACCTTCATGTGGGAAGTGAACTCACAGCCATCTGATGCTGCTACTGCTGTGGGCAGAGGCTCTGCGCTAGAAGAGAAGGGTTCAGGATACCCCCAGTTTATCCCCTCCACCCCCCAGGCCTCTGATGCTGAAACCAACCCCTGGAATGAAGAAAAAGGGCTTTGTGCTAGTCTTTGCTGCCTTTGGGCACAGTGAGATTGATGCTTTCTTTTCCCGCTCAGAAAATTAGGATGATGACACTGGACAGGGTCCCAGCACCCAAAACAGGCATATACTCATCCCCAGCCCATCCCATAGAGTCTGCAGTGGGTGATGAGCCTTGTCAAAGCCCCAAAGGGGCTGTGAGGACCTTTAAAACCACCCAGCATGGAGGCATTCTGTGGTGGTGTTGGCAGAACCAGCAGCACATAACCCCGCTGGCCTGGGAAGCCAGGGGGCAGAGAGCTGAAGGCAGGATGCAACCTCCTGCTGGGTGGAAGAAAAGGGAATTACTTCCTCCCTGGGAATACCCTCCTGAGGCTTTTTCCTTCCCCTTTGGTAAAGATAAAAGAAACACGGTCCACCTCCTGTGCTGAAGAGTTCCCATTCCTCCCCAGCCTTCCTCTCCTTCTCCTTCCGCTCAGCCTCCCTAAAGCAAAGAGCCACTGGCAAGAGGAGTCAATAAGTAAATAGGAAAGGCTGTGGAGAGGAGGACTGTGTTTTTGCTGAGCACCTGGAGCGAGGCTGTCAGAGGGATCAGCCAGGAGCCACGATAGCAGCCCACAAGGAGCCACCTCCTGGTCCAGCACCCCTCCTTGCTGAGCACTTCCCCATCACAAGACATCACCTGGGGAGCCCCCACAAGCACCACCTGCCTTGGACTTGAGGGGGGAGTGTGTTTAAGGGATTTCCTCTCAAAATATAATAAGCAAAGGTTGCTCTGGCCATGCACATAATGAGTTTGGCGCCAGGGGAGTGTGTTTCTCTTTGCCTTTGGTTCCCGCAGACTGAGGCTCCTCATCGCCCACAAGAGCATGGCTGTGCCTGTGCCTTGTAGCTGCAGGGTCCTTTCAAATAGTCTCCTCTCTGTGATCTGCACTTCCAAGGGGAGCCTTCTCTCACCAGTCGAAGTTGCAGCCTTGTGTTGTGACAATTTCCATTGTGCCAGATGCTTCTCCTTCAGTTTGGGATTGGGCTGCAGTGAAAGGGAACAGCCTGAAACACATTAATTCTTTCAGAATATAAATAGCAGCAATCACACTTTCTGTATCGCTCTCTGAGAGGAATAAATGCTTCAGGGCCAAATGTTTTTAAAACTCTGAAAATAAGAATTACTTTAAAATAATAATAACAATAATAATAATTAACAAAACACGAAAAAACCACCTAAACCCCATGATACAGCTAACGCAGAGATTCTGCTAACAAACTGAATAGAAAGGACCTGTCAGAACAGAAGCAGAATTGTGGAAATGAAAGCTCTTGAAGACCTCCGAATCCATCGGTGCCCGACCCGGCGGGAGCGGCGGGGCCGGGCGGCGGCGGCCGGGGCCGGGGGACGGAAGGTGGCAGTGCAGCATAACGAGAGCCGAGCGTGTCTGCCTGCAAGAAGCGCCGCGCTCACCATTTGTTTATCATTCCCGAGCTACAGGGCTAACAAGTTTAACCATAAAAAAAAAAACAAAAACAAAAAAAAACCAAAAACCCCCACCTCTTTGGGTTTGGGTTGTGTTTTTTTTTTTTTGTCTCTTTGTTGGGTTTTTTTGGTTGTGTGTTTTTTTGTTTGTTTTTTTTTTTAAATGCACAGATCAAGCTAAAATTAAGGGGAAAGCAGGCGAATCATTTAAGAAAACAAGAGCGAGAAATACAAATAGAAATCTGGTCTGGTTTATGCACACACACAAAACCTAAACAAACATGAAACCATTCGTTGAGACGAGCAGAAAATCTACGAATTACAGCATATTCTCACAGCCACTCGCATATCTCTATGCGCACGATTTTTTCTGAACAACTAACATAAAAAAATAGTTTTAAAAATCGGAGTAAAGATTTCCCATAGGTTACATTTACATTGATATATTCCTTTCAGATTTGTCTTTATTTTCAAACGTTATTCTACATTTTCCCCCAAATACTTTGTTACAGCATCCTTATCTTTTCTTTCACAAATAAGGGACAGTAGACATTCAGGGTAATGAAGAAAAACACTCTTGACTCCGTTTACCTCCCACTGAGAGCCAACTGAATACACGACCCACCAGAAAATAATTATTTTTCATTAGTTTTCAACTTCCTAAAACTGAAATAACTCCAGTGTTCAAAAAAATCCTTACCCTTCACCAAAACCAGAACAAATGAAGTCTGGCTTTTGCTTTGTGTTTGGTTTACAGCATTCAATATTCATAAAAATAGCTTTAAAAAAAAATCCTGAGGGACACTAACGTTCTAAACTTCAAAATAGATATCTATTTTAAAATTATTTTCTCACATTTTCCATTGTTTGATGTATGAGATATCAGGAGGATAATAATTAAGAACCTGATTCCATTAGTCTTTCCTCAGAGAAATACTATTCTTCAGCATATTTTTATTTTTTTTCTGGGTCTCAGGTGTTTACCAGGTGGAGTATTTCAGGGACAGGGTAGTTGGGGTCAGAGCCAGCATCCCTTGAGCACTGAGCCCACTGAATTGGAGAGTCCCTGAGTCCAGCTGAGTGTTACAAGGTGGGTTCTTCACTTCCTGCTCAGACAAGGCTCCATCAGAGACACTGTGGTTTCCTCTGCAGCATCTGTGGCCTTGGAAAAGGGGACAGACTCTGACTTGGGACCACTGGGGCCAATGCTGGAGTGAACATTCCCAGCTTCCCTGACCTGCCTCAGGAGCCTCTACACTGAGTCACCCAGGAGCTGGATCCCAGTTTCTAAAAAATACATGGCACAGCTTAGCATTAAAGATACTCTCCAGAACATTTAAAAATAAAAAGGGAAAGTATTAAACATAGCTTTTTAAGGGAAATTATAAGCTTACATAAAAATGCTTCATACAGTGGGGTGGGGGGGGGGGGGGGAAGAGGAAGGTCTTGAGTGTGGATGTTTCTCCAAAGCTTAAAATAAGCTGATTCTACTTTAGAAACTGCACCCTTTTGGCTGAGGATGTTATTTGTTTTAGGTTTTTTTACACAGTTTTGTGGAAATATACAGGCTGCAGAAGGGAGGAGAAAACATCAAGAAATGTGTGTGCAGTGGAGGGGGAGGAAGGGAAGGCTGACAATAAAATAGATCTCCCGCTAAATGCATATTCTTCTATTTATGTATTTGATAATGAGACAGAAATGCCCTTGGCACTCGATAAACAACAGCTCCATAACCAGGAGGGAAGGGCAGAATAATGCATAGCTACATTTCAGATCATAAACTATTTCAAGCGCTATTAACATGCCGGCCTGTTAGATTATTGGGGATTTTCATTTTATTTTAAGCTAATGTTTACCATTCTTAAGCAATTTTAATGTCTTACCTAATTGCTGTTTTTGCAGATTTACAGCAGATCATTACTTGTGAAGCTCCTCTCCCACAAGAAGGTCCTGAGAAGAGATAGTTGATTTAACTCTGATACCCATAAGAACATTTTTAGCTTTGTATCAATACAGCAAAATGTTTATATAAATGGTTTTTTATAATATAAGGCTAAATTTAGGGTTTATTCACCATTACGAATTAGCAACGCAATTCAGAGCTCCATAACTTTCATAAAAGGAGATAGGAGAAGTTCATATTCATAATAAAAATAGATTTTTTTCCTTTGCTTTTAAAGATACTTTTTGCATTTTCAAGCAGCACTCCCTCACGATAACGAAACGTGTTTGTGTGTAATGCTTGCAGAGTCAGATGGTATTACTATCGTATGATTTAAAATTAAACAATATAATTACCATTTGGCAACCAATATTTAAAGCTGTAGCAACTGTTTCTTCAGACATTATTTAGACTGTATTTAAAAATACAAATGAAAGCTGCATTTTTCCTGTACATTCATTTCAAAACCTTGGAGCTGGAGTGCTTCCTTCTTTCCTTTCTCTTTTTTTTTTTTTTCCTCAAAACCCACCAAACTATTTCTGTTTAAGAAAATTGGGTTTGTGATATCTTGAATAACAAGCTTTTCTACAACTGTTTGAGAATCCTGCTACACTGAGACAGTGAGTGGAGAGATGCAGGAGAATGTGGAATATCTTCGACTGGATTTTATTATTGAGTTTGTTCCTGTGTTCTGATCACTGGATATGGGGATGGGAGCTGGGGATGGCTGGTAACCATTTGGAAAGAGCATTTCTTCAGTCATCTGATTCAGGGTGTTTAACAGTTTCTAAAATTAACACCAACAACGATAAAAAAACCACTCATTTGTATTACAAGATGCATATAGGCATCTGGTTTCTTTGAAAGTGGCTCATTACCAGAATTTACCACAGCTTTATCTTGGTCCTGTGTTTATTCCAATAATTAACCAAGTCATCATTATCTGTTAGTTACAACCAATTTTTCCAGGATTATGGATATGTTGAATTTTACACATTTATTTTTAGAAGCCCATCACATCTATTGGAGAGAGATAAGTAGGATTCAGAATTTCTCCTTGTAGCTGCAATTCTTTTCTGAAGCTCAGGCTACAGAAAACAAAGGCATTATATTTGCACGAATCTACTGCAGCCAAACTAGGAATCAGAAAGGTATTTCACTTCAAAATACCTGCATGAAATTTGAAAGTGATTTTCCACTGGATATGTAGAAATGCCCATTCTTCTCTTTTCTTGGTAAGTATTGTGCTTATTTAACTCATCAGGTTTTTTTCTCCCTCTCTCTCTGTAATAAAATATCATTTTTCTCATTCATTTCTGAGCAGTTTAATTTTGTTAAAATAAAAGAATACAAATCTTCCACTGCGGTGAGAGGCAGAACTTTTCCTCCCTGTGTTTCTGGAGCCATTTCAATCTATAATGTGTATCAATAAACAGAGCAAAAGCCAGCAGAGACACGGTCCCCGGCAGCAAAGGCAGCTCTCCGACCCTGCCTCGCTCCCCAGTGCACGCACAAGCTCCAGCCCCAGCACAACTCCCCGAGCTAAAACCACATTTCTTCCAATGCCTGTCTCACATGGTAATTTAGGATAGAAAAACACTTCTAAAAACATCTCATTAAGGGCTGAGAGGAAAACAATTTTTATAAGGGGTACAAAAAAAGACAATAAAAGGGACATTCTTACAATTCTTCTAGATGCTTGAAGACAGAGACATTTTTGTTTTATTTTGTTAAGCTTTTCTCCAATGTTCAGATTTTTCCAGCCCAAGCAAACGATTTTATTTCTATTTTATATTTTTACTGCCTCATTGTGCCTGTAAATGTTGACTTTCAGGGATTTCATAATAATAAAAATATCAGCCAGAGACATCAGCACTGTGGAAATTATGCAAGTAGTGGATTGAAATCTTCTGATGCAGACATTAAAATCAAACAAGTTAAATTATGTCAAGCAATGTCACTTGCATGCTAACTTACCTAATGGGGAAGACTCAGTGCACTCGCACTGTAAAGATCTCGGCTCAAGAACTTCTCTTGCTAACTGCAGTGAGAAATAACCAACCCTGAGCCATTTATATGACCAATTTGTGTTCTCTCTGCTAATAGTCAGCCACACGTATGCCAAGGTGGCACGAAGCATTGTTATCTCGTAAAACACCGCGGAGCTATCAGCTTTCCAGCGAGTGTGTGAATTACAGGGCTGCCTTAGCATGAATGCATTTAATTGTGTGAAGAGGGTATTTCCCAGCATTTGCTTAAACCTCCGAAAAACAGCTTTGCTTGTCAATTGTCGCTCAAGTTCTTACTGGGAACAAACAGGGAGCAGCAGCACAAGAGAGGAGTGTTGTGGGAAAGGGTCTGGGGGTAGATTCAGCAGTAAAACTCCAGAAAAATGCTGGGAGTGTTTTCTTGTGGTTTAATTTCTCATTCCCCAAAGCTCTCTACTCGTTTTAAGTTGTTGGTCTCAGGCCGGAGGCCAAACAAGCCTTTGAGCCATGGGTGGAAAGAAGGAGTTCCTCCTGGTCACCAACACGACGTTGCAGCCTGCCTGGGTTGTGGGGCCAGTGTTCTCTGCTGGGGCAAAAAGAAGTGGACTTTTGTGTCAGTGAACCCTGCTGGGTTCATAGGGTGTCCATGGCACACAGCCCAACAAGGTGGGCACCTACAGCCAACTTTGCTCAGGGGACTTTCACAGCTCATACAGCGTTCAGGACCCCTCTCTCCTCACCCCTAGAGCTATCACAAGGACAGCACACTGTCCCCTTGTCACCCCAAGCAGGACTTGTCCCTCCACAGGGACACTGAGCTGATGGGTCAGGACACAGCAAAGCCCACGCCAGAGTGCGTCCTTGCTGCCCCTGATGCAGATGGTGGCTGCGTGTTGTGCCAGGAAGAGAAACGTGGGCTTCCGCAGCCGCTGCCTCGCGTGCACCAAATGAGAGATGCTTTTCCCCTTTTCATTACATGGGTTTCTTAATAAAAACTGAAAGAGCTTTTTTTTTCAGAAAATGAACCCCAGGGGCCCAATCAGTGAAATACATTAACCTTTCAACTGTCAGGCCCCCTCCCTTGAAATTAAGCAATACCAGCCCTTGAAACAGCTAAATTACCTTCTTATTTTTTAATTGTGTAATGATGGTCCAACAAAAAAAGAGCAACTCAGGACTAGTAAATATTCAATGAAGAAATTTATTGTAGTTCTTATAAAGGGAATACCCCCAGCTTTCTTCACATGGACTTAAATCAGGCAGAAACTGGAGCGATAGGCATAAAATGAAATAACGGATGCACTGTTTCTAGTGGGATTTACATCACCATTTGGTCTAATTATTCCTGATATTTCACCCATCATATTAGAAGCTTCTTCAGGGAAAGAAATAACAGTTTGTCTCCTTGAGAACAAAGAACAAAGTGTCTCTTTGCTCTCAAGAAACTCAGCTATCATTATGAAGAGAAAGAATCTGTCCATTATCAAGAAATCCCACTAGAAATCTTGAATATCTTACCAAATAATTCCTGAGCACACTAAAAATACCAGAAAATGAAAGAAGGAGAAACTATGGGACCTTGGAAAATAAATAAATAAAGGAGGCATCATGGATGCTCCACAACCCACTCATTTCTTTCTCACAGAATGATATTAATCCAATAACCAAACTGTGCCTGGCATGTACAGTTAATCTAAGCAAGACAGCCACCACCCCTTTATATTCCTTGTTCAGCAAGGCACACTTCAGCTCTATCTGTGGTCCTGGATTAAGTGGTGGGAATGCATTTGCATACATTTGCACGGTGAGTAATTCACCATGAGTGATTATGTATGGGACCCACTTCCAGAATGCATGAACTTTTTGAGATTGGATTTCATGAGGACTGGATGGTAAGCTTTAGGAGGAATTAAATACAGACCTAGGACCATGCACAGCATTCAGGAAAGTAATTTCTTAGGACATACGTAAGAGTTCTTTGTTCTGGGTCTTGTATTTAATACTGCAGTATCTAGTAAAAAAGCATTTTAAATGAGCACATGGAGCCATGGGGTTCAGGTGAACTAATTTGACAACTTCCTAAACAGGATCTTGCTGGGTCAACTTGTGAACTGGGAATATCCCCAGGTCTGAGAGAAAGAGCAAGCGTTTCCCAGCATCCTGCCGTGATCCTGCACCTCTATAGGCAGTCACACTTTGAAAAATGAAAGAAAATAAAACCTCAGCATGCAGAGATAAGAGGGCTGAAAATATCAGCTTCGTGAAGAAAATATTTTGCCTTTTTCCTAAAATACAGGAACTTCTCCAAGTCTTTCCAGAGGTCTTTTCCAGTCCCTAAACACAGACAAATGCTGCTCAGTCACTGCCAAAGGGGATATTGAATGTGTTTGACCTTGTACGTAGATGTTGTTTAAATACATTCAGCTTTATTGCTTGTGAAAATCATTGGTCCTTGAAAATAGAGTTCTTAAGTTTAGCAGCAGTGGCACAATTTGTACTGGTACATGGTGCTGAACGTCTGGGAAACTCCACCAGTTAATCAGGGGTGAAGTGTGCAACTGCAACTCTCTGGTTCAGCTTGGGGGAGTGGGGTTCTTCCCCAGTAAGGAGTTTCATGGCAACACACTGTTATGTTATGTTATGTTATGTTATGTTATGTTATGTTATGTAGAATTAAATACTCCCTCAGATAGTTTGCACAATTCTTGTTGAAATCAGTAACAAATCTGCTCTGAACTGTGGGAGAAAATAGCATGGAGTTTGGATGAGGACTTTCTGTGGTTACTGTGGTCCTATAAAGCATCTGTAAAGGATTGAGTATCTCAAGGAACTATCTGCCTTTGCCTTCTATTGAAAGCAATTGCAAGTGGGATGCATGCCCTAAATTGTGATGTTAGTGAAAGATGAGCACAGTCCCAGATTGCAAAATCAGGCCAGAATGATGAAAACATTTGTATATGTGCTACCCTTTTATTTTCTTTGGCATGCTCTGAGTAACCTCTGACCTTTTCTTTCCCTGGGTAAAGCTGCTCTTTGTTTGAATGGAAACAGAATGTGAAAATGATGACAAAGGGATTTTTGAAACAAATACAATAGCAAAAAAACAAAGGCAAATGAACTTTCCCTGAAATCTAGTACCCCATCAAACTCTTATAAGAGTATGAAAAGAGCAAGTTTCAGGACTATGAGATAATTTTATACAAGAAAAATGTTAGGCTGAGAAATAAAACTACAATTGCATGGGATGTAAAGGAGCCGTGCCAGTCTGTGGTGGGCACACACAGGCCCTGCCTGTTTTGTTCAGAAGGCAATGGAGCACCCCCAGGCTGAGCTGTGTCTCTGGGAAGTGGTGTTATTGTCACCAAGAAACACTTCTTGGATTGATAAATGTGAATGTAAATTATCAACAGGCAAAAGGAGCTGCTTTATTAAGAAGATTCTGTGCTTTAACCCCAGACAGCAGCTCAGCCCCATGCAACCAACTCACTCCTCTCCAAGTGGGATGGGGGAGAGAAAAGTAAAAGTTAGAAAAATTGTGGGTTGAGATAAAGAAGTTTAATAGAGAAAGCAAAAGCCACATACACAAGTGAAGCATAACCAGGAATTTGTTTCCTATTTCCTGTGGTCAGGCATTCAGCCACACTCAGGAAAGCAAGGCTCCATCACACTGAAAGGTTACTTGGGAAGACAAACATCATCACTCCCAGCATCCCCTCTTCCTTCTTCCCCCCAGTTTTAACACACTAAGCATGACACTGCATGGTCTGGACTATCCCTGTGGTCAGTTGGGGTCAGCTGTCCTGGCAGTGTCCCCTCCAGCTCCTTGTTCATCCTCAGGCACATTGGTGGGGTGGGGTGAGGAGCAGAAAAGTCCTTGGCTCTGTGTAGGCACTGCTCAGCTGTACCAACAACATCTCTCTGTTATCAACACTGCTTCCAGGACAAATCCAGGACACAGCCCCCTACCAGGTACTACAAAGAAAATTTACTCCAGCCCAGTTATACCCCTTGTTTCCTGGGATGTCTCCCAAGCTCTACCTGCAATACACACATCAAGAAATATAAAAACGAAATTCCTCCCAATTTAGTTAAGACAGCTTTAGAAGAAGGAGAGTTGTTCACAACTAGTTGGAGGTACAGGACATCATCCTATGGGAAGCAAGAGATTGGCGGCATCTTCCTGTGGGAAATGCACAGAGGAGCACCATCTCCAGTGTTGGGTAAGGAGAAGGCCATGGGATTTCTCCTGTGGGGTACACTGCTCTGTAGCAGTCACGGTTTACCAGCTGTCAAGAAGAAACTCAATACTTGCAGGCATGAAACATCTTACCAGGCCATCAAGGTGATGATTCCTCCCCTTTCCACACAAGGAAATGTAATATCATGATTCTTCAGTTTATAGTTTCTGCTCCAAAGCCATCTTCTCCTGGCTGTGTCTCTACCCTCTATCTCACTCCCCTTGCAGCCTCCCCTCCTCAGTCTATCTCTTTTTAAGGGAGCAGACACAATAACTTTGCTTTCTCATTCCTCTTCTAGAAAGATTCCCTAGCCAAAAAGGGTTTTTGAAAAACACCTGGATCAACAGGACCCTTTTAGCTGACACTCTTCTCTTGAGCAGATGTGTTTAGCCAGACTCATTAAAGTATTAGGAACTCCCTTGCTTGGTGATACAGCTTCTTGCAGGCAAGGCACAGGACATGTCATGGTCCTTATCAGCTGATGGCTGGGGGGCTTCTGCACTTGGTGAATGTGATCAGAGTTCATTGATGTGTGTCCAAATCACCATCAGTTTGAACAGCCCCCATGGTCTGTTTCAAATGCCTTAGGTACTAGATGAGTCTGTCAATAGTTAATATCCCAAAATCAAGGGGTCCAAATCACCTCACCTCAGTTACTCTGATGTGGTTTTTTCCATGGGATGGGTTGCTGGGTGAGCCTTGTTTCTCTCATATTTAACCATTTAAGAAATTTTACTTTCTTGCTTCCAGGACCTGTTAGAAAAAAAATTAGGGGATGTTATTCCACAGATCAATGTGGAGTACTGCCAAACTTCTATCTCCAAATACGTGCATTGTTGCTCTCAAAAAGATTTTGTACAGGAAGTGTACAGTGTCTTTTAAATGTGTTTATTGAAAATTGAATTACTGTATGCAACACGTTTACTAAGAAATTTTAATTATGTTGGTGGAGCGAGGTCACATATGCATATCTGTGTCAGCACTGCCTCTCACTTCCTCTGTTCAAAAAGATATTTAAGAGTGAATAAGGAATCTAATTCTATAGTTGTATATTCAACATACACTTAAAAAAATCTATCCCAAGTTCCAGATGCTCTGGGAAATTTAAAAAAAACTCTTCAGTGTTCAAGCCCAAAAAAGGTAGAACAAAAATAGCCAGTTGCTTGGACCCAATTACTTTTGTGAACCACAGATAGTCAGGATTAAAGGCATTAGATGTGGAGGAATCTTTTTCAAACTAGAGGTGAGTGGCATACTCAGAACGAGCAGTCTGCAGGTCAGCAACAAATTTTACTGCAAAATCACTGATAATCACTAAGTTAGGGCAGGTGTGAACCAACTCTTTAGGAAACAAAAGAGGTAAACATTAATGTAAGTATATTATCTCCAGCCAAGAAAGGGAGGTGCAGTTGTTAGATGCTGACAGACTCCTTTAAGTAACATGCTTTTATTTCTTAGATTTAAAAAGCCAGGAAAGCTCGGTAAAAGCAGAAAAATTTCCTTTAGTAGGAAGTTTGTTGCTTTCTAGACTGGGTGAAGGAATCTGGAATTCAAACCAACAGTGCTAAGAGCTCCCAGTGCTTCAGGAACTAGGGATTTTGTTTTGGCATCCTGAGAACTAGACACAAAGGTTAAAGGTGTTTAATACAGATGCAAAAATGTAGGCTGAATTTCCAGGAAAACTGGCTGTACTGGGGAGGTTGATACCTGCAATACACTTTGGAAAGCTGAGCATTTTGGATAGTTTTCCATCACATATCACAGACAACCATGGGATCTTCCTGTAGATGGGTGAGCTTGTCTAGTCACAGCATGGACTGAAGAGCCACATGAGAAAGTGTCCTTTCCATAGAACCCTGCGATCAGACATTGCCATGCCTGGAAGCAAGGCTGGAATGACGCTCCAACAGTTGCAGCAGCAGCTCCCCATTGCTGCCCCTCTCATGGTGGTAAAACAGGAAATCATAGTGGAAAACTGAGCCATGTAAGACCTCACATCTCCACAGTTTGTAAAAAAGAAACTGTTGTAACTTAGAAATGACTGTTATTTTTTGGGAATGGCATGCTTAACTAGTGTGGTACCATGAGCTTAAAATACAGCCTTTCTTGAAATACAGAGAGCTGACACAGTGCCATATGCACAGGTACCCTTTCCAGAAGTACCCCTAAAATAAACATTTCTCTTTGGAAGAGGGAAGTCAGAGGACATTCAAATTCAAATACAGCTGTCAACACTTAGATGAGTAGAAATTACTGCACAGGTGTTCATGGTTACACTGCAAGAACATTAAGCCACAAACTTTCCCTTGGATTGCAACCCTATTTTTGGCTACAGGCTACGACTGCTGCTGGCAGAGGGTACATTGAAATGTCGTGCACCATCGCCCATCTTTCAAGGCTTTTCATTTGCCAGTGTCTCAATTAAGCATATTTGAGAGATAATCCTCCTCAAAGGGCTGCAAACTTCGTGGTACCACAGTCCCAACAAGTAACTACTGCTCTTCATATACAGGAGCCACAGGGCCCCCTGCAATCCCCTACAGCTGTATCCAGCCAAGCTGTGACTAATTACCTCATTTTCATAGTTAATACATGTAGGGAGGAAGGAGTAGTGAAGACTTTGAAGGAGAGTTCCTGATGGCTGGACTTTGATTTCTCCACTCAGAACAGAGCAGGGAGCCTGGGAGTGTGTCTACTTCGAAAATAGTTATTTTAGGGGAAAGTGGGTAGGAAGAAGTGTGTTTCCACTGACAGTGCTGTACTTCCTGAGGTGCTGGAGGTCCCAGATGGAGGCTACTGGAGCAGAGATTGATCCTTAGCACATATCCCTATGTCCTGTGGGTTTTCTCAGTTTCATGTACTCAACCATCCTTTTCCACTCCTGTGTCACTGCAGGCAGTGGCAGAGGGACACCCAGCAGATGATGCAAACCTGAATGTAATTTTGGAACACTTGATATCATTTTAGGTGTCTGCAGCTACTTGTGCACCTAAGTGTCATACAATAAATACCTAGAAAGGTTCATGGAAGGAGTGATCAATCAAATCCCATCTGAGTTGTCTCTTGGTCTCTCTGTTTCCCTTGTTCCTTTGTTAGGCTTGTTGCATTTGTATACAGACAACTCAGAAACTTTCTTAGGTGACCTTTGAATGTCTGCCTTTTTTCCTTTGTTCCATTTCCTGAGTTTTTCACTTAATGTTCTCTCTGCACTTTTTTCCTTTTCTGTGGATCTTGCGCTCTCTGTATCATCACTTAAGAGTTTTTTCTCTGTGCAGGTATTTACTTCAGCAGCCTCTTTTCGTGGTCTCTGTCCTTGCTGTAATCTTGGCCTCACCCTTCAGCCCATTTATTTAAATGCTTCAGTTTCTCTATGGGGCTGTCTTGAGTTTTCTTCCTGTTCAAATTAATTCCATCCTCTTACCTCTTACTGACATGTTCCAAAATAAGCCTTACATGTCCAATAAAAGTAAAAACCTCTTACCTTAGGTCCTGCTCCAAACGTGATGAAGTCAATGGAAAGAGTCCATCAGCTTCCAAAGAGTGGGTCTCATCTGCACAGCTTTCTGATTCTCTCTTGTGCTCATGGGCACTGTTGCTATTTATAAACCATGGTTTTCACATTGCAAAATATTTGTGACTCTGCTCTCACAGCCTTGGAGAATTACAAAAAAGAAAAAAAAGCAACGGAATATTTTAGGATCAAAATTAAATTGGAACTAAAAATAGAACAGGGTTGTTAGCCAAGAATTTAACCTCAGATGCAAGTATTTTTGTCCTTCAAAACAGACTAGGTTTGGAAGGTTTCTGCCATTGGGTCTTTTCTCCTCCACATTTAATGGCATCATGCATTTATTTTTCACATTCTTAACATATTTGCAAGCATCCCAAGTGACTTCTGAAAGGTGTAAGATATCTGCAAAGGCCAAGCACTCTCAATGTATGCTGAATGAATATCTTCGTGCCCTAAACTGAAAGGACCCAAATCACTAATTGGTTTTGCATCTTTACACCAATGCATTTTGTTCTTTAGTTCAAAATTAACGGAGATGTAAAGAAAATAAAAAATATTCTCATTATTAAACTTTCCAAAACAGCTTCAGAAACACTTGAGAAAGTCCAAAAAATTTCAGTCTGTGGTGACAAAGTCACTTGACACCTCTTTGCAGCCCAGCAGTTCTGGTTACCCCTTGGAGAGGCTTTGATTCAGATTCAGCATTTTGGTCTCTGCAGAAAGTAGAAGTCCAAAACTGATGAAACACAGAAGTTAAAGAACATGAAGCTCTCCTAAGATAGCCAGAGAAAATTTTAACTGCCCAATAAAGGCAGTGAATTTTGTCATAGTAGTAGTGAAATATTCTTAATATCACAAAAAGAAAAAAGAATGTGGCATCTGAGTTACTGCAGAAATTTTACTTGCAAAGCAGAAATCTAAAGAGTCAAAGGAAATGTCATATTCTTGCAGTGTGGCCTTTCTGCCACCATCTATTCCGTTAACTACTTTGTTAGTGACACCTGTATTATTACCTGATAAGAGCTGACTCCTTCAACTTTAATGAAGGCCCTGGAATAAATTCCCATTTGGAGAGAAAAGGTGTTTCAGCATAAGGTATCTTAACCTCCTCAAGCTCTTAGGTAAAGATTCTTCAAGATTAGGATGTGGTACACCTCACAGAGCTTTCTGTATTTTGTTCTTCTAAAGTGTAGAACTAAATAACAAAAAAGGGGTTTCTATTTCTTGCCAAAGACCAAATTCATTCTTTTATGACAATCTGAGCACGTTTTAGTGTCTGATTCCAGCCAAAGTGGAAGTTGAATCAAGTCTATGTGGTTATATTGATTTTAAGGTCTGATTAACAAGGTACTTCAACCTGGGTTTAATTTTACATCTGTGAACAGTCACTGGACTGAGCAGGGGAACTCATGGCCACAATCTGATGTGTATTCATGAGCATTTTTAAGGTCCCAGTAAAGGGCAAACACCTCAACTTATTTTGAAACGTAGGCTTAGGCACAGTAGGCAGTATTGCTGTTACACTAAATAAGAACACGCCTTCCACTGGTACAGCAGTGAGCAGGTTCACTGAAGTCAAAGATAACAGGTTTATGAGATTTGCACACCTGTCCTGCTGCTATCACAAAGTTACTAAGAGTAGCTGGACAAAAAATGTAAAAAATTATTTCATCCTCCAAAATCTGTTGGCACTGTTCTTATTCCTTAGAGCTTGATTTGGAAGAGAAATGTTAACTGTCCAAAAGCCCTGTTTTGTCATCTTTTGTTTCAGAGCTGAAAAGATGACCCACAGAGGTCCCTTCCAACCTCAACCATTCAGTCCTTCTGTTTTCTTCCTCTTAACACTTTTTTAACTTTTAAAAGAGATTTCTCTGCCAGGTAAACACCAGACAAAAAGTTCAAAGGAAAATGGGAGATGCTAGGGAGACTATAGCCACTACCACAGCAATGACAACATAAAACTGTACTGGTTGGTAGTAAGCAAAAAAAAAACCCCATAAGAAAAGTGGCAAAAATCAAAATCCCAGGTGTTTGAAATGTTCTGACTCTCAAGAAACAAAAGCAGCATTATTTCTGTTGCATTTCACTTGCGACAGTTTTTTGGGGAAAAAAAAATTTAAAATAAAATATTAAAAATATTTAAAGCTTATTTTTAAAAAAATGGTTTTTAAAAGAACTCAGTTTTTGTCAGGAAAATTGTGAAGTATTCTCTGATGTATCTAATGTCAGTATCTGTGTTTTCTCTCATTTTTCTAATCAGGATCAGAAACAAAACTAAACAAAACGGAACAAATGTTAAAATCTGTAATCTTTCTGACAACCTCTGACAGCTTGAAAGAGAGATGTAAGAACTCTCCCACTACTGAATACCTCATTTGGTAAGGGAGCTTAAAACTGGACTTGAGGATCCTCATCTTGTGAACATAGCTCAGCATCATCCCTATAGAATGGTGCCTATAGAAATCACACTCGGGGACCAGCTAACAAAATGTGCAGGCAACTGAGCCAGTAATAGAGAAAGGAAGGAAATTGAAAAAGGGAGTGGAAGAAAAGGGAATATTTTGTTGCATCTCCCTCTCCAGCCCCCTTTGTCTGCTTTGTCCCTCAAGGTTCAGCTACGTGGGCCTCATTGTGTGAACTCGTCTTTGATATCAGTGGGGACATCTACTTAAAAATTGATGCCATGATATGGCCCCAGGTATTTAAATTAACGAGATGTTAAATACTCTGTAGTTTTATCTGTAATTAGATGACATTGATGCAACTTGATCCCAAGAGTGATTTGTAATATTATGATTGTCCACTTAAGGCTTGGGGCCTGATCCACAGTCTGCTGACATCTATAAGAGTCTTTCCTTTGTCGTTTTTGGAAGCAAAACTCCTGGATCACTCTCACACAGCTCTCATTTATTTTTCTATCTGTTTATCAACATCTGTATGCAGATGTCTGATCCCTCCTTACCCCATCTCCAAACATTTGGGTTTGAATGTCCTTAATTTGGGGGTAATTTCAATTAATTTTTAACTGCTTTTTCCTTTGTAACTATATTTTGCCTTTTCATTCCTGGCTAATTGTCAGTTTTTGTTCAATATTTGCAAGTTTTACATTGAGTCATATTTCTTATGCTAATCCTCTTCATTTAATATGCTCACTAGAGAAGGTTGAAAAAATTCGGAATTTTTTTTTCAAGAAAAAAGGTATCAGTAACACTTGAAGTCCTTTTAGGCAATTTTTTACTCCAAATCTTCCATAGTTATTTTTCTTCTGCCCAGCACAAGACAATTCCAGTCCCAGGATATATTCTTATATTACCCACATGACTACAAGTATTTAAACACGTCCTGTTCAGTGCTGCCTGTGCCTGGCAGCATCCTTGGCAGCACTTTGAGGGATACAGTTCCAGGAGAACCCATGGCATGGGTCTATTGGTCAAACAAGAGTCAGTGTTGGTGTCAAGCATGGGAACCCTCTTAGAAACTCCATCCCTCCTTGAATTAGACCCTCTGGAGATAAAAAGGCAAAAAGTCAGCGCTGCTCCCATCACCTCATGCTGAACTTCACATTTGTCTCAGGCTGTTACCATCTCTCCCATGGCATTGAGAGCAGAATTGAGGGGCTTGGGAGGGTGAGAGTTCCCTGGCTGGGTGCAAAGGTCCTTCAGAGCACATAAAAGGCATTTGAATTTTAGTATTAAAAAGCTTCAAATTATGTAAGCACTCTGAGTAAACAAGCAAAAAGCCAACTAAGATGGGGAGAGAAGCAAAAGGCAGGAGTGTGAATGACTTGCTGATGCACCCAGGGCTTTGCCAGGATTTCTCGTTCTGGGAATTTCATCATGCTCAGCTCAGCTCCACTTGAACATCCCGAACAGAGGACTTTCTGCAGCTTCTTTGAGGAGGCTGTTCCAGGGCTCACTGTTCTTTCACAGCCAAACCCAGAAGCTCCTGAGGTTTCACTTTTGTCTCCCTTCTGCTCTTTATCACCCCATTTCTCCACAGCAGAATCCCTCAGGCTTCCTGCAAAGGACTCTCCTCCCTCTGGTGCGTGTGGAGCTGGGCTGCCCCGCCACTTGCCCTGTCTATACATATTTCAGTCTTTTAATCTTTCTTCTCAAGCCAGTTCTAGTGGCCCCTTCATTGTGCTCTCAGCTATCCCTGGCTCCTCCAATTTGCCTGTGGTAATGAGGTGCCCAGTGCCGAGCGCCGTGCTCCAGGTCCCGCCTACACGTGCTCCGCATGAGGGGACCACGGTCTTGCTGACACATCCTGTCTTTTCTGTTCCCTTTTTTTTTTTTCCCTTCAGTGATCATCATTCAAAATTAAAATAACATGGAAAGGCAAAGCAACTGAAATCAAAATCTAATGCATAATTAGATACAGCATGAGACAACAAACACGTCTTTGCTATCTGCCTCTGTATTGTAAACAATGATTACTTTACATGTTCAATGTGCCATGAAAGAAGAAAGAGCCTCTTGTGATGTTTTGTGAGAGCTTTGACTACATTTGCCCACTTTTCAAACAACAAAAAAATAAACTCACACTAACAAGGTGTATGTTTTCAGTCCTAAAATATGGGGTCACTCTCTGTTAAGGGGTCCATTCAATGATGAAATGAGATCAAAATGGTTGAGGCCACTGAAAGAAAGCAAGAAGGATTTGTCTGAAGTTCTGGTATACTGGCTATTATTTCAACCAAATAAGGATGCCTGGCTTTATTCTTCATGCTCCCTTGCCCCTTTTGAAAAACTGAAAAGAGAAAGGAAATGGCTAAGTTGTATCATGTATTACCTTGATGAGTGCTTATAACTCTTCATTCAGAGTTAATCATTAACCCAGGTTTTTGTGGTGATTGTTTTAACTATGAAGTTTCTACATGAAATTTGTGCAGCACATCACCATGAAAAAGAAAAAGCCAAACTGCAAAAATCAAATGAAGAGATTTTATGAGAGGGTGGATGTGCATGTGTGTATAGATCTATATATGCCACTGGTTTTATTTTAATACACACGTGAATATTTGTATATCTCTGTCAAAACTGCTGACCCTTAAATTGGAAGTGCTTTCTTGCTCAAAACCAGATTGCTTTGATCTATTTTTTTAAATGTATTTATTAATTTATTCTGTCCAGCCTCTGATATTCCTGCTTAGCCTGAGCAGTACTCTCAAACTGGGCAAAATACTGTCCTCCTAATCTCTTGTGTATTTAAAAAAATACATTTTTTGCTCATTTTGACAAACAATGAAAGGCCTGAAAACTTCTGTAAAGAGAAAAAATTATATCACCTCAGGGCTGTAGAAACCTGTTTGTGTTTTGATCATTCTGAGACATTTCATTTTAGTACTGGGATTGTTATTTTTGTATGCTAATTAACGTACATTTCAAACAATCTTGTTTTGAACTGAAAATCTGGAATTTTTTTGTTTTGAAACTTATGTTCCAACAATTAAAAAAAACCTATTTAATTAAAAATGCAAAACCATAAACATTTTCCATAGAAAGCCTTGATGCCAAGAAATCAGCATTTTCTGACAAAAGGCTTGTTTTGTGCGGTTTTTTTTTAGAAAAAGTCATTACCATCTCTAGCAATAAAAATGTGATATGGAAAAGGGATGATGTTTATTTGTTCCTGATGTAGCATAACCTAATCTGTCACCCACTAAAACGCAACAAAATTTCATGCAAGGTTAAACTATGATTAAATGCTAGATTGTTCCAGCCTGACCCTTGGAGTGCAATAAAGTATACACTTGAAAAATACACTTTATATAAATGTATGTGCATGAGTGTGGGCACGTGTGTTTGTCCGTGTGCACCTCGTATATAAATTATCTCTCGACCCATCCATCCATCCATTCATCCATTCATCCACTCACACGTGATCTTTACTCAAGCACAAATAGTTCAGATTCCTCTTGGAAGGATCTGCTCATCGTATTTGTTTAAGGGAATAATGAACTGTTGTTGACTTGTTTGTGCTCCATCCATGCACACAGCTATTAATTTATTAATTAATCCTCCTCAAAAGTCTTCTTTCTATATTAGTTGTCCTCATTTTCTATTATTTGACATCAATCCCACTAAACCATCACATCTTGTTTTACTGACTCAGATCCTGAATCAAACAGCTATTTCTTAAGGGTTTTCCAGTGAGTATATTTCATCTGTGCACTAAACTCTTGTGGTTAGATTTAGGTCTTGAATGATTATTATTCAGAAACAGCAAACTATTCAGCTTGAAACAAGAGCATGACTTTTTTTAGGTTTATTAAAATTGCATTAAGAAGTTTGGATTTTTTTCTAAAGCCAGTACTTAGAATGGCTGGAATTGTAATGTTTTTATATAAACTGTGTTTCTGCAACCGTTGACCCGGGTAATAAATAATTTATTCAGTATTTCTTTAAATGCTATTTTGTTTGGTTTAAACTCAAGGTTAAGCATATATATTTGCAAGTATTGTCTTCCTCTGCCTTTATATATATAGACAATAAATATTTAAAAGGTCATTATGGTAAAGATAGCTGAAAAACTTTGATTTTTTATCTCTGCCAGCTCATATGCTGTGGCCATTCTGGTGGCTCCCAAAATCTATTTTGTGCTGTAGATTTTTCATAGGAAATTAAAAATTGATAGCTTAATAGATCATTATACTTACTTTATGCAACTCCTTTCACAAAGTAAACAAATGAATTTAAGGAAACACAGAAATGGGCTGAGTGCAACATGCCCACTCTGAATAAAACACAGGGGGAAGTTGTAATAGCTCTAATTTGTTTATTTCTGTTAAAGGTGAGGTGAAGCCACTCACGTGGGACTGGGTAGAGCAGTAAGAGAGGGTGGGATGGGAGCCAGCCTTGGGTCACCCACGTGCCTGACAGAAGCTCTCTGGTACCTGCACATCCATGGCATGGTCGCTGCAAGGGCATTTTCTGCAAGAATACCATAGCTTTTTAAAAAAACCCCAATCTCTTCAGAGACCATTCCTTCTCCTGGACCGTGGCCTTTCTTCCTCCTCCTTGCACAAGCATGCAGATGCACACACACACACACACACACACTCTTGTGGCCCTGCCCTAACCCCTCAGCACTCCCTGCCTCCTTTCAACTACCTCTGCTATCCTCTGTCCCCATCTGAATAGCACAGTCGATTAAGAGGAATTGATGGATCAAGGCAAAATGCCCAGCAGCTATAATTTTCCCATCCCACCCCAGGCAAAATTTTTCCTATGTGAATGAAGCTGGGAAAAAAGGAGAGAGAGAAAAAAAAAAGATTTTGACAACAGCCCCCAAAGATAACTCGAAGAAGCTGGTACATCCATTTGATTAAACCTCACAGACAGCACCAGCTCCAGGGTTTTCCTAGATCTGAATCCTCTAGTACTTCCCATCGGATTTAAAGCCCCCATCCCTCAACATCTCTTTGCGCTGAGTGCAACAGCAGTGAAAAAAAGAAACAACCAAGCCATGCCTTGAAACAGTTTCTAATCCCTCTTGCTTCTTTCTGCCTCTGTCCGAGAAGATGCTTTTTCCCCGTGGGGCCTGGAGGTTTGGTTTGGCCCCAGCCAGGGGAGACAGTGCTCTGGGTGGGCGAGGGGCCAGGGCTGCCCCCGCTGCCGCAGCCCCGCCGGCAGCCCCGCTCCCGCCGTGCCGAGTGGCAGAGCGGCTCTCTCCTGCTGCTTTCACATGTCACAAACAATTGCTCTCATCGCTCATCATATTGAAGTTGTCAGGGCTCTCTGACGCCGATAATTTGTGTGAGTTGATCATACTTTGGTAAATCAACAGGTCACGACCCTTGACCCATCAGCCTGGTGGCTGGCGGAGAGCCACCTACAAATCTTCTGACGGGGACAACAGAGAGTCTGTGAACTGCTCAAGTGCTCTTGTCGATCAGCTGCCACCAGAGAAGCCAGTCCCCTCTGCCCTGCGCCGCTGGAGATGTGCTTTACTGTGAGCACAACCTCCTCTGCAAATCCATCTTAATTTCTTCCCATCTGTTTGGGTATGTACACGTGAGCACATGAGCATTTCTTTAAAATTTTTATTTTCACTGCAGTCACTCGTAACGAACTTTAGCCTCCTCCATATGTTTTAAATAGAGGATCCCAGCATGGGAGATAAGAGGAACACTACTCAAGGTCCTACTCCAACCCCAATGAATTGCTCTCACCCTAGATGCATGCAATGGTTAAGTTTCCATGGCAGCTTTATGGGCTTCTTTTATAAAACTTTATTGACTCACATGTTCTCAAGTGGTGGCTCTGACTCTTTCTTTTCCTTTAGTTACAGTGTGTATGTTCAAGATGCCTTTGGTTCTTTGCTTCCCTGTTTTTCTAATGTATAGGATTCCTGACCGAAACCTTGAAGTACAGACCATGCAAGGGAGGGTAACACAGGCATCTTTCATTACCCATGGTCTTCAATAACTCAGCAGCTAAACCAGCCAGAGGAGAAGAGAGACCTCTGAACTCGAGCACGAAGGATACTGTGCAGATCAGCTGGAGGGAAGTCAGGAATGAAGAGGGTTCAACTTCCAAACTGCAAAGTTGTTGAAAGTTGCATGCCCTGCAGAAAAGACACAGACAGAATTCTGTAGCAAATGGGAGTTGCAGGCACAGCTGGCTTAAAACTACTGCTTCTTATAGGAAAAGGCAAGGAGAGTTTCTTTTTTTAGCAGATAGCCCAAACATTGTCTTTGGCTGCTGCTTCTCAAGCATAGGCACCCAGAGCTAACTCCTCTGCTTTCATGAGTGGTGTGGGTATGGTAGAGAGAGGACGGATGGTGTGAATTTGTAATTCCAATTACAAAGGCAACAGCTGGCTCTCCCTGCTTTGATTGCCAGGTGTTCATCTGATGCCACATGTTCATTTCTGGGCCTTTTATAAATATGCTGAACAAATGAAAGTACCCATACTCCCCTCTCCTGCACTTGAATTTAAATGCAGTGATGTGAAAAATAAATAATATAATCTTAGTTTTTGTGGGGAGCCAGCAGAAATCCCAGCTGATTAGTCATGCAAATAAAGGAATTGAGAGGTTTCCACTGCCCTACACATTTTCCACAGAACTTTGCTTTTCTTCCCACACTTGAGTTCTCCTGCTTCACTGTTGGCTAATCCCCTGCTGTGGAGCAGGCAGAGCCCTGGCACATGATATGCTCCAACCTTGGGCCTGGATTCCTGGTTCAGTGATCCTCCAAAATAAGCAGAGGTAGCAATGGCAAACTCCAAGTTTCCCTCAGTCATTGCCAGAGATGCTGTGGGCACAGAAGCCATTGAGAAATGGTTTCCCACCTGAAAATGCCCATTTTTCTTTGATGCATTGCACAGGTTTTTGTTTGTCTCTTTAGAATAAATTTTGGACTAACCAGAAGCATCTGCTTTTTCATTGATTTTGTAATAGCGCCTAGAGATCCCCAGGTGCCCTGTGGAAACGGAGTGTGAGCCATGTGAGAGAGCAGTTTGCTGCTGCACCAGGGGTCTAAGCTTTTCCCCATGGCAGAAGAAGGAGGAGCAGAGCAAGACTGTGAAGGAAGAGAAGAAAAACGGACAGTGAAATTCATCTGCCCTGCTCTGAAGCTGGTGTGATCCAGGAGCTCATGCTCAGGAGCCACTTCACTCTGGCAAGCCCTACCAGTGCACAGGAGGGAACATGAGCAGTCCCCTCGTGCAGTCCTTTGCATGCACATGGCTGTGAAGAAGACCTTCCAGCCTGTGGTTTCCCAGTTATAACCATGGCAGAAATCCAGGATATGCATAAATTTCCAATTCCCAGGTCATAGATACATAGCTAGGTCTCCACCATATCAAGCCACCATATCTGTATATGCATCCTGCAGGTTTACTGCTGTCCCAAACTTTCCCCATATTCTCCTAAAAATGCAAATCACTGTGTTCTCTCCACCCATCCTGGAATGTCAACATCTGTGAGTTCCTTCCCAGTGCTTGTGAGACTGGACACAGCCTCCAGGATGGGGTGATGTCTGCAGCTGCTGCATCCCAACATCTGAACTTCTCCTGCCTGAGCGGGAGTGCCCATCAGAGAATGGCTACAGCAGGTCCAGCAGGATCTATGCAAGCCCAGCCCCCAAAACCAGAGACTGGTCACGGAGAAAGACGTCAGTGACATCCTAAACTGGCAGCAAGGCTCCTCTCCTCTGCCCTGGGTGAATGTGAAGTATTCCAGAGAGCAGAACAGGCTGGGGTGATGAAATGCACACTTACCATGTCACATTAAAATCACAGCAAAAGGAAAAGCCTGACCTGCAGCCATCCGTGCAAAGATTATTTTACACTCAAAATAGCGCTGAACACAATTGTTTTTCAGCTTGATAAAAACCAAACAGAGGTAGGAGAAAGGCAGAGTAATCCTGCATGTTAACTGGCACAGCCACTGGAAAAACATACAGAGTGCAGATTGTCTCCTCTGAGGCAGAAATGAAACGTAATTGGCTCTACCACACTATAACAGATGCTCAAAAAACTATTCACAGAATAATATACGTGTGTATGTATATGTGTACACTTGTGCACAGAAAACTCTGTCTATAACCCAAAGCTCTTTCTTTTGCCCTGTGAAAATTTGATGTTTTTGACCGAAATTATGGTTTGAGGCTGGAACTATTTGTATTAAAACCTCAGGTTTTTAAATGCTAAACTAACAAAAACATTGCATATTTTAGCTTCCCCTTTAGCTCATCTTAATTAATGTGAAGCTTAGATTGAAACTTTTTTTTTTAATTGCTTGAAAAAAAGGACTTTTTCAGCAGTATTTTTCCACTTTTTTACCAGTCCATTTTCATTGTTAGTTATTGCCAATGCAAAGTGGCTGAGCAGTTGTACCAAATGAAAATGTATAATGGTTATTTGATAGCAGAAATGAACAGAGTTATCAATAAAACAAAACCAATTTCATCCTGTGAACAGAGGAAATTGTCTCTTTGTCAAGCCAAATATTAAAACCACAACAAAATTAGATTCAAGCAGAAGAAATGCAAGATCTGAGAGAAAAAATATTCCAATGCTAGTAATATTTAATGGAAAGATGAAGCCAAGAGAGATAAAAGAAGTCTAGGAGTGATAATAGGCAGAAAACTAAGAATTGTTGCCACAGAACATGGCACTGAATAAAAAATTGGCAAATAGACATTGGAAAGATAAATGCAAGGAAATCATTTCACTGTGAAGAAGTTCTAATCCTTGACTAGCCTGATCACAACCATATTACACATTTATTTTAGGGTGTCATGTTGGCAGGGAGAGCCTGCAGACCTAGTGGAAATAAGATGAAAAGCGATGACAATAGCAACTTAAGCTTTCCGTAGCTGTGGAAACCCATTTTCTAAATGAAGTGTAAGGGATTACCATTTGTGTTTCTCTTGGCTAAAAGGAGGTGGGTTACAGATACTGAAGGAAACTCTCTTCTCTCCCTGCCTGCCCCAATATTCACATCAATTTGAGCAGAGCTTGCTGGGGGTATACAAGAAAGGAGAGACTGGAGTTAAGAGCCTCTTCTTTCTGGAGAGTAGACTCTTGTGGAGTCATAGGAAATGAGAAAAGGAAAGTTTCAAGCAGATTTCAGCCTGACTTATTAGGAGCTTGACTGGACCAGAACCAGTAAGTCTGTTCCAGGCTACGTGCAGTGTTCTCAGGAAGCTGGGAGAGATATTTGTGTCACAGAGAACAAGCTGGAGCTTTTCAAAAGAAAACCTCTTACCTGTTCTGTTGGGTTTTTTCAGAAAGAGAACTTTTTCCTTTTTTGATCCTTTCCCCCTGTTTTAGTAGATTCCACACACCTATATAATCTTGGCATGTTCTCTTTTTCCAGCTGGTAATTGTATCTGGCTGTAATTTGAGCATTTTGGGCTTCTGCCTGACTTCTGGGAGCCATCAGACCCAGCTGGAGCAGTGGCTTCTGAGGTAGGTAGGATCCTCTAAACTGGCATTTTGCAGCAGGAGCTTTCTCTCACTCTCTCTCTCTCTGGGTTCAATTATGAGTTCTTAGTACTACTGCTAATACAGTAATTCCCTTTAACAAAAATATAATATGAAACCTTAGCAATAAGGATAGTGTGGACCTCCATGGGTGCCAGCATCAGTCGAGTGCATCCCCTTGTATAAATCCTGATTGAGAGATGCAGGGGCTGCCCCAGCCACCTCATCTTTGCATTACCCATGCCTAATCCACCTCAGGCTCTTCTCGCTGCCTTGCTTAAGGTTTTGCAAAGTCAGAGCCAAAATGGTCTTCCCATCACAAGTCAAAGGCAAGAGCCATGGGGAACCTGGGAGGGTGGATTCCCAGAGTCCTGCCTCAGCCATTAGCCAACACAGCCTCTCTCCTGATAAGAACAAACAGAATTTGGCTGCCCTTTATCCTGTTGTGGGTAACACTCGGTGGTTTTGAGAAGATACAGCCAGTTTTTTTCTTGTTTGCTTAATCAAATACATCTGATTTTTATGCAAGTTGCCCTGAACGAGGGAAATATTCTGTTTGTATCAGCTCCTGTTAGCCTGGAGCAAAATAGCCATTAATTTTTTTAAGATGAGTTATTTTGAAAAGTTGGGAATCCAGTTGCAAGTGGAATGGCACCAAGTGGAATTCCAATATGAGTGAACTGTGAATCTTAGTGCTGATTTTGTACTACATGAGAGGGAAAACTGAGAACTCTGAGGAAATGTAGTCTTTGTTATTGAGCTATACAATTAATTAAGGACAAGACATTTATAATCTTTCATTCTTTTATCAGTGATTCTCTAGAATGTCTTGATATAACATAGTTTCATTTTTTCTGTAGTCTGGGCTGCAAATCCCCAATTAGGTTATACTTTCTGTCTTCACCCCTCCTTATGTCCTTTACTGCTTTTAGGAAAGCAAGAGTTTTCTGTGGTTTATTTTTTGGTAAGATGTTACATTCTGTTCTCTGCACTCCACAGTGACTTCCCGGACATCAGCCTGGGTCAGGATGAGCAAGAGAGGAGCTCCAGGACTGCACAGCTGAGATCAGTGAAGGCCCACCTTCAAAAGCAAAGTGGACAAACCAGGTCATCTCAGACTCTGTCCACCTCCTGCTTCTCTCTGACCGGTTAGAAAATAACATGGATTTCATCTCACTTTCTTCCTGTCTTCATTCCTCCTTCAAACAAAAGCAGGAGTTCTTCCTGACAGCTGATGAAACAAAGTCTGCTTCATCCCAAGTGAGCTATTTTTCCCCCCTTGAAATTTCTCCCTGTATTGAGAGCTGACCTGGGAGGGTTTTTGATGTTCACCGGGTGGGCTGAGTAAACCAATTAGGAGGGGTAGGAGGAAGGACAGGCTGTATGTGGCTACAGGTCAAGGCTGGGATTTGAGACGGAGGTTCGGTTCTCAGCCCTCTGGCAGACTTCACTCACCTTGGTGAGCGTATTTATAGCCTCTCCACGCCAGCAAAGGAAGAGGATCACGCTCCCTTTTTACTCCTGCTTCCTTTCTCTGTTGGAGCAGAGATCATCTCTTGCTGTGCTTACATTCTCTGGCACTATTAACTGGCCCAATTTGGCTTGAGAGCTGTAAATGCTAAAATTTATCAGATGCTTATACACAATTAAGTGAATCAGATGCCCAAACATTCTGATATATCTGTGGTCAGACACTGGTACCAGGGGAACATCTTCTGCCCTGATTGTTACCTGTTGCCTTCCCAACATCACAGAACAATGAGGTGGCTGCCTGGCCTAGCAAAAAATGATGCCAATTCTCACTAATTTTCCTCATCCATATTTCCTCACTACAACCCTTGACAGATGGTTTAGTTGCTCTATTTTCCTAAGCTTATCTCAATACTGGAGGAAAGTAAGAAACCTATATTCATTGCCTTATTATTATTTTTATAATGACAGCTGCCCCAAATGGTAAACCGAACAAAAATGGAAGAGCACAAGAGTCCCAAGTCTTTCAGAAAAATCAGGATATCTAATACTGTATGTGATAGTCTGAACATACTAGGTACATTTCACTGTCACTCTGAAAAACTTCTAGAAATGCAGCCAGACAATAAAATTAGAGGCTAAGAAAGAAGCAAATTCTTCACTTCTAGAGAGATAAAGAATGTTTGCCTTGAATCCCTAACCTAATTCCTTACTTCTAGAGAGATAAAGAATGTTTGCCTTGAATCCCTAACCCCTCTGAAGTTTCCCTAGCAGGTTTAATTTGATTAGCAAATACAACTCTGGACCATAATGTTATTAACCTTTGGCTCTTTTCAAGGAAACAGACTTTTCTTGTCACATTCTGTGAGTCTTGCACAAATGATGTCACCTTTATGCATCATTAGTTTCCCCACATGTAAAATGGCATGAACCAAAGAATCAGGAAGCAAAATCTTAACATACCAAATGGCATTTGGTGCCTAAATCCTGTCAATGAGATGCTCTGCATTTGTAAGGCACCTCTCATGAAGTATTTATACTAATGATAACGAAAAGTCAAACAATGGGAAAGGTGGTCCTTCTTGCTGTAGGGACTATTCCTGGGAAGCAATGTAACTCAAAAGCTTTACAGACTGAATTAGGTGTAATCCTTACGGGATCACTAGCAGCTCATAAATAACTTTTAATGAGATTTCCAGCAAGTAAAATTGCACATGGGAGGGGAAAAACAGAGAAAGCAAGGGAAAGAGAGGGGAAAAAATGCAAGAGACAATGTCAATGAAAAATTAAAATGTTCATGCTATCCCCCTGTTGTTTCATATGTGTACACAAAAAGAAAGCAGGGATGGTTTCAGTAAGACATTATTAGTACCTAAAATATTTAATTAACTGATCCAAAAAGGGAAAGACTTGCTAAAGGTCACTGCAAATTCAGTGACACTGGCCACTAATCTATTCAAACTTATAGAGCTAAATCTAAGGCATGTTCCAGAGTTAAGCAGGGAAATAAATCAAGGTTTGCAAATGTCATTTAAGTTTTCACCTGTCCCAAGATTCAAAATTATTGGCTTCACAATGAAAAGCATATGTTGCGCCCCTTGCCTAGGGAATAGTAATGAAGTGAGGCAGACACTCTCCAGTTCTACACTACCATCTCTCCCCTCTTTATTTCCCATCGAGTAAAAATAATTACTGTATACTTGAGGGAGCATTTCTCTCAGTCTGCCGATAACTGCTGCCATGTTGGCTCTTCACGAGCTGCTCTTCTTCCTTGTGGGACTATGATTTGATTTATGAGAAAATAGTTGGCAAATTGCGATGTCCATCTTGATGGATGACATCATTTGGGCCATTTTGCTGATCATGTATGACTAACTTTTTTTTTCTAGTACTGTTGCAATTGATCAAGTGCTGCAGCACAGCTGAGTTAAGGAAAGAAGCAGGATGGGGGGGATGAGGAGAGAGGGGAGGAAAGAGGTGGCAATTGCCTGTGCTCTGTAAGAACTGGAATGGCATTCACAGAGCAGAATCCTCTCTTTCTTAGTTCAGCTCTAATCTAATTGAAGAGGAATATAAATTTTATAGACTGAAAATAACACAATGTATACGCAACAACAGGATTAAATACAAATGCCCCAGCCCACCACACTAAAATTAAAGGTAAAAAAAAAAGAATAAACCCTGAGTATCGTGTTTTATGCTGAACCCTCTATGTCTAATCCTTTTGGCACTCAAGTTATATTACCACTCATTACAGTTAACTGCTACTGTATATTATGTAGGAAGGGAGGTGGATGCATGTCCTCTAGGCCAGATTTGACATCTATAGGATTACATGACTTACAGATGGCTGCTTCAAATTTAAGGAGATTTTGATCATGGTAGGTCCCTGTTTTTTAAGCTGAGATCTCTGCAATCCTGGGACTAGTAAGTGGTCCCTGAAAAATGACCAGGAAACCAACTCCAATCCCAGTGAGCCAATCAGATAGCCCTTCCCAGCACCCACAGGGCAGTCAGCAAGGGCTGGCAGCTGTGGTTACCTTAGACAGACTCAGCCAGGAACCTCTGCAGGGACTGTTGAAGAACATGCAATGTCCTTTTCAACTGTGGATAGATCCATAGGAGCTTGGCTGGTGTATGGCAGTGGACACTCCAGCTTGACCACAAAAAGGATCTGTGTGGGAAGCAGAAAGAAAAACTTACCACACTTTTGGGGAGGACAGTTTTGCTTTAGTGCATTTGCAGAGGTTCCCAGTAGACTTTGATTAGTTTTTCAGTTATCCCAACCATGTACATATGTGTGAAATCAATCTACATCCTCCAGGATTGTTTAGCCTCTTCTAGTAACTAAGAGGCTGATACTGATAAGACAAAATTAGAGATTCAGAGACCTTACATCAGTAAGAGCCACTGCAGGATGACAGGAGACAACTGACATTATTTGAAAGAAGAAACTTTTTCATCATGAAAACAATCAAGTTGTGGGATGTCCAGGGGGACAGAGCTGTCTCCATCCTTGGAAGTTTTGGGAATACAGCTGGATAAAGCCATGATCAATCTACTCCAACCTCATTACTGAACATTCTTTGAGGAGAAGATTGGACTAGAGACATGCTGACACTGTTTCCAACCTGAGTTATCCTGTGATCCTACATGGTGGCTTTACAGAGCAGGGACTGTTTGAAGGCACTCTGCATGGCCAGCAAAACAGGGAGTCAGGCAGCCAGTCTGCAGTTTCCTCATGCCAGTCCTGATCAAGGATAACTGCTCCTCAGAGATGAATGTGCTTTAATATCTGGGAGATGTTGGTAGCAAGGTGCCAACACTTAGTTTGGCCCTGCATGTTTCAGGTCATTTCAACCAGCCAAAGGTTTAAGGACGTTGCAGGCAGCAGTGCTCAAGCCAGAGCCTGAAGTTGGATGGTGCTTCATCCTCTACCAAGCACACTGGAGGGCAGCCAGCCTCAGGGACGGTCTTGCTTGGAGAAAGGAAGGATGGCTGCTTGAAACCAGCTACGGTCCTCTAAAAGTTCATCAGTCAAAGAGACTGCTTCTTTATGTATAAACGGTGTCAATGGTGCTAATGATTAGGAGAAAAAAAAATTAAAAAATAAAGTATTTGATAGATTTTAAAAGAGCTTCATATCCTGCAAAATTACCTCTCAGACCAATAGATTCATAAGTTGGAATGTATTAGCATTGCCTCTGCACAACACATGTGCTTTTAAATCAGTTTATCCAACTGTTGCCTTAGTTTTAAAAGCACTCTCTTGTCTATCCTGAAGGAATATTTGTAGATTGGATTTTTCTGTATGGTACCTTCCAGGGGATTTTTTTTAAATTATGAACAGGCTATGAAAATCTAAGATCCTAGATGTTTTTCTCTTCCAGAGACTGCTCTGGATTTCTGGTTGACTCTAGGGCAATCATTTACCTGTAAACTTCAGTAGACAGTTGATAAAACTGTCTTTGTCATGTCTAGGTGTCCGTCTTAGGATGTACCTATAGAACATATCCATTATTCAATATTTCCAGCAGATTGGGCTTGCCAAAAGGAGCTGGAAAAAAAAAATCTGGTTTATAACTGGGGAATAAAAACTATGTTCAGGAGAATTAAAAATGAGTATTTTTCTATGTCTCAGTATTTCTGTTCTCAATATGTCAATAGGGGCTTTTTTCTAAATTGTTTTATTGTTTCTCTTTTGACTAGGTCACCTAATTCTTTTATGGACACAGTGGGTTTGGTTTGGGTTTGTTTGGGTTTTTTGGGGGGAGGTGTTTTGGATTTTTTTTGCTTTCTTTTAACCTGGTTTTCATATTTTGCTGCAAGGGGCAATACATAAAATTTTACAAGGCTTAAGTTTTCTTTACATTTCCTAAATGCATGGATCTGCTTTTCTCATTAGCTAACTGCTGCTCACTGATGAACTCGCTGCACTTTTAATTCTTGGTAAAACACTTTCTGCACATTTCAGTGTTTCACTGTTTTATTGAATGGTCACAGCCTTTTACCAAGGCTGATTTTTATCTGTTGCTGCACTTCTTCAGCCAACTTTATCATGTTGAAATTATAATTTTCAAAGGAATTTCCTTTCTCTCCCTTCTCTCTCCTAGCTGTAATTTAAAGTGCTTAACTTTATTGCTATATGAATCCTGCCAAAAGCACACTTTTATGGTACCAGTTATCCAGAATGTCCTGTAGAAGTGTGGGACACAGAGAGAACAGAGTGTTTCATATAAACTGCTTTCCCATTAACTGTAACAATAATCATCTTGAAATATAGTGTTTCATCTGAAGATGTCTCACTCCCTCAGAAAGCCTCCAAGTTGGTAAATTAAATCTGAGAATCTTCTGGCTTGTGGGAATGAGCAGGTTGGCTTAGGCTAGCCCTGAGGTCGCCCTGACATATTTATGAAAAAATATGGGAAAAGGGTTGGAAAGGATGAGCCTTCACTCCCACCCTTGCTCCAATACTGAAATGATTCAAAGCGTTTCTTGGCAGATCATGCCAGTCCCATGGCACTGGACACAGCTTCCAGAGAGAGACAGGGGCCCAAGCCCTGAAATAATATGTTTCAGAAAAAAGGATGAAGGACATCATTATTAAGTCTGTTACAACTCCATGGAATCTAGAGTTCACTAAGACACCTGAGGCTACCAGCCTGTGGCTACCAAGGGACCACCTTGGGGATGGGAAATGCTGCAGCCCTACCACCACCAGTCTTTCCTGGTTCTGCATCAGTGGAACACTGGAGACTTCATGATTTGTCTAATTGCTGCTGAGTGTTCTGTTGTTTGGAGCCCAACAGAAGGACGAAAATATTAGGTCAGCATGGTGGGACACAGACATCCTTCTTGGTGAGTGAGGAACACTCTTGACATGAAAAATCCATCCTGAAAAACCAAGGCCGTGGAGGAAGAGCTGACCTTCCTCTCTCCATCCTACAGACTATGCCCTGGTGTCCACCAACCACCCCAACTGGAAGGCATGACATCCTCATGCTCTGCAGGTTTCTGGCCATGCTGAGTCCCTCCAGAAGTGCCTCACTGGAGCAACCCAGCCCAGCTGTCAGGAGCACAGGTCAGTCGGCCTGAACCCAGCCCAGAAGTCACCTGTCCAGTCCCCTTAGCCCTTACCCTGTGGGAGACACTGCAAGGAGCCCTCCTACCTGCTTAGTCCCAAGGACTGCTTTCTTTCCCAAAAGCCCAAACTGGAAGTCAGACTATCTGGACTGGAGCCAAACATCTCTCAAGTCTGAGAGCAGAGTCTTTTCTCCTGGGTGAATTTTAACTTCTGTGGATTTTATTTCTTTAAACATGGGGTATGAGCTCTCCATGTAAATACCTCAGGAAAAACAAACCCCCAAAAACAACCAAAATCCATACATGTCAACATTGCCTACACAGAGAAGAGAATCCCCGCCTGCAAGATGTGAAGGACAGCAGGATTTACCAAAACACCTGAGCAACAAGCTTGGTTTTCAGAAGTACTCTGCCTCTGGGCGGTCCCCATGCAGCCCATGTAGGTTTTTCCTTCAGTTGCATCAACAGCAATTTGTCTCCAAGTTTCTCATCTTTCTATAAAATGTCTTATTAATTTCTCAAACCTACTGATTGTGCTGGAGAAATTCCCAGAGAAATAACCAGTGTTCTCACAGGCATGCCAAGACTCACTCCCGAGCTCACTCAGGCCATAGCAGCACTTGTTTTTCTCCTTATTGTCACGTGCCCTGCTACCCTCTGTCAGTATTAGAGCCTGTTGCTCACACCATTAAAATACTTTCTGAGGGCCAGTGGTGTCTAGGAGCACTCAGGGCACAAGCAGTCCTTGATCTGGGCAGGATTTTGCCTCCGAGGCAGATCCTATCATGCATGTGCCTCTTAAATGCCAATCCAGGCACACCATAATGACATTTCATTCCTGGGTATCACTTTTCTCCAGTAGACACCTAAGCCCTGTACAAATAAAAACATAAGCACAAGAAGAACAAAAACACCCTCCTGGGACACGCATGTGAACAAGGGTAGGAATCAATAAGGAGAAAACACTTCCATGCCAATGCAAGACCTGGGAAGGAGGGCACCCAGGGATGCTCTGGCTTCCTCGTTCCCAGCCCACCCTTCCACCTCTGTGCACTCTTTGTTCCTCTCAGAGATGGTCTACACTGCTGCCTGATTGCCAGCACAGGGGGTCCCATGATGCAGGAGTCTGCAAGATCACAGTGCTGCTCCTAGGAGGCAGCAGGGATGGTGTCTGATTTTCCACAGAGAAAATTCAAAGCAGAGGGAGAGGGGGAGGGATAAAATGACCCCGTGTTTCTCATATTGTAATGGTTATTTATTTTGTTTAGAGAGCACACATCCCAATGCATCTGGTTAAAAAAGAAACTTCCTTAATTATGCATAGGGCTTTGACTCCCAAAAGATATGTTAGGTAAAAAAAAAAGAAAAAAGAAGCCCAAGAAACAATCTTCCGTTTGTTTGGATGCTCGATACACTCAATTGTGAAAGAACTGTTCCTCTCCAAGCCATCATTACCTATGTCTGTGCATTTTTATTTGAGTCTCAGCTTACTGTGGAAGCCTTCTGCTTTGATTCTCATCCTCTGTACCTTTCCTTCTCAGACTATGGTTTTCAGGGGGGCTGCAGTGTAGAGAAAATCAAGTGCTACACAGAAACTGCCTGATTTCCCCAGGAATTTTTACGTGGAATCAATCTATGATTCGGAAAAAAGCAGAATAAATCAAATCAAATAACACTCGCGCTGAGCATATTGATGAGGGCATGGATCAAGCAGGACAGACATCCAGTTATGTAAATGATAGCGTGGGGAGCACAGCTTTGTTAAAACAACTCGGGACGGCTCCCAGGGGCAGAGCTTAAGTCAGAGTAACCCAGGATTTCCTCTTTGAATAAAGGTACATCAGTGTAAATGAGAGCAGATCCATGTACTACAAACCCAGGCTGTTTTCCCCATCGGTAGGAGAAGTGACAGCAAAAGCAACAAGGACCCTTCAAGTTTGTCCTGGTTTTGGTGAATTTTTCATTAATGTCAGTGGGGCCCACAGTGGCTGAAGCTGCACTCCCAAGGCCACTGGTGGGTTGGATCATTTTGGCAAGAGGCAGCTGCAGCCATGAGTTTTCTCCTACCCCACAAACAGAAGCATTGTCGGGAGGCCCTGCTCCCCTGTGGCCAAGACAGCCTCAAACTCTCTGTGAATCCAACACTTGGTGTGGTAGAAAGGCAGAAACAGAGCGGCACATCACCTTTTCTTTACAGTGTTGGTGACTCAGCGCTGGTGCAGGTTGCCCAGAGAGGTTATGGAGTCTCCCTCACTGGAGAGGATGGTACTCAAGAACCATCTGGACACAATCCTGTACCATGTGCTCAAGGATGACCCTGCTTGAGCAGGAGTTTGTAACAGATGACCCCTGTTATCCCTTCCAACCTGACCCATTCTGTGATTCAGTGACTGGCCAGGAAAACCTGCTGGCAATCAATACCTTTTTGGGAGGGCAGGGACAGTTCTGTCTTAGAACTTGCTTCCCCAATATTACACATGTGACAGCACCTTATAGTTGTCTTTCCACCACAGGATCTGTGGTGCTTTTTAACTTTCAAACTCTAACTTTTTAAGAATATGGACCATATCACATTTAAAGAACTGGAACCACGCTTCCAACTTCATTGGCCAATAGCTTTATAAGCCATTAAGATAAATCTTCTTGGTGCAACAGCAAATTCCATTTTTCCTGGCTGCTTTTACAAAATTATCCAGATATATTATTCCTTCTGAGGTTTTTACCCCTGCCAGAGATACTTAGAAAATAAAAAACAAGCCAAACCAACACACCTGAAAAATCTTTGGCAATTGTACTTGTCCTTTATTTGTTTCAAAATAAATTCTTTTTGTAGTGTTTGCCTGATTATTTTATCAAGCAAGGGAAGTGTGTGTTTGAAGCAAAGATGATATTTGCAGAAGCAAGGAAGACTTTCTCATCCCTTACAATGAAGAGGGAATGAATCAAAATAAAAATGGTTTTGATTATAATATGAAGGCTTACAGTGAGCAAGCTGTATGTGGTTTTTGGCAACACTATTTGAGTGAGTAAGAATTGGAGCCAATCCTGCAAGATGAGTAGGTCTGAAGATAATGTAGACTATAAAGAAATATTTCTGTTCCTTGCTTCGAATTCCATATGTTAGTTGACTTATTTGCACCTCTGAACAGCTCTGAATTTAACATTGTCTCTTAATTGTTTCTCAGCTGGTTTTTTGTGGGTTTATGGGCTAATTTGCAGTGTCAATGTCAGCAGTTCTGGTTTGGAGCATGTAAAGGCATCTAAACAAAGGGATTTTTAGGCTGAAACAATGTATGGGTTTGGTATGTGTGGAGAAGTAGTGCAATACTGGAAAAACAGAGCACAGAATATTACAGGTCGTTGTGTGAGGAAAGCGCCTCTTTCCTACCACTATTTTTAAGTTTTAAAAGCATTTAAAAACCTCAGAGGCATTAAAGTGTATTTTATTTGAAAAAGTGGGAATAGGACAGAAAAACACTGTAGTCCATTAGATGGCATAAGTGTAACAATGGAAATTCAGGGAAATAAATCAGAAAAGAATGTTTTGTCTTGTGGATTTACTATTGCCCATAGCTTGTGGTTTCAAAAGTGAAGGGGGAGGAGGAAGGAGGAAGAGAGGAAAAAAAAGATGATTATAATTTTCCAACATTTTAAAATGAAAATCTAAACAAAAACTAACTCAAAATTCCAGCTACAAACAACATTTGTCATTATGAATATTTGGTTGTTACTCATGGATATGTATTAATAAAATACACTGATTTCAGCCAATGCCCCTAGTCCAACTTTAGAAGTGTTTAAAGGTCAGGTCTGGATTCATATTGCAGCAAATGAACCTTATCTCTGCACTGTGCCAAAAAAAAAGCCACCTGAGTCTGAACAACCCTGCACTTTAAGCTGCTTAAAACCTTTAGCCAGGCATGACTCTGGTGAAGTTTAGTAATTTCTAACTGTACACTTTCATCATTTGTAGAGCCTACAGTGTTAACCCTTTTGCTTGCTTGATCTTTAAATGGGTGAAGAAAGAAAAATACTCTTGAGTAACTATTCTATGTCTGGAAGAATAGGAGTTCATGGACTTGGTCATAGGTCTTGCTGTCTTGTGAATAAAAATAATCTACATTGAACCAAAAAGAAAATTACCTATTAGGATTATGTAAAAGAGCATTGCATCTCCTTAAGCATCAAATTACCAAGATATGTTTTTGCAAAAGAAAAAAAGGTCAGTTACAACTATTAAACTTGTATATTGTTTTATACTAAGCCCTTCCAATGGCCTCTCTGAGGGACTGTTTAGTTTGTATTAAACTCTAATAAACTCCAGGTGTGGAGGACAAACTGAATAATAAGAACCCGATGGACCAGACTAGTTAAAAATAATGTGGTACATTCCTAGTTCTCTGCATTTAATTTATTGTTAATCATTGTTATTACTTACATTTATTGGGTAGTTTTTCTAGATTTATTAGGCACTACATTTAACAGTGTTATCGCTTGTAACTGACTATCAGTGGAATAGAAAACATATTTTCTTAAAGAGTCTTACCCTAATTAGTAAGTTGTTTCCCTATTGAAATAAAACAGACCCTAGGAGAGTCAAGTTGACTGACTTTTTTTTTTAAGTCAGAATAAAAGATCAACTAGGAGACCTGTGTTTTCAAGACCACCTGTTGGAGCAGACAAGCAGAAGTATCCATGTACCCTACACAGAGCTCTGATAGCTGAAATATTTGGCTGAGAACTAGCAAGTCAAAAGCTTGAAGGTTATCAGCTTCACGGCTGAGCTAATCGATGGATTCTGTTCCTGACCAGTGTGACATGTAGGGGAGAGCCACTAAAAAGATGAACAAAAGCCAGTTGGAGCTGTTTACTCAGGAATCCCGTACTGTACAGCCAAGCCAGCGGGGCACATGCCGTGGTGGATGATGCTTCGGGGGCGGAAGATGACCCCAAAGGCAGGCCATGGCAGGACTCCGAGAGAGTATTGCAGAGCAGTCAGGGCTGGCAGCAGCTGCTTCACTTCTGAAAGCTGCTCATCCCCTGGGCAGCAGAGCCCCTTGCAGGTCATCTGCGACAGCCTCGGGTGGGAGCCAGGCAAGCCCTGCACGAAGATCAAGCCCCGCAGCTGGGCCACCCCTGTGGTACCTGCCCCACCCAAACCTCGGGCAGCAGTGCGAGCTGGCTGCCAGCTGGCCATGGCATCACCTCAGTAAAATAAAAGGGCATGATCAACACAGGTAGCTCTGTGGTTATCCACCTGGATGGAAAAATCACAACTGCTCCTTTGATGGCAAGATCGTTATTCACCACTGTTGGAAAAAGCAGCGATCTCCTTCCAAATGTCCACGGCTTCTCTTAAGAGCAGGGGATGTAGTCTGAGCTCACCTGTGTTCTATTCAGGAGGCCACATTCAATTAAGAGCAAGCTGATATTCTTCAATACCTTCTGTTTAGAGATCTTGAAGTATTTTTCACACAACACAAGTCAGTTAGAAGCTCAGCATAAGAGATAACTTGGTATGATCTGTATTGAAGGTGAAGGCGGAAACTTAGAGCTCCCAAGCTCTGCATTCAGCCACTGCAGGCAGAGGTAAAGGGATTGTCTTTTGAGCTTTACACCACTGTAGGCACTGCTGTATTTTAGCAGTGCCTTGGGCACTCACCCACAGCAGGGGTTCCTGGCCACAACAGGCTAGGGGAGCCTCCTGGTGACAATCATGGCTTTAATTCCCATCCATCACAACCATCCAAAACAACAAAACCCTCAAGAACCAGGGTGGGAGTGAGGACAGGGAGGTGGGCTGGGATTCTTTGGGCATCCATGCAGCTGCTCTTGCAAGCCATGAGCTCAGCTTCAGGTCCCTGGTGACTATGGTGTCAAAGGCTGAAACCTCCCCAGTGGCTTCTCTTCCTGTGGAACCAAATATAAATCAGTGCTGGAGGAAGTGCTGCTTGCAGAGAGAGATGGAGAGGGAGAGAGGAGAAGCAAGAGCCAACAGCTGATTTGCTGCTTTGCTCATCCTAAATCCCTGGTATTTAACTCACAGGAAAGCAGCAGGAAGTTTTACTAGTTTGAAGGAAAAGGGAATGAACAATAGTAGGTCAGATGAATCCTGATGACAGCTCCTCTATACTGCCAAAATGGGAAAGTAGGGATCATCAGAGCAATTTCACCACTAAAAGTGCTTAAGTCATTGCTGCTGGAGACACTAAAATTAAGGGAAGCCATTTTCAGGTCTACAGGGAGCAGACGGCCCCTTCTAATTTACAGAAGCCAGGACATGCGGCCATCGGTGGAAGTCGACTGCTGCTCAGCCCCTTGGCTGTCTCTGCCTGAGATCTAATGCCACAAGCTTTGCAATGGCACCTTCTACAGCTGGAATGTCAGCTAGAAATCCCCATGAGCAGCACATGGCTTGTCTGAGTGCTCCAGCTTCCCTTGGTTCAGCAGCAGTGTGGGTAGTACTTGCAGTAGGTGTTGCAGAAGCCAGGTTAGCCCCGAGTGGCTTTGCCCTGGTATTGCCCTTTTCCCAGCTCCATGGGGCCCCTACCCATAGTCCTGCTTTTGCTCTGATATTGTCCTACTCTGACATATCATTAGTTTCATTTTGTCCTGGCTGCTGGCCTTGGGTCTTTTCCTTTCTCTCTGCCCCAGATTGGTGGTTATATGGAGGTGCATGTTTGCAGAGGTAAAAGTTGCTCAGAGGATAATTTTAAAGGAGAGCTTTTGTTATTGGTCATGTTACACATATGAGAATACGTATTGCTTTTTCCATTGACGATATCTTAGTGCTCCATCATGCTCCATTATAAATCACCCTAAAAATCCCTCACCAGGAAGATTGCTTTGTGTGCTGCCCCTGTTCAAAGCAGACCTCTGATCTGTCCTTGTGCAATTTGGTCTGAGATCCACGTACTGGAAATGGGTCCTCAAACGTTCCATTCAGGCTGTGGGGACACTTATAGCAGGGAAGGAAGCCAAAGAATTGCATTGCTTTGCATGTGCCAGTAAAATGATATCTCAGGCAGTGAGCGTGCAGGTTGGTTCATAAATAATAATAATATTTCACACTTGATTGTTCTACAGCTCCATTAAAACCATCCAGATAGACTTTGCTCTGAAAAAGCCCTCTCTTCCTCCTTCCTGTTCCTCACATTTTGAAATACTTTGTTAGTTTGGGTCAAAATGTCTGTATTTTAACCCAAAAAAAAGCATCATAACTTTCTTAACCCCCTTCCAGAGGGGGGTGTGATGGACTGGTGGGGGGACATAAGGAAGCAGTGGGACACCAGCAGTGGTGGAACCCCAAAACCTCCTCTCAAGTCAGGGTAAACAGGAAGGGGTCAGAAAAGTGCATTTTCCTGTAGAACAGAAGCTGCTTAGGGGCAGAGAAGGGGGGGAAGCTGGATTCCTTCCTGTGGCCCTGAGGAAGAGCCACCCTGGCAGAAAGGGACTCAAAGGAGGGGAGCCCCTCGGGTGGTTGTCCCCAGTCAGGAAGTAAGTGGGGTGCACACATGGAGATGTGCTGTTTTCAGCAGTGGGGTAGGAATCAGTGGTGTAACTAAGGGTTGTCTTCCCATCATTTGGTGTGAAAATTACTCCCAGATGTTGGAGGGTAACCTCCTAAATATACCAAAATGTACTCTCCCAAAACAGAAGAAGCAAACAAAATAAATGGGATTCCAACCAGTCAGCAAGCAGCCTTCTGCCTCTCCAGTGGTCTGCAAAATTGGCCTTTTTAAAATCCTAATGGGACCCCCTGAGTTGAGTACCTGAGGAGGCAGGAACAGAAGAAATTCTAAGTTTACTTCTCATTCACTCTCAGACAGGAAGACAGACATGAGAATTCAGCCTAGTATGAATAACTTTATCCATTCCTGGTATTTCCCATCATCTACAAAAGTAGTTTCTTTTGCTGGTTGTTGTTTTGTATATTTTTCCAAACAATACCCTTTAGCAACAAGACCTCCCTTTTTTTTAAAGCATTTCCAGAGGGACTTGAGTCCAGATCACACACACACAAGGCAAGTTTCCAGTATTCTTATTCCTCCACTGGAAGAAATAACCAGAGCCAGCATCTCTGAACCATTTCCCAAACGGTTCTGTTCTTCTGACTTCAGCGGCAGCAATGCACTGTTTCTAATCCATTACAGGAATTTATCACAGTACGTGTCAATTTGTTTCTCTTCTTGCCTCTTCTCACTTTAAAATGACATCAGGAAAGAAACTTTACAGCAGGGCTGCTTCAATCCAAGTTTAAGCGACAGAGCTCTCAACTGGATCCTAACCATGCACATTAAGTTTTAAGGGCATATACTAAACAGATCAGGTTTTACTGTAGTCTAGAGTTCCCTTTGTTTCCTTTTTGGTGGTGATCTGTGTTACAGTTTGCAATACTAGCAAAGAAGCATCTGGGTTTCCTTCTTTCTTTTTCTTTTTCTTTTTCTTTTTCTTTTTCTTTTTCTTTTTCTTTTTCTTTTTCTTTTTCTTTTTCTTTTTCTTTTTCTTTTTCTTTTTCTTTTTCTTTTTCTTTTTCTTTTTCTTTTTCTTTTTCTTTTTCTTTTTCTTTTTCTTTTCCTTTTCCTTTTCCTTTTCCTTTTCCTTTTCCTTTTTCCTCTTCTTTTCCTTTTCCTTTTCCTTTTCCTTTTTCCTCTTCTTTTCCTTTTCCTTTTCCTTTTCCTTTTCCTTTTCCTTTTCCTTTTCCTTTTCCTTTTCCTTTTTCCTCTTCTTTTTTTTTTTTTTAAAGCAGCTTGTCCTAAATAGATACTTCAGAGCATTGCAATAGGGAGCATCCATGCTGTAATACAATAGGATGATCCCTTATGGCAATGGTCCTAATCTGACACAGAGGAGAGACAAATCTATTACTGAGGAAATCTGAAATGGATACCTGTATGTTTGTTGGAACAAATCCTTCTCTGACAAGTTACTACCTTCTTTATATGCTGGAGTAAGGATTTTAAAAAAATCTCTGTTCTGAGTATATTTTCTCTGCCTGAATAGTCAGTAGTTAAAAATCACATTAATGGAAGAAAACACTGGGGAAAACTGCATCATTGCAAGATTCCGAAGGGCCCAATCCTACATCACTTATTTTTATGAGTCATTGTGTGAACTGAAGCTGAAAGGATAAATCAAATGTGTGAGGATTAGTGCATGAGTAAAGAGTTCAGGATCAGGACCCTAACTCTCAGCCTCATAAATTTCCTACTGGAGACGATTCAATGTTATTCATTCAGCTTTTAAAGAGGGAGTTGAGAGGCAGTTGTGTCCTTTTTTCTTTTTAATTAGATTTCATTTATTTAGATTGGTATGGAGATGGTCAACCACAATAGGGGACCAAAAGCAGAGAGTAGGACAATTCCTAGAAGCCTGTAACAATCAGCATGGGATCATGTTAAGTGCTGGGCACTTCATTTCCATGACACATTGTTTGATTTCCTCAGACACGAAATAAAAATGGACATGACTGAAGTTTATGAAGGGAGATAGCTCAGTTCAAATGGGAACATTAAGACATCCCCAAACCAACAGCCATAAAGGGCCAAAGAATGAAGGAAAGAAAGAGATTCAACTTCAAATGCATTTCCCAGTGTAATTACTGGAGAAACTGGGGGGTGGGGGGAAGAATTGGGGGTGGCCTTTGAATGGGATGAAAACCATGAGCATTACAAAAAGAAAAGGAGAAAAGGGGGGCTATGGGCAAACAGGATGGCGGAAGAGAGTATGAGTGGCAGATGTCACTGATTTCATTCCATTGCCTTAACTTACTGTTTGAAAAAACTCCTCATGTGTGACCTGAAAAGAGAGAGAAACAAAATGAAAACAGGCATCAACAAAGCACTTGCTGTACGATTTCAAAAAAATGTAAATTAATGACTGGCAGTAAGAATCTCCAAAGGAAACAACATCCCAGTTTAAGCACTGCCATCAACAAAAGCTCAACAGCATATGGTAATGTTAACTTTAATATGAAAAGATAGTAACAGTCTTTAAAAAGTGACTTGAGAAAAAACCTTGCTAGGTGCTCATCCTTTTAAACTTGCCTAAAAAGAAAAGATGCTGGAAGGTTTTATGTTTTTCTTTTTTTTTTTTTTTTCTCTTTCCCTAAACTGTTCACATTTATAGTTAAATGAGGTTGAGATTAGTACAAATTTTAAATAAAAGTGCCTAGGATCTCTGACTAACAAGGCAGAAAACCAGATTTGTAACAGATAATTACTTCTAAACTTATTTAAATGTAAGTCTATTGATTGAAGTAAGCTCTTTAGAGCAGATTCAAGGTAACATTTCCTCCCCTACCCTTTTTCTAAGTGTTTTTGTTGTTGTTGTTGTAGCTGTATGGTTATAAAATGAGCATCCTCTCATGGCCCATCCTGTGCACTTCCAGCTGTTGGCTGCAGCCTCGCTCAGCACCCTTCCCTCCTTCAGAGGCCGCACGTTAGTGATTGCATCTGTGATATGTTAAGCACACATGCACACTGCATGCTAAAATGTTCTTTGCTTGTGCCATTACTTTGTGGGTTTATGCAAATTTCTGGTTTTCCAGGCACAACCTTCGCCCTCTGTCTTTGAAAATCTCTCCTCTGCCCTATGCTGTAATCAAACAGAAGGAAATTACTTTATTCAGGCCACCTCATGAAGGCCTGAGAATGTTGTTTACTCACGTGAAAGACGTAGCTTCAGTTTGGAGTTATATGAAAATGGGCAATTGATATCATTATGGTACCCAGAAGCAGATGCATGCTCACATATCACTTCTGACCCCTGAAGAATATCTTTTTCTTAACATGCCTACAGTGGGCCAAAGTGACTAATTTTAGAAAGGTGAATGTTTAAACCAACACCACCTCCACGCAAATGCGCATTACGGTGGTGTTTTAACCCATGATCCCACAGTGAGGGCTTGGAGATATCATTTTGCAATAAAGAGGTATTTCATGGTCAATTGGATTTATCCAAAAATAATAGGAAAAGAAGCTTGCAGGGGGAAAACCAACCTAGTTTGGCACAAAATGCTAGCACTACTGGATGTGAGTAGAGAAGAGTTTAAAAGACTCTTGTGCGCTTAGCCGTGCGCTGAAAGAATCACACACAAACAACAGCCACCACATGAATGCATCCATTATATCCTTTATTGAAGATCACAACAATAGTAGCACTTCATTGAAGAAAAGATGATTCCTCTATTATAGACAGGCCCCTCAGATCGCCTAGCTCAGCGTACAACTGCAAGATGTACAGTTCTCTCTGCATTTTCATGTCATTGCCAAAACACACAAAGTAGATTCTCAAATGCCTGGGGCTAAATTACAGCCCCTACGAACCACGCTGGAAGTTTGAGAGCCCAGAAAAAGTTCTGAAGGTTTTCTCTCTCTCTCTTCATGAGAGAAGCCAAAGCTCATGGGTACAGTGTTTGTCATGTGAAACAAGGCTATTTTATATCATTTGGGGTTGTTTTATTAATGGTGCTGAAAAATTGTTCACTTCGTTTCACTTTTGTCTCCTTTTGAACGTAGCGGGATGAAGGTAGAGTGTTTTTAACACATCCAAGATAAGAAAGGAATAGACCCTTTTGTCTCTAGAGCTGTATGCCATCACTATTAAAAATCTTTCATCTCGTCTCAGACAACAAGCAGAGAGCATGACAAAAAATAGAAGAGTCAACAGTAAAAAGTGTGTGGCAGGGGGTGTAGGCTGACAGGTAGAGAGAGGAACCTCTTTGCCGCGAGTTTCATCCTGGAAGAGTTGGCCAGGGCAAAATAAGTTCTTCTTGGGCAGTTCTTCTCATGTTTTGTATGGGACAAATATGAGAAGCCTGCTCACAAAAGTGGCCCATGAGCAGGCGAGGAGAGTTGTCCTGCAGGAGGAGGGGATAATTCAGCCGGTGGAGGGATCTTGTGCTGCCCTGACATCATCATTGTCCTATAAAAATGGAGCTCCTGAGGTCCAGCAAGATGTTGTCAACAACATAAGGAGTGAAGGACAGCCAAGGAGGGACACTGTGGGCCTAGGAGGGACATCAGGGACCACAAGGGGAACAGCACAACAGGTGGTGCCATTGGTGACTGCAAAGGAATGCTCTGGGGCTGCCATGACCACCAAACGGCCTGGCCACCTGCTTGTCACTGGATGGCTTTGCCCCCTGACAGCTGGCATGTGCTGTCAGTCGCCACCTGTGGGAGATGGCACCGAGTGTCAGCTGAGACAGCCTGACATTTCAGCATCCCCACCGCCTTTCCCCATGCTGGAGCAGCTCCAGGAGGAGTGCTCTACATAACGGGATGAAAAGACCTCCTTTCCAAGTCAAGCAAAGGTACTTGTGGATCAAGTCTAAGTTCAACACATAATCCTAAACCAACTTATAAATGAAGCTTTAATGCATTTCCCTTTGACATTTCTGAAATAAATGCTTGGATATTTCATTTTGAAAGAAAATGTAACTTGGAAATTGAATTAAATTTCCCTTATGAGGGAATGGAAAACAACAATAACAGCCAAAAAGGAATTAATCTTTTTTTTCCCAACCTCAAATTACTTCCTCATAAGGTTTGATTTTTTTTTTTTTTTTTTTTTTTTTTTTTTTTGGTTCATTTTGGGGCTACAGGAAGGATAAATGTTCCTTTCAGTTAGCCTAAAACACTGTTGTTCAAACCAGTCAATGATTTTTAAAAAAGAGGAGCAAATGCACCCAGCCCCTGCGTGCAGGGCTCTGCTTAGAAGCCCTTTTCAGTGTGTCACCTGGTGTCATCAGTCCTATTTTTCTTCAAAGATTTGTCACTCATTCAATTAGAAGTCCAGTGGCATCACCTGTAGGTTTCAGGGGTGTTTGTTTGCCAGGGTGGACCCCAGGGGTATTATACACAAACCTAGAAATACCTACAAGGTATAATAGAGATATTCTACCGGGACTTGTAAAGATCGATTTATAGACCTCCTGCCCACAACAGTAAAAAAATAAATCAGTAAAGTATAATTTTCGGCAAAAGCGGTCAGAACTGAGGAGGTTGATGGCACACAGAAAAACTTGTGAAGTCTTGGAGGTCCCTTCAGCAACTCTGATTTGTCTTCTGACTTTTTCTGTTTATCGTCACATTTTGCCAAAAAAATAGTGTTTGCTGTTTCTAATATTTTTTTTAAATAACCTTGTTCCTCTCAGATTTCCCCGAGATGACAGCACTAAACTCAACAGTGCTATTGAAAAACACACTGTGGCCTTGAAAATGTGTGTGATCAAGAGCAGCGAGGTTTCTGCTTCTTCCCTACAAATGCCTTGGTCATAAACTTGTGTCAGCTCCATGTCAGCTTGCTTTCTAAATTGGGGGTGAAACGCAAAAAATCTGCTTGGAAAAGTGCTTCAAAGGAGACAGTGTGCTATTCAGTTTAATGGGGTGAGACTGGTTTTAAAGGTTGCTCAACAGAACTGGTACAAAACATATTTTTCAGCTCGTTGAGCATTTTGAACTTTTGTTCTAATGCTTCCTGTTGTCCATCAAGCCAATTTATACCTTCAGCTGACCAAATAGTTGAACATACTAATCTTGAATGGTTTGTTACTATATGAATTGGAGAAAACTTACATTTTTGATCAGGTGATTTGAGTTTGTAATTAAAAACAAGAACAATTTTTAGATTTTAAAAAAACCCCTGCAACAGGGAAAACCCCCTGAGCATAACTTTGTAATATGTTGGCATCACCCCAAAATGCATTTTTAATTTAGTGGGTTTTGCCATGAAGAATTTAGACCAAAAGCTGAACAGAATTTCAAGAAGGAATGTGAACAGCAAGAAACAGCCCTAAAAGTTAGGTTTTTCTCAGCAGGATTGGTTACTATTCTAAACAGTGTTTAGTCATCAATCAGCATGAGGGGAGTGTTCATGATGCTGCCAAATAACCAGTGCAGATTCAATGCGTGTGTCTTGTGTGGCAAGTTATTAAGCAATTTTTTTTGTTCAGTTTTTAAACCAACTGTTAGGTCTGGCATCTTTAAAAACTAGTGGTTGTAGTCGAAGTCAAATCACCAGGTCCCAAATGACTTAACTGGGTGGTTCCAAAGTTCAAACTGGTTTCTGAGACAGAAACATGGAAAAGTACTGGCAAGGGGCTTTCTGGACACAAGAGTTTTTGACATCTTGCAGTTGAAATCCCTGAACAGTGACTAAGATTACCAACTCTGAGCACAAATCTTATCCTAATTCAATCTCAGAGAAGAATCTTAAGACCAACTGGGTCCTCAACATGAGGCAAATTTTGAGAAAGGTCTCCCTGCATCAGCCTTACTTTAACACTGCTGGTTGATGACCATCTCTATAAAAAGTCAGGCTGGGTTCAGAGTCTGAGCAGCCAGCAGTGCTTGCAGGACCCTGTCTGGGAGTATGGACCTTGGAAAACCTCAGTTTTGATGCATTTCTTAACCCCTGCATCAGGGGCCATGAGAAGTTGTTCTCCATGTGGTTGAAGCCAGTGTGATGTGTGGGGGCTTCCTTATTACATTTGGTATCTTCTATATAAGAACAGAGGATACAAGAGGATATGTACTCACCTAAAGCAATATTTTCATAGTCTGCAAAAAATGACTTCTAATTTTCTTTACAGTTTTTATCCTTTTACTTGTGGGTCCCAAGAGTGACTCCTGCTCAGTGGGTTGCTAGAACAAATGGTTTTACTTCAGTCCTGTTGATCTGCAGGCAGGATCATGGCATCCTACAGCAAGACAGTGAGGCTGCTGGGAGCCTGTCCAAGGAGAGGGGGAGCTGCCTAAGGATGCACATCCCAGCTGGCCTGGGACTGTCTTCTGCTGGTCTCTATGAAATGTCTCTTCAAAATGTCCTCTTCAAAATGTTCTGGAAAGAGAACATGCCAGATCATTTTTACTTAAAAGACAAAAAAAAAAAAAAAAAAAAAAAAAAAAAAAAAAGCTTTATGACTCAGTGCTGCATCTAAGGAAAAAAGCATTAACCCCCTTGCCTCCCACAGCTCACATGGTTCTGAGTCACAGGGACCCTCCCAATTCCTGCAGGAGCATGCCCTTGAGGAAGCCTCCATCAGCACTTCGGCCCTGGTTAGTCCCTCTCTTACATTACCTGATACTTTGTTGGCAGCCCAATAATTTCCCTCTGCCTCTTCCTACAAGCTGGCTACTGTTGGTGGAATAGCTTCTGCAGCTCCTGCCATCTGGAACAGACTTCCCACCCTGCTGGTTTTGGCCTCTATTCATTTCAATTCTGAGATGAAACAATATTCATCTCCTTTGTCTATGACTCCTCATTTCTCCCTAGCCTTGCTAGTGTGTATTATTTATCCTAGTAAATGCTTGACAGTGGTCACTTGTTAGTATAGGCTAAAGAAAAGAAAGAAAAATATTTCCAGTCACAAGCTGGTATTTATTTTTACCTAATGTGGTGGCTTTCCCTAGGCAGTCTTCTTTTTGTGGCTGAAAATACTATTGCATGATCTCTCCTGAAATATGATTAACATTAGTTTGAATTCTTGAGAAACCTTAATCAAAGTTGCTTTCAACCATTTTTAATTATGTATGCATGAAAAAATATACACATTTCTGCTGTGGAAAAAATATTGTCACACATCCTCATCCCACTGTACATTCACAAACACATCAGATGGCTCAGATGTTGGTAAAGCTGGAAAATGGGATATCAAATTAGCAGAGAGTAACTTTTATGGACTAATTGGACATATAGATCAGGAAGGGAAATTGTGTGTCTCTCATAAAGGAGAGAGGATTTTTTTGTTTCTTAGATTTTCCTCGTATCACAAACCTGAGAAATTAAACATGCCCAAGATACAAGCAAATCTAAGCTTGCACTAATGAGAAATCAAAACCCCAAGAATTTTGGAAAGGGCTTAAGCCGTCATTCTTTCGGGCACAAAGGAGGCTTCAGCACTGGGGTCAGGGAGACATTTCAAGAAAGATCTACTGCAGAGCCTTGAATAACATCCTCAGAAGTATGGGGTAACAGCCTCTGCTTGAGACACTCTTATCCTGCTGTTTTCTTCTGCTCTTGCCATTCTTCTCCAGCCACTGAACAAAGATGGGTCTTTGTGCCATCACAACTATGTCTCTTGGATTTGAAGGAGTGGGCAATTAGTCTTTGTGAACCCATCAACAGCATCCTCCATCAACCACATCAACCTGGCAATGTCCTGCTTGCTCTCCCCGCTTAATAAGAATGTCAGGAAAACACATTTCAAACTGAGTCATCAGTGACACTCATTGCCACATGGTACCACCAAGGCCAATCATTTAATAGGATTAAAAAATCCAAATTTCTATTTATTTGTTTGTAAGGACACCAGGCAGTGTGTCTGGATGGGACTGAGAAAAGGCAGGAGGCACAGAGGCCTTGGTGGGTGTAAAGCAGCAACAGCTGTTGTGTTAGGATTTAGGAACCCTAATTGTGGATGCAAACCCAGTTGTAAAAGGAGCTGTGTGAGCATGGAAGAGCAGCAGGAGAGATCTGAGAGGGTGAGATGACAAGGGATGATGCACTGACACTGGGCTCCTCCAGCTGGGGACAGCAGGGGCTGAACAGCAGCAAGCAGTGCTAAAGGGAGCTGTTCTGGGGGAAAGGAGAACTTGTCTGGAAAGGGTGCAACTGGCCCCAGGCAAGAGGGAATGATGGCAGCAGTAGGAGTGAGCAGAGTGCATCACTGACAGAGCAGAGAGCTTGGGAGCTGGCACAGAAAGCAGCGGAAAGAGGCAAGTACAGGGAAGCTGAGCTGAGAAGAGCCTTGTGTTTGAAGAGAGGAAGCCTGAAGGAGAGATTTGGTACTTCAGGTCTCCTCTTGGCCTGGAAAGTACAAGACCTTATTGAGTAATTGAGCTGGGAACCACAGGGTACCACAGGAATGAACCACTGGACCCTGATGGCTTTGCTTGATTTTTTGTCTTCCATTTGCTGCTCTTCTATGTTCCTCTCTCATTTGACTGTGGTCGATTTGTGGGGTTTGTTTTTCTTTACTTCTTTCCACCTTTTCTCTTTCCTTTTATGTCCTAAATTGTTATTCAGCTGTTTTGATTTAAATTATGTTTATGTACAGTTACTCACAGCTCTGACTGTTGCCTCCTCCCTCCTGCGACTGTCTCTGATGCTTGCACATTCGCTTTGGCTCCTTTACAGCAGATGCCTGGAGCACTAAATGAAAGCAGCTCTTTTATCAGCGAGCCCTTTCACCTCCAATTTTTTTATTTCTTATTAAGGCTCCAACCAGTCCTGGCTTTCTCTTCAAACGTCGTACACGCAACTCAGAACAACAACAACAACCACCACAGCCACCAGAAACCCAGATAAACTGGGAAATTATTGGCTCCTCTAAACCATCCCTCATCCCTCTCCCCCGTTTTTCAGCAGTGCAACACTGCTTGCCATGGAGGGTGTTACAGGGACCCCACTGTGGCACTCTGAACACCACATGTGGCCAATCTAATTTAGCCCATGGCTAAACAAATCCCCAAACGTGGAATAAACCTGCTTATGTTATTAACAAATGCTGTGAGAAAATGTTTAACTCAGCTTTGTGAACCAGAAGCTGGGAGGGAAAAAAAAAAAGGCTCATAATTTCTTCCAGGGCACAGAAAAGTCATTGTGGTCAGCAATTCACCAAAATGTGAGTATTCAAATATGTATATAATTCAGCATTTAAGAAAAACAAGGGCATGGGCATTTTCTTTTAGTGGAGATTGTAAACATCAACACTGAAAATCTGGAAGCTCCTTGAAGATTTTCCAAGAAAAGTGGACAGAAGAAGTTCAGTTTTGAAATGAAAGCCTCCCTGCATCCTAAGGGATTTGTGGGTTTTTCATAAAATGAGATGTTTTTCATAATTTTGAAAAGAGATGCATCCCCCCATAAATCCAGCCCCAAGAGTGCCCTTCTTCAGATGAACTCTGTATACCAATGTTTGAAAAGAAGATGAAAAATGCCATCAGTGTTAAACCTATTACTAGCTCAGTGGAAGATAGTTTGTTGGGGTTTTTTTTGTTTTTATTTTTAATCTGAACATTATGCTACAATGCCAAGGGGGAGAAAATAAATAAAAAAAGAAAAAACCATATTAGCACAAAAATTTCCATCAACAGCATGTTTAAAAGACAAATATAACCAGTTTCACATCAAAGTGTACTCAACAGCCAACGGATACTTGACTCAGGAATTGAACTCACAAGTGCTTGCTCACGTGAGTTGCCTTTCTCACCCTTTCAAACTGCTGAAGGGAAGAATCCCTGGTCAGACTGTAACCAGCCTCACTGAAGTTCTTCTTTTTCCTTCAGAGACCTTTGTTTCACCTTGCATGGAGATAGTTTTGCCCTGATTTTGGATGGAGCTCTAACAGGTGTAGAGGTACAAGATCTGGATCCAGAGGCTCAAACTTGCAATAACAGCAAGATAAAAGAGCATCACAGCTCGGTATGCTTGGAATGCTATCAAGACATAACTAATAAAGAAAAGACATGTTCAAGGAAGCATAATAATAGAATAAATACAGCCAGTTAACATGGATGAATTTCAAAGAAGGAAGAAAGAAAACATCATGTAAAGAACTGCATAACAATGGATCTGAAAGATATCCAAGTAAGAAGGAAATAAGTCCTGTCCCAAACATTAGAAGGCTTCTGTCTGTCATTATGGAAGATTATGCTATTATTCAATTACATAATGGATGCTTATATAATTCATCCAATTGTAAACAGATACTTTAAAAATCCATTTTATCCCACACATGAGAATGCAATTTTCAGGAAAGAACCACTTAAACCTTTCTTCCTTCTATCCCTGCCTGTACAGTTTATGTTTTTCATTCACCTGACTACAGGGTTTTCTGCATCCTTTCTGACCAGCACCAGAACCCTTCTCAGATCAGAGACTGGAGCATCTGAGAAACAGCATCCTCTGCACAGCTGGATCTCCTCCCGAGCAGGACCACGCTGTGCAAAAGGAGCCCAGGAAAGTCTCCCAAAAGCCCTAATCTAAGGAGATGAGAAAAGAAGGGCTAGGCAGCAGTCCCAGTGCAGAGAACCCAAGGACTAACATAAAAAATAATAATATAAATAACAATAATTTTAAGAATGCAGTGAGTGGTGGAAGTCAGAAGTTGGAAGCAATTAAGAGAAAGGAAATTTGCTCCGAGTGCTCACTCCCAGGGCCAACAAAAAGAAAAAGAGAACTGTTGCCAAGTGCAAGCAGAGTTGTGCTGAGGAGCAGAGGGTGTTTTGACGTGGCTGCTCATGACAAGGTCCTTCCTGTAGTCTTTGCACATGCCCAGGCCAGGCATGAACAAGACAGGAGCCACTAAAGAAGAGAGACAGAAAGCCCTCTGAAGATGGAAAGGATTCAAGAGAAAAGAAGTTGACCCAGCCAAGCTGACTCAACTCTCTTAGCAGGGGATAGCTAAACGCTAAACAAGGGGGGAAACATGGGATTATCAATATATAGATTTATCATAAAGGCTGAATTATTCATTTCAATTTTTAAAAAAACATTTAAGACACCAGTCTTGTACATATGTGGCAATACTCCATTCATGTATATGAATTTGGGTGAAATACACTTATTATTTTGCAGAAGCCTCAGAAGGAAAACTGTATTTATTGTGCCTTAATCATTTTATGGCACACTCCTCTCATTCAAAGTCTTAAATATTGAGTTGATCCTCTACCTAGCCAAGTGGAAAAACACTACTCTTCTTTCTCTTCTCCACTGAAAAACAGGTAACTTTCCAGGGTCATACAAGAAGTATGTGGCAGGGAGAGGAATTGCTTTCACCTCTTCTGAGTCACATACCAGCGCTGCCATTTCCCAGCTCGTGATCAGTGTTTTCTCTTATAAGCTGTGGAAAGATAGAGATAAAATGCAATAGCTATCTCCTCCATAGATGGTGGTTCCATTCAGTTTCACTGCTCTGGAAAAAAAATAAAGGACATATAGAATTTTGAGGAAACATCAGTTAAAAACAGAAGAAAAGATAAGATGCATTAATCATACTGTTTTTAAGAGACGGCTGACAGACAGCACAGGACAAAGAGGATCTTTTTGAAAGGGATTCCTCTCAGTCCTGTGTTTCTAAATGGTAATGGTCTCTAACTATATGTCAACTCTTTCCAACTTCATTTATCAAACAGAACCTCTAGAGAGACCATGTTGATCCCCATGGCTATAAAATTCCCTCTGTGCTGTAATGATCTGAAGGTACAAAAATTCCATGGAAATAAATCCCAATTAAACACCCATTAACAACGAAGGAAAGATCACTGGGGCTATTAGAGGCAGCCCTAAGACACAGTAACCACACACACAAAATTGTCCGGCCTCTTATTTATCTGCTTTAATCACTGTAGTGCAAAGAAAAGCCTTCCTAATATTTCAATAACTAGTGCTAATTTATTGCAACTGAACTCAGCAGCATTTTCATAAGGCTTAAGTACTTATTATTTGTATAATTGTGCCAAGTAGCAGTCTCAGTCCAGGTCACTCCCTTTTTCTCAGTGTTACAAGACAAGCTGCTTCTTCCATCCTCCGAAGCAATAAACAATGGAAGATGTAAGACCCCAATTTCACCCACACAACACAAAGAGTTGAAGAAACTTTTCCCATTTTACTTGTAAGGTTGTGGCAAAACCTGGAACTGGGCATGCTTTTACAGAGTTTTGACTATAGGAGACTCCCCTTTAACAGTAGGATGCTTTTAAACTTGTTGCTGATAATAGGCTTGGATCACAAGTGTGTAGTGCTGGCTGATTTCTGTCATGGTCCAGAGATTTAGCACAGAATTGAGGAAGCAGATTATTTTTGAAATACCTACTCCCATGTTGCCATTGAAACACAGCTTCGAGCATTCAGACATGTCTGATCCCAAATCCAGCTATGCATCATGTTCCCATGGAAAATATTACAAGAAGACCGTCCTCAACCTCACTGGCAGTCAGACACTGTTCAGGAAGACGAGCAGAGGGCAGCACCCACATGGACTTGACCTATTTATTTACTGATATTGCAAAAGCAGTTTCTTGCTGCACCTTAAACCTTTCTGCCATATATAAGTAAAAGGAATCCTCACCATCCTGCAAAAATTTACACCAAGCAAAAATCTGGTCTTTGCAACTTCTTCAAAACCTCACTGCAATTATAGATGCTGACGCACAAAAGTCCAAATCCTGAATATTCCTGATATTAAAATAGGCTGTGCCATCCTAACTGCACCATCACCTAACAAGTGATGTGATCTGTGTGATACACTCTAGTCCAGGTTTTGATCTCCACATAGCACAGAGGGAACATCGTTGAAAGTGACATGTGATATCTTACTGAATTCAGGCTCAGGGAAATTGCCAGTACTTATCTTGCTTGACCAGAGTGCAGCCTTCAAAGCAGTAATCATGAAATCTTATTACTGTACAAAGATTGGAATTATACACTGGTATCTGTGGTTCACACTTTTTGATTGGTTTAGTCCTTACTTGACTGGGAGATACCAGTTTCTGTCTCTAGGAAACTATTCCTTGGTGCTGCCTTCTTTCTGCCTCCTTTCTGCCTTTTTGGGAAGGAAGCACCTCCCTTCCCCAAAGGAGTATGCATTACACATGGATTCGACAAATTTTGTCCTAACAGGCAGAAGCACAATTTATTATTTTCCTCAAATCTGAAAGGCCATTATGCTCTCTTATCCAGGTGACACAGAATGAAAGTAGAAAATGAATGCTTTGCAAGCACTCTTAAAACTTGGAACCAGTGGCTCTGTATTTTCATCCACTGCATTAAAACACTTACTTTCACTGGAAATAATGGACTAATCAAATTAAAACTTCCTCAGGAAAGCAAGTGGTTCTGACCTGGCCTGTGTACTTTTCACTTCACACTAATAAATCAATATTTTCCTACTGTCCTTTGCCTTTCTTCCTGCAGGTTACCAGTAGTCTCTTTGCCCAGTGCTGTTGCCTTTGTCAGCTGGACTCTGGCTTTTCCTTTCTTTTTGCTGGCACCTGTTTTAAAGGTCACACATAGCTCCAGAAAACTCTGTCCATCAACTGGCTGCATTAGAGACTTCTGTTTACAATGCTGTCACATCCCCTGGTGCAACTTCCTGCCCCAATGTTCATGTCTGGTGGGTCTTGTTCATCAGTTTTGAAAGAATAAATCCTTGTGTTTCCTACCTAACCACCTTTAGCTTATTTCTGTAGACTTGGCCCACATTTCATTAAATAAGAAACTTTTAGGCTTCATTCATAGCCATGTAACAGGCATGTGGAAACCGCAGCAATCAACTCCAAGAAACAAGGTCTTAAGGAGCTGTGACACATATTTTTAGTGACTTCCAATACATTTTGTCAGTTGGAAATGAGGACAAGCTAAGATTACATGACCAATGTGTTTCCTTGCAGATACCTCAGCATCATCATGGGGCAAAGGCTCCTTCTCAAGCACCAGATTAGAAAATCAGCTTTGATCAAATTCTGACTATTAAAAGAGACCAAATCCTGGAGCTGGCCACAAGCCCTTGGCTTTTAGCTCCTACTGAGAATATACTTGCACAGATGTGAGGTTTTTGGGGGAGGGGTGGTTAGTAAGATTGATCAGCGGGATTTAAGACTTTCTAGCACAGAGATTTTTAATAAAATCTGTAAAAACTGAGATACAATGCTGCTGGTACAGTTGGTATAGCAAATAAATAAACTTTGCTGAGCTTCTCATTGTAAATCCTTGATTTTTCTAGGTTGTAGATTCCCCTGAATGTAGCTGTTTGTGATAGATTATGTTTGACAAATGTCCATCTCATGCTAATTTTTCTTGTGCAAAAGTTCAATCAAAATGACCTAACCAATTCCCTGAATGGGCTTAGGAGGATCTGTGTTTCTCCTTCCATTGTAGTAAGTGGCTTTTGGATACTTCTCCTCCAGTATGCTCAGCTGAGTGCCAGGATGCTCCCTAGGAACAGATGCACTCAGGTGGAGTTATGAGCTCATAATCCTGTTCGTTTTCTTACCGGTGAAAACGGGGTAAGTTTACTTTTTTTCATTGCAGATGGAAACATACCCAAATTTGACTGTATTGAGGGTCTTTGAAAAGTTACCACCTCCAGACTTTTGCATGGAGACTTGTTAGATGCTGGAGCTTGGTTCTCAGCAATTCCACTGCACCACGTGGTTTCCTCCTCACCTCAGTCCTCCCATCCTGACCAGGTTATACAGACACTGTCCTACAGAATAATGAAGTGTTTTCCCATCAGGACTCTGTGGCCACCTTTCCTCTGTCCTAGGAAATGTTTAGCGTTGGAATTGATGTGGAGTACTGGAAAATCAAAGAACAGGAGGGGATTTGTGCTTCTGGGCTGAAGCAGTAGAAATGCTGGTAGAGGGTCCTGAGAGGTTGTATGGGGAAGGTCAGGTTTAGAAAAGCAGCTACAAATTCAAAGGAGAGCATAAAAATGAAGAAAGGCAGATGAGTAAGTGTTTGGGAGGACCTTGTAGGCAATAGGAGCCCTTAGCTTCTGACATCTGCCAGAAAGTAGCAATGAAACCACACAGACAGAACAGCTTGGTTAAATTAATACTAAATCCAGGAAAGGTTCTTGGGTCAAATCCTCTCTTGTGCACTTCAAGCCCTGTCCAGTGCCTAAAGAGACATGGGACTGTGGGAACGTGTGACAGTGCTGCCAGCACATTGAGCCAAGAAGTACTTAAAGTATCCCCAGTGTGAGTTGATTACCAGGAAAAACAAGGGAAACATTCCCACCCTACCTGCCCCACTCCCAGCATCCACCACTGCAGACTCCTTCCCTGGAGGAGCTCAGAGGACTAAGCACAGCTCATTGCAGCAGGGACAGAGACAGTGCCACCTCCCACACAATCTGCAGCCACAGTTGGTGATGGAAGAGCCCGGACAAAGCTGGCATACCCCAGATGGGTTTCCTCTGCACCCTGCAGCATCAGGAATGCATGCTCCCCATGAGGGCAGGGCTCCAACTCCAGCCACAGAACAGAGATTCTCTGTGCGTGGGGACCAGTGGAAAACACCAGAGGGGACAAAACCGCAACCAACGGATTTGGGATCTCAGCGAGCCATGGGAGCCCTTGGCTTGACCCCAAATCTGTTGATGTTCTTTGCATGAAACAGTCATCGAGCAAATTTCTTCAGTACCCTGGCCTCATTTGATGAATAGCGAGTTATACAGTATTTCATTGCAACACATAACTCCATTATTGCTAAGAGGCATGAGGTGAAACTATAGATATTCCTTGACTCCCATCCTATTACTAGTATGAGACAAAATGATACATGTGCTGATAAAAGGATTTGAAATGATGGTCTGTGTGTCAGAAGTGTCAGTACAGTCAGAATTATTTTTAAAAGATTATATTAAAGCATAAATTAAAAGGCTATCCGAAAAGAAAAGTAGATGACTTCCAATAGGGTGTAACATCTATCAAGGTTTAGCATACACTGTGTAGTTACCCTTAATGGGCTCAGTCTTTCTCATAGATTATTCACATATTCTGTGGGAAGTCAGGCTGGATCCTCTTTCTATCCCCTGTAAACCACGGTTGATAATATCTTTCCATTATATTCCTAAGGTGTAGCTATTTCATTTTTACCCAAGGGATCCCAGAGCTATTGTGTAGTCCCTAGAATGCTTTAAAACAATTTGTCTGTGTAGCAATTCTTCTTTATTCCTCCCTGTTGCACAAAATCTCACATTTTCTTAATTTGATCACATGAAATGTTTGGGCTTGACTACTGAAAGAAATCACAATCTTTTAATGGGGAAAAAAAAAACCCCAGATGTCTTGAGAGGTTACATGTTGTCTGTGTAATGCATGGACAAACAGTGCTCGGACAATCAATTACTTGATTAGGTACTAATTCCCTGTGGTTTACCTTAAAGGTACACAGTTCAGCCTTTTAGCAAGTTCAGCCTTAAAAGCAGCACATAAACCTGGACAAGCCAATAGAAAAAAGTAACAATGCTAATACATTGAAGATGTGCAGTCCTCCTACAGAGGATTTTTGCCTCACAAATACTTTTATTTTTTAAACTTATTTTTCTACCGGGATTTCCACAAATTACAGAAGATCTGCTGGGAGAACAGTATCCCAAATTACTGTTAACTGCCTAAATATTGCCTGTAAATACATTTTGGCTTTGTTATGCCTAATAATGATTCATTACTGAATTATCCATTTCTTTACTGGATATGAAGACAAATTAACAAAGCAAGTGGAAGTGCTCTAGACTGAAATGCCTGTTATCTTAGGTTCACTGAGGTTATTTCCTCCTCACCCTGACTTACCAGAAAAACTCTGTGGTCTCCCATGTTGTCAGGGTTTAACCCCAGCCAGCAGCTGTCTGCTCACCCCCACACCTGCAGGATCAGGGAGAGAACTGGAAAAGTAAAACCTGGTAAACTTGTGGGTTGAGATGGAGATAGTTTAATAGGGAAAGCAAAAGCTGGGCACACAAGCAAAGCAAAACAAGGAATGAATTCACCTCTCCCCATGGGCAGGCAGGTGTTCAGCCATCCCCGGGAGAGCAGGGCCCCATCATGGTAACAGGGACTTGGGAAGACAAATGCCATAACTCCAAATTATCCCCCCTTCTTCCTTCTTCCTCCCCCTTTATATGCTGAGCATGATGCTATATGACCTGGAATACCCCTTTGGTCACTTTGGGTCACTCCTGGCTGTGTCTTCTCCCACCCTCCCATGTACCCCCAGCTTCCTCACCAAAAGGCCTTGGCTCTGTGCAAAACCTTCTCAGCAACAACAAAAACTTCTAAACTTCTCTGTATAATCAACCTTGTGTTCAGTACAAATCGAAAACACAGCCCCATACCAGCCACTGTGTAGAAAACTAACTACCCCAGCTGAAACCAGCGCACATGGGAAACTGATTTCTTCTTTCACATGGAGATACTTTAAAAACAATACCATCTAAACCACATTTGGCCCTGTCAGCCCAGCCTGGGATGACTGAGAGGAGGCGTATCAACATGATGGGAGGAAATCAAAGCACTCACAAATCCATGATTCCCCACATGTTTGGTTGCCTCTAAATTGGACCAAACTGCTTGGGCAAGATGCAGCCAAAGCTATGAGGAACTCCTTCTGAAGCTTTCTCATCCATGAATATTGCCTCGTTTTTAGGAGTTACCTCAAGTACCAAAAGTCTGCCATCACTCTTAATGCTGGCAGGGCTTCCCCAGTAATGGCAGCCACGGATCCCAGCCGTGGAGACTCTGCCTGGCTCCCTCATTTATTCATGGCATGGGAACCCAGCTGCTGGTGGCACTGGTGACCAGTGGTCCTGGCTGGGACATGGTGGAATGACATTTTTGACAGGAGCCAGTTCAGGTTCCCTGTACCAGCTGAGGTTTTCACTTGCTGGGCTGGGCTTCTGCATAATGGGATTGCAGAGCCAGCAAGGATGGTGCTGCCTGCGAAGTCTGGGGGCTGGAAGGTTTCTGTCCCACGTGGCAGTTTTTAATGCTTCTATGACTTTCTCCCCTGTCACATCTAGATCCCAGAGGGGCTGCTTGGGAGCACTTTCATTACAAGGGCTGCAGCATCAGCAGTCTCAAGTGTAGCTGGTGGAAAGTGTCTGACCAAGACAGCTGCAAGCTGAAAGGCTGAGTCCTGGTGTGCCAACGGGGCTTGGAGCTGCATCTTCTGTAGCTGCTCTAATTCCCTTTATCTTCTCCCACAGAAGAGCTGATGCTTGTCCCTCTGCCTTACAGAGTTTCTTGGTAAATCTAACAACAGAGAAAGTCTTTACAGCTACATTCAACTTCAGAGCCTACCACAGTCTAATATTGCTCATTAAAATAACAAACTTGAAGAAGTCTTACCAGGTAGCTTCATCTAACAACCTTCAAGTCAACAGGTATTGGTTACAAATGCTATTATTATTATTATTATTATTATTATTATTATTATTATTATATTTAACTGTATTCTAGTACCCATATCTCCATGATTTTGTGTCTGTAACAAATAATAAGAAGAAATAAAACAAGAAAAAAAAGAAATAAGAAATAAAAAATAAGAAATAAGAAATAAGAAATAAGAAATAAGGAAAAGTGAAACCCCATTTTTTTCCTTTTAAGGCAGTGATAAGGGCATGGGCCTCTATAAATAATTCTTTAATAAAAAGAGCAACACTTCATTTTCTTCCTCTTATATCTCTCAAGAATATATCTTGATTGAGAAGAGTCTGTTTTGAATGAAAAACAACGAAAAATATGGCCAATAGCAGAAACACCTCCTGTGAGAAGTAGGAACTGAAGTAGCTTTTAATAATACCATGCAATCAAAATCTCAGCTCAGAACTTCAACTTGCCTAAACCCAACTCAAGAAAATCCCAAACCTGAATCTTTTCCAAAACCGAACATTATAGCAAGAGCCCTTCCTGGCTTTCAAAGCTTGTACACAATCAACAGGTCTGGGTGTTGTGTTGGATGTGTTGGTGGGATAGGGCTAGTTCAGAAAAGTGAAACCTCTTTGATTAATAGAATTCACACTGGTGCTGGGGGCTGACATTGGACCTGCTCACCACTTAATTCTCATCTAAGCCCTCAGGCTTAAGTGAAACCTATTTGCCTTGTGCTGACTTTCTGCATAGGGGTGAATTTCATTCTGTGTGAGATCTGTCCATGCAATACAACCCAAGATGTAAAGAGGAATGAAAAATATCTCCCTCCATTTCCACAACATGTCCCCGATTTCCTCTTAAAATGTCTCTGCTAATTGCTTTCAAATGCTGGCATGTAGGAGCTCCTTGGAGGAGGCACTCATTGAAGGAAAATGTGAAAATCTCTGGGGCTGATTTTGGTTTTCAGAGAACGGAGTTCCCTAAAACAAATCCTTAAAAAAATAAGAAGTTGCTATTTCTCTAGCAAAAGTATCTGAAGAACAAGACATCTTTTTTTTCAGTCTGAGACTGCAACATCAATCCTGAGGAACATTTGCATGTAATTACATAACTCATCTAGCTTTTCCTGATCGAGTGATACGGCATGCAAGCCAAGCACCAATGTACAATAAAACAGACTAAATCCTTATTGCCAAGATTAGCTTCAACTGCTTTTGGTGTTTCTTTGTGAAAATGCACTTTCAAGTCAGCTGATGGCTACATATTATTGTCCCACTAAAAAGCATTGCAAGGGCTAAGCGCTCTAAACTCCAGCTATTGCAATAATTTATTCCTTTTGTTGATCTAAAGATGCAGAAGTCCTCTTCTTCTCATCATAACTGACTTAACAAAAATCTCCAGTGGCAAATTGATTTTTTTTCAACCTGCCAAGTTCCTGTTGTAGATTTAAAGTGAAACAATCTTTAATTTATTCTTAACATTTAATCTCATTAAAACACTCAAACAGCAGCTTCGGCTGGCATTTGGAATGCAGCAGTTTGTGGATGGATTCATTTCCCTTTGTCTCTATACACAATAGACAATACCCATGGTTAACCCAGTAACATGGCTAACCCCTGAACTGATTTTACCATAGTTTGGATTATGATACTTGAGCCCTCTCATACACAGGCTCACTGAATTCATGTTAGGCTGAGGCTTAAGAGACAAAGAAATTCATCCAGTTTGGTGTTGCCACTTCATCAGCCTTAAATCAGTTTGTAGGGGAAAGCTGCTCACAGAAGCAAAGCCAAACGCAATGAACTTCAGAGTTTTCATCTCTCATTTCCACAGGACACCCGTCAGAAGGTCACTCCTGGGAGTAAACACTAGATGGGATGCTACAGGATCTGTTCCTGCAGCACAGCGTTTCAGGAAAGTAATCCATTGTTACCTACAGAAATACTCTCCAACCAGACACACACACCACCAGTGAATATTCTCCACTTCTCAGAGTCTCTACTGGTTTCTCACTTGGCTTCTCCACACAGTAAGAAAGTTCACATTTTCCTGCTGTTTAAGTGTCTGATGCTGCCAGCAATGCTGCCAGCATCGACTCTCTTGCTCTCCATAGAACCTTTCACAACTTTAAAGTACATTTTTTTCCCTCCACCCTAAGTTTTTTTGTTCACTGTTGGCCAAATAATGTTGATAATAATCCCTTCAAGGGAAAGAAGTTTACAAGCATAAAAATTACCTTTGTGTCTTGTAAGGCAACACAATCTCTAGATCCCTGTGCTCATTTGTCATAGGAAAATGAAAGTGTTTAATGGTATTGACCAATGCCACATGCTCAATCATCTTTGAGAGCCCAAAATTTTCAGTCATGGGTTAGATATTAGCCAGCCATGCATGCTACATCTATATAAAACACAAATCTTTAGTTCGAACTTTCCCCTTTAAAAAAAATGTCCATTGCTCTGGCTTTTTTCAAATAACTACTACTAATTACTGTACATATGTAATATTTTTTCTGACATAAACTCTGACATCTCACAGAAAATCCACTTGCGAGGGGGAAATTGCACATGGGGCTTTGTATCTCTTACCAACCATTTCTGACCTTCTCAGAGGTGACAGTGAAATCCTGTTCAGGACTATTTGAAGACCTGGGTGAAAGGTGCACAGTCCTTTCAGAAAGGTCAGATAAGAGTTTCTTTGGCCATGGCCAGACATGAAAGTGTGAAGACAACATAATGAAGATGGGACTGCAAGTTCTGAGTTTGAGCTGAGGAGGAAACCACTGAGACTGCTGCCATCAAGTTGAGCTGTTGTGTCTCCTGGTTTCTTTGCAGTTCTCCATCTGGCTCTGTCCATGTGTTGACCCTTGCCTTCTACTGTCATTGCAAGCTCTTGAGAATTTGGAGCTTTCGGCGATTTGGGGCTTTTGGAGCCTGTATTGCACTTGGAACCAGTCCATAAGTCCTAGTCATGAGTGAGGGTCCCTCCTGTGATGATATTGATGATAATGATGGGTCAGAATGGCCATCCTTTGGGAAATCCTGATGCAATTATTTTCTCTTTTGGAGCCAAAAGCACATATTTCTCTCACAGAAAGGAAATTATTTTTTTAAAAAATAACTAGCACTATTAAGTTGTTTAATCTGGATGATACCAAACATAGGTCTGTTAAGTATTGTAAGTAAAAACACCAGCATATTATTAACAGTCGTCAATATGACCTGAGAGTCTAAGTAAAATCAATTAAAATGCCAGTGACGTAGCAAACCTTTTCATCTTTGAAGGAAGGAAAGATTTTATTTGGCTGTAGCAAAATGTTTCAGGATTACTAAAATAAAATTATAGTGTCACAGTTGTTTCAGCTTCTTATCTTTGAAAACATCATAGGAGTTGACACATTCCTGCAAAATATTTCATAGTATGAAGCCATGTTTGTTGGATAGGAAGATGATCTTTCAGAAAAGCTCTGCTTCAGAGAGTTTAGCCTTGGCAAAATGCTAGAACTCTGCATAATGAAATTACAAGAGGACTTGCATTTCATAGAATCATAGAATGGATTGGGTTGGAATAGACCTTAAAGACCATCGAGTTCCTACCCCTCTGCCATGGGCAGGTACACATTCCACTAGACTGGGCCTGACATTTCAGAGATATTGGAGATGAATGTACTGTGAAAACACCAAGTCCACTATTTCAACAAATGCATGGAAACCAAAAGCATTTCAAAAAAACCCAAAGTGGGAGTGGTGGGCTCAGAGAAGTGCTTTGAATTCATTATCCTCAGAGGGCTTCCCAAAAGCACTCAATGTCATTCTCCGAGCTCTCCGATATCTCTGTCTTGCCTCAGTGTGCAAGTAATAACTGGACAACTTTTCTTATCTTTTCTTATTAAAAGAGAGAGAGAAAGAAAGAAGCAGCAAACCCAAACTGATTCTAATCCAAGGACCTTTACCATCTCCCATAAAATATTCACACTCTTTGGTCTTACAAATAAGTTTATGTTAGCAGACTAACATCATAAATAACAGTCCAGTTTGAAGCTGGCAAAATGACGAACCACATCTGTGAAATGTGGCTCACCTCCATGAGCCCAAAGTAGGTTGTGAAAATATAACTGACCTGATTCCATGAGACAGCCATGAAAGATAGTGTGCTGGGCACTAGGCTTTGCCTCTCAGGGCACAGCTGCTGGAGGGCTGCATAAGATTGAGCATGTCTACTTTAGCAAGGTGTCTTAGGTATGGAAGTGCCAAAAGAAAAGGAGGCTCTAGATGGCTGATGCATCACAGCTTCCTTTAGAGCTCTGACTCCCCACACAGATGGCAAGGGGATGTCAACACATTCAGAAGTGTGTATATATGTATATATATACATATATGCATATGTGTGAGTGAGCTGCTGCCCTACTGAATTTCAATAGCCCAGCTTTATCTCACTTGCTTTCTCCAGAGGCTGAGTCACATGAACAGCATGCTCTCTGCAAAAGTGCTGAGGAGCAAATTTGCAGCCCATCAGCTGCTCCACAGTAACTGTGTGAGCTTCCAAGGCAGCCCAGCCCAGTGCTCTTTGCCAGTTAAGCTACTTCATATTTAATGCAATGACTTACCACAGCCACCTCAAAGGGCCACGTGCAAGCACAAGTCACCACAGACCAGCTGATGTGCTGTGAGCTCGCACCATACATCACAACTTGCTGCAGCAATAGACAGCTGCTGGGCATGAAGGGGATAAAGGCAGCAAGACCAGATCCGGGCTCAGGTTTCCATGCAGAACAAAGCCCATCAGAAGGCAGAGCACACTGTGGAATAAAACAGCCAGGTCAGGCTGAGCTCAGATGTGCTGTGGTGTAGGGCGGGGAGGAGTTGATGTGAAAGAAAAGCAAATCCGCACCCCACAACCACTGTCCAGCTCACTGTGCAATATTATGAACCTTTAAAGTCCCTTTCCCTGCTCATGTCCTTACCTCCACCCAGCTTTGCCTCCCCAGGTTCCTGTTACAACCTGCCATTGTCCCTCTGGGACCCATGAGGGGACAGCAGGGCCTGAGAATTGCAGCTGTACGCTACAATTTTGATTGCAAAGCTGAGAATCCCTCTTGGATTTCCCATTTGTTTCTGTGCGCATATTCCAGTTTAGTCATCCAGCTACCAGCCTTTGTGGAGGAACATGCCAACACATGGCAGATAAGGATACCCCTGCTGAGACGTGTTCCCAATATCCCCAAATTAAATGATAAATGTAAAGAATTTAGATACAGTCCAAAGGACATGGAACCCCAATTCCTGAGTCTGCTGTTCTTGGCTTTCACAGTGACCTAAAGGAAAGCCAAATTTTTGTGAGCATGATTGCTAAACTGAAATTGACTTCTTCTGAGGTGTTGCCTTAGGCCCAGCTCTGACAGATTTCAGGCACAAACACTCCCTGAACAGTGAAAAAGCCTTTTCAGGTGTCTCAAGCCAGGCATCCCAAATCAGTGACCACTTTTGAAAATAAAAATGTATGTCTGGGAACCCATTCCCACTAAGTCTTGTTTATGTGAGTACATAGCTACAATGGACTGCTTGTCTGTGTAATGGCCAGACTCTGAGTAAGGATTTGCAGACTCAGGCTCCTAATCACAGTCAGTGGAATCCTAGTTCTAATGAAATCAAGGGAAATTTCCCTTTGACTTCAGCTGGGACCTGGGTTTCACCTTCTGTGTTCCCACCTACAAAATGTGATTAACCAGGCTGTTTTCTTCACCAGAGCGTTGGGAGGCTGTAGTCATTAGTGGCTACAAAGCATGATTTTATTTCTCAGGCTGGAAGCTGCTGTTGAAATCTAAAACATCATTAATCCAGCTTTTTAAATCACATTGCTTCTTGAGCATTTTGCAAACAAGCAAACAGAGTGCCTGAAGCTCCCCAAAATAAAATAACTTCACCTTTAGCACTTGAACTTGGAAGTACCATATGTCATCCTGGGAGTGCAAAGTCTGCTTTTCATGAGCTGCAAAAACTCCCTGGGGGAGATCTGGGGACCGCCAAAAGTTCTTTGGGGAACTCTCTTTTGTACTGAAACTGGGGAAGTCTCAGCGGGCTTACCCAGCTGCTGGAAATTCTTCCACAGACACTGATGTGCAGTGCTGTTCCAAAACAAATATCTGCGAGTCCCACACTTCATCCATCTGTTTCACATTTCAAGGAGTTAGTGTTCCACACACAAGTGTGTTAAGAGACTGAGAGAGCAAGCTGGACCAACAAAGGCTCATTAAGGAAGGGGGAGTGGAGGGGGGGGAAGAGGAAAGAGGAAAAAGAAAAAGGAAGGGAAGATAGAAAGCAAGCTATTTTCCAAATATTTTATACAGAGCCACTGGGCAGGGTTAGCCTGAAGCTGGCAAGGCCAGTGAGAAATCAAAGGATCTCTCCTCTGAAACCCCTCTGAAATATAAAATGTTAAGTTCCAGTTCAGAACAATACAGAGACCTCAAGCAGAAGCACATTAATGTCAGGGGATAGTGCAAGTCAAATTTATCCCTGATGTCAAATCAACTGTAGAGCAGTTACGCCAGGAATGAAGGAGGCTGCAGGTTCCTATCACTTGACCTGCTTTGTGCTACATTTAAAGTCATAAAAGATAGCTGGTGCTGACCAATAAAAATTAAAAAAAAAAAAGCCATCAGGGGCATTTTTGTAGTTCCCTATGTCTGATCTAAACCCTTCAGACTTCTGGAAACCTAAGTGAACTGCTCCGCAGCTTTTGTTTTCTGTAATTGTCCCCCACACAGTGCACTGTGGGGACTGCTGAATGCATTTCATACATTTTTTGGCAGCAGCATTCCGTGTTGTGTTAAGGGTTCATTAATCTGCTTGCCACTAGGCCCCTGTGAAAAGAGGAAATTGTTTCACACTTGCTGAAAGACTGAGAAAAGAGTTTAGAGAGGAAGGAGAAACAGATTAAATGGGAAATACAAGCAATGGAGAGACAGGTTTGGGGCAGTGCTTTGTCAAGTCTCGGATCGTACAAAGGCTAACATGTGAACTCGGGGAATGTGATAGACTTTTGTTCAGGGAAACTGTGCTACTGTGTCATTAATTAGCCCAAGACAGGAGATTTGGCTGCAGCTCATCTCTGCTCAGAGTATGTGAGCTGAAACAATCAAGGCCCATTTCCAGGCTAGGATGGCAAAGGAAATGAAGGGGGCGTAAGAAAGATATTTGTAAAAGGAGCAGGGTTTCAGTAAACTGAAATCATGAATCAAAGAAACAATCATTTCAGTGGAGACAGGCCAGTGGGCTGGGGAGAAATGATTTTCCTGAGAAAGGCCAGGTGGCACTGGCCCATGCCAGGTCTGCTGAGTGATGCCCAGCAGCCCGAATATGTTCACCCAGTTAACTCAGTCTGGACTCGCTGTGTGGTACCCAAGGCATTCCTGCAGACAAGGCTTAGAATTAGAGCACCCTCAAGGCCTGGAGATACATTTCACCTCCCAATACGCTTTCTAAATCTTCATCTAAATTCCCTGGCACACAAAATGGTTGGAAAGAGCATGGAGTATTCAGGTTTCACACTGCTGTGGGAGTGTGGGTGGCTGGACAGAAAGACCAGGGGAAACGTCCTCCCAATCTGACTTAAACCTTGTGGTTATCTATGGATACTAGCAAGTCGTCTGCAGACACAAAAGCAAGAGCAAGAGCTTTTATCACCACTTTTCACAGCAAACAGTCCTTGGGGAACAGTCCTCTTGGTCCTGCAGATTTGGATGCAAAACTAGTCATATATATAAGGGTTTCAGGATCAGGGCCAATTCTGTGCTGAAGCAGTGGGGATCAGATATGCAGTAAGGATGACATATTGTGTCTTTACAGAAAAAAACCAAACCAAACCGTGATTTGAGTTTACAGGCCTATCAAGCATCCCCCTAAATATGAGTAGAAATTCTGATAAACTCTTTCAGCATTGCCTCACACAAAAATGTGCTAACCAGGATGGGATTTAGTTTTTCTTAGTGATTATGAACTGGTTAGACAAAGCAAAATTTGAAAATAATATAGGTTGGAATAATCTACTTTATCTATACCACGAAAATAAAATACAAAACTGGAGCTGTTGAATAAATTCTTATTGTGAACTATCCCCAAAAAAGAGCTTCTTCCTCTGCTCTTCATGAGCTTTAGTAGAAGTTAACTGGTTGCACTGGCCAGACAGCAATAAATTTTGCAATATCAAGTTCAATGTGTTTTAATAGTTTTGGCTGGTTGTGAGTGCAATCACCTCTTGCAGAGAGACATTTGGACTCTACCCATAGCTCAGCTGCTCAGAAACAAGATCAGACATTGTTGACTAAGAGGTACCAGCGTTTAAAATTTCACCTTGTTCTTACATTACAAGGTAGTTTGGTTGGTACCTCTGCAGAAGGAGAGGATGTGTCCTTCGAAGCTCTAATAAACCTTTCTGCTTCTGCCTTGTCTTTTTCATTCCCCTGTGCCTTGCCTGTTTGACAGTGTTTGATTTGCACGTGAAGGTAAAGGAACAGGAGGTGGGCAGATGTACTTGAGCATTGATGTTACACATAGCATTTGGCAAGACACATTGCTCATCCCACGAGTGGCCCTTCTCTTTTTTTTTTTTTTTCCCGTTGGTGTTCCATGGAAATTTGCAACAGGCCAAATGAACAGGAATAACCCATGACATTATGCCTCCCACCACTGAGTCACTGCTGGTAGAACTGGGATGGAGCCGTGTGCTCCTGTACCACAAAGGGGCCTATAGTTTCTCAGATGCTTGATTGACTGCTAAATGAATGGCAAGCACTTCGTTTTCTGTAGTGTGTCATGATTAATTCATCTCTCTCTCATACCCCCACTGTACATGTTGCAGTGGGCTTCATTCATGAACCTAAAAAGACCTGAGTAATGCTCCCCTACTCACAGTTTTGTTTCTCCATAGAAGGTCACAAAATATACCATGGCTGCAGGTGGTCTTATGTAAACAAAGCAATCTGGCCACAGTTCAAGGCTCAGCAATATAATATTGTCAAGTGATCATTTTGTTGAAATAGTTGGATGCCTATAAAACATCTGCAAATGCTAAATTTAAAATACAAATAAAGCCCAAATTTGGAAACTCCTCAGACTTCTGCTGAAAACATTGTTTTGTAGAACACAGCTCCTCTTGTCCCATGTAAATCTAATGCTGAATGTGGACAAACAGCTTAGTTCCTGATTGTGCCAAAAAGTGGGCTTTGCATGGGTGCAGAACTCTTTTATTCCTGCAGGATCATAGCCTAGCTTCTGATGGGAGAGCAATAAAAATCAGTTTGGGAACTAAGGGGAGAAAGCTCAGGGTGATACTGTTGCAGACTGTGAAACTTAAATTAAACAGAAGAATGAAATCATCTTTCTGTTATTGATTTAGCTCTTGGCTGAGACATTAGACCCTGTCCTGAGAAAAGTCCATAAATGGTATCACCCCAGGAGAGAAACGGTGAAAGCATTGAGTCATGAGGATGCTCATCTGAGACAGAGGTCCCTGCTGACTTTCCAATGGCCCACAAAGGGATGGTCCCTGGAGCAGAGGAAGATGAAAATGCCACCTCAGTCTGTCCCACTCTTGTCTGTTAAACTGTGTGATGAAAAGCAAAGGGACAGAGCCAGAGCTCCCTCAGCTCAGCATCTACCTGCTCCAGACAAATTGAAGGATTGCAGCAGCATGGCATCTGCTGAAGGAGTGGTGGGAACAGAGGGAAGGAAAAGTCAGGAGCTGGGTGATTTAGGAGGGTACAAGAACTTCCACAAGAAAGGGCTTAAAAAGGGCGACTGCCACCTCACCTCACCCCAGAGATGAAGGAGAATATGGTTAAAGCCTCCCACTACGTAGCCAGCGGGAGCCCTTAGGTTTTGGTTTAGCACTTAACAAACCTGAACGAGGGGAGGAAAAAAGAAGAGTATGAGGAAAGGATTTCATATGTATTTTCCCATGTTTGTTTCTCAGCCCTGATGACTTTTCAGTTAACATCCTTACTGACATTTCCCAAGCAAGGCTTACTTCTGGATGCCAGGGGTTAGAGGACCATGTGGTGCTGCTGCTCTCAGCATATCCCCAGCAATCTGTACTGCTGAGGAGACACCGTGCATTGTAACAGCAGGTGGTGTTGCAGGTTAGGAGTGAGCTACAGAGCAGAGTTTTGCTCAGCTCTTGACTACACAATGCCTGGCTCCAAACACTGCTATCAGTCTCCGAGGCCCTGTCTGAGCCACAGCTTGAGCAGCGCTCGCTCTCGCAGCTGTGCTGCATTCAGAACTGTCGGCACAGCTTTCCTGGTATGGTTTTGTTATCCAGCTTTGCAGCCTGGGATTTCTCTAACAATTGTGTGAGCCGAAATCATGCTCTTGACTGTCCCTCTGGGTAATATGTTACTTAATTGGTTAATACGCTTATAATATCGCTTAAAGTCATAGTGGGTGTGGACATAAATGGCTTTGAAAACCAGCTTCAAATGCAATTATAAGCCTTATTAGCTTTTAAAAGAAAGAGAGAAAAAATCCCCCCTTCTGTGTCTGGCACAGGTGGGAATGATCCTGTAGATAGGGCAAGAAGGGCCTTTGGCATTTTTACCACAGCACCAAGTCATTGTTTCAAGCAGTGTGTAACAAGCATTTTCTCCTCTGGGCAGCCCTCAGCAAGGTTTCCCACAAGCTCTGCTGCTGGAAACATCTTCTTCCCCGTGGCCCCTGTGAGGGTCAGCCGTGGGGTGTGGAAAGTGGGTAGTATCTGAGGGCAGCAGCGCCCTGGGAGCACTGAGATGGCCACTGCTGTGATACTGAGCCCTCCCACAGCCTGGGCAGTGCAAAATGTTTTATCTGCTGTTTCCATGGGCATCTCCCCCAGTTCCCACTGGGTGTCCCTGAAGAGCAGTGCTGTTGGCCACAGGGGCAGGCAGGGCTGGGGCAGCACTCCTGAAGCCAGTGCATCACTCCTACTCTCAAATAGGGCATCCCACAAGGCACAACTCTCCTATGACAGCTTTTATAAATGATAAATAACCAAATTCTCCATTCCCAGTTAGCAGAAAAATGATGAGTGCTTACCTGAATTTTCCAGAACTGTAAATGTCCAAGTATTTAGCAAATATTGCTTCCCAGCAGCCTACAGACCCTGCTGTCCTGCAGATGCATACAATTCACTTCTTGCATGAGGAAAACATACACATTAATGATATATTCAAACTGTAACAAAGCAGTTAATTCATTTGCTAATACATCTTTTCTGCTTTAGAGCCTATCAAGTAATGAACATTTAATGACCTATTCATTTTCCTAAGAACTGCCGCATGGCACGGTGGAATCAATACAAAAGATGACCATTTTCACGCATCAGATAATCTTATCTACAAGGTTAAGATAATTTTATGTTAATGTTTCCTGCATTATCTTGCATGCTTTTGACTCCTTTGAGAGGTATTCATTTGGTTTTAGCAGATTTTGCAAGCATTTTTGCTTCCTGGATGATTTCCGTTTCATTTTAACTTTACAGTTATTCCCTGCACTTGGTCAGTTCCAGCAAACAGTAGTGAAAAAACGAATAAATATTTTTTAAAAAAAAAGAAAGAAAAACAACAGTGCAGGCAGATGCTGTACTTGATTTGCTTTAACCTCCAGTTTACTCAGTAAAGATGAACCAGAACATACAGTAAAGAAAGGCCAAGCTGCAACTGAAGTATGGTTCTTGAACTGGCTTCTGAGTGCTTTCCATGGGTAATAATTTAACCTAAATTAAAAACAAAATAACCAAACAAAAACAAAATAAAAACCTTCAGACTAATATCCCTCTCAGCCTTCAGTTTGTTCAAAGCCAGGTCCGGAGGGCATGGAGGCAACGCCATCTGTGTGTGGATCCTCTCATGGGAAGGAACATATGCCCTTGGAAAACTCAACCTCCAGCTCCCCCTGTGCCATCAGCAGAGTCAGAGGTGCACCATGGCTTGGGGTGGCATCCCAGGGTGTGCTCTGCTGCATGGCTGTCCCAACACATGGCCACAGAAAGGGTGCTAGGCCAGCACATGTCTGGTACACTGAGCAAGGCTGCAACACCTCCCTGCCAGCAGCAACAGCTGTACCTAGAGGTGGCACTTGGTGTGCCCCACTCTGGAATTCTGAGGTGTGACCAGAGGCCTCACATGCATTCATGGTAGCTATATAATATGCACATTTATGAATCCCTGAATACTCATTTGCCTCTCTAAACACAGCCATGAGGCTATTTGTGGTCTGTTGGGTCAAAACACATTTTTTAAAGGTCCCTAAGCACTGATTTTATCAGTATGCCTCAACAGTGCCAACAAACATGCCTCTAATGTACTGGATAAATACATTAAAATGCATTAAAACATCTCTGACCAGCATTGTAAGGAAGCTGCACACGAGGGCTGTGTGCAATAGCCAGGCTCCACACAGCCCCAATCCCTGCTGTTGACTGTGGAAGCAAATGGTGTTTGCATCACAGCCACTTCCACCTTCCCTGGGCTCCAGATGAAACCAAGCCCAGATAGAGCTCCAGCCCTGCTACCAAAGGACAGGGCTGAGTTAAACATCACCACTTCCACCTCACTGTGTCTTTCTTCGTTCAGTAGCTTCTTCCTGCAAGTAGTACCCAGGTTTGGGAACACAGATGCGCACTCATGTAGCATCTGAAGGAGGGGACCTGGCACTTCCACGGGCTGCTGGCTGTGTGCTCCTCCAGGCAGCTCCCCTCTGCTCTGTGCAACTCTTTCATACAACAACCCAGGAGAAAGAAATACTTGTAAAAACTGGAAAATGAGCAGGCAAAGCCAAAGAAACCTGGCAAATGAGCTGCTCAGTTCTGTGTTTTTTGTACTGACACAGCCTGCTTCTCAATTCTGTTCTTTTGGAGTGTGTGTCACCTACCATCTCTGACCAGGTCTTTAAATGCTGCTCCTCTAAAACAAATAAACAATTTTATTATGAAATGAATACTGATACTATGTTTTTCAAGCTGAATTCCACATCAAGGTGTCACAGTTTGCTGGCTTTGAAGACAGGAACACATTCCCACCGCCAGCCACTGCCACCAACTCTCCAGATTTCTACTGGGTCCTGGGTGTGCTTCTTTTGTCCCTGAAAGCCTGCAACCCCCTGAGCTCAGCTTTCGGTCTGACTATGCCTTCAGTCTCTGGGATGGCACTGAAAACCCTGAAAATAAGGGTTGATCCAGTTCTGCAGCTCCAAAAGCAATGGACGAACATAAAGAACAGCAGATGTTGCTGTTCCATGAGAAGGAGAAAAATGCATGCCATCAAGGAAACACAGATATTACAGAAACAATGGAAGGAAAAATTAGTTTGTCATTTTCTTTCTTTAATTGTAAAACACACTGATTTTTTTTACATGAAGGCTGCAATTACATTTCAGGGTCTTGCTGTAGTGTTTAAGAAGAATAGGCTGGAATAGTACTACTGCCTACAGGTAAAATTAAAAAAAAAATTAAAAATATATACTTTTGCTTTGTTTTAACTTTGCACAATATCAATATTTTAATTCTGCTGAGAATCAAGTAATTCTGTAAGTATGATGACTCCTATATGCAGGCAGCCCCAGCAGGACAGAAGATGCAGTCAGATGGGCATCTCTGGAGATGCTTCATAGCATAAAGGATTTGACCCTGTCTGAGCACAAATACCACTCTCAGATTCGGAGAGGAGAGGAGAGGAGAGGAGAGGAGAGGAGAGGAGAGGAGAGGAGAGGAGAGGAGAGGAGAGGAGAGGAGAGGAGAGGAGAGGAGAGATGGACAACAGATTCTGCTATGCACTGTAATAACAGAGACATGAAAAGTGAAGTGGAAGAGCCACTAATTGCAGACATAACTGTCCAGTTCAGTCAGTCCTGTTCTTTGGGGGGGGGCGGGGCTATTGTTCACATAAACTTGTAAGGTGCTTCCACTGACTTCCTGTGAGTTTGGATCAGATCCTATGTCAGTGGCTAAAACTTTCTGATTTACTCAAGCTTACAGATTAGTAGAGTGAGGGATTCTGCTTGCCATGGAAGAGTAGAGAAGCATAAGCCATAAACAAACCCTAATTTGCAGCAGGAGGACCTAAGAGCAGCCTGCAACCACCAAAATGAACCACAGGGATTCTATTAAGACAAATGTGTCCCCCTTCTCTGGGGAGGAAACCATGCTAGATCTGAAAAAGCCTTCCAGAAACAGCTATTCTGTAGTGTTCTTGCAAAACCTCTGCTTAAAGTAGAGGAGAACCAAAGAGAATACTATAAAGAAGCTGCCTTGAAATGAGTGGAAACATCCCTTGACAATTGGATGATTGGTTAAAATTAGTCCCACTACACAAAAGCCACTGTTCTGGTCAAACCCATGAGAATGAAGCTCTAACACTGAAGAATAAAAACAGAGAGACAGGTTGAGAACACAGTTTTTACATAGCTCCACAGATCAAAACCATCTACTATTGCTTAGAATAACAGCCAAAATTACTAGGAAGGGATTTTAAAGAAATAGGCACTGGAGAGGCCCACAGGAAGAAAAAGGAAAGACTCAGATTCTCAACAACAGGATGAGGACAAAAAAACAAAAAAGACAAGATGAACTTTTCCAGAACACACCAGGAAAACCCTGTAAGATAGGGTCTTTGCAGCTAAAAGCCCTGACAGGAAATGGAAGTTCAGATGACTAATTGAAATTGATAAAAATTAAGCTAAGATTGATGAGCTCTGTTTCTACTCTTCCAATAACTGACAAAGTGAATGTCTCCATTTTCCCACCTGTAACATGAGGCCTAATCAGTCCTCTGTCAACAGTGAGGCAGTCCAGTATTAGGTATTGTAGAAAGCTGCTCTGAGAGCCTTGTATGCTAAGTGTTCTATAGATTATACTGGACTTATTTCTGGGGCTGCTGCTTCCAGAGTTTGATCTATGAACAGTTGGGGCACTCCAGCAAAGTGACCTCCTGCCATTGTTTCAGGTCCATACTCTTAACCTCAATTTTGCAAGCAGTACCTCCTAAATGTAAATTAATGTTTTCCTTTGCTCTTGCTGAAGTTTCTAGAATTGCCTTCTCCATGGGCTGTTCTGTAAGAAAGTACTGACTCCCTACTTTTCCTGCCCTCCATATATTCTCTCTGCTCCTTCTTTTTCCACAGCCTGATCAGGAATTGGCCTATTGTCTTTCAAGCTTATGTGGATTGTTGTTTTTCCCCCTTACACAGTGGATTCTCATTGTTAATATGTGAGTTATATGATTACCCACAGCTGGAAATTCACTTCTGTAACCATATAGCTATTTCCTGTATTTTTAGAAATGGCTTTTTCCAGCCCCTCTTACATCTAGTCCCAGTAGTACTGGTTTTAAATAGAAACTTATATTTATCTACAATGTACTAAGTCCTGCCATCCCCCAAGGGACCTAAGAATCATTCCCCATCTCACATACATGACAGGTCTACAGAGACTGGTTTGTGATGGTGAGAGGGACCTACAGCTTGAGCATTGCTCTTCTATGAATAGGCATCACAAGCATCTTTGCTCTTTTGGGGCACAAAATCAACCTGCAACTTACAGCCTGTGCTTAGACATTCCACTCAGTTGCTCTCTAAAGGGGACTGCAAAGCAGTTGCTTGTCAAAAGCATCTCAAGACACGTTGAGAGCTGCACAAGATAGGAAGTTCATTTGCTGTTTTCACAGCTATCAGCAGCTTTTACTTCTGATTTTACTCAGAAGGGCTCTTCCAGGTGTCCTGCCATGAGTCTATAGGGGAGAAAAAAATGGATTTGGGGAAAGTGAGGATACACTGCTGCATTTGGTCTTGAAGACTAGAAGAAAACAGTGATAATGAGTACTAAGACAAAGGCAAGATCTAATGCAACAAAGGCCAAGAGAGTAGATCCCAGGCTGCACTGGATGTTTGTCCTTTATCAGAAATGCTGTGTGATAGAGTTGAACATGCTGCCAGCACACGGCTTCCAACCCCTGCAGGCCGCTGCAACACCTCCAAGGTGTGCATATGTCAGCAGCAGGAGAAACCAGTGTATTGTTTGGGGGTACTTTTTGAAAAGCAGTGTGTCTGTGAATAGTGTGCATAAATGCTCTATGGGGTTTGTGAAAGGTTCTCTTGTCCTGCACATGGGCCATTCAAGAGGAGCAGTGCATGACACAGGACACGATGTAATGATCAGTCCTGTAGCTTTTGTCCCTCTTTCATTTGCCCAAGATAGTGGAGATGACAGTGACATCTATCAGTGATTCTTATCTCTCCTTCCTCCTACTCCATTAAAGCTGGCTCCATAGGTACCATAATATTATGCGTGTAAAGGCCTGACAAAATTGTCAGCACACACAGAAATATCTAGCAGAAGGCCTGATGGGTTTTGACAAAATTATGTCTGAAATGGGGCCAACTAAGAAATGATCTGAGGGCCAAAAGAATATTGCCTTTTTTAGTGCTGTTAATTTGAGATCACACCATTGACTTGTCTCAATACTATAACTCCAAAAACTTCCAGTAACTGCAAAGGAAAATGAAAGGTGTGAAGCAAACTCAAAATGCCTCCTCACTGGACTGCAGCAGGTGTGCTCCCTTGCTACCTGCCACCTCAAGAAACCAATCAAAACACAGGGCCCAACTTTTCCTGAATTTGGGCAAATCTAATCGTTCTGAGGTTACATCTAAAGATTACAATGACCCTTACAGAAAATCCCAAGGTACCACCAGCCCAGCTGGAAAGTCTCCACAGTGTGCTGCCACCTGAATGCGTTAGCTTGGAATCAGGCGTGTCAAAGGCACACTTGTGACTTTGTGAAACACAGTTGTGGTGCTCCTGGAGCAAATATTGGTTCATATTGTGGGAGACATCTGCCTCTCTGCCCCACACCCTGAGCTCCTCTCATGCCGTGGGGACACTGCGCAGGACTCCCTTTGTACAGAGACGAGTTGTTATAAAGCTGAGAGATCACATCCTGATCATCTGACTTCTGCTGTGGGATCTTTTCTTTTAGGCCTCTGTTACAAAGACATATAACATGAAAAGGCTCAATTTTCCACAAAGAAATATTTTGCTGTACAAGTGTTCCTGTGAAGACATCATTTCATGACTGCCCTGGTTCAGTTTAGAGAATGCGTGCAGGGAGGAGGGGTTAAAAATACTTAAGAAGAAAGTTTCCCCAGAACTACTCCCTGTTGAGTACACAGGGGGGATAAGCTTTGACAGTTTAGTTTTAAACAAGAGATAACATCAAATAGGCCCATGGGACTGGTTCCAATTATCAACCCAAACAAAAAGAACAGCTGCACCCAAAAAGGCCTGTGCTTACAGTCATATTTCATTTTAACCACATTACAAAGGAAAAGTCTCATGATATACAAGGCTTTTGGGTTTTCTTTTTAATTCCACAACGTATTTAGTAAGCCACCACATCATATGGTATAGAGATGCACAGTCAATTAAGCAGGCATTTCATTAACATTGCTTTTATATTCACACCAGAATGTCTTAGGTTAATCAAACCATTACATTAGAAGGGAATGCTACAAAAAGGAAATAACTGACAACTCTACCTACAAAACCCATGACTTGATGTTGATATTGTTCCTGGTTGCCTGTCAAGGTAAAGTATCTTGGGATTGTATTTCCTTGGAGTTTTCACAATGATAATGAGAACAATTATATTTCTCCATCTGGAATCCATTAAATGTGATTATGATTGCTGACTTTCCTATCCTTATTACTATCTGGATTAGCTAACCCCATTACAAAGACCATGCTCCCAAAGCTCACTTGCAAATATTGTTATATGATTTCCTGTCATCCAACCAGAGTGTCTTTCTCCTTCTCTCTCCCACTCTCTCATCTTTCTGTTCATGTACCATTTTACAAACTATTTTGCCCTTGTCTCAATTATAAGAACCTTAATAGGTTCAAACTCCCCCATGACCTGAATTTGCAGGTGTTTAAGCGGGGGAAGATCAGCTGCCCTATGTGGTAATGACTCTTGCTGGCCTCAATCAAACAAATGGGTCTGGCCTGTAACTTGCAGGTGCTACAGGGGGGAAACTTAAACATCCTGACCATTTATTTAATGCAGAATATGTAAAGATTAAGCAAGGGCTATTAAGAAAAATGTTATTACAGAGAAGGAGGAAGACAGACCTTTTTGTACTATAGCCTTAATAAGTGATCTTCACAATTCAGAAAGCTGAATTATTGGCTTAAGGCTTCCCAAAGTCTCTGGTTTTCATTCTGTGCTCATTTGCACTGTTAGTAAAAGCAGAACAATTCCACTAGATTTTATTGAAGTTGCTCCAAATTTATACCAGTATAATAAGGATCAGAAGGTATCCTTGTTTATCTGAGGGTTTCCTTATTAAATTTCATTAAGGAGTCTGCTAAAAGCAGGAATGTTATTGGGTAAGGGTCAATTCACAGTGTTTTGGCCCTGTACTGGATTTATCTCAATGTTTGTGTGTCTTCAGCCACAAAGGTTAATGAGGCTCTTTGTGAGTTACAGTATCAGTAATAACAATAAGAAACACCAGAACCATGTACTCACCTTTACTCCTTGACACCAGACACGTGTCTTTGGGTCAGAGCTGCAAGGGTTTGCTGTAGGGCTCTAAATGAAGTTATTTCAGAAGACAGTTACTCCACCGATGCTAATGGTTCCATACTTTATCCTCAATTACTACTTCTTCTGTACATCAATGCTCATCTACTGAATTGGGCATTAATTTAGAGGTTTGTTGATACATTATAGCTTTGCACAGCCAGCTCAGAACTTTCAAACTGTTTGCTTTGTGCTTTGATTATGCATTCATTTTGGCTTGAAAAAGGATTATATAATAATCAGCAGCATTTCAACAGAAGCCAGTTGTAGCTGTTTCTATCTGTAATGATTGTTTAATGACTATTTAAGATGTGCTGCCTGGGGTTGTCTAATCAGCCAATTTTTATTAGCTTTCAGTGAATGAATAAAGTGATACTTAATCAGTAGTAAAACTTCAGTATTGAGCAAGGTAAAATTTCATGTAGGAAAAGCATGAAGGTAAAAAAAAAGTATTAATTTCACAGGACCATAGAATAATTTGGGTTGGAACGGACTTTTAAGTTCATCTCAAGTTTCAGTTCCCCTGCTGTGGGCAGGTACACATCCTATTAGACCTACACCTCCTACTAGACCAAGTTGCTCAAAGTCCTGTCCAACCTGCCCTTGAACACTTCCAGGATGGAACAACCACAAGTTCTCTGGGCAACCTGTGCCAGGGCCTCACCACCCTCACAGGGAAGAATATCTTCCTAATATCTAATCTAAGTCTACCCACTTTCAGTTTAAAGACATTACCCCTTGTATGCTTCCAATATTAATTATTGTGGTGGGCATTTATAAGGCAGCTACTGTCATGACATCCAGAAAAAACGTACATCAGAACAAATAATGGTTTACTGGCTTACATTTTCTTAACTAAACTGTAGAAGCTGGGTTTGACATCAAACTTCTTGAAGTCAACAGAAAAATGCCTTGGTGAGTCCACTGCCTTTGGGTCAGGCTCATGGTGAAAACAGTTGTTCACACCTTGCTAATCTAGAATCCATTTCAGCTGCTCTCTCACAATCACTTTTAATTCTTTTTCTCACAACTCCGTTGTGGAAATAATGCCTTCATCAAATTTGGGGAAGTACAACTGTGAAAGGAATTTGGGAACCACATGTCTTGGGGAAGCATGCTAGGTGATCTAAAACAAAACATACATGTTTCTCCCATTTTTTCTCTCAGAAGTCAGATATTTTTGATTATTGCAGTCCACTCAGCAGCTGAACACCAGCAACTGTATGTGTTACTTGTCCACTGCTGTGTGGTGTTGGCTTATAACTTTCTGGAAGAGGTTTACACTAACTAGGTAGTGACTACCTCGTGTCTGGGCTAAGGGCATACATGGGCCACTTCCCACAGCTCAGCTGACATAGAGTGGTTCATTAAGCCACAGTAACATGACCATGTTTTAAGAACCCTAATTGTCATAACTGTGGCTATCACTAATTTGCTGTGGTTGCACTGAAATCTACAAAGTATCACCAGTATGAAATCTTCATTAAAAAGTAAAATCTTTTTACTCACATCTCCTGCCTAAATTAAATATCCAAGTTGCTCAATAACACATTTCCAAGTGCCAGCAACTCAGCTGTTATTCGCTGTTTAAAACCAACTTTTGTTTTCATCTTGTTTCTGTCCAGATCTTTCTGTTATTTATTCCTTGTGTTCATCCTTGCCAATGCTAAATTCGCAAGGCACAGAGAGTTGTCCAACACAAGCACTATCCACAGCAGTAAGAGTATTGACACTGATGGGCCAGCAGCATCAGAACTGCCAAGCAGATACCTCGGAACTGCCACTGGATCATTAGCTGTCCTTCATATTGCTTCCTACTGAAGGAAAAAACATCTTGCAGCAACATGGGCAGCTCAGATCCAGCAGTTGTGAGAAATTTGCTATGTGAAGGACAGCCCTTCTCTTCTGTGATGTGGGCTTGAATCCACGAAGCATTTGGACTCATGCTTTTCTGGTGTTGAAGTGCCTGGAAGAATTATAGCTTCCATGCTCTTAAAACAGGGTACAACAGGACACGATCACACTTCGCACCTTGCAATCATCATGTGACACACAAAAAAGAGAAAGTTTCTTCATGTCCTTATGCAAATCTACTTAGTAAGGCCTCCTCTTGGAGTTGTCTGCTGATGGACAAGCCCAAACACCAAAAACCTATCATAAGTTGCAAGCAAAGTTTTTATGAGATGAACTATGAACTTTAAAAAGTCTGGAATCTTCAGCAATTGCTTATTGCCTGCAGGATAGATGCAGTTAGTATAGTGCCTTGTGGGCATGCCCTTAGCTGCAATCCTCATTGATGTTCTTTTGCTACTGCTTTCAAAACTGTTAAAATTCCTTCGCTCAAGTGTTCTTAGCACTTATGTTGATAGGGAATACTTCAAAGCATACATCTTTACTTTATCAAATCTGCTGTAATTTTGTAGACAGAATCAAAGAGTTTCATTTTAAGTCTAGTCAAGTTTGCCAACCGTCCTAAGCTCAAGAAATCAATTCCATGTTGCCATGTAATCAACCCAAACGAGAAGCCTGGAACATAACAGTGCAAACTTCTCCTGGATACAACTACATTTGATTCAGCACATTTAACACTGGAAATAATTTTGTCCCATTATTCTTGCATTCTTTTTCTATTTCTCCCATTCTTCTTAAAGCTTCCTTGATGTATTCAACTCCATGGCTGTATTGATAAGCAGCTGACACATCAGTCCCCAAACACAGCTCTCAATGGTGTCTGTTGAAAGCACAGCATCATGTACTTGCTTCTTTTTCTCACAGAAGTTTCCTCTGGCACAAAAAACTTGCTGGGTGTTCTCATGCCGTTATTACAACAGCAAGGCATTTAATGAGGGTCCATGCACTTGGCAAGCTTTTATGAACAAATAGAAAAAGACAAAACAGGAGTTTTGCAGCTGAAGTCCTGGGCATTATCCTGCACCTACTGCGGCAACAAAAACACTTTTTTTCTCTTAAATACAATTGTAAACCTTATGCCAGTGTTACTGACTCATCCCTCATGTTGTGTTTGGTGCCACACATAACTGTGATTCTAGCTGAAGCTTTAGTTTGGATTATTATGAATTCTATAGTTATGATACAAAAGGGATTTTTTTGGGTTTTTTTTTTGGTTTTTTTTTTCCAACTTGTAAAATATTTTTAGAGAGAATCTAAACTGAAGGAAGAGATCTGAACACACTAAAAAATTTCTGCAGGAAAAAATTCATGCAAAACCGGAAAAACTGCAAACCTTTTTAGTGAAGTGCTTATCCTCATCAGGAACCAGATGAAGTGTTCAGAACAGAAGTTACATAGAAGGGTTATCAACAATCTTCATCCCTATCCCAGTTGCATGAACAGACCTGTAAAAACCATTCCTACTGGTATGCAGGACCTGGCCTACTTCAGACTTCAGGAATCACAAGATCAGTTTGGTTCTGCTCTTTCCGAAAGGCTTTTCTCAAGTGTAGGCTCAGACAAGTTTTGTCTCAAGTGAGAGTCACAGCCTTCAGAACCATTATTAAGTTCCTTACAATACATCTCGTGCCATATACAACAGACTGCTGATTATTCCCCTCTGGGGAAACATGGCTCTCAGAAACTATCCAAAATCAGTCTACATTCAAAGATGCAAAATATGTGGTAGAACAGTTATACGACTTCCATTAAAAAACCCAAGAGATGCAAAATTAACCCTCTTTCAGCAATAGTGATTCACTCTGCAGAGTATCCCCAGTTTCCAGAAGGAGTATATTCTCTTTCCTTGTGAATTTAACCTCAGAAAATCTTTCCCGATATTTGGATTCAGTTTTTACTTTTAATAGTATTTTGATTAGACCATGAAACACTAACAAAATGTGTTCTGTGCTAATGCTATATTCACTTGAAAAACACAGCTCTTAAAATTTTCAGCATTGAAATGAAAGGCTGACCCTGATGCAGAAAATGGCCATAGTCTTGTTGATTTTAATGAGGTTTCCATGTGAAAGAAGACACACTCCGTGAAGATTTTAATTCCTGCTTTGTTTTCTACATCTTCTGTCAAGGAACTGACCTTGAATGTGTCCTGGAGCCTAAAAGAAATGACAAACCAAAGGCAAGGCATCTACAGCCACCTACACTGGCTCCCATACACTGCTTTTTGAGTGAATGAAGTTTCCATGTTCTCACAGCTTATAGCTGTGGTAAAGTCTCTGCAGAAGGCCAAACAAAAAAAAAAATCAGGTGAAGTACGTACAGAAATACATAAACGTGTATCAGAAACAAATAAAATCAAGGATTACAGCATAGCTTACATATCACTTTCTTTGTCTTGTGCTTCCAGCTGCCTGGCTCAAGGCCTTCACTACATATGAAATCTGTTGACCTGGAGTTCAAGCTTCACAAGGCCGGGTTTCAGAGCAGAAACTCTGTGTGTGTTTGTGTATTTACATATATAAAGTGTATTTGTTCTATTTAAATACAATGATGCCCCATCTTTTGCCTGAGTATCAAAGGATGGCCACTGAAGTAAATGATTCACTTTGACATCACAGCCACAGGACAGCTGATGAAGTGTAGGTGTATGTCCTGGAATGCAACACACCAGTGTACAAAGGACAGATAAAAAGTGTCTGTGGATATCATAGAATCATTTAGGTCAGAAATTATTATTAAGGTCATCAGGTCCAACTACTTACATAATATCAATCCAGAAAGCATCTTGTGTGCTTGTGTGGAGAGCTTTCCACCTGACAGGACACTCTCATGCCCACGTGTGCACAGAGGTGTAAGCAGGCACTGACAACCAGAGGAGTGTATAAAGTGTGTGTGGATGTGCCAATTAGGCTGACAACTCCCATGCTGACAAGTCATGGCTCTGAATCCTGCAATTCCAAACAGGTAGCAGTGAGAAGCAGAGTGGCTGGATCCGGTGCCGTGTGGGAGACAGGCAAAGAGGGAGCACTGCTGTGATTGACACGTAAGCACTGTGCTACCCTGGGAGTCTTTGTAGTGTAACTTATGGTCTCTTTTTATTTTCCTTGGCGCTCCCCACAATTCATTTAGTTGCAGCACCACTTAAAGAGACTGTGGCATCTGGTGGGGAGGGGAGGAGGGGATCCACTTAAAATATCAGCAATTTTAAAAAAGAAAAGTTCTCTCAATATTTTAGTTGTTTAAATGTTTCACAAATGCTTTCGTGTTTCATACAAGAGAGAAGGTGAGGGGATTTTCACCTCTGTCCATGTGTGATGAAAGTGAGCAAACAGTGACATTGCTGTTAAATGGGCCCATTTCCAGAGTTTAGAAGGACTCTCACTTGATATTCCCAACAAGAGATGTTCCTTGTTATTAACCTTTACATTAAGTAATTGTGCAATTCCTGAGTGCTTTCCTCCAGACAGATATTCCCTTATGACTGGTTTTTTCCCTTTCTTCCCTTTTGAAATGGGAGTGCAATAAACATGTAGACTGACCCTGGTGCCAAAGCAGGCAAAATGTCCCCACATCCCACAGCTGACACAAACCTCCCTTCTCCTGGGGCATGAAGAGGGAGGGTTGCCCTTCCAAAGGGTTAAGGCGTTTTCGAATACAGATTTGTATCTTGGGCACAGAAAACAGCACGTGGGGATGAACAAGAAAAAAAAAGATCCTGTTTAGTTTCAGTGTGTGACATTTGCCTGGGGGAAGAAAGTGCAGAGCTCATTGGAAATCCTATTGTTGAAACTCTGACCAGTCAGTTATAAAGTGCCATGATTTAATATGCCAGAGTTGTTTCCATTTTCAGGGTCAATCACTCCGTGTGTGTGTGTGTCTGTGTGTGTGTGTGTGCGCGCATGGTGAGTCTCTGCATTTAAAGAAATACTTTCAGGTTTTATATTACTTAATTTCCTTTACAAGAATCCTTTTTGTTTCCAGCAGAACAGATCTCCAGCAAGATTGCCTCCTTCACAGCACATGGAGGCACATTTTCCAACATCAAATCCTCTGATCAAAGCAACAAAAGTTAGAGATTGAAGCAGTAATTATGACCTTGATCAGGGTTTATTCTGTTACATGATTAATCATACAAAGAGTTTAAAAATATCAGGTGCCTGCCTGCTGAAATATCAACTGAAAACACCACTTACAAAATAGCTAGAAGAAAGGTCAACAAATCTGAGCTTGTTACAGAAACCTGCAAGTCCTACACATTTCACTGTTTAGACATCAGTTTGCAGTACCTGTTTTCTTTTATGACTCTGGGCTTTGTTACCAACTTACCATTAATAGGGTTCAGCCAATGCAGATCTTTTGACTCTTTTTCTCTCTCTGTCCTCACCTGTCAGCCTTCTCTTCATCAACTATATTTATTACAATCAAGCCCTGTCAACTGTCACAGCTTACATACAGTCTGCCAGTAAATATGTCTTTCCAGTCATTAGACATTCCTTCCAGTCACCTTGGGATTTCTACCTTGTCTATCTCACTCCAAAAAACTTTTGTTCAGAAGTATTAGACTCCCACAGAGCAGTGTCAGCTTGGGGCCATTACTGTAGGAAGTGACAGAAAACACCAAACTGTCACTCATTAGGATCTAGTTTTTCCAGAGTTGATGTAAGTCAGATTTAGCCCCAAAACGAATCATGATTTATTTAATATATTTGCTTCTACAAGTGTCAGCTCATCAACTTAAAATGTTTCTCCTTTAACTCTATTGAGGCCCGTACAGAAAGTTTTCTTTGAAACCTAGTTTTTGCTCTAAGGCTTGATAATTAAAACAGAATCGAGAACAGTCAAGTTTCTGCTCTACAGGTGCACTTTATTGGCCCTCGGTTTTATAATTATATGTACAAAGCATTCACGTTAGAATTAAGGCTGGACACGTGAGAAAATGCCACCTGGTGGGTAAGTGCTTTTTATGCTGGCTCCCAAATCTGAGGAGAGATTATACACTATAGATAAATTTAAAGAGAGAAAAACAATTAGCTAAGGAAGCAAGAATGGAAAAAGAAAATAATTTCTATTATTTCCTGGTTATGCTGTGAGCTGTCTTTTCAAAGGATCTATAGACTCATCCAGGGTGAAACAGCACCAGTGAGGTATATTCATAGGTGCTTCTCCAATTGCACCTGCAGTAAAAGCCTCTGATAAACTCCCAACAGTCTCCTGCCTCCCACAAAGTTTCTGTGTCAAGCTGGTTGGTACAGGGATGCACACAGCTATTTCATCCCATGTGGAGTCAGGGAGTCAGTGGATAACAGAGAAATGTAAAAGTAATAGGTGGCACTGCCAGTGGAAAAAGTGAGAAGAAAGAAAGGAGGGATAAAGGTCCAGGATCGTTAACTCAGAAGATTTGAATTGCTTGTACCTCATCACTATAGTAAAGAGTCAAGTCTGTCACTGGCAGAAAACAACACAGCTCCAGTGACTTTACAGAGCACAGACTCACAGAGATAAGTAACACAGAGAAGATGTCAGCAGCCAGATTTTGCTTCAAATAAGGATATCATCATTAGTGATTCACTTATGTAGCAGCTATTAGAGACTGATGGGGATTATGCAGTATTAGAAATAGTGTGTTTGTACCAATGATTGGTTTCACTACCAAAAGGCAAGCATCTCTGAGGCGGAAGGGGTGTCTATAAAATCACAGGTTATTGTACAGGAATATACACACAAGTGGTGCAGAATAAATAAACTGTCCCATAAATCATAAGTCACTTGGAATTTTTAGTGGACAAAATTACTAACTTCTCATGCTTTCTTTTCTGTGGAAGTAATGATTACTCCCACAAATTGCCATCTGAGATTAAATATGGAGCACAGATTATGACAGTCATCAAGGGGGTGAGCAGGGCTTAAGAATCATCTGCAGCATTCCCAATGAGTGTGACTGAACAGGCTTGACCCTGACAGCCGTGTGGGTGGGAATAGGTTTCACCATCAGGGATACTGCAAATTGTAGATCATTTGAGGTTTCTGTCCTAAAACATGGGATCCATCCCCAGTGTTATTCCTGACCAGTCATATGTGGCTTCAGCAGTCTCAGGATGCCACCACAGGGGCAGCAATGAACACTAGGACATTTAGAGCTACTTGCTTGGTATTACATTCTGGCCAAAAAAGATTTGCATACCACATTTGCGTGTTGTGTGTTCTATCAAAAAGGTGATCCTTCAGTGTTACTCTGTTAGCAGAAAAGACCAGCTATAAATGCTTCTGCCTATCTCAAATAAATACACCAGCGTGAACAAAGTTCTGTGGAGGCACATTTATGTGATTGGGAAGTGGAGATTAGAGGATTTAAGGGACCTTTCTGCAAGGAAACACATGCTTGCTGCTGGAGTTGCCCTCAGACTTCCTCCCCACATTTTGCCTCTCAGGTGATCTAGGAAACCAGCCCACAAAACGCTACCTCATCACAGCTCTGACTCCAACAAAGTCCAACATGTTTTGGACCAGCCCTAGGATTTTAAGTTTACACATGAGATGGCAAATCAATTGTCACAAAGTTATTTGAGAAGGGAAGAAGTGACCACAGTCATACCAGCCACACTGGGAAACAAATAAAGGACCCAGCAGAGTCTGGAAAAGAAGAGGAGATGGCTGGGACATGGCAAATGTATCCTCAGTGTATTCCTCTGTGAAACCCAAAGCAAGATCTGTAGCAGGAACAGCCTAAAGAGATGGGTGTCCATAACACAGCATGATTTCCACCTGCCCTGCAGGAGCTGTAAGAGCTACCTTTTCATAGGAAGGCAATAATTCCTGTCTCCCTTGCTTCCCATAGGGAATCTGTCCAGCATGCTGTCAAAGGACAACATGACTCAAGCAAAATCAGCTGCAGACTTTGCTGAAACTCCAGTTCTGCACAGTCATTCTCATCATACCTTTGATTTTTAAGTACTTTTTCCCTCAAATATATCCTTTCATTACAGAAAAAATCCTGAAACAATCTAAAGCCCTTCATCACTGGCCCTAAAGAGTATGTTCTAAAAATGAGACACTAGATTCTGTTTGACAAATCATCTAAAATACTTACACCCACCTGACTGTTGCACTCGGCCTCCTTGGTATGAAAAAAGACTAAAGAAATGCTTGTGTGTTGGCTGCAGCAACACAATTACAGAAACTGCTACCAACAAAGAAAATAATAACTGCTGGAGGTAGAGACAAGGGAAGCAGTGGGGGGAAGGAGGAATGAAGGGAACCTCAAGGTTAAATGAGCAGTGGGTTGAGGCACACACAAACAAACGTGAACAACAGAAATCTTTCAGCACAATTTTGAAAGTAAAGGCAGACTGAATTGTATTATGCAGGTGTACAGAAAGCACTTTGCTGCATTATGCCATCTCAAGTTCTTGTTCCTATTTCCTTTTGTAAAGAGGTCTTTGATTGAAGACAAGATTGTCTTCCAAAGAAAGGATAAAATGTAATGTGAATAGCTCAAGTGGTAGACTGCAGTATCTTGGATGCTGCAAGAAAAAGCAATGCTAATGGATTTGTACAGTAAATAATATGGGGCAAGAGGAAGAAACAATCAGGCCTCACACAAATACAGAGAAGCTTGCTTGAATCTTCATAATTTGCAGTGATTAACATTCAACTCATCGTACTTCAGGTTCGAGTAGAAGCACTTCCAAATTTCCCCCATGACAGTCAGAAAGACACAACTGTAATGTACCTTAAGCCCTGATTTTTTATTACCATTTTTTTTTCTGATTTGCTGGTTTCCCACAACTCCTTGTTGCAACACAGCTGTCTTCATTCCCAAGGAATGGTGCATTCCTAATGGATCATAGCAGGAGCCCTGCAAGCTGGGACAGAGAAGGCTGGCTCCCTGACTCGTACCCATGGTCACAAAATGTTTCCTCTGGTCCACAAATGAATGGACCAAATTTCCTAGGGATTTTCTGTAGCCATGTGAAGTGAATTTTACTCTTCGAGATACCTGTCTCACCTGAAGTTTAGCCTGGTCAGTGGGAGATAAGGACCTGCTAAGCAGGCAGAGGTAAGGCTCTAAATGAATTCCAGGAAAGGAGAGTAAAAATCACTAGCTGCAAACATCCTGCTGAGTTAAACTTGTGTCACAAAAAGTTGCAAAGAGAGACAGGAAACTGAATGCACTGTGACTTTCCAGGCTGGGTTGCTGTGCTGTGTCTGGAGTTGAGTGCACACTTCCTGCTGTGTTAGAATCGCAGAACACACAACAGCAGGTCTGCTGCACGACTGGCAGGTTGCTGACACCAAAGCTCAGCAGGTTGGAGGTGTCAGAGGACATGGAGTCAGCACAGCCTTGTCTTCACCTAGCCCAGACAAATGAGTCTTTGAGCATCACTCCCAGTACAGCTTTGTGAAGGGCTATGCTCTCCCCAGATGGGGTGTAGTGGGAAGGATACCCAGGTGAGCTGTGGTTTACGCAGCTCACACAGATCTGACTCCAAATTTCCAGTCCCCCTGCTTACCCTCACCCTGCCAATCCCTCTGCTCTGCTCCTATCCACTCACTGCACATACAACACCTTGCCTTGCTCCTTCTGATCTTTCTCCACCAACCTTTCTCAAGTGCTTTCTCCAGTTATAGCCATAGCCACCCTCCCTGGCTCCCACTCCTTCTTCCCCTGCAATTATCTCCTCATCCTGGCTCCCATCTCTCACCCACAGCACTGCTCACTCTCTAATCCACTCTTCTCACACCAGCTAAGCCTCCCCACTTCTGCTCCTTTCCAACCCTTCTTGTCGAGTTCTGGGCCCAAATGCTGTTCCCTCAGAGGCTTGTCCTTGTCATTGTGGTGTTCATCAGCATGGCTGCTTTCCCGTTCCTCTACTGTGTCCCAGGCACCAGCAGAGGAGATGTCAAAAGAAGACAACATGGTTTGGGAAGTATTTTTGCCTAAAGCTATTAAAGTACTTTGATCACTGTGAATTTTGTGCCACAGGTTTCACAGTCCGGGGTGTTACTGGGTTCTTTTCTCTAGCTTGTGTTGGGGATTGATTTCTGCCTGCACTCTATAAAGGCTCTCTCAGAAAAAAAACACTTGTCTGGATGAAGAAAGAAGGCTCATTTTATTAGTGTCCATCATGACTCACTCTCAGGGAAAGGTGGAGAAAGTGAGTTGCTTTGACCCAAATTCACCACCAGTCAGGGCAGCACAGCAACCAGGCTCAGGTGTCGGGCTCAGCTTTCCATCCACTAGCACCCAGCAGAAAGTCTTTTTGAACCGTTGAGAATACCAGCTTTCAAAAACAAAACAAAACTAAATGAAAAGAAGTACATCCAGCTGCCTTTGGCCCTTTAGGTGAGATCAGTTGTGGTCTCAGTTTGAGATCTGACATGTTCTGGAGCAGGAATGACAGCACTCACTGGCAGGGGTATGTGCTCTGTGATCTAACAGACCTTTCCTGCCTTTAACTTCTCTGATCCTGTGATTTGGCTGGCCTGTGGGTATGCTGTGCACTTACCCGAAGATGCACAAGAAGCTGTGGGATGCCATCACACTGTCAAGACCCTTCAAGAAATACCAGCAACAGAAGACTTCGGGAAATGTCACCACATCATCATCCACTTTGGCTGCTGACTTTGTGGTGCTGTTTCCTGGAGCCATCTCATCCTGTTCAGGAAAAACAGAAAGTGTAAAAGAGGTGAAATATGAACAGTAAAAGCACTATTATCTGGTTTTCTAGCTATCAAGAGCCTAGAGTGAACACCAGGACTCCAAGTGCCTCTTCAATCACCCAGCTGACTCAGAAAGCTCGGGAGGTGGTAGTGGTAGGAGACTTTGTAGACCTCTAAATCAAACCAGAAAGCAGGACATGTTCCTCCTTAAGATCTCTCTGGAACACAGCAAGGGGAAAAGTTGCACTGTTAGGGGGTCCTCAGTTTGGGAGACATATGCTAGAGGTCTCATGCAGCTGGTAAATAAAGCTTTACTTGGATTTCTCAACAGAATATGACACAGAGAGAAAAAGAATTATAAAGGGTAATTCCTTTTATGAAAAATGTACAGATTCAGTGCATCATTCCTGACTGCCAGGAGTTAATTAGTTACAACCGTGAAAGACGGTGGCCACTAGACACCTAGAGTTGCACCAATGATACAAACAGGAGAGTCCAAGCAAGGAACATATGCAGTTGGCTCAAAAGAGCCAATTAATCAAAATAAATTGAAAGGAATAAGAAAAAAGACTGAAAAATGCAAATGAAGATTAGAGGTACTTTATAATGAATTTCTTAAGCAAGATAATTATGGATTTGCTGTTAAGTTTAATTCACATACTGTTTCAGTTGAAATATTGGTATTTGCAATACTGATAAGGCACAGGATGAATGGGTGAAGAGCTGGCTACTTGGCAGATCTCCAAAATACACTTGTCAACACAGAGTCATCACTGAATGGGTTTTCTCCTTAACAAATTTTTGCAATGACTAGTACTGCTCTGTCTGCAACCAGCTGATGTTTTCTTGAGTGGATTCAGTAAACATCAATAGCCTCATGCATATGAATCAGGCTCAGTAAAAGTTATGTCCACATTAGAACATCTCTGCAAATTGTTTTTGAAAATTTTCCTCTCTTTGAAAACATTTCTGACCTGCTCTCTCAAAGTCTTTGCTGATTACAGGTATGGGAGAACAGAGAGCCTGACAGGGGGACCAAAGACGATGCTGGTGATGTGGGGGTGGCACTTGCAACACACAAGTCTCTTGGCAAGGTGGGAAGAATTCTAAGAGAACATGTTCTGATACACCCTGAAGCAAAATTACATAAATGGGAAAGCCTGCCCTTCAGAAGTGTCCATCTCTCTCTGATGACTACAGAGGCATCCCGGCAGATGAGCTGAAATTTAGCTTATTTTTAGATACAAGGACTTCTAGTCTGGCTAAACTTAGGTCGGATGATTCTCACCCTCTTGGCAAAGAAAGGAATAAGCAGGGTATAGAATACACCACAGGCAAGCATATGCTAGACTGTGGGATCCAGTTGTCATATTAAAAAAGGGCATTATGAAATTGGAGGAGGCTCAGAAAAGAGCCACAGAAATGATTTACTGACTGTAGATAATGTTTGACAGTGCAAAACCTAAAGATCTCACGCTGTTTAATTTATCAAAAAGAAGATTAAAAGGTTACTTCATTGCAAGCATTATCTCATAGGAATGCCACGTACTGAAATGCTCTTTAATCTAGCAAGAATGGCACAAATATTTAACATTGAGGGTGATTAGCCACTAGAATGAACCACCAAGGGAAGAGGTGGAGTCTCTCTCTCCTGATGTCTTCAAATCAGGTCTGAACACTTTTCTGGCAGATGTGCTTTAATCAAACAAAAGCTATGCTCTAGTCAGATGCAAGTTACTGGGTTGAAGGCAGGGAAAAATGGGTGAAAAAAGGATGCACTCCTGGCCTCAAAAATCTACAAATCTGTGAATGCCAAATGTAATTTGAATATACTTGCAGGAATCAAAGTGTTCAAACTGTGCTCCACTTTAAGGGAGAGGAATCCCAGGAGAGTAGGTGGAGAAGTGCTCCCAGTGTTCATGAACAACTACCTCTAAGATCTCAGTATCTCATCCAAAACCCGGCACTGTTTTCTTTCAGGGCCCAGCTATGGCCACTGCTTCAGAAAGGACTAAACCGGTCCGGTTTTCAGGGCAGGCGGGCAGGCACACACGGCTCTGAGGTCAGAGGGATTTGTCAGCACTTAGCACCTATGGATGTGAATTTAGACAACTAATGAAAGGGGAACATTTGGGGAGTGATTCCAATAGCATCTGAAAGACGTGCAGGAAAACCACTCCTCACTTCCAGCCGTGGCTGTGCTCCTAGATGGGATCAGCGCTTTCAAAATTCCTGTTTTCTGGCATCACCTTTCTTTGTTCTTTCAGCTGCAAAATAATCACATTTCCTGGACTGGGCAGCTGAAAGGATTAACATTAGAGTGCTAGTTTTCAACCCGGGGGTCTGCAGACCTCTGGGGAGCTCTGTGGTCTACTTCTAAGGTGTCTGTGAGAGGTGGCTAAGAAAAACAAGTCCATTTATGCTGTACAGCACTTTAAGAATGTGCATTTCAAAAGCGACATACTCTCTGGAAAACACTTCATGGTTCACAAGTCAAAAAAGGTGAAACACACCGAAAGAGAAAGTGAGAAACAGCCTGAAAGTGGCCGGTGATTTACGGTCGCTTTCCGTGTGTGGCAGCTGGGGGCTGTTCAGCATCATTTGCAAGGAAGGCAAGGAGCCCCCGGCTGCAGTCCCGCCCGCCCTGCCCGAGGAGCCGGTCCGCGGGGGGAACATCGCCTCCTCTCCGGCCGCGACCAGAAGCAAGTGCAAACAATGGCAATAAGCAAAAAAGGCCGTAGGAAGCAACTGAATCTAAAGCACTCCGTCCTCTCCCGGCTCCCTGGCTGGCGCCTCGCACCAAACCAGCTGATAGGTGTTCCATTGCCTCCGCTCTGGGGTGAGCAGGGTGCCCGAAGGATGCCGACCCCTCTGCCAGCATCCTCCAGCGACAGGTCGTTCGGGATCGCTTCTGATCTTTGTTTCAAGCCTCAGTCACTTTCACCTATTCCCGTGAGTCTGAAGCATTTCTTTCCCCCTCTTCTTCTTTTTTTAAAGAAAAAACCTTTGCTTGTCAAGCAAGTTTTTGTCTCCCTGAACTCTCAGACTCCCAGACTTGACACAGGCACAGAAATATTATTCAAAAGGTGAAAGTTTACAGCATCGAACAACAGTGCCAGCTGCGCTCTAGGTAACAAGTTCCACTTCTGATGGGGGAGGGATGAGAAGGTGGGAAGGAGAAAGCGGCAGCCTGGATGCCTGATGCAGTGGGACTATTTCAGCACCTGAGAGCTGCAGTCTAGAGGTGTCTGCGTCTCGGGGTGGCCTGCGAAACACGTCCGAGTCGTGAGAGGGACTGGGAGACTGCACCTGAGCACGGAGCATCTGCCTGGCCTTGGGGAAGAGCATCCACCTTCCTCGTGCCTCCGCTGTCTGAATTGTAGCCGGGAACGCGAACCCTCCGCGGCTGGTTCAGGTTATAATCAAATAGAAAGGACATGAGAGAATAGGGTGCAATAAGAGAAAAGCATTCAAACTGCATTATTTGGGGCTTGGCTGCTCCCTCTAACAATAACTTTTGTCATGGGCATCAGAGTGTGGCTCATTTACAGCTGGAGGAAGACTTTTCTACTATGCATGCTTTTTAAAGCATTTTGGACTATTTCTTTTACTATGCTGATTTTTTTTTTTTTAAATCTCTGCCAAAAAGCCTCTAAAATCAGACTAACAATACGCATTTACAAGAGACATTTATCTCACTTTTTAATCTTGGAATCCTAGTTCTTCTTTAATCTTAATACTCCGGCTTTGTATTTGCATACGGAGTTTAAGCAAACAGTCAAGATATCAAAAGCACAGAAGCTCTAAGAACTGAGATGGTAAATAAGAAACATATATCATAATACCCAGGCATGACTCTGGACATTTTGAAATACCATTCTGCTGAAGGAGGTTTCACAGCACTGTTTCATTGACATCTGACTCCAAAAATCTTTCATCATTTTGACATTATCAGCTACATAATAAAAGAGATTTTTTGGTGTTTGTTTTGTTTAGATACATAATTTATGATTTTATCAATAAGGGGTTATTTTTTTTCTAACAAGCCATAGCCTCAGAAAGCTTTGTGCTGGCTTTTTAAAAGCATCAATGGCACTGAGATGTATCTATCTAGTACAATCACGGACCTGCCTTTCATATGCGTTGTATATGTAGGTGATTATAAATATACGTACACAAATTCACTGTATTGATGTTTTTAAAAAATATGAATTAAACCTTTCTTGGGATAAAAATGTATCGACATGACGTAAATTATATATCTGAACGAAATGGAAGATGTTGCTTTCTTAAAGGAGCTCACAGTAGTAGGAAGGCAAAAAAAAGTTGGGTGCCAGAAATGAGTGAATTTGTGGATATATGGGTGTGCAAAGTCTGGCAACGTGTCCTGTGCTTGTCAGGGCTGTGATGAGCAGAGGAGAGGCTTTGGCTGCCCACACCCCTCAAGCAGCCCCATCCCACAGAGGCTCTGCCACCCTGCACTGGGGACATGGGACATGGCAGTGCTGTCCCCCCTCATCCTCCTCCTTCACCTGCCAAGGGCAGGAAGAGTTAAAGCTCGGCAATTTCCCCCCCCCCCCCACCACTACTTCCTATCACTGCTTGAATTGCTGGGGCTTTGTACATCTGGTTCAATTCATTCCCAACAATTCAGGTTCTCGTTTTTCCCCTCCCTTGGGGACACCTTTCCTGAGTCTTGCTGCGGAGCCTGACCCCGGTGCCAGCAGGATAGAGCCCCAGGAAGTCCCAACAGCCTCATCCCGACTGCTAATACCCAGCTGGGTTTTAAATGCATTGCATCAGAGAGCAGTAGGTCACCACATTAATCAGGAACTCTGAAATCCTCTGAGACACCTTGTTGGGAATGGTTACCGGGTTCTGGCTAGTCTTAAACATAATTTAAAAGACTTTGGGGTTATTTTAAGGCTTTTCCTTTCCTTCAGCCCTGTGTCTATGTAAATGTTCTCCTTCACTTCTCACTGCTGACTGCTTCTAACAGACATATTATTTTGCTTCTCTGGCCTACTTTGTTGCAGACAAAGTTTTGACTATCTGAGTTCTTTTTTATTCCATTTTACATTTTTAATGCTATGTTGTAAAACGTCCTTCCTCTTGAGCAGTAATAAAAACCTTTTTTCCCCCCCTCCCCTCTTCAGATTTCTTTTATAACACATTCAGCATTTTCTGGGACATAATTAAAACATCAAACAGTTTTCCTGCTGGTTATGCTAAAATCTGAATGCTTGAGTCTGCTGGCATTATTGAAAATTAAAATGTACTATTCTTGAGTGTATTTAGGATGCCCTTAAATAACTATCAAAAATGGTTTTGTTCTGTTTTATATACAGACTGGCACCATAATGCTAAAATACCTGCATTAAATAATGTTTCTAATTGGTAGCATGAGGATACTTTTTAAAAAGTATAAAATTAGTATTTTGGTTCACTATTTTTCCTGGGCTAATGTGTCTAATTTTTCCATACAACTTTATCCCCAAGGAAAAATATAGATGGAAAGACCATTACCAATACATGAAGTTCAGTGGCTCTCTCTTTAGATGTAATTGCTATCAAGAAAGCTGGCAGCAGGGTAATTTTAGTTCAAATGAGTACATAGCCTGAAAAAGGATAAATCAACCTTTGTAAGTCTGAAATTGGATCCCAGTGTGGGATTGTTCTAGCTAAGTGTATATCAGGTTCATAAAATACATTTGCCAGAATGAAAAGCCCCTAAAATCCAAGGGCAGCAGTGAACATGGGGCTGGAGGGGGAAGGTTTCAGGCCCTGCTAGAAGACCTCCTTCCTCCTGCCCTTGCTGGTAATGGCCTCAAATTACCTTCCAAATCAGGCAATGAGGGCTCAGTCCTGCTCCCATTCAAGGCAGTGGAAAGGCTCCCACAGTACCCAAAATCCCTTCCTCAGGATGATTAATACCTTTGGTCCACATTCACAAAGGAGCTGAGAACAGAAGAGCTGAATTCATTGGGAAAGAAAGAGACAAGTTGGCCAGGATTAGGCACCTGAATACCTCTGCAGCTCTGGGCCTGGGGTCCCAGCAGCACTCACGGGTTAGACAGCTGGGATAGCAAAGCCTACACATCACTTCAATGCAAATGCCCTTGCAGTGGAATTAACTCTCAATAAAGTTTTTGTTTATTGCAGAGATTTCTCTTTTCTCTGGCTGCCTTGGATATGGTGAGCAATTTAAAAAAGGGGGATGGCTGGTGCATGACACAGAATTTAGGTCACATCTCTCTTTTGCACTGTGTGATGCTTCTTGCACATTTTTTGACCCCCAGCACAGACGCGTTGGGCCAAATTCTGACAGATATGGTCCTACGTGTGTATGGGTTCACATGAACAGCTGTGAACCTGAGTCCCCTGCTCCTGCCACAGTCCTGGGACTGCAGTATTTCCCATCTTGGGGCAAGGAAAATCCCCTGCCCTAGGAAAAATCTAGGATGAAAGATTTTACTGGAAGGGCAGGATAGCTGTTTCTGCATCCCAGGTCTTTCCTACAGTGTGAGACATAAGATCATGCTCACACTAAAATTTGACCTGCCCATTTTTTTGCTAAGGACTCTGCTTTGGTCAGTAAAGTGACTCCAGCTTTATAACTGTAAATTTGCAGCAAGACAGGGTTCTGGTTTTTTTCCACACTAAAGAGCATTTTATTAAAAGCATACATGTCCCAGCCAGCATCACTTACTCACCACGACTTGAAGAGCCAGGATGCCTGGGAGGCATCTGCTGTATGCATTGCCTTGCTGCTTCAGAGAAGATCCCTTGCCCTATGGTCCACACCTCTTCATCAAAGAATGTGTTGAATGGGAAATGTCATAGAGGATCAAATTTTAAAAAATCTTTGCTGTTCAGTTGCTTCTAGAAAGAATCTGAATTTTACAGAAACAAATTGAACTGTAGATAAATGTTCCAAACAGTTTATGATGCAATTTCTCAGAAAACCCCTGAAAGCCATTCTACAGACTGCGTTCTCTCCTCGAGTTATTTGAATCTAAAAATCTGGATCCTGCATGTCAGAGCCCATGGGCTATAAGCAATTCACTTGTATTGAGGTTCAATATTTCAATTCATTATAATATTCAGGCAAATTTTAACCAATTCCCAAGAAGTCAATTGATAAAAGAGTTCTTAGAAAAGTAGGCAGGTGACTGAAACTCTAAGGATATATGCAGCTTCTTCCCTGAAAAGTAGCCTTACAATTATAGTCACTTATCCTGATTATGAGGAGGATTGGTCTTGGACTTTCCCACTCCTGCTCTCAACCACCCAGAAAGCATGGATAAAATATTTTCTTGAAGGTTAAAGAGACTCTCCATAACCTCATATGTACAGTGTGTCTGCTCCTCGACCTTAGCTCTCAACGTTGTCCAAAGAATTACTAAAGAGACAGAAATAAACACCCCCCAAATGGAGAAGGTTGCAGAACACATTTCTTAAGCCAAAGATTTCTGTCTCACTACAGTGTGCTGAAGTAAAAACATATCCAGGAGTTGTCCCTGGAGTCTCAAATCATTCTCTCATCACACTGGGTTCAAAGACAATGCGAGTTGTGTAGAGTAGCTGAAAGTATCTGCATAAAGCAATTCCTCTATGATGTTGTTTTGTTTCTGACTTGCTTTTACCTGGGCTATCTGAAGACATTGTTTGAGGCTAAGGAAAAAAAATGAATAATGTTTGGGCCTAGAGATCAAAAAATCAGGCTTATTTCCATAGTCGTTAGTAGCCAGTATCCCATGTGAATCTCTTCTTTTCTAAAGCTGCACTGAAATGCTGAGTGTATTAGGAAGGATTTCTTTTTATTCTTATTTTATTTTTCTAAGAGTTTGTTCTTCTTGATTTTTTGAAGATGCTGAAAGCTTTTTGATGTCACAAAACCAATCATAAGAGGGAAAACACAAATTTAAGTGTGAGATAAAAGTGGCTTTGCATGCATGCATAACAAGGAATCCATTGAACAAAACAAATTACTTACCACCTCCACAATAGCTCTCTGCCTTCAAGGGATGGGCTGGTTCACAATGAGGAGGTGACGGCGATAAAGTCACTGTGATACCGTGATCAGAAAAGCTGCAGTAAGAAAAAAAAAAGTATATAGGGGAAAGCAAACTACAAAGAAGGGAGGGTGGAAAAAAATGGATCACCATTCCTCTGGGACTGTGAGTGACTTTCAGTATTTCCCAAAAAGTTTCACTTCAAACGTTGCAAGGCCGAAAAGGTTGCTTGCTGCTTGTCACTTCAGGGAGCTGATGGAGGAAGGCAGAGGAAGGAGGATGGCTGAAATTTTCATTCAAATAACTTTGTTCCCATTTGGATATGCCTTGTCTGGAATCCCCGTTGGTGGCAATGAGGTGTGAATTTCCCTGATTTGCAGGGCAAGAGTGGTCTCCTGGATCTGAGTTTGTTTTTAAGAGGTTTGTTTGGGTTTGATTTTGTCTCCATTTACAAGTCTTTCTTTTACCATGTTAAAGCCATGAATGACGAGCATTAAGGGTTGGGGAAAGGCCAAGAGGGAGAGGGAGATGTAGTTATAAATTTCCTTCACTATTTTATGTTTCAGCGTTTGGGAACCATTTCAGACAGGTTAGCAAAACCTGCTTTTCCCTCCAGACTCCCACAGCTAGCCTTGGACAGGGGTTGGCCTTACTGGACACAATCCTCTAATGGGTTTTGTGACATTTATTTTGTTTCCCAGAGAAAAGCTCTGGTTTTTAGGAGCTGAAAGTCTGAGAATGCCTCAAAGGATACTGTATCTATTACAGAATAAGAACATCAAAGCTACTTGATTTGTAAGACAGAAGTTGTATCTTCATTTGACCAGCTGTCTTATTAAAAAAAAAAAAAAAAAAAAGGTGAAGAACTTCCTGAGTACAAGAGTACAAATCCTTATCTATGCAGGTCTTATGCACTTTTTATGCCTGGGATTTATCCTTGGTTCTTGATATCTAAAAAATTGTTCTAAAGTGTGTTTACTACAACACCAAATAGAAAATTATAAATTTTAACTAAATTTTACTTCAGATATTCCCAATGTATTTTGAAGCTCAAATTTTACTGTCAGTCTGGAAAATATGTCTCAAGGTGTGTTTTGTCAGGAGGAAAGTACATCTCAAGAGCACAGAGATTACACAGAATGTGTAACAGTGTTGGAAGAAGCCTGAAGGAGATTCAGGAAGACTTCGGCTACTTTAAGAAAGCATCTCTCTGACGAGCTGCTGCTTTTACCAGTGATTCTATGTCGTGAGGATCTGAAGAGCATTTCCATCACTGAGAGGAGCTGCAGAGAGTTATACAATAATCACCGGCAAATTTGACGAAGCAGTCAGGATCTTAATCCTGCAATTCATTTCCTTTGATATATTATCTGTCACATCCCCCTTCCCACACAACCTCTTTATACTGAGAGGGAGATGACACACCACCTGTTCCCTTGACTGTTGAGACAGCTCTTTCTTTCACCTTTCTCCCTCTCAATCTCTTTCTTTCTCTCTCTTGTCTTTTTTGTCTTTCTGGATTCCTCTGGTTGTTTCTTCCATCTCTCCGTGCCTCTTTTATGGCTCTTTCAAAGGACAAGGAATAATCCCGCTTCCTTCATCCTGACACAAAATACTGCAGCAAAGAGAACCTGTGACGAGGACTTTGTCCACACGGCCCACACCAAATGAGGGGGTCCCAGGGCGCTCCTTTTGGTATGGCTGGGCTGTATTTTAAGCATAAGGCCAAACTCTGCTCATTTCACTTTCAAAGAGCCTGAATGGGCCTTTGGGGAGCTCTGAAGTGCACAGGAGGAGAAAGCTGGCATTCATGCTGACAGCTGTGTGGAGAGGACGGGCTTGGCTGTGGACACATCTGCACGCCCGTGTTTGCCACCCAGCTGCCCTGGGGAGCAAGCTGGGCTTGAGCTCTGCATGGCACTGAAGAGCCCAGATCTGAATGATAATATTTATACAACCAGGCTTTTCATTACCTGCTCTGTCACTTTCTCTCATTGGCTAGCAGAGGTTGCAGAAGCCTAGATTACAATTCATTTAATTAAATATCTTCTCACACCTTACCACATAAAGATGACCTATGTTTTCAAGTGTGATTCACATGGCGTACCTGGCCCATAATTTTAAATTGACTTAAAAGGTTTTGATAGAGACTCCAAAGGCTACCAATAAAACCAAGGTTATTTATATCTCTCATAATCCCTGTGAAACCCTAGGAGTGGAGTCACAGTGTTTGGGTTCTTGTCTAACCAAGGCTCATTGATTTTTAAGCGCATAAATTCAGGAACTCTATAGACCTCGCCAAAGACAATACAGCAAGCAGCACAGTTCAGAGATCCCCCTGGGGAGGAGATGAGGTTGTAAACACTTGAAAATGTTTAAATCCACTGAATGGTCTAGTTATACTTGGTAGTTCTGACAGGACAAGCAGTCCTAACAATCTGAAACACTGGACAGAATGGAAGGACCAACTTGCCAAAGATAACAAAAACCTCACAGCCCTTTTCGCTTCGCCTCTGCCAGGACATGCAGCTATCATGGTCTTGGTCCTCCCAGAGATGTTCTTCCCTCCAGGCAGATCTGATCCTAGGGAAGTGACAGATGCCCTTTGCATTGCAGGTTCATCTGATGGGAGATTCACACACTGCATGAGGAGTGAGGAGGAACTTCATGGGGAGCAGAAGCACCATGCTTTCATGCTGGGTCACAGTCACCTCGCACAGGGCCTGACATCACTGGCCACTTCCAAAAGTCTCTTTGTAGCCTCATGTTAAAGATGAGTTTATATCAGCATTTGTACAGTTGTGCTGAAGAACAAAGAATAAATAGCTTACCTCAGGGGAACCTCAGGGGAAGCCTGTGACAGAAGAAAGGTTTGGTCCAGGCTCATCCATGCCCCAGGCTGGTATCCTGCCCCTGTATCATCTCTCCTGGTGTTGACCAGTGCTGGGCTCCAGCCCTCAGCTCCCACAGCTGCATTACGTCGGGTAGGAATGAAGCCCTCTTAGGAGGGAAAATGGAAATCTGTGCAGAAAAATATTTCAGACTTCTAAAAACACGTCAGAAGCCTCAGAATTCCTCTACAAAAAAAGAAGGTGTAGAACAAGGAGCAGATAATGTCCAAAGACTTGCTGAATATAAGGGGATTGTAGTTCAAAACCAGGACTCTGAGGTTTGTGAGCAACAGACATGAGTAGAAAGGAGACCAAAGAGGTTAGTGCAAGATAGATGGGTAAGGAGAACAAGAGCGCTTGCAAAAATACCAGGGGAGATGAAGTACTAGCAAGGAGCTGAATCCTTCAGTAAACTGAGAGACTGAACTCTTTTGAAATCTGCCTTTAAATAAATATACAAACACAAGGTTTGAACAACTAGAAAACACTGGAGAGAAATAAACCTGTAGAAATAAAGATAATGACAAAGAATGGGTAAGGGAATATAGAGAAAATATGAATATAAACAAATTAGCCTTCTACATTGCATAAAGCCCAGAACACTTAGGGAATTGAACAACAAATTTATCGTACCACCAACAATTATTTTTTGACAAATCATGGGAGATTCCCAGGGCCTGGAGCAAAGCAAACATTGTTCAGATTTTTCAGAGAAGAACTGAAGCATGATCCCAATTATTACAGTCTCATAAATCAGTTTTCTCTCCCTGGTAGCATAATAGCAAAATAATTTCCTGAGACCTATGGGGCTGAGTTGCTCATTACCCACAGATGATCCAGCACAGTCCTACAGAGTGCTGGTGCAGGGCTACTGACAGCCACGGTCCCAACCAGGGGAAAGAAGAATGACTTGCTGGGCTGTGGTGGTCCAGCAGCATGCCCAGATGCCACAGTGTGAACCTGCATGAAAAACACACAGGATCAGACCAAACAAACTCATCTCCAAAGTATAAATTATGCTGGTCCTTTTTTTAAGCTAATTAGTGTCAATACTAATTTACCTGATCCTAAACTCAGTGATGCTGTTGGAAAGCATTTACCTCTGTGGAGAGCCCATGAAGAAATAATCCCAGCTCAGCCAGGCTCTATAGGGACAACCAGCAGATCTTGCTCAGATCTCACATTCCTAGAAATGCACTGGGAAGGAATTCAGAGAAAACCAGGAGATTTATAGATGGCCTCAAAAACAACCCTGACATTGTTAATACGATGAAAAAATTAAGAGACAATGAGTAAGTAGACACGGCTGCCATCAGGCTAATGCTATTTGTCCAGCCTCTGGGAAAGTGCTAAGGCAAAATTCTTCTCCTTAATTTCTTATTCCCACCCAAAGCCTGATGGTTTTTACTTTGTGCAGGACATATATATTTCATTTATAATCATTATTTGTAGATATTTTTTAAGGTCAGAAGGGACCATTAGATCATCAGTTCTGGCCTCCTACATAACACATGTCCTAGAATGTCATCCAAAAAGGTAATGAACTATTCACCTCGGCTGTGGAACTGAATGAGGGCTGAACCTGCGACTGCTTGGTTCTGTGGCTTTTGGGAAGATCACAGATGTGTTCTGACATTTCTTCATATAGATTCTGCAAAGCACTATCACACGGAAAATCCCACATGAAAAGCAATTCTCTTTAAAAAAAACAAACCACTACTTGGAGATAGAGAACTGCAGAGGAAGCCCACAGGATAAATGAAAAAAACTAGAAATCAGCTTTTTCCAAATTTCATACCAAGCTTTTTATTCTTTCCATCTTCCTAGTTAACTGTTGTCAAAATAACCAGATGCAAGCATCAGGGAAACTAAATGATAGTTTAGTCTCCAAAAGAGTGGGAGAAAAAAAACTTGCTGAAATGTGTTTCTACAGTAGACTTTATACATCCATCCATTCAGTAGGATCTAATGTAAGTCAGGCTTTAACAAATATTTTTGCTCAACTTGGTTCCACGATAAAATTGTAGAAGTTACTGAAAGGTGAAAAAAACCCTTAATCTTTTCAACTTAAAAAAAAAAAAAAAGACATTTAAGGGGGGTCTAACAGAAGTATACAAAAATCTTAGCTGAATGGATAATATCAATGCATGTTACTACTTTTGATACTGCACAGATGACAGGATCGGGGGCATAAATGGAAGTTCAAAAAACAAATTCAGAGGAGACATAAGGAAGTGCTTTGTCACTCAAAGAATAATAAATGTTTGGAATGGCCTACTGGGCAAGGTTGTTGAGGCAAAGACAGTGGGCTCGTTCAAGAAGCAATTAGATGCTATCCTGGGGGAAACGCTGTATTACAAGAGACAAGCATCAATGTGTTGAATGGCCTTTTCTCATTCCTAACATTTTCTATGTTCTTTTCTCCAGCTTGTACTCTTAAGGGTCTGCAGCCTCGGTGTATGATATCAAAACTGAAATCAGGCCCAGCAGTGTTCTCCACTAAACTGGGCCAAGAAGCATAATAAAGATTTGGCCTTGCTATAAAAATGTGCCACGCTGTACTGTTACCCTGCTTATTCCATGCTGGCTTCTGGGCTTCTAATAAAGGAGCAGGAGTTGGGCAAAGCACCCAGGGCTCAAAGATTTTTTTCACACCTTGTGTCGAGTCCAGAGCGCACTTTTAAGAAACTGGGGCACCCTGCCCTTCAGGTGGGAGCACTTCAGAGGTGGGCCAGGACAATTCCAGTGCATGCAGGGCTCTTTGGATCCATCACAACCTAAACTCAGTATACAAATGTGCCTTTATTAGTAGTTATTAATATTTTTTTGAGAACTGCTCTGTCTCTTTCAGCTTACCCATCCCTTCTAATGCTGTTTCCTCTCCCTCCAGGCACAGCACAGATACTTTCCCCCCTCTTACACCTTTGCAAGCATCAAAAGGGAATAAAAGTTTGTATTTGCTCTTTGGTGCATGCAGGGGCACCCACAGGACAGGTGAGTCTTTAGAAGGTTAAAAAACATACCAGTGTAGTGCCAAAATAGGTGCACAACTCAGAGCCATAGGCTGAAATGGGGCAATTGCACCCCACTAACTCCCAGCCCCTTCCATGATGAGGTCACTGCACACCCCTGTGCCCCTGGGGCAGCACAGAGGGACTCACAGTGGTTCCAACCAGGAATGCCCCTTTTGGGAGGTGCAGGTTCAGCTGCTGATGGGCACAGAGCTCCTGGAACCCAGCTGAACAAGCTGAAGTCCACTCAGAGGAGAGTGGTGATTCAAGATACATCTTACATTAATTATTGTATTGCATCCATCTGAGTGTGTCCAGAGAAGGGCAATGGAGCTGGTGAAGGGTCTGGAGCACAAGTCTGAGGAGGAACAGCTGAGGGAGCTGTGGGTGTCTAGCCTGGAGAGAAGGAGGCTCTGGGATGCCCTTATCGCTCCCTACAACCACTTGCAAAGAGGTTGTAGTGAGGTGGGGGTCGGTCTGTTCTCCCACGTAGCAAGCAACAGGATGAGAGGAAATGGCCTCAAGTCACATCAGTGGAGATTTAGATTGGTTGTCAGGAAAAATTTCCTTGCTACAATGGTTGTCAATCTGTGGCACAGGGTCCCCAGGGAAGTGGTGGAGTCACCATCCCTGGAGGTAGTATTTAAAGATGTGTAGATGTGGCACTTGGGGACATCGTTTAGTGGTGGATGTGGCAGTGCTGGGTTAACAATTGGACTCGATGATCTTAGAGGTATTTTCCAACCTAAATGAATCTATGATTCATTCATGGGGTTTATGGGTTATGGAGGAAGCTTTAAGGGCTTTCCGTAGCAGGCTGCATGGAGACACTATGGTAAAGATGGTCTCTCCTCCCCTCCACTTACTGGGTATCCTACAGGAGGTCATAGGCAGGCACAACTAGACAGTGAGGAAGTCCTCAAGGACATGAATTTTACTAATCACACAGGACTATTTAGCTCTCAGCAAGTATTTCATCAGCCACTCAGCAAAGAGACATTTCAGGGAAATATTTAAAGAATGCTGCATTTGCAGCTGTGCTTTTTTTGTATGGGAAAACTTCACCATGTATAAGGCACTGCACAAGAGAAAGTATTCAACTACTTTGGGGGGTGGGGGGAGGAAAATGTGTGGCTGTGCAAGAAATGCTCAACTAATAAAGCAGCTGAAAAACTGGAGGAGAGGGATGGCAATTCCTCCCTCTCCAGCCAGGATGAAGAAGGAAAAAAGAATTTTGAGCAGCTCCCCCCACCCAGACACTAAGGCAGTCCCTCATTCAGGGCCATGCAAATTAATATGAATTTCTGAAACACTCACAGTCTGTCCTTTCTTCCCCTAAATCTTCTGCAAGCTGTTGGCTTGGGGTTTTTTATTATCGTATTTTACTGGTGAAGGATTCTTATGTTTCTACCCTTCATTACAGTGGCTTTGTGCCCCAGCACTCCTGGGAAAATGCATATTCAGAATAGCTTTGCAAGTTCTGCCGAAGCCATTTGATGTCTGCACCACTAGCTAAGTTATTTGCTAACAAACGCTGAGACTTTTTGCCCTCTCAAAAGAACTATTTCACATGTGGTTTTTGGCTTTCTCTGCAGTGGCTCAGCAATATTATTTTATCCCAGCAAAGAGCACATTTTTGTTTAATATCACTGCTATATTCCAGTATGTTCCCAAGATGATAAATGTTGGCTCAGAAAAGAGGCAACTTTTTCAAACAATAAGTAATAAATTGTGGAAGGCTGAGGTAAATATTTTTCCATGTCCCCGAACAACTCTTGAGTACATTCCTGAGGAGTGTATTGACAGTAAAATGTTTGAGAACAAGAAAATTTGTTGGATCAGGTTGTGGTTGTTGTCCAACCCATAAAACATCATGAAAATTCCTAGCTCTTTCTCCCATCTGTTCCAGTGTGTACTTCTGGGTACAGCTTTAACCAAAGCATTCAAACTGTCTACTATAGAAAATATGAATATGAATGAATTCGTGTGAGAAGACAAACTGCATTGTTCCAAGGCTTTAGGAAAAAACAACCTGAAACACAAAGTTTGTCAGCTAGGCCCAAATGTCTTGGCAATGAATTATTCAAACACCTGGATTCACTGTGCCAAGTGAGATCCAGAGCGCAACGGGTGACCCACCCAGGCAAGGACAAAACATGTCACAGGTGGGTTGCTGAGCACTGAACTTGTGCAGTGAGTTGTTTGTGATCAAATCAAAGGTCACAATAGTCAGAAATTATTGACTAAAAATGTCACCTCAATATTCTGTTTGAAAACTATCCCTGCTAGCAGGCAAGCCACAAAGAGAAAAAGATTACCAAAATCAGAATATTATTATCTAGTGTAAGGTTTACCTGCAGGTAATGCCATCCTTGTGTGCATCACCTCCAACACCACCATGTGTCTGTCCAGCCCTGTACATCCCTTTGAACCCCATCCTTACAGCTTCTGCCCTCAGGCTGGCATGCTCACCCAGGAGGAGAGCTCCCTTAACCCACCAGGAGCCAGAGGGAAAAGCACTGGTGACTGGGAGCAGAGCTGCAGGTGCTGACCCCAGCCGCATGAAAATGAGCATCTCAGTATGTACTGAATGAAGGCTAAATATATATATATATATATTCATAGATATATGAAGGCTACTTCATTATAATTTCTTTGCACCGATTTCAAAGCATTTTTGCAATTTTTAAATATTGCATATGGACATGTTCAATATCCTTCTGGGCCAATATCTGCCTGTTTAAATGAAAACTACTAATCCCCTAACACTATAAGGGGAAGACATACTCAGTATACATAGTCTGTACTTGAGACATAAATAATAAATGCAATTTAAACTGAAATTTGAGCAGACTTTCCATTAAGTAACAGATCACTGTTGGATGGGCATGGTTTTTTATATCTGGCAGAGGGCTGTATCTCAGATATGTAGACATCATGTAGAGATGGGATATTTTGTATGAACATTAATAATGATGTTCCTACATCGCTCATGCTGTGGAAATGCTTCCTATTCATCTCATTATCTTCTGGTCCCACAATGGCAGCATGATGAGTGCAGAGAAATGAGTGAGAAGCCTTCTATGTCTTTGTGTGGTGGGCATAAAATGGTTGCAAACTAGATGAATGCTTAAATACATTATCTCTTTGACATTTCACACTACCCTTCTGGAAAGACCCCATATATTTAATATCAAAAGGCCAAAGACCACTTACCATGGGAGAAAAAGAGAATGACTGCTTTGTCCTGCTATCTGTATCCCAGGGAGCAGATCACAGAGGACCAAGATGGTTTCCCTCACACCTTGAAAGGGGCTGATGAGAACCCAGGAGCACCTAGATAGAAGTCAGATCTGTTCACTCATATCAGTCCTACAGATCTGCTCTAAATCTCTCTTCCCAATCACCTCCTCCAGGGTTAAAAAGATGGCACAGCAGAGTGTGCCAGAGAGGTTGTTCTGAGTTATTGTTGTGTATGTTTCAGTGGTCATTGCTGTCTTCATAACACTCATTTCAATATAAATCACTTCTGTTTTCACATTTTCTCCCAGACTAGTTGTACATGCCAAGGACCATTCCCATGAGTACCAGTTGAATCTGCTTCCCCCAGCTCTTCTCTAACGACCTTTCACAACTTTGGTAAAGGCTTCACCACTCACTGAAATCATCAAAGGGCCTATTCTCATCTTTCATGGAATCTAATAAGAATGGTGGGGCTATATATTCACAAAGCTGGCACTGCTTCTCTGCACGTCCTTTAAAAGCTGCAGGAGTCTCCATGTGGGAGAACGGGAATAACAGCACTGGCCTGTCAGCCATGGAGGCTACAACACAGAATCCCTTAAGAGAAGTGTTGAAGTCCAAAACAGTTGATGCAGGAAAGAAAACACTCTGCAGGAAAGTAAGAGGTTCACACATTCATGGGGAAAAGAGCAATGTGCCTACAGGTAGCTCAGCTGCCACCCCAACCTACAGCCCCGAAATACAAATGACAACAGGACTGAAAACATGAAAATCCCAAGCTTCACTGATCTAATTTACATCAGTGGACAACTTCTTGTACAGACAAATCTCTGGAACAGGCCTCCTTCCCTCATTCTATTAACAGAACTATAAATATTTAATTTGAAATATAAGATACTAATAAGCGTCTTTAATAAAAGAAGATTGTGATAGATTGGCAGACTGCCACATTCATCTCCACTTCATACAGTGTCTCCTTTTTGTCTTGAATTGCTAGATGACATCCTTCTGCTGGAATTAATTGGCCTCTTTCTTGCCCCACGCTATTTCTGGTTTAATTATCTTGCAGTTTGGCCCGTGGATGATGTTATTCCTGCTGCTGCTCTTTTGCTCTAAGTGTTCTCAGTTGGTACAAGGTGTTGCCTGAATTCAGTTCCATTTTCCTCTTACAAGTTCCTGAACAATATTTTGCGACATTTTCTGCAGAAAGAACAACTTAGATTCCAATGCAAAGCAAGCTGTGATCAAAATCCATTGGCTTCAACAGCTGATAGCTCAGCTTTTCACACCTGCCACGTGCCTCAAGCAGTCGTAAGACAGAAATGTGCACTGGAAAATGAAGTTGCACACGTGATGAAGAAGAGATGACAAGACTGATTGAAAGAAATGAAACCATGTTTCTGTTTTCTCAGGAAATTACAGCTTGACCTCAGGTTACTCAGATATTTCCATTGACTTCAGGGCTTTTCCTCTGCAGATATATCAGATATGAGATCTATCCAGTGAAGTACATTCACTTGTAATTACCGAACTACCAAAGGGCAAAAAGTTGCAAAGGACATGAAATGTGTTTTAGAATTAGACAATGGGGTTTGGCTAATTTTTACATTTGTCCATATACTGATTGACTTTTTATTTGGTTTGTCTTAAATTGTTAAGAAGAAAATTAAAAATTAAGGACGAGGAAAATTAAGGATTTCTGGATAAAAAAGAGGAAGAAAAAAGGAAAGTCCAGCTTACAAGTAAGCACTCTTTCCTGGTAAATAGAATGGGTAAAAGGGTGATACCTTGAAAAAATATTAAAACCATTCCTGAGAAATTTCTTAGGTGTGGAAGAGCATAATGTCAGGTGAAAGCAAATCCAAACTCATCCCAAAACCTTGATTTCCATATTTTTTCTGTTTCTGGGAAGCTTTCATATTTCACTCTTCGTCACAGCTGATACCCAATTTTTCCCATGCTGTGACATATTACCTGGTCTATGTGCCCAGCCAGTGCTTTCTATATGGCCTCTCTAAGCTGGTTAAGTCTGTTTCTGTGAGCCAAGTATTAGCAAGGCTGGGGAACATGCTCCCAGATGAAGAGAGATTCCTGTGCCACAAGCCAGGCACTGCAGCAATGGTTGGGACCAGCCATGGACACACACTGCGCTCAGCAGTGGTATTTATAGGATTGTTAACTGCTGAAGAGATGTGAGGCTCAACCCTGTAACAGTATTTCCTTTGCCTTCAAAAAGCACTTCTCTGAAGTGCCCAGAGACATCCTGTCTTAGGGGTTATTCCCAGTTAAGATAAACGAAGGGAAAATGTGTGGTTGCTGTCAAAAGAAGAATAATGTTAGTGCTTACAAAAGCTCCCCTTCACATAGGAACACTGCACCGCTACGCATAACCTCTGTGTTTGATTCTCTGTCATATTTTCTCACACTGGAGATGGTCCCAAAGCAAACCTCTGAATGCAAGCACAGAACATGATTAAGAATCAAAGCCTGGAACACCAGAACATATGTTTGGCTTCTCGATTGTATCTTTATAGAGGTCCAGCCAAAAGCCTCAGTACAAACACCCTTGAATATTTGTATGTTCTGCACAATAGGCCAAAATATTCATACTCACTACTATTAACCTTTTGCTGACTGAAACTTTGATGCAAGTCTAGGAATTGCCATGGATTCTGTGGGGGAGAGAAGCCCTGTTTGACCTGAATACAAGTCTAGCTCAGCCTTGTTTATCCCCCAGATATTCTGAGTGCTCCTTCAAGTCAAAAGAACATTACTTCGCACTACTGAATCCCTGAGGTGGGTTCCCATAATGTCCAGGCCCCTAGACAAAACTCTGGGAAGTGAAGTGCTTCATGGTATGGACACACTATGCTTATTTCAAGAGGACCAGGTGCTCTGGTTTCCATTGGAAGCTCTTGGTCTCTGGTTAAGACAAAAGTAAATGAAAATTTCTCATATTAATCTGGTTTATTCATCGGATGTCATGTGAGATAATTACCTTAGCAAAAAGGCCTTTAGTATGACCAAGGACCTAGGTATCTCTCAAACCTAGAATGAGAGGAAAGTCAAACTTACCTGCAGATTCCACCTCTGGAGGTGTGACATCATTGGACACCTCAGGCAACCTGGACTTTGCCACCATCTGTTTTATGTGTGTGACTCTTCAGATTCCACTGAAGGTTTCTGCTTTGCCAGTCCTGCAGCTTTCAGACACGTTAGCAGCCTGTTGACCTCCCACACAGGTCAGGACAAAGTGTCAAACAAGTGCTTTTTGACATAAATCAAGCTTCTCATGCTCATTTTTCTCATGAATTAATGAATATCATGCTTCCAGAGCTATTTTTCCATCAGCCATGGCACTGCAATAAAAGATATAAAGCTATTAGGAAGCATCCAAAGAAGGGCTATGAGGATGTTGAAGGGTCTGGAGGGAAAGACGTATGAGGTGTGGCTGAGGGCACTTGGTTTGTTCAGCTGGAGGAGACTGAGGTGGGACCTCATAGGATTCTACAACTTCTTCATGAGGGGGAGAGGAGGGGCAGGCATCTCTTCTCTGTGGTGACCGGCGACAGGACCCAAGGGAATGGCCTGAAGCTGTGTCAGGGGAGGCTTAGGTTGGATATTTGCAAAAGGTTCTTCACCCACAGGGTGGTTAGGCACTGGAACCAGGGTAGTGGTCACAGCACCAATCCCCACAGAGTTCAAGAAGGGTTAGGACAATGCTCTCAGACACACGGTGTGATCCTTGGGGTGATCCTAGGAGCTGGACTTTGATGATCCTTGTGGGTCCCTTCCAACTCAGCATATTGTATGATGCTATGTAATACTATATAAGACTAAAAATTACCCAAACTACTACAAAGTATCTGAAATCCACCCTGGACACTGTGTGTATATTATAAAGGCCATAATTTAGCATATTTTCCTCAATCCCAATGAAAATAAAATGACTTAAGACAGAAAAGATGAAAAATAATCAAATGTTACTCCAGAAAATTTCAGCATGGAACATCTTAATTGTGCTCATTAATCAAACCCCAAATAAAATCAGCTGTCTTCTAAAGTGAGAACAGAAAAAATTAGGACAACACATGTCTGAAAAAAAAGTTAGACTTTTTTATTCCAGGAGAACTCAACTAAAAGCTCCCTCCATTCTGGCACCTGGGTTTCGTTTCATAATAGCTTCGGTCCATTGTTCCTTATTATCAGAGCTGACTATGTTCAAGCTAAGGCAGATCTTGTTCCTAAATTTATGTCTCTGTGTGTGACCACTACAATATGTGTTTTGTATGCTTTTTCCTGAAAGCCTAATATAGTGATACCTGTGACACGGCTTGGACTCCCCCTTTCATGTATATTACCAACTCGAACTGCAACCTGCTGGTAGATTTTCCTTAAACTCTAAAATGAGGGTCTAACCTTCTCTTCTTTTTCTTTTTCTTCTCTGTTACCTATAATCTTGATTTGACTCACACAAAAGTGACACAGTGGGAAATCCACTCAAGAAGACTTTGACAACTAACAATGGAAACCTACCTACACGAAAGTTGACTGGTGGCGTTTATAGTGAAAAAATGTATTCAAGTTTAAAGATGTCATCTGTGTTAACTGATTCGTGTTGGTTTTGTGTGTTTTTGTCAAAAGAAATGTGCTGTGGAGTCACCACTGTTAGGGTAAAGAAAACTAGGCAGAACAACATCACCACGAAAAATAGACAGGTTTATTCAGGAAAAAAAACAAACCCCAAAATATTTAAGATTGGGTAAATAAGAGTTTTCGGTTGGACCAAATCTAAAGGACTTACATGAAATAGTGAAACTTTCAATATTTAAATACAACTAACATATAGAATTATTTATATTTCTCTTCCCTTTATCACCTCTAACACAGACCAAAAAATTGTTACTTTATGCAATACCAAAATTGTTTTAAATGTGCCTCATAGATTAAAGTAAGATCACTGTACATTTTTCAGTAGTAGCTACCAATTCCTTTGGCTTTGGTTTTAGAGTTGAAATTGAGACATTTTACAAAGATTCCTGTCCACCTGGAATGAATTCTTGCTGTGATATGGCTTTCCTCATCAAATGGGACACCCGAGGACATGAGGTGCCATTGGAAATCTTGGACATTTAATCCCAGAAAAGAGAAGAGGTGTAAGCTAGTACAAAGTTCAAAGATGCCAAAACCCAAGTAAAAGGGACTGAATGTATGGTATTAAAGCCACTGATGTTGTACAGTCAGTCCTTGTGTTCTCTTCCCCGTTGCTGTGTCTGCTCTAGGCCAGACCTTGTTGCTGGACACAGCTGCCTTGAAGAAGTTGGTCTTGGTATTATATTCACTCCTTACAGACCCTTTTGATGAAGACCATATCAAATATTCCACATAGGTGAAACTCAACCCAAAAATGGTCTTTTGAGTCAGGTTACAAACATGTGAAATGGAGATGATGCTACTATGCCATCCCCATGAAATGCAGGGCAATGGAAAAACTTGGAAGAGGTGATTGGAAGAAACCTGAGGTGACAAATACTCTGAATGGGACAGAAAGGATCTGAAAGCAGAAGGAAGCAGAGAGTCAGCTGCATCACTCTGCTCATTTACCCAGGTCAGAGTAGCCTGAAGGAAGGACAGAGTTCAGAGGGGTCTGTTCTGTTGTTGTCCATACTGCAGACGTTTTGTAGATAAACAGAAGGCTTTAATGAGTAAGCAGATTTGTGGATGGCAAATCTTTCCAACCTGTGTATTGCCTATACCTGAAAGATGCCTATTAATTTAAATTCACTTAAAAATTTAGAGTGGGGGAAAAAAAAAGATCATCTCTTAAAATTAAATAATTTGAGGCGAAACCACTTTGTTCAGTGTTTTTTCACAAGTACAAGTTCTTCAGCATACCTCATGATGCAGAAGAGGAAAAGCTCATAAAAGCAAGACAAATGACTGCTTTAGCAAAATTCATGCAGTAAACAGAAAACTAATCTATGCCATTGGTGCAACAAGTAGTACCCTAGAAAATCCAGTGAGAAACATGTATTTTGGGATGACTGATTGGAGAAGGAATTTCATCTCCTGCCATTGTGGCAACACTGATTCTGCCGTGGAGGTTCTGAACATGCTTTGTGCAGATAATAAGAGCTGTGCCAGTGTGCCTTGTGACTGCATGTTTTTTAACATTTTAGAGCCAGGTAAACTGAGTGACTCGGTTAATGCATACCCCAGACTGCTAGGAATGCAATTTGTGAAACTTGTTTCATTTCAGACATTAACAGGCATTTTCTGTTTTGCTCCCTCATACAGAGTACACCTTCCCCCCATGGACCCTTTACCTCAGCCAGACAAGGGCTATTGCAGGACCACAGCTCTCTCGTCACCCACCTGATTTCTCCTACAGCTGCACTGCCAGGCAAGTCTCAGCATCAAAGATGAAAGCTGGATAAGATCTCCAACAAGAAAACCCCCAAAAGTTGTTCGATTAAACTGAACAAAACAAACCCCCTTTAAATATTACTTTAGAGAGGATGTGTTCAAGTTCAAGTGGGGGTTATTGTGTCTCAGTTTGCTAGCTGGCAGTCAGGGTAATTGACCCAGCAATACCTGCCCAGAGGAAGAGACAATGTTTGAAATTCGTGTTTGAAACAATTATCTACTTGACTTTTAAGTATGGGTCTTTCTGCTTTTATTTTTTTAGGAGGGCATAAAAAGAAACAAAACAGGAAGGCTCCCAACTCTTTGAAGGTCCTGTTTGTGCTGAAACAGACTCTGTGAATTGGTAATTGGTCTCACAGAGCCCAGGGGATGCGAGGCTGAGGCAGCTTGGCAGGCGACACCGCTGCCATGCTCAGCACTTCTGCAGCCGCCTGGTGCCCCTGCCTGGCTGCGGGGTCTTTGCTGCAGTGGGACATGCCACTGTCCCCATCCCACAGCCTGAGCTCAGCACCCTCCTTGCTCGACTTCCCCCACCTCTACTGACCCTTCCCGTCCCTTTACTCCTCTGCACGAGGCTCAGGAAGAGGTGGCTGCCACAAGGCTGTGAGTGGGCAAAGAGCCCAGGTCCCCATGGTGCTGGAGATCATGGCCTCCCTCCCAAGGGCAAAGCAGGCAGGAGCCTAACTCTGGACAGCTGCAAACAGGAGCAAAACAGCAAAGCCACAAACATGAAACTTTTCTGCTCTTCAGTATTGCTTACTGCTTCCTGTTAAACTGTTGCCTTTCACCCAGGCCAGGGCTGGCTCTCCTGCAGGTGAGGATGGGGAGAGGTGGCCTCCTGGCAACACAGGGACACCTGAAGCTGCTGGCTGAGGAATCACAGAATCACAGAATGTGCTGAGTTGGAAGGGACTCACAAGGACCGTCAAGTCCAACTCCTGGCCCTCATAAACACACGGATGAGAAACGAAGAATGACCTTCAGCAAGACCATGAGTGTCTTGTGGGCAGCCTCTTCATCTCCCTGCTTGGTCAGGAGAGAAGACACTTGCTGGTCCCAGCAGTGTCCCCATGGCCTCTCTGGAAGGGAAGGCTCGTTGTGAGCCTGGAAACGCTGTACAGAACCATCCTGTTGGAATCCTGTTCCGGCTTCCCCTCTGGGGCCATGGGTGGAGCCAAGCCCACAGTGTGAGTGCACACACACAGGAGCTGGATAGCACTTGTGGCCGTGCACAGAATGGGGGACTTCAACTCTGCTGCTCCCAGGGAATTCAAACCGTTAGGAAAATGAATTAAGCCTCACCAATATCTTTGCTTTAAAAATCAAAACAACAATAACAAAAAGACCAGTCAGGTTAATTACACTAGAGCAGGGAGCAATCTGTGAGATGTAAATACATTTCCATGAACATTAAAAGCAAACCCCTCTCTAAAGTGTTTTTCTTTCACAAGCAAGCAAGAAAATGCACTGGATAAAACAAACTTTGCTTATTTTAGTTTCGACTCAATTACCTGTTAATGGAAAAAATCTGGCACCACCAATAATAAGGCAGGAATGAGATCACTGTTCTGGAGGCCTGGCTTGTCAGGGAAGCTTGCAACAAGAAGTGCATTTATCTGCCTTTCTATAACCCTTTTCAAGCACTCTGTCAGGGAGCCCAAACTGAACAGCCAGTTTAGGAGGAACTTGGAACCCGCTGCAGGCCCCTTCGGCCCTCTGGGAAAAGGAAAATTATTGTTGGCAAGTCTGCCTGGCTCCAGAAGTTGATCCAGTGCCCCCCACTTGCCCATGCAGCAGCAGACAGAGCTAAGAATTTTGCTATAATTAAATAACAGTGTGCTGATTGGTTGCTGGAGGTGGTCTTGAAACTGGTGTTTAAGGCAGTGGAGAACAACGGTTACTATTCATAGAAAAAGCAGAGTCTTAAAATCCATCTGTTTCGTTCCAAATTTAGGCCAAAAAAATGCTCACTCACTGTCTTTAAAAATACCACCTGCTTAGCTATTTTGTATAATGTGCCATTATATAAGTTTGAAGAAGGAGCAGGCAGGGAGGCAGCGGGGGCTGAGGAGGGGTGGGTGGAACAGATTAAAAAGATATAGTTAGATCCAAAAATACCCCAGCAGCTTATTTAAAAGGGAACACAAAATAAGGGAGCAAAGGAGACAATTTCTGATGGAGATTAAAACCAGGGTGTTTGCTAATGCCTGGGAACCAGCTACTACAAATGGGCTGGTTTGCAAATAAGATATTAATCCCTTTTCTCTCTTTCTTGAAAAAAACCCCACCCTTCTTGCTTTGCACACCCAGCTCCAGTCTTCCCCATGCTACAGAGCTGTGGAAACACCCTGAGACTTTTCCATCCTGGAGACTGTTCTGGTGAGGTCCAGGTCACAGCATCACAGGCCCCTGCCAGCAGGTACCTCCCAAATGGGGCTGTGCTTCCCATTGGTGAGCTGGTGCCAGCTGCTCAGTTGAAGGAATGAGACAGGAGCTGGTAGCCCCACAGCATTGACTTTTCCAGAGCAGCTCTCTGCCCTGTGAGCAGGAGCATTAGCAGGGCCTGGTGTCCTGCAGATGTGTCTCCTATCTCCCCATTGTCCTTTCCCTCCCCTGGCTTCCCCACTGCAATCTTACATAATATTACATATTGCAGCTGCAGTATTTCCACTTTTCCCTATACCCTTAACTCGTTCCCTTGTTCCCTCCAACATCCCAGTGCTGTCCATGTCTCCTACCTAATCTTCTCGGCCTGCCAGCTGGGCAGGGGAGCACAGATGCTGATCCAGAAGTAGATGTGTGATAATTGGCCATCTGGATGCTGCCAGAGAGAATGGATAACAGCTGAGCTCTCCCTGCCTTTTCTTCAGCAGTGGATCTGGAAAGTCTCTTCTCAGCACCGGCAGAGATTTCCCTGGAACTCAGAGGGACTTTATCATCTCTGAGAGTTTGACTGCTGCTGTCAAATCTGGTTCAGAATGCCAGACTATTCAAGAGTTATCAGGAGAGGGTCAAGCAGATGTACAGAGAGCATGACTTCATGTTCTCCAATGCCTTAGAGGTCCATACTAACAGCCCCCCACCCCAAATTTAAAAGCATTTCCAACCTCAGAAAAAGAGCAACTCCTAGAACATGGATGAAAGTCATGAGTTAATATTTTTGATTGATCCCAGGAGAAAATCAGTCCAGGAGTTGGAAGACTACAGTCCTAAAAGAGTCCTTAAATGGGTTGGTGACACTATTGACAATGATGGGTGCTTGGAATCAAATCACTTGTAGCTGATCTGCCTCAAAGACTCAAGATGTTTCCCAAGGACATCTTAAAATGAATGCCAAAGTAACTGTCTACCCTTTTTTTATAACATAGCAATTGCTACAATCTCTCAGCAAATTTGAATATTCATAGTTTGGAAGCTCCAAAAGCTTTAGGCATCCTGTCCAACAAAGATCACCGGTCCTGTACTGAATTTTGTTTTCAGCTGGAGCACCTCTCCCAAAACAGCATCCAAAACCTTCATCCAGAGTCTTTGGTGGTAAAGTGATCCTATGTGTATGCCACATACCTAGGCAGCAGTGTCATACTCATTGTTGTTTGTTATTATTATTGTTGTTGTTAATAATAATAATAATAACATTAATATTATTAGCTTTCATTATTGTTGCAACGACCTATGCAACTATTTTACAGTAAATTCTCTTTGCATCTTTTTTATACTTTAATGAAATGAACAGGACTCTAAAGATTGCTCTTTTTTTCCTGCCTTTCCACTTTTTCTTTTGAGAAAAGCATAAAACCATGTGGCACTGCTTTGAGTCAGCAGTTGCTTAAACTTTTTAAAATTCCATACACTAAGTGAAAAATGAGATTTACAAAACTAATGGAAAATAAATGTCTCCCGAACATGGAATACATTGACTTGCTTTCTTGCCTTAGTCCATAAAAACAGATGGAAGCAATAGATACAGTGAATTACCTACTGTATGTAGGGCCCTGTGCTGTCCTGTGGCAGCCCTGGATGAGGACAGACCGTGCCAGTTTGTCACCACCCCACTCTAGTGGTTGTCCTCACTGGTGTGGATCTGGGGGTGATCAGCCTGTTCCTCACCCTATTGTACTCCTCAAGTGTACACAGAAAGGGCTGTCTTCCCACCATGTTTCCACAAAGGGAATACATATAAATAATGGTAATTTTCTCCCAGGAGCCTTGACCCAGCTCAGTTCCTCTAAGCAAGGGAAATTTGGAGGCAAATCTGAAGGCATAATGCCTCTAAGGGACACAGCAAAGGCATAACCTACAGGAAACACATGCAGTTGCTTTCCCAGGAATATACTATTGTTTTCCACAGCAAACAAAGTTCCCAGCACAAGTTATCCACCACTCACAAGCTCTGTTCAACATGCCCTTGGAACACATGCCTCTCTCACCACACACACAGAAGGAAAACTAATTTGCACAGGAACGGTGTTTCAGGACTCTGCTTTCCGAAGTTTGCCTAATAAAGCAAAGAGCAAAGAACACAGTATTTTCCTGAATATATGAACCATACCTTGATGGTGTCTACTTTGAATCATGACATTCAAAGATCTCCCTGGAGCAGTATTCCTTACTTTAGAAGAGCGCAGCTATCCCCAGCAGAGATGCAGCACATGTGTCTGGCTGATGGATGGCCGTGCTCTAGCAAGAGTCAAAACACTTAGGAGAAAGAAGAAAAAAATTCCCTAGAAACCTTAACTAGCCAGAGAGTAATTTAAGCATTGCATTCAATTTACTGGCTACCAACGACAGGAAAATTTGGCATCTTACACAAAGGCTTTGCAGCAATGTCCTTTTCCCCACTGCAGAGCCCTGTCCCACCCACGCTGCCCACGTGCCTGTTGTGGGTGATGAGGGAACATGTTCCACTGAGGTCAAGGGCAGCATTGTGTCAGACCACAACAAAAACACCATCAGGCCTTGGATCAAGAGAGATAAACGGAGCTTGGTAAAAAATTCACCATGACTTATTCCTTCTAATAGGGCATAAGAAGTAATACTCATGTATATTGCCCTTTATTAACATGTTTGAACAAAAAAACCCAAAAGGCTTGTCTTGGATCTAGTAATTAAGTATTAGCAATTTAAAGTACTGTATACTGCTTACACATTATTTAGTACTTCACTCAGTGCCTCCCACCCCCTCACAAAGGAAATTCCTTCTGTTGCCAGTGAACACTTTTGCAGGTTTTATTGGACCCCACAGGAAGGGACAACACCATCCCAGTGCTGGGCTTACCAGAACAGCCTGTTCTCAGATCTCTGCAGAACACTCACCCTTCCTGCAGAGCCTGCCAAGACCAGCCAAACAGAAGTGCAGTACCTGAGCAATGCACCTGCACAAAGGCAGGGAACAAACCGGCTTCAAGACCTTTACACTCCATTCTCCTCAAGTGCCACTGTAGGAATTACGGCTGACATTTTCCAAGATGACTGGGCCTATGGTGACATCCAATTGTGATAGATTCCTGGAAATTATGTTTAAATCTCCACTTATTTTAAAAAAACCCAAACAAATTAACAACATAATAAGAATCCTTCCATGTAAATTCAGTCCCATCCTGCAGCATCCGCAGGCATTGCTGTCAGGTGGATGCTGAATTCTTGGAACTGAGGCTCATTTCATTTTAAAAACCCTCAGATATATGCAAAACTGGACTCAAATCTGTCCAGATAAAGCCTAAGGCCAGCAGAAGGACTTTACTAATTAAGGCTATCTAGGCTCTCCTATGTGACCTTTATGGTGCACCAGCCCTATGTTTTGAGACCACCAGGTTGAACAGAAATATATTAAAATTGAAGGTAACACCAGCTCTGGTCGCCTGTGCCCCAGTCAGGCTCAATTCACATGGAAGAACATTCCCTTAGCTCACGTGCTGTCTTCTGCCAAATCATGTGGCATTTGCTTTGAATAAAAAGGATTTTTAACCACTGCTACTCACGCAAAAGTGTGCTGAGCAGGGAGAGGGCCAGTGCAAGTGCATTCCATGGGAACCCAAAGGAAACGGGATTTCTCACAACTAGAGCTGGCTGCAATTTGTCACAATTTTCACACATTTTCTTTTGAGGAATTTTTCCAGTTGGTCTGAAAATCTTTCCAGCCAGACAAAATGCAATCAATGCATAAATGAGTTGACAAGTCATTCTCTGCACATACTAAGTTGCTTTTATTAATCCAGAACTGCATGCTACAGATACTGTACAGCATGAACATTTATTCATTACAAAAAATGGCTTCCAAACCATTAAAAATGAAAATCGGAATAAGAGCATAAAACGGAACAGTAACATCACAACTGTTAGGAAACATTCAAAGTATTCACAAAAAATGTTATAGTTAGCATCTTAATAAACCAGAGAAAAATCTGAGACAGTTTTACAATCGCTTCATGTCAACTACAATGGCACTGAATGAACAGATGAACAATTTTTCAGCTTTATACAGCGTTTTTTGCAACATCAACATGCCTAGGTTTTTTTTTTTGTTTTAAGTTTGCTACCTACCTGTATGTAGTAAGTGTACATAAAAGTGGCAGTCTGATTTTCCTTTTATGAATAATCTAATATACAGAATTTGGCCCTTAAGGGTTTATACCTCTTCATTTTAAATGCTTTCCGGACAATCTGCTACCAAACACGTCTGTTATAGGTGACATTAAAACTACATACATATCTACCTATGTAACATCACAGCAAAACATGATGAACAAAAAAATTACAGCATTAAAAAAAATAATAAAGTTGTCGGGAGAAAGTTAAAAGTCACTGAGAATTTTGGCACATAAAAATTTTGCACACAGCCTACAGTCCTAATGTCGCAGGGGATTCAGCTGCAGTTCTGAACGGGAGACACTTGGACCTTGCTATTTTTCAAACAGCATTGCTAAAAATTCCCTTGCTAAATTTTCAAGTCTTTTCATGTGTAATGGCTTTTAAAGCAATTTTATTCTTTACACTATTGATCCTTGAAAAAAATGCACCTGCGAATGTCCATTTGGTGGCAACCGTATTTCATATAGCAAAAAAAAAAAAAAAAAAAAAAAAAAATCATGAAAAGAAATCAAAAACAAAATCCCGGAAAAAAATATATATATACACATTTATATATAAACTTAAAAACCTTGTACAAATGAGTTGTTATATATAAGATGCTTACACTAAAGGAAAAAAAAAAACCCTTTATACAATGTTTCAAGGAAAAAAAAAGAAGAAAAAAACATTTAAAAAGGGACAACATACAGATACAACAAGCAATTTCTAAAGCAATAAATACTACTGGTCCAATAGCGTTGTGATACTTTTAATTGTTGAGTAGCGTCCCCTCCCCCAAAAGAACAACACCATGGAACAAGGTATATTAACACATTTTTTTAACCCTTTGTTTCTGTACATTTAAACAATAACAAGTAACATCACAATAAAGGTTGTTTCACACAAGGAAGAAAAAAAAAAAGAAGTAGTAGCGGCACCGCATTCGTTGTGCCCTTAAAGATTTAAAAACCAGATGTAAAATGATTGGTTCGCAAGCTCGTATTTAATACAAATAATAAAGAACCAATGCCTCCGGCAAGGGCTGCTTCAAAATTGCTTCTTTTTTTTTTTTAATTTTTAAAATCAGTCTTTAAAACTAAGCTATTGGAACTACATAACAATTATGTATATATATATATTTTTTAAACGCTACAAAGACTTTAAACAGCTGTTGATAAAAATTTTGGCAGAATCATGAGGCTTTTCTCATCTACATATTTAAAAAGGAGAAATTGAAATAAGAATGGGTCAAATATTGACCAATGAACTCGATAAAACATCAACTAATGTAGCCACATGGCACAAATTAAAAATGAAACCGAGAAACGACGACAAACAGCAGACGACAACAAGGAGGAGAAGAAAAAAAAAAAAAATAAAGGAAAAAAAACCAAAACCCCAAATACCAACAGAATTCAATCCCCCCGAAAGGAAACCGAAAGGGCTAACGAGGCTAAAGCTATTCTAAGGACTTCGTTACAAGGGAGAGCGGCTGGGGCTGTGTCCCCGCCAGCGAGCTGTGGGAATGCAAGGAGGACGTCGAGGGCTGTGCGAGGGATGCGGCGGCGGCGGCCGGCGGGAGAGCGGCCGGCGGGTGGTCCAGGGCCCCGTTGGGGCAGCTGGCGGCAGGCAGGGCGCCGGGCTTGCTCGCAGCGCTCTCAGCGAGCACGAGCGAGGAGGGCGGCGGCATCATCACCAGGTGCGCCAGCGGGTCGGGCTTCAATGAGAGCGAGAGGGGTTGCGTTTGTTCAGTCTGTGGTTTCGAGTCTCTGGAGGGGGAGGCGAGCATGGCAGGGGAGGACGGAGGAGAGTCTAGTAAGCTTCCATCTGAAGAGGGTGGGCTGACGCAGCTGCCTTCACCTTGTATGTAGCGAACGCACTTTTTTTTTCTCCTAGAAACAGGGAGAGAGTTATCTGTGAATAAAGGGCAGAGACGCTGATGGAGACAGTCATCTACAGCAAAGAGCCGTCAATCAGCTACTCTGGGCTCTGCACGGGTGGCACCCTGGCCCCACGTGCCATCCTGGGGGTCTGGCTGGGTGTCCTCAGCACCGAGCCCACTCGGGAACCTCCTCTCAGCTAGCAGATTTGGAAAGGATTCACCAATTAATTGTCTCTTCATCCCCCTCCTCTTCAGGCCGCCTCCTTTCCTTATTTTAATGATCAGAAAACCAGATAAATGGGTTTTGAAGCCCACTGTTCTAATCTACAAACTTTCCTCCATGGGGAAAAAAAAAAAAAGTAATTTAATCCTCCTAAAATAAAAACCCTGTATAGCTGATGGCATCTCAAGATGTCCCATAATGCTGTCCAACTCAACGGGGCTATCGCTACACCTGTGTCACCTGTAGTCTCTCACGATGCCCTGACCTTGGGAGGCAAGAACAGCTGCAAACTACTGCTCATTGCTTTCTCCTCTGTTAAGAACCACACCAAATCCAGAAATGTCAGTCAGACAGGAGGGATATATAACAGAGAGAACGAGAGAGAGGGGAAATAAAAACAAAACGAACAAACAAAGCAAACAGAAAAAAAAAAAACAGGAAAAGAACAGGAAAAACAGAGTATGATCCAAAATAACAAGAATAACTGGTTGTGTGGCCTGCAGGTTGTGGCTTTAAATCGACTCAGTTTTACTTTTGGTTTTAGGGGATAGTGGTAGATTTGGGAAGCTGCTTGTCTGCATTTTGGGGAATTTTCCTCTGAGAGGCCATCCATGTAACTCCAGAGTGGGATCCAATTTCAGTAGGTGAAGAGCACGACGACAGGTACAAAGGTGAGGAGCAACATGGATCTTATTTCACATCAGGGAATATGAGAGTCTTGCAAGAGCTGCTCATCTTCAAGCAAATAAGTGACCCGACAGAGATCTTTTCTCCTCCCTCTGTCCACTGGATAATGTAAAGGAGCAATGAAAACAGATGACAGTTTCACACCATCTCTCTTGCCAAGCAGTAGGACAGAAGTAATGAGGCAAACAACCACAGCATCTGGCAGAACGATGTTCAGTGGCCACCTTTACCCTAAGCATGCTGGCTCTCCAGCTCTCCTATTCACAAGCACACTTCCCATGGGAAGTGCTGAAGTGCTGTCACACAGCCCAAGGCATAGGACAAAGTCTGTCTAGAGCAGCTCTGCCACAAGAACTTTGGATGCTCAGCTAAGCTGAACAAAGCCACCCACACGAAGGAGGAGGTTGCTTTTCCTCTCCAGTGGATACGTCACCCCAACTCAGCAACTCCATCAGAGGGAGTGCCTGGTACAGCAGCTGAGTGTCATGGGGGACATTCCCCACTCCAGTAGGTGTCCCAGTTCCCCTGCTGGTCACCAGTGTTCTCCCTCTGTATCACAACTGCATTTGGCTGGCTGGGTTAAACCAAGCTCTGCCCTCCAGGCAACAGGGACAGATGCTTCTCATCTGCAAAGGAGATCAAATCGGCTTGATCCTGGAGTTAAAACTATTGTATCCCATAGCCAGGAAGAGAACAACAATCCCAGCACCCCATCTTTCACCAGCTTCAGTGAGGGACCAGTGCTGTGACATCCCTTTCTCCAGAGACTCAGGTCTGCTCTCAGATTCTGCTCCATGTGCCATGTGGCAAGGTAAGGGGTTAGGGCTATTAGAGTTTTAACCACGTTAGCCTGCAGATCAATACATGCTAAAAACTAAAGACAACCATGCAACTTAAATGTTAAAAAGAAAGAAATAAAGATAGAAGACAGCAAGTGAAGGCTGTAAACCATGCTTTATTAGAGCAACGTTAAAAGACAGGAAAAAAAATTAATTTGGTGGGCTCCAAACAGACCTTGTTAATTCTTCTACCATCAACAAACAACACTGGGGGTCTCTGTCTCTCAGCTAAGGACAGTTCTGCTGCTCTTTCTCCCCTCTCCTCTCTCACCACTTCCTAGTTCAGCTGTGCAGCACTACCAGGGCCACAGCTCCTGTTTGGACCTTCTGTACAGCTCCAGTGGCAAAGCAGGACAGTTAAGCTACACAAGGCTCACCTATATTACTTGTGTGGAAAGATGTATTCTTACAATTTTGAGAGACTGCAGGATTCTCTCTCCCTCCCCAAATTACAATTACTTGCAAGCAGAGCCCCAGGCTCTGCCTGCCTCATTGATGGGGGTCCAAAAGTCATTCAGCTGGACTGCTCTGAACCTACAGGGCAGTGAATTATTTAACTGGAGGCAGTTTGAACTTAGTATGCCAGCATCTCAAACTTTAAAAAAAAATATTATTTAAGTTCTGTGGCCTGAAAGAAAGAGCTCCATGGCAAAGCAACCTTAAACCAGGTCTACCTGATCTTCTGACACTGCAGAGTTAACAACCTTTTTAAAACCAAACCCATTGCTCTGCTACCTGAAGTAATTTTCCTTTGACTAGGATTAAGGGAGCACATTGCTTCCTCTGCTAAACTCTTTAATAGTGTGGCCACTTTTAGTCTGAAAAGCTGTTTACTTAAATCACGATGGCTCAAGGGGGAGACATTTCCACAGTCTGTACCAATCACACCAGGTGTTACTGTGGTCATGCACCTGTCAGGATTAGGTGGGACAAAAAAGCCCAGAGGGCAATGCCCCAAACCATGCAAGCCTAATTTTACCAGACTCGAAGACCACTAGGCAGCTCTGGTGAAGGGGAATAAGTAAAAATCTAAGGAACTACTTGTGCCTCAGTTTTGCTCTCCTAAAGGCTGGAACAAAAATACTACATATCCCTCCTCAGAAGCACTAAGGACGATTATTCACTTGTGCATTGCTCTGAAAAGTGTTAACCTGTTACACCAACAGACCTGACTCCACATGTGCTGCCCCTGAAACTAGCCCTGGGACAGCACCAGGAAACCTGTAATGCTGCAATTCCCACGGGTGAAAGCCACAGAAGATGGCAAGGGTTTATTCAGTTGCTGTGGGCAAAGATGTCTGAGTTTTCACCACAGTAGCAAACTGCACATCTTTAGCACCTACATAAGGTGTGCTACAAAATACTACCGTGCTAGTAAATGCAATGTTATAATGGTTAGGACCAGAAATAGGAGAGAAATGCTCTAATACCTAGTGGTAAAATGCCTCCATGCATTAAAAAACAAAACAAAACAAGAAACCAAACCAAAACAAAAAGAAAAGCAGCTGACTCTGAATCAGTAAGTCTAAAACTCTCAGCTATACCACTGAAGATGTCCCTGATGCACTGAAAAGACTTCTGACCAAAATCTGGTGGAAGTTAAGAGAGGGTTTATGCTTCACATGTAACCTAAGCACTATACAGACCAAATAAAAAGCTTTCCTGATAATAAAATGTAGTTTTAAAAGTATCTTGCTTACTCAAGCAGCCAGGAAAAGATAAAGCAACACATACATGATGTGCCCCCAGTTCTGGCACTTGGCATGCAGAGCCTGACATGCTTCACACACTCTATCTCTAGACTACACAAATATCTGCTGATAGTGTGCAGCAAGCTAACCACAGAACAGAGCCTAACTAAACACAGCACTGGAGTCCTTCGCTAGCATGAGGCTCGAGCCTCCTGACACAGTGAAGTACCTACTCAGCTCTTCTGGACTGAACCCTTCCTCTTTAAGCACTAAGAAATGCTGCTTTGCCAGCCTGCTTAACACATGGCCTGGTACTGATACCTAAACCCCAACACCCCGTACCTACCATGCCTCAAATGGGACAATACACAACCTGTAGAAGGCATTTTTGGTGCCTCCTCTGGTACAGTGACACACACCACCACCCTCAAACCGTGTTTTCCTCGACACTAAGTACAGACAAGACTGCGTGCATACACAAAATACGATGGACGTCTGAGCTACATTCTAAATGAGATGGAGCACATGGGACTGGCATGAGTAAGAGGGGAAAATGTGGGAGAGGAATCACTACACACAGAGTGTGGTTTGGGTTGAAATACCTACCATCATAATATTCCAAATTCAAAGACTGCTTGTATCAGAATAAAGAAACAACAAATTTAACCAAATGCGATCATATAAGGAAAAAGGAATGAGAAAAGAACTACTCGGTATCCCTCCACCAAGAAAGAAGTACGTACTGAGTTATACATGGAATTAAACTCCAGTAGAACATGGGCTGCCGGAATTTGGGCTCTCTGATGTCTTTCATCTCCTTTTAATGCTGGAAACTGTGCTACTAAAGTTGTAATTAGTTTTGTCTAGAGCTCAGACGTTTACAGCTCACTTGTTGGGATAAAATTTAAGAAAAAGTGTATTTTTGAAATGAAAAAAAAAAAGACTTCAGATCACTTAAAAAAAATTGTATCTACATAAACCTTACTGAGGCATAGAAGCCAACAGGTAGCTATTTAGTTTTTCAGATAATACCAAAAGAATGTATACAATATAAGCTGTAAACACTGGCTTTTACATCTCTAATCATGAGAAAAACACTAGTGCTGCAGATCCCAGAACCTTTTTAAAAAGCCTTTGCAGGCAGGGGACATAGACCCAAATGAAAGACAAAATATAAATGTCCAGCTAAACATTAATTTTGCTGACAATCTGGAAAAAAAAACCAAAAAAAAAAGCCAAAAATTTGCCAGCTTTAAGGACTTTGAGTTTTCTTGTTCCCAGTTCTACCACCAGGGAGAGGTTATTGGTAAAGAAAGAGAGAAAATGGCATTAAATTAGCAAGAAATTCCAAAGATCAAAGATTATTAGCATTTGATGCTGTGGGAGAGAGAAAGGTGGGGAGTGGGGAAAAAAGATTAAAAAAATAAAATCACACAAATGCACTAAGAGGACAGATTGCTTTTATTTCCCCAAAGGCCTAATGGGTAGTTTTATACCTGCATGGTTTGCACCATAAACTCTGTCGGTCAAGCCCGAACAATGCCCGACACTTCTTTGGAGTATTTGCATCTGTTAGCATAAGGTAAACACAAAAAATACAACACAATGGTGGATAGAGCTCATTTGGTCTGCGTCATCTTAGCTACAGCTACGTTCAGCTTTCAATCACCTCCGTTTTATTTGGTAATCTCCCCTCGTACCAAGGGCAGGAAGGAAAACAGGACTTTCACAATGAGCCAAAGGAAAACCAAAAAAACATCTCCGACACAGCCATGAGCCTGTGTGGTGTCGGTACCGCACTCAGGGCCGCGCTATCAAGGGCTTTGGGAGCAACTTTCCTTGGGTGGAGGCTTGGAAGGCAGGAGCGTGGTTGAGCCACGGATCAGATGGGCTTAAGGTTGATGCTGTTTTACAGTGGGTTTTTGGCTAGCAGCAGCAAAGAGGAAGGCAAAAAAAACCAAAACAAACCAACCAACCAACAAAGAAAAAAAAAATAAGCAAAACCCTTTCGGAGAGACGATAACTGATGGCAGTGTCCCACTCCCTTGTGTCTTCTAGATCACAACACAGAGCTACAAAGCAACAAGGCAGGAAAAAAAAGGGGAAAGTACCAAATAAACCAGCTGCAAATCAGCCATAGCGAGTCTGGGAAAACTATACACACCTGCAGGGGCCGCACCAGTTATTCTGTTGATCAAGGCCAAAGCGCGCTCGGCATTTCTTAGGAGCGCTCAGGTCTGAATGAGTTCAAGAAAAGCGAGCAGAAAAGGGAGAGAGGAAAAAAAAGAAAAGGGGAGAGGGGGGAGTGAGAGAGAGAGAGAGAGAGAGAGGGGAAGAGAGAAAAGGGGAGAAAAAAGAGAAAGGTAAAAATAAGGAAAAAATAAAAATAAAAAAGGGAATAAAAATCAATGTCCTTGTTATTAATTGCAAATATTGACTTTTGATTTAAAAGTTTAAAAAAAGTGATAATTACATTTTTATTCAACTCTTGAGATTAGCTGTTGCAATTAAAGCTGCAGTATCCCTTTATAAAGGACTGTTTCTTTCCCTTTTAAGAGAGCAGGTAGAGGAAAGTCATTGTGGTTGGTCTAGCAGGATATTTCAGGCAAGATTGATTTGGGCTGGATTTTTTATTCTCTTTTTTTTTTTTTTTAAAGGGGGGGAAAAAAGGAAGAAAAGAAGCTGAGTATGGAAGTTAGATCCTGAACATGCTTTTTTCTTCAACTCAGATACAAAAAAAGAGAAAAAAAAAAAAGAAAGAAAAAAAAAAAGGAAATTATATCTCCTGGGATAATGCAGCTTTTGGAATAATATTCAATTTACTTGTTTTCATTAATTTGTATTTAAAAGAATGGATAAGAATAAGCAGATTGCGGAATGAGTATGTTAGCATCAGCCAGAAAATAAAATGTAAAGCATGGCAAGGTGCTGAGTTAGTACAGCTAGTGAATTGCAATGAATAGGCTTGAGCAGAAAGGAAAAAAAAAAAAGATCCAAAACTAAAATAATAATAAAAAAATGCATATGCATGCTAATATGAGAAGACTTAGTGGGAGCCATGAAAAATGCCATTAGATTAAGGAGGTTCATTACTGACTTGCTTCCATTCTTTATCAGTCTCTTTAAAGAAATACTGCATATTCAATTTGCACAGTTAGTACAACTCTTGCGTTATTTTTACTGTATTACTGTTTTAATAGCAATTGTTACAAAAACAAAAAAACAAAATTAAAAAATACTATCAAACATAATAGATATAAAGATATATAGATAATAAATACTATCAAAACGTGTGGATGGTAATTTTTTCTTAATGTCATAAGTGTTTAATGTTAAAATCTATAATGGCAGGAAAAAAAAATTAAAAAGCAGTTTATAAACTATTTTAAATGACTCAAAATGACATTAGCACCTGTAATCGGAGGAAGTGAAAGGCAAGGATTTAGGAAACATTCGCTGTGTTCTGAAAAAAAAGAACAAATTATACAAAGGCTTCAAAAAAACTAAGTTAGGGCTTCTTCAAGATCGACTATGAGATTGCCTATGCAGTATTTCTAATTTCCTATATAGAATGGCAAACCTCCTTAATTTAAAATGGGTGCGATTTACCACTGTAAGGCATGCATCAGGACATCCAGGGACAGCCCAAATTAATACCACACGCACACAGCCACGCACGCACGCACACGGATGCGCGGAGGAAGCGGACAACTGGATAAACGATGGCACAGGCATTACAGCTACGGCTCTGCGGTTACAGGCTCGGCAACTACCACGGACAAACTCAGCTAATGCCACACGAGGAGGCTCTGACATGCAATGGCTGGGTTACTAGTTTTAGAAGGGCGGTAACGCGTGAATAATTGGAGTGCATTTAAAAAAAAAAAGCTGTCTAGCATAGGGACCGGCTCCCCTGAGGCCAGGAGACCTGTGCCCACCTCCCCCGTACCTACAAGGGTCACACCGGGATTGCCACACTTCCACTAAGCAAGAGGTTTAGACTGATTTTTACTTACCATTGGTCTCTCCTGGCTGCTTATCCCTTTTCCTCTTCTTCTTCTTTCCCTGCAGAAAACATACACAAACGAGAAGGATTAAAATAAAACCCCAAACAAGTGTCCTTGCAAAAGGGCACCGAGCAATGAGGCTGGAGTAGGAAGCTCCCAAGGAGGGACACCAAAGTGTGACACTGGCTCGCCCTCGGTGCAGGGAAGTTTGGGGGGCCCCAAGAAGATGCTGCACCCTGGGATTGACTCTGCCTGCCTTCTCTGTGACTTTTCAGACAGCCTCACTGCAGCCCCCCAGTGCTAACACCCACCAAGGCCACAGGCAGCTGGGGCAGGGGCAAAAGGACTTGCAAGATGCTACTTTTGAGCCAAGATCATCATGAAGCCAAAAACATTTGACATGTGTATGCTCCTGCATGCAGAATTTTCAAGAATCATTTGTGGTTATGTATTGGTGGGGCAGGGAAGGGAAGGAGAGGGAGTTTAGAGTGGGGAGAGTGAGGTCAGACTGAGCCCCTGGAGTTCCTCAGCACCAAAACCCAAGCATTCAAGCAGACAAGGAAGCCATAGTAATGAGCAAATCCTAACCTGCAGTTTTATAGTTCCAGTGGCTACTTAAAAAGCAATGCCAGGACAAGAAAAAAAAAAAAAATCCAAACATAGCCAAGACCCTTCCCACATTTTGCTCTATCATAAGGAAGAAACCAGTAATATTTTGCCAAACTCTATCCCTTTCCCAAACACTGTACCACAAGATGATGAAATTTGTTACAGTTTTTGACTGGAGGGAGAAAAGCTCTTTCTGTTTCCCTCCAACAGTGTGGCAGAGGACAACTGGGAGCCCAACTTCTGTGGAAACACAGTAATTATTTTCCAATAGAAAAAATGTAATGTAATAAGCATAGCTCAAGAGAGAAAAGCCATTTTTCCAAGAAAATTTTTCTAACACTGAGGTACAGAGTTTGCAGCGCAGTACAACAAGCCCAGTGTACGCAACAGAGTAATTTCATTTTCACAGTTCCCCAGATGCTAAAAGCAACAATTTTTGAGCCAGCAATGCCAGCCATGAACAGCACAAGAGATCCTGGCTTTTGAAGACATGGTAGTAAGAGCAGCTGGTGAGAAGACAGAGCAGCAGTCCCTCAAGGGGCAACAAACATATCTTGGAAGAAGGAATCTCACAGCACTTTTGAAGGGCTAGACATATCTGGGAAAGCCAAGAGGTTCTCCCACAGAGTGGGCATCTTTCTCAGTAGATGGATCCCAGATACATGGTTAATATGGGCTTCAGCATGGCACATCCACATTCGGGATGCTCCCTATGATGGGTTTCCTGGAAGATACTAGTAAAAAATTCCCCCAAAATGAATGTAGGATATTGATTCATCATTGTCCTGTTTTTCCTCCACAAAGCTAGCCTTGTGGTATGGGGCTTCTGTACTCATCCCCCCTTACTTGCTCAGGGTTGTAAACTGCCATCCTGTTGTCCAGGCGGTTCCAGGATTATGAGATCCCTCTGGAGATGTAAAAGGCTGTGTGCACTGCCCATCTCAAAGGAATGTTAAACAACATGCACATAATCCTGTAGCCTGGATGCTGATGACAAATCATCTCCGACACCTCTGAGGTAATTTTTTGGGATATGGAAATTGTCAATTGCTAGAGCAGCCATCAGTCTAACATGACAGGCAGACAAGCATTGCTCCTAAAGCTCCTTGAGAACAGAAGAGAGAAAACCACGGTATCTTGAAATCCACATATCACATAAAGATGCAAGAGGCTCAGACTGCTCCATCTATATTGATCTAGATTGACAGTAACTCTGTGAAAATCAGTGAATTTTTTCCAGCTTTCAACAATGTAACCAAAACCAGACAACTGCCTCAAGATCATAAGCCTGACTTTTATTTAATCTCAAGGAGGCCACTTGCACAATTAACAGGCTGCATCTGTGGCAAATTTGCTTAATTTTTGCAGTACATTTGGGAATTCAAGGACTATTTCAGTTTGAGACCTTATAACTTCTTCACTCGAGGGTCAGCCAGAACAAAAGTCAGGAGACACCTGCCTTTCACAAGCTCTTCAAACCAGGTATTAAAGTACTGTAATGCCTTTAGGGAGCAATCTGTTAAAAACAGCAGATTTACAGGAATGTCAGACAGGGACCAGGAATTTCTTATTGTTTTTCAACACAAGTTTTTTAAACTGTTCCTAACAAAGAATGGACAGAAGTCCCATCAACTTCTTTATACCCTTTTCAAAGGAAATAGAGAGACGAATCAACTGGTTTCCTTGTTCCATTTCTGTGCTACAAAAGGATATTTGACTATGTAGGTAAATTAATATACAGACTTAAGGAAAGAACCGTGGCAGCAATTTTTCAAGTGCTCTGCAGGAGACACCACTTTGTCTCTGCCTCGGATTGTCCTTCCAAGACATGAGTAGTTTATAACATTTTCTGTCATCATATTATACAAATTTTTATGCTGCAAGTAAATATGGATGTAAACACCTGCTACCCATTTTGGCAGCTCCCTCTCCAGAGCCAAACCAACATGGGTTTTGATAGGACTGCAGAGTTCTTTGGTACTAATTTTCTAGACAACCAGTGGGTGAGGTGACTGGATCCTTACACACTTCTGAGTCCAGCACTCAGCACTGCTAAGCATCTTAGATCTCAGGAAGAGCCAACGTGCCTTGTGACACCAACAAGCCACGAGGCTGAAAGCTGCATTTCCTGAATGCACTGCTCCTGTCTCTGAAGACCTGGGCTATAGCTGGCCTTATCCTTGAGCCTGATGTGAGGTGCTTAACAATTTAACCACTTCAAGCAGCCCAAAGTCACTCCCCTGCTAGATGTGTGAAAGGCTCAAGACCCTACAAACGGCTGTGGGAGGAGGGGCACTCAGGAGAGCTGTGAATGGACCAGGAGAGGAGACATAAATAAATCCTGCAGATGATGCAAAGGTACCATGCTCTCCTCAGGCAGGAAGGTTCCCCCTGAAGGTCACTTGGGGGTACAGCATCAAGCCGCTGGGAAAGCACCGGCTTTCTCATCCTGTCCTTTTTAGCTTGAGAAGAAAGGGTTTCTCAGTGTTCACACAGTGAGGACAAAAGTAAAAGGTCCTAAACACTGAGGCTTTGTACATGCCCATCTGTCGGTGGCACAGTCACTGCACAGAATGAGCATTCCCGAAACCTCAGTCAAGCCTGCACTCCCTTTTGAACACCCAAGACGATGATACTGCACAGTGCCGAGGAACTACCTCGAGCCTATGGTCTGACAGCCTCAGGCCAGACTGTGCTGAAAAGGGAAGGAAAATGTGCTAAGCAGGAGCTGTGCCTCGTCAGGCTTAAAAAGGTCTCCTCTGAGGAGCACAGAATCAAGAATATTCTGAACTGGAAGGACAGTCGAGCATGCACAGCTATACCTGCAATGACTACAGAGGGAGAGCTGAGCCCAGTGGAAAGAAAAGATGATCAAGAAAACAGAAGGATTTGAAAAAATGTCCTTAAGTACATATTGCCAAATAAGTGAGCATGTGTATTCTCCACTGCTGACACGGCAGAAGAGCGTAGAGAGCTGCTGCTGCTGCTCTGGCTTCACTGCAGGCTCTGAACTGGCTTCTTCACACCCACACATGTAAAAGTGCAGAGGCAAATATTGTCATATATGACAAAACAGGATATTTGTGGTAAAACAGGCAGTGATGATGATGGGGATTGAAGAGACAGAGTTCAACAAAGCCATAATGTGTAACTCTACACAAAACTGACATCAATCTTAGAGCTGTTGGTCCCCAAACCTGCTGGGAAGTCTGACTAGAAGGCAGGGAGCATGGTTTATTACAGAGTTAGAGACCTTGAAACTTTTAGGTGATTTTTATTTAACTTTAAAAAAAAAATCAAGATGCTGCTATAATCCTATTAAAAAGGGTTTAGAGCTCTCACCAATCCACAAATCTGTCAAGAATTTATGGGCTTAGGCTTGCAAACACTTATTACCATCTGCACCGCTTACCCTTCATGGAAGGAGCTATACAGTACTAGGGGTTATAAAGCTGCCCTTATGCTTTTTAACAGACAGAAAATTCTACCACATCTAGCTCAAAAACAGGCTTTCTGGAAAGTGGAGGGAGGAATCAATCTTAAAAACAATCCATGAATTGATCACAAATTCCAATATGCTTTTTAAAAAATAAGGAGGGTAGGGGGGAACAAAAGGTAATATGGGCATGAAAAAGAAAACATAAACAAAATATACGACTTTAGAGCGTGGAATAATTCATTTAACCCTACTTAAGAGTAAGACTTTAAAACATAATGTTTTTGGTTTTGCTAGTCCTTCTCTGAAGCTAGGATAAGTCATTCTTCCACTTTCCACTATACTCTCACAGACAGATAAGCGCAAGACACTTATTATTTGTCTCTTTTGGTGGAAAGGAGAGGAGCGATACTAGGGGGTTTTTAAATTTTGTTTTAAAAAATGAAATTCAAAATGACCAGCAAGCCAAACAGCATTTCCAGATGCTGGTAAAAGTGAAGAGAAGACTTTTCTCACAGAGCTCTACTGTTATCTCCCCAATTCTAACCCCTTACTAGTCCCAGCCAGGAAACCTCTTCCAAGTGGAGGGCTGGGAATTACCCCCAGTAGTTTTGGTATCGCCGAGGCAAGCACCCGTTCTTGTTACCAGATTGAGGTCCTGGGGTTTTCCATGTAGTGCTTGTGTGCAATGTGTGGTCGTAGTTCAGCAGGTCACACAGACACTTCTACCAGCTCTACTGCTAAAAAAGTTTCCACCTACATAGGAACCTACATAGTTATCCCGTGCAGACCAGCCCGGGTACAGCTGCATGTGAAGCTGTCGCTCCTTTCTTGCTAGTTCATAGTATTTCGCTTGTTCTTCTCTGGATAACGCGTGCCACTGGGGTGAAGACAAAAAGACAAAATAAAAAGCACTAGTGGTTGGGTTTTTTTAAAGCATGCTAACAGCAAAGTGTATTACTTATATATATAAATACAGTTAGAATAGATTTTCATAAAAAAGAGATAAAAACAGATGATCTGACATGCGGACATTCGTATTTTATTTACAACTCCAGATTATAACTGCAGTGAAATCAACTGAACCACAACTAATCATTTACATGCAGTCAACCCCTTTGTCTCCTGTTGAGAGAGGAGAATTAAGAAATCTAAACAAAAACAGGCAGCAGGAGAGATGGTCCAGAAGCTGAACCACTTGTCCTGAGCCAGAACTCAGTTACAGCTTTGGAGGTGGTCTCCCCCACTGGCACTCCCTCCCCTCTCTTCTAGCTCTCACAGGTGCTGATACTGGTACTGTACTCAAATGTTTTTCATTTCCCATTTACTTTTCTGCCTATCTTACGCCAAAATAAAAATATAAGATTTTTCCATCAACTGGTCATGGAAATAACACTGAAATGACACTGCTATTAATTAACTCCTCCTCTCCCCACATGAATGACCCCACTGGCAAGAAGTGCCTGTGAAAACTAAAAACCAAACCAAGGCCTTTGGTTCAGTAATTTCCCTATCCATTTTCACAATAGCAGAAAAACACAGGGATTCAGAAGGTGTGAATCCTACCAAGTTTCAGGCCCTGATTGTGCTTGCTCCCTGTTACCTACCCTTCGACCGAGGATTTGGTTGATGGCTGCGCTCTCTTTCAATGTGCATTCTGCTACAACTTTTGCTCTCATTTCCTTCATATACAACATAAACGCATTAAGAGGTTTCTTTATGTGTGGCTTCTTTTTCTCTTCTTCTTTTTTGGAGTCCTGATGTTTTCTGAAGAGTAAAGATACAACAGACAGAGAACTCACAGTGAGAACCCCTTGTGACTTTATTAAATTAATCCCCTCAATCTCTCTTACATTAATCCTCAGAAATCTCTAGGAAGAGTACCAGAAGGTTCTCTAGAGCCTTCACCCTGGCTGCTGTATGGGAACAGTCTTGAGAGCATTACAAGAAAACTCACCTCATGTTTATGCAACATCATCAAGTACCCTCTGAGCCCCTACAAGAACCTTGGAAGGACATGGGCATCCAGAAAAATGGGCTTACAGGGAGAGGTTAAGCATAACAGTAGAGGAAATAATTACACCCCATCATCAATGAGGTGTAATCAGTTCAAACCTAAACTTGATGCCAGCTCTCTGCAGCTTTGAAGAAGCCATTCATGCTCTAGTTTTTTGTCTCCTGTGGTGCATCTGTTATCTCAAGGCTTCAAACTGGGCACTGAGTAACAGAGAAACTGGTCAAGAAACTTGAATCTTGACCAAGAAAATTCCACTTCCTCGTTAAAACAGGTGAAATTAACAGCTACTTGCCTATGTCACAGAATGACTCAAAGACTGCTACCATCATTCTGACACACTTTGGCAGCTAAACCACACTCAAATCAATTACAACAATAAAAGAAAGAAAAAAATGTCACAGCAAAAACATCGCAAACCCAAGCCTTTTTACAAGCCACACATGCACAGGTGATGCTTTGAGTATTCTAAAGAGAAGACAGGGGAAACAACAACTTACGAGCTGTGGAGTGAGCCGACGTCGCTCTGGGAAGATTCCTGTTTGACTGTTGGTGTGACTATGGCCGGATGAGGAATTCCAGTTGTATGTAAACTATGGTGTGGCGGGACCATGTGTGGAGGAAACCTAGAGGAGAGAAAGCTGTGTAAATCGTCAGAATAAAAATGAATGAATGGGGAGGGATGTGTACACACATTAAAAAAAAAAAAAAAAAAACAAAACTGGCATATAACAAGCATATGACAGCTAGACAAAGCATATGAAAGCTGGCAGCATTAATTAGCAATAAATTAAACATAATGACTCTTCTAATGTCATTAAAGCCAATCTTCCCCTTCATTATCATTACTGACACGAGACATCACGATTTTTAACATCTTTAACAAAAGGCAAATTCAACTGGCTGAACTTGCATGAAGGTGGAATTTCAGCTACCTGAAACAAAATCCACCAGTCCAGTTCTTAGCTAAGAAATTATGTGTGGCAACCAAGGAATCAATTTTTATAGTTCTGAATCATGTTGTGAATTTAGGATGACATCTTTTATTCTATATTGACAGCAAAATAAAATATTAATGCCAACACATTCTAGATGCATTTTTGATAATACTTATAGACGCCTCATTAGCTACATTTTGTTGATAGAGCAGAAGAAAATATTTATTTGTGTCTAATAAATCTCTGAGCCACATTGGTTTAACAGAAGGTGGAAGACTGTGGAATTTTTGATCCATTAAAGTAACCTAGAAAGGCTGTAACTATCTAGCCTTTCTAAAGAGCAAAAAATGTTGTCAGCTTTATGGTTTATGGTCATATACATGGACAGATCCCGGTCCTGCAAGTGGATTCAGTGGGATATGCAATCCTTGTGCATGAATCTAATTGCTTGGTCGGGATCACAGCACAAACATGGCACAATCATTCAGACTTTTTACATTTTAACAGAAATGAACAAACTTTTCAAAAGCAGGATTGACTTATATCATTGTTTCCCAACAGCCTCAGAAAGGTTTTGCAGTGAATAAGGAAAGCATGGCATGACTGAGTGCCTTCCTGTTAGAAAACTCGCACTGAAGTCAACAGGTTTCCAGGGAATGGTTTCTAGCCTAAAATTATGTTTCAGAAGTAACTGTCCTCAAAATGCCAAAATTAAAGCGATCTGGCAAGGGCTTTTCTCACTGCAAATCCTCACTCTCATCCCAGGTTTTGAACCATCTGATCCAAGTAAAATAACCCAAGATTATGGAACACACAATGGGATAAAAAATCATTTCTCCTGTCATGAATATGCAATGATTTTTTTTCTATCCAACAGGATTTAAAATGGGGTGATATACTATGGATATCACCATGTATAAGCATCAGAAATATGGCGGAGTTATCGTTTTCTCCCCTCTCTTATAAATTCCAATACTGAGCTTAACAATCCCACCCCCTATGACTGCCTAGACATTCCTTACATTCACAAGATGACACAGAAGTACTTTCAAGAACAAGAGCACTGTCCACTACAAGCTCTGAGGATCTTTGTCTATCAGCTGGTAGTACTTAGGGTGATTGGACAGAAGTATTTTGTCTTTGAAGGCAGTGGGAAGAGCAAGGACTGACAGGGAGAATGTGTAATTGTTCAAGTTGTAGAGAATCGCAGTTCTTCATGAACAAAGGCATGGAGAGAAGGGAGGCAGGAAGGTGGGATGGCAAGGGAAGAGGAGAATGGGCAGCAAAATGGTCATTCCTACTTCTGCTAAAGACTCACGGACACAAATCTCCAAGTGGGTTGTCCAAGTGCCTTCCCACTCTCTGACAAAAGTAGCTGGGAGAGAAGCACACATTTGAGGATATACTTTGGTTCATGGTAGGTCAGAACAGAAGACAATGCCGAGGCTGCAAAGAAGACTGACATCCTTGTCCCAGTTCTGCCACAGAACTGCTCACCATCAGCAAGACACAAACTGGGCCTTTGTATGATTTTTTTTCTGTTCTCTTTTTATTTCCATGTGTATATATTTTGATTGGACGCATCTAAAATCTCTTCACATAGCGCCTGGGACCTTCAGACGCAGTACAATGCAAACAAAAACTGACAGTATGACTTGGGGTTTTTTTAAAATAACTTAAAAACATGGGCAAAAATAAAACTGATGGCAAAAAACTGACCTCGCTGAAAGCAGTCTAAGCACAGTGATAAAAGGTTGAGACACATCCTACCAAGTGACTGTCCTAGGCAAGACCCAGCGTTCCAGAGAGGACTATGCTGCTGGGACTGGCTAGGCCAGAGACAAGGGGACAATGAAGGATGAAGATGGAGATGAAAAGTCTTCCTTCCAAGAGCAGGCAGGAAGAGCTGTGCTGGTCTGACATGAAGGCTCAGCATGAAGTGCAGTGGGCATGTACCAGCAAGGAGAAAACCTGAGTGCAGAGCACAACGCGCACATGTTGAGTGAAGGGCGGCAAAGTCTCCACTGACCTCAGCTGGGATATTTTACTCACTGGGCTCTAAACTCCAGGGACAGCAGCCTCCATCAACAGGCAGCTGCAGCTCAGTGGTTATTTTCAGGGTTGCAGTTTCCATGAGGAAGTGCTGTGTTCATTACCAGTGACCATTCACTTTTCATACTGAACTTCTGCAATTCACAAGGCTGCCTATTCCACTTACACACCCTTTCCTATGTTTAGGGCTATAAAAACATGCTCCAGAACCCAAAGTTGCTCTCACAATCCCATGGACTTCCGTGGGCTGGATGAGGGTTCAGCCCAAAGTCTGAGTTCCTGCTCATTTCCATGTAGACAGCCACTCCTATGGCAATATGAGCAGGGGAAGAGTGTTAATTTTTAACTTTCTGGCTACATTCCAACTTCAGTAATTACATTCAGCAAAAGTGAATTTCCCCTGAAATTTCAATTACAGAAGGTATTTTCCACTGCCACCACTTAACTGCTGTGCAGTGTTTATCTGGTGTAATTCTGCTAAATTATTTCCTGATTTCCTCTCACAGCAGTTGTTTTTTCATAGTGGGTCCACTGTTTGCCCATCACTCAGCCCTGTCTCATTTTACCTTAAAGGCATATTACAGAGGGGTAATGAAGGATCAAGAGATGTTATAAGCATGCTGCAAGCATACATCGTGAGTGTGGCGACGCTACAAGCAACAACAAAGAGTTGTAAATGGTTAAAACAACTTGAAGACACTACCTTAACAGTCTAAACCATTTATGAAAAATCACTATTAGTCACCCATTAACCTTTTATAAACTATTCATAAGCACACTCTAACCAACGAACGGTAATTACTAAGCTTAGGGAACTAAAGGTTGGGAAGCACTATAGGCTCCAAAGATCTGTACCACAACGCAGGCAAAGATGGGAACCACTTTTAAAAGAAGGCTCTGGAAAACTGTGGATGGAGGGGTGAGATTTGAAGTCTGCCCTGGCTTCACTGTTGGGGCAGAGCCAGCACAGCAAAGGCAAGGTTTGCAGCCCGGGCTTGTAGCAGGGCCCTGCAGGGCTGTTGCCCAGGCCCAGCCATGAGCAGCATGTCTGGAGGCCAGTGTGGGCACTGCTGGGCATCTCCCGACCACACCGGACACTCGGACAAGGGCTGTCCCACTGCTGAGCCCAGGCTGACACAGGAAAACACACATGAAACCATTTATGAGAGCACAGCTTGCCCAGACAGTGTTCCCATCTATGGGAAACCAGGGGAATTTCTGGGCTGAAACAAAGGGTAAACATCTTAAATCTATTCATCCCCCTGCACATGTGCCTGAGCATGTGCGCACGTACGGGCTCCTGTCAGAGACAAAAAGAAAGGCTCCCTGTGTATATGCACACCCCTCACCTTCGCCTAAGACATTCGCCAGATTTTTATTCTCTAGACAAGTATTCCATGAATTGCAATAAACACCCTAAAAATTCTAAGCAGCTCATTATACACCACTGTCTCCTTTTATGGCTCCAAGCCAGAATATAATGATGAGTCTTAACTTGTTAAGGACAACTAATTTTTTGTTCCTGGCTGTCTCAGGGGCTTCTCTCTTACTCACTCTCACTTTACTTCACTGTTGACATGTTTCTGTTAACTGGATGTCATCTGCCTGCCTTGATTTTATGCACAAGCAGTGGGATGCATTTTTCTGTGCAACAATTCTGCTTTGAGTTGCATTAGATTTGTCATTATTCTCTCATTTTCCCCTTGCACTTGTAACATTTCATCTATTCCTGCCTTATTTTTTGAGCCACGGTGCACCCACATTATGGTTTATACATGATCTTGCTCCCTTTGAAGCCGGCAGATTTCAGAGCCAGCCCTCGTCAGGAGAAGTGCCTGCTACCAATTTAGCAGGCTGAGGGCCCCGAGCTCCAACAACTCAATCTAAAGGGGGTCACAGGGTGGCACAAGCGAGTGTCAGCAAGTGCTGTTTAATTGCCAATCTAGGCTTCTCCATGGTGTTTAAAGTATAATGACCCATCACTTAATTCTGAGAAGTCCTGGCCCTGCTGCTGAATGGAATGAATATCAAAGGATGTGCTAGAACAGGGCAAGGAGCCTACATTTCCTATAACTGCCATAAGTATAATAGACCTCTACTTCTGTCGTCCCATTACCACAATAATGTATTTAATTTGCTGTGTACTCTTTTTAACTAGATACCTTTCATAAAGTCTATCTTGGGAATATAGCCCCCCCCATCTCTCCCCTCCCTCAAATGACTAGCCTCTCTAATAATAATTAAACTAAATCAAGCTCTACTTTGCCTCACACCATGCCTACACATCTTTCATAGATATTAAAAAAGATTAAATGGGAGGAGGGAACCATTGTTTAAATTTGCAGCTCTCTCCCCAGCCCAGTATTTTTTTTCTGTGCTGGGACTACAAATTTTTTTTTTTTTAAAGTTGATTTTCCAGTTGTGTCTCGATTTGCTGGACCAGCATTTTAATTTTAATTTTTAGCTTTTGGTTTACTTATCTAAAGCACACACCACACTATTTTTCCACCCATTCATTCATGAGCCCTAGGTACAGATTTCCATTTCTCAATGAGGTGTGCTTCCTCCCAGCCCTCACCAATCTTTTCCTCCTTAGATCATCTATGCACCAATGTTCACATATTAAAGTGCAGAGATGGAGTGGAAGGGACAGAGCAGGGCAGAGACGTGGAACCTTGCTATGTAATGCATGCTAATTTAATTATGTGCCATCATCAAAATGGATTAGCTGTTTCAGCCCATCAGGAAAGCCTAAACTTCCACCGATTTAATTAACCAGGCTGAAAATCAGATGAACAGAAAATAAAACTATCATTAGGAGCAATTAGTGATTACTTAAACATAGTGCTGCCAACCAGTTTGTAAATAAAACTAGCAGCCCCTGGAAAATTAGATGGAATTAATTGGAGGTAGGGAGGGGGAGAAATATATACTTCTAAAGCTTTTGAGGGTCAGGCAGGCCCTTTTATGTTGACTATCAGTGTTTGGAGCTTTGGCAGGGGAAAACACAGCACAATAACCTTCCTCCCAACTCTGCTGAAGAGCAGTCCTCCTCCCTCCTGAGACTTCCCTCCCATACACACAGCGCTGCTCTGGCTGAAGGCCACCGAGAAAGCAAAGGGTATCACAACTTCTCCTCCTTGCTTTTTCAACATTATATTCTCCCAGCTCTTTCATTTAGTTTGGGTTTTAAAGATGGCTTCTCTCTCCTCCACCTCTCCCTCTAAAACAAATTCTCGAGGCCCAGCAACAGCATTAGGACAGCACCTTCTCCTCACATGGGATGATAGCCCTCGCCCTCTGCTCCACCCCACCAAAAAGCTAAGGATGGCTGTTTAACTGAAGTGCTTTCAGAAATCTGCTGCCTAGATGAAATGCTCTCCTCCAGAGAGTGGGAGGAGGAGCTACATTTGCTCTTGATTTAGGACCTCAGTATCTGAACTCACCTTGACATGGAAGCATTGACGGTCAGAGCTGTTGGGTAAGGGTGGCGGAAACCCCCTGTCGTGATTGGGTATACTGGCTGACCTTGCCTGGCAAAAAAGAAGGGAAAGAGAGAATAAGAGAACGGAAAAAAGGGTTTAAAAAAAAAAAAAAAAGAACAACAAAAAACTTCTCTCTGCACAGTAAGCTTTATTCTCATTTGATCAGAACAAAAATCTTGGGGATTGTACAGCAAGGATCAAAGGAAAGAAACACAGAACAATTTGAATGCCATAAATCTGATAGGAATGGCTAATTAAATTTTATAACCTCTGCTTATGTCAATAGAGACCCTCTCCCCAAGCTGAAACTAGGTGTTTTGTTGTAATAATTAAAGGCGAAGTCTCGCTTGCTTTAATGGAGCCATCACACTAATTGAGGGCTACACATCCAAAGGAAAACAATAATGAATGTAAATTTATACCAAAATAAAGTACAGTGAATCAAAGGACTTCAGTTGCGCTTTGGGCCTCTTTCGGTATTTAGATCTCGGTGAGAAAACATTAAATTAACAGAGCTTAATTTGTAGCCTTTTGTCAGATTAACAAGTGTTGACAAGAGTTACCAGGGGAGAGTCCCCAAGAAGTATTGTGGGTAACCAATAGACAATCACACCTCATTACAATAATTAAAAAATACAGCAACATGCAAAACAGCATCCTCATGAAAGACACACAACTTTTTCTGATGGAGGTTTGTCTGTGCTGGCTAGCTCATTTCATCTGTCCTTCAAATACATCATCTGAGTGGGCAGGATGCTTTTGGGGTGGGTACTATGCCAGAAACATGCAGGTCAGTGGAGGATGGATGGGTTGGGAAGTTGATGGTGAAGCACATGTGGCAAGGAGAGGGGAAATGAAAACCTTGGGTTACTTCTGTGAAGTTGGCCATGTTACTCTCCTAGAGTAGAAGCCCATGTGATGGTGCCACCCACAACAAAAACCACTGGGAGAAGCTGTAAGAACTGTAAGAGCAAGCACACCATGGTGTTGACTTGTTCTAAAGCAGCTGGGATGACAGACTCTTCCAGAGACAGAGGTGGCCACTAGCACCTGTCTGGTGAAACTGGCCACACATGGCATCATTCACGTGCTTTGGCACCCATGGCATGATGTCCAAGGAGGACAAACCTGTGTCTGCACAATACGGATGAGCAATAAGGCACAGATCAGAGACAGTGAGGAGTTTCTTCCCTGCGCTCTCATGTCTTTCACCTTACTGACTTTTGGCACTAGCTAAGTGTATTTGTTTTAAATGTTGAGGCTGTTGCTGTCCAAGCTTGAGCTAAGGAGCTGACATGCATTCTACAATTGTTCAGGGTGTCCTTTGGAAAGGGTAAATCACCACAAAAGAGGAGGAATTTCAAATTTCAGGGAGCAATGCTTTGGGTTTTTCTTCTGCTTGTGATGTGCTCTCCTGAAGAAGCAACCTTCAGCAGAGAGCTGATGGACATGCTTCACCCTCGGGGTGGAAGAACCTCTACCCAAACAAGCTGCATGACCACTCACAAGGAAGGGCAGCCTGCAAAATGGCCAGAAGCTCCAGCTCTCCTCCATCATCACCTTTTGTGCTTGAGAAAGGCCTCCAAAGCCTCTGATGCCACCACCTCTTCTTGCCCGAGGCCTTGGGGGTATGTGGGGACCTCCTACTCTGCCCGGCTCTCCTATGGGGTATCAGCTCCAGCTCCTCATGGAGGACAAACTTGTGGAGAGGTATTTTAGCACAGCTGGCCAAACAACCTCAAGCAGGAGCAAACCATTTTGACCTTTGGGCAATTGATTTCTGTAAGAAATATGATCATCCCCAAAATTGAGGAGGCCTGTTACATGAGAAAAATGGGGTAACCGTCTTGATTTACAATGCAGGGAGCTGTTGTATCCAGCAATACTAATGAATTTTATAAAAATTTAAATCAAATACACTACACAAAAGGCTTGGGCAGTGCTTAAGTGTATTATAAACCTATTGAGAGATGGCAGTGTAAGAAAAAAAAGAAAATAAGGACGCAGTTACTGCAGGGAGCCTCATACCCAGCAAGGCTCTGCAAGTGGGATCTGAGGAGTTGAAAAGAAAACAAAACCCCAAACTAACTTTCCATTGCTTTTTTCTTAACCAGTTTTAAAGTAAACTAATTCCTCTTTCTTGTTTAAAATTCCATTCCTCAGATGCCAATTGCCAACTGCCCAGCCACATCTCAGCCAGGAATGCTGCTCACTGGCTGATGTAAAGCTCTACTGTTTCACAAGAAAAACAAAAGGGTTTTCAACAGAGAAGGCAAATGAAATTTAAAATTGCAAATTTGTAGTGAGGATGGCCCTGAAAAAAAGAAAAAGGGTCTGTGAGAACCACTCTGAGCCCCCAGAAAACCAAATCTGAGAAAAACCCATGTGGTGCAGTGTAAGGGCAATAACAAGGAAAGGACGTTTCTGCAGAAGGGTTTAAAAATTCATACTTCACGAGCTGTCAGCTGGTTGGGATGACATGCAAAGCTGTGTCCAACTGCTCGTGTTTGTTTAAGACCACATGACCTGGCGTAAGTTTTAATTAACCTTCATGAGGTGGGCAAATCCATAACACTCAGTGAAATGGCAGTTGGCAAACTCATCCCAACACACACACACATGTACACACACACACACACACATATTTTACATAAATTTTACACATCAGAAAAAAGAAAAAAAGAAATTAAAAAAATGGAACTCCTTACTGTGGTACTAACCATCCTAGCGGATGGGGGATTTGTCCTACAGTGCCTGGTGATAATGGATAATAAGGAGATATATCTGGAGGATGTGGAGGCCTTGGAATTCCTATAGAAGAGGAACATAAAGCAGCATCAGTATTGAGACGTGGAAATAAATAAAATATAAAGAAAAAACACATATGTTTCTGAATTTCTGTCAATTTACTTTTATTACAGTTTTTGTGCCTTCACTTAGGGTTTTCAAAGGCTTTTTCATATCCTTATTTTTTAAACAAGAAACAATGATGTTATTCACTCCCTCAGTCACCTCTCCAGTCAGAGATAATTATTTCTGTTATTTAGAATTCAGAAGTCTCAGAAACTATTTTGGTGTGATGCTGTACTAGACACTCTCTTAACTGCTCAACAGAAAGATGGACCCTGTAACAACTTCATGGTAATTTTAGTCTCAAAGTCAGCCAAAGGACCACAGGCCCTACCCCATGTGCTGACTGGGTACTCAATAACATGGTACTATTCCAAAGTAATCTCCAGAACAAGTTTAAAAGTCATTAAAATTGCAGATGATGTTTGCTTTTGAGCAAACCTAGGAAACCTTTCCTGAAACCATGACTGGAGGTGAGAGCCCCTGAATATACTTGGTGAAACCAGGGGCAGATGTTGAAGGTGTGCAGGGGAGGACAGAGAGCCCACCCATCCTCTCTGGGCCTGGTGCAGTTCCTACTCGGAAAGCAGAAACCAGCTCCAGACACAAGCCTTAAATATTAACGCTCCTTACCTTAAGAGCAAATAGGAATTACTCAGAGGAGTAAGGGTTACAAGGCTGGGTCTTTCAATTAACAAGCCAGGGCACAATTACACAGCAGAAGCAAAATTAAAACAGAGAGCATTAAAAAGAAGGGGTACTGTATTCAGGGCTAAAAACTATTTTTTTAAGTCACTTGGGAAGCTTTTAATCTCTAAATTAAATCTCCTTGTGTGACATTTTCGTGCAGACATTGCTTTTTCTCCATTACAAAACCCAAACAGATTAACTGGGCTTTAACTATCCAGTGAGCTATTTGCACACTTGAAAGAACGCTCACAGAAGAAAAGTAAACAGTCTACAGACGTTAATCATATGTTTTACGATAACCATTTAAAAGCTATTCCCTGTACTACCATTATTTAAATGAGAGGTTGACTGTGCCATTCACTTGCAATACCCAAGGATGGTGAGATGGATTCCTTTCAAGCCACTGTGAAGTCGGCATTAAGCACAATTAAAAGGGGGCCCCAGTCGAAGCACAGCGAGTGAAAACCAGCTAATGCACAGCCTCATTCAAGGGCTGGAGTTCAGATAAATTATCTGCCTAAGTTAGGGCTGACACAGAGTGATTCCTTTGACATGAATTCTGTTTCTGATGAACTCCCCAATTAACTAAATGGAGTTTGGATTAACAAAACCAAAACCACTGCCACTAGGAACTCAATGCAGCCTGGAGAAAGAAGATTGACACTGTTTGACTTCTTTGGGACCTCAGGTTAAAAAGGGACTCTTAAAAAGTTAGAATAACATGTAAATTCTACTCTGTAACACCAATAAATCTAGTCAGGGTTTTACATGGTGCTCTATATTCAAGCAGAGTGCCCTCCAGGCTGAACTTAGAGTTGGGTAGACTTACATTGGGGAAAAGAGTTGCAAGTGTAAAGCTGGAGCTAAGTAGTTACAGTGGATGAAAATTCAACATTATAGAAGAAAAATTGCTGAACTCCTGACACAGAAACAATGGGATTTGGGGAATTAAAAGAGATTCATTTTGAAACCGGTCATGACCCACCACCTTTAAAATTCCAGCTGCAATTTTGTAAGTGCAGATCACAGAACGTACATGTTTAATTCTCTGGGTCGTGCATGCAAACCAAGCACTGGTAGATCGAACTACCAGGTGGGGTATCATGCTTGCAAAGAAACACACCTGCAAGCGACCCCACACAGGCAACTCTGGTGTCACTGCAGAAGCTCTATGAAAATGTACCCAGTAGGTTTCCTTCTGAAGCTTAATTGGCTTAAAAAGGAAGTATTTTGCCTTGGTTTGACATTTTACATGCCCCCTTTGGTGCTCCAGCATGGGAAATCCGCTCTCCCGCACTCCTCTCCCCTAATGTGCAGAAAGGAAAGATCCACCCACTCCCTCTCAAAAGAAACCCCAAAATATTTCCCACCTACCTGTTTTGGGATCTACGTCAGCTGGTAAGTGTGGAGGAGGGTTTCCTGGTGTGAAGTGCTCATTGCTGTATGTGATAAGCGGCGTAAGAGGGTGTACATGGTGTGGGTGCTGCACAACTGGCACTTTGTTAGACTGTCAAGAGAAAAAGGTTGACGGCGTTAGGGCAGTGCTGGGCATCCCCCCCACAGCAGCACGAGGTATGACATACAAAAATCTGAGTAGCCAGGATTTCAATGCGATCCTCAGATTTTTCCAGATCCCTTCGTGGTGTCACCCTTGCAGTTCTCCCACCCTCTTGCTTAAAACCTCCTCACACACTTTCCCTGCTGTTGAGGTCCTTTAATCTTTTTGACCTGTCATGCTCCTGTATGGAGCAACAGCAATTCTTTAAAATTTTTCCTTTTTATTTTATAATCTTGTGCTTCACCTCCAAGATGCAGGCAGACTTCTCAGTGAGGGGCTGAGAGAGTCCCCCATTTAATTAGCAGGAGACCCAAATGCTCACTGACCTGTAGGTCCTCTCCTCTCCCCTTCCTGTCCTCACTCTCAATTCTGCATTTTACTGCTCATTGCAAATACTCCAGATAAAAAGCCTTTGTAGTGCTGGAGTATTCCCTTCATCAGCAAGCATTAAGCTGACAAGCGATCACCTGCATATTTTATATATATATATTTTAAAAGAGCTGATTAATTATCAATTCATCAGAGAGCACTAATAAATGGAAACTGGATACTGATTAATTAGGCTACTAAAATATTCAGCTATATAAATAATGCCAAAACCCCCCAGATAAAGCCATTGAAATTAACACTCTTGTAGGGGGAATAATCATGCAGATATCATGAGGTTTTCCCCATCACATTCCTAGCTCTGGGGGAAAAAAAAAATCTTTTTCTCAACAACAATAAAAAAAAAATTTAAAAAAGGAGTGAATGAATGAAAGAAAAGGCAGGCTGAACTGTAACTTACCCTTACAAGATCACAAAGAAAAAATTAAGCTGAAACAAGCGAACCGCTGGACCATTTACTGCGAGTAATCCAATTGCAAAAAACCCTATTCCCCATAGAGGATTTTCACTAAAATCCTACAACAGGGACATTTAACCAGATTAGGTACCAGCAAAGATAAAGAGGCTGGTATTAGATGATGAATGGATTAGAGTCAGGTTTCATTTTAGAATGTGTCTTCATTTCCTTTTATTACTTTAAGTAAGGAACAACTTGCATTAACATCAAGTAAAAGGAATCACATTAAAATAAAGTAGTGATACCACGGTGGCCGTGATAGCGCCGCTGCTGTTCAGGGTCTGCCAGCACTCTCCTGCTCACCCTCCTGCTCCAGGATGGCTCCAAGCCCACTGCTCACTCCCCAGCACCCCCAAACACACGCACACACCCTCACTGTGCCACCTTAGACATGCTATTGCTATTATCTGATCTTGCTTCCAATGCTCTGAGCTTCCCTTAAAAGCATTTCAAAAATAATTCAGTTATTCTTTGGGAATGAGCTTGTGAGGAAGGAAGAGAGAAGACAAACTGGGAGCAAGGAAGAAAAGAAACATCTGTCTTCCCTGCATAAACAAGAAGTCCCTCCGTCATGCTTTGGCTCCCCCAGCCCCAGCCCCTGCCATACACGGCTATTTGGGCTCACTGCTTTGATAACCTGCAGAAAAAAGTGTGCATTCAAAAGAAGCAAGCCAAGAGCTGTGCTTGTGCTTCCCACGACTTCTCCTGTGTTCTTCACCATGTTCATCTCTTTTTGCCACCTTTACATGGGATGACTCCTCTCTACCACCAAGCACTCGGTACAGGGGATTCCCATGTCAAGTGGCCACCATGCAGGACAGAGCGTGGTCACAACAGCCAGGGCTGTGATTTACAGCACATTCTGTTGGCTGGGTTGTGGGTCAGATCTTCTGCCAGCTCAACAGCCAAGGACAACTTTTGGCCACACAGAACCATAATGGTTTCACATCAGAGGAGATATGAGGATTTGGCTCTCCAAGTTCAAAAAGCCAAAGGAGATGCTCTAACCCAAAACTGTTCTCTTTCAAGTGAACCAACCAAAGCAATCCAAAAGTAACTGAAAGCTTTGGCAAGGGCTTCACCTAACAAATCATATTTCACACCATACAAAGTAGCAGGCATCTACGTAACAACACATGACATTATAAGCCAAATGACCAGTTGATGGGGTTCACAAAAATGATCATTTCCAATAAGAGCTATTTTTTCTGGCCAAGAACTGTGTGAACTCCTGCTGGTAGGTGACCCACAGTGTGGCCCCATTTATTGAAGAAATTAATACATGCTGTAGCTTTGTGTTCTCCCAACTCTATCTTCACATCATTGCAAACCTCACCCAGGCCCTGACAGACATTAAGGGCTGTCTTCCACAGAGAGCTTATTTTCATAGAAACTGGAGCTGGCTAGTTAAAAAAATAAGTAAGTGATAGAATAACATTAGAAGGTCAGACTTAAGCCGACAAACACGAAACAACATGTGAAAGGAAAGCTGGACTGACATGGCTCCATCACCAAAGCCAGATGTACCATAGGGGGTTACATGTAAACTGTGGGAAATCACCACTCGTTGCTTTGATATACCAATACCACCTGCAATATCTCCACAAAACAGAACAACTGCTAAATTATGATGCATTTTACTTAACATGTTTCAGAGAGAAATAAAAAGCAAAAGGAAAAACAAATAAAAATCAACAACTGAAAGCTTGAACCTCAAGTCTGCAAATTTTTCCTCCAGTAAGTAATTTTTATTTGGGCAACTACCATGCACTCAAACAGACCACTCATATAAAGGTGCAAGGGAAGGATACTTTTTTGCCATTATGATGATGCTGGGGCAGAGGTGGGGGGAGAATGTACCAGGGGAAAGGGAGAAACTGTCATATGCAAGCTCAAAAATATGCTGTTTGAGACAGAAGAGTGTAATCCACTTCCCAGCGAATCAGTTGGCATCTGTACCACCACCCAGGGACAGGTTTCCATTCTGTTTTGCACTGTTTAGCACACACTGGGGAAAGGGACAATAACTCCCCTCAGAACAGCACACACAGTTTGCAAGCCAAGCTGATCATGCATAATATGCTAAACAAGCTGCTCTTAAAAAGTACCATTCCTGAAGTTAACTAAGCTTCCTTGGAAAAGAGAAAAATAAAGGACTATCTGGGAAAGAGCAGGATTAATCCTGCAGATGCATCTTCCTATGAAGTCAATGGGAGCTCTGCCTGAGTAATAAGTGTGGTCCTAAACCCATCCACTGGCAATGAAAGGTAAACCACAGAAGCCACCAATAGGAGACACCTATTAGATGACTTTAGACATCTCCCTGAAAAAGGCAATATTCTCCAATATACATTTGTGAGTACTTTATCAAGTGCAGTTTTAAGCTAAAAGCCATTCGGAGATGCAGGGGTTGCTCTGGCAAGTTCAAGAGCTCCATTTATGGTTCTGTCAGGCACGGAAGGGGAGCTGCACTGGTACACACAGATTAGCATCAGGGCATGTGGTAACAGGATAGGAACAAGTGGAGATTTCTAAAAAGAAATCCCAGCATCTACAAAGTACCACGTCCTCTGCTGATGAATCACCCCTCTCCACTGAAATCTGAGGTCTCATATGCTGGGTTAGAGGGCACGGTAAAGAATTGCAAAAAACAAGAGAAGTTTGCTTTTCTTGATAACTGCTGCCTGAAGCAAACCACAGGAAATTGTCCCCATAGGGGCTCTACTACTTAATTTCTCTATATGAATTTGAAATGCTTCTGGGAGTGCTTAAACACAGATCAGTATAAACAATAATGGAGCTCTAGAACAAAAAACATTCCCACACCAAAACCACAACAAATTTTGGACTGATAAATGTTTGAGAGGAATACTGAGATCCATTTAGGCTAAGTTCTGATAGGTGCCTTTAGGGAACAAAAAACCCTATCTGAACTTCAGATTTAAACTGCAGGGGATTGTGTGCATGAATTGCTGTATTAGTCTTTGTTACATGGTAAGGACATTTCATTAACAGGATGAAAGATGCTACTATGCATATACAGCCCAATTTAATACACCCCACTGATGAATACTCCCCATTTACTGAAGAAGTTAATACATGCTGTATAAATCAATAGTTCCTAAGTCTCTGAAAGCAACGTAAGACTTGCACAAGATGAAACATTGTATTGTTCAGCACACAAAGAGAAACCAACCTCTAAACAGGAAGAGTTTACTACTGCAATTTCTGTTTGCAAATTCATAGCTTGTTTGGCTTTGGTAACAAAAACATGGTATCAACTCAAAGTCAGAGAAAAACATGCCAGAGACACCAGAGGATGCCCTCACTAGGAAAATGTGGGGTTAGTAAAGGCAGGTCTGCACAAAAAGCCACCCAGGCTGAAAACAAGCCATCATGCCATGGCAGCATCACAGCAGCCAAAGCCTTCGGCCTCCAACTCCTTTCCAGTGCATCCCGAGGGCAGGGCAGGGGGATGCTCCTGCACCAACCCAGCCTGAAACTCCAGTAGCTGCCAGCACAGGCCCTGGAGCTGCATCCCCTTCCCTGACCTGGGTGGCCATTGAAATGTCCTTAAGCCCTGTGAGGCAGGGAGGTGCTGCAGCCCACCAGGCACCCCTCAACCACCCGCGGCTGGGAGCACGGCATGGGAGGGACTGAGCAGCTACTTGCACCCAGACCCCAGAGCCCTGGCCCCTTCCTCCACTACCAGAGGAACGAGAGCTCGCCATCCTCCTGAAAACCTATTAACCAAGAGACACTGAAAACAAATGGAGCTAGAGCTCCGCCTGTCTTTTTGCCACATCCTCCTCTTCCCCACTGCTCTCCTTTTCTGCTGAAGAAAGATGGGCCCTGAAAGTGCTTTTATGAGCCTAATACAATAAAACAAAAGCAGCACAGAAGAGGGTTTGTCAGCCTTTTCCCCTCCTCCAGGGTGGATGCAGGTCGACAGTGGTCTTGAATTAGCAGGCCCTCCTGGAGTTACTTCCTGGGCTTAGCAAGGAGTACCATGCAATACCAGTTCACATTAAAAAATAGGTTTATAAATTGTTTCTCTCTATTTTCCAGATGATGTTACTGCAGTTATGCTGACTGTGGCCAGTGAAATGCTAAAGGATGCTCCTGAACTACTCTGCAGCTCCAAAGATGCTCATAAAAGGAGTTTCTTTTTCTTAAAGGTTGATCTCTCCCTGATTCGGCCTAGGAATGACATCCTTACACCACACTCATCCCCTCACCACCCTGACACCCCACACAAATCAGGAAATTAAGCTGCAAGTAAAAGCAAACCCCAAAATATTGCTGCAAATATTGAAATATTTTTCCACTTCCAGCAGAGTCGCCACCACCCAAAGCCAAGCATCAATAAGCAGAGCATCAGTAAGCACCACTGCAGCCCTGGGGATCACCCACATCAGTAGCCACTCTGGGTGGCACCCCGAACTACAGGGAACTGCAAACCATTTAGGTTAACTGAGAAGCTAAAGCCAACCAAACCCAACAGGTATATGTAATTTGGTACTCATCCCCCTCCCAAGCACAAAAATTCAACACTACTGATGAAGCATTTCTGAAAAAAAGGGAAGATTTCGTTTTACCCAGCCCTGCTTAGCTAGTGGAGTCGCAGTTTATTTTTTTAAGGACGCTTTCACACCTGACTAAGCATTCCTGAAAACTACTTCCCCTTGCTCCTTCATAGCTGATGCAGTGGCCTGAGCCCTTTCTCAGTTTAATGTAGCTGATTCCTGCCTAAGGTCCTGCCCTAAGCTAACTGCCCATTGTAGCAGGAGACAAGGCCTCCATTGATAATCGCAACTCACCCTGCTAAAAAAAGGCTCATTTTCTTCTTTCACACAAACGATGACAGGAGCACTGACAACCATGTGCTGGGACAATACCCTCCCAAGGCAGAGCCTTAAAAAAAAGAAACCCAAAAAACCCCGCAACAACCCCCACTGCCCTACCATTAGTAATTTAAAAAAATCCTAAAAATGGGGACATACACACACTTTTGCAACCTTCTGTTTCTTCCCCTTCCCTCCTTGACCACTTCCCAAAGCCAGTGAGTGCCTACCTGCTCCTGCAAGAACTGCTGGCTTTCCAACAAAACCCCGTGGTCTATTAGCAGTCTCTCAGACAAAACAACAAAATCAGCTTCCTGGCTCTAAGTGTCCAGCAATTCATTCATGAGAAGAATCGTTTTGGTTTTTTTCCCCCTTTAAGTCTGATGAAGTGTCCCCTGAATATTGGAGAGCTAAGCCACTGTGCTTGACATTTTTCCACATCCTTCCTGTCAGGGAGCAAAGGTACTGAGGGGAGGGGGTGGGGAAATGAGGATTTAAGATGTTCAGGAAATTTCCACTTAATTTCGCCAAAAGGCAATTATGTGAAATGATCTGGTGACAATTAGCATACGCCAAATCCTCTAGTGTACAAGGGGAAGGACTGGGGTTTAGCTATCTAATTACCGCCTGTTAGTTCCGATGCAGCAGGATAAAACACACTAGTAGTAAAACATTATTAAGTGTGCTCACACTCTGCTTTCAAAGCTGTGGAGGGCTGTAAGTTTAATGCTTTGGTATTTGGAGTGGGTTTCTTCGGGGTTTTTTTTAAGTAAAAGAAAGAAACTTGGGGTTTTAAACACAAATTAAGTGCTGCAGTCTTGGACAATGTGGTGTTACTCTAATGTCAGGTCAGACCCAAACAAGCACCTGCTACACAACTGTGTATTTTGAGATCCTTCAGCAACGCTGGAATTACATTTATGACAGTTAGATTCTACCTTACTTATTCTCTTAAGGCTTCACTGATAAAGAGAAAGCACTCTGCTCACCTGCTCTGCCTGACCTTGGCATATGAATTCAGACACCAATTACATCATCTATAGCCCAGAACTGTGGCCTGCATGTATCCAGGCAAGCCTTACACTGAGTATCAAAATTAGAGATGATTTGATCAACAGGTGGATTTTCCCTTACCAAGAGGACAGGGTAGTGCTCAGTCCCTTCAAGTTTCAGGTAATAAAGTACCCAGATTTATTTCTTCCATTACAAAAGGAGAGGCAGTTTGTTCCCCAATGTGACAAATACTCAGTGCTTTCTTTGCATACTTCAGTTAATTTTAATTACTAGACAGATACTACCTCTGCAGAGCAGGCAAGCCTTCGTTCATTCTAACAAGGCAAAAAAGCAGAAACACTTGGCACATATTACAGTAAAACTGAAAAATACCTTTTTGTTAAGCCATACCAATACAAGGTGTGCTGGATGCACAACCACTCAGCAAAAAGATGGGTGAAACCAAAGCAGGTCTTTGGGAAATGGTCCTGAACACAAATAGAGTAGGAAGGGGAGAGGCACAGAGCAATAACACAAAAATTAAGAGAAGATGAGAAGCAGAGAGAAAAGCAAATATAAGCAAAATACTGCTTATAATTGCCTCAGTAGACCTTGTTACATGCTTTTGTGTGAATACCTAGTCATGCAATTTGACTCACTGCCCAACAATCTCTGATATGCCTCATTATAAACAGCTTTAATTCTTGCTAATAAACCACTTATTTCAACACTAGATGGACATATACTGTAGGAGAAATAGCTCCTGATTTTTATTAGGGTATCTGTGATTTCTGTCTATAGCAAGACTTTGAATGTGAAACTGTTGAAAAACTGCAAGAAATGAAAGAAAATCAGCATGTATGCCTATACCCTCTTGTACTTGGCAATTTCAGTAACAAAACCATTATTTTAAAACTATCATGCACATACATGCCTTAAGATATGATGACAAGTTTTCAGCACAGCTTTTTAAAAGGGAGCATTCACAAATTATAGTGCACTGTGCTCAACACCGATATGCAATATACCTAGCAAATGTATATTAAATCACCTAACAAATAACAAGGTTTTAAAAACTGTTTTCATTTTTTAATGTGCTCAAAACATTACATCCCACACCAAACCATTAAGTGATGGAATTATTAAGTAAGTCCAGATCAATTATTTCCTGAATAAATTCAAAAAAGCCTCCCCAAAAATGCTATGTTAAATGCGCATCAGAACTGAAACACCTTGCAAGTATTTCAGAAGGAAAGTAACAGGCACATTTACACAGTGCTGTCAGGCCTTTTGCCCCAAGTCCCAGTAAAAAAATTCCTCTAAAGGTAAAACATTTGTGAGATCTCACCATCAGTCCTGCAAAACCTGCATACACAATAACACGCAGTGAAAGAAGAAACACCTGTCCTTTTAGATTAATTAATTTTAGACAAATTTTACAGAATTTCATCCCTTGTTTTATATAAGAAAAGGCAGATAAATCAACTAAGCTACTCAGGGCAAAGATACCACAGAGTACTGAAGTGATAGAAAATCCTCCTCCTGGATCAAGTGACTCTGTAAGCAAGTCTGGCAGAGTTAGAAAAGGAAACAGCAGAAAACTCAAGACTTCCACAAAACCACCAGTGAAAATGTGATGCGCTGTAGAATTCTTCAATTAGTTTCTATTTTCTGTGTACAAGTGCAGGCAATACACAAAATTGGCTGAGGGGTAGCTTTACTTTCTGTAGTATATAATAATAGGAGAAAGAAAGTCTCATGGACCTCTGACAGCAAACAGAACCACTGTATTAAAACGAGTTATCTCATATTTATCAGCATTCTCTCTTATTTTTCATATTCCTTTATCACTGGGTAAAATAATTGTTATGTAGTGTCCCCAAAATTTTCACCTTTCACATTACAGCTGAGCTTTCTGAAGAATTCAGAAAATTTAACTGTCAACCAAACACAGGATCAGAAGCACCCAATAAATAGTACTATGTACTATTTTTAATAATTAAAACAAAAGATCTCGTTTTGTGTATGGCAAGAGTTAAACCATTCCACCTCCAAACCCCCTTAACTGTATCGCATGTGCCCTGCTACAAACCAACTTTTCTTCCTTTAAGAAAAAAACCCCAAACCCAAACATTTTTACCTTCATGGTTTCAGAGTTTAGGAAATATCGTACTGAACTGAAGAAAGCTTTGAAGTGGCCCCCTCCGCCCCAAAGGAAAAAAAGAGAAGAAAAGCTAGTGATGTCATGGTCACTGTGTGACTGCCTGACTGCGGATGTAACACAGCTCTACACGCGCACACACTTCTCCCTCGCTGGTAACCATTGTTCAGCAGCCAGGAATCAGCCCCCGAAACCTGCTGCACACCGGGCTCTGAAACACCGCCCCGCCAACACACCCTGATCCCACCCTGGATGCACGAGGAAAAAATTCCTTTCTCCCCCTCCCTCCCCCCCAAGCAAACCCCAAACCCGGGTGGAGGGAAGGGCACAGAGGAGGAGTGCAACAACTGTCCCGCTGCACCATTGTGTCGCGACAGAGCGGCTCTGCCGCTTGCTCCTCGCCACTGCTGTCAAATTAAGTGGCATCGAAAAGTCGCGCTTCCCCTACTAAAAAAGACGATTACCATAAAATAAATAAATAAAAACAGAGTCGCTAACAAAGGTCACAGCTGGAGATGCTTGCTTGATTTCTCATGCTTCCACCCCCCCCTTTTTTTTTTTTGATTCCACACAGGAAGAAAGGGAAGGAGAGGAAGAGAGGAGGAGAGGGAGAGAAGTCACATCAGAAGTTCAATGGTCAAGACGGAAAGCGCGCACGCAGAAAGTGCTACTCACCCAGCAATTCAAATTGAGATGCCAGCAGCCGAACTGCTGGAAGAGAGAGAACCCAGAGGCAAGCGCTCCTCCTTTACCACTCAAATCTTCCATTCCCACTAAAATTGCATCCCTCGGGTACATAACAGCTTTGTCTTTCCTTCTGTTAACCTCAAAAACTTTTTTTCTTTACTGTCTAGATGCCAATTGTGCTGGCTTTGTATTATTTTCCTTGCAGCTTTTCTCTCTCTTTTTCTTTCCCCGCTCCCCCCCTTCACTTAAAGTACTGGAAAAGCTGTCTTAAAAGATCAAGATGTCTCCAGTTTTTTGGCCTGGTGTTTTCTGAATGCTCAAAATCCACTGTCATGTTGGCTGTGAGAAGTGTCTTATTTCTAAATTGTCGGCTGCAGTTATCAAAATTTAGAGAAGCCTCCTGTCTTTTCCAATATAGCACTTTACCATCACCCTTCCAGAGAGTGGGGGAAAGACTTTCCTCCCCCCCCCCCCCCCCCCCCCACGCAGGTATGTCTGTTCACAAGAGCTAAAAAGCAGTTACTT